>NC_072791.1:24243867-25443867 GCF_028583425.1 Eublepharis macularius | reverse complement strand
GATTCAGAGTGGTAAGCCTGTCCAAGGGAATGGGGAGTTTCTGTCTTGACCCTCCCCACAGGCAATTCCCACAGAGGCCAAGTGGTGGCAGCAGGTGCAAGAGAGAAGGCGCAAAAGCCCCTCTGAGGGTTGGGGGTGGAGACTTGGACTGCCACTGGTGAATTCCAGACACCCCAGTAGGCAAGAAGGGGCAGTGCCCATGGGTCAGTGGAGGTTGACACATCCCGAAAATAAGCGGCCCTGGACAATTTGTTACCCTCACCAACTGAATGTAGGCTACCTGTATAGATAGTTCGGGGGGGGGGGGGCTAATTTATTGTCTTTATATCCCCACTTTTCTCCCCAATGAATGCTCATTCTGCCACTAAAACTCACTGGGTGATCTTGGACCAGTCATTCCCACACAGCCTAACCTACTTCACAGAGTGGCTGTTGTGAGGATAATACGGAGGCCAATGTTATCAGCCTTTTAAGTTTGTTATGCAATGTTCACAATGTGCTTTCACCATGAACTCAATAAATTAAAAATGAGGTACACACCTCAATGAGGTCTTTGAGATGGAATTCTGTGTTCTTGCTAGGTGCCTTGTTTCCCCTTTCTCAGGCATGCAGCAGTGCCAGTTTGGTGTAGTGGGTAGTGTCAGAATAAGATCTGAGAGAGACAATAATAATAATAACATTCAATTTATATACCAGGAGTGGCCGAATTTGCTTAATGTAAAAGCCACATAGAATAAACAGCAGACGTCTGAGAGACACAAGATATGATGCATTGAAGTGACTTCAGATGAGGAGGTGGGTTTGGGGGAGTGTTGTGGAAGTGAGATCATCGGAAGGGGTGGAGCTGGGGAAGAGCCATCACCTGACCTTTTACTTGGAAGTGACATCACAAAAGTCACATCATATCCTTGCTAGGCTTCACCTCCAAAGTCCCCAGATATTTTCTGAGTCAGATCTGGCAACCCCAACATTTTTATTGAAAATATGAAAGACATGGAAAGAAAGGAGGAAAGGGAGGAAAGGAGGGAGGGAAATAAACTAGACTAAAATAAAATGTATGGCCACAGCGATACTCAGAGACCTCTGGGAGTCACACAATATGTCTAGAAGAGCCACATGCAGCTCCCGAGCCACAGTTTGGCCACCCCTGTTATATACCGCCCTTCAGGACAACTTAACACCCACTCAGAGCAGTTTACAAAGTATGTTATTATCATCCCCACAGTAATCATCCTGTGAGGTGAGTGGGGCTGAGAGAGCTCCTAGAAGCTGACTGACCCAAGGTCACCCAGCTGGCTTCAAGAGGAGGAGAGGGGAATCAAACCTGATTCGCCAGATTAGAGTCCTGCTGCTCTTAACGACTACATGGAACTGGCTCTCAAACTAGCCTCCATATAATGAATACTCTAGGAAATGTGCTTAGTCTCTGTGATAAAGACCAAAAAGACTAGAAGAGGCACCCAAAATGACATTGTCCCCGAATTCCACTCTCAGTAAACCAAGTTGCTACTCTAGCACTCTAGCATTTAGGAGCAATCAGGACACTTGAGACTGGCCTATGGTTGTCATAGAGGCCATGCAATAATGCAGTTCCACATTAACTGGATCCTAGTTCCAATTTGCAAATAATAATGAAGGCAGCCTTTCCAGCTACTTTGGAATCCATGCCCTGGATTTAATGAGGCTGAAAACAAGCAGAGACCTTAATGCAGATTTCTCCCTGCCTATCTCCACCCAGTATAAAAGTGCTTTCTCAAGAACTCCACCATGCCAATCTTCTTCTAGGAACCAACAAAACCTGAGAGAAACAGAGACAGACAGACACAGACGGAGACGGACCTTGGCATTGCAGTGGTCAAAGGGATGTTCCTGGCAGTTATGGAAGTACAGGAGGTGATCGGGGGTTTGCTGTACCTCTTGCTTGCTGTGGCCCTCCTGGCTCTTGTGCTTTACTGCTGCTACATAAAATATATCCACATGAAGTATGACTACATCCCTGGCCCTCCAAGGGCAAGGTAAGTAGAGCTGCAGAGTCCAATACTACTGAAAGTTACTGCATAAATATTAGATGAAATGGAGGAAAAAGGAGCCCCATGTATACCACCCTGAGCTCCTTGCAGGAGACTAGAATAAAAATGTGATAGAAGAGTGTAAGCTCAGCCTCTTGTCTCCAATGTATGGATAATAATACTGGCCTACCTTACAGTTCTGTAAAACTTACTAATAATACCACCAGCGCTTGCATGCATGGGTCCAAAGAGCCCTCCAAATGCCTTTCCTGATTAGGGGGTGGTCTGATGCCCTGGTAGTACATATTCTAATTTGTGGCCTGCAGTTTGAGCTATGGTGTTCGCTGAGGTTTGCTGCTTCCTGTAAGGATCCCACAGAAGGATTGCACACTTTATAAATAGCTTGTTTTGGAGCAGAGGCCATCTACCTACTCATAACTTTGGGAGAAAGACCCAGAAGTTGGTGCTGTAAAATAGCTGTTGGAATTGTTTTAGGGCCTCTTGGCAAAAGTTGTGTAATATTAAAATAACCATGTGTGACGGACAGGATTGGATCCATCTCCACCTTTCCTGAGAGGCAGCCAATGGGAATGGGTAGAATGCTGGGTCAATCAGAGTTAAGAGCCTGTTGGAGGGGGAAAGAGGCTCTTGAGAGAGGCTGAGGGAGAAGGGTTTGAGGCGCTGCTAAGAGAGGCAGCAGAAAGATAACTGGCTGTTAATCTGTCCTTTTACTTTGAAGCCTTTCCTGTTCAGCCCCAGTATGTTTGATAGTTTAAAATCTGTTTGTTCCTATATCCCATCATGTAAATAAAGTTTATTTTTATTTTGTTTATTCTTGGATGGCCTGAAGTTGATAGCTGAGGGGAAATAAGACACACACACACACAGCGGTCACATTAAATGGGCCTAGTCTAAATGGTGGCAGCATATATTGAGGGTAGGGATCCCAGGTGCCTACCAGTTTATCAACTTTCCCACTGGTTGCTGGTGACTGGTGGGAGGTTTTGAACCACCTGGAGATTGCTCGCTACTGGCATGCACCCCACGCGCGCTCTCTCCCAGTGGACACAACAATGTCATTTCCAGAAGGGACGTCATCTGCACGAGTGCTCTGACACTTTGTTTGGGGCTGATTTTCAAAGAATCAGCCCTGTGTGGAGTGGAGGAGCACTCCTGTCGATGGCGTGATGACATCACTTCTGGAAGTGATTGTTACATTGGTGTCAGGAGCTTGTGTGTGCAAAGAACACACTCCTGGTAAGTACCATACCCCCCTGCCCGCCTCCGGGAGGGTATAAGACATGGGTATCTTAATTGAGGGAAAGTAACTTCTGAGTTCCCTTTTCCCCATTAGCCCTCAATTGTAGCTGAGTGAGGGGAGGTACATATAGGGAACAGAGTGCTTGTCTGGTCATGCCATGTTAATTTCCTTCATAAGAGGAAACTTGAAAGAACGTTCTAAACTCTATTACAACACCCTGCACATTCCTCCTGAAGTTCAATCTCATGCAATTCAGAATGCACATAATTCTCCTTGTGTTAGTGCTGTTTCGTGTTCTGTGGTTCTTAACTGAGTAGGGTTGCTAACTGTAGCTTGATAAATTCCTGGAGATTTGGGGGCAGTGCCAGGGGAAGCCAGAGTTTGTGGAGGGGAGCTCAGCAGGGGTGTAGTGCCAGAGTCTGCTGTCCAAAGTTGCCATTTCCTTCAGGGTGACTTCTCTCTGTGCTTTGGAGATCAGTTGTAATTCCAGAAGGACTATAAACTCCAGAAGAGCTACATTTTAGTGTAGAATTTTTAAGGGAAAGATGTAAGAGTCCCTGCTGTTTTTGAATGTTTCCTATTGTCATTTACCTTTTAATTTGTTTTTTAACTGCAGCTTTTTCCTTGGTCATATGACAATCCTCTTGAAAATAATTCTAAAGAATGAAGCCTTTCATGAATATTTGCAAGAGTGGTAAGTTATTTTTCATTAATAAAATAGCAATGCCAGTAAAGACACTAACCTTTTCTCTGGTAGGATGCATTAGAAGATTTTTTTAAAGTCAAATATTAGCTTTTTGGTCATGCAAGAATTGGCATGGGAGCTTTTGATTCAGTGTTTGCAGAACAGGATAGGATTGACAGATGTCAGAATTCACTTTGAGTATTCATATCAGGCTGTCTTATATTTTTGGCAATCACAGTATCAATATAGCTATAGTTACCTTTGTTAGCTGGAAGAAAATATTATTTAAAAATATTATTTAAAGTATTTATATGCCCATCTTTCTCCAAGGCATCCTAGGATAAAAGGTGGTTAGGTATGAAATCTAGAAATAACCATTACCCTAGCAGTGCAATCTGAAGAGCACTTTCGAGACAGTAAAAACCACTGAGTAGACTTCAGTAGGATTTTGAGTTGACCAGTTTTAGGATTCCACTGTGTTTTGCTGATGCATACAGTCCCCTTACACTAAGGACAGTGAAGTAAAGAGCCACTGTGCAGTCAGCCAAGGATCTCAGATTGTTTCATGGAACACAGTGAAGTTATCTACTCTCAAGCTACCTCTGCTGCCCTGGGAGAATCAGTAGGGTGTGCTCAGCTACCTCCCCCAGAAGTTGTCTGAAGGTCCGTGGTTTCTACCCCAGAGCTTCAGGTCAGGAGGGAAGCCTTACAGGTCCATGTTTTTTTGTTCAGCTTCTCTTGGGATTTCCCCATCCTTTGAACCCCACCCATATTTAGCTGTCTATTGGTCCAACATTTGCTGTGCTCTTTCAACTGCTCAGGTCTCAGCCAGTTTTCCAGGCAAGTGGTAACAATAGGATGCTTTAGAAGCAGGGCTTTTTTCTGGGAAAAGACGTGGTGGAACTCAGTGGGTTGCCAGCACAGGGGGCAACTCTTTGCGGGAGGTGGTGCCCCTGGTACCACATGTGCGTGCACAAAGTGCACACATGCTCCCAGGGCCAATGACGTCACTTTGGGTCAGCTGGAACAAAGGGGGGAATTTTCAAAAGTTTAAATTGCCCTCAGCGAAAATGGTTATATGGCTGGTGGCCCCGCCCCCTGATCTCCAGACAGAGGGGAGTTTAGATTGCCCTCCATGCCATTCCACTGGTGCGGAGGGCAATCTAAACTCCCCTCTGTCTGGAGATCAGGGGGCGGGGCCACCAGCCATGTGACCATTTTCAAGATGTTCCGGAACTCTGTTCCACTGCATTCCAGCTGGAAAAAAAGCCCTATTTAAAAGAAATGGTGCTCAATCTGATATTGGCCAAGAATGACTTCAGCATGTCTTATGTCTTGTACTTTCTTTGTTTTCTTTTAAAAACAAACCTTTAAAGTATTCTTTGGCTGCTTCTCTTTGCAGGGCTGAAGAATATGGACCAATTGTGCGGCTTAACATTGTACACAGAATTGCAATATGTGTATTGAGTCCTGAGGGTGTAAAGGTATGTTACGAAAAACTGTAGAATAAGATAGCTATAACCTGGATAGCTGAGGCAAACTCAATCTCATGAGATATCCTAAGGTAAGCAGGGTCAGGCTTGGTTAGTAATTGGATGGGAGATCTCTAACAAAGACCAGGGTTGCAAAGGCAGGCAATGGCAAACTACCTCCAGAAAGAGAACTATAGACCTGGGTTCTGTCAGCTTATTAATGACACCCAGTTCCAAATCTATGAATAATTTCTTCTAAGATCTTTTGTGGTAGGGTCTTAAATTCTGTTGAAATAGAAATAGGGTTCTATAAGGCTCAACCAGTGGTCTCTCTTACCCAATCCTCTACCTGACAGACTTAACATGAGTGGTTTCCAAAGAATATAAATTCAGCACTCATGAGGGAAACAGAAAAACAACAATAACAACAATAACATTTGATTTATAAACCAACATTTAGGACAACTTAACATCCACTC
Organism: Eublepharis macularius; assembly: GCF_028583425.1. Taxonomy (NCBI): domain Eukaryota; kingdom Metazoa; phylum Chordata; class Lepidosauria; order Squamata; family Eublepharidae; genus Eublepharis; species Eublepharis macularius. The sequence goes on along the minus strand of NC_072791.1, from coordinate 25,437,961 downwards.
AGAGAAATTTACATAGTATGTTATTATTATCCTCACAATAATCATCCTGTGAGGTGGGTTGGGTTGAGAGAGCTCTAAGAGAGCTGTGACTGACCTAAGGTCACCCAGCTGGCTTCAAGTGGAGGAGTGAGGAATCAAACCTGGTTCTCCAGATTAGAGTCCCACTGCTCTTAACCACGACACCAAACAGTACCGTTTATTTGCTCCCAGGGGTAAGGGAACAAAGTGGTTTGGAAAAAAGGACAGAAACTATTAACAGGTGTGACACAGACTTGGTAGGCTCATTTATTTATAAAGATACAGTTGATATTCTAGGAGCAGGTAGCAGCCAAGTTTATATTCTTGAGGTGAGGCTTCTCACAGCTTAAAAGTGAGCTCCTCTCAGAAACCACACACGTTTCACTAGGGACTTTGAGATTACTACTAGGGGTGTGCAACCTAAGCGGGGTAAAAGAATCAGAAATAAACTATTTCCGAAGTGGCAAGCCACTTTGAAAATTGCTTATTGACCTGCTTTGGAATGCTCTGTAAAGATTCAGAACACACTGACAAACTTCATGCCCCGTCACTTATTTCACCCAATAGGAGGGAGACGAGAAGCTTCCCTCCTCCCCATCCCATCTGGTGAGAGGGAGGAGGAGATTCCCTTCTCCCCCACTCATCGGGTGAAATAAATGGTAGGGCATAAGTTTAACCCACACTTTACCCTGCATTGCTTGCTTCAGCTGATAGGCGGGGGAGCCCCCTCCTCCATCTGTCAACTGAAGCAAGCCGCGCAGAGTCTGAAAGTGCGCCTTTTCGCACCTCTGAAAGGGGTGCTTTCACACACCCTGCCATAGTCTTTACCTGAAGCCGACACCGGGCATTCGAAACTGACAGCATCCCTTCTCCTGTCGCTCATTAGCGAAGTAGCCAAAACACAGAGGAAACAGCAACTAGTATCAGTGGCCACCCAACATTTCTGCCCTCCTAGTTTAGAAAATTCTGTATTCTCTTGGCACATTGGTTAATATGTTATCATCCAATATTCTTTGAAAATGGTTTGAAGTCCTCCACTAAAGTGCAAACATAACACCGTAGCAAATTTAGGAATCTAGAAATGCAAGATGATAAAACCTTGCATTTTATGCTTGCTCAGATTCAAATGGAATTCAGGAGTAGACATGGGCACGAACCAACAAAATTTAATGAACCAGCGGTTCGAGGTTCGTTGCCAATGACGAACCTGAGATTGCGAACCACAACGAACATTTTCTGTTGTCGAAATGGTTTGCGGTTTGCGGTTCGTGGGGGGTGGAACGGCCCCCGTTGGCACTTACACAGCCCATATTCCCAGGGAGTCTTTTGCAGGCTCTCCTACAGCCATCACCCAAGTTTGGACAAGATTGCAAAAGGGATCTTGGAGTTATACCCTCTCCAATCCAAGGCCCCAGGAAACTCCCACTCGATACAATTAGAGCAACTGGTTGACGTTGGCCCAGTATACAAAAGGTGGGTTTTGAGGCAGCCGCCAGGCCTGGCAGGCATGGGGAGATGGTGACAAGTTGCCTCCCCTCAGGGGGCGGGGGGTCTGGCCGCTCGCTGGAGGCACCCCCATGTGCCCACCCGCCAGGCCAAAAAGGAGCGCACTGGTATTCCCGGTGCAGGCCAGAAGGTGTGTACTGGGGGTGGCCGCTGGGCCTGGTGGGCATGGGGAGGCAGCATCAAGCTGCCTCCCCTCAGGGGGCGTGGGTCTGGCCGCTCACCGGCGGCACCCCCATGTGCCCACCCACCAGGCCAAAGAAGAGTGCACTGGTATTCCCTGCAACGGCAGGAATGTGGGTGATGACGGCGGCTGCTGGGCCTGGTGGGTACAGGGAGACAGCAATGAGCTGTCTCCCCTCAATGGGCAGGGGGTCTGGCTGCTCGCCGGCGGCACCCCCCGTGTGCCCATCCACCAGGCCAAAGAAGAGCATGCTGGTATTCCCAGAGTGGGTGGGAGGGGACCTGTCATCATGAGGAGTGGGGGGGGAATATCCCCCGCATCTGCAGCTCCTCACCCGAGGGTCCCACCGAGGAACAGTGTGGCAGAGGTAGCCAACAGTACACACCTTCCTGCCTTGCCGGAAAAGATAGAAGGGAGAGGACATGTCATCATGAGGAGGGGGAAGGAGAATATCCCTCAGCATCCGTGGGTCCTCACCCGAGGGTCCCACTGAGGAACAGTGCGGCGGCAGTGGCAGCCAGCAGCTCACACCTTCCTGCCTTGCTGGAAAGGATGGGAGGGAGAGGTAAGTGGGAAGATCCCACCCCAACCTCCAGGACAAAGAAGTGCGCGCTGGTACTCCTGGAGTGGGTGGGAGAGGACGTGTCATTTGGACCAGGGGCCTGATCCCCCAGCCACCAAGGGTCCTCACCCGAGGGTCCCACTGAGGAACAGTGTGGTGGCAGCAGCCAACAGTACACACCTTCCTGCCTTGACAGAAAGCACGGGAGTTTCAGGACACATTCTCACCCAGCTGAAAGAGGTCCCGTCAGTCCCGTTGACAGGGGTGCTGCCACATTGTCAAATGACTGTATCCGTACACAATACAATCGGCTGTGTGAGCGCAACCGAGCTGTGTAGCCAAGGAGGGAGCAGTAACAGGATAGTTCCTTGTGAAGCAGGGGCTGACCTGATCCGCCGTACTGCCTTTGCGGAAAGTCGGGGATGGGCAGGACAGGAGGCATTGTTTGGACGGGTCAGAGTGGTTCCTGAGAGGGGGAGATGGAAACGGGACAGCAGCAGCAGCTGACATCAGCCACCTTCTTGCCTTTGCGGGAAGGACAACAGTCGAGCGACCCATTCCCCCCTGCTCAGAGGGCTCTGTGTTTGCGATGGATGGGGGCACTGTGCGGTTGAACTATATGAGAAACAGTTCCTGAGTTGCTGCACAAGTGCCCAAAGGAGGCTGCCATCAGCAGCATCACCCACCTTTGTGCCTTGCCAGAAAGGATGGGAGGGAGAGGACCTGACGTGGGGGGTAAGTGGGAAGATCCCCCCGTAACTGCCAAGCCAAAGAGAAGTGTGCTGGTATTCCCAGCGTGGGAGGGAGAGGACATTTCATTCAGACCGGGAGCCTGATCCCCCAGCCACCGCGAGTCCTCACCCGAGGGTCCCACTGAGGAACAGTGCGGTGGCAGCCGCCTCCTGAGCTATCAGCCTCGAGGTTGTAAGCGGCGCTGTCCCAGACCCCGAGGGGACAACCTCCGCCAGCGTGGCCTGTTGGAGTGCTCTGCTCTCACCAGCATCACCCTCAGAGCAAAGCGATCCTCCCACTCACCCCCGCTCAGAAGAGCTGGTGGCCCCCTTTCTCCCCCAATGGATGTTTCACAGGGTGAGGAGGGAGACCACAGGCTCGGGTGGTGCCTCTTCAGGTGGCGAGTCAGGGCAGTTGAAGACAGGTGCTTTGGATTTTTGCCCCTGCGCACCAGGACATCACAGGCATGTCACTGCATCACATGGGGGTCATCAGGAAGGGCCCAAAAGTGCCTCCATACGGAGGAATTGTAATGCCGACCACTAAGTGTCCCAGGGGAAGGAGGATGAATGGTTACAGGTTGCGCTGCGGGGCCGGATACAGACGACAGGGTGAGGGGTGGACTGCAGGAGGGGACACCGCCAAGGGTTTGGGATGGGGATGGGAGGGATCTTCCATAACACACATACCATTCCTCCAGGGATCCATCACCCACCCACCTCTCCTCAAAATGTTGAGAGAGATTCTCTCCCCCCTGCGCAAAGACCTCTTGGGCTTCCACAGCCCACACAGGTGAATTGGGGGGAGCAGGAGGACTCCCTGTGGCCCCCAAGCCACACCCAATACTGCTTTCCACAACTGAACCAGGAGGACTGCCATCGCACTTCACCCCACAACCACCCTTGGCAGCCAACACAAGAGGAAGACTCATTGTGCCACCAAACTAGAATTAAGGACGACAGGAAAGGAGATGACTCTGTGTGCCCGCTGCTGCGGTGCCCACTGAGCTTGGCCCCAGGGCCTGGTAGCAGCCCTGGCACCAGAGGGAGGGAGGGACTAGAGCCCTAGGCCACCAGTCCCACAGACCTGAACAGATCAGGCACTAATGTGAGCCTTCAGCCGAGGTACCCACTGAGCTTGGCCCCAGGGCTTGGCAGCAGCCCTGGCACCAGAGGGAGGGAGGGACCTAGCCCACCATGCCCACAGATCTGAACAGAACACGCACTAATAACACTGTGTGAGCCCTCAGCCGAGGTACCCACTGAGCTTAGCCCCAGGGCCTGGCAGCAGCGCTGGAACCAGAGGGAGGGAGGGATTAGAGCTCTAGCCCAAAACGCCCAGAGATCTGAACAGAACAGGCACTAATAACACTGTATGAGCCCTCAGTTGAGGTGCCCACTGAGATTGGCCCCAGGGCCTGGCAGCAGCCCTGGCACCAGAGGGAGGGAGGTACTAGAGCTCTAGCACACCACACCCACAGATCTGAACAGAACAGGCACTAATAACACTGTGTGAGCCCTCAGTTGAGGTGCCCACTGAGCTTGGCCCCAGGGCCTGGCAGCAGCCTGGCAGCACACCAAGATGCCTGGGCAGAACAGGCACAGTGACTAAGAATAATAATAGTAATAATAAGAATCATAATTAAAATGGTTAGGATTGTGATAATAACACGAATCATTTGGTGAGCTCTCAGCTGAGGTACCCACCGAGCTTGGCCCCAGGGCCTGGCAGCAGCCCTGGCACCAGAGGGAGGGAGGGACTAGAGCCCTAGCCCACCACTCCCACAGACCTGAACAGATCAGGCACAAATGTGAGCCCTCAGCTGAGGTGCCCACCGAGCTTGGCCCCAGGTCCTGGCAGCAGCCCTGGCACCAGAGGGAGGGAGGGATTAGAACCCTAGTCCACCACTTCCACAGACCTGAACAGATTAGGCCCTGATCAATAATCAATGTGAGCCCTCAGCCGAGGTGCCCACTGAGCTTGGCCCCAGAGTCAGGCAGCAGCCCTGGAACCAGAGGAGATAGATCCCTATCCCCCAAAACCAAGCTCAATTGTACTCTCAGTATCTGTCCCCAAAGGCTAGCAAGTGGCAAGCAAGAGCTCTGTCCCACTCCACTGCTCGCCGAAAGTGAAACCCAGCCTGGGAGACCATGGCTATTTATAAGCATGGGTCCCATTGAGCAACTCAGTAGGTCTGTGTTTAGCTATCAGAGCTGCCTATCAGGGTTTGCAGGGATGAGATTGGAGTGCCCATGGCTACAGAACACCCTCTTCCCCCCTCCCTCCCCTGGGCGGCTTCTCCCAACTTGTAACCGCTTTGCAGCTCCGTGGTTGGAAGGAAGACCTGCCGATCAAGGAAAGCTGGGCTTCCATTTGGGTTTCCAGGGCAACAGAGGAGCGCAGACAGAGCTCAGGCATTCCCCCAGCTCCGTTGCCAGGGGAATTGATTGCTGGCGCCTGAGTGTCTGGATTCCCGAACCACGGCCTGACGCAATGAATCAGGCCTCTACCGAATGCTGGTTTGTTGGCCATGGCTGGTAACGAACCGCCGGATCGCGATCGCACGATCGCCATTTTCGTGGGTTTTTGAGGTTCGTAATGTGGTTCGTGCCCATCTCTATTCAGGAGCACGCTGGTGCCTTAGTTTGGTTTAAATTACAAACTATCTGACTTCCAAACAGGTACTTATGTACTAATGCTCATTGCCAATAACACTCAACTATTACAAGACTGAAAATCAGGATTGATACCCACATGATGTGTATATTCTAATGGCTTAAGGTAGGCTCTTAAATCAGCAATTTTGGTGCAGTCAAATAAGCTATAGATGTTCAACTCAGAGGCGGGGGGGGGAGGAGGAGAGAGAACAGAAGAAAGTAGAAACTGACAGCACCCCTTCTCTTGCCGCTCGCCAGCATCAGGAGAACAGCGCTTTCAAATGCTCCGTGCTGGCTTCACCCAATACATTAGGTGAAGCCGGTGGTGGAGCATTTGAAACTGACAGCACCCCCTTCTTCTGCCACTGGAGAGCATCAGAAGGAGTGCTTTCAAATGCCCCGCATTTCAAATGCATTGGGTGAAGCCAGTGGTACAGCAGGAGAAGGGGGGCTTTCAAACGCCTCACTGATGGCTTCACCTGAGGTATCAGGTGAAGTCAGCGGCAGGGTGGTTTCAATGAAAGCACCCCTTCTCAGTTCACTTTCAAACTTCCTGCCCTGCCACTTTTTTCCCCCATGGAAGGGAGAGGGGGGAACCCTCTTCCCCCTCCCATTGATGGTAAAAAGCAGGGGGGGGGCGTTGAAAATAAGCAGCACTTTTCTTGCTGTTTGCAATGCTTCCCAAAGCTATATGAATTACTTTGGAAAACTTTGATTTGACATTTCCAGTGCTGGGCCCAATTTGGGAATCCCGAATCTTTCCTAATTGGGCCCGTTTTGGTTTTTTTTTCCAAACTGGAATCCTGAATTGCAAACCCCTGATGACTACAGTCTCTTCAAAGAAGCCTGCTTTATCCCAGAAGACAGGTTCTAAGACCTCCAAAGTCTCCTGAGAAACATTTCCTCCCAACTAACACTCTGGAGATGCAAACCTTATCTTGACATATTTAATTGTTCAGCCTGCTTACATACATGGGAGACTATGAGACAGGATCCCTATGGTCATTTCAACAGCATGGTTTCGAATCTCACCACTACCAGCAACTTGTGACTGGCCTTTTCTTCCAACTGAAGGAACCCACACAACCTCCTATAATTTTGGGAACTATACTTTTTTCAAAATGTAAATTTTCCCCTCAGTTGCTGTATGTTCTTATGGTAGCAAGGGTAAAAGCTTCGAGTTTGCTGCTGTGAGAGATCACTGAAGCAGGAGGTTTATAAAAATAAAGAATATTTATGTGCATTTTTGTTTTTAAATAACAAATCAGCAGTCCAGAAGAAACCCAACCAAGCCTAGTTACAGCTTTAGATTGTAATTTTAATTCCCTTGAAAGCTTTCAAAGAGGCTTTCACTGACTAGCTGTCAGACTGTGGCTTGCTAAAAGTTGTAATCCAGACTACCTCTTGCAATGAGACATGAGTCCATTGGTTTCAAAAGATTTACTGAATATAAACAACCATTATAGTCCACAATCCAAGATACTAGGATCTTGGCTGATACAGCAGTATTGTTACGAATGACAGGCAAAAGCAAAGGTACAGAATAGCAATCCCCTGTAGGCCCCATCCTCCCCCACAGTTCTCAAAACAAACGGCCCGAGGGTGAGAAAGTGAAAGCTTCCCAAGGCTGGAAAAGTTGTAGACATAACATTCTTCTTCTCTCTGTGATGTTTCAGTGAACTGCTTGCCACCTGCAACAGAAGCACTGAAAATACTGACAAGATTAAAATGGAGTCCCTTGGTTTGAAAACATATAAAACTTAGTCAGAACCTGACATTCTGCCCCCTCTAAAACGGTCCTCCCCCAGGTTTAAGAGGATACAAAGTATGGAATGCTGTTAATAATTTAGGAGCATGGACATGAACAGACTCCACCCACTTATCATGCCCAGAGTCAAAGTCCTTCCACCTGATGAGGTAAAACAGCTTATTATGTTTAACTCTAGAGTCCAAAATCTCTTGTACTTCATAATGGATTTGATCATCAATCAAGGTAGGTATGGGAGGAGCACAGGTGTGCCATTGATTTGCTGGAGGAACCTTTTTCAGCAGACTGATGTGGAAGGTAGGATGTACGTGGCGTAAATTCTTTGGCAAATCAAGAGCTACAGTAACTTTGTTGATTACTTTGCGAACAGGGAAAGGTCCCAGAAATTTTAACGCTAATTTACGGCTTGTTTGTGCCACTTTTAAATTCTTTGTGGACAAATATACAAGATCTCCTGGATGCAATTCCCATTCGGCCACACGATGGCGATCAGCGTACTTTTTATAATCCTGCTTGGCTTTGTCAAGATGTTTTTGAATAAGAGTCCACTGTTGCACCGCTTCCCCCCACCATTCTGACACATCTTTAGGAGTTGTCGGAGGGGAAAGAGCTTCAAAAGGAAAGGGTTTAAAATCATAGCCATAAACCACTTTGAAGGGTGTTTCTCCAGTAGAAACATGCACACTGTTGTTGTAGGAAAATTCTGCTAAGGGCAATAAATCAATCCAATTATCTTGTTGAAAATTGATGTAGCATCGGAGGAATTGTTCTAAAAGTTGATTAGTTTTTTCCGATTGCCTGTCGGTTTGCGGATGGTGGGCGGAGCTTAAGCCTTTTTCAACGCCCATAAGTTGAAGAAGCTCCCGCCAGAAGTTGGCAACAAACTGTCCGCCACAGTCAGATATCACCTTCGATGGAAAAGAATGTAGTTTTACAATATGTTTCAGAAAAATGTCTGCTAATCTTTTTGCTGACGGTATAGTGGTACAAGGAATGAAGTGGGCTTGCTTTGAAAATAGATCCACTACGACCAATATACAGGTGTGGTTTCTGGAGGGGGGCAGATCTGTGATGAAGTCCATGGAAATGATTTCCCACGGTCTGCGTGGGGTTTTGAGGGGTTGTAAAAGTCCGGGGGGCTTGCCCTCCCGTGTCTTGGCACTGAGGCAAATGGGGCAGGAAGCCACATATTGGGAGACATCTTTGGGCAAGCCCGGCCACCAAAATTGTCTTTGTACTAAATGGAGAGTTTTTAAATATCCGTAATGGCCTGCAGTTGGAGCATCATGACAGCGTTGCAATACTTCTTTTCTTAAACTAGCTGGTACGTAGAATCGATCACCCCAAAGCCACTCCCCTTGTACAGATTGATTAAGTTTTTCTTTGGGTACATTTTCCCCCTCCTTTTCCAGTTCGCTTTTCAGTTTTTGTCTCCACCCCTGATCTGACTGAGGAGGTTGCGTTGCGCGACTGCGCATCGTAACCACGCCTCCTAGCTGCGTAGGCGAAAATACAGTATCCACTGTCTCCTCCATCCGGCTTCTGAGTTGGGGCATGCACGATAGTGAGTCCACGAGGAAATTCGTTTTACCGAGCAAGAATTTGAGGGTGAAATTGAATTTTGAAAAGTATTCCGCCCATCGTAACTGTTTGGCATTGAGCCTCCTAGGACTACGTAAAGCTTCTAAGTTTTTGTGATCTGTCCAAACTTCGAAAGGATGGTGGGCCCCTTCTAGCCAATGCCTCCAAGAGGAGAGCGCTGCTTTAACTACAAAAGCTTCCTTTTCCCAGACATTCCAATTTCTTTCTGATTCAGAAAATTTTCGAGATAGATAAGCACAAGGTTTGAGACTATTATCCTCTCCCCACTGGAGAAGAACGCCTCCAATCACTGCATCGCTGGCGTCTACCTGTACTATGAATGGGCGATTTTCATTGGGGTGTTGCAGCACTGGTTCAGATATGAATTGCTGCTTTAAGAGATCAAAAGCCAATTGGCATTGTGGTGTCCATGTTAGTTTAGCGGCTGGCTTTTTGGCTTGTTCCCCTTTGTTTTTTGTTTTTAGTAGTTCTGTAAGGGGAAGAGATATTTGGGCAAAGTCTTGTATAAATTCTTTGTAGAAATTAGCAAACCCCAGAAATGATTGCAGTTCTTTACGATTTGTGGGGTTTTGCCATTCTTGCTTTAACTTTGCCTGGATCCATTTTTAGCCCATCTTTCGAAATGCAGTATCCTAAATAACTGAGTTCAGTTTTGTGAAATTCACATTTAGACAATTTGATGGGCAACTTGTTGCACATTAGAGTAGTTAATACTTGTTGAACTAAATGTACATGTTCTTCCTCTGTTTCAGAATAAATTAATACATCATCCAAGTAAACGACTACTCCTTTATATAAAAATTCATGCAATACTTCATTGATCATGGACATGAAAACCGAAGGTGCCCCAGCCAGGCCAAAAGGCATGACTAAATATTCATACTGTCCTAAGGGCGTATTGAACACGGTTTTCCATTCATCCCCCTCTCTTATACGAACGTGGAAGTAAGCATCTTTTAAGTCCAATTTTGTGAAGATCTTACCTTGTGCCATGACGTTGAGTAGGTCTCTGATGAGAGATATGGGATAGGCATTTGTGGAGGAGACTGCATTAAGTCCTCTGAAGTCAGTGCATAGTCTTAATCCTCCATCCTTTTTTTTTTTTTTTTGAAAAATTTTTATTGGGTTAGAATCCATTATTTTTACCTTTACATTCAATTTTCCCCAATTTTTCATCTCTAACCCCCTCCCTTTCCCCCCCTTTTGTTGACTTCCAACAGCTTTCCAACCCTTTGTCCCCTTTCCCTTACTTCTATTAGATTCCTCTATCTAAAACAAATATATATTCTCCATTAATCTAAGCAGTACACCCTTAACTATTTTTAACATTGTATACCCAAACTGTAAGTCTTTGTTTCCATCTTAGATAAACAATTTATCCCATTTTTCAATTTCAAATATTTCTATATATCATAAACCATGTAAATCATACATTCATTTAAATCAAACAATTTGACTTATTCTCTATATATTACTCATTCTATCTTTTTGTAATAATTCTGTATAACTCTCATCACGTAGTCAATCAATTTGACTCATCTGTATCTTCAGACAATCAGTTTGGTACATTTTACAAAACTTACCAAAGAAAGAAAATATTATTAGTTAATCAATCCTTATATTTAGTCCTTATAATTAATTATTTTCTATCTATATTCTGTTTGTTAACCTATATATATCTATATATATGTCAATCTATTAGTCTAACTGCTTATTAATTCACATTTATCTCTTCTCCCCCCGGTAAAGTCTCCCCCCTCTACTTCAGTACTTCAGTAGTTCTCAAACTGCCACAGTTTTCCTCCCACCTCCCATTTCTTCTCCAGGTATTGTTTCAGCTTCTCCCAGTCTATGTTGAACTGCCCTGAGTCCAGATCTCTCAGTTTTCTTGTCATCTTATCCATTTCAGCCATATACAGCAATTTGTAAATCCAATCTTCAATAGTTGGCACTTCTTGTACTTTCCATTTTTGCGCATACAAAAGTCTAGCTGCTGCGGTCATATAAAATATCAACGTCCTGTGTTGGGCTGGAATTCCCTCCATTCCCAAGTTCAGTAGCAGGAGTTCCGGGTTCTTATTGATTTGAAATTGTAAAATTTCACTCATTTCTCTTATTATTTCCCCCCAGTACTGCCTGGCTACCTCACACGACCACCACATATGATAGAGGGAGCCCTCATGCTTCTTACATTTCGCTTTTAGGATATTCTCTCCTCCATACATCTTCAAGAGTCTCTTGTTGAATCAACTCAAAAAAAAGCTTTGGTAATAGTCCTCTTTTCTTTTGTGCCGTTGTAGTCTTTTTATCTAGTTCCAAGTCTGTCACTCCATTGAAGTCTCCAGCAAGAATTATCTGGTCATATGAAAAATCGTCTAAATGCTTCCTCAAGTCCTCAAAGAAGCTTTCTTTTGCACCGTTAGGTGCATAAAGTCCGACTACCAACACTCTCTTTAAATTCCAAATACATTCCACTGCTACAAATCTAGCTTCCACATCTCTCATAACAAATTTTGGCTGTAGCTCCTCTTTTATGTACAGCACCACTCCTCTTTTTTTCTTGTTAGAGGCCGCTACAAATTCTTTGCCCAGTTTTCCAGATTTTAAATATTTTACATCCTGTTTTCTAATATGGGTCTCTTGCAAACAAACAATGTCACATTTTTGTTTTAGTAGCCAGTGAAAAATATTTTTCCTCTTATTCGGTGAATTTAGTCCATTTACATTCCAAGATAATACTTTACACTCCATACTCATAATCTTGTTGGTAAGTCTTTTTCATTGTCCTTAATAAATCGCTCCATCTCTCGCTCAGATCTGATGCGTTTTTTGGCCCCTCCAAACTCAAAGGACACTCCTTCTGGTAACTCCCATCTGTACCTGATTTTCATGTCCTTCAAAATCTGAATTAGCACTTTGTATTTTTTCCGGTCTAATAACACTGATCTGGGCAATTCCTTCATTATAATAATCGTCTTGCCATCAATCTCCAATGGATCTTGAAACTGTTTTGTCACAATCTTCTCTTTCATATTTCGTGTTGTAAACTGCACAATCACATCTCTTGGTAGTTTCCTCTGGGTTGCGATTCTCGAATTCACACGGTATGCCACATCTAGGATAGCCACAACTTCCTCCTCCTCCTTCCCCAGGTATTCAGCCAACACCTCAGTCATCTGTTCTTGCGCTGACTTTCCTTCCACTTCTGGCAAGCCACGAAAACGTAGCTGCTTCTCCATATGCTTAGTTTCTGCAACTGACATTCTCCCCTTCACCAGTCTCATCTCTGTTTGTTGCGTGTCTGCTAAATTCTCCATCGCGTCTTCTACTGTTTTAACTCTCTGCTGCGTTCCTTGTAATTCGCTTCGTATTGTTTCCATACCTTTTTTCACTTCTGACAGCTCCGATTTTACTGTCTGTGTAACCTCTTTAACCTCTTTAATCAGCTCCAATTTCGTGTCCTTAAGTTCTTTAATCACATCTAAAAGTTTTTTGTCCAGGTTTTTATCCAGGTTTTCTATTGCCGATTGCCACTCTTTTTTTAACATCGTGGGGCTTGCTTTAGCTTGCTCCCACGAATCCGCTCTCTTCCTTAACTCCGTGGCGTAAAATTTAACGTTTTTTTATTTTAAATGTCCCGGTCTTCTTGCAAAAATTAAATTTTAAAGAGTCCAAAATGTCGGGCGTCTTTTCTCTATGGTTTCTCTATAATTTTGTAATCCAAGATGGCCTACTTCCTTTTCCGCTGAAGCCGCGACCCTTCCCCTTTCAAAAATGGCGATTCCCTTCTTCCTGCCCTCCAGCAAGGGCCGCTTCTCTCCAGCCGCTCTATTGTTATTACGCACTTCCTGTCTCCCGTCTTCCCACAGCAGATCTCGCGATGGTGTCTTTTTCTCACAGCTCCAAAGCCACAGGTATTCAAAACAATAGTCCGATTTCTTTAATAACTTCTTTAAACTTAGTCTCTTTTCAAATACAACTCCTGCCGAGTCTTCCCCTCCTTTTCGCTAGTCTGTTGCAGTTTAAAAATCTACTTTTTTTCCTCTCTGTTTTTATCAATCTGTCCCGTATCAGAAGATAATGATCTTTACCTTCTCTTCACTTTTCTCGGGTTGTAATCGCTGTTTCGATTTTAAGTTCTCCTCTCAGCTTCTTCCCCCAATCGAAGCTTGGGTATGTAGGTCTTATGCCAGCCGAATTGGCCCCCAAACTGCCGCAGAGATTGTAGCCGACCCGTCGCAAGGTGGGACCTCAAGGATCGGGAGGGAACCCGTTGTGTAGAGCCCCCCCTCGTCCGAGATCTAACTCACCCTGGGGTCTTGAGCGTTCTTTGCCTGCTCTCCGCCTGAGAGCAGTCGGCCGCGGGCTATTTTCACCCCACCGGCCGGTTAAAACGGCAGTCCGGTCAGCTCCGCAAGTGGAGCTGCGTTAGACCTCCATGAATCCCAAACCGGAAGTCCTCCCAAACCGGAAGTCCCCCAAACCGGAAGTCCCATCCTCCATCCTTTTTTTTAACAAACAGTACTGGAGCGGCATGAGGACTATTTGCTGGCTGGATAAATCCTCTTTCTAGATTAGTGTCAATAAATTTGCGGAGCTCCTGTTGTTCTATAGGGCTCATTGGATATAATCTGCCTTTGGGCAAGGCGGCTTCGGGAATGATTTCTACTGCACAATCTGTCCTCCTATGGGGAGGTAAAGTGTTAGCCTCTTCTTCTGTGAAGGCTTGCAGATAAGATCAATATTCTTTAGGTATTTGATTGATTTCTTCCTGAGTTAGAAGTGCTTGTTCCATGAGGGTAGGATTGTTACCCCAATTTTGGTTCCAATGATGATTTTTGCAGCTATCGTGTTTAAAAATAACGCTTCCAGCTGGCCAATCGATGTCTGGGTTGTGGTCCCACAACCACCTGCTCCCCAAAATCAAGGGGTATTTAGCTGTAGAGCTAATCACAAAAGATCTCATCTCCCAATGTTGTCCCATTCCCGAGATCATAGGTATTGTTTCAGTGGTAACTGGGTTCATGTTAGTACCATCCATTTGTTCAAAAATAACCGGAGTCTCTAGTTCTTTCATTGGGAGTACCAGTCCATTTACTCGAGCGGGTGCAATAATGTCTCTGGAGCACCCAGAATCAATGAGAGCTTGCACACGAATATGAGTCTTTCTTTCAGGATTGACTAATGTGACAGGCATGAATAATATGGACCCTCGAGATCTTTCCACTATGGGAACGGACTGCTTTGTGATCTGCCGTTTGGGTCCGTTTATGACAGATCCATTTTGTTTCCCGAACTGGGGCTTTTGGGACCTTCTTCTCCGATTAGAGAGGTTGAATCAAGTTCCATGATTTCTTCAAGCTCTAATCCTTTCTCGGGAGGATTTCTTCGGGAAGAACCTCGCCCTCTCGCAGTTCGTGGAGCTGGCGTTGGGCGGTATGGCGGGGGAAGGGTGGTAGAGGCTGGACACCGTGGTTGGAATGGAGTTCGTTGCACAGGCCTGAGTGGACATTGTGCTGCGTAGTGACCGCTTTGGCCACAATGTAGGCACAGTCCTTGTTGCCATCTAGCTTCTCTCGCTCCCCTGGCTGCGTATCCTGCTCCCCTTCCCCCTCTCACAATTATTGAAGTCCGTCGATGCCCTGACGCTTGCTGTTGCTCCATGAGCCGTACTTCCTGCATTCGGTTTTCTACTTCACATACTAATTGAATCCAGCCCAAAAGTGTGGGGGGATTATCCTGCATAAGAGCTCAATCCAGCAATTTGGGATTCATGCCTTGTTTAAACAAAATTATTTTTGTAGATTCCTCACACCTTGGGCATTTGGCGGCCAGCTGTCAGAATTTAGTAACATAGTCTCTGGCCGACATATTTCCTTGCCTAATGGTTTGTAATTCCATTCGGGCTCTACCCTCTTCCAATGGGTCCTCGTATTGAGCTCGGAGGGCTGCTACCAATCCTTGTAAGGAATCTAATTCTGGGGCCCCCAACTCATACAACGTTATGTACCATTCTGCCGCTTTTCCTTGCAACCGGGATTCCAGGTGTTTGATTTGACTGGCCTCGTCTTCGAACAAATGTCCCCAACGATTAAAAAATTGAAGCGCTTGTACTAAAAAAATCCCAGTTTCGCGGGATCCCCGTCGAACGTAGCTTCCAGCTTCACCCATCCCATCGGTAGCTCTTGAGGTCTGGCAACCGGTGATGGTAGCAGGTAATACTGTAAAGGCGCTGGTCTCTGTTCCGGCCATACATCGGGTCGTCACGGGATGGTTTGCATTGGGGGTTGTTGGGGTCTTGGTTGCGGGGGCCCCCGCGGTCTCGGAGGAGGAAGACCCAGTGGCCTCTGTGGTGGGCCTTGCGGTCTTGGAGCCGGAGGACCCTGCGGTCTCAGAGGTGGAGGACCTTGTGGTGCTGGACCCCTTGGAAGAGGCTGAAGAGGCGGCTGCTCTTGCGGCGGTGGGAGTCCCGGAGGAAGCTCTTGTGGCTGTACAGGTTGTTCTCCTGGGAGGATTGGTGGCTCCTGCGGCTGGAGAGGAGGTTGTTCCAGCAGTCCTTCCCCTCCGTCGTCTCCCGGGGGCCCTGGCAGGGCACCTTGTCAGTCGTCTCCCGGGGGCCCCTCTGGCACCTCGTCTTGAGATTGGTCAGGTGGTGGCACTGGTTCTTGCTGATCATCCACCGGCAAGAGTGGCAGTTGCCCCTCCTGAGGGGGAACCCGACCTGGTGCTGGACGTAATCCAGGTAGAACCCTCTGGAGGGCTGCTACCCCTCGACTGATAGAAACTGTAGGGCGTTCCCCAACTTCTCACGGGGACTCCTCTCCTGGGCCTCCTACCACCAACACTGACAGCAAGTGCACTGTGTGTGCTAAACTCTCCTCCATGCTGCTGATTCTGTCTTCCAATCTTTGTACATGTCTTGGGGCCGAGGTATCGACATCCTCCTCTGGTAATTCCTGGGGCAGTTCAGTTGGAAATTGTGTAGTATCCATATATTCTGCAGAGGAGGCAGCTGCTCGGGGCCAAGGCTGAATCTCTCCCATTCCGGTGGCCCCAGTACTTTCTCCTTCCTCCGATATGCCGGCCAGGATTCCTTTCGCTAGCCCCATTATTGCCAAGATTCCAGCATCCACCGCTAAAGTTCGGCTCTGTAACTGTTGCCAACTGTGATCACTCAATTCTTGCTTCCCCGTCCACGGGGCGACTTCAGCGTAGTCCCAACTCATCAGATTGCGATGGGTAGTTTCCCAAACTTGGGTACTTTCAGAACCTCTTAGGTCCCATTCTAATTGGTCGGACTCTTTATTCCAGTAATACCACGGTTGGCTACTGGATCTCTCCATTGACGAGCCGACAGCCCTTTTCCCATCCACCTGCGATCTGGTAAACACCGTGCTCGCTCTCCTCTCCCTCGTCTCTCTCAGCCTCGAACCCCACTGCCTCGGTGTAGGCAACGATATCAGGGGTTCCGCCATCGCCCTTGGTCGAGCTCCCCACTCCCTCCAGATATCCTGGGTTTGTGCTCTGTCAAGTGCAAGGGTATACAATGTTGCACGGCTTGACTCCATTCCCCCTGAACGGGTTGATTAGTGGGTTCCAGTCCTTCCGTGTTGGAGACATACGGATCAAACAAAGGGTCCCTGTTGGATGCGGCCTTGGTATCTATCTCCTCCGGCCTAGGCATTGGAACAGATGTGATTCGTAACAAAATGTCAGACTGTGGCTTGCTAAAAGTTGTAATCCAGACTACCTCTTGCAATGAGACATGAGTCCATTGGTTTCAAAAGATTTACTGAATATAAACAACCATTATAGTCCACAATCCAAGATACTAGGATCTTGGCTGATACAGCAGTATTGTTACAAATGACAGGCAAAAGCAAAGGTACAGAATAGCAATCCCCTGTAGGCCCCATCCTCCCCCACAGTTCTCAAAACAAACGGCCCGAGGGTGAGAAAGTGAAAGCTTCCCAAGGCTGGAAAAGTTGTAGACTTTCTTCTTCTCTCTGTGATGTTCCAGTGAACTGCTTGCCATCTGTAACAGAAGCACTGAAAATACTGACAAGGGCTGTTTCCAGACAGCTTACCTGGCTCCAGAACATCGCGCCATGTTGCGGGGAAAACGTGAAATATCGCGTTTTCTCACACGAGTTTTGCACGACATTGCGCAAAACTCACGTGAGAAAACGCGATATTTCATGTTTTCCCCGCAACATGGTGCGACGTTCCGGAGCCAGGTAAGCCGTCTGGAAACGACCAAGATTAAAATGGAGTCTCTTTGGTTTGAAAACATATAAAACATAGTCAGATCCTGACACTAGCCACCAGATTGACTCCTCTTACTCATAGAACTCCACCCACACTGCCTTGCTTTCCCAAGAGTCAGACCAAATGGTACAAGGTCTGCTCATCATCAAAGATGGGCTTCACAACTCTGTCCTCTCCCAGAGGTAGAGTCAAACCACTCTGCCATAATAGCAAACAATACTGTCCACTCATTTCCTGAGGTAGCCCTGAACCCTGTCTCAAGGTAGCCTGCTTTATCACTAGGCAAATATTGAAACAGATTTCTCCAGTCTCTCTTTCTCTGAAGTTTCAGACCCTTGTTGAGCTGAGCTGACAGTATAACAACTTTTTCTCTCTCACTTCCTGCTCCCATCTGGCTCCTCCAGCCCTTCCAGGGCTCCTGATTGGCTGCTAGCTGCTCCACTCACACACCAATCAGGACCAAAAGGGATTGGTGTTTTTACTGTCAGGGGCAGGACAGCCTCCTGTCCATCATAGCTTTACATAGAGTTTGTGTTAGAGCCAAAACACACGTTAAGAAATACCTAGGTTCAGCACGTGTTCTCTTACCTCAAGGTTTGCCGGGATCTGTAGGAGTCCTGGAAGCTTAAAGTTTAGCATTTACAGAGCAGCAAAAAGGGGAAGGGAAATACAGGCGCCTGTATTTTAAGCTTTAAGCTTCCAGGACGCCTTTAAGCTTCCAGGACGCTTACAGATCCTTTAAGCTTCCAGGACTTTAAGCTTCCAGGACCCCTACAGATCTTTAAGCTTCCAGGACGCCTACAGATCCCGGCAAACCTTGAGGTAAGAGAACACGTGCTGAACCTAGGTATTTCTTAACGTGTGTTTTGGCTCTTAGAAGAGAAAGACTGAGAGTCTCTATAGACAAGACATCTTACATGAGGATGCTCGAGTGAAGAGAGATGCAATGTTTGCTGAGAAAGGTAAGCAACAGAGTAGAACCGGAGGAGTTAGCCATGTTAGTCTGTAGTAGCAAAATAGTAAAGAGTCCAGTAGCACCCTTTAAGACTAACCAACTTGATTGTAGCATAAGCTTTTGAGAGCCACAGCTCTCAAATGCATCTGACAAAGAGAGCTGTGGCTCTTGAAAGCTTATGCTACAATAAAGTTGGTTAGTCTTAAAGGTGCTGCTGGACTCTAATATTTTGACAGAGTAGAAGGCTTCATCACTTTCACCTCTCTACAAAGAGCCGGGAGATCCCTCCTGAGAGAGTTTATTAATTTCCCCTTCCCCCTTCTCTTCCCTGAATGCTATGTTAATTTCACCTCTGGATCGGGGAGGCAAAGAAGAAATAAATACACCCTCCTAGGAGCGATCTCCCGGATCTTTGTATAGAGGTGAAAGTGACAAAGCCTTCTGCTCTGTTGCCTACGCTTCCTGGCTAACATTGCGTCCATCTTCACTCGGGCATCCTCGTGTAAGATGTTTTGTCTATACAGAATCTCAGCGCTGTCCTTTCCTCAGGTTTCAGAAGGGGACAATAATAACAACAACAACATTCAATTTATATACCACCCTTCAGGACAACTTTAATGCCCACTCAAAACAGTTTACAAAATAGGTCATTATTATCCCCATGATAAACACCCTGTGAGGTGGATAGGACTGAGAGTGCTCCTAGAAGCTGTGACTGACCCATGGTCACCCAGCTGGCTTTAAGTGGGGGAGTGGGGAATCAAACCCGGTTCTCCAGATTAGAGTCCGTGCTCTTAACCACTACACCAAACTGACCAAACAAACCAAAGAGAAAGATAGATTGGTCAGAGCTCTGATTATCCTTTGATATGTAGATTGCTATTCTCAGGACTTCCTCCTCGTGACATCCTCCTTCTCAGTTTTCTATTCCTGGCTTTGTCACAGCCACCATCTCTCCTTCTCCTTCCCTCCATCTTGCAACCATGGATGCAGGACTTGTTCTAGCATCCATGCCCATCCTTAGACTAGATAGATAGATAGGAAAGGAGGATAGATCCTATCAGAATATGGAGTTCCTACAATAAAGAATCTCTTATGTCCTTTCTAAATATAATCAAGTGTATCGATGTATTGTCGAAGGCTTTCACGGCCGGAGAACGATGGCTGTTGTGGGTTTTCCGGGCTGTATTGCCGTGGTCTTGGCATTGTAGTTCCTGACGTTTCACCAGCAGCTGTGGCTGGCATCTTCAGAGGTGTAGCACCAAAAGACAGAGATCTCCCTGTGGAGCCCCATGGGACAAACCCTGCACTGAAGACATCTTATCTCTGATAGCAACTCTTTGAGAATAATGTATAAGGAACCATTTAAACTAGTTCAAAGCACATCCCCTGTTACCTATTTCTGCCTCTAAACATCTCAGTAAGATGCTGCTGTAGCATAGTGGATATATGGCTGGGCTTTGAGCCACCACACTGCTGGTTTGACTCACACTACTACCATGAACTCTGCAGGCAGCCTTGGTAAGCTGCTCCTCTCAGCCTCAGCTCCCCAGCTGTATTGTGGGGGCAATCATAACACTGATTGTTCACTGCTCTGAGAGTGGCACTAATCTGTCCATAAGGATGATATAAAGCACACTGTTGTTGTTGTTGTTGTTGTTGTTCTTATTGTTGTTGTTAAAGAAGTAGTAGTAGTATGTAGCATGAACCACTACAGATAAATCTAGCAGGAGCAACAGAGACCTGGCATTTGTGGGCATTCAGATGCAGATCATTGACTAAGGCCATCAGCAGGGCTTTTTTCTGGGGAAAGAGGTGGTGGAACTCAGCGGGTTGCCCTCGGAGAAAATGGTCATATGACTGGTGGCCCCACCCCTTGATCTCCAGCCAGAGGGGAGTTTAGATTGCCCTCCGTGCTGCTCAGTGGCGCGGAAGGCAATCTAAACTCTCTTCTGGCTGGAGATCAGGGGGCGGGGCCACCAGCCATGTGACCATTTTTAAGAGGTTCCGGAACTCTGTTCCACCGCGTTCCCCCTGAAAAAAAGCCCTGGCCACCAGTAAGATCTCAGTACCATAGCCTGGCCTGAAATTGGACTGAAAAGGGTCCAGAGCACCAGAGTTATCCAAAAAGACACGGAGTTGGCCCTCCAATGGCGTCTCAATGACTTTGCCCAAAAAGGGCAAATTTGAGACAGGGTAATAATTGGCCACCCCTTTTTTTCTATAGTGATTTTTTTAAAAAATAGTGAGTAAATAACTTCCTCTTTAAGTTGCTAAGAGAAGGTACCTTGAGTTAGTGACTGATTGGTCTCATTAATGTGATCCTTAAATGATTTCAACTGCATGGATGGACAAGAATCCCGAGTGCAAATGGTGTCCTTTATAGATAGATCCCATTACAGTAGGTAGGTAAAAGTAGTCCCCAAGCACCAAGTCATTACTGACCCATAGGGGGACATCGCATCACAATGTTTTCTTGGCAGACTTTTTGTTCAGGGGTGGTTTGCCATTGCCTTCCCCAGTCATCTACACTTTACCCCCAGGAAACTGGGTACTCATTTTACTGACCTTGGAAGGATGAAAGGCTGAGTCAGCCTTGAGCCCGCTACCTGAACCCGGCTTCTGTCAGGATCGAACTCAGGTCATGAGCAGAGCTTGGGCTGCAGTACTGCCACTTACCACTCTGCGCCACGGGGGTCTCCCATTAAAGTAACTGGGTCAAAATGGTCCATAAACAGGCCAGACACTGCATTAGGTATATTTTCTAAATTAAATAAATGAATCTTGCTATTCTATTTTAATATCAAAAGCAATCCAGAGTACTTTGTTAGTAGGCCTATAAATAATAACAAACGAACATTAAATATATTTGAATGTAAACTGAGCAGAGGATTTTATTTCAGGAGTTCCTCATGTCACCCCAATATCCAAAGGACCGAATTGTGTATGGTGCTTTTGCTAAAATGTTTGGTATAAGGTAGGTTTATTTAAAGGTAAGGTAGACATGATGTGTGAGATTTTTTTTAAAAAAAATTAAATGTCAATTTTAGGGAAGAGTTAGTGTCCAGGCTAGTTTGGCCCCATGCTACCTTTGTGTGCACGGAACCTTAGATCCAGAATAAAGCACCTGGAGTGTTTGATGTGAAGTACTATTTGGGTCTAACTGCCAGAACCTGACACGTGCATATGATTGCAGCCTGTGCTTTGTAAAACCTAAGGAGCATGCTTGGCTGCACTGTGTTTAAGCTATACTACACTGCTATTGAAGGGTTATGTCTCCACCAACCACTGCGTTCTCAGTTTAGACATCACAACAGCAAGCTATGGCTTGGATCCGCTGAAATGTTTCCACAGATGTAAAGATTTCTGCCCATGGAGCATGACTTCCTTTCACTCCTCTTGCTGTAGCCCCAAATGTCCCCTGAAATGTTTCTCTTGAGAGGCAGGGAACCCTAGGGTTGCCAGGTTCCTAGGGGGCAAAACTGAGGGATGGCAGTAGATTGCAGTGGGGGAGTTCCACAGAGGGGCATTCCTGGCGCAACACTGGGGCATGTGGGAACACGCTTCTTCCCCATCACTGTGTCCCCACATCTCCCCCCCCCCCAGCAAGCCAGGTGAGAGGGACCAGGGGACAGAGACAGGGAGCGGGGGTTGCCCCACCCCACCAGAGGACTGACAAACCTAGGGGACTTCCAAGGAGCAACATTTCAGGGCATCTGCAGAGGGAGAAAGGAGGTGAGAAAGTCACGCTTCATCAATGGAAATTAGGGTCCCAGGGTTTGCCCTGTTGTCTGCTGATCTGCCAGCAATTAGCGGAAGATGGCAAGCCCTCTGGAGGTCGTCTGCCACCCACAGGCACCACAGGAACAGGTGCAGTGCAAAGACATCACAGCTCCCACGCCTGGTGATGATGTCACTTGCGGAAGTGACATCATCACACAAGTGCCAGAGTGCGTGCATGAACATGGAGCACGTGATGGACACGAGGTAAGTGCTAAGTCTCTCCCCCTCCTGTTGGGAGGGTACAGGGACCTAGCAAACCTAGTGGAAATCCATGTCTCCGTGAAACTGCTTCAATAGATCCAAGCCTACGGCTAGAGGAAACCAGGAAATAGCAAAGAGATCAGATTGTAAGAGAGGAAAAGGCAGAACATATGGTTTCTTCACGGTCCTGAGTAGGCCACGATTTGGACTCCTGTTTTATAGTATTGCTTATTGTATGTATACTGCTCTGATTTCATCATTTTTACTTGTGTACTCCACATTTAAATTTTAATGTGAAAGGTAAACTATAAATGAAGTAAGTAAAATAGCTAGATAAGATCGACAATGTAAGGGTTGAATGGTTGCTAGAATAAGGCTGTTTTTTCTCTACTTTTTAGAGTTCTTGGGAATGGTTTGGCAACTGATTGCGATACCAACCATTGGCACAAGCAGAGAAAAATTATGGATTCAGCTTTTAACCGCATGTGAGGCAAAATAGATATTTTAATTGGGCTGTTTTTACAAGAAATTCTGTTGGTTCAGTCTCTTAAAGTCTATTTCTAAAAGTGTTTATTCCTTCTAAGGCACCTTGATTTCTGGAAACTATATTTAGGATTCTAGTCCTCCAAAGATTAACACCATTTGTTTGCTAGATGCATCCCACTTTAGACCATTTTACAGCTATATTGCAGATGGAAACCTATCTACCTTTTTAGTGCTTCTTCTGCATTAATTGAACTAGATTTTTCGACACTTATCACATTGAATTATCTCTCTTATTGAGTGATATTAACTCTCTCCCATACTACTTACTGTCTTCCCTTGTTTCCCTCATTGTATGTAAAAGTAAATGTCTGGACTAGGTGCAAGATTTTCTCTAATCCTCAATATTGAAACAGTTGGAGAATAGGTTTCAATAATGAGGAGGTCTGGCAAGAGGAGATCTATATCCTATTTCCAGACTTGGTTAATGTGTGGATAATGAAGGAGAAAACATAAAAGAGAGAAAGTGAGGTTTTTATTTTGATGTAATTGACATTACTATGGGGAAATATTCCTATGGGGAAATATCCACCCCACCACATTCTTGGTTGTGTTATACAGAAACACTTTCACCATGACATATTGTGCTTGTCCTGTTCTCTAACAGTTACATCTGTTAGCAGGAGCAGAGAAACTCGTAACTCATCACATATGAAACTCACATCTCATTGCATATTGATGGCAATCCTCATACCGAGTCCAAATCCTCATAGAGAGCCAGTTTGCTGTAGTGGTTAAGAGCAGCAGGACTCTAATATGGAGAACCAGGTTTGATTCCCCACTCCTCCGCTTGAAACCAGCTGGGTGGCCTTGGGTCAGTCACAGCTTCTCGGAGCTCTCTCAGCTGCATGCACCTCCTAGGGTGATTGTTGTAAGGATAATGATAATATACTTTGGAAACTGCTGTTAGGCGTTAAGTTGTCCTGAAGGGTGGTATGCAAATAGAATGTTGTTATTTATTATTAATGTGCAGTTCAGTTCATAGCTAGTGCTCAACATGCACAGGTGCGGGGTGTGTGGCTTTAGGGGCTGGGTGTTGGCCCTGTGGCATGATTCACCCCAACTAGAAGTAAACAGCTGGGCCGGAAGTAATGTGATGCCACTGGTGGCAGATCAGGCGCCTCCCACCCTTACCTGAGGATAATGTAAAGTCCTCACCTGAAGTGGTTGGGGCTTCAACTGCAGATGTGGGGCTAAGGGTGAAGGCGTCTGCAGAACTCTGGGCAGCCAGCCTCATCAGCAGTGATGGACAACTGAAGCCATAGAAAGCAGTGAGCTCTGGAAGGTAATAGACTACTGCCTTTGAGGCCAGTGCATGGGAATAAGGCACATGGGAAGAAAGTAAGAGTAAATGATGCAACCCTCCCCCTTAATCAGAGACTATTTCTTTTCATATAAGCGGTGTTAAATGGGATCTTTTTGCCAGGAACATGATCAGCAAACATGGTCAGCGATAATTCAATGTAATTTTATTTTATTTATTATTTATTATTTCATATTTATATTCCGGCCTCCCCGCAAGCAGGCTCAGGGCAGCGAACAACATTTAAAAACAATTTAAAACATCACATCTGTATAAATATTAAAACACCATTTAAACAGCGACATTTTGGATTGTGTGGTGGCAGCATCAAGAAGACATAATATTTTGCATGTAGGGGTGTGCAAAGGCACAGTGGTTCGGCTTTCTCGATTCGGGTATACCTGAATCGAGAAGCCGATTCGGGAATCGCTGTCCCCGAATCGGCAAGCCGATTTGGGAATGGCGATTCGGGACGATTCGGGGTGATTCGGGATAGCTTTTTCAATGGGAAAAAGCCTCCCCATGCTTCTCTGAAGCCTGGGGGAGGCATTTTCTCACTGAATCAAGCCAAAATTGGTGGCAGCCTTCCTCTAACTCTCCTCTAACAACCCCCTCAAGTTTCAGACCGATTGGACTTTGGGGGGCCATGTTATGGCCCCCCAAACCAGGTCCCCCTATCCTCGCCTATAAAAGGGCATAGCTTTAGGTTACTGCTGCTAATCTTCTATTTTGTGCTTGCTGCTGCTGATCTCCATTATTTCCTATGGGGAAAAAATGAAGAGGCAGGCTTCCTTTGCCAGGGGTGGCATTTTGCATGCAAAATGCCCCCCAACCCTCAGGGGCCCTTCTCCCACCTTTCCTCCCACCCACCCCCACCAAGGCGTAGCCAGCTCCCACTTGGGGGGGGGGCATTTCATGGCCTCCCAAAGTAGGTGCTCTCAGCCCCCAAAGTCCACCCCTACAGCCCCACACATACCCAATACCCCCCCAGCTGCCACACAGACCCAAATTCCCACATTAGCTCCTCACAGACCCAAATCCACCCCCAGTAGCCCTACACCCATAACCCCAGGAACAGGCTGGCCAGCCCTCTCCCTTTGTTCCCTATGCTGGGAACTTCTAAACTCTCTTTCCCAGGGCAATTCTGCACAGCCCAGGGGTGCCACAATGGTGGGCACACTTCTGAGTGCCAGCTTGTCCCT
Source organism: Eublepharis macularius (assembly GCF_028583425.1). NCBI lineage: Eukaryota > Metazoa > Chordata > Lepidosauria > Squamata > Eublepharidae > Eublepharis > Eublepharis macularius. Next base: position 25,412,680 of record NC_072791.1, on the reverse strand, counting down.
GGGAAAGAGCATCTGAACCACAGACACCCTCCCTCAAATTCCCCCACCACCTACAGAGATGGCTGGCCAGCCAGCCCCCATTGTTCCCTATGATGGGAACCAACTGCACAACAAAGAATAAAACACGAACAACACAAAATAAAGTTTTTAAAAAACTATTTTCTCCCTTTCAAAGTACAAGTAGGCAAAGCATTATGACACATTACACCAGCAGTCCCCCACACAGAAAAATTAACACAACTCACTTAACATCAGAGAATCACAAAACCACAATTCCTGTCAAAAACACTTTATTTCTAGAATAGCTTTAGGTTACACAGCAGGGGGGGCACACCAAAGGGCATTCCAGCATTCCACCTCACAAAAATAACACAACTCACTTAACATCAGAGAATCACAAAAACAATTCCTGTCAAAAACACTTTATTTCTTGAACAGCTTTAGGTTACACAGCAGGGGGGCACACCAAAGGGCATGGCAGCAGTATCTTACATAAAAATAACACAACTCACTTCACATTAAAGAATCACCCCAAATATTGCTGTCAAAAGCACTTTATTTCTTTAACTGCTTTAGGTTACACAGTAGGAAGGCACAACAGGGCATGAAAGCAGTGTACTACACAAAAATAACAACTCACTTCACATCAGAGAATCACCCAAACACAATTGCTGTCAAAAACGGTGAAGTGGGTTGTATTATTTTGTATAGTACACTGCTATCATGCCCTGTTATGCCCTCCTACTGTGTAACCTAAAGCAGTTAAAGAAATAAAGTGCTTTTGACAGGAATTGTGGTTTTGTGATTCTCTGATGTTAAGTGAGAGTTGTGTTATTTTTCTGTGTGGGGGACTGCTGGTGTAATGTGTCATAATGCTTTGCCTACTTGTACTTTGAAAGGGAGAAAATAATTTTTAAAAAACTGTATTTTGTGTTGTTCGTGTTTTATTCTTTGTTGTGCAGTTGGTTCCCATCATAGGGAACAATGGGGAGGCTGGGCAGCCATCTCTGTAGGTGGTGGGGGTGTCAGGGGGTGGTTGTCTGTGTGTCAGGTCAGGTGCTCTTTCCCAGGGACAAGTTGGCACTCAGAAGTTTGACCACCATTGTGGCACCCCTGGGCTGTGCGGAATTGCCCTGGGAAAGAGAGTTTAGAAGTTCCCAGCATAGGGAACAAAGGGGGAGGGCTGGCCAGCCTGTTCCTGGGGTTATGGGTGTAGGGCTGCTGGGGGTGGATTTAGGTCTGTGAGGGGCTAATGTGGGGATTTGGGTCTGTGTGTGGCAACTGGGGGGGAATTGGGTTTGTGTGGGGCTGTAGGGGGTGGACGTTGGGGGCTTAGAGCACCTACTTGGGGAGGCCATGAAATGCCCCCCCCAAGTGGAAGCTGGCTGAGCCTTGGTGAGGGTGGGAGGAAAGGTGGGAGAAGGGCCCCTGAGGGTTGGGGTGCATTTTGCATGCAAAATGCCACCCCTGGCAAAACAAGCCTCCCCCAGCTGTAAGTAGTAGAGAAAAGAGCACCTACTTAGGGAGGCCATGAAATGCCCCCCAAGTGGGAGCAGGCTGAGCCTTGGTGGGGGTGGGAGGAAAGGTGGGAGAAGGGCCCCTGAGGGTTGGGGGGCATTTTGCATGCAAAATGCCTCCCCTGGCAAAGGAAGCCTGCCTCTTCATTTTTTCCCCATAGGAAATAATGGAGATCAGCAGCAGCAAGCACAAAATAGAAGGCTGTTGTGGGTTTTCTGGGCTGTATTGCCGTGGTCTTGGACAGCCCAGAAAACCCACAACAGCCATCATTCTCCGGCCGTGAAAGCCTTCGACAACACACAAAATAGAAGATTAGCAGCAGCAACCTAAAGCTATGCCCTTTTATAGGCGAGGATAGGGGGACCTGGTTTGGGGGGCCATAACATGACCCCCCAAAGTCCAATCGGTCTGAAACTTGGGAAGTTGTTAGAGGAGAGTTAGAGGAAGGCTGCCACCAATTTTGGCCTGATTCAGTGGGAAAATGCCTCCCCCAGGCTTCAGAGAAGCTTGGGGAGGCTTTTTCCCATTGAAAAAGCTATCCCGAATCGCCCCGAATGACCCCGAATCAGAATGATTCGGGATTTTTTCGGGATTCAGATTCCCGAACTGCACACCCCTATTTGCATGCATACTGTGGTGGACAGTTTTTCACAGGTGTGTGTGTTCAAGGCTGGATCTACGGTTGCTGGTGCCCAGGGCAACCGAAGTCTGGTCACTCCCATGCGCAGCGTGCATGTGCTCCTGGCACTTCATGGTGACATCACTTCTGTGACATCATCACACAGGGCAGCATGTGCCGCCCCGTGGCAAGCTGGCTGTCTCAGTGTACTGTGGAGCTAGCAGTGGCAGCGCAAGTGGCTGGGAGGCCAACCGCGCCATTCGCCTGCCCCGCAGGACAGGAGGCGGCAGGCTTGCCATGCGCCCCCTGACCTGTGGGGCAGGCGAATGGCATTGGCGGCCTCCCAGCCACCCGTGCTGCCTTTTGCCTGCCCCGCAAGACAGGGGGTGCACGGCAACCCTGCCCCCTGTCCTGCCGCCCAGGCACTCCTGGGGCTGGCAGCTGTGTCCGGCGCCACCTCTTTGGCAGCACCAGGGGCAGACTACCCCCTGCCCCCCCATCGATCCGGCCCTGGGGGTGTGTTCTTCCCCCCCAGGCCAGCGGAGGCCCAACCTTAGCCATGAGCCTGGCAGAACAACTCTGTCTTGCAGGCCCCGCAGAAAGACAATAAATCCTGCCAGGCCCTGGTCTCAAGGGACAGGTAAGAGCCAGGACAGAGAAAGCCCTGGATCTTGTTGTGGCTAGACAGGCCTCTTGGGGACCAGAGACCACTAATAGCTGTTTTTCTCCCAATTGAAGAGTCCTCCGGGGAATGTATGGGGAGAGAAGGTCCCACAGATATGCTGGCCCCAGTCCACATAGGGCCTTATAGGTCAATACCAGAACCTTGAATCTGATCTGGTACTCCACTGGCAACCAATGCACCTCGCGTAGTATCGGTGTTATGTGCGCTCTACTTGGTGTTCTCGTAATAACATGTGCTGCTGTATTTTGCACCAGATGTAATCTCCGGGTCAGGCTCAAGGGCAGTCCCCTGTAGAGCAAGTTACAGTAGTCTAACTTCGAGATGACCATTGCCTGGATCACTGTAGTTAAGTCACAGGTTGACAGGTAAGGGACAAGTTGCTTTCTCTGCCACAGATGGAAAAAGAGGACCTAACAACTGCTGTGACATGTGCCTCCATTTTAAAGGCATCCAGGATCACCCCCAGGCTCTTGACCCTCAGCTGTGCCCCATCGAGGGCTGGGAGCTGGAGTTCTGAACCTAGTCCCCCCACCCCAGCTCAAGTACAGGACCTCCGTCTTAGTCGAATTCAGCTTCAGCAGACTCTGTCTCAACCAACTAGTCACAGCTGCAGACGCATGTTCCAGGGCATGAGTCGGGCCAGCAGTCCATCATCAGGTATATGCACCAGCTGGGCAAGGGGGTGCATATAAACATTGAATAATAATGGGGAAAGTATTGCCCCCTGTGGGACCCTGCACACCAATGGGTGGCAAGATGACAATTTCTCCCCAAGTGCCACCCTCTGTCCCCAAGTGTGGAGAAAAGAGGCAAGCCACTGTAAGGCAATTCCTCGTATCCCCACATTGGTCAGGAAGTGAGTCAAAAGATCATAATCAACTGTATTGAACGCTGCTGACAGATCCAGTAATAGCAGCGCCAAGCCGCCTTGATCCAGGTGTCTGCGAAGGTTGTCTGTAAGGGCAACCTGCAACGTCTCGGTCCCATGCCCTGGATGGAACCCGGACTAGAAGGGGTCTAGGGACAAGTCGTCCTTCAGGAAACACTGTAACTGATTCGGTTTCATTTCCGCGGCCATGTCGGACGCTCCTCTCGGCAGGTCCGAGAAGAAGCGGCCGAGCAGCCTGACCGGGCGGCTGATCTGCAAAGGTTAGCCCCCAGGGCTCCCAGGGAGGGAGTCTGGGTCCGGGACGCGACGGGAAGAGCCCTCTGGCAGATCGAGGCAGGGGGTAAATTGCCCGTTTGTCCCTATGGAGGCCGGCAGACGTGCGTGGCACCTCGTGTGCTGCCAGGGCATGGAAAACAGCAAAGAACAGGACTAGGCAGAAGCCTGTAAGTAAGCGAATCCCTTCTGTTATTACAAGCGCATGTGAAGGAGTGGTGGGATCTGAAGTTTAGAAGATTCGGATTTCCCCCCCCTCGCAGAGTCTCGGAAGATTGGCGGTCCCCCCCCTAAAATGGCAGCAAAAAAGCAGAGTCCTGCTCTGGGCAAGTCAGTTTCGGCTGCCCTGCAGGGAAGAGACGAATCGCTCGAGGAATTGGTGAAAAGATCGGTTATCGAAGCCATAAAACCCTTTGTTGACAAGCTGAATGAAACAGATCAAAGGGTGGGCTTAATTGAGAGCGATGTGAAAGCCATCATAAGAACATAAGAACATAAGCAAAGCCATGTTGGATCAGGCCAGTGGCCCATCCAGTCCAACATTCTGTCACACACAGTGGCTAGAAATCCAGTGCCATCTAAAGGACTGTCAGTGAGGCCAGGACACCAGAAGCCCTCCCACTGCCTTCCTTCCAGCACCAAGACAACAGAGCACCACCTCCCCACAAAGAGAATACCATCTATCTCCTGTGGCTAATAGCCACTGATGGACCTCTGCTCCATATATTTGTCCAGTCCCCTCTTGAAGCTGGCAATGCTTGTAGCTGCCACCACCTCCTGTGGCATCAAGGAAGTAGAGGGGGGGCAGAGAAGTCTGCTCGGGAAAATGCGTCACTTATGAGAGCAACAAACAAGGAGCTAAAGTTGGTGGAAAACCAGCTGATTGGGCTGCAAGTGGAGCGAACACAGACCATTTTGCGTCTCCAGAATGTTAAAGAGGAGGAAAACAAGGATTTAAGGGATCTTGTCTCGGAACTTTTAGCGATACCCGCGAGGGCAACTAAAGAAGAAGTAAAAAGTGCCATTTTGGGAGTCCGTCGGGCATCTTCAAAATATGCAATGAAGCGGCAGCTGCCTCGCGAGATTGTTATTGAGTTTTCATCCAGGAGGGTCCAGGACAATATCCTATATAACTCATATAATGCGGATTTGGACTTTCTGGGAAATAAAGTCAAGATACTGAAGGACGTTCCATTTTTAGTTCGGAAGAGGAGATTTAAATATAAAAAGCTGGTAGCTCTTTTGAGGGAATGTGGCATAAAGTACAAATGGCTTTTTCCGGAAGGAATCGGGTTTAGTTATAAAGATCAAGCTTACAAGATTAATTCGGAAGATCAGCTAAGGGATTTTGTGGACAAAAATCAAGAATTTGGGCCAGACACCAAGCAAAGAGAAGAAGATTCGAAGCCTGAAGGGAGGGGGGAGGCAACGAGCGCTGCGGCTGTAGCTGCTCAGAGAGAACTGCATCCGAGGCCCAGGGGCGGGGGGAAAGATTTAATTTGAATTGTAATTTGTATTTTGTAAGATCAACCATTCCATCATTGCTTTATTAAGCTTTATTTTTAATTATGGCAGTATGAAGGGAAAGCATTGAAGTGTAGTGTTTAGTGTTTGTAAGTTGCCTTCCCCTTTTTTCCACCCCCCTTCCCCCTCTCTTTTCCCCCCCTTCTTTCCCTCCCCTTGTACTATTGTAGTTTTTTGTAGTTTATTGTTTTAGATGTTAAAAATAAAAATTATTATAAAAAAAAAAAGGAAACACTGTAACTGTTCCACCATCGCCTGCTCAATCACCTTTCCCAGAAACGGGAGGTTTGAGACTGAGCATTAATCGACCAGGTCAGTAGGGTCCAGTGATGGCTTCTTTAAGAGAGGTCTCACCATGGCTTCCTTTAATGGCCCGGGAAAAACCCTGGTGCTCAAGGATATGTTAACAATAGCCGCCAACAAGGACCATAGCCCCTCCGTGCTGGCTTTTATCAGCCATGATGAGCATGGGTCCAAGGGGCACATGGTGGGCCTGACTGATTGCAGGGTCCTGTCAATCTACTCCTCAGAGAGTGGGCTGAACTGATCAAATGTTAGCTCCAAAGACAACCAAGGGGTCTCAAGTTCCTTCACTGTATCAATTGTGGCTGGTAAATTGCAGCGGAGAGACAAAATTTTATCAGCAAAAAAGCTCCCAAAAGCCTCACAGCCAATTCTGAATTTGGCAGCCTCCCTCTGAGAGGGAGATCAATGACTAAACCACATTAAACAATTTTGCTGGGCGTGAGCTAGCTGATGCAATGGAGGCTGTATAAAACTCTTTCTTCACAGCCTTCAACACTACCTCATAGGCTTTCATAAACGTCCTATAAGATGAAGCACCTGAGCTGAGGCAAGAGCACATGGTGGAGAGCTGAAGCTAGAAGGTAAGGGTTTGTTGTCTTTCTGCCTTTTGCCTTTCCTAGCTACTGTGTGAGAAGCTGAGGGTGAGTGGTTCTGGGTAGCTTGCTAGAGAGTGGTTCTGGTTAAGTTCTGTGTGAGGCTGTTGGGGGCTGAGTGAATTGCTGTTGTTTGCAGCTGGTTGCTGTTGCTCGTGGTTACAAGCCCCTCCCCCTAGTGTCCTGGGGCCCTGCTGGGCTAGGCAGGAAGGCACCTTTTGAAACAAAAGGCTCCTCCTCGCCAGAGGCGCGAGCTGAAGGGCGAAAGCTAAAGTGCTCTTGCCCTGGGGCTCTTAGCCTGGGGATCTGCCTGGGGGACCTGAAACTCTGCTCATATACTGGTTCTGCTAGTACTCTAGGTACATTTGGAAGGCAATCATGTCTACTGAAGCCCCCTTCGCAGTCACCTGCATGGAGTGTGCCATGTTTGTTTTCCTCCCAGAGGAGAAGACAGAGTTCACTTGCCAGAAGTGTAAGCTGGTCAGAGTTTTGGAAGAAAAGGTTCAGAGCCTGGAGGAAAGGATCGCCACCTTTCAGGAGATCTAGGAGGGAGACAATTTTATTGACAACAGCCTGGGGGCTCCGCACAGCCAAGAAGAGGAAAGTCAAGGAGGAGGGGAAAGAGCCGATCTCCCTTCTGAGCCTCCTGTCAGATCTACAGTACAAACCCAAAGGCATCAACGAAGAAGATGCTCTGGTCCACTTGAGTTCAAGAATCGCTTTCAAGTGCTAGGGATGGAGACAGAGGTGACAGTGGAAGGAGAACCGCAAAGATCTGGAAGAGGGAGTGCAGAAGACATGGGGCCTCATGGAAGTGGAAAAAAATGGAAGGTGGTAGTCGTCGGGGACTCCTTGCTCAGGGGTATGGAACGCCATGTCTCTGGGCCAGATCCCCTATTCCGAGAGATGTGTTGCTTGCCGGGAGCCAGAATTCAGGATATTACCGACCGGCTGCCAAAACTCATCAAGCCTGCTGATAAGTACCCGTTTGTTCTGGTTCATGTGGGAATGAACGACACGGCTTTGAATACTGTTGCAAGAATGAAAGAGGATTACGAAGCCCTTGGAAGGAAATTGAAGACATTGGGGGCTCAGGTGGTATTCTCTTCTATCCTTCCAGTCACAGGAAGAGGAGCACGCTGGGAGCGGACCATACTTGAGGTGAATTGCTGGCTGAGATGGTGGTGCCGGCAGGAGCGCTTTGGGTTCTGGGACCATGGGATAGGTTTTCTTAGAGAAGGCCTTCTAGCACATGATGGGATTCACCTCTCAAGGGTAGGGAAGAAAACTTTTGGAACCAACCTGGAGAACTTCATCAGGAGAGCTTTAAACTGATGCCGCAAGGGGCAGGGGACGATCAACATGGCGACTTCAATGATGAAGTGAACACAGTGGGGACCCACCTGGGTAGGAAAGGTCAAACAAAGGTACAAGGCTACAAGTGTTTATATACCAATGCCCAAAGTATGGGCAATAAGAAATAAGAGCTTGAGCTTCTATTGCAAACAGAGGGCTATGACATAGTAGGAATTACTGAGACTTGGTGGGATGATTCCCATGACTGGAATGTGCTAGTGGAGGGGTATGAGTTGTTCAAGAAAAACCGGAAGAGTAGAGGAGGAGGTGGAGTGGCGTTGTATGTGAGGAGAGGGCTTGATTATCAAGAAGTTATGGAAAATGGGGCGGACAGCCCGGTGGAAAGTATATGGGTAGAAATAAGGGGAGGAAGGACAAAGGGTATTGTTGTTGGAGTCTGCTACAGACCACCCGACCAGCGAGAAGAAATGGATGCTGCCCTCTTTGAACAAGTTGGCAGAGCATCCAGACATCAGAACCTTGTAATTATGGGTGACTTCAACTTCCCTGATGTGTGCTGGGAGACAGGCTCAGCAAAGCATCATGAATCACACAATTTCCTGAACTGCCTGGCCAATAACTTCCTTTTTCAAAAGGTGGAGGAAGCTACAAGGGGTTCGGCCATACGAGACTTGATATTAACCAACAGGGAAGAATTGGTAGATGAGATGAAGGTGGTGGGGACCTTAGGGGGAAGTGACCATGTCCTTCTTGAATTCCAGTTGCTGTGGGGAGCCAAGGAAGTTCGTAGCCAGACTCGTAGGTTAGATTTTCGTAGGGCCAACTTTGATGAACTCAGAGGCTTGATGAGAGTCATTCCGTGGGGGAGTGTGCTGGAAGGAAAAGGAGCGAGTGAAGGGTGGGCCATTCTCAAACATGAGCTTTTGCAAGCTCAAGCCTTCACTATCCCAGCAAGATGGAAACATGGTAAGGGCTCCAAGAAACCGATGTGGATGCACAGAGAGCTCCAGAATAAGCTAAGGGAGAAAAAGGAAATGTTCAGGAAATGGAGAGAAGGACAGACCTCTAAAGAGGAGTATATGAGGGTTACTAGGTACTGCAGATCAGCCATCAGAGAGGCCAAAGCTCAGTACGAGCTGGGTCTGGCCAGGAGGGCTCGCTACAACAAGAAAAACTTCTACAGATATGTGAGAAGCAAATGCAAGGTAAAAGAGGCAATTGGACCGCTGTTGGGAGTAGATGGAGAAACTCTGATGCAGGACAGAGAAAAAGCAGACAGGCTTAATGACTTTTTTGCCTCTGTTTTCTCCCTGAAGAACTCAGGCACATCTAGAGATAGTAGAAAATGTGGCAGGACACCTGAGTGGCTAATTGACATTGACAGAGAGGTAGTGGAGAGGCATCTGGCTGCACTGGATGAATACAAATCCCCTGGGCCAGATGGGGTGCACCCAAGAGTGCTGAAAGAACTTTCCAGAGAACTTGCAGAACCCCTGTCCATCATCTTCAAGGCCTCCTGAAGGACTGGGGATGTGCCACAAGATTGGAGAAGAGCGAATGTTATCCCAATCTTTAAGAAAGGGAGGAAGGATGACCCGGGAAACTACCGGTCAGTCTGATTTCTGTTGCTGGGAAGATATTAGAACAGATTTTAAAGGGATCAATCTGTAAGCATCTGAAGGACTGCTCAGTGATCTGGGGAAGTCAGCATGGTTTTGTTCCTAACAGATCCTGCCAGACCAACCTGGTTTCCTTCTTTGATCGAGTGACCAGCTTACTGGATCGGGGGAACTCTGTTGACGTGATTTATCTGGATTTCAGTAAAGCTTTTGATAAGGTCCCCCATGACATTCTGATGGGCAAACTGGAAGACTGTGGAGTAGACTATAGGACAGTTCGGTGGATAGGGAACTGGTTGGAGGACCGCACTCAGAGTGGTGGTCAACGGCGTTTCATCAGATTGGAGGGAGGTGTCCAGTGGGGTGCCGCAGGGCTCAGTTTTGGGCCCGGTACTTTTCAATATTTTTATCAATGATCTGGATGAAGGAGTGGAAGGGCTGCTCATTATATTTGCTGATGATACCAAATTGGGAGGGGTAGCAAACACCCAAGAAGATAGAATTAAAATTCAACAAGACCTGAATACTCTGGAGAAGTGGGCAGCTGTGAATAGGATGCAATTCAACAAAGACAAGTGCACAGTATTACATCTGGGGCACAAAAATGAGAAGCACAAATACTGGATGGGGGATACACTTCTGGGCAGTAGTATATGTGAAAGGGATCTTGGGGTAAGAGTGGACTGTAAACTGAATATGAGCAGTCAGTGTGATGCGGTGGCAAAAAAGGCCAATTCAATCCTGGGTTGTATCAAAGGGGCCATAGCATCGAAATCGCAGGAGGTCATAGCCCCTCTCTATACTGCCTTGGTCAGGCCACACCTGGAGTACTGTGTGCAGTTCTGGAGGCCTCACTTCAAAAAGGATGTGGACAAAATCGAGAGGGTGCAGAGGAGAGCGACGAGGATGATCAGGGGTCTGGAGACTGAGCCCTACGAGGAAAGGCTGAGGGCCTTGGGAATGTTTAGTTTGGAGAAGAGGAGGTTGAGGGGGGACATGATTGCTCTCTTTAAATATTTGAAAGGCTGTCATTTGGAGGAGGGCAGGGAGCTGTTCCAGTTGGCAGCAGAGGGTAGGACGTGAAGCAATGGGCTAAAACTACATGCACAAAGGTACCGACTGGATATTAGGAAAAACTTTTTCACCGTCAGAGTAGTTCAAAAGTGGAATCAGCTGCCTAGGGAGGTGGTGAGCTCCCCCTCACTGGCAGTTTTCAAGAAGAGGCTGGATGAATACTTGTCAGAGATGCTTTAGGCTGATCCTGCACTGGGCAGGGGGTTGGACTAGATGGTCTGTATGGCCCCTTCCAACTCTATGATTCTATGATCTTGCCTCTTTGACTTGAGATCATCACCACACTTGCTCAAGCCATCTTAGCTCCCGCTTCTTCTGTCAAAGTTCCTCTGTATACCAGGGAGCCCACCTTGCATGGAGCCAAAGAGGGTGATGGGGAGCGATTTCGTCGATGGCTTCGGAGAGCTGGCATTGCCAGTCCTTCACCAGCTCATCTAACAAACTGCTGAGGAGCATAGGATCCCGCAGAGCATTCTGGAATGCAATTGGATCCATAAGTCTCCGCGGGTGAGCATAAATCAGCTCGCCACCCTTGCAAGGAGTGGTGGTATCCCCAGCTGAGCCTTCAGAACCGAGTGGTCTAACCATGGCACTGGTTCTATTGCTTCCAGATCCACATTCAACCCCATCCCAAAGATCAAATCTAGCGTGTGGCCCACTTGATGTGTAGGGGTTGATACAAATTGAGAGAGTCCTAGTGCTGTCATGGAAGCTACCAGGTCTGCAGCCTGCACAGAGGAGGCATCATCAGCATGAATGTTGAATTCCCCTATCACCATCACTCTGGAGTACTCCAAGGCCCACCCCACCACTACTTCCAGCAGGCGTGACAGGGTATCTGCTGGTGCGCTAGGCAGTTGGTACACCAGACAGATAGCCAAACTCTCCTCGGCACCCCACATCAGGCCTACACATTCAATGCTAGAGATCTCAGGCGCGGGGAGCGACCTGAAGGAGAAAGACTTTCGGGCAAGGATTGCCACCCCTCCCCCCCAGCCTCCTATTCGAGACTGATGAAGGACCAAATATCCGGGGGGGGGGGGTCAGTTCTCCCAGGGTGACTGTTTCACCCTCCCTCACCCAAGTTTCAGTCACGCATAAACAAGGAATCTGCCTTATCCCCTTGAGGCTACCCAATACCTATCTCTCAGTGGATGTGCCACAAAAATATCCTCTTTTTTTCTGTTTCTAAATTCCATTATGCCACATGTAAAAGATGAAGGACACACACTGGAAGAGCTGGATAGGTAATGGTAAATATCTTGTACTCTTGCTGGAGAAAGAGTGTCAGTCCTCAAATTAAGCTTAGGTCTCACCAATACGTGCGTGGTTTATTTTACATACAGTATTTATGAACTGTTTAACTGGGGACTGTTCACAAAGTAGCTTATAGCCACTTAAATACAAATATCGATACAAAATAGAGAAAAATAATGCAGTGACTAAATTTTTAAAAACTGTATAAGAATAGTGAGGTCCTTCCTTCAGGTGCAAAGGCTTAATTAGAATTAGAAAGTGTTCTCCCACATCTATGAATAGAGATTGGGAAGGAACAAATGAAGACTTCTTAGAGGAGAATATTCCATCACTTCAGGGCTATGTGAGGCCTTAACTACACATTATGAAGTCCTCATGGTGCAATGGGTGTTTTTTGCATCCCACACCAGCATACCAGCTGCCTTCTGCTTGTGACCGAATCAGATAGGAAGACGCAGCTTTAGCCTGTCCACTCCTGCTATTTTCATATTTGCAAACCACCTGTGGAGCCACTGTTGATTCCATTGTTTAAACCACATTACTTATGTGGCGATGCATAAGTTTCACAACAGAGCCAATAGCTGCTCCACCAGGCAATTTACAAATGCAAAAACAACACATGGTAAGTAGAGGCTAAATTTTGTACTCTCTGCTGTCTTTGGCTGCAAGCAGAAAAAAGCTAGTATGTGTGGGGAAGGCTCCCATTACAAAGTCCTTGTGTTGTTCCCTAGAAAATACAAGGACCTTGTATGTAATGTGTAGATGGATCCTGAGAAAAGTCCCTTCTCCTAGTAGATGACATCCTTCAGCTCCATGACAGAATCTGGGACCTCGCTGGCAAGTCTTGTAAGACCATAGGAGGAGGGGGCTCCCACCACAGACATTTATTTTGGCAACCCATTGTGTCAGTGTCAGAAAGAGCAGGAATATGAACTCCTCTTCAAACTACAGCAATCTGCTTAATTCTCCATTGTCTATTTTAATGTCATGAGAATAGTTTGGATTAACATACTGAGCTGATCCATATGACCAGGACACATGGCCAACAACCACTCTGGGGTTCCTTTTTACCTTTCTTGTCACCATGTCAGTCACTGGGAAAATATGCAGGAGGAGAGCAAAGAAAGTTAGGGAGTTGGGGGCAGGAACGGGAGAAGAAAGTGTAATGTGTATGGGGCCTACCCAGGTATTCCTACCTATAGCACAGGGAGAAGAGCAATGGGAAACTTGCTAGCCCCATCCTGTTCACCAGACCTGTGTTTGTGTGTAATGGTTAGTGTATATGCATTTGTGCTTGAGTGTTTTCTCATGTGTATATAAGTATGTGAGATTTTATGCACACTTATATGTGTACGTGTGTGTCTTTTGTTCATATTGGGGTGGATGTGTCTTCCAAGGAGCCTTCCTCCTGTCTAAGGAGACTCCCTCCAGCTTAAGGGGCTCTTCCTCCAGCAGAAGAGAAACCTAAGTTGGAGGAAGTGTCCCTTAGGCTAGAGGAAGTCTTTGGACTTTGCTCTGTGTAGTGAGAGGATAGGGGTAAGATCCACCCCATTGGATGGACTTATTGTGCCTGTCTTTTATAATTACATAATATATAAGAACCTCTTTTTCACACATATAATAACTAAAGAGAATACCTAGTCCAAATGCAAAGTTCTTTCTTCAGTGACTTTTATTAATTGCCCAGTTACCTAAGCAGCTTGATGGGAGTCTTTAATGACAAAGCAGAAGACCTTATGAAGGTGTTGGAAGGAAAAGCCAATGGAGAGACAGAAGTGAATATGATGGACCTCCTGAAACGGGTAGTTCTTGACATCATTGCAAAGGTACTAAGTAGATGAATGTCTTGTTTCCACTAACACTAAGGAGTAAGAGACGTCTGTCTGTTTGTCTCTCAAAAGCTTATACCTGAAACTGTCTGTCATTACGTTTATATCTTCTACAAGGAGTTGAGGGTGGCCTACATGGCTGAGTGGTGGTTTGAACCCATATCTCCCCATCCTAGTCCATCATGTTAAGCACTACATCACACTGGCCACAGGGAAAGCCATAGCATATGGCCACTGGGCCACAGCAAAAGGGCAGCACACTGCATATATGTGGGAACCAGGGGGGAAGGGGCTGGGGTCCTTCATGCTCACCACACTGTTGAGATTTGCACATTTGGTACATTACAATAGTGTCTCTGAGGACTCTGAACGGGTGGCAGACATGCTTGGAGAACTGCAGACCTTGAGCATTGGAAGCCTCTTTGAAGGCCCCTGTTCAGCAAACAGTATCTTAAAGCTTTCCTTCTTCCTTTACACTGAAAGTTCTCAAGAGGTCAGATTGCATGTTAGATCATGTTATTTACACAGATGCATAAAATATTGAAAGCCCAGATCACGTAGCAGTCCCCATGAATAACATTGTATAACTACCACCTTACCTTCACCTCTGGCATTTGGTTGCTTTGATCCATCTCTACATTTTTCACAATTTTACCAGGCAGCTTTTGGACTGGAACTGAATACTGTGTGGGGTAACCAGACCACTTTATTACATGCAGTGTCTGGGGCCGTGAAAGCGCTACACGTCGCACGGATTCCTTTCTTTCAGGTCAGTGCCATAAACACTTGTTGTGACAACTCCCTCCCTCCCTAACCAAAGCGCAAAAGTGTATGTATGGCATGGTGGGAAAGATAAGGTCCAACAAACCTGGAAGCAGCTGGATGCATAGATAGGGAAGCAAAGGTTAAGGAGAAAGAAAAGGAAGCCCAGAAAAAATAGTTTCCCTGGCTAATCATTGGGTGAACTGGGGTGGATTTGCTAAACACTTGCTAAACTTGCTAAACAATAATTGTTAGGCTTAGGAAAGGGAGGAAGTATCTTTCCTTGCTGGGAACAACCATATAAGGGGGACTGAGTCCAAGGAGACTATATAGCCATCTCATTCATCACCAGTAATCACATTTCTCAAATACCAAAGTAGTAAGTGCAATTATATGTATGTATAATTGCACTTACTACTTTGGTATTTGAGAAATGTGATTATTGGTGATGAATGAGATGGCTATATAGTCTCCTTGGACTCAGTCCCCCTTGTAGGGGAACTAGGGTTGCCATTCCCCTTCCTGGGATGGGGGATCCCCTGATCCCACCCTTTCTCCCCACACCCACTTACTTGGCTGGTGGAGGGGCACCCTCCCTGGGGCACCCCCTCCCTGGGCAGTGCAGCACGCCCCCAGGCAGGAGGGCCCGCTCCAGCACTGTGAGAGCGGGCAGTGGAGAGAGCAGGTGGCGGCAGCAAGAGCAGGCTCCTCTCGCTGCCACCACTGCCGCCCGATCTCGCTGCCACTGCCGCCACCCGCTCTCAATGCCACCGCCACCCGCTCTCGCTGCCACTGCCACCCACTTTCGCTGCTGTGTCCCCTGTGCACCAAACGAGAGTGGTCTGCGGTTGCGGCAAGAGCAAGCGGTGGCAGTGAGGGCAAGGGACCCCTTTGACCTGGGGTGCCCTTTGACCCCGCATGATGATGTCATTCCTGGAAGTGACATCAGCGCACATACAGAAGGAAGCCGGTGTAAGTACCAGCTCCCAATCTCCTGCCAGGAGAGTCCAGGGACCTGCGGGTCCCCTGTCAAGGGGCTCCAGGTCCCTGGCAACCCTAAGGGAAACATGCCTCCTGGGGTGCATTCCTGGGCAGCACAGCATGCTCCTGCACACTGCAGCAATCCATTCCAGGCCAAAATGGCCCAAATCAAGCCTGAATCGACCCAGATGGGGCTGCTGCAGAGCACAGCAGCACTCCCATGCTCTGCAACAGCCCAATACAGCCTGAATTGGGCCAAATTGGGGCTGAATTGGCCCAAATCAGGCTGCTGCAGAACACAGTAGCACTCCCACACTCGGTAGTGGCTCAATCCAGGCCCAATTGCGTTCCCAGAGTGGCACATGGCTTACGTGATGATATCTCTTCCCAGAAGTGACATCATCACACAGGCGTACACACGTATGCAAGAACAGGTAAGTGCCAGGCCCTACAACCTTCCACCTGGGAGGGGGGCGGGGTAGAGGGACCTGGAAACCTTAAGCCAGCCTCCTCGATGCGATTGACTAATCTACCCAATCCCAAGCAAAACTCAATTTCTGATGTCAGAAACTATTTCCACCAAGCAAGATCCCACCATTTTATTGGTTCTGCACTAACATGACAAAAAGGGAATCTGGCCCAGGCCAGTTGCCCTTTGTCAAAAAAGGTTTAAGTTGGCCAGGTAGTCCTAATTTGGAACGGAGTATAAAGCATTATTCTCATGTCAGCTCCAGGGGCCCAAGAATCCAGACTCTCTAGGCAGCACTAATCTTAGGGTTCTGTCACAATTTTTGACACAAACTATTTCCATATAGAACTATTTCCACATGAGTGATTTGCCTTGTATTCAATGCTGATGGGAAGTGGGGCTTTTTTCTGTGCACCACCTGGATTTTCCTTGATCTTTTTGCAATCTTTCTCAAATCTGCTTTGCTCTAATGTTTTATGAAAGATTACAGCACACCCAGGATGGCTCTCGTGTGGGTGGGAAAGGCTGGATTTTCCTACTCCTGTCCACATTGGTACTATTTTCCCTGTCCCTGTCCACACGCCATTATATACCTGGGAGCTTCTTGACTTTGTTTTTAATTGACAATTGGTATATCAATATAATGGTATTAATGGTATCCTAACAAAATAGAAGTGTAATTGGTGTGGGGGGAGCTTGACCCAGAAATTAGGACAACTTCTGTTCTGGATAGAGTTGCACTCCCCTTAAAAGAGCAGGTTCGTATCTTGGGGCTGCTGCTGGATCTAGGCCTCCTGATTGGAGAAGCAGGTGGCAGCTGTTGCCAGGGGTGCCTTTCACCAGCTTTGACTGGTAAGCCAGCTGTGAGCCCTTCCGGGACAGAAAAGATCTTGCTGCTGGAGTGCATGCCCTGGTAACATGTAGACTGGTCTGCTGCAATGCACTCCATGTGGGATTTTCCCTAAACAATGTGTAGAAGCAGCAGTTGGTACAGAATGCTGCAACCAGAATGTTAACTGGAGTAGATTGTAGAAACCCTTTCATTCCAGTCTTGATCCTCCTAAACAGGTTTTCAGTTTGTGTCCAGGCCCAATTCCAGTTGCCGATATTGGCCTTTAAAGCCATATAAGGCTTTTAGCCAGCAAACCTAAGGCCCGCCCACTACCATCTGCATGTACTCAGGTTATCTTCAGAGGCCCTGCATCAGGTAGCCCGGTCATCTGAGGCTAGAGAAACCTGAGAAAGGCCTTCTTAGTTGTGGCACCAATATTCTGGATTTTCCTCCCCAGGAAATCCCACCCCACCCCAAGTATCATTGTCTTTCACTCCCACAGGAGAAGACTTTTTTGTTTTGCTTGACATTCCCTCACTAACTCTCATTTGTCCATCTTCAATGTTCTTGCGTGTGTGTGTCTGTGTGTTTATGTTGGGTAGAAAAATAGCATACAAATGTTGTAAATAAAATAAATATATTGGTTATGTCCATTGCCTTTTTTAAAAGAACACAGAAAGAGCACCTCCTCATAGCGCTGGGGGGGGGGGAGGGTATGGCTGCCATGGAGACTGGGGCAGGGTATGGAGAAAGCTGCCGTCTGGAAACCCAGCTGCCACTCCACTGGACTGGCAGCTGCAGCGACACTGGGGCTTCCATGGGGAAGTGTTGCCATGTAGAAAAGGCCACAGAGCAGTCTTCAGTATAATTGCACATTCCCAAATCCAGTGGTTTTAGAGAGGTGTAACTCTGCTCAGGGTGGCAAATATATACCTTTTCCCTGCTAAATTCCCTAAGGACCACTGATCAATGTGTTAGTATAGCAACTAGATGTTATGCTGTCCCCAGGGACAATGCAGGGATGCTGCTGCCATTTTAAACCCATGTGGGACATTTAAAAATGCTGCAAGGGCCCAGGCACCTTGGTTTCCCTCTCCCCTTGTACCTTTTCATGTGGCAAAACAGCCCCTTGCATCCATGGAAAGGGGTGGGGAACAATATATTTAAATGGTTTGCATTTGGGTCTAAAATGGTGGTGGGGGCCTGTCAGTCTATGGATGACAGGATACTGCAGACAGATCTCTGGCCCATTTGCAGTAAGACATCCGTACTTATCAAATGGATTTTATTCAGAAATCAGTTCATTTCAATATACAGTTCCATAGGTCTACTTAAGAGTAAGATAAACATCTAAGCAGCTCGACTAGAGGTTGACCAGAATGATGACACGAGAAAGAAACAGTTCCTTTCTAGTTCACGCTTCTCCTCCCCCTCCCAGTTATCAACAAATTTCCCCCTCTTTCTCTGTGAGAACATTTTACATATTTGTGCTATTACATTGCGTTGCCAAGGAGAAAGACATATCATAGTCTGAGAGGGAACCCAAGGTCATAACAGCAGAGCCCAGTAGATAGTCACCCGTAAAGCTTGAGAAATGGTTATAACACTAACAAAGAGCAAATCAAAGTACATTAAGGCTCTGTTTACAAATACTGGCATCAAGCATCAAGCACCAAGCACTGAGCAGTAGAAGCAAAATTGGCATGGATGGCTGGGCAGAGACATCCATGACTGGTCCCTGGGTTATCCCCAGGGGCATTGTAATGTCTAGTTGTGCTCTAAGAAAGCAAGAATGTAGAGTAAGGATGTCTTAAGCACAACTGATGTTGTGCTTAAAAGAATGTTGAAAATGCACTTTTGCTTAGCAACCTAAGTAGGGTTTCCAATTCCTGATTGGGAAATTCCTGGGGATTTGGGGGGTGGAACCTGGACAGGGTGGGGTTTGGGAGGGGGAGGGACTTCAGCTGGCTATAATGCCATAGAGTCCACCTTCCAAAACAGCCATTTTCTCCATGGGAACTGATCTCTGTCACCACCTGGAAGGGGTGACAGAGAAGTGCCTTTTTAGATTAGTCAGCACAGCAACCTTTATTGGCATAAATAATACAGACGAAACAGAAGAAATGTTGTGGAATAAATTCATAGGGCAGCACAATCAGGTCCCCCGACAGCAAAATTATTAGTCCAAGGAGCACCTAGTTCCACATTCTTTGCAAAATGCCTAGCAACTAGCAGGTAGTCTCGTCCCTTTGAAATTGGCTAGCAGTTCACCAGTCACCTACCTTCTGCTCTGCTCCATCTTTGCAGAAAGGCTATGGCTCTGCCACATCCATGCTCTCCATAGTTGTAGAGGTTTGATTTTATGCTGCCATGCTCATAGCAACCCCAATATCTTTTTTTTAGTTCATTCCAGGAAACAGAAAAGTTGTGAAAGAGATTCAAGAAGGTGTGAGGCTATTACGTCAAACTGCGAAGGAGTGTATTGAAGAGAGGCTCAGGGCTCTCAGAAACGGAGAGGAAACCCCTTCGGATATTCTCATGAAAATACTGGAGAATGCAGGTAAGAGAATCTTTTTTTTAGGACGGCAGCTTGATCATTTGAATGGGTCGCTTCACAGACAGCTTTAAGAATATAAGGCACTTAAAGAACTGAATAGCCCTGGGTCTCGATGGTGCCAATGGAACAATTTAATCACTATCAACGCATATGTCATCACTTTCTCTTTTTACCAACTGCAGTCAATGTGGTATAACAATAGACCTCCGTTTGTTCCTTATCTTTACTGAGGATATCTAGCTAGCTCCACACAGACAACAAAGCCAGAAAACCACAAATTTTTAAATTAAAAATTCCGGTGCACATTACATCTGGGGAAGGGGGACATACAGTAACATTCAAGAACAGTGTGTTTCTATAGATGCAGAGGAGTTAGCTGTGTTAGTCTGTAGTAGCAAAATCAAAAAGAGTCCAGTAGCACCTTTAAGACTCTTTGTCAGATGCATGCATCTGACGAAGAGAACTGTGATTCTCGAAAGCTTATGCTACAATAAAGTTGGTTAGTCTTAAAGGTGCTACTGGGCTCTTTTTGAGTGTGTTTCTATGCATTTCAAGACAGATTAGAGAAGCTCCAGACAGACAACAAAGCCAGCAAAATACACCGGGGGTGGGGAGGGAAGATATACTCACCTCAGTTTGTTCCTTATCTTTACTGAGGATCTCTAGCTAGCTATTCCATTTGCCCTTCCTCCGAGGAGTACAAGACAGTGCTAATTTCTCCTCCATTTTGCCCTCATGGCAGCTTGGCTTTGAACCCAGGTTGTACCCCCCAAACCAAGGGACCCTCTGCCACTACTTTTGCACTCTCTCTCAAATGGAACCCTCTCCCAAAAGCGCATCAACGATATGTATTTGAAAGGGCCCTTTTGCCCACTCATTGGTGAAACTAGAAGTGATCTTTTGTATTCATGAATGACCACCAAGGTAGCAGGCAATTGCTTGACAAAATAAAAGGAGGTACCAGTCCAGGGAACAATGGGATCCCAGTTTACTACCACAGTCATCTCAAAATTTATTTTTAAATTCTCTTATGCAAGGTGATCAGAGCCCAGAAAAATCTTATCTGTCTCATCAGCTCAGATTCTTCCTCTGCTGCTAAACTTCATTTGAGGGTTACCTTTGCAGGATAGGAATACATCCTTACCAAGCTGAAAAGAGTGCGGGCTTTCAGCCTTGCTCCACTTTTTCTTTTTGAAAGAACCATATGCAGCTCCTACCACTTTTCCAGGGTTCAGCCCAGACTGGGGGGGGGGGGGAGTGTTTAAACTGAATGCAGTGAGGGTACTTCTAAATCTCCTCAACTTTTTTTTTCTTGTGGCAAGTTTTATTCAGATGTAAGGTACCTCTAAACAGAAAGGTTCTAGTTAGTCATCTTGGCTTATAGTACTTGATAAATTTGGCCTTCAACTCCCCTTTAAAAAGCCATCTTGAGATATAAATGTTGTTGTTGTTGTTATGGATATGGATAGGTAAAAAGGTAAAGGTGGTCCCCTGTGCCAGCACCAAGTCATTACTGACCCATGGGGAGGACGTCGCATCATGTTTTCTTGGCAGACTTTTTGTTACAGGGTGGTTTGTCATTGCCTGCCATTACCTTCCCCAGTCATCTATACTTTACCCCCAGGAAACTGGGTACTCATTTTACCGACCTTGGAAGGATGGAAGGCTGAGTCAACCTTGAGCCAGCTACCTGAACTCAGCTTCTGCCAGGATAGAATTCAGGTCATGAGCAGAGCTTGAGCTTACCCAGGGGTCATTTAGTAGAAAAAGAGCTGGAGGAACTCATTAGGACAATTCATTAGCATATGCCATGCCCCTTGACATCACTGGAAATGTGTCGTTGGCGTAACTGATTTGCATATGCCACACCCCCTGACATCACCTATCCTGGCTGTTTTGGATCCAATCCTGGCCATTCAGGGCTGAAAAGGGGCCCCAAATGGTCAGGATCGGGCTGCTGCTAAACAAGAGACTGATCCACCATCCGTCAGAGGCCCAATCCAGGACGAAACGGGCCCCAAATGGCTGAGAGTCAGGTGGGCAGGGACACCTGACATATGACCTCTTTGGGGAACTTCCGGAAATGTGTTCCGGTGCGCTCCCCCTCAAAATGAGCCCTGAGCTTACCACTCTGCGCCATGGGGCTCGATATGGATATGGATATGGATAATATACATGTATAAAGTGTTTTTGAAAGAGTTCAAAGCACTTGACCTCTCAGTCACTGTTTTCACCTACAAGCTTGCCTCCTGCATTTACAACTCTGCTAGGTCCAAATTTTAAAGAAAGAAGAAAAAGAATGACATTTTCCCTTGCATTTTTTAAAAAATATTTTTTAACAAAAACTTCAGCTTTTTCTACTTAGGAGGGAACAGAAGATGATCTGAGGGGGGCACAATTTCAAGAGAGATGAGAGAGAAGGAACAAACGGGCCTCTTTGAATTTGTGTTCAAGCATAAATAGTAGATCATACACTGAACAGTGTAGTAGATCATACACTGAACATGAGTCAGCAACGTGATGTGGTAGCTTAAAAAGGCAAATGTAATTTTGGACTGTTTCAACAGAAATAGTATCAAGATAACACGAAGTGATGGTATGTCCCGATGCAGACTCACACTGGCAGCAGGCAAGGGAAAACTCCCAAGTTGTCCAAGCAGGGCAGCACCCAGTTCCAAGGTTCAGGCACCAATTGGGCACACTCACGGCTTCAAGTCCAAAGGGGGCTTCCAGAAACACACCCACAGGAACAGGCCAAGGTCAGGGACAAGAGAATCAGTTCAAAACACAGCAGCAAGGTCAATAGTAAGCAGACTCATTGCTTCCACGGAGCCACTCCCTCTTTGGCTGCTTTTAACCCTCACAGTGCTCAGCTGCCTGTGCTACAGCAAGCACCTGCCAGCTGTCTCAGTCCTGCTCCTGCGAGCACTCATCATCACTAACGATGCTGGGCCGGTGCTGTGCTGCTAGCCTGGCACTGCGCCTTCTGGCTTGGAGGGCTCTTCTAGCCCTCCTCTGGCAGCGTTCCCGAGGCTCTGGTGAGGAAGGGGGAGAGCTGGCCTGCACCTGGCTTTCTGTTGCCAGCCCAGGGCTGGGAAGCTGAGGAACCGATGTGCTGGGACCTGGCTGTGGATCAGTATCTGAGCCTTCAGGGCCTGCCTCCTCCTGCAGTGCCTCTGCCACTGGCTGTGGATCTGGGTCAGGTTCACCAGCTGCCTCTTCCTCAGAAGAGTCCTCTGAGTCTCTCTGCTCTGCTGGGCCAGGTTGGTCCATGACATGGTATCACTTTGCTCTGGTTTGACCTCATTTGGAGTACTGTGTTCAGTTTTGGGCACCACAGTTTAAGAAGGATGTTGACAAGGTGAAGTGTGTCCAAAGGAGAGCAAAAAGATGGTGAGGGGTCTGAAGTAGAGATGGGCACGGAGCGAAATACGAACCAAAATTAAGCACAAACCAGGCTGGTTCGTGGTTCGCGAACCACAGTTTGTCAGATCCCATTTCTGATGAACCACCACGAACTTTTAGGCTGCTTCATTTGGTTCGTTTTTTGGTTCGTCGCTGTAGACAGCCTGGTGCCAATCAATCAGTTTCCTAGGCAACAGGGGATGGACTTCCTGCAGACCTTCTGTTGACCTGGAAGTGAACTTCTGCTGGCCCAGAAGTGATCTTCTGCTGACCTGGAAGTGACAATTTTCTGACCCAGAAGCAACGTTTTCATGAACCAAATGAACCGGTTCGCGAACCAGGGGCAGGTTCATGAAAGTTCGTGGTTCATGGTTCGTGAAATTTGATGAACCACGAACCACATGGTTCGGTTTTTTTCCAGTTCGTGCCCATCTCTAGTCTGAAGACCAAGTCCTATGAGGAAAGGTTGAAGGAGCTGGAAGTGTTTAGCCTGGAGATGAGGTGATCGAGAGGTGATATGATAGCCGTCTCCAAGTATTTGAAGGGCCGTCACATTAAGAACGGAACAGAGTTGTTTTCAGTTGCCCCAGAGGATGAGACAAGAACTAACAGGTTAACATTAATTTCAGCTAAACATTGGGAAGAACTTTCTGACAGTAGAAGCAGTTTGTCAATAGAGCAAGCCTCCTTGGGGTGGGGGGGTGGGGTCTCCTCTTCTGGAGATTTTTAAGCAGAAGCTATATGGCCATCTGACAGTAGGGTTGCCAGTCCCCTGCTGGGGGTGGGGGATCTCCCGTTTGCACCCTCCATCTCCTCCCCCACTTACCTGGTTGGTGGAGGGAAATCCAAGAGAATGCAGCTCCTGGGGTGTGGTCCCAGGCAGTGCGGCACACACCTGCACTCTGCAGTGGGCTAATTTGAGTCCCAAACAGGCCAAATTGGGCCCATTTGGGGCCTAAATTGGCCTGCTGAGAAGTTCAGGAGCTCACCAGGGCCCTCCTGGCAGCACTCCCGCGCTCCGCAGCAGGCCAATTTTGGCTCCAAATGGGCCTAATTTGGCTGCTGCAGAGAATGGAAGCACTTATGGGAGGATCCTAGAGAACTCCTGTGCTTCACAGCAGGCCAATTTAGGTCCCAGATGGGCCAGATCCAGCCCCAAATGGGCTGAAATTGGCCCACTGTGGAGCGTGGGAGCACTCCCAGGGGCAGCATGAGGCCCTGCACAATGACATCACTTCCCACAAGTGACATCATCTCTAAGCCTGGGAGTGGGCGCACAAAGACATCAAAAGAGGTGAGTGCCAGTCCTCCTGCCTCCCACCCGGAGGGTGAGAGGACCTGTCAACCAGGGCTATATTAACCTAAGGCCGGGCCCCTAGGCCTCCAGGTGTTTTGGGCCCCCTTCAGCACTTCAATCTTTCACCTCACTACAGCTGACAACCTGACCCTGATAGGGTAGGTACTAGACTGCAGTACATAGCCGTATATCCATTTTGAGGGTCTCCTGAAGAATTCTATTCATATTTTTAAAATATTTTTATTGCACGAGTGGAACTCTTCAGGAAAGTACATTTTGGGGGTATAATTGTTCAATACTGTAATGTGAATAATTTTTTTATTATTTATTAAAATATATAAGGTATGGATAATTGTTTTAATATAAGAGACCATTTGGAAGCAGTTAATGGAGGTTATATAAGAGAATCAATTTGTTGTAATTTGTGGGAGTGTGCCTCAGCAAAAATAATTGACGAGCCCCTAGGCTTCAGCTTAGTCAGCCTTATGAATAATACAGCCCTGCTGGCAACCCTATCTGACAGTAGTTAATTCTATGGCTCATAATGAATTTGAGCAGATGAGCTTGGCACCCTCAGTTTTGGGGACCTTAATTAACTGGGCTGTTTCTTAGGCGCTTCTGGGGGTTCTCCTTTGTTTTGTCCTGGAGGCATTTCTCTGACCAGCACAGCTCCTCAGCTGCCTGATACTTTTGTCCCCTTTGCGTGGAATGCCAACCTTGTTCTTTGTTTCTTATTTTAACAGTACAGGAGGGGCAGTATGATGAAGAAAACATGCTGGACAATTTTTTGACCTTCTTCGTTGCAGGTTTGTAGGTCTAGTAGTCCTTTAAGATACTCCAACACACAATAGAAGATCTTATTAAAGAAATGGGCTTCTGTGGTTTCAGCTGATGCAGACATACACTGAAATATTCATCTGCTGGCATATTAAGGTGGAGCATTGCAGCTAAGGGCCAAATTGCATGTGACAACGGGTGTAATATGCAGCCTCCACTTTATGCCATTTCCCCATCCCAAAATGGCCCCGAGGGTGCTATTTTCCCTGTTGGAGGTACTGTGCCTCTAGATAGCCCATCCGTGTAGCCCTAGTGGGGCAAATAGTGCCCCCTTGAGCCATCACTGGTTAGGAACACAGTGTGTGTGGGTGGGTGTGGGGGGGGGGGAGGCTGAATCCTCTTTTCTCCTGTGCTGCAGTCCCAATTCCTTCAAATCTGATGTCAAAATCAGGTTGGTGGAACTCACACTGCATGTTGCAAACAGCAATGTGTAGTTTGCCTTCCTGACCTGTGATTTGGAAGACTTTTGTCTCAAATGCTGGCTTGTCATCATCGCTAGATGCGTCCAATAAACCGCTCTTTCATAACTTCAGTCTTCCGTTTGCAACATGACCCTAATAATTGGAACTCAAGCTGCCTACAGACTGGTTAACAAATCAGGAGCCAGCCTCTGAAATGTTTGCCCCATCCCTGCTCTCCTCCAATATTGGCAGTAGTTTCACTCTCTCCGTTCTCTTCCCAGCATTAATCATGTTTTCAGCTAAATGTGAATTATAGCTGAGCTCTTAGTGCCAATTATTGCCTCCCATCTCCACATTACACGTACAGGAGTTACCACAAACAAATATGCATAGAAATCTTCGAAGCAGCCATATGGCACACTATCAGTTAGGCAGGGGTTAAATGATTTGCATGTCATCATAGTTAGTCATTGTGGATTTAATTAATGCACCTGTGTACATTTCTGAAGAGATGTTGCAGGGCATAAGAGTGTGGGTCTGGAGTCCAAATGGTTTTGGGGAGACTGGGGAAATGGCATATAATGAATGCTTCACTTACTAAAATGGGAGTTTCCTAAGTTACATCTGCTTGCAAGCAAATCACGCCTCCCAACCAAGAAATGTAACCCCCTAAAACTAGATAGGGAGATGTGCATAGTTACTGAGTAGTGAGTGGAAAGGATCTCCACTTGCACAGATTGTTGACAGTCACTGCATGCAGAGAAGAGAATATTCTTGACTAAAATTTATTTACTGCCTCCCAAAGACCATTTTCCCTCTATAGTGAGAGGTGAGAAGGCTTAAGGCTGCTTGGATATACATCAGTGCCACCCTCATCCCATTGGCCTCCCACACTTAAGTACTTCTTGTTCTTCAAAGAGTGCTTCCGGAGTTTAAACCTACCAGAGCATTATGCTTTGTCACTCCTAATGCCAAATGTGGAGGGAGGTGAGGTGGGAACTTAACAGCGGTTATTTATTGGTGAACAAAAGGCATTCTGCCCATTCTCGATGCCAGTTTGGTGTAGAGGTTAAGAGCATCAGGACTGTAATCTGGAGAACCAGTTTGATCCCCCACTCCTCTGCTTGAAGCTAGCTGGGTGACCTTGGGTCAGTCACAGCTTCTAGGAGCTCTCTCAGCCCCACCCACCTCATAGGGTGTTTGTTCTGAGGATAATAATGACATACTTTTGTTGCCAAGTAGGCCCCCTCTCCTGCTTTAAGGCCTGCCATGAACTGTGTTAAAGTTTCCTGCATTGCTGTTTCACTGCTACACCAAGATTGCCCTGCACGTGTGCGTTCTGGTACACGTGTCAGTTTCCTGCCTACCTGTTAATTACCTTGCTGCTGCAATAGACTGTGTAGTTTACTGACTCCATGTTTGGATAACTGCACAAAGGACTCTTTTTCCTGGGCAACCCTGCTCTGACCTGTATCTGGACTTCCCAGTGTGTGTTTGGACTTTATTACAAGTGTGCCCCGTGCCTGCATTGCCATCTGCCACGGACCGTGCCTGTTCCCTGCTTTGGACTGTGTTTTAAGCGATGTTTCCCCTGCCTCCATGGAAGCCTGCCTCATATGGGCCCAAGCCGCTGCTAGCAGCCGGGTGCCTGCTGGGGAAACCTCCAGCGAGCCTGGCTAGGCGCTCCCTGGTCAGTTCCCGCCTGGAGCCTCCCGCGGGTCGGTCCCCGAGCTTGCCCTCGCTACCGGGCAGCCTACAAACCAGCCCCAGCCATGCCCAGCCGGCATCCATGTTCTTAGGCAGCCAGAAGACCCAGGGAAGAAGACTGCTTTGAGAAGCCATTTCGGCGAAGCGGGCACACCACGTCTGCAGGAAGAGTACCTCGCCCCGCTCTGCATATCTTAGGAGCCGCCCCGGAGAAGGAACTAAGTGCCGACCATCCCAAGCACTTAGAGAATACATCTCAAAGAAACCTCCGCATTCCAGAGCTGATGACATCAGGACAAGCCCTGTCCACTGGAACATCCTTTCAGCCCGCTTGGATTTCCCCCTCCCTCTTTTGTCTCCTGTTCCTGAGGTGTCACTTATCACAATCAGATTACTAAAGTGGCCCATCTAAGCCATTCAGTAACCCATTAGAACCTTTGTTTTACGTTTTGGGGTATTTAAGCCAGTCTCCCAGACCGCATGGTGCACGTGCCATCCTATCCAGAACCCCTCGCTGTCCGTCTGTGGTCCCAATGCTGGCATTGGGCCACCTCGCTGTTGTGTCTCTGCTTCGCTTCAGGATTGTGAGTATTCCCCACCATCGTTGGGAACCTGCTAATGCGAAAGTCTCTGCATTTCCTACTCTGTATTTCTTAGATCTTGTGTGTTCTCTTGTATGCTTGTGCAAGTTTAGGCTTACGCCACATTGTTAGTAAATACACGTGATTGAAACTATTTGTAGTCTGCCTCTTTTTCACTAGAGTGTCTGGAATCGGGACCTCCGTAAACATAGGTTAAGATCCGCGCTAATTTTAAGTTACAGACTGCTAAAGCCATTTTAGCAGTCAAATAGAGCAGTTCTGGTAACACTGGTCAAATAGAGTTCTGGTAACACTGGTCAAATAGAGCAGTTCTGGTAACACTTTGTAAACTGCTCTGAGTGGGCATTAAGTTGTCCTAATGGGTGGTAGATAAATTGAATGTTATTATTATTACTAGCAACAAAGCCTGTTGTGGGAAAAATACAGCGGGCTCTAGAAAGGGGAGGACAGGCATGCGGACATTCCCTGCTCCTTTGCCACAGATCCCAGCCGAATGAAGGCAGGGGGGTGGGCATGGCCACCCCTTCTGCCCCAATCCTGGCCGAATGAAGGAGGGATGGACTGTCAGTCCCTGGAAGTTATGTTCCTCAAGCCCTCCACAGTTAACACGCAGCTGTTCCAGTTGAAGTAGCTTTATTGAGATCCATACAGTACAGGTGTTCACCCGAAGAAGCAAGTTGGCAGAAGTGACAATTCAAACAAAGGCATTACTGTTTATAGGGAAATTTCCCGCCCTCCTTGTGTCCGTTGACATTCTGGCACGAAACCCCAAAGAGGTCACATGGGAACAGATTAGTTTAGACTACATGAAGTACAAAGGAAAATATCCCAGTCTCTGGAAAAGTTAGTGTTTGCCGCTAGCAGCTCCCTTCAAGGACACTTGCTGGAAAAAGTGAAAGTACATATTTCAAAAGATAATGGAGGGGCCCACTGTCTCTTCTGCAATTAATACCAGAAGTTAAGACACTCTCAGATGATCTACACAGATCTAGCATATAATTCTGGCAAACAGCATTGGCCACTACAAAACAGCATTGACCATTAGAAAATGTAGAATACAATCAGGGCAAGTATGCTCGCATATATGACACGGACATTACCTCCTGCTCCGATCCTGATCCCAGCTGGGTGATGGTGGAGGTGGGCATTGCCATCTACTGTGCTCCTGATCCCAATTGGGTGAAGGCGGAGGGGGGATATTGCCCCTCTTCCACACCTGATCCCAGCTGGGTAAAGGGTGGGAGGGCATTGCCACCTGCTCCACTCCTGATCCCAGCTGGGTGAAGGCAGGGGAGGGGCATTACCACCTGCTTTGCTCTTCATTCCTGCTTGGTGAAGGCAGAGGGCAGGCATTGCCACCTGCTCCACTCCGGATCCTAGCTGGGTGGTGAGGGGGTGGGCATTGCCACCAGCTTTGCTCCTGATTCCTTCTGGGTGAAGGCAGGGCTTGGGCATTGCCACCTGCTCCACTCCTGAACCCGAAAAAACAGACCAACATCCCCGTATATTGAACCAATAGTGAAAGTTCACAACTTATACACCATTTATCTGCCTAAGAAATTAGGCGTCAATAATTATATAACAAAAAAGATTTCCAAAAAGGAACAAAGGAGCTGAACAAAATAATTGGCTCCTTACAATACACTGGAGCCCACACAATGATTCCTATTGTAATTGCTAAAGAAGTCCAGACCAGAGCTTTGAAATACACTGTGACTCCTAGTCATGAATATGAAAAGAGTCCATATGATGATGGTGATATGTTGCCAAAGACGTGAATAGCCAGTAATTTTCCCAACAGGATTCCGGGTATCCTCCTGTTTCAAAGTTTCTTGATCACGGGAATTAACTGCAAAAAATCACATACATGATATGGCAACCTCTATATTTTCATAAACTATTGCATTCTTGCCCCCAAAGATACTCACTCCTTTACAGCTTGACAAAAGTTCCCGACCGCATTCCCTGCTTGGTCAACAGCTGTTAACAAGTATCCTAATTGCAGAGTATTTAAGGATCCCATGCTATGAAGTCTTTGGCACGTCTTTGGCAACATATCACCATCATCATATGGACTCTTTTCATATTCATGACCAGGAGTCACAGTGTATTTCAAAGCTCTGGTCTGGACTTCTTTAGCAATTACAATAGGAATCATTGTGTAGGCTCTAGTGTATTGTCAGGAGCCAATTATTTTGTTCAGCTCCTTTGTTCCTTTTTGGAAATCTTTTTTGTTATATAATTATTGACGCCTAATTTCTTAGGCAGATAAATGGTGTATAAGTTGTGAACTTTCACTATTGGTTCAATATATGGGGACGTTGGTCTATTTTTTCTTGTCATACCCATATCAGCCCTTTGCTGGTTGCCACTCCTGAACCCACCTGGGTGAAGGCAGGGTGTGGGCATTGCTCCCTCTCTGCTCCTGATTCCAGCTGGCTGAAGATGGGAAGCGGGCATTGCCACCTGCTTTGCCTCTGATCCCAGCTGGGTGAAGGCAGAGGGCAGGCATTATCACCTGCTCTGCTCCTGATCCCAGCTGGGTGAAGGCGAGGACAGGCATTGCCACCTTCTCCGCTACTGATCCTAGCTGGGTGAAGGCGAGGGGTGGGCATTGCCACCTGCTCTGCTCCTGATGCAAGCTGGTTGAAGGCGGGAGGGTGGGCATTACCACCTGCTCTGTTCCCAATCCCAGGAGGGTGAAGGCGGGAGCCAGGTATTGCCACCTGTTCCACACCTAATCCCGGCCTGGGCTTCCCACAGTGGCGTGCTCTCTGGGGGTCTGACTGCCTCATCTGGGCTTCCCTCCACAGCAGCACCCTCTGGAGGCACACCAGACTAGGAAGTGAGTTGTCTTGAATACGCTTAGCCTTTTATACAGTTAGATAGAGGAAGAAAAGAATGAAACCTCATCTAGATGGAAGCCAGACTTGCTTTCTCCCTGCAAAACCATCAGCAGAATCGCTGGGCTATACCATCTTCAGGAATCAGTGTTGAGGGGGGAAAGTACAAAGTTTCCTGTGCTGATTTTTGTTGTTGGCTCTTTTTGTTGCCCCTCAAATATTTTAAGCTTGATATTTTTTGGGGGGGGGGGGATGACTATGTCCAAGAAGTCTCCAGTTTGTTGCTGTGCTTTTTGACGCCCTAAATGATATTCTCTAACCTTCCAGGTCATGAAACCTCTGCCTACCTGTTGGCTTTTACTATAATGGAACTGGGACGGCAACCTGAAGTATTAGCAAAGTCAGTGAGCTGGGGACCATTTTCTACTCACTCTGTTAACTTGTTTGTTAACTAGTTTGTGGCTATAAATTCCTCTGATTACATCATGTCATGTTTTAAAAATGTACAGCTGAAGGGGCCACATGAAGCTGCCTTATACCGAGTCAGACCTTTGGTCTCCCAAGGTCAGTATTATCTCGTCAGGCCGGCAGCAGCTCTCCAGGCTCTCAGGTGGGATCTTTCACATACCTATTTCCTTATGCCTTTTGAACTGGAGATGCCGGGCACTGAACCTGGGACCTTCCTCATGCCAAGTGGATGCTCTGCCACTGAGCCATGGCCTCACCCCACAGCCATGTCACACAATGCTTTATTGTACACACAAGCAGTCATGATCATCTTCTTGTTCACGTGGATGAACCTAACAAGGTCAGCCTACCAGTCTTGCATGTAGTCATCAACAATGACTGCAACCTTTGTGGCACTTTTTCTTGATTGTGTAATCAGAGGTGTGGCTATTAAGTAGGTTTTCTGGGATTGGCTCATTGACACATTTGTATGTTTGTTCCTATGAATTTATGTCCAGGGATAAAACAGAAGTCTAGTGGTACCTTAAAGATGAATTCCATGTCTTCCAGCCTGAGCTTTTGTGACTGAGAGCTCACCTCTTCAGATGAAGAAGCTGTACTACTATTTTTCTTTCCAAGGAAAGCTCTATTCCTTATCACATCTGAAGGAGTGAACTCTGACTCACAAAAACTCATGCTGAAATAAATGGTGATACTCTTCTGTTTTGTTCTGCTACAGCACACTAACATGGCTACCCTTCTGGAATTATCCAAGGAAAATCAGGATGGTTTCTGTGAACGGAACGATAATCTATGAACTTGACATCTATGACAATCATAATCTTCCAACACACTGGGTAGGGTTGACAGCACATCTGGAGCAAAATGTCCAGTCCCTTCAGCAGAGGCTTAATGTGCAAAATGAGCAGCTGAAGCTTTTCATGGCATGGAAGTAAATAACATCACCTGGTAAATAACATTACATTAAGTCTCAGTTAAAGGGACAGGACGTTCTTTTCTTCAGGGAGTTGGCAACCCAACATACTGACCCCCAGTCCGGCACCCAGTTATGCAGCTGAAGCCTAAAATTTCAGTGGCCTTTAGAATGAAGATAGGTGTCATATATAAAGGGAAGACAAAGCTGGATCTTCACCTGCGGTACAAACTCTGCATCTCTGAATTTACATTTTGCATGGCAGATGTACGTTATAGGCTATCTCAAGCCTTGCTCCACTTCCATTTTCCAAGAACCCTGGCTGCTTTTTAATTTCTTTTTAAAGAGCCACATGCAGATTTTTGCATGATGCAGAAAAAATAAGCATGGCATCAACACGATGAAGGTGCTTCCAAAACTGCTCCACTGCTATAAATGTTACATCTGTCTTCAACTTAGGTTGCTTAACTGTTTGTCAGATTATAACCAAGGGGTATGTGGACTCAAATCTTGGTCCCTTGACAACAGAAGCACTGAATATTTGCCTGTATAAGGAAATTACAGTCCTAAGAAAGTAAACCTAGATATTCCAAATATAGAAGTATGCATCTCACTTTAAAGTCCGTGGGCAATTGATTGAAGTGTATCTGTCTTCTGTTCTTAGACTTCAGGCTGAAGTAGACATGGTGGTTGGTGTGAAGAGAGACATTAACTGTGATGATCTTGGCAATCTCCACTATTTATCACAGGTACAGCTGAAAAATGAGATCCCAGGTAACTCAGAACTAGGGGTGTGCACCCCAAAAATATTCGGGTTTCCTGCTTCGGGTTTACCCAAAGCAAGAAAATTTGAGATAACCCAAATACCAAAGTGCTTCGGGATTTGGGTGTCTAAATGCTTTGGTATGCTCTATAAAGATTCAGGAATCTTTACAGGAATCTTTACAGAGCACACTGACACTCAAAGCAGCACTTTTCTTACCATTTGCAAATGTCAAGAAAAGTGTTGCTTTTCAAATGCCTGCAAATGGTGAAAATTGGAAAATTGATGACTAGTATGGAGTGGTAGCTGCATGAACCTTTGACAACTGTGTTCTTTGAGAAAGAGCTTGGAAACGGATTCAATGGTGATCTGGACCTTCCATTAGAATACTGATGTCACAGAATTATCAATGTACACCTAAAGAATACACGCAAAGGTCTACTTGTAATCTGTGAACTACACAGCTTATTGGAACTAAATCTTGGACTATACCCAATTCCAGTTGGAATACAAGGCGAGCTTGAATGATAGAATTAGGGTGTACATGGTGCTAGGAAGCATTTGCACTTTAATACCTGTTGCAATATTAATAGAGCACTTGAAGCACTGGACACTTTATGTAGTAACTTTGGAGCATATATGATGCCTGTAAAATAATTTTTCCTAGGACTGGTTACATGTGGTATAGTTTTCTGTTAAATTATGCAACTAATGTAAATAAAATAGGGAGACATTGTTATTGCACGGGAATTGTGTTTTGTTGCTGCTATACTTACCGTGTTGCTCTATATTTTGTGCTGCCACTTTACAGCCAACAATAGGGGGATTCCCCTCTCATCAGCTGAAAAAAGCCCTTTAAAGGCAGGCTGCTTTTTCCAGCTACAGCAAGGAAGAAAAAAGGGGGGAAACCCCACAAACTCAACCCAAACAAGTAGGGGAACAAAAAGGGTTAAGTAACAACCTAAAAGTATTTATTATAGATGTGCACCAATTTGAATAAAAACAAGTTTAAAACATAAGGCCTGAATGGCAGGCTACTATATATATTAAAGGGCTGTTTTCAGCTGATGAGAGGGGAATTCAAAACACTGGCCACTTTACAGCTGATGGGAGGAGATTCCCCTCTCATCTGCAGAAAAAAGCCCTTTAAATGCTGGCTGCTTTTTTCAGCCCACAGGAGGAGGAATCCCCTCCCATCAGCTGTAAAGTGGCCAGTGTTTTGAAAGCCAGTGTTTTGAAAGCAACAAGCGGCAAGAAAACTTCCCGAAGCAATATAAATCGCTTTGGAAAGCTTTGCTTCAAGATTCCTGAATCAGATCAGCAATGCTGGGGCTGATTTGGGAACCCCAAATCTTTCCAAATGGGGCCCAATTCAGGTTAAAAATCTGAATCGGAAACCCGAAGTGCACATCCCTACTCAGAGCTGCTCTTCCAGACGTAGCAACTACAGCTATGCCTTCTTCATCAAAAGGAAGGCAGACCAAGTGTAGGCACTATGCCAGTCACAGCCCTTGAACATGGACTACTGTTTTCATGAGGAGGCAACAGCCACAAGGACAGTGTAGGGGTCGCATGATGTGAACCAGGTATGTCATGTGACAGGGACTTTCGCAAGGGCTTCATTTTCCCAAGCACACACACACCCTTTGTTGCATGAGATCTTATAGGCACATTATATCATTGGTACCTCTTCACTGTAAAAAATAGTGCATTTTTGCAAATGTTTAGAATTTCAGTTTTTAAAAATCAGTCCTGCATTACATGATTTCTATCTGCTTTGCCTCTCCTTCCCTGTAACTGTAGAACAACATGGCCAATCCCTCCCATCGTTGTTACATGTACAAAAACTCCTTGTGTGTTAAAAGTGGCTTACATAATTCCCCTGTCCTCTATTTTATCCCCACAACAGCACTGTGAGGTAGGTTGGGCTGGAAGCGTGTGACTGGCCCTCGGTCACCCAGTGAGCTTTGGAAGAGTCACACGCTCTCAGCCTGACCTACCTCACAGAGTTGGTGTGAGGATGTAATGGAGATGAGAAGAATGATGTAAGACACTTTGGTCCCCATTGGGGTGAAAGAGGAGGTGTAAATGAAGTAAACAGACATTCAAAGAAGCAAATAAATAAATACAGTTGTGTGTGTGCCTTGGGTGAAATAATGTGCTTTTGGTACATTTTTGACATTCTGAAATTAACTTGGTCCATTAATCCTTATTGGGGAAACTTTCAGGGGGGTGCAGGGGGTGTTTTGGGAGCAAATGGTACCAAAATTGCAGAGGGGTGAGGGCTGCTTGTCCTCTAAAAGTTGCAGCAGCTTGTTTTTAATTGCTTTGCCTCTTTCTCAGGCAAAAAAAAGGGACAGGAGAGGCAAGTGACTTTCAGAGGTGAATGGAATCACATGTTAGGGAGAGCTCAACTGCCTGTCCAAGCATAATAATTCTCTCATAGATCACATAAGAGATGCATTATGGTTGGACAGACAGTTGAGCTCTCCCTAACATGTGATTCCATTCACCTCTGAGAATTGCCTCCCCACTATCCTTTTTGCCTGTAAAACCTGCAAAGCGGGGGGGGGGGGGGAGGGCAGAACTGCTGCAATCTGCCAGTCCCCTTTATTTTCAAATATTTTCAGGATTAATTGGGACCAGAAATAGTAGCATATCCAAATATCACAATATCAATCAGGATTTTTAGACTGGGTATATCAAATTGCATGCCCCTAATTTGAAATGCTGCTCCTGGGGGAGGTCTGTAGCAGGAGGGGGCAATCAATGAAAATTGCTTCCTGTTCCATCAGTGGAGATTGGCTAGAAGATCCATGCAACTTCCCATGGTAGTCTTGTTTCTGTGGTGGGATATGACATTTTGTAAGTTCTCCTAGAACAATATTTTGAATTTGGAGAAAATATTTGGAGAAAATATAGTATTTGCTCCACATGGCACACCTGTTGATTTCATGAAGTTTTGTGAATGTCATGGGATGGGAGAATATTGAATCCCTCTAAAGACAACTCTCCCTTCTCTCTTGAAGCCTGCAAAATCTTGTGAACTTCTGCCTGACTTCTTCACAGTTTTGAAAGCAACACAGAATTTGGTCCTCCTTCTGCATTGTTATGTATGGAGCAACATCTGCATGCAGCAATCAGATGTGACAGACCCCTGCTGGGGAATTAATGCTGCGATGTTTTACTAAAAACCATCCCATACATTCACAGCTGGCCTAGAGTTTTAACTAAGGTGTTCCACATGCAGGTCCGTGTCATCTCATGCTAGATGTTAAAGAAAGACATGGCTTCTCTGTCTAAACTGAGTTAAATTGATCTTCACTATCTCAGGTTTTCAAAGAAGTCCTACGATTGTACCCACCGGTTCCAAACTTTGTACGCTGGACAGGAACTGAAACCATCATCGAAGGAGTCAAAATTCCAGCAAATTCTGTCCTGATTGTATGTTGAATGGGCTGCTGTTTCTGGTTATCTGTCAGAGTCTCATAAACATCAAACTGCAAGTAGTCCTGTTTCAGGGCTCAGGGAAACTGGCTGTCAAGCCAGTGGAGCCAGTGGTGAGAAGTATTGTCCAGGACAAGCAAGGGTCACATTTTCTATGGCTGCTTACCACTGTTCGACAGCAGTCCCTCCCCCATTCAGAGTAGAATGCAGCAGACTTTGATCCAGTCACACACCCTCATCCTAATCTACCTCACAGAGTTATTGTGAGGATAATATGGAGACAAGGAGAGTGATGTACACTGCTTTGGGTCCCCATTGTGGAGAAAGGCAGTATATCAATGAGATAAATGAATAAATACAGGTGAAGATGGTGAGCAGATAAAAGGTAAGGTTTGAAGAACAGAAGGATATAGGGAAAGATGGAGGTGGCCAGGAGGAGGGAAACAGGAAACGTTGTGAGGGAGGCGATACAAGGAAAAGTGACGTACCTCCTCAAGTCCTTGTAAGTTCTGGGCCTGGCTCAGCCAGCACCACACAACTGGGCCAGAGATGAGAGACAAGGGAGCAGACAAAAGGGGGTAGGAAGGGGAGAAGAAAGCAGGAAAATGGGGAAAGGCAATTGGGAGCAGGGAAGGGGAAGAGGACGTGGTGGGGGAGATCCTTGTGGGTCCCCCAATTGCATATGCTAATGCCAATTACTTTTCTTTTGGCAGTTCAGCACATCTACCATGGGACGCATGGGAAAGTTTTTCCAGAACCCACTCATATTTGATCCTGATCGATTTAGGAAAGACCAACCAAGGTGAGTATGTTGTAATGTATGTAAAGCATGTAAGAAGTGAAGTACGTTGTCCCTTGTCTCTGGTTGCAAAGGGGAACATACTATAGAGGTAGAGAGATAGAGAGGTGAGGACATGTGCATGTCACCTCTCTGCTCTATTGATGCTGTCCGTTTGATCTGCAGATTGCTACTCTCAGGGAACATCCTGTTTGCACGCACACACACTCTCTCCATCTTACCCCTGTGGAAGATGCAGAACTTGCCTCCTACATCCACTAGTATCCTAGCTGAGATAGATTAGACTTAGGGTTACCAGGTCCCCTTACCCTCCTGGTGGGAGAGGGACCTGGCCCTTACCTTTTCTGCACTCTTTGCGTGCTCCTGCACCTGCACAACGATGTCACTTCCAGGAAATGACATAACTGCATGGGGGTGCATTCATTCTTCTCAGTGGGCTGATTTGGGCCCCAAACGAGTTCAATTCAGGGCCAAAATTTGGGGCCAAAATTGGCCTGCTGAGAAGCGTGTGCTTTCGGGGTATTGCAATGGCATCACTTTCCTGGAGGTGACATCGTTGCACCACCCCAGGAGTGCACCTGGGAGGCCTGTTCCCTTGCCTTCTCCCCCCATCGACCAGGTGAGTGGTGACGGGGTGGTGGTGGAGAGTAGAAGCAGAGGATTCCCCCCATACACCGGGGGACCTGGTATCCATAATTAAACTGTTTCAAACCACCTTTGTGGAGGCAAAGATATTGTTAGATAAGGAAAAATGTATGCCGTAAAGGAGCCAAGGTGGAACAAAAAAACAAGTACAGAAAAGTTGATATATGTAAGAAACTCAGCGGATATTTACTGGACTCCAGTGCAACCTTAAAAACCTAACATTTCTTTTTCTTTTCAATGTAAACTTTTGTGAACTGGAGTCTACTTCATGAAAGTTTATGGTGAAATAAAATGTTGTTACTCTTTAAGATGCCACACAACTCCTGTCTGTCTTTGCTGTAAGACACTATCAGAAGAGCACCACTGTACTCTTGACATTTCCTGTACTTCTTAAAATTTGGGGAGGCTCAATAGTTTTGTGTTGCAAGGCTTGTTTAAATTGTGGTTGTTGGGGGTTTTCCGGGCTGTATTGCCGTGGTCTTGGCATTGTAGTTCCTGACGTTTCGCCAGCAGCTGTGGCTGGCATCTTCAGAGGTGTAGCACCAAAAGACAGAGATCTCTCAGTGTCACAGTGTGGAAAAGATGTAGGTCATTTGTATCTACTCAGGAGGGGTGGGGTTGAGCTGAGTCATTCTGTAAGAGTTTCCCAGGGTGTGGAATGCTAATGGCGGGAGGCTTCACTGTATCCTGAGGAGGTTCTTTTGCATATGGATTGGTGCTTGATGTGCTAATCTTCTCTGCAGGGCTATTGTCGGGTGTGGAGTGTTTTGTTGGCCTGGTGTTTTTCAGAACTGGAGCCCATGCTCTGTTCATTCTTAAGGTTTCTTCTTTCCTGTTGAAGTTTTGCTTATGCTTGTGAATTTCAATGGCTTCCCTGTGCAGTCTGACAAAGTAGTTGGAAGTGTTGTCCAGTATTTTGGTGTCCTGGAATAAGATACTGTGCCCTGTTTGAGTTAGGCTATGTTCAGCCACTGCTGATTTTTCAGGCTGTCCAAGTCTGCAGTGTCAGGAACTACAATGCCAAGACCACGGCAATACAGCCCGGAAAACCCCCAACAACCATCGTTCTCCGGCCGTGAAAGCCTTCGACAATACATCTTGTTTAAATTGCTTTCTGTAGCCCCTTTTATGAATAAATGATGGAAATCAAGATGTTTACTGAAAGTGCCCAGCAGGCTTTGAAATTTACTGCTAAATGTTAGCATTTGCTTTCTGACATTTCCCTCTGAAGTAAAAAATTATTTTATTTTATTTATAGTCCACCTTTCTCACTGAAACTCAAGGCAAGTTACTCACTGTGAGTTAGTGTAGTCAGTTTCAAGGACATTTCAATAAACAATGTAATAGCATATATAAATGCAAATTTGCCAGGATTTAAAACCAGAAGAAATCCAATAGAATTGAAGAAATGCTGAAAAAGAGCATAAGTAATTCTAAGACTGACGTATGAAACAACATAGGACTACCGAGTAGGATCAGACTTAAAGCAACAGATAGTAAATAGTAGCACATAGTAGTAAAGTCCATGGTCCCTGTTTCTTTACTGATGCATCTCTTTGAGATCACTTCCTTACAGTATAGAATCCTAGAATTGGAAGGGGCCTTACAGACCCTCCAGTCCAACCCCCTGCCCAATGCAGGAACAGCCTAAAGCATCCCTGACAGTATTTGTTCAGCCGCTCCTTGAAGACTGCCAATGAAGAGGAACCCACCACATCCCTAGGCAGCCAATTCCACTGCTGAATTACTGTTAATATGAAGTTTTTCCTAATGTCCTAACGTACCAGTGTCTAAGTGACAGCCTTTTCAATACTTAAAGAGAGCAATCGTGTCTCCCCTCAACCTTCTCTTCTCCAGACTGAATGTTCCCAAGTCCTTCAGTGTCTCCTTGTAGGGCTTGGACTCCGGGCCCCTGATCATCCTGGTTGTCCTCCTCTGCATCTGTTCCACCTTGTCCACATCCTTCTTGAAGTGAGGCCTCCAGTACTGCACACAATACTTCAGGTGGGACCTGACCAATGTGGTATAGAGTGAGACAATGACATCTAGTGATTTGGATGTTATACCTTTGTTGATACCACTCCAATATTGCATTCAACCTTTTTGCTGCTGCATCACACTGACTGCTCATATTTAGCTTCCCATCCACCTGTACCCCGAGATCTTGTTCACACACATTGCTACCCAGAAGTGTATTCCTCATCCACTATGCATGCTTTGTATTTCTGTTACTCAGGTGCAGAACCTGGCACTTATCCATGTTAAATTGCATCTTATTCAGATCTGCCCACTTTTCCAGTGTGTAGAAATCACTTTGAATTCTGTCTCTGTCTTCAAGGGTGTTTGCTACTCCTCCCACTTTGATGTCATCTGCAAATTTAATTAGTAATCCTTTCACACTCTCATCTAGATAATTTATAATAAATATTGAAAATCACTGGGCCCAGAATTGAGCCTTGAGGCACTCCACTGGACCTCACCCTTCAATCAGACCTGGTGCCACTGACAACTATTCTTTGACTGTCATTATCCAGCCAGTTCCCCATCCATCTAATCATCCTAGAGTCCAGTCCACAGTCCTCCTGTTTACCCATCAGAACATCATGAGGAACCTTGTCAGAAGCTTTACTGAAATCCAGATAAACTACACCAACAGCATTCCCGCGATCCACTAAGCCTATCATTCGGTCATAGGATTGGTCTGTCAGGACCTGCTGGGGACAAATCTGTCCTGACTTTCTCATGTCACCATAATGTCTGCCAGATGTTTGCAGATTGATGCTCTAATGTCTTCCCTAGGACAGAGGTCAGGCTGCCTGGCCTCTAGTTCCCAAGATCATGCTTTTTCCCCTTTCTTGAAGACTGGAATAACATTAAGAACATAAGCATAAGAACATAAGCAAAGCCATGTTGGATCAGGCCAGTGGCCCATCCAGTCCAACATTCTGTCACACACAGTGGCTAGAAATCCAGTGCCATCTAAAGGACTGTCAGTGAGGCCAGGACACCAGAAGCCCTCCCACTGCCTTCCTTCCAGCACCAAGACAACAGAGCACCACCTCCCCACAAAGAGAATACCATCTATCTCCTGTGGCTAATAGCCACTGATGGACCTCTGCTCCATATATTTGTCCAGTCCCCTCTTGAAGCTGGCAATGCTTGTAGCTGCCACCACCTCCTGTGGCAACGAATTCCATGTGTTTATCACCCTTTGTGTAAAGTAGTATTTTCTTCTATCTGTTCTAACCCGACTGCTCAATAATTTCATAGAGTGCCCACGAGTTCTTGTATTGTGAGAAAGGGAGAAAAACACATCTTTCTCGACCTTCTCTAACCCGTGCATTATCTTGTAAACCTCTATCATGTCTCCCCTCAGTCGTCTTTTCTCCAGGCTAAAGAGCCCCAAGCGCCTCAATCTTTCCTCATAGGGAAAGTGTTCCAACCCTTTAATCATTTTAGTTGCCCTTCTCTGTACTTTTTCCAGTGCTATGATATCTTTTTTAAGGTGTGGCGACCAGAACTGTACACAGTACTCCAAATGAGGCCTCACCATCGATTTATACAGAGGCATTATGATACCGGCTGATTTGTTTTCAATCCCTTTCCTAATAACCCCTAGCATAGCATTAGCTTTTTTTATGGCAGTCGCACACTGTGCTGACGTTTTTAGTGAGTTATCTATCATGACTCCAAGATCTCTCTCTTGGTCAGTCTCCGCCAGTTCAGACCCCATCAACTTGTATTTATATTTTGGATTTTTGGTTCCAATGTGCATTACTTTGCACTTGGCTACATTGAACCTCATTTGCCACATGGATGCCCACTCTTCTAGCCTCGACAGATCCCTTTGGAGTGCCTCACAATCCTCTCTGGCTTTCACCACCCTGAACAATTTCGTGTCATCTGCAAATTTAGCCACTTCACTGCTTAATCCCAATTCCAAATCATTAATAAACAAGTTAAAAAGCATTGGACCCAATACCGACCCCTGTGGCACCCCACTGCTCACCACCCTCCACTGTGAGAAGTGCCCGTTTATGCTCACTCTCTGTTTCCTATTAATTAGCCAGTTTTCGATCCACAAGAGGACTTGGCCCTTTATCCCATAGCTACTGAGCTTAATTTGCCCTCCTCAATACATTTGCCCTCCTCCAGTCATCTGGCACATCAACTGCCCTCCAAGATGGATGATGATCAACAAAGAGTCTGCAAGCTCTTTTGAAAGTTCTTTAAGCAACCTTGGGTGGCCCAAGGGATTTGTACACATCCAGTGCAGCAAGGTGCTTCTCAACAACTTCTCTACCCATGTCAACCAGCATCCCCAATGCCGTGCCTCGCCTACTATTATCTCTAGGTGGGCCTGCTCTCTCCTTCAGGGAGAAAAATGAGGCAAAATAGGCATTGAGCTTTTCTGCCTTCTCTCTGTCCTCTGTCAGAGTGTTTCCATTCTCACCTTGAAAAGGGGGTATCATCCTCTTTACCTTCTGTTTGCTCTTCACACATCTGAAGAACGTCTCAGCTCATTCTGAGCTTTGGCCTCTCTGATGACTGCTCTACAATGCCTAACTACCCCTAGATACTCTTTTTTAGATGCATTTCCTTCCCTCCATTTCTTGAGCAACTCCTTTTTCTCCCTTAGCACATTGCAGAGCTCTCTGTTCATCCACACTGGCTTCTTAGATCCTCTACTGCATTTTCATCTTACTGGAATGGTGATGGCTTAAGAATGCAAGAGCAGTTCTTTTAGGAGAGCCCACCCTTCACTTGCTCCTTTCCTGTCCGACATTTCTGTTCATGGAATAACTCTCATCCCTATGTTTATTAAAGTTTGCCCTACTAAAATCTAACACGCACTCTTGGCTACAAACTCTCTTGGTACCCCATAGCAAAAGGAATTCTAGGAGGACATGATCACTTCTCCCTAAGGTTCCCATTCTTTCTTGTTGGTTAGTATCAAGTCCCGTATGGCCAAGCCCCTCATCACTTCCTCTACCATTTGAGAAAAGACATTGTCAGCCAGGCAGGTCAAAAAGTTGCGTGGCCCTAGGCACATAGCAGAGTCTCCCAGAACACATCAGGGAAGTTGAAATCTCCCATAACTCCCATAATAGTCCTCCCATCTGAGTAACAAGCGCTCTTGAATAATTCAGATTTTCATTGTTTGTAGAAAGTCAGGAGACAGTAGGAGCTTTTTTGACCTCTTCAGGTAGGCCATTCCATAAGGTGGGGGCTACCACAGAGAATGCATGTGTACAGGAAGCTGTTGATTTTGCCCATGTGCAAGGAGACACTTGCACAAGGCCCTGTTCAGATGAGCAAAGCTGCCATGGTGAAACATAGGGAGAGAGGCAGTCCCATAGATATGCTGGACCAAGGCCATGAAGACTATGTATGTGATAGCCAATACCTTGAATTGAACCTGGTCACTGATAGGTAGCAGGTAGCCAGTGGAATGGCTGCAGAATGGGAGTAATATTCATGCTCTTGCTGGCTCCCAATAATAACTAAGCTGTAGCATTCTGCAATAACTGAAGTCTCCAAGTTGACTTAAAGGGGAGACCTATGTAGAGTGCATTACAGTAGTCAAGTCTCAATGCTACCATGACATGAATTGGCCACCTCTAGGTAGGGGAACATCTTAGAGGCTACACTGAGGTTGTAGAAGCTGCTTTAATTTGCTTTTCTAGTAGAAGCAATGGATCCAGTATAACCCTTAAATGCTTAACGGAGTCTGCGAAGGGTCAGATAAACGCCATCAAAAGTGGGGAGTGCAATGTTCTTCAAGATCTCTGCCTTTCCCACTAGCATCACGTCCATCTTGTCTGGGTTCAATTTCAATTTCTTTGCTTTCAGCTGTTTGGCCACAGCTGTCATATTTCTATGACATCTGTGGTGATTTGGACAGTAAGATATAGAGTTGGGTGCCCTCTGCATATTGATGACTCCCAATTCCGTAGCTACAAATGTGTTCTCCTAAAGGCTTTTCATAAAGATTGAATAATGTGGGAGATAAGATTCCTACCCTGGGGAATGTCACAAGATAATTCTCACTCTGGAGATAGCTGGTCTCCAACAGTGACCCTTGCATGAGAAATAATTTAAACCAGTCCCACTTCTGCCTCCAAATGCCTCAACAATATGGCATGATCTACTGTATCAAAGGCTGCAGATAGATCCAGGAGGAGCAATAACCAAGCAGGGCCTTTGTCTATATTCTGGCCAAGATCATCCACTAACGCTACTAGTGCTGTCTCTGTCCCATGGCCTGGCCTGAATCCAGACTGAAAGGAGTCCAAAGCACTGGAGTTATCTAAGAAGCCCAGGAAATGGTCAGCTACAGCTTTCCCAATCGCTTTGCCTAGAAAAGTCAGATTACAGACTGGGTGATAATTGGCCACATCATTTTTGTCTAGGGGTGTTTTTTTTAATTCGCAGGCACATAACCACCTATTTGAGTGGCGA
Organism: Eublepharis macularius; assembly: GCF_028583425.1. Classification (NCBI taxonomy): domain Eukaryota; kingdom Metazoa; phylum Chordata; class Lepidosauria; order Squamata; family Eublepharidae; genus Eublepharis; species Eublepharis macularius. The sequence goes on along the minus strand of NC_072791.1, from coordinate 25,368,987 downwards.
GGGGAAGGTGCCCTGCATTAGTGATTGATTTACAGTAGACTTCAATGGCTCGTTTGTATGGTCTTACTTAATTTTAACAGCCAAGATGGGCAAGGATCCAGAGCACAAATAGTGGTTTTCATGGATGCCAGAATCCTGTCAAGATCCTTCACTGTGACTGGTCCAAAGTGGTCCATATGTGAAACAGACACTGTATTAAGCATTTCTTCCATCTCATCTATATTACAGCTGGCATCCAGATCCAAGCATATTTGTGCTAGTTTATATCAGTAAAAAAGTTTACAAAGGCCTCGCAGAGAATTGTCTGTTCTTGAAACTTTATTAGAACATTTTTACTCCATTTTTCTACCCAGTTCAGACCCTCAAGGCAGTGAAAAAGCATTAAAAAGATGCATAAATATATAGAAAACAATTAAAAACATAAGAAGGGTTAATAAGGGAATGCCAAAGGAACAAAAAGGTCTTTAACCACTGGTGGAAGATTATGATAGAAAGGGTGAGACAAATCTTTACTCAGGTAAAGATGTATTGTATTGTAGGGAGGGGGTCTCAGATGCTTTGCTATTGAGTTAAGGACCATAGACTTCACCACTTGTTGCCTTGCATATTATCTGTTGCTTTGAATATGTACTTCTATATACTACCTGTGCTTCATGTTGCCTAATGTCAGTCCTAGAATTGATTATGTTCTGTTTCAGCATTTCTTCAGCTCCGTACTGGATCCTTGCTAATGTTATGTCTTTGTAAACTTGTATTTATTTACCCTATGACATTGTTTATGGAAATGTCCTTGCCACTGTATGGAAATGTCCTTGATACTGATTGTACTAATCTCACATGATGTAATCTGCCTTGAGTTTCAGGGAGAAAGGCGGACTATAAATGACATAAACTAACAAATGCCAATACTCAGCAGGATTGCAAGCTTTTAAACGGGACCATCTAGCTGTCCCTTTAGTGTCAGTTTTGATCTGCAGCCAATACCAGGGGGGTGTTATTTACCTTGGTGCTATAAAAAGCTCTGATGGCCCATTCTCACACATTAAAGCCTCCGTTAAAAGGACAGGGCATTTTTCTCCAGAAAGAAACTTGGCCGAGCCTGCTCTTAGGGCTTTAACAGCACCTTCGTCTGTAGAAATCAGCAGGGGAAGGTTTTTAGCAGTGTGGATATAAAGGTTATCATCACCTACTAAAAAGCAGGAGATGGTGAGCAAAACAGGTTCTGCTTAGCTCTTGGGGACCGGAGAAGGGAATGATGGCTATTGGTGATCCTCATTGTACAGGAAGAGGAAATGAAGCATCGCTTTTGGGAGACCAAATTCCTGGCCAGCTGCAATACATGCCTGGGTTGTAAACTGATTGCTTAGGAGGAAGCCTATCCATTTTGGACCAAGCCAAGTAAATGACTGAATGTCTTTCTTGATTTTTCTTCCTTTAGGCCATACTTTTCCTTTTTCCCATTTGCTCTGGGACCCCGTTCCTGTATTGGGCAGACATTTGCACTGGTAAGGCAGCTACTCTTGGGTCTCCCCAGGTATTCCTGGGAGCTGAAGTATAGCAATGTCTTGTGTACAAAGAAGAAGATCCTGCATGGAGCAGCAAGCTCTAGTTAGACAGGCCTGTAGGAGGAGTACTTTCTTTCAGGGGTCATTTCGTAGAAAAAGAGCTGGAGGAACTCATTAGCATAACTCATTAGCATATGCCATGCCCCTTGCCATCACCGGAAGTGTGTCATTCGCATAACTGATTTGCATATACCACACCCCCTGACATCACCTATCCTGGCTGTTTTGGACCCAATCCTGGCCTTTCAGGACCGAAATTGGCAAAAAGGGGCTGAAAATGGCCGAAAAGGAGCCCAAAATGGTCAAGATTGGGCCGCTGCTGAGTGGGAGAGTGATCCACCACCCGTCAGAGGCCCGATCCAGGCTGTTTCGGCCCCAATCCAAGCTGAAACGGGCCCAAAATAGCCAAGAGTCAGGTGGGCGGGGCCACCTGATATGTGACCTCTTTGGGGAACTGCTGGAACTGCGTTTCTGCGTGTTCTCCCTTGAAATGAGCCCTGCTTTCTTTCTAAGAGGTTTCCTCTCTGCCTGCCTGAAGAATGTTACTGTCTCAGGGCAACCGTTTCTTTTGTTCTGAGAACTTTCTACAACTCTTTCAACTAGCAATGCAGCTTAATTTATTTCCTCTCTTTCCTATCTTGTTTGTTAGTTCTGTAAATAAAGCTTTTGTTACTCTTAAGCAGTTCAGTGTCCTGGCTGCTACATAAGCACTCTGCCAACACATAGTCCTCCAATAATAATAATAACTACGCTTATATACCATTCTTCTAGACAGATTAGTGCCCCACTTAGGGCAGTGAACAATGTCAGTGTTATTATTATCCCCACAATAGAGCTGGGACTGAAAGAGTGGTTTACTCAAGAGTCTACCTACTGAGCTCCTGCCAGTAGTGGGATCTGAACCATCAGAGTGCTGATTCACATTCCAACCACTTAACCAGTATGCTACAGCAGCTTTAAAAACCTGAGGCACTGAGAGAAGATGTTGTTCTTGCACTGCCCTCTAGATTTCTCCTCAGATTCTTTTGTGCTTGTTATGAGGCAAAAACAGACACTTCTTGTTATAGTTGGTGTGGGGGTCAGGAGGGGGTCACAGAGGGGCTGGTGGAACACCAAGGCAGGAGATACTGTGGCTTTACAGACGGCGCCTCAGAGCTTGTCGTGGGAAAGGAGTCAACTTCTAGCTGCCCCCACCATCGTCTTCAGTATTGGGACAGTCCTGAGAAATGAAGAGACAGCTTGTTTCTGCATAATCTAATCTGGAAAACCAGGTTTGATTCCCCACTCCTCCGCTTGAAGCCAGCTGGGTGACCTTGGGTCAGTCACAGCTCTCTCAGAGCGCTCTCAGCCTCACCCACCTCACAGGGTAATTTATGAGGATAATAATAACATACTTTGTAAGCCGCTCTGAGTGGGTGTTAAGTTGTCCTCAAGGGCAGTATATAAATTGAATGTTGTTGTTGCTGCTGTTGTTCTATGAATGGAATCTGTGGCTTCTGTGGCCTGTTAAGCCTGAAAATGGGTAAAAAAGCTTCAAAGAAATAAATTATAAGTCAGATATGGCTGTAATTAATAAAATGGTGGCAAAAAGCAAGAACATGAAAAAGAAGATCGATAGGGTTTATGTACATGCTGAATAGAAACTGTGGGAAGAAGATTTTGATTACACAATTAGCAATAATACTATCTGATGAAGGAAGTTTTACTCTCGAAAGCTTATACTCTGGAAATCTTGTTGGCCTTTAAAGTGCTACTGTGGTCATATCTAGCAATAATTCTAAAATACATTGGAGGGAAGTATGTACATTGTGATCAAAAAGAGTATAATTCATCTCCAAATGCAACCTCTAATGTTCCAAATAAATATTAGAAATACATAAAAACTTCACGATGCTGACAGCAAAGTTTCTAGAATCAGGAAAAGCTTTCAATAGACTTGAACAGGAAACGTTATCTTAGATTAGCGATTGTCAATCTTTACAGACAGTTACAGAAATGTTTTAAATTAATAAACACATTTTTGCTTGTTCTTTGAAGCCCAACACAGATAAGCAAGAAATGCCTAGGAACAAAAGGAAATAGCTAACACTAATCAAACACACAAACAAATCAAGGAGACAGAAGAAATGACAGAATATCCACCTTAAAGAACATGAAAGATGCATCTTAAATAAGATTAAGTAGAGGAGAAAAAAAACATGGAATGATGCATTTGAGACAAAGCAACTAAAAGAACAAACCTGTAGCATGGTGGCAAAATGGCTATATTACGGTGAATGGCAAATGACATTCTTTTTCCTCCTGCTGATCTAGTTAAGAAGTTGGCATTGGATGAACCAAACTCACCTTTCTAAATTCCAGCTTCCTGGCAATTCATAGCTCCTTGTCCAGCTAAGGAGTAAAGTTGTCTAATTCAATAGCTTGGTCACTGTGTAGACAGGAGTCAACAATGCTCAAAAGAAATACTGGAGAATAAAACAGTGGGTGAGAAAGAACCACACAAATGTTAATGTAACAAGAGAACAGATAAAAGTGCAGGGAGGGAGAGAAAATTATACTCTAACACTTTTAATACCAAAACAAATGTGACATTTATCAATGGTTCTGTCCTACATGCTTGAATTCTGCTTACTGTGGGATAATTCTTCTCACACAATAAAAGACAAAGGGAATATTATGCTGTAACTGCAGTAAATAGACATCCCACCAAATAGGCCTTTCTTGCTCACTTTAAAGATACATCAGAGATGGCTTTTCCCACCTAGCTAGAGGGATAGAGCAGATGGGTGACTGTGGAAAAGAATCGAGTTTAGATATGGGAAGAAACAGAGACGAGGAGAGTGTACTTTTAGTTAGCTGAAAGACCTGGAGAGGAGAGTGCAGGATCTCTCAACAATACTTGTCTCTCCAGTTTTGGGGAAGGACTCACTAGTGATATAAGAATGCCTGCAACATACTGACATCATTCTATTTGTGCCCAGAAGTGATGTCAGTTCTATGACCATAGAGTTTTGCCCAAATGCTAATGTTCCCAGCAAAGTGCTGATGTCACTTCTGGGTGTACACTGGGTGATGGTAGCATGTTGGGATGGTGCCCAGCCCCCCCCCTCCATTTTCCTTCCACCTGCCAGCTAAGTGGTGGTGGGGAAGGCCTGCTGGTGTCAGGGGATTCCCCTGCCACCAGAGGGAACAGGGTAAGCCTAGTGTAGCATTTCAGATGCAGTAATGCTTCTGTTCACTCAGTTATATGCAATCATTATTGTGAGCCCCCTCAAGCAGGTTTGAAGGGGGGGCTACAAATTTTCTAAAGAAATAATCTTTCTTGGGGTAATGTGTTTGTAAAGAAATGTTTCATGTTTTTATTTTTTTTAAAGGTATATAAGAACATTTTGTTCCTTATAATGTCTGTTCAGCATGTCCCTTGGCCCTGGCATAGGAACTTTCTCCTGCTTCCACTTTATGATTCCTAGGTCATTGGATCGTTCTGGGGAGATGCTGCAACTTCCTTTTGCCTTCTCCAAACAGACTGAATTTCTCAGTGCAATGCTGTTGGGGCATCAAGCCAGCATTGAGAGATGGCTTTTGGGACTCTTTCTTGCTTAAAGCTAAATTTATCATAGTCCCAACTCTGGCAGATTCATAGGCGTTTTTCAAGGTCACCCAGCAATATTCTTTAGAGTTCAACTCGAACAAAGTAACAAAAAAAATCATGACATGTGATTGACATTTTTTCTGCTCTCACAAATTCAAATCACCCTACGAGGAATTTTTAAAGAGACTAACCTGAGTTTTACCTCATATTCTGAATGATGGTGAATAAGTACACAGATTTTATGTAGAACTTCTGTTGCATGTCAGAAACTGTTACCACCAACTCACCAGTTTATTTTTGCTTTTGTAACAGATGAAGACTAAAGTGCTGATGGCCAAATTTCTGCAGAGGTTTGAATTCCAACTGGTTCCACCACAAAGCTTTAAAATGTATGACGTGGGGATGTTAAGGCCATTGGACGACGTAGTATGCAGACTGATGCCACACCAACCCTCTTGCATTTGAAGAAAGTTAAACCGAATGTGGATATTGGGGAACTGTGCATTGTGTTCTAGGATTGCCTTTGGAACATACTGAAGTCCATTTAATGGTTGTGGAATTTGGATGATTTAACTGATGCTATTAAAATTATAAATTCCAGTGAAGCAGTTAACGCCAGTCTGTTGCAGTTCAAACGAAAAAAGACACCAGACTTGGGGCACCTTAAACACAAACAGACATGTGGAAGTATAAAGCTTTTGAGGACTGGACCTACCTTAATGAGATGAGTGTTTGAATATATTACCTCCTGTTGGTCACCAGCAGTCGGTGAATAGAGGCTACAATAACTGGGAGATTGCCCATCATCAAGAGGAACCTGATTTGATTTGATTTATTAGACTTTTAATGGGCATCCCCGCAAGCAGGCTCAGGGCGGGTCACACAACTAGACATGGGCGCGAATCAAAAAAATTTAATGAACCAGCGGTTCACTGTTCGGTGCTGACGACGATCCTGAGATCGCGAACCTCAATGAACATTATCCGTTGCAAAACCGGTTCGCGGTTTGCAGTTTGTGGTTCGTTGGGCACGGAACGGCCCCCGTGGCACTTACACAGCCCATATTCCCAGGGAGTCTTTTGCAGGCTCTCCTACAGCCATCACCCAAGTTTGGACAAGATTGCAAAAGGGATCTTGGAGTTATACCCTCTCCAATCCAAGGCCCCAGGAAACTCCCACTCGATACAATTAAAGCAACTGGTTGACGTTGGCCCAGTGTACAAAAGGTGGGTGCTGATGGTGGCCTCTGGGCCTGGCGGCCATGGGGAGGCAACTACAAACCACCTCCCCTCAGGGGACGGGGGGTCTGGAAGCTTGCCGGTGGCACCCCCCATGTACCCGCCCGCCAGGCCAAGGAGGAGCACGCTGGTATTCCCGGCATGGGTGGGAGAGGACATGACATTCGGACAGGGGCCTGATCCCCCAGCAACTGTGGGTCCTCACCTCAGGGTCCCACTAAGGAAAATTTCAACAGTAACCGACAGTACCCACCTTCCTGCCTTGCTGGAAAGGATGGGAGGGAGAGGACCTGTCATGTGGGGGGTAAGTGGGAAGATCCCTGCCGCAACCTCCAAGGCAAAGAGGAGCACACAAGTATTCCTGGAGTGGGTGGGAGAGGACCTGTCATCATGAGGAGTTGGAGGGGAAATATCCCCCAGCATCCATGGGTCCTCACCCGAGGGTCCCACTGAGGAACAGTGCGGTGGCAGCAGTCAACAGTACATACCTTCCTGCCTTGCTGGAAAGGATGGGAGGAAGAGGACCTGTCATGTGGGGGGGTAAGTGGGAAGACCCCTCCCCCAACCTCCAGGCCAAAGAAGAGCACGCTGGTATTCCCAGTACGGAGGGGCCGGGAATCTCTATCTGTCTCTACATACAGTTCTCCAACCATATACCATTCTTTAACTGTAACATTCATTCTCTAATGTTTGTGCATACATTCTAGTGTCTTTTGCATTATACTGATATATTCTGTACTGTTTGTCTCCTCAGTTTTTGATTTTCAATCCTTTTCTCCATGGATGTGGAGTGTTCTGTTCGATTCTATATCTCCTTGATGCATTCACATTCTGTTTCTACTTCTAGAACGGTTGATATATGTGTGCCCCTTTCTATCTGTTTCTCTGTTTCTTCCTCTCACTGTCTATTTGCAACTTTCTATCTCTCTCTCTGTCTCTTCCTATGTGATTCCACCACTATTTATCTGAATCTATCTCTTTCTACGTATATATCTGTGCTTTATTATTTCTTTCCATCTCTAGCTGTCTTTTTTTCTCTTTCAATAACTATGTTCATTTCTATTTTCCTTTCTCTATCATCATCCATATGTAGGCTTGTGTGTCCATCTTTTTCCAATGGTTTTGTTGTTGTTTTTCAATACATCTTTCTATCTGTCTCTCTGTCTTGTGCTGTCCGACATGAGGAGGGGGAGGGGGAAGATCCCCCAGCAGCTGCGGGTCCTCAACCGAGGGTACCAGTGAGGAGTAATACGGTGGCAGCCGACAGTACCCACCTTCCTGCCTTGACGGAAAGGACGGGAGTTGTGGGACACATTCCCACCCAGCTGAAAGAGGTCCCATCAGTCCCGTTGACAGGAGTGCTGCCACATTGTCAACTGACTGTATCCGTACACAATACAATCAGCTGTGCGAGCGCAACTGAGCTGTGTAACCAAGGAGGGAGCAGTAACAGGATAGTCCCTCATGAAGAAGGGACTGACCTGATCCACCGTCCTGCCTTTGCAGAAAGTCGGGGATGGGCAGGACAGGAGGCATTGTTTGGACGGGACAGAGTGGTTCCTGAGAGGGGGAGATGGAAACGGGACAGCAGCAGCAGCAGCAGCTGACATCGGCCACTTTCCTGCCTTTGCAGGAAGGACATCAGTCGAGTGACCCATTCCCCCCTGCTCAGAGGGCTCTGCGTTTGCGATGGATGGGGGCACCATGTGGCTGAACTATATGTGAAACAGTTCCTGAGCTGCTGCGCAAGTGCCCAAAGGAGGCTGCCATCAGCAGTATCACCCAACTTCGTGCCTTGCCAGAAAGGATGGGAAGGAGAGGACCTGTCATGTGGGGAGTAAGTGGGAAGATCCCCCCGCAACTGCCAGGCCAAAGAGGAGCGCGCTGGTGGGAGGGAGAGGATGTGTTATTTGGACCGGGGGCCTGATCCCCAGCCACCGTGGGTCCTCACCCGAGAGTCCCACTGAGGAACAGTGCAGTGGCAGCCGCCTCCTGAGCCATCAGCCTCGAGGTTGTAAGCGGCGGTGTCCCAGACCCCGAGGGGACAACCTCTGCCAGTGCGGCCTGTTGGAGTGCTCTGCTCTCACCAGCATCACTCTCAGGGCAAAGCGATCCTCCCACGGACCCCCCGCTCAGAAGGGCTGGTGGCCCCCTTTCTCCCCCCAATGAATGTTTCACTGGGTGAGGAGGGAGACAGGCTCGGGTGGTGCCTCTTCAGGTGCCGAGTCAGGGCCGTCAAAGACAGGTGCTTTGGGTTTTTGCCCCTGAGCACCAGGACATCACAGGCATGGCACTGCATTACATGGGGGTCATTAAGAAGGGCCCGAAAGTGCCTCCATACGGAGGCGTTGTAACATCGACCACTAAGTGTCCCAGGAGAAGGAGGATGAATGATTACAGGCTGCACTGCAGGGCTGGACACGGACGATGGGGTGAGGGGTGGACTGCAGGAGGGGACACCACCAACAGTTTGGGATGGGGGCGGGAGGGATCTTTCATAACACACATACCATTCCTCCAGGGATCCATCGCCCACCCACCCCTCCTCAAAATGTTGAGAGAGATTCTCTCCCCCCTGCGCAAAGACCTCTTGGGCTTCCACAGCCCACATAGGTGAATTGGGGGGAGTGGGAGGACACCCTGCAATCCCACTGCAGAGCCACACCCAATACTGCTTTCCACAACTGAACCAGGAGGATTGCCATCGCACTTCACCCCACAACCACCCTTGGCAGCCAATGCAAGAGGAAGACTCATTGTGCCACCAAACTAGAATTAAGGAGGACAGGAAAGGAGATGTCTCTGTGTGCCCTCTGCCGCGGTGCCCACCGAGCTTGGAACCAGGGCCTGGCAGCAGCTCTGGCACCAGAGGGAGGGAGGGACTAGAGCCCTAGCCCACCACGCCCACAGATCTGAACAGAACAGGCACTAATTACACTGTGTGAGCCCTCAGTTGAGGTGCCCACTGAGCTCGGCCCCACGGCCTGGCAGCAGCACTGGAACCAGAGGCTGGGGCTACAGCCATAGCCCAGCACACCAAGATGCCTGGGCAGAACAGGCACAGAGACTAAGAATACTAATAGTAATAATAAGAATAAGAATTAAAATGATAATGATTGTGATAATAATAAGAATCAATCGGTCAGCTCTCAGCCGAGGTGCCCACTGAGCTTGGCCCCAGAGCCAGGCAGCAGCCCTGGAACCAGAGGAGATAGATCCCTATCCCCCAAATCCAAGCTGAATTAGTCTCTCTCCCCAAAGGCTAGCAAGTGGCAAGCAAGAGCTCTGTCCAACTCCACTGCTCGCAGAAAGCGAAACCTAGCCTGGGAGCCCACGGCTATTTATAAGCACAGGTCCCATTGAGCAATGCTGGAGGACTGTGTTTGGCCATCAGAGCTGCCTATCAGGGTTTGCAGGGATGAGATTGGAGTGCCCTTGGCTACAGGACACCCCTTTCCCCCTCCCTCCCCTGGGTGTCTTCTCCCAACTTGTAACCGCTTTGCAGCTCTGTGGTTGGAAGGAAGACCTGCCGATCAAGGTAAGCTGGGCTTCCATTGGGGTTTCCAGGGTGACAGAAGGATTGGAGACAGAGTTCAGGCATTCCCCCGGCTCTGTTGCCAGGGGAATTGATTGCTGGCGCCTGAGTGTCTGGCTTCCTGAACCGCGGCCGAACGTACCAAACCAGGCTTTTACCAACCGCTGGTTTGTTGGCCGTGGCCAATAACGAATCGCCGGATCGCAATTGCGCAATTGCCATTTTCGTGGGTTTTTGAAGTTCGTAATGCGGTTCGTGCCCATCTCTAGTCTCAACATCTAAATCCACATTACAATAAAAAGATAAAAACACACAATAAATATAAATATAATATAACCACATAAAGTTGCAGAGATGGTTAAAATGAAACAATTCCAAGATGCAGCATTCGATATTACCCAATTAGTACACTCATTCCTTTGATCTGCAGCTGTAAGCCATTTGGCTACAGGCGTTAGCTTTACCCCACTTTCTTATTCTTCACACAGGTACTGCATGCTAGGAGGAGGGCTATTTCACTGCACAGGGCAGAGAGGCCTGCTTGCTTATGAGGAGACGTTGCTGAAGGGTCAGAGGAATGCTTTGCTCATGAGGAGACCTTCTGAGGGCTGGATGGATGCCTGCAGGACATCCTTTTGATCTGCAGCTGTAAGCCATTTGGCTACAGGTCCTAGCTCAACCGCACTTTCTCATCTCTTCATACAGGTACTGCATACTAGGAGGAGGGCTATTTCACTGGGGCACAGAGTAGAGAGGCGTGAGCCTTTTGGCGCGAGCCAAAGGGCGCGAGCACAAGGGTTCTTGGCCTGTGGCTCTTCGCCCAGGAGCAGCCATCAGCAAAATGAGTTGAAGGACAAGAGAAGATAGGAAGAAACTGCTTCTGAGATTATTGCAACAACTGATCAACACTGCTTGTACAAATACATGAAGATTGTAGGCCTAACTGTTGTCTGAGTTGAGATCACCAGTATGTTTGATATTCCAATATGTGGTTGTAGGATGCAGTCCTGAGCTTCTTACTTACTACTTACTTACTTGGTAGAAATGTCAGGCAAATTTACTATTCAAGTGCAGTTGGGAGCTGGCTTATGAAAGGTGCCCAGCATCTAGCAGTAATACTCAGTGCTTATCCAACCTCTCTAGTATTCCACCTGCTGACAATGGGGCTGCTCCCACCCATCCCCGCTACGCTAATCCTATGCAATACAAGATCTGTTAGGAACAAGGTTGCATGCATTGCTGGGATATTGCAGGAAGAGAAAATGGGTGTGGCTTGCCTAACAGAGACATGGCTGCAGGAAAATGACAAGGTGTGTCTGTCCCAACTAACCCCCACCCCACCCCCCCGGCTACATGGACCTACACCAACCTTGCTATAGTAGATGAGGAGGAGGTGTTGCAATTATTCTCCGCGAGTCCTTCAATTTCCGTAGATCTCCAGTACAAGCTATAGCTGGTATTGACTGCTTGTACCTATCTCTGGAAATTAAAAATAGATTGGGTATCCTTCTTGTGTATAGACCTCCTGGTTCCTCCATAAGCACCCTTTCTGAGTTGGCGGAGTTGCTAGCAGACATGGTGTTGGAGACAACTAGACTTATTGTCCTGGGAGACTTCAACATCCATGCTGAGTGTTCAAAGTCAGGCCCAGCTCAGGAATTTATAGCTTCCCTGGCAACCCTGGGCCTCTCACAAATTGTGACAGACCCTACACATGAAAGAGGTCACACCTTAGACTTAATATTTTGCACTGAGTCTTTAAGATGAAACCTTGTTTCAACATTGGCAGTTCAGCCTGAACCATGGTCAGACCATCATCTGCTGAAGGCAAAAGTGAATCTAGCCCCAACTCCCCACAAAATTGGGGGTCTACTTAAAATGATTCGCCCACAAAGGTTCATGGATCCATCTAGATTCCAAAATGCCTTGGGGGGGGGTTAGAATCCCAGACACATGCCGCATGGTAGTTGCTGTAGGAGTGTGGAACGCAAAGCTCCTTGAAGCTACACTAGTGGCCAAAATTGTGGAAACCTTTTGGAAAAAGTGTATTTTTGAGGTTTGATCGCTCATAACACCACTTTTTTTGGAGTAATGCCATATAATTATATATCAATGGAAAGATAATTTAATCAAGAATGTAATGCAATAGCTTTTATGAAGGACATTTTTTTAGAACAGTAGTTATAAAGAAGAAAATTGAAACACATAGAAAAATGAGTTATACAACAATTCTCACCATGTCAGTTAATACTTAGTTGAGTAACCTTTTGCTTTAATTATGGCCTTACAACGCCTTCCCGTGGAGTGAACCAAGTTTTTTAGTTCTGCAGCTGTTATAATGTGAAACCACGATTGAGTTATTGCTTCTATTAATTGCGGTTTATTGCTGGGTTGCTTCTCACTAACCAGTTTCTTTAGTTGGCTCCATAGATTTTCAATGAGGTTAAGGTCTGGGCTATTCCCAGACCATTCCAACAGTGGAATATGATGATCTTGAAACCACTTTTTACACACAGCAGCAACATGACATGGAGCTGAATCTTGTTGAAATATAAATGCTTCAATGGCAGAGGAAAATATCAGATTTTGTTTGGGCAGGCAAGAAGCCTCGAGTGAAAGTGAAAGTTTTACAAGATGCAAAGGAAAGAGGCGGAATGCAACTGCCCAATCTGAGACTTTATCATGATGCAATCTGCCTAGTTTGGTTGAAAGAATGGATGACATTAAAGAACAAGAAACTATTAGCCCTAGAGGGATATAAAAAAATATTTGGATGGCACGCATATTTATGGCATGACAAAGTAAAGGTCAACTCGATGTTCCTGCATCACTTTGTTCGGAGAAGTCTATACATAATCTGGAAGAAGTACAGAATTTATCTACAAGAAGGAACCCCTTTGTGGGTGGTTCCATATGAGGTGATAGACCCGAGAGCTGTTGATAATGAACAACAATGTTTAACGTATAAAGAAATAACTAAAACTGAAGCATCCAAACTTAGAATAAAGACACAAGAGGAACTATCACCTAACTACGATTGGTTCCAGTATAGACAGATCAGAGACTTATATAATTCGGACTCTGTAAAGGGAGGTATACGAATAGAGAATTCGGAACTAGAGCAGACCCTTCTTAAAGAAGATAAGAAAAGAATATCCAAGGTATACCAAGTACTGTTGAAGTGGTATACCGAGGATGAGATAGTTAAAACACAAATGGTGAAATGGGCTATAAACTTTAATAAAGAAATAACAATGGAGGCATGGGAATACTTGTGGAAAACTACAATGAAGACAACGACATGTATTAATATCAAAGAGAACATTCATAAAATGATTTATCGTTGGTACATGACACCAAAGAAGATTGCGCTAGGGAATTTGAATACTTCTAATAAATGCTGGAAATGTAAGAAGCATGAGGGCTCCCTCTATCATATGTGGTGGTCGTGTGAGGTAGCCAGGCAGTACTGGGGGGAAATAATAAGAGAAATGAGTGAAATTTTACAATTTCAAATTAATAAGAACCCAGAACTCCTGCTACTGAACTTGGGAATGGAGGGAATTCCAGCCCAACACAGGACGTTGATATTTTATATGACAGCAGCAGCTAGACTTTTGTATGCGCAAAAATGGAAAGTACAAGAAGTGCCAACTATTGAAGATTGGACTTACAAATTGCTGTATATGGCTGAAATGGACAAGATGACAAGAAAATTGAGAGATCTGGACTCAGGGCAGTTCAACACAGACTGGGAGAAGCTGAAACAATACCTGGAGAAGAAATGGGAGGTGGGAGGAAAACTGTGGCAGTTTGAGAACTACTGAAGTATTGAAGTAGAGGGGGGAGACTTTACCGGGGGGAGAAGAGATAAATGTGAATTAATAAGCAGTCAGATTAATAGATTGACATATATATAGATATATATAGGTTAACAAACAGAACATAGAGAAAATAATTAATTATAAGGACTAAATATAAGGAGCGATTAACTAACAATATTTTCTTTTTTTTCTGACAAGTTTTGTACCAAACTGAATGTCTGAAGATATAGATGGGTCAAATTGATTGACTACGTGAGGAGAGATATATAGAACTATTATAAAAAGATAGAATGAGTAATATATATAGAGAATAAGTCAAATTGTTTGATATAAACGAATGTATGATCTATATGGTTTATGATATATAGAAATACCTGAAATTGAAAAATTGGGATAAATTGTTTATCTAAGATAGAAACAAAGGCTTACAGTTTGGGCATATAATGTTAAAAATAGTTAAGGATGTACTGCTTAGAATAATGGAGAATATATATTTGTTTTAGATAGAGGAAGCTAATAAAAGTAAGGGAAAGGGGACAAAGGGTTGGAAAGCTGTTGGAAGTCAACAAAAAGGGGGGGGGAAAGGGAGGGGGTTAGAGATGAAAAAATTGGGGAAAATTGAATGTAAATGTGGAAATAATGGATTCTAACCCAATAAAAAATTTTCAAAAAAAAAAGAAATATAAATGCTTCATTATCTTGGAAAAGATCTCGTGTGGAAGGCTTCAGTTTGGGCTCAAGTATTTCATTTATGTATTTTTGGGCATTTATATTGCTGTTTATCACACAAATTCTGCCTACACCTTTTGATGTCATACAACCCCATATCATAACACTAACTGGGTGTTTCAAGATCAAAAAGAGTCCAGTAGCACCTTTAAGACTAACCAATTTTATTTTACTGTAGCATAAGCTTTCGAGAATCAAGTTCTCTTCATCAGATGCCTGATCCGAACTGGTCAAATACAGAAGAGGAGGGGAGGGGAAAGAACAGGACATATATCACAAGAAGACAGGATGCAATTAGTGTGAAGGCAATCAAAACATTCCTTTGCTTGTAAATGTAAACATCTCCTTTTGGTGTGGAGTCAGTTTGCCGCAGTGAAGGTATACAATTCCTATGTAGTATAAGCCCTCGATAACCACAGCTCTCCCTGCCAGCTGCATCTGACAAAGAGAACTGTGGTCTCCGAAAGCCCACATGCACTCAGGCTGAGATAATTGACAAACAAAGCCCACACCAGGCGTCTCTGGGCTCCCCCAGACCACGCCTCTGTAAAGGAAATCTGTTACCTGTGATAATGTGATAACCATTCATAGTCTCTATTCAGTCCCAGCTTGACAGAGTCAAATTTGCATATGAATTCCAATTCAGCAGCCTTCACACTAATTGCATCCTGTCTTCTTGTGATATATGTCCTGTTCTTTCCCCTCCCCTCCTCTTCTGTATTTGACCAGTTCGGATCAGGCATCTGATGAAGAGAACTTGATTCTCGAAAGCTTATGCTACAATAAAATAAAATTGGTTAGTCTTAAAGGTGCTACTGGACTCTTTTTGATTTTGCTACTACAGACTAACACGGCTAACTCCTCTGGATCTATGACCATGGGTGTTTCAAGGTAGGTGTAATGCAATCAGGATGCAAATCTTCTCCGATTCTTCTTCTCAGGTATTTTATGCCATCACTACCAAACAGGGAGATTTTGGTCTCATCACTCCAAATAACACTGTCCCATCATTCTGCTGTCCAGTTAACATGGGTTTTAGCCCAGTTTAATCTTTTCAACATTTGTTTGAGAGATAACAATGTTTTTTTTGGTTGTTGGGGGTTTTCCGGGCTGTATTGCCGTGGTCTTGGCATTGTAGCTCTTGACGTTTCGCCAGCAGCTGTGGCTGGCATCTTCAGAGGTGTAGCACCAAAAGACAGAGATCTCTCAGTGTCACAGTGTGGAAAAGATGTAGGTCATTTGTATCTACTCAGGAGGGGTGGGGTTGAGCTGAGTCATTCTGTAAGAGTTTCCCAGGGTGTGGAATGCTAATGGCGGGAGGCTTCACTGTATCCTGAGGAGGTTCTTTTGCATATGGATTGGTGCTTGATGTGCTAATCTTCTCTGCAGGGCTATTGTCGGGTGTGGAGTGTTTTGTTGGCCTGGTGTTTTTCAGAACTGGAGCCCATGCTCTGTTCATTCTTAAGGTTTCTTCTTTCCTGTTGAAGTTTTGCTTATGCTTGTGAATTTCAATGGCTTCCCTGTGCAGTCTGACAAAGTAGTTGGAAGTGTTGTCCAGTATTTTGGTGTCCTGGAATAAGATACTGTGCCCTGTTTGAGTTAGGCTATGTTCAGCCACTGCTGATTTTTCAGGCTGTCCAAGTCTGCAGTGTCTTTCATGTTCTTTTATTCTTGTCTGGATGCTACGCTTTGTGGTCCCGATGTAAACTTGTCCACAGCTGCAGGGTATACGGTATACTCCTGCAGAGGTGAGGGGGTCTCTGCTGTCTTTTGCTGATCGTAGCATCTGTTGTATTTTTACAACATGAGTCTTGCATCTGACGAAGAGAGCTGTGATTCTCGAAAGCTTATGCTACAGTAAAGTTGGTTAGTCTTAAAGGTGCTACTGGACTCTTTTCGATCTTGACAAGAGAGATAGTTCAAACAAAATTCCTGTTGCTGTGTCATGGTTTTATTTGCAAATTGCAGCACTGAAGTGAACGTGTTGAATTGGCGATGTTTCAACTTGGCCTGTAGAAGGGTGGGCGGAGAAGGGGGTGGAATCTCTCGACTAAGCACGATTCCGATCAAACAATGTACTTTGCTTCTCCTTTATATAAAATAGAGAGATGGTATATTATTTTAAAGTAAATAAAAACCAAGAAGAACCATACATTCAAGCTCTCCTGCCTTTTCAGTGCAATACAAAACAGGTCTACTCAGAAATCCACTCAATGGGAAAATGTTTATAGGATTGTGTTGTTAATGTGTAGTTACTGGAGTCATCATGGACCTGAATGGATTTTCTCCCTCCCTTTACAGCTGATTATAGATTTCCCTTCTAGTTTTGCCCTTAAGTATCTCTTTTCACAGTGAAATCAATGGAACTTTCAGAAAAGTTTAACTTGGCTATATCATGGCCTAAATACAATGGAGGCAGTGTGGTGTAATGGTAAGTGTTGGACTAGGATCTGGGAGACCCAGATTTGAATCCTCACTCTGCCATGGAAGTTCTGGGTGACCTTGGGCCATTCATATACTCTCAGTTTAACCTACTCATAGGGTTGTCTTGAGGATGAAATGAATGACTTAAGCCACTTCGAGTCCTTATTGGGAAGAAGAGTATGGAATCAATAAAGTAAGTACATTTCTTCTTGCAATTTGCAATGGATAAAAAGAAGACATGATCCAGCATAACCTCTTCTTACTCTCATAAGTGTGCATAAGACTTAATAGGCCACGGGCACATTGTTAGATTTCACCCACTGGATTTAATGGGAATCTATGCCTTAATTTTGATATTCCTAAGTACTGCTATAGATAGGTATGAGGCCAGGCAACCAAATAAGGGTGTGTGCTCTTGAAGGATACGAGAACTGGAGGAATGACATGAGGGGGATACGCAATGTGAAGGGGGACTCAGAGGAAGTAGGTAATTTCGAATGTATCTAACACATATATTTACAAATTAGTGGTAGGCAGGCACTTTTGTAGAACTTTTTAGGAGGAAGGAGAGAATGCCTTTTCTGAGGTATGATATATATATATACAGGTGTCATCTTAAAACAAAGAATGGTTTTGTCCAGAACTTGTTTTATCCATACTAAGACATCTGAAATATGTCTTTATTGGCTTCCTTGTTTTGGAATGTAGTCAGATCTTGTTTCTTCACACAACCAGTACATAGGCAGGGAACTGTAAACAGGCACCAGGCGAACTTCAAAGAGAGGGGCATTTCATAAACAAGGGGCCACTACTGAAAAAGTCCTGTTTCTGTCCACCTCACCTCTGAGTAGAGCTTGTGAAGTACATCTTAACTGGCAAGCCACAGAATGAGTACCAGGGTTTTAGAAGAACTTTACCAGGCATCCAGGTGTATGACCAAAATGTCAAAGCCCCTATGCTTTAGGCATTGTAAAGCACAGATAGCTAGCAAAACTGGACTCCAATAAAGCACAGATAGCTAGTAATATTGGATTCAAATGTCAGGCTTCGTAGGAACCTCGAATGGAAAGACATACACAAGTCACATCCCGTCAATAGCTATAGATGCAATTAGCCACCCATCCCTTTATGATGACTCGCATCTGCTTCTGTGATGGATGGAAGCATATTTCTCTTTGATTTATTGCATCTGCATCTATTTCTGTGATTCGTTAGGGAACCTGCCTAAAGTGGTTTACAATGTAAAGTATAATAAAAAAACAACACATTAAAAGTTATGAATTAAAACCCAATATTACAGACCCAGTGACAGCATAAAAACATAGAGCACTGAGTAGCTTAAACTAACATTTTCAGACTAAAAGCATACTAATACGGTGGTAAAAGTCTCCCTTTGTTAAAAGTCTGGGTGAACAGAAACATTTTGACCTAGTGGCTAAAAGAGAGTAGCACAGGCACCAGGCAAACTTCAAGGAGAGCGGCATTTCATAAATGAGGGGCCACTACTGAAAAAGTCCTGTTTCTGTCCGCCTCACCTCTGAGCAAAGCTTGTGAAGCACATCTTAACTGGCTGGTGGGACAATATGCGGGGGGGAGGTCCTTCAAGCACCCTAGCCCCAAGCCATTGGATATGTGTGTATTCATGGGCATGCACACACACATCACAGGAATACCACAAACTATGTAAAACAGAACTGTTCAGGCATTTTTATAAAACAGTTTCTGTACCATGCATCTGACGAAGAGAACTTGATTCTCGAAAGCTTATGCTACAATAAAATTGGTTAGTCTTAAAGGTGCTACTGGACTCTTTTTGATTATACAAGGCAAGCAATACACAGCATCGGATTTAGAAATGGGGGGTGGAGCTTCTGACTGCTTTGGGAATAGAAACACCCATGGAGGTCAGCAGGAACAGCAACAAGAGGAAGCAGCCGTTAACTCTGCCACCCCCCCAAAGGGAGCAAGATCCCAATCCGAGGCATTTAAAGCAAGCTTTAAACATTTGTATATAAAGAATGAGAGACTTATAGTTGTGATTTAATAGGAGTTAAGGGTATACGGGTATGATCACAGGGGTTTGGGGGGGGAAGGTAAAGTTCTGCTAAGACAGTTCCATTTTTCGGTTTTTCTTGTTAATAGCTGAAGACTTGGGGATTCCCGCCCCCGAAAGCTAGAGTCTAACTCTAGCTTAAGAGCTATTGCTGGGGAAACTGGGTAGTTTTTTGTTCTTAAAGTTATTAATAATTTTTTATAACTAAAGATCTCAAATTAATATAAGGGGGAGGGGGAAGGAGGGTGGGGGAGAGTTAACGTTTGCATCTTACAAGGCTTTGAATAAGTTTTCTAGGTTATACAGGTTTACAACTAAATATTTTTAATACTGATCAATTGTTATTGACTGTTATTTGAGTAATTGCAGGATTTAATAATTTGATTAATAATGACATAACTATTGGCTTAAATACATTGATTAAGAAATTGATTAATATTTATATACTTATTGAATTAATTACAGTGATTAATTACTTGATTAATTATTATATAACTGTTTGAGTAACTACAGAGTTATTTATATTACCAAAGTACATTTCTTCCATATTATAATATTATATTATATATAGATATATACTTTTAATATTTAAATAGTAACCAATCAATTTAACATACTATTTAATTGTAATATTGTTATCAATTGTTGTAATAGGAAACGTTTTAAGGGTTGTTAAGTTAGGAGTTAATATTAAGTACTGGGGATATTCATACAGTTTATATACATAGAAAAACAGTCATACAGAGTATATACATAGTAAGACAGAAAAGATTCAGTACAAGGGGTACTAGGTTAAAGAGATCTTAAATATTTGTGTCAACAGTTTTATAGGAGGGTGTTTGCAATATTGGTTTTAGGCGTTCTATTTTTTGCTTACACTCTAGCAGACATTTATGGGAACTGTGTTTAGAACAAACAAGGTTAGCCTTGCTGATATTTGACTTTATTATTAGAGGGGATCGTTTTTTAAACAAGTTGGGTTAGGGTAGTTAATTTGGACAAAGGAAGACAACACTACTGCCTCAGTTTACAATCATTAGGGTTGTAAAATAAGAAACAATTGTTATCACAGGTGGTTTCTCATTAGATAAATTTGAATAATTAAATAAATAAATTAAGTACAATAATAAATAAATACAAAATAAGATCCTCTTGGTGGGTTAGAATAATTCTAGGTCCTATCACTTTATAAGGGTATTTTAAAGCATAGTATACTCTGTTACAAGTACACTGGGAGTACTAAATAGAAAATTATATAACTCTTTAAAAGAGGACAAGAGTGCATGGCAAAACAAACCTCTTTTTAACATCCTCTCATTGAAACATTCAAAAGGAGGTTTAAACTTTCTTGACTTGGCAATTTACCAAAAAGCAGTTACTCTGTTTAACGTTCTACAACTCTTATCAGCACCTGAACTCTCTAGTTGGACTATACCATTGTGTTCACTCCCAAAATCATTCTCACTTGGTGACGTGATTTGGAATCAAAGGAAAGATTGCCCTCCATTAAATAATAACATATTACTGTCAGCGATACTATGAGAATGGGATTTAATAAGAGATAAAATAGTTCCTAAAATTTTAAGATTCTCCTCTTTTCACAATCAAACATGGTTTCCACCAGGAAAAACCAGTATTTATAACTTGGCCCTCAAAGATATGCAACTCAATAGGCTTATAGACATAACTTCTGGGAAAGAAAGTGTGTCAAAATAAGAATTGGAAAATAAAATGCAAAAGAAAATTCATTGGTATATTTACCTGCAGATTAAAAACATGACAGAGAGTATAAATCTTTAAAAAATTATGAGTACCCCTTTGACTGATTTTGAACAAATTTTAAACAATACACAAAGGGAGAAAAAGGGGATGATATCTAAAATATATTCTATTCTGCTCTCTTGTCTAAAAAGTACTGACTTACCTTGCCAATCCAAATGGCATCAGGATTGCAATATCGAAAATATACAGGAAAAATGGGAGGAAATCTGGTCATCTTCAATATTCACATCAAAAGTAATTTCTATAAGACTGCAAACGTTTAAAATTATTCACAGGTGGCACTCGACACCCAAAAGATTGTCTACAATGTCATGCTCTTGCTCTCCCGTGTTGGAAGGGTTGCAAAGATGTAAGTGCCTTCTCTCATTGTTGGTGGGGTTGTCCACAGATAGCCACATTTTGGGAAGAAATATTGGAAGTAATGAAACAGATTACAAGTTACAATATTCCATTACCACCTTCAATTATATTTCTAGACCAATGAAATATTCCGCAGACCCCAAAAGCTATCAGGAATCTTATACCAATATTTTTAGTTGCAGCGAAATCAGCGATAGCTTCAGTCTGGAAACTAAAGAAAGTGCCAGCTAAATAGATCTGGCTGTCTAAGATATGGGACCATTTCATCCTAGATAAGATTAATGATAATATCCTCAATGCTGAACGCTTTCCTGCCAGGTCTAATTTCTATGAGAAATGGTTCCCTTTTCTTGAATTTATAGACATGCATGATTTACATCCAAAAATAAGAATTGTTCAGACGTTGACTCAGTTTTCTGATATTTGGTAATATTATGTATGCTTTGTTTAAAAGTTATTGTAATGTTCATATTCTTCAAAACTTGTAAACTATTGTTGATTAGTTGTTGTGTTACAGTTGATGTTCATTGTTGATTTCTATTTGTTGTATGTTACAAAACTTAATAAAAAAAGAAAAAAAGAAAGAATCACAGTTCTCTTCTTCAGATGCAAGGAAGTGGAATGTTTTCTTGGCTGCCTTTCACTCTATGAAACACCCAGGTATAGGATGGAGGGGTAACAAAGGTACTGGCTCAATCCATTCTACCGCCGCAGTCTCCTGGTTCACACATGCAGGAACTGGAAGAAGGGACTGTGCCAGTACAGGGGGCAGATTCCAGGTCTGCAGGTGTTCCTTCTCATTAAAAACAATTTTTGCAAACAGAAAATGAGCACTGCAAAGGGGTGGGACGCTTGCCGTGTTTGCTTGGCAGGAACTACTGGCTTCACAGCAAAAGACATGTTGGAACAAGATGCCTCTGCATGTGTTAGTCACCTGTAGGAAGGCACAATGTTAGGTAGGGAAGACAGAGCCGGAGGAGATCTCTCCTTAGAGGGTTTGTTAACTTAATCTTTGCCTCTCAGAAGGCTCTGTCAGTTTTATACCTCCCCAGTCTAAAACTGTGTGGGATCATAACCAGAGGGCAGCCAGGAATGGAAACGGGACCTGGAGAGGTTATAATGGGCTGAAGTTTCCCTTCTGGCATTTCACAGCTCTTTTACACAGCTCCAGTGTATAGCAAAGCTTTTGCCCCGCCATCAGCTGTCTTTTTAAACTACTCTTCCCACCTAACATTGCATCTCCAGACAGGGATGCTCAAGTAAAAGATCTTACGCTTGTTCTCCCATTGTGGATACCCTTGCAGTGCACTGCTAGAGAGACACAGTACGCTTGAATAAAAGATCGCACGGAAAGTCACTTGAGCGCCCCTGCGTGAAATGCTTTGTGTAGAGAGAGTTCCCAAGCCTTCGAACTGGATTTCCTTAATCTCATTCCAGCCTTTTCTGTAATTGGTCAACAGCAAGAGGCCGGGCTGGCAGGGAGCCTGACCGGTGGAACGAAGAAAGCGGCGCTTCCTTCGCATTCTTTGCACCCAGTTATAACTGGAGGGCAATGGACGCTCTGGTCAAACGGAGGTGGACTTGGCGGAGACCGGGCAATGAAACTAATCGGGGACGCGGCTCCAGCGCCGTGGCCCGAGGGACTTTTCTTCCGGGCTGCTTTTGCTTTTCTGCCCCCACCTCAGGATCCCCCGCAGGACCGCTTTAAGCGACGGCTCCTGCCCCAGCCTGGCTCCGCCCCGCCTAAAGGGACTTACTTTGCCCAACGGACTCCCTTGGCAGCAGTTCCGTGAATTCTAACGCAGGAGCAACAAGGAGGCGCTTGGCTGTTGCGGGCGACCCAGAGGGGCTCCGGGCCGGAATGGACGCGCTGGAGGCGATCTGGGGTCTGCTGCGCCTCTTGCTGGCGGTGGCCCTTCTGGCCTTCGGCCTTTATTGCTGCTACATCAAATACGTCCACCTGAAATACGATTACATCCCTGGCGCCCCGAGGACCAGGTAAGAGGCCGGCGGGGCTGCAGAGCCCGGCGGAACTCAGGGCAGGATCCGTCTACCAAGTGCGGAATGACAGAAGTTCGTGGTCGTGCCTGGGGAAATGATGTGCATTTTGCAAGCCTGCGGTTGCTTCGCACAGGACGGGGGCCCTAGGCTGGAAAGAGACCCCGTGCCTCGGTGGGAGCAAAGAGGCCCAGGCGTCTCTTGCTGTAGCATGGGGTTCTTGGCAGCTGCTCTCTGGGTGCTGGGAATGCTCACGAAGAATGCTGGATTGGCTGATCCACAAAGCACTTGCTAGGTAATGGGCTTGTATGCGCAGAAACACTGAGCATACCACCAGTGAGTTATGCCTGTTTAGAGATAACTGAATGTATACTCTGACCTTGTGATGTTAAAAGTGTGCATTTTCCAGTAGGGTTCTATATCATACATACCAATAGGTGGGACACATAAACCTGACGTCAACCTACTCAACCATAGATGGAGTTTGCCTCTAAATATGATGTTCCTAGATCTGTGACCCGTGGTGCTAAGTCAAAGGGGTTGAGGATTAAATACTCAATATCTGTAACTCTAGAACCTGTCTGTGTACTCAACAGTACTGCTAAAAAAAAGCCCCAAAGTGGATTTACAGTGGCCATGAATGAACAGAAACTGCCTTTCACTGGTGTGAGGTTGAAGGGGGGGCAGTCTCTGTGATTTCCATGTATTTCCCTCTCCAGCCTCTCATGCTATGCTCTTCTTGGGGGTCTTTCTTACCTGTTCAGGTGGCTCAGAAGGAGGCAGCAAACAAGACTGGTTATGTAGTTTGGTGCAGGCAAGGAACAACAGGAGACACAATTTGGAGAACAAAAGCCCTTGGTTTATTCTTCTGTAGTATTTGTGAGTTGCGACACCTGCTTTTCTTTCCTCTCAGTCTGTTTCCTCTTTCTTCCTTCTGCTTTCTCTTCCTGCACAGATTGAAATCTACTCTGCTCAGCAAGACACTATCACAGGGACAAACTTCTAAATTCCACCAGTCAGTGGCATGAACTTATTAGAATAGGTACAATACAACGTACCCCTCTTCTTTAAAAGATAAATAAAAGGGAGCACAAATTCTCATCAAAAAGTCAGTTACAAAATCTTTCAAGTCTTTTAGGGAGTCTCTTTTGTCTTGTGCTTCTTTGAATTATTGGAGGTACATAAGAAGGACTGGGTGGTGAGGTTGCCAACACTAAATTGGAAAATCCCTGGATCAATCCTAGCCCAGTATACCTCAGAGGGGTATAATGCCATAAAGTCCACCCTCCAAAGCAGCCATTTTTTCCAGGGCCATCAGTAATTTTCTCCAGCTGTAATTGCAGGAGATCCCCAGACCTCACCTGGAGGTTGGCAACCACAGGTTAAATCAGCTCTTGTGGGTTCTGCTTTTCCAGTGTCTGCCACATTTCCTAATAAAAAGAGAGACCGTCAGCATCCGTTTCATTTGCAGCTTTCTGCACCTTAGACAGGCTATAGATGTTCTATCCTTGAGGGATATGGAATCCCTTCAGATGTCTGCATTTGCAAATGAGCTTGAATATATGGAATGTTCCTTTCTGACTCTGCATGTAGTTTCATATGAACAACTGTTTCTGGTTATAAACTTGGTTTTTTACAATCTTTTTACAATCAACATACAGTTCACACAGTTCATATTTATCTTGTTAGTTCTTTAACAAGTTGATGAAGTGCTGTATCAGCTAATTTGCAAGAACATAACCCAGGGAAAGTAGTTAATCTAGTAGAGGCCTTCTGTTCCCAACGCAATTTAAAGGGTGATGCCACTGTTATATAGTAATCGTGTAAGCAGGGTGCTTCTCATAAAACTTTTCTCCATGGTTTTGCTTGGTTGCTTGACAAATGGTAAACTCTTTTTACTCTATTCACTGTTTCGTCAAGACCATTGGTCATTGGGCGATATAAAAATGGTTTTGTGCCTAACACTATTAATGTGTGGGTTTAGAAACTGCATTTCAATAGAGATTAATTATACCCCTGTGATGGACTCAGCTTCAGATGCTGAGATTTCCAAAAGTGAAAGTATGATCGACATGTTTCCTTCCCCCCACCCCCCATGGGGCTAGCCTGAAATGGCAGTTGGGGATGGAATGTTGGGGAAGCTGTCAGTTGGAGTTGGAGAGAAAACAGGAGAGTGAAAGGGAGTTGGAGCCTGGCTTTGGACCAGAGGGGGTCAGCCAGAGACTCCTCTGTGAGAGGAAATAATGTTTGTGAAGCACTGTTAGTCCTCAGACTAAAGAAGGAAAAACCAGCACTAACTCCTGCTTAGACTTGAGAGATCTGGGAATTATAGTGGGCCAAGGAAGTGGGTAGAAAGAAGTCTCCCTTTCAGTGCCAGGAACAGGGTTATAGCTCATAACTATAACGCCTGCCCAGTATCTAGCAAGGGTTTCTTAAGGGTGGAGCACCCTTAAGTCTGGAGAGGAGGGAAAGTCGTGCTGTGTTTGTGTATGAGTATATAAAGTGTAACATCTGTGAAGCAGTGTCAACCTCTGAAAGAAGCCAGCAACCTAGAGTTATACCAAGTGTTTTGTGCCTCACACCAGTGAAGTTCCTGTACAAAAACCTTTCTGTTTCTTCAGTTCAAACATCTGCCTACCTGCCTTTTGATTTTAACCTTCTGTAAATGAACCTTCTGTTACGTTTTGAACCTCCCCAAGCCTTGTGTGCCACTTTCTGCTAAAGGGAAGTGCAAACCCCTGATCTCTTCCCTACTAAGACTTGGCTGGGTAACCATTTTTAATATTTCTTAAGGGTGGGAGAAGAAGTAAAGTTGAAGCTTAACATCAACCATGCTACCAGAGGCTTCCCAGCCCAGTATACAGCTTCATAGGCTTAAAGAGGAGAAGTTTTACCTCAGAGTAGGGGAAGGTCAGCCTAAGCCTGAGTTGGACGTAAGTTTGTGGCAACCCCATTATCTGCCACAAGTGTTTTAGGGCATCTATTGCATTTGATCACTGTTTCTGTGGCAACCTTTGCAGAAAATACAATTTCACATTGTTCTGAATGATAGTCTGCCATTACTATGTCAATACTCCAACTGGCAGCAGTTCTCCAGGGTCTACAAGTAGAGGTCATTCATATCACATACTCCCTCATTCTTCTAACTGGAAATAATAGCATTTGATTTATATACCGCCCTTCAGGACAACTTAACACCCACTAAGAACACTTTACAAAGTATGTTATTATTATCCCCACAACAATCACCCTGTGAGGTGGGTAGGGCTGAGAGAGTTCTGGAAGAGTTGTTACTGACCCCAGGTCACCCAGCTGCCTTCAAGCGGAGGAGTGGGGAATCACACCCGGTTATCCAGATTAAAGACCTGCCGCTCTTAACCACTACACCAAACTGACTCAGTGCCACAGAATGAACCTTTTACATGCAAAGCAGATTCTCTACCACTGAGCCACAGACCCACCCCTCAAAGACTAACTCCTCCCATGAGTAAGATGATCGGGGTATGAAGGGGTACAAAAGATTTCCTGTGGCTTGCCATTACTAGCATAGGGGGCACATTTTCTGACCACATCCTACTTGGCCATTGCTTTTTACCAGATGACTCTTATGGGACAAACATCCTTGAAACAAAATAATATTCTGATTTTCTGCTTCTCCCCACCTGGGAAAAGCATGTACTTTTATTTATTTATTGTAAATTTATTTGGAACGTTTCTATGCTACCTCTCCAGGAAACCTGCTCAAGGTGGATTACAAGTAGAATATGATAAAAAAAACACCAGCAGATAAAATATACATTAGCAAATTTTTGGTCAATGTATCTCAAAATATTGCAGAGCTAGAAAAAGTAGATAAGAAGACAACCAAGATGGTCAAAGGGTTGGAGCACCTTTCCTATGAGGACTGACGAGTCTGTGACTTTTTAGTTCAGAAAATTACAACTGGAGGTGGGTATAATAGTGGCTTATAAAATTAAGCATGGAGTGGAGAAAACGGATCGTGGGAGCTTTTCTTCCTCTCCCTGAAGAGTAGAACTCAGGGACACACAATGAAGTTGAAGGTAATAGCTACAGGACAGACAAAAGGAAATGTTTCTTTACTCAGCAAGTAAATTGTGGAATTCACTGCCAGAGGACATAGTGATGGCCACGAGCATAGATAACTTTAAAGGGGGTGGGGGTAGACTGATTCATGAAGAATTCTAGGTTCACCAATAGCTATTAGCCATTGGACCAATCCTAAATCCACCTGGATCAATCCTAGGTCCACCAATGGCTATTAACCATGGTGAGTAAAGGGATTCTCCATATTCAGAGGCAGTAAACCTCTGGAATCCAGTGCTAGGAGACAACATGGGGGGTTGATCTCTGAGCCTTGTTAATTGGCCCTCTATGGCAACTAGTTGGCCACTGTGTGGAATAGGATACTGGACTAGCAGAACAACTGGTTTGATCTAGCCGAGCTCTTTTTAAGTTATGATTAACACAGTATTAACAGACTAGCATTGAAAAGATTTTCTGGTATTCTCATGCAGCTACACATGGACACAACTCACCTTAGATTAAGTTCAATTTTACCTGTCATGCATCTTCCTGTGAAATTATTTAGTGGGATCATATTGGAATTCCTCCTTTCTATGCCCCCCATGCCATTTGACTGCTACTAAGTGTGCAACTCAGGTTTCATACAGCTCAATTTGTTTGTTTTTAATTTGCAGCTTTTTCTTAGGTCACCTGTCAATCATGTGGAGAACGTTTAAAAATAATGAAGTGGTTTATGATCTTTTGGCACAGTGGTAAGTTACTGACAACTTGAAATAGAGGATACAAGCTGCCATGCTGGTTGTGCCTGATAATCTGTTATTGCCAAGAATACTGTCTTTGGTTGGATGTTTCATATGATTTCTGCAAGAAATTTCAAGTATTAGATTTTTGGTAGTGTATTACTTTGGATGTGAAATCCATTATTATCCCTCATTCTGACTCGCTGTCTACAGGTTAAGGAGTTCATTAGAGAAAATGGGTGAGAGGCATCTGGGAGCTGTGTGAGGGCTGAAGAAAGAGCAGAAAGAGATTCCTGAGGGAATGATAAGTTTTCTCTCTTAGGTCTTCATGAGATTTCATTTTCTCCCCGCTTGCAAGGAGAGTGGGTTATAAATCTAATTAATAATAATAATAATAATAATAATAATAATAATTCAGTCAGAACTCCGACCTCCTATCTGAGTTGGCACTTTTACAGGTTAGCTTATGCAGAAATCTAAGATCTTTTTCATGTGATAGCATAGATAAACTATGATTGGTTTAAGGTTTAATAATTCATCTTTTCAATTGTATAACATTCTAAGTAGCCAAAAAAATCCAGCTACAAGATAAAACTATAAATCAGTAAAAGAGAACAGGAAAAGTTAAGTGAGTAGATCGTATTGGTCCATTCTATGATTAGAGGACATTAATCTAGATACTGTCCGCTACTTTTAATTAGCTGTCAAAGATAAAAGTATACCTGAGTTGTTATGCAACAAGTTAAAAAAAAACTATAGCAGACTTCATGCAGAGTTCAGAAAGTTCACTAGAATACGTGTGTATTGCTTAGTATAATGTGCTCTAATCCATATATCTGTGACAATGGGATGCTGTTGATGCATTACACCCAGAAACGAATTACCTATTTGCTTGTCTTCAGGAACGTTAAAGAAATCCTAACCTTAGCTCATTATGACTCCAGATTTTTGTCATTTTTCATTTTGTAGGGCTGAAGAATATGGACCAGTTGTGCGTATTAATGCCTTTCACAGAGTCATAGTGTTAATATTAAGTCCTGAAGGAGTAAAGGTATTTTTTAAAAGATATATCTCAGCCTATGTGATGTGTGTGTGTGTGTGTGTGTGTGTGTGTGTGTGTGTGTGTGAAGACAAGTGTAATATAAATAAAAAAAATCAGCTCATATTACAGCCCTTAGACATAGCATAAGCCCAGCTTTCCACCTTTAAAAACAAAATCACTACAGGATTATTGATGTACCAGTCTCTTTATTTGTCCACTATTAATTGTTTAAAAGGAAACTAGGATTGTAAAATGAAAAACTACTCTTTGGGATGGGAGGAGGCCTATTTAATGTCATCATGGGGGAGCTATGCATAATAATATCAGAATAATTTTTCAGAGTTCAGACCAGGACAGGAACTCCTGACTGGTTATATTAACTTTAAAATATTGTATGTCTCTCCCCCTAAGTACAAAATGATTTCATCTGAAAGATCAAGGCAACTTTTCCTATTGATTCTTGAACTGTGGAAGTATAGTAGATGAATCTGAGAAAGTTAATCTTTCAGGGAAGACATTTCCATCTTTAACACAAAGGAACAATTTACAAGATTATCTTGTCTCTTTACCAGCAGAGTCCAAAGAAGAATTACACCCTTCTAAGCATATCAACGTCAATGGATTTAGAAGGATGTAACTCTTCTTAGGACTACACTGTAAAACATACCTTGACAACTGATCATGAGAATTGCTTGTTGATGTGTATAATCCTCAGCATGCTTGTTCGGAAATAAGTGTCATTGAGGACAATGGTATCAACTAAACAAGTTTAGAACGGAAGAAAATGGCTGGCTGTTGCTGAAGTCTGCTTCTTTCACTTTCCATTGGAGAATGGGTCTCTTTTCTCAAAGCTGTATGTTCCTCACAGAAGATCCATGGGCCAAAATCCAGCCTCGTTTTCCAACTTAATACATCTGAGACTTGTCTAAATCAACATCGCATCACCTCTTTCACATCACTTAAGTGAAAAAAGATATTCTGAGGCCTTCTGTTTGGTAACTACCCTTGGCCTGACACTTCCCAATACCCACTAGTAAAAAGAAGAATGCAGCCCATCATCCTCCCTGGAGATTCAATAGCCAGACTCTGAAACTAAGTCCAGAACTCTGACACAGGAAGGTTTTCTTTATGACAGACACTCACTTCAGTCCTCCACTCTGCGGTAGATTTTCCCACCCAAAATTCAGGGTTGCCTGTTTTGACTGAGTGGTCCCAAATAGTGCGTCTCTATTTGTTGTTTAAAATGTTTTTTTGTGTCTTACTCTGATAAGCAGTTATAAGTTGTCCTTTTTAGCCCAGTTCAGAAACTTAAAGGGAGGGGGGAGAAGGAGCCCTCTTCTTCTGTCTGGGAAATGGCACTGGAGACGGTGTAACGTTAAAAAATATGCAACAACTTTATTAAATAGGTAGAGATGGTATAAAGACTAAGGTAGAACAGAATACTCGTTAAGTTTCAGACAAAACAGTTTCCGTTAAGTTTAGTTTTTATGTTCTTAGTTCTTAATAGTGAGAGACGGTTGGTTTAAAACATTGTAACAATGCTTCTTTACAGAGTTCCCTTTTCCAACTTAGGTGTTCTGACATTAATTCATCACTGTTTTCCTTTTACAACAGACCCAGGGTCCTCCTCAGAGCCAAACTGCCTTTAGACACTGGATACGAATTAATCGTCTTTCCCTAAGAAGAATTACTCCTTATCCACTTGGCTGGAATGGGAGTTTCCACTTACTACCCAAAACCTCTTTGCCAACCCCCCCTCCCCCCTCCCCACACACAGTTCTATTATGGCTGTGTTAACAAGTTTCATCTTGCACTGGCTATAATGCTTAGAATTCTTATCCCTCAAAACACTGGTGTCACAGTTAGAGCAACAGATCTCTTTTCCCTTATGCTAGAGGGGGAACCTGTCTGACCTCCCTTGTCAGATGCTTCAATGTACGCTCTCAAAAATCCTGTCAGCAACCTTCTCATCTTGAAGGTGGGTTCTAACTGGTCAATCAGAGGGAAGGGAGAAGCCTGCCAATCAAGCTGTTATTCCAGGCCACTGCCAACTCCTCCCCCTCCAACTCTCCAAGTGCTGCACCTAGGAAACCTTATCTTTAAATTGAATTCCATCACAAACCTCTAGAAACAACATCCTCTCCAAATGTTTAGTGGTATCTGGGTGACAGTACCTTAGTATTAGTATTAATGTATTTTACGTACGAGAAATTGAACTGATCTGTGATTTATCTTTAGGAGTATCTGATGCTACCACAATACCCAAAAGACCCATTTGCGTATGCCCGTGTTTTTAATATGTTTGGTGTAAGGTAAGTTAATTTAAAGCAGTTATACATGATGTGTGGAGTTTTAAAAAAATAACTGTTGACTGTTTCCCAGGATAAAGCAAAAACATGTAATTATGTTACTTCATGGCAGATTGAAATCAGGGCAGAGAAAGGACATATACACCTAGTCTCTGTATTTTTTTTGTATTTTCTGATCACAAATCAAGGCAATTGCTGGGGGGGGGGTTGCCTAAAGAGAGGACCACAGGCAGCCCCTGGGTTCCAGGGTGCAGGGCAGAGAAAGAGGCAAACCAGTGTTCTGCCTGTGTGTGTCTACTATACCTACTGAGAAGTAAATCCCACTGTGTTAAATGGTATTTACTCCCCGGTAAGCATGCTTAGGATTGCAGCCCTTGAAATGAGCCGGTTGATGTTTTATGTTTGTGTATGAATGTTGAATGGGGGAGGCACCAAAGTCATAGTTTGCCTAGGGCAACCCAAACCCTTGGGTCAGCCCTGCCCCATTTTCCTCGCTGTAATTCTAAAGATCAGTATGTGATGTTTTTATTAATACTATTTCTCTCCCATATTTTCAGATTTTTAGGGAATGGCTTGGTAGCAGATCTCGACTATAACCACTGGCACAAGCAACGGAGAATTATGGATCCAGCTTTTAGCCGAACGTGAGAATAAAAAAAACCCTTGAAACAGGCTGTTTTTCTTAAGAGTCTGGATTAGTAAATGCATATCCGTGTTCTGAATGTGTTTACTTACAAGTAAACCGTTTATTGTGGTGAGCTGCTTGAGAAGGTCTGAAGAGGCATACAAGTTTTCGAATAAAATATATCCCACGGAGTTTACTGTGCTTTGCTGGAAATTATGTTGTCCCATTTCCAGTCCTGGTCTGTGGGTTGGGAGATAGCAGCAGGTGACATCAGCAGAGAACCCTTTGGGTGCACCTAGAAATTACATTCATTGTCCTATTCAAACAAAAGGGCAACTGCAAACAATGGGGGGATCACAAGTAGAGTGATTATAATGACTGAGAAGAGCTTAATGTGAATGAGATATGCATATGAACAAACAAATGTGTCCTGAGGTGTTGCAAGACACATCCTAATAATGAGATCTAACGTAGTTCTAAAATTCTCTTTCTTGGATGTTTTCAAAATTGGCCAATCACCTACCAAGGATGAAACTATAGAAAGAAAATGTAGACTATTATGACTGAAGTACATTTTAAAAATCCAGGAAGCTCTGCTGTTGAGACACCAAAGGGTATGAATCTCCTGACTTATCTCTCAGCATGAAATGGAGATCTTTTTGAGTGCTAGTACCTTGTGGTGCATCGCCCCACTTAAAATTATTGTGCCCCCACATGTGATTTCATGTTCTATAGCCCTGTGTTCTTACATAGGATACTTTCTTACCTCACTACAGAGCTTCTTCTTCAGTAATATTTTTTACTTGTTCAGTTACCTGATGGGGTTAATGGGAATCTTCAATGACAAAGCAGAAGAGCTTATGAAGGTGCTGGAAGAGAAAGCCAATGGAGAGACAAAAGTTGATATAATGAGCTTGCTGAGACGAGTGACTCTTGACATCATTGCAAAGGTACTAAGCAAACCACTTTTTGCTCATAACAGGTGAAACTGTTTGCATAAATGGGGAGGGGCCAGGGATCTGTGATACAACATCTACTTTACATGCAGTATTAGAAATAGTTATATTTTGTTTGGTAGCAGAGTTACCCAGTCAGAAGCATGTTCCCCAACATGCAGAAATTAATTCTCAGGCAATTAAATTGTAGAAAAGAGAGAACTTACATTTATTGAGGTAGAGTCTATTCACAGAAATTTCTTGCGGAAGAAATAAAGAATCCTAGTCTAAAGCATTATTTTTTCCTATAACATTGCCAGCTAGTTCAGCACTGTGGCTGCACGCATGTCTGTGGATCAGGCCTTTATGGTAGGAGCTCTGAAAAGGGCATCCTCCTCCTTGGAAAGTGGTGAGGTAAGAGAGAGAATCTCTATCAATGGACACAGAAAGAGAGGAAGAGTTAAGAGATATTTCTACCTTAGACAAAAAGAAGTCACTTGCTTAACAGAAAAGTAACACATACATATAGAGACACTTGCAGAAACCCCCACTGTACAAGGTGTGCTGAGTTTCCTATCACAACTTACAGAAGGTCCTAGGTTCAATCCTTGGCATCTCTGTTTAAAAGATAAGATAGTAAGTTATGCAAAATGCCTCTGTGACCCCATACACTGCCATCCATCAGAAACCTCTCTGCACAAGTTTGTGACTTCACAGGCAGTTAAGGGCAGTCACAACACACCACTTGTCAAATTTCTATTTATCTGGCAGAGAGCCCTGACCAAAGTCCACAAAGGTCTCTTATTCCCAGCGTTTCCACCAAACAAGCAGCCTGTTTCCTTTATTTACTTCCCCTCACCCAGCTACAGCCCAGGACTATTGTGGAAAAGGAACTCAGAGTTAACTTTCCCTAATGTGCCACCATTTATTTAAACATGGCCCATTTGCCATGACGAGTGTGTTTGAGTTTTGTGTGTTTTATTTCCCCTCAGCCAACAACTTCAAGCTAGCCAGGATGAAAACAAAAACAATATATTTTTTTTTACAACATAGAACACTGGAATAAGAACATTCAATTTATATACTGCCCTTCAGGACAACTTAACAACCACTCAGAGTAGTTTACAAAGTGTGTTATTATTCTCACAACAATCACCCTGTGAGGTGAGTAGGGCTGAGAGAGCGCCAAGCTGTAGTGAATGATTTTTAAAAACATGGATCTATTCTGGATAAACAGGGAGTGATTACTATGTAATAGAACAAGAGATAACAGCCAGCTATATTTCTGCTGCCTCTCTTAGCAGTTTCCAAAACCTTGTCTCTCAATAATTGCTTTTCCAACAGACTTTCAATTGTCACTGGCCCAACATTCCACCAGCTCTCATTGGCTGTTTCCCGGAGAGGCAGAGCTAAAATTATTCCTGTCTGTCACAACCTGTCTGAGATTCTAGAGAGCCACTGCCAGTCAGAGTAGACAGTTCTGCCCCTGATAAACAAATAGTCTAACTCAGTATAAGTCAATTCCATGAGTTCATGTCAGACAATGATGGAACAGCCACTAAGGGCACAGAAGATGTAATGAGAAGATTATCCAAGGACACTGGCCCTCAAGTTCAGTTTCTACAGAGAATTTGAGCTACCAGCCTACTACCATAATCATTAGATCAGTGTTTCTCAACCTGTGAGTGCTGATCAAAAAAGCAGATCTCAAACCCTGTAAATGTGGGTTGTAGGCCTTTGCAGTTTTATTGATTTGGGCATGTGGTATTTCTTTTGGGTTTTTTTTTTAAGTGAGTCACAATATGAAGAAAACTGGGGCTTGGGGAGCCATCATACCAAAAAAGTTGGGAAACCCACTTCATTAAATGATAATGAGTGATTTTGAAAAGATGAGGAACTAAGCTTGAGAAGCTGCAAACCCTAATCTCTAGAAACCCTATGAAGGCCCAGGTTATGATGTTGGCTTAATACTGAGGGCTAACTCCTATCTGTCTATCCATCTTTACCTTTGCAAGAAACTACATAAGTTGATATTCTACTTGGCGTAAAATTTGCAACTACGTAAACAAAGCAAAGCCAAGTAGTGGAATATATATCAGCCCCTACCCCACCTTACCCCATGAATTCCAATCTCTGACCAATCTTCTGATTTCCCTCAATGTTGTCAGGCGGGTTTTGACTTAGAACTGAACACACTGTACGATGACCAAACGCCTTTCCCACATGCAGTGACTATGATCATGGAAGGCGTTTCCGAGGCACGCATCCCTACTTTTGAGGTTAGTGCAGCCTTTCTTCTTATGAATTCTTTCCCCATACAGCCCCTGTATTTTGGTGTGTGTGTTATGTACCGTTGACTTGCTTCCAACTTAAGGCAACCCTATCAATTAACGGCCTCCAAAATGGCAGCCTTACAAAGCTATTTAATAAAAAAGACATTCAAATGGAGTGAGGATCACTTTTAATTGGTAAAATGTTAGAAGTGTTTTATGACCCTGACCCAAAGCAAGGTCCTGTGTAGCTGGCATTTCTCTTTAAATACACTGGGGAGAGCCATCCACATTTTCTTTTGCCCTCAGTCTGAGCTGCTTATGGACTGCCCATTTCTGTATGCTTGCTCGCCTCCAGTCCACAAGCCTTGGCCTGATGTTGGCCAAGAGTTCATATACAGTACATCACTCTTAAAAGGAATGGCAGACCAGAACCAATGGGTTGAAATTAAATCAAAAGAGCTTTAGAGTAAACATTAGGAAGAACTTCCTGACAGAGCAGTCCCTCAGTGGAACAAGCTTCCTCAGGAGGTGGTGGGCTCTCTATCTTCGGAGGTTTTTAAGCAGAGGCTAGATGGCCATCTGACAGCAATGCGGATTCTGTGAATCTAAGCAGATCATGAGAGGGAGGGCAAGAAGGGTTACATCAATGCTTAGTTCTCACGGGCCCTTCTTACCTGCCCAGGATAATGCCGATCACCACTTTGGAGTCAGGAAGCAATTTTCTCCAGGCCAGTTTGGCTAGGAATTCTGCCAGAGTTTTGTCATCTTGTGAGCATGGAACAAGGGTCACTGGGGGTATGGGGGGGAGGTAGTTGTGAATTTCCTGCATTGTGCAGGGGATTGGACTAGATGACCCTGGAGATCCGTTTCAACTCTGATTCTGAGCCCCTCTGTGCACATGCCCTGGATTCTTAAACTGGGACTGGCAGTGGTCCCATGCCTCATTTCAGGCTGACAGATGTGAAATTTCTAGGAGGGGGGGGGCTGTAGCTTAGTGGGAGAGCATCTGCTTCGCTTGCTGAAGGTCCCAGGTTCAATACCCAGCATCTCCAGTTAAAAGAATCAGGGAGTGGGTGATATAAAAGACGTCCACCAGAGACATAGAAGTGCTGCTGCCACCAGTCTGGGTAGACAATACTGAACCTGACCATCCCATACTCTGAGAAGGTTTGGAAAAGTGGTGCTAGGGGACTATAGCTCAACCACTAACCTCTGGCCTAGGCGGGTCCCCAAGGTTCCATTTTATCCCCTAAGCTCTTTAACATCTACATGAAACTGCTGGGTAGGGTTGCCAGTGCTATGCTGGGAAATTCCTGGAGATTTGAGGGTGGTGTTTGGAGGGTAGGGGCATCAGCAGATTATAATGCCATAGAGAACACCCTCCAAAGCATCCATTTTCTCCAGGGGAATTGATCTGTTGGCTGTTCAGTTGTAATTCCAGGAGTTCTGCAGTCCCCATCTGGAGGTTGGCTACTTACTGCTGGGTGATGTCATCTGGCCATTTGGGCTGGGTTGCCAGGCTGGCAATGGGTGGGAGAGCTGGGGGCAGGAACAAGAGGGCATGTAAATGACAGCACTAGCATCACTACATCACTTCCAGGTACAACTCAAAAGTGACAACGGGTACCTTTAGGATTCATTGGAAACCATAGATTTAGATGAGGTTACTACAGTGAGCACTATGTGGGGCTGCCCTTGGGAAGTGTTTGGAAATTTCAATTGGTGCAGAAGGCTGCCATCAGGATGTTGAACTGGACCATATCACTCCAGTCTTGGCCCATCTATACCGGCTCCCAGTTTGTTTCCAGACACAATTCAAGGAGCTGGTGCTTCCTTGAAAGCCAGATATGGTTTGGGACCAACATACTTAAAGGACTGCCTACTCCCTTATGAACCTACCCAACCACTGAGGTCATCTTCAGTTCAGAGGCCCTGCTTCAAGTGCCACCACCTTCTGAGATCAGGTGGCTGCCAATCTGGGAGAGGGCCTTTTCAGTAATCACACCAAAAGTCTTTCTCTCTCTCCCTAGGAAGATTCTCCTATCCCCTTCTCTTGCTATATTCTGCGAGTGGGTGAAGACTTTGTTTTGTTTGGCATTCCCTCTGTAACCCTCCCGTCCTGTCTGAACAATTATGTCTTTGTATGCCTCTAATTTTACTTGTTTTAGTGCTGTGCTTTTTAAAGGTTGGTATGATTTTGCTTGTTTTAGTGCTGTGGTTTTTTTTATATTGGTATGATTTTTTTTAAAAAATGTAATTTTGTTATGTATGTTTTAATTTGTTAACTGCCCTGACCTGAATAGCCCAAACAAGCCTGACCTTGTCAGATCTCAGAAGCTAAGCATGGTCAAACTTAGTAACTGGATGCAAGATGCAAAGACAAACCACCTCTTTTACTCTCTTGCCAACCTTGCTGGTCCTTATGAAGGCAGGAAGGCGGGGTATAAACATTGTAAATAAATAATAAAATATTATTTATTTAGTACATGCCAGGGAATAGAAAAATGGTGAAAAAGGTTCAGGAAAGCTTGAGGCTGATACGTCGTACTGGGAAGGAGTGTATCGAGCAGAGGCGCAAGGCCATCCAGAATGGAGAGGAGACCCCTATGGATATTCTTACTCTGATCTTGAAGAATGCAGGTAGGAGAATTCCTGTGGAAGGCAACCAGTAATTGTTCTGTGTCATACTGAACGTAACATGCAAAGTAATTGGTCCAAACTATAAGACTGTGAATTTGACCTACAAGTTAAGGAAAACCTTGACTACAAGAGTAGTTTGCATTCAAACAGGATACTTAAGGAAGTCATGGACCGTTCTTACTAGGAGGCACAGAAAAAGAGATTGGACCAAAACATCAGAGTTGTTTTAGACATTTTGGCTGTCTGTGATCTACTGGTTCTGTTCTTTAATTAGAGTGAGGGAGATAAGTCTGGCAATGTTGTGGGCTGGACTTAGTGGAATTCCAGACCCAAAAACAGGGCTGAAGAAGATTCTTGGTGGTCCATAGGTGGGCAAGATCCACTATGCTGTTAGGCAGTGTCAGGTGGTCATCTGAAGCAACAGGTTTTAGACTTTGTTAAAGGCTGTAGATCTATGCACACTATGCACACTATTGCATTCATGCAGAGTCAGTTTGGTGTAGTGGTTAAGAGCGTGGGACTCTAATCTGGAGAGCTGGGTTTGATTCCCCGCTCCTCCACTTGAAGCCAGCTGGGTGACCTTGGGCTAGTCATGGCTCTCTGGAGCTTTCTCAGCCCCACTCACCTCACAGGGTGTTTTGTTGTGGGGATAATAATGACATACTTTGTAAACCTCTCTGAGTGGGCATTCAGTTGTCCTGAAGGGCAGTATATAAATCAAATGTTGTTGTTGTTGTTGTTGATATTGATAGTTCTCACTTCCATATAAAAATGCCCAGGAGTGTGTCTCAACCTTAATAAGCTAGACTGTTTTTCATGCATTTTTGAGATATTTTAGTCCCTTTCATTCTGTAAACGTTTACTTAGCTAGAGAGGTCTCATCTCTAGAGCCATGTTGTATTTTTGCCCTCTTGTACCTTTGGAGCAGAATGTCAACGTTGCCCTTTGTTTCCTGCCTCAACAGCGCAGGAGGGAGACTATGATGAAGAAAACATGCTGGACAACTTTATCACCTTCTTTTTTGCAGGTTTGTAAATCTGTTCCCCTTTTAATATGTAACCACACTGATTTACCAAGGAAGATCTGCACATATTATAAGCAGGCTTTTCAGGATGCAAATGTATATTCTGATCTTCATCAGTATTCAGATTTAGTCATTGCACTGGCTGCTATCAGTGCTTTAAATGCGGAGTGCACTTTCAACTCTTGGAAATGTTTTCCAGTGAAGAGTTGTGCAA
Organism: Eublepharis macularius; assembly: GCF_028583425.1. Taxonomy (NCBI): domain Eukaryota; kingdom Metazoa; phylum Chordata; class Lepidosauria; order Squamata; family Eublepharidae; genus Eublepharis; species Eublepharis macularius. Next base: position 25,330,041 of record NC_072791.1, on the reverse strand, counting down.
GAAGCTATTGCGATGCTTTCCCATCTGCACATGTTTCAGTACAGATGTGACTGCCTGCAAACCATTTCTACTTTGGGAGTCGGCCTCACATTCTCTGCTTCCATTATCCAGATCATAATTTGAAGCAAATTTGCATAACCATGGTTATGAAGCATGGTTACTCTGGTTTGCATCAGTAATGGCTGCAGTGTACATATGACGCAAAACTAATGCTGGGAAGGAACAGGTGTAGGAGGAAGCCATGCTTTTCTCAGACTAGCTCCATCCTGGTTTGCAAACTGTAATTTGTAGAAAGCCGGCATTAGATCTGCATTGGCCCTTCATGAAGCCATCATACACAAACACACATTAATGTTGTGCACACTGAATTTCTCCAGTTCAGTAATGAAAACCTTGTACAGCATCTCTGTTCGCGTAGGTGTTGTGCAAGTGAACATTCTATTGCCACAAAACACCGAGAGTTGGAATAAATTCTCTTCGAGAAGAGACTAGTTCCTCTTCAAGGACAGGTGACAGAAATCATAATAGATACCGTTACATGCATTGGGACTGTATTTCATTGTGAGTGTCACATTTGAAACATCCATCTTGCATTGTGTTCAATTCAGTCCTTATCAGTGTCACAGTTGCCCCAACCCACTAGGGATCTATTTATGTAATTTCATCCAGATTGCTTTTTCCTTTTATCTCATCAGGTTTGATGAGCAGTCTGAGAGGAGAGACTCAGATTTGGGGAGTTTGTCTTGCCTGTGGCCAGTGACCTCTTCCTTTTGCAACCTGGGTATTTGGCCTTCATGAAAGTGTGGTGGTAGAGAGTGCCCTGAAGTCATAGCTGACTTATGGTGGCCTCTAGTGGGGTTTTCATAGCAAGAGACTAAGAGAGGTGGTTTGCCATTGCTTACCTCTGCAACCCTGGTGTTCGCTGATGGTCTCCCATCCAATTTCTAACCAAGGCCGACCCTGCTTAGCGTCTGAGATCTAAGGAGATCAGGCTCACCTGGGCTATCCAGGTCAGGGCCTTCATGAAAGTGCCCTGGGAGATTTCTTGGCCTGGCTTGTCAGTCCTCCCACTGGCAAGTTCCATTGTCCATTGCCGCTCAAACATGATGATGTCACTTTAGGATGTACAGGAAGTGACGCTGTCACATCGCCAGCAATACCACAATATTTCCTGGAAAGAGCCTGCTGCAACTCAGTAAGCCTCCCCATTCCCCTCCATTTCCTCCCCTGCCAGCCAGCTGAGTGGGGGGGCACAGTTAGGGGGGATTCCCAGCACCCAGCTGGGGACCCACAACAGTATTTTCCCTCAACCCAGGGTTGAGGTCGTCTGGGAAATGCAGGCTCACAGGGAAAGTCCCTGTAAGGCTCCAGGCCTCCAAGTGGGAGAGGGAGAAGCTGAGCTGAGACCTGCAAGCCGCTCTGTTGTGTTCATGACACAAGGGCAGCCAGTTCTCCGGGCCCCGGGTCACACTGCTGTTTCCAAAAGCTCTCTCACGGAGACTTAGCCTGTCACTGATGGAGGTCAGAATTTTATGGGCATGAAAGAACCAGAGAATGAAACTTCACATGCAGTTTTTTTATTTTATTTATTTATATCATTTATAGTCTGCCTTTCTCACTGAGACTCAAGGCGGATTGCACAGTATGAAATTAGTACAATCAGTATCAAGTACATTTCAATACAATATCAAGGACATTTCCATAAACAATACCATAGGGTAAATAGATACAAGTTTAAAAGACATAGTATTAGCAAGAATCCGATACAGGGTAGTAAGAATACTGAAGCAAAATATAATCAATTCTAGGACTAACATTAGACAACATGGATCACTGGTCGTACATAGGAGTACAGATTTAAAGCAGCAGATAATATGTAAGGCAATATAGTGATGAAGTCTATGGTCCGTAACTCATTAGTGAAGCATCTGAGATCCCATCCCTACAATACAGCCCTCTCATTTGAGTAAAAAGCCTTTTTGAATAGTACAGTTTTGCATCATTTATGAAAAGCCAGGAGAGTGGGAGCTCTTCTGACTTCCTCAGGCAGGTCATTCCACAGGATAGGGGCCACCACAGAGAAAGCCCGTGTACGGGCTGCTACTGACGTCACCCGTGTGCAGCCTGACACCTGCAGGAGACCCTGTTCAGATGAGCGAAGCTGCCATGGAGGAACATCGGGAGGGAGGCAGTCCCGTAGGTATGCCAGCCGAAAGCCGTGAAGGACTTTGTATGTAATAACTAATACCTTGAACTGAGCACGGTAACTGATGGGTAGCCAATGGAGCGACTGTAGGATGGGAGTAATGTTCATGCTCCTGCTCGCTCCTGATAACAGTTGAGCTGCAGCATTTTGCACTAATTGGAGCCTCCTAGTTAATTTAGTTGGGAGACCTATGTATAGAGCATTACAATAGTCAAGCCTCGATGTTATCATTGCATGGATCCAAGTGGCCAGGTCAGCCATGTCAAGATAAGAAGCCATCTTCCAGGCAAGAGTGAGGCTAGAGTTATCCAAGAAGGTCTGGAGTTGGTCAGCTACTGCTCTCTCAATCACTTTGCCCAGAAAGGGCAGATTAGAGACTGGATGATAATTGGCTACATCATTTTTGTCTAGGGATGTTTTTTTAAGAAGCAGACGGATAACCACCTGTTTGAGCTGCTGGGGAAAGCAGCCCTGAGTTAGTGATTGATTTACAATAGACCTCAGTGGTTCACTTATGTGGTCCTTACTTGATGTTAACAGCCAGGTTGGGCAAGGATTGAGCACACAAGTAGTGGTTTTCATAGACATCAAGATCCTGTTAAGAGCTGTCATTGTGATTGGTTCAAAGCAATCCAAATGTAAGCTGGATGGTGTATTAAGGATTTCTTCTATCTCGTTTGCATTGCAGCTAGAATCTAGATCAGAGTGTATTTGTACTATTTTATCAGCAAAATACTTAGCAAAGGCCTCGCAGCTAATTGTCTGTTCTTGGGACTGTAAAGGTTCAGAATTAGGAGTTAGGAGGTGTCTGGATATCTTAAACAATTGGGATGGTCATGAACTAGCTGACACAATAGTTGCTGAAAAATAATGTTTCTTTGCCGCTTTCATTTCCTCTTCATAGGTCTTCCAGTGGGTTCTGTAGCATGTTCTATCTGCTTCTGCACGAGTCTCACTTGCTGTGAGACCTCTAGGTCTATGGAATCAGTGTTTGAAAAAAGTTACCAAATTTCAAAGCTGGTTTTTCGTGTTAGTTTTTGTTGCCAAAGGCAACTTAGATTTCTGCCATTACAATGGAAGTATTTTAAACTAGACTTTCTGCCTTGAAGACATGGGTAAGGTCAATTTCTTGCTTTGTTCCCGTCTTCTTTCCCCACCTAACTAGAATCTCCATCCTACAGGTCACGAAACCACTGCCAATCAGTTGTCCTTTGCCATCATGGAGCTGGGACGGCAACCTGACATTGTGGCGAAGTAGGTGAAGTAGGTTGCCTGCCTGCTTGTTTGATTGCATTTCCCTCTTTTTAAAACTTCTTCAGTATTGTAGTTCAGCAATTCTGCCCCAACCCAGTTTTTGAAGGTTTGTGGCTCCACTTCACACAATACTTTTTTGTAGCCATATAGACTCCTGACCATCTTTGGGTACTTGTTTAAATTAACAAATGTCAGTGTTTGAATCCAAAAATAATGGCTATGGTTCTTCATAATATGAGAAGGATGCTTCAGAGCAGTCGAATTGGGGCCTATGGCTACTGGAAATAACTTACTGGGTTCTCCCAGAGAAGGAGATGCATTGCCCCTCCACCCCTTCTTACGCCTCAAGTTGGAAGGAGAGAGGGCTTTGGGTCACCCCAGTCATCCCATGGGTGGCTCCTTCAATTCCTTCTCTCTCTGAGTGCCTGGCAAGGAATAAGAGCCATCTCAGCCATTGCTCTGAGGGTTTGGTGGGTTGCAGCAGCACAGAGTACAGACGCTTGGCTTGGCCCTGCCTCTGGACACGTAATTACCATGTTACAGTGTCATTTTTCCCAGTCTGTGGTTTGCATCCTGCCCAAAATTATCTCTAACAGAAAGATTCGCATCAGAAGAGTGCAACTTTCTCATATTCACCCTCTTACTGTAGGCCCAGAATGCCCTTCAGTGCTGTCCCTGACATCCTGGGCACCCTTAGGAACAGTGGGAAGGGGAAGCTGGAGGACTGCATTGGAGTACAGAAGCTAAATATGATTCTGCTGTCCCTGACAAGGGTTGCCAGCCTCCAGGTAGTAGCTGGAGACCTCCCGGAATTACAACTGGTCTCCAGGCCACAGAGATCAGTTCACCTGGAAAAAATGGCTACTTTTGGGGGTGGACTCTATGGAATTATGCTATGCCAAGGTCCTTTCCCTCCCCAAACCTCACTTTCTCCAGGTTTCTCCAGATTTCACCCCACCCCCCACCCCAGATCTCCAGGAATTTCCCACCTTGGAGCTGGCAACCCTATCCCTGACATCCAAGGCGCCCTTAGGAATAGTGGGAAGGGGAAGCTGGAGGTCTGCATTGATTTTGTGGTTTCACCCATCCATGAAACTTTTAGGTGAGATCCATCCAATCCCATGTATCTGGAATATTCTATTTTAAGGAGCAGCTATCACTTTCCCCTCTGATTTCTGTGGTTGTGTAAGAGGGCCCATTGTCATTGCCGTTTTTGTCCTACTTTTCCTGTATGTCATTTGTGGTTCTGGCTTCCATTTTGTCCTCTGTGGTGCAAAGTCAGTCCCTGAGCTTTCATGAATGAAGTGGGACTTGAACCCAGGTCTGCCTAGTCACTCACACACACACACACACACAGAAGGAGCCCAGGTGTAGGGAACACGATGAATAATTTTTCAAAATACTTTGGGAAAGAGGAGAGACAGAATACAAAACTGCTGCCAAAGCAACATTATTTTAATCTGCACGACCACCCAGAAGCCCTGCTGGCCCACAGCCCCACCCACTTTCTAAAAACACTTGATGGGTATCGGCAAGCACAAACATGCACTGCGTTGGAGGACCTCTGCTGTAACTACTACACAACTCTGTTTTTGTATTGGGAAAGAAACAGGAAAAGTCAATCAGATGATGAGTTGGATGAGTTGAATTATTATCTTATTGAAAGGATCTCACTGAAGTACATTTTATGACGTAAAGGAAAGCCATTTCTTGTTTGTTTTTAAGGTAGCCAATCTCCTTATTGGTTTAATGTACAGAGTTTGGTCCTTCAATCATAATTAATGAAGCAGCGTAAACTTTTTCTTCTTAAAGCTTGTTAAGAGACAACATCTTATAGATTTATGACATTAAGTGATAACACATTAAATGAAATTAAAAAGAAAAAAAATGTTGCATTGGACCTTGGAGTACAGGAGCTAAATATGATTCAGAAGGCAGCTTCCTCTACTCAAGATCAAACCCCCATTGTTAGCTAAATCTCTGAACATTCTGCTAGCAATAAGGAGATTATAGCAAGGATTGGCCCTGGCAAGGTAAACCGTGATCTTTTCAAACTTAGAAGTCTCCATTTTACAGACTGTAATGGACCACCCTCCTGTCTCTTCTTCTTAGACTTCAGGCTGAAGTGGATGAAGTCATTGGCGTAAAGAGAGACGTTAACTATGAAGATCTTGGCAACCTTCGCTATTTATCACAGGTACAGCGGACAAATTAGGTCAGGGGAGATTCAGAGCTACTCTGAGTCCACTTTGCTATACTGTAACACTGCTTGTAAGAATAACAAAGTGAGTTTCCGAATGAGAACTGAAGCAGGATGCTATTTGTAATTTTTAGATCGAGGGTATCCTAGAACTTTTTAGCTGTGGTAGAGAATGATGAGAGAGAGGGGCAACGATCTTCATGTGGAAACCTTGTAAAGACTTCTGACTGTTGAGTGAACAGAGCAAATAGTAGAATGGTTTTTGTATTTCTCAATATGATGCACTTACACATTCATTGGCCATGATATTGCTTTAATTCTGTGTGTTCTGCCAGTCTGTGACCTTAGTGCACTCAGCCAGTCATAAGAACAACCTTGCTGAATCAGACAAGTGGTCCAGCATCCTGTTTCACGTAGATGCCAAGCAGATACCCTGGAGGACCCACAAACAGGTCATAGAGGCCAGGGCTTTACCTCCGAAGCTGCCTCTTTGTTTGAGTATTCAGAAGTTTGTTGTCTCTGAATTTGGAGGTTCCTTTTGGTCTCCTTGGCTAGTGATATTGATCAGCCTGTCCTCCGTGAATCTTTCTAAAGCCCTTTTAAAGTGTTTTATGCTGATGCCCATCAATACATCCACAGGCAGCAAATTACACAATTTAATGACTTGCTCAAAAAAAGGAGTATTCATTCATTCAACTTCTATACTGCCCTCCCCAGCAGGTGAGCTCAGGGTGGATCACATCATTTAAAATACAATAAAAACATGACTTTATACGATTGTACATAAAAACATTAAAAGCACCATAACAATCAAAACTAGATTTTTACAGTACTAATATGATTTCCAGGTGGCAGCTGTTCCTGCTCAGCTATTTACTTGGCCTCACTTTGGGTGCAGTAGGCAGCAGCTAGACAATTTAAAACAGGGTGGTCTGTCTTGAATTTGTTCCCCATCAGTTTCATTGGGAGCCCCAAAATTCTAGTACTATGGGAGAAGGGGGGGGGATCCTCTGTATCCACTTTCTCTACCCAATGCATAGTTTTATAAACTTCTGTATTGTCTTCCCTTAATCATCTTTGTTTTTCTTAAACAGAAAAAATCCCATCTTCTTTAGCCTTTCCTTATAAGCTGCCTCAACGTCTTATTCACCTTGGTTGCCCTCTTCTGCACTTTCCACAGCTCCAATAGTTTTCACCACTGCCGCTGCTAGAACCCTCTTGTACACGTTTCCCAAGCATTCATAAAACAGTGGGTTGAATTCAGCTAGTTTTTCTGTTCAGTTTTATTCAGTTCCCCTCCTTGCCACAGCTCGCATGGCTTTTGTATATGTAGGTTCACTGATACTCAGCATACCATTTTTGGTGGTCACAGGACCCCTTCTTCCTGCAGAAAAGCTGGATGCATCCAACCCACTATTTTGAACCTGAGGAATATGCTGTAATTTGTTTTCTCTCTTCTGTTAGCTGTCGTTTCCCCTCAACACCTGATGTGTTCTCATACGACCCTCAGGTTTCTCTGCCTACCCTGTTTTAATTATTTTATTTTGAGAAACATGGGTAACACTGCATAGAAATAGCACAATACCTTTTAAAAAATATCCACATTTGCTGACACCTCTGATCCCCTCCTCCCACCCTAAAAACACTGAGATAAGGGTCACTAAACACAATTGAAATTCAATCTTATCCAGTTAGAAGTATGTATATTCATGTAAAAATTGATCCAAAGTGGCGGAAATGGACAAATTAACAAGGAAATTGAGGGATCAAGATCCAAAGGGATATTTTGAGGATTGGGGGGAACAGAGAAAATACTTAGAGAAAAAATGGAATGTTAAAGGACAATTATGGTCTTTTGAAAGTTATTAAACAAGATAAGATATAGTTTAGATCTTTACCAGTAATAAAAAATGTGACAACTAGGATTTAGAAATAAGATTAGAAAACGGAGGGTTGGAGTGCTGTTGGAAGTCAACACAGAAAAGGGGGAGGGGAGGGGTGGGAAGCATATAACCATGGGAAACGAAGGAAACTGTAACTGTTATAATCTTAATTGTATGTTAACCCATCCAATAAAAATTTTATTAAAAAAATAAAAAAAATTGATCCAAAGTGCAATACATCCAATACAATCCACAAATGTGTTCAGTTACTAGCAAGTGACCGGTAAATATGGTAACAAAGTAATTATTGCTCATATACAATCAAATACACTTCATATTGAGTCCAAACATTTCAAACAAGTACAACAATTTTTCTTTAATCTTCCTTCTTCTTGACAAGCATCCAAATGAACCCTCATTTTGGAGTCTTGCTCAGAGGAGAAACCATACATATGGTTTATGTATATCTGTAGAGTCATGAAGATTAATAGTCACAATGATTTTTTGCTAAAAGAGTGTAGAAAAGTAGTACAAACACAAGGAAGATAAGATGTTAGAGGAAGGCATGGTTTCTCTACCTAAATTGAGTTCAATTGATCTTCGTTGTCTCAGGTTCTCAAAGAAGTCCTGCGATTGTACTCAACGGTTCCAAACACTTTACGCTGGACAGACACTGAAAATATCATTGAAGGGGTCAAAATTCCAGCAAACACCACCCTACTTGTGAGTCTATTGAATGGACTGCTATGTATGATTATCTGAAGTGTAGGCTGCCTGCAGGCGTACATCGTTTTAGTTGTGAGACTACCGTGGATCTGTATGCATTACACATGGTCAGATATATAAGCTTCCTTGGAGAATCTCACTCGGGAGCAAACTGTGCTTCCAGTTTCCAGCATAAGGCAGCTATATAAAGTATCAGCGAAGCAGCCCCATCTCCTTCCTCGGGCCTCCAGCTTACTCTGCTGACAGATGGCAGTCATGAAGTTGCTTCCCTCTCCAAAGCAACATTTGAGGCTTTGTTAAAATTGGCTTGGTTCCAGCTCACCCTCAGCATCCTGGTGTAAAGTGAAACTCCCTGAGCCTTCTTCTGCTCACCTTTTAGATTAACTTAGGCTGCTGAGTTGTGCTTGCCTGGCCTAACGATTTATAATAACATTTACCTGCTGTTTCTGTGCATAATTTTTCTCAGTATCAAGCACTCTCATTTTACATAACCAGCCCTGTCAGCTACTCAGTGAATAATGGGAAGAAATTCACAATGTAATCCTAAATAAAGTTACTCCCTTCTAAGTCCCTTGAAGTCAATGGGCTTAGAAGGGTATAACCAGGGGTTTTTTTGTGATGGCCCTGGTACAGAGTATCAGCATGTTTGGGGGTGGGGTGGGGGGTTCTCCCAAGTCCTGAAGGGAAATTGGTGGAAATCAGTATAAGTATGAGTACTGGCATCTTTTATAAATAAACAAAAAAGCACTGGGTATTCCTCTGCTTAGGATTGTACTCCTCACATATTTCACAAACTTGGGTGAAGGTAATGAGAATTTAATCTCAAATGGATTGTGGAGAAGTGGGGGGTTATAACCAGAAATGTGTTATGGGTTCCCTTTTCTTTAGACCTGGGATGCTTCTCCCTATGTGCCTAAAATTTGGGAAGGAGGTATTCCTTGAGACAGCTGTACAGTCCATGAGAATTTCATCTTGGGTGGATATCTGTGGACAGGAAGTTGCCGGTGGAAATGGGTTTGCCAATGAAAATAATATAGCAATCACCAGATTACAATAATGACCCCAAACTCATGACCAAATGAAATTAAAGGTCTCAAATAAAAACAAAATCCAGATGAAATTGCAGTGCCTGCCTCTACCGTCCATGCACCTATAGTCATGTGAGCAAGGCAGCTGAATCTTTCTTGATGCCCAGTTTGTTTAGGTGTCTCTTTCTGCACACATTCATGGAGCATTTACAGCACTCAGAAGTGAAGCTTCAGAGGCATTCTGCCTGTGCTTATCAGTTGCTTGCTAGGGTACAGATTGCAGGAGAGGGCTGTTCTCTTTATGGCTGGCTTGCGGGCTTGATGAAAGCATGGAGTTCACCATTGCAGGAAAGGGTGTGCTGGCTAGGTGGGCCATGGGTCACATCTACCTAGAATATTCTTTTTTCCACTAGAGCAAATATTGTTCAGCTCTTAAATTAACTTCAGCTCTAAACCTGCAATGCAAATAAACCCAGAATATCAATTGGGCATGAAACTGTCCACATATTGGGTATTAACTCAATGGAACAAAGGTTTCATGAAATTATCACGTTATTGTGTATGATCCCTAATTTGGAGTTTGACTAGTGCAGAAAGGAACCTACAATGCTCTGATACAGCAGGTGCATTCCAAGGGCAAGCGAATCCCTTAAACTAAATGATGGAGGAACAAATCTAACAAATGCTGAAATGAATGTAATTGAAGTAGCTAGGATTTGTTCCACAGGACTATGGGCAGATAAAAATTTCATTCAAACAATGCGATTGACAATACAATCCTAAACAGAGTTTCACCCTTCTGAATTCCATGCACTTAAAAGGGTGAAACTCCCTTTAGGATTGCCTTGTAAATGTTATTTAGCTGTTTCTGTGGGTTACTATTGATTTTTGTATCTTCATACCCGCAAGTGTAAATAGTTATCTTCTCTTGGCAGTTCAGCATGTATATCATGGGACGCATGGAAAGGTATTTCAAGGACCCACTGACCTTTGATCCTGACCGATTTGGCAAAGATCAGCCAAAGTGAGTGAATCATCTGATACGTGATGAAAATAGTGTTCTTTTTGTTGTAAGAACATTTCAGTAAATATTAGAAACTTGGTGGTGGTGGAGTGCCCTGAAGTCATAGCTGACTTATCGTGACCCCGGTGGGGTTTTCATGGCAAGAGACGAAGAGAGGTTTGCCATTGCCTGCCTCTGCAAACCTGGTCTTCATTGGAAGTCTCCCATCCAATTACTAACCAAGGCTGACCCTGCCTAGCTTCTGAGATCTGACAAGATGAGGCTGTGAGGTGTGTGAGAGATGTGAATATCTCTGTGTGGGGCATATCCCATCACTCACCTGGTGAAGGATACACCACCTTTCCACACATGTGTGTATAGCAGAGTACACAGTGAAGTTCTGTGAGAAGAAATATACTTTAAGATAAATTTGTTTAGTTAAAGAACTTCATTTAAAACTATTTACAATAATATAAGTGACAAACGGAGAGAAACATTCATAGCTCATACAGGAGAAAGAGACAGTTTCTGTAACAGGCATTTTACAACTGACACTGAACAAAACAGAATCTTCACTCACAGCAGGGAGGGGCTAGTTCAGGAGCTGCAGATAAACAAACTTTACAAAGTGTCAAGCCCTTCACTCTGCACATTCAAATTAGCCCACGGTGCTTTATTCCTACAATCCCCTTCTCACTGTGCCTCATCTGAATTAACCAAATTTAATTCATTACGCAGTTTCTCAAAATTCTTTGTACTTAAAGGCTTTGTTAAGATGTCATCTACCATTTCTAATATTGGACAATATTCCATTTCGATAAACCTTTTTTGACACAAATCTTTTATTGCATGACATCTTATATATATATGTTTAGTCCGTGCATTTATTTTTTCTGATTGCACTAACTTTAAACAATTCTGATTATCTTCAGATATTTTAATAGGCCCTGAGTTTGGCACTCACAGATCTGCTAGAATCTGGCTAAGCCATTGTGCTTCTTTGCACGCCTCTGATGCAGCTACATATTCTGCCTCTGTGGTAGAATAAGCTACTGAGTTTTGTTTCCTGCTGCCCCGGCTTATGGCTGCATTTCCTAATAAGAAAACAAATCCACTTGTAGGCTTACGAATCCGATCTGTTCTGTCTCCAGCCCACTCTGCATCTGTATATCCAATTAACTTAGGATCTGTTTTTTCCGTTAACTTTAATTTAAGATCAATGGTTCTTTTTAAATATCTCACTATCCTTTTCAGTGCAATCCAGTCCCGATTAGTGGGTGCACTCACTCTTCTACATAGTATACTCACTGTAGATGCAATATCAGGTCTGCATGTGTTAGCTAGAATAATAAGATAAATTACCAAGTCTCTTAACTTCTACTTCCTTATTTAAACATTTTTCCATTTTGTTGTTTTGTAAAAAGACATGGATCAGCTTTACTTGGTACAAAACTCTGTTGTACAAGCAATTTGTTTAACATCATTCCAAACTCTAGCAGCTTGTTTCAAACTATATATTCCTTTCTGCAGCTTACAAACTAGTCCTTCACCTATTTCAAACCTCTCAGGCTGTTGCATATACAGTTCTTCTTCAATTTCTCCATTTAAGAAAGCTGACTTTATATCTAGTTGTTCTACATGCAGTTGTTTGAATGCAGCAACACTAAGCAATGCTCTAATTGTACTATACTTTACTACAGGAGCAAATGTCTCATCATAACCTTCTCCATATTTTTGTGTATACCCTTTTGCCACTAATCTTGCCTTATATCATTGTACGTTACCATCCTGATCTAACTTTTTCTTAACACTTACAACCACTTACAACCAATGGCCTTTTTATCTTGGCAACTTAGTAAGTGTCCAAGTATTATTTTTATTCAATGCTTCAATTTCTTCCTTGATGCAAAAAAAGGGGGGAGGTAACTCGCACAGGGAACAAAAAATTCAGTTTCATACAATTTATAATACAATAAATCAATTTATAAGTGCAATTGAAAGTGCAAAGTGCTGGTAATTCATAAATATTCTAACAATATAACAAATTCATAAATATCCATTCACAAATGTCCATACAAATCCATAAAAGGTAACATTTCATATATGAGCATTCTCCAAATGATCCACAACTTCCGGGTAAAAATCAAGGTCTGTTCAAAGGTAAGTTCTTATAAATTTCCTTCCTTAAACATCTATATGAGCAAATCCTTGAAGAAAAAGATTTTCACTTTCTTTCCAAATCTTCTTTCTCATACATTCACAATTATAAAGTAGAAAGGTTTTCCTGCCATGAAGTGGATTATACAACCAGCAGTCAACCTCACTCCTGTAAAGCACTCGTGGAGTGAGTTATAAAGGCAGCAATAAATCTCATTCCTGCATACCCTTCTCCTGTGTGACATTAATGAGGTAAGTTGTAAAAGCAGCAATAAACCTCATTCCTGCATAACACTCAATCTGTGGCCGGCTGCAAGCAGATTTCGCGCTTGCTTCTTCAGGAGTCTATTTCAAACCCCATGGGGAACTCCCCTTGGCACTTAAATCACTTATCCCGGACAAGGCTGCGATGTTTCTTCACGCGCCTACTATGATGCAAAAAAAGGGGGGAGGTGACTCTCGCAGGGAACAAAAAATTCAATTTCATACCATTTATAATTCAATAAATCAATTTATAAGTGCAATTGAAAGTGCAAAGTGCTGGTAATTCATAAATATTCTAACAATATAACAAATGCATAAATATCCATTCACAAACGTCCATACAAATCCATAAAAGGTAACATTTCATATATGAGCATTCTCCAAATGATCCACAACTTCCGGGTGAAAATCAAGGTCTGTTATTACAGGGACGGCCCATTTCTCTGTTTGTTCTCAATTTCTTCCTTGGCTACTGTCATCCATTTGGCTGCTTCTTCCGCAGGTAATGTCTATTTCTTTCCATGTTGTCGGTTTGCCATTCTGTACTACCTTTGCTGCATATGATAGCCATTCTGCTGGCACTCCTTTATTGCTTTGAGATGAACATCTGATAGAAGGTTCTGCTTGCTCTTCCAAATTTTCACATTCAGTCTTTTTCTCAGTCTCTGTTTCCCCTTCTGTTTGTGAATTCCCTGTACTTGAATTCTTACTTTCTATTTTCTCCTAAGAATATTTTTACTCCATCCTCTTCAGTTGGCCAATCAGTATTAATCTGTTCCTCTTTAAAACCTTTCTGGTTAGGAACATATGTACAAGACTGCTCTTCTTTAAAATATATTACTCTTCTTACTTTCACTTCTCCTGTTTCTGTGTTGAGAATTCTCTAACCTTTACATCCTTTTTCATGTATGACCATTATTCCCAGTTCAGTTCTATTGTTAAGTTTGGAACGTTTTTGCACTGGCACATATGCAAAAACTTTTGACCCATACACTCTAATATGACTTACATTTGGCACTCTTCCAAACCAAAGTTCAAATGCTGTTTTATTAGTGGCTTTTGTGGGCAGTCTATTCTGCAAATATGTTGCAGTCATCACAGCTTCACCCTAATATTTATGTGGCAAGTCAGATTCTGTCAACATGCATCTAACCATTTTCTTCAGCTAGTGATTCTTTCTTTCTGTCACTCCATTTTGTTCTGGGGTAAATGGTACAGTGTGCAAGTGCTCCATTTCATTTTTATTCAAATAAGACTTGATGTGGTGTGACATAAATTCACCAGCATTGCCAGAAAGTATTGCTTGTGGTTTTCACCCAAATAGATTTTCAACACTTGCAACATAGTTCTTCAACTTTTCTGCAGCTTCTAACTTTCCTTTAAAAGATAAATTACACAGTATCTGGAAAAATCATCAATAAATGTGATTATATATCTATTTTGTCCACAAGACATTGGTTGAATTGGCCCGCAAATATCTATGAATAAGCTGCAAATGTTTTGTTGAACTCTGACTTTGTTGAGGAATAGAAGGTCTTGTTCCATTCCCCAACAGACAATTTTCACATTTTTCCCTATTCAAGTCAATTTTACAAGGTTTAATTTCCTTTCCTCTTATCAAACCTTTCTTTTGCATCTCTTCTATTACTTTGTAGTCTCTGTGACCAAGCCTTTTCTGCCACAAATGAATACATCTTGCACTTGAACTCTGACCAAATTCACTCTCTTGACCTGTATGTAGAACCAAAACTCCATTATTTTCAAAACTTTGAGCAAATAGAACACCATTTCTAGTGATTGTACATCTGTTTCAATTAAAATTTAAAACCACGCTTGGTCGAAACAGATACACTTAAACTGTTAATTCTGGCAAGTAAACCACATTTTCCACCTCATTGTGGACAATTTTTCCTCATGCTACACATTTAAGCAAGCCTTCTCCTTTACCTTGAGCTGTGATTTTATTATCATTTGCAATTATCACATCCTCTGATGAGGTTTCATTCTTTTCTTTGAAGAACTCAGAATTACAGGTCATATGCATGGAGCTCCAGAATCAATGATCCAACCAGAGGATTTAGTATTAATATCTTTATTTCTTCCACAATTACTAAATTGTTCTGGTGAGCAGCGAAAACATTTTTCATGTGCCTTTTGCTTCCACTCTGTTGCTTTTCTTTGCTAACACCACTTTACTTTACACAGTCATGAGAAAAATGACCTGTTTTTCCATAAGGAGAGCATTTTCTAGTTTTATCTTTCTTGTTTGCAACTTGTAAAGTGGTTCTATGCTTAGACTTATACTCAATCCTTTGCGCAGAAAATGCCTGTGTCTCACTCTCTGCTGCCTTCTCTGCACTCCTAGATGCCCCTTAAGTTGTGAGACAACATATTTCATAGAAAGTTCATCTTCAGTCTCTAGTGCATGTATCAAAGAGCTGTAACTTTCAGGCAGGCTTGACAAAATTAAAATGATTTTGTCCTCTTCATCAAATTTCTTACCTATAGTATTCAGGTGATCCATTAACTCTGTCACTTGACTTATATACTTTTCTAGATCACCACCTTTGTTTAATTTTAAATTAAACAACTTTCTTGACAAGTACAGTCTTTCATTCAGTGAATTTCTCTCATATAATTCTCTCACTCCTAGCCACAGCTCTCTGGCAGTCTTGAAGTCTCTTATGTGGTGTAAGTCGCTATCACTCACATAAATTGCAATTTCGGTCTTGTTTTTCCCAATTCACCTTTTTGGCTTCTTCTTCTGGTGGGATTTGTTCCACTGTTTCCCACAAAACCTTCTTCACCAGCTCATTCTCCATTCTGAACTTCCATAAGGGAAAGTTACTGGAGGTAAGAAAAGGCATAGCAGGCTATAGCGTTTTTACTGCCTTTAAATATGTGGCCATTATGTTTCTTCTTTTATTTCTCTTATATACATTTACTTCTCTTGACCCATAACCCTCTGTGAGGTGTGAGAGAGAGATATGTGAATATCTCAGTGTGGGGCGTACACAAGTGAATGTGTGTAGCAGAGTACACAGTGAAGTTGAGTGAGAAGAATAGTTTATAAACTTCATTTAAAACTATTTACAATAATGTAAACAACAAAGAGAAACATTCATAGCTTATACAGGGGGAGAGAGAGAGAGATTCTGTAACAGATATTTTACAACTGACACACAACAGAACAGAATCTTCACTCACAGCAGGGAGGGGCTAGTTCAGGAGCTACTGATAAACAAACTATTCAAAGTATCAAGCCCTTCACTCTGCAAGCACCCTGCAGATTCAAATGAGGCCACAGTGCTTTATTCAGGTCAGGGCATTAGAAACTTAAGAACATGAAAAGAACCCTGCTGGATCAGACCAAAATTCCAAGTTGTCCAGCCTCCTGTTTGCTACACTCACCAGTCCAATGCTTCTGGGAGGCTCTGTGGAATGGAAGGAATGGGACCCAATGCCCATCATGGACCTAGCCATTCACCAAGGCTAGGAAGGTGGTCAAGGCAGGGGAAGTTTAGGTAAGGATATTATTGAAGCCACCACTAGCCCTGGAAAGTGCAATGGCCTCTTCTCTGTTCCAGCTGGCTAGTGGTAGCCAGGCACTCAGCTCTCCAGCCCCATGACTGCACATGAATGAGGGCATGCCTGTGCTAGCATGGCTGGGATGTGGTGGAAGGAAGGAAGCAGATAGGAGGAGGAAGCAAAGGGAAAAGAAGAGGAACAAGAGAGAATGGGAGGAGAAAGACACAAATGGAGGTGGGGAGCAATTAAAGGAGGTGGAGTCTATCTCTGGGAAGAGGAGAGAGGCAGAAATCAGAGAGACTGGAAGGGGAAAGTGGCCAATGGCTTGGAGGCAAGGGAGAAAGGAGCAGGGACTCACAAAGTAAACTTCCTCGGTCAAGAGGAAGCCACTCGGTCTTCCCCCTCCCTCAGGGGCCAGAGTACTAGGTGGCAGCAGTCCATCCCCTGAGTAGGAAGAGTGGGTGGCCATTTGTATGGATGGTCAAAGGATTATCCTAACAGACCCTCTCAGCAGAAAAGGAGAAGATAGCACACAAGTGGCCTCTGACATGGCAAAACTTCTGTGTTGTCTTTGTTCAGTGGACATGGCTATTTTTTTTGCCACAGCCACCAGTGCCAAGTGTCTCAAGTTTTACAGCAAAGTGGGCTAGGCTCAGCAGTCGCTGGGAGATGCTCTTCTGGTGCCTTCATTTTGAGAGTTTCCTGATCCTCCTCAAAGTGTTACAGGACAATACAGATTGTGTTTTGATCACCTTGTGGTGTCCTTATCCAGCCTGCTTCACATCCCTATCGCGTTTGACCACATCTGTGGCAGGAACATAGGCTGTAGCATTCTGTCTTCTCTGCCATGAAGCACCACACCTTAAATGTCTGGACCTAATATATCACCTTTGGCGGATCAGATCTAAATTCCTTCTTCTCCTGACTTCATGTTCTCACTTCAAGGCCACCCAAAATCTCCCAGTAGTTTGCCTACACAGAGATAGCGATGAAGAAAATGAGGAAGAGGTTGTTGGCGTGTCACTGGTGTTACTAGAGTGGTCATCTGTGGTGTTACGCAATCCACCTTCCTTCCCTCCCAGAGGTGTGAGTTTTTGTGCGCTTTATTGCTTTAAGGAAGAACTGAGTGAGAAGACACAATGCTGCATAGTAGGGTGACTACACAGATGACCACTAGAGGAACATCAGGTACCGTTAAACAACTTGTTCTTATAACACTTCTTAGGGATGCTAAATTGGAAGGAAAAAACTGGCCTTTAACAGCAGGTTGATCTGCAGAAATCATAGGATGGAAACAAGCATTATCGCTTGCTAACAGCTGGTGGGAGAAGTTAGAAGTATTATGCAGTAAATTGATTAAGCTCAGTTCTTGAACTGTTAATATTGTCCCTACTGTAAAGAAACTGAGGCATGATCATAGAGATAGGGTTCTTTTTTACAGAACAGACCTAAAGCAGCTTGGGTTTGCAATGATTACTTTTAATGAAGTTTATCTTGTTTACATAAAACCAGTAAAATGACTGGTGTCTGTCTTGAATTTATTTTCAGGCCATACTATTCCTACTTCCCATTTTCCTTGGGGCCTCGTTCCTGCATTGGGCAGACGTTTGCACAGGTAAGATAGTCAACATTGTTGGAAAGTGGAGGAATGTGCAATGCTCCTTGGTACAGAGCACACCTGTGCTTCAGAGGGGGCAGAAGAGCTAGCAAGGTTAAAGAGGTCAGTTCCTGTATCCTTCCTCTTGTCCATTCTGCTGCTCTATCTTTGTTACCCAGAATGCTACTCGTAGGGATTTCTTCCTTCTGTCTCACTTCTTCCCTTCGTACTTCTCTCTGTAACTAACATGAGGGCAGGATGCACTGTCTGCAATCTCTCTCCATCCTCACCTCATTTTTTTTGCTTTCCTGTCTCGGGACGGCACTTTTCTGTCTCCTTACAATAAAGAGGCTTCTATTCTCCAGCCTGCAGTAAAAGGAGATTTAGTGGTGGAAAGGACAGCAGGCCAGGCACATAGATTTTAATGAGGCTGGCATCATCTTCTGGAGGATGCCACTGAAAAGAAATCAAGATGATCCTGGGAAATTTGTTGGATGGCTTATTCCTGAGGCAAAAGTATGGAAAGTATTGAAATTCTGAACCACATTAAAAGGGCAGACGCTGCCAACGCCAAGGCTGTAGATCTTTTGGGGAGCAAATGGACCCCGAAAAGGAGGATTCCTCTAGCAGGAGGTACCAGGCCGATCTACCTTGGCTGACTGGTGAGCAGTTTGGCTCTGACCCCACTTTGTCCCATGTTGTGAATGAACAGAAATGTCTGTGTGCTCCTATATGAAAACTACTTTGGTCAACTCTCACTATGTCTTTTGATTTTTTTACTTACAGATGGAGGCTAAAGTGTTGATGGCTAAATTTCTGCAGAGGTTTGAATTCCAGCTGGTCCCACCACAGAGCTTTAAACTTTTGGACAGTGGAACACTGAGGCCATTAGATAACGTTGTATGCAGACTGAAGCTACGCAACCCTCTTGCTTTTGAAAGAGATTGAGAACAATATTGATGACAACAGTTTGGAATTGCGACAAGAAAACGCTAAAGTGTATTTCATAGATGAATTAAGACTGAAATGTATCATAATGGAATTTGCACTGGGATTAAGAGGGTTTGCGGTATGAACTAAACACTGAATTGATTAAACTGGAAAGGGCCAACAAAGGTGGCCCCAATAATTCAGCAAAAACTGATATTACTGAAAGACAGTTCGATGTGTGCCATATTATGATGGCACAAAAACTTCTGTAAATGTGTTGCACATGCAAGTGTATGGAAACATGGGCATGTGAAGTACTATACATGCTTATGGCGGTTTCCACTGGGGAGCAGTGAGCCCATAACATTCATGTTCTGGCCATATATGATACAAATAGAAAAGAGATTTATATATATATTTAGATGGAAAATGATAACCAAACACACGTGGTTAACATATCGTGACATATTAAATTTTCTACAAAGTGAATATAAAATGAAATCGAGAGAAGATTTAAATTGACAAAGATATGATTATCAATGGTTTTTCTATGTGCAATTGTTAGAAAGATTTACAACTGATAAAAGACTGTATGGATTTGATCAATCCATGATGGTATTTGAATCAGAATTATGTGTGAATGATGAACATTAGACATTTTTCTAAACATTAGACATTATCTGAATTTAATGTTGCCTAGTAACCCCTTATAGACTTTTTGCAGGAAATCGAAAGAAATGAACTGATGATTTGTGCTTTTGAAGACTAAGAGGCAAAAAAAAAAATTAGACGGAAAGGAGAAGTTTTTTTATCGTGATTTTAGAGTGAGTGTATAATATATAATGACTATATATCTTTCACAGAGAAAATTGGAGATTATTCCTATATCTTTCTATATATTCCTGTTCCTTTTTTTCTTTTTAATTTTTCTTTTTTAGCCTTTTTATATTCTGTTTAAAAATTCTTAATAAAAAAAAGATATATATGGATTGCTGTATAGGTGTAGTACCAATCTGTCATGATTGTTTATCCAAAATCATATGATAGGTGCACATTTTCATAATTTTTTTCATAATCATGTTTACACATTGTGGGGCAGCTTCAGAAAAGTTTGGAAGGAGCGTACTAAAAAAAGGAAGCCCTTTGGATTTTAAAACTATACTCTGTCCCCTAGCAGCTTAAATGGGACCTCTCCCCTTTGTTAGGAAAGGCTATTTTTAACACCTGTTCAGTGGAACTGTAGGAGAATTCAGCTTGTTGGGGCAGAAAAAAAGCGAAGGAAGCAAAATCTGTTTGCATGAAAAGGAAGATCTGTGAAAGGAAAAAGCTGTGCACGTGTTCCATTTACTAAACCATTCTTCAGTATTTCAATTACCATTTAATTTTTGGCATTTATGTGCAAAAGAAATTCTGGTTATAAGGAAGAAGTGGCTCCGCCGCTTTATTTTTCTGCATGACGCATGGATGCATTCTCCCTTTAAAGAAGCCAAGGGAGTCGTTCCAATTTGGCGATTCTCAGCACGGCCTCTTTAAGCAACAGTTCCGGCCCCCAATGGGGCTTGGCCCCACCTACAGGACTCAGTTATCGCGTCAAACGATTCTAAGGCGGAGCGGCAAGGCCTGGTGGGCATTAGTACTGTCAGACTGTGGCTAAATAAGGCACTCACTACAGGGTTCCCTTTAGAAGCAAACACAAGTCCATTGTTTGGAAAAGGAAACTTTACTGCAGAAAAGGTCCATTATAGTCCACTGTCCTGAATAGGAGAATCAGGATGGTACATGATCATTGTTACCAATGAAGAGCAAGCATAAGATACAGAGTAACAATACCCATCTGGATCAGCCTCCCCCCACAGTTCTCAAAACAACATCTGGGAAGCTGCTCTCCTTCAAGGCCAATGCTTGGTGGAACGGTGTTAGACAAAACAGTCTCCTCCGGTGGGAATGCTGCCTGGGAACTGGTGCACCTGGGAAGAGAATACTCAAACACTAGAAGCATTAGAAAATGGAGTCAGTACAGTTTAGATATACACTGGACCTGACATTCTGCCTCCCTTAAAACAAATCCCCCCCTGGCTTATATGGATAGCGAGTATGAAAAGCTTTGGTTAATCTAGGAGCATGAACATGTGCAGAGTTCACCCATTCATCGTAACCAGAATCAAAGTCCTTCCACCTAATGAGGTAAAAAAGCTGATTTCGTTTGAGTTTAGAGTCCAAGATTTGTTGTACCTCATAGTGTGTTTGGTCGTCAATCAACGTTGGAATGGGTGGAGCTCTGACGTGCCATTTGTTGTCGGTGGGAGTTCTTTTTAGAAGACTGACATGGAACGTATCATGCACATGGCGCAGGTTCTTGGGCAGAGTTACAGCAACAGTCACTTTATTTATTATCTTGCGCACAGGAAAAGGTCCTAGGAATTTCAGAGCAAGTTTGCGGCTGGTCTGAGCAAGTCTTAGATTTTTTGTGGAAATATACACATGGTCTCCGGGTTGTAATTCCCATTCGGCCGCACGATGGCGGTCTGCGTATTTTTTGTAATCCAGTTTGGCTTTGTCAAGGTGCTTCTTAATAAGATCCCATTGCTGCGCCGCCTCCCCCCACCACGAAGATACATCTGGCGATTTAGAGGAATGGAGAGGGGGGGCATCCAACGGGAAGGGATTGAAGTGAGTCCCGTAGACAATTTTGAAGGGGGCCTCCCCCGTTGAAGCGTGTACACTGTTGTTATAAGAGAACTCGGCCAGAGGGAGAAGGTCCACCCAATTATCTTGTTGAAAATTAATGTAGCAACGAAGAAACTGTTCTAAAATTTGGTTTGTTTTTTCGGATTGCCCGTCGGTTTGTGGGTGGTGGCTTGAACTGATGCCTTGTTCAATATTCAACATTTTCAAAAGCTCCCGCCAGAAGTTGGCAACGAACTGTCCGCCGCGATCCGAAATCACCTTGGACGGAAAAGAATGTAATTTTACGATGTGTTTTAGAAACAAATCTGCTAGTTTTCGAGCGGAGGGTATAGCAGTACAGGGGATAAAATGAGCTTGTTTGGAGAACAGATCTACCACCACTAAAATGCAATTATGTCCTTTTGAGATAGGTAGATCAGTGATAAAGTCCATGGATATTATTTCCCAGGGTTTGTTTGGCGTTTCCAATGGTTGCAGGAGACCCGGAGGCTTCCCTTTTCTGGTTTTGGCGCTGAGGCAAATAGGACAGGAACTAACGTATTGGGAAATGTCTTTGCGCATGCCCGGCCACCAGAATTGTCTTTGGATTAGGTGCAAAGTTTTCAGATACCCATAATGTCCAGCAGTGGGAGCGTCATGACAGCGCTGCAAAACTTCCAGTCTGAGGCTGTCTGGGACATAAAATTTGCTCCCGGCTAGCCAATCCCCTTGTGGGGCTTGGGTTAGTTTGCTTCGCGGAGCCTTATCCCCCTCCTTCTCCACCTCAGTTTTAAGTTTCGATTTCCACTCTTGGTTGGCCGGGAGGGGCTGCTTGGCACGGCTGCGAGTAGTCACCACGCCCCCAAGTTGCGTAGGCGAGAAGACAGTGTCGACAGTCTCCTCCCGTTTGCTCTTATGTTGGGGCATGCGCGATAGGGCGTCTGCCAAAAAGTTAGTTTTGCCTGGGAGATAATTTAGAGTGAAGTTGAATTTGGAAAAGAATTCCGCCCATCGCAATTGCTTGGCATTCAGTCTGCGTGGGCTTCTGAGGGCCTCCAGATTTTTATGATCCGTCCAGACCTCGAAAGGGTATCGCGCCCCCTCCAGCCAATGCCTCCAGTTAGTAAGGGCCGCTTTTACGGCAAAGGCCTCCTTCTCCCACACATTCCAATTCCTTTCCGCCTCCGAAAATTTTCTAGACAAGAAAGCACACGGCCGCAGCCTGCCATCCTCCCCCTTCTGCAGTAAAACCCCCCCTATCGCCGTATCGCTGGCGTCAACCTGCACTATGAAAGGGGATTGTTCGTTTGGGTGGGAGAGGATGGGTTCCGTTACAAATTGCTTTTTCAGACAATCGAAGGCCGTTTGGCAATCGGGGGTCCATTGCAGTTTGGCAGAGGGTTTTTTAGCTTGGTCCCCTTTATCTTTGGTTTTCAGCAAGTCTGTTAAAGGGAGCGTGATTTGGGCGAAATTTGCTATGAAGTCTCTATAGAAGTTGGCAAAACCCAGGAAGGATTGCAGTTCTTTACGGGTGGTGGGTTTCTGCCAGTCCTGGATCGCCTGTATTTTGGCTGGATCCATTTTCAGGCCTTCTTGGGAGATACAATACCCGAGGTAAGTGAGTTCGGTTTTATGGAATTCACATTTGGACAGTTTGATGGGCAGCTTATTCTTCATCAGGGTGGCTAAAACTTTTTGTACCGTTTGAACATGTTCTTCCTCGGTGTCTGAGTAAATTAACACATCATCAAGGTACACTACCACCCCTTTGTACAGAAATTCGTGTAGAACTTCGTTTATCATGGACATGAATACGGACGGGGCTCCCGTCAAACCAAAAGGCATAACTAAGTATTCATATTGTCCGAGGGGCGTATTGAAAGCGGTTTTCCACTCATCCCCTGCCTTGATACGAACGTGGAAGTAAGCATCTTTTAGATCTAATTTCGTAAAGATCTTACCTTGGGCCACGACGTTGAGAAGGTCTCGGATGAGCGGTATAGGATAGGCGTTGTTGGTGGACACTGCATTCAAGCCTCGGAAATCTGTGCACAGTCGAAGTCCCCCATCCTTCTTTTTCACGAAGAGGACTGGCGCGGCGTGGGGGCTAGCGGCTGGGCGGATGAACCCTCGTTGGAGGTTGGTGTCGATGAATTTCCGGAGCTCTTCGCGTTCATGGAGACTCATGGGATAAAGTCGTCCTTTGGGCAGTGAGGCTCCGGGTAAAATTTCTACCGCACAGTCCGTTCGTCGGTGCGGGGGTAGAGTATCTGCTTCCTCTTCAGAGAAAGCATTTAGAAAAGGCCAGTACGGTTCGGGTATTTGGTTGACTTCTTCTTGGGTGAGAAGGGCCTTTTCTTTATGAGTCGGATCTTCGCCCCAATTTTGGTTCCAACGGTGATTTTTGCAGTTGGTATGACTGAAGGTAATACATCCTTGTGCCCAGTCTATGTAGGGATTGTGATCACACAGCCATTTGCTGCCTAAAATTAACGGGTACTTGGCAGTCGAGCTGATGACAAAGGACCTCTTCTCCCAATGTTGTCCCATGCCTGTGATCACTGGGATGGTTTCAGTTGTTACAGGATTCATGTTGGTACCATCCATTTGCTCAAAGATTACTGGGTTTTGTAGATCCCGAGTTGGTAGGACTAGTCCATTGACTAGAGCAGGGGCAATGATGTCTCTTGAGCAGCCCGAGTCAATAAGAGCTTGCACCCGAATATGCATCTTCCTCTCTGGGTTGATTAGAGTCACTGGCATGAATAAGATGGACCCAGGCGGCCGGTTCCGTGCAGGGACGGGCTTAGGACGGATCTGTCGTTTGGGTCCTTTCACGACAGATCCATTTCGTTTCCCGACTGGGGACTTTCTGGATTAGCTTCTGCGGTTGGGGAAGCGGGATCGTATTCCATGACTTCTTCCGCTTCCAGCCCTCTCTCCGAGGCTGGCCTTTGGGAAGCGCCGCGGCCTCTATTTGCTCGGGGTGCTGGAGTCGGGCGTTGGAGCGTAGGAAACGGAGCAAGGGTTGGACGCCGTAATTGGAGCGGAGGTCTTTGCACAGGCCGGTAAGGGCATTGTGCTGCAAAGTGACCAGCTTGTCCGCATTGCAAACACAGCCCTTGTTGCCATCTAGCATCTCTCGCTCCACGGGTGGCGTAGCTAGCTCCCCGTGTTCCCCTTTGTAAGGTCAATGACCTTCTTTGTCCCGTTTGTTGTTGTTGTTCAACCAAACGGACTTCCAACATGCGATTTTCTACTTCGCAAACAAGTTGGATCCACCCTAACAACGTGGGGGGATTGTCTTGCATGAGGGCTCTGTCCAAAAGTCTCGGGTTAAGGCCTTGTTTGAACAGAATAATTTTGGTGGACTCCTCACACCTAGGGCACTTGGCTGCTAATTGTCGGAATTTTGTGACATAGTCTCTTGCTGACATGCTGCCTTGTTTGATGGCTTGCAATTCTGTTCGGGCCCGGGTTTCTTCTAAGGGGTCTTCATACTGCGCTCGGATAGCATCCACTAACCCCTGAAGAGTATCGAGTTCTGGGGCCCCAACATTGTATAGTCCTACATACCAGTCTGCTGCTTTGCCCTGTAAACGAGATCCAAGATGTTCGATTTGACTGGCCTCACTGCCGAAGAGGTGCCCCCACCGATTGAAAAACTGTACCACTTGGACTAGGAAAAATCCCAATTTGGATGGATCCCCATCGAAGGTGGCTTCCAGCTTCACCCAACCCATCGGGAGTTCCTGTCTCGGAGCAGGCGCTGGGTAAAAGTCCATCGGCAGTCTTAGTTGCGCCTGAGGAACAGGAGGAGGTAACTGGAGTCTCGGTCGGGGCAACGGTGCCTGCTGTACGGGTGGCGGTTGAACCTGCGGTGCCGGCTGGGGTTGGGCTGGTTGTGCGGGCGGAGGTTGCCGTGGTTGCTGTGTCGGGGTTGGTCTTGGTTGGGCCGGAGGCTGTAGTGGCAGGCGAGCAGGAGGCGGCAGTCTCGGTCTGGCCGGTAACACGGGAGGCGTTAGTGGCAGCTGTCGAGGTGGAGGAGGTTGGTGTGAGAGAGTGGAAATCGGCCGCTGAGGAGGGGGTTGAAGGTGTCGTAGTGGTGCAGGCCGTCCCGGTTGGTTCGGGGGTGGTAAAACGGGCTGGTCCTGGGGCTGCTGCAATAATATGAGCTGCGGTCGAGGTGAGAGAGGCCGCAGCGGCGAAGGTTGAACCGGTGGAAGGCCGCGCGGGCTTGCCCCTCCGGGTGTTGTTAATCTGGGAAGCAGCGGCTGGCCTCTTGGCGCTGTTAGACCGTCCCCCGTAGATTGCCCGGCGGGGACAATGTCTCGCGGTTGACGAGGGGCTCCCTCCTCAGAGGGAGCCGCGTGTGCTCCCTCTTGGTCCGGCCGGACCGTTATAGAAGAAGTAAGAGGGGGTCTCACCGGTGTATCACTGGGCTTTTCTTCCCCTTCCGTAGGCCTCTCAGCGGGAGTCCCGTCTGGCGGCACATCTCCTGCCTGGTTAGGAAGTTCGGTGGGGGTCTCTCCGGGTGGCTCAACCGGGTCTCCCTTGCTCGGTGGAATTTCCTGCTGTGCTGGAAGTTCCTTGGGTTGCTCTCCCGTCTCGCCCGGATGGGTGTCCCCTTCGCCGGTAGGTAACGGCCGCTGCTGGACATTCTCCATCGGATAGGAGATAACACTTTGAAGGGTAGCTATCTGTACCGCCATCTCTTCAGCGGACAGTCTTTCCCCTGCTCCCATTGCCGAAATTAAATGGATGGCATGGGCCAAACTTTCTTCCATATCCATCAGTTTAGCTTCTAGCTGTTGCATTCGACTTGCCCCCGGTTGCTCGCTTATGGAAGCTTCATTCGTTGCACTCACCGGGGACAAGGGGCCCCAAGGAGGAGGGTCCCCTTGGACGACTCTCGATCTCGCAGCTAGGATTCCCTTGGCCATACCCGTCACGGCCGAGATGCTGGTATCCACCGCATAGGTGCGACCTTGTATCTGCTCCCAACTTTGTTCAGGGACCTCCGTTGGCTCTTTCCACGAAACAAGTTCGGAGTAATCCCAACTCAGGGCGCCGCGGCGAGACGTGTCCCCCTCCGCCTGTTCGGACGTCCTGTTCCAATATCGCCATGGTTGGCTGCTGTCTAGCTCCGGGACGGTTCCTAGGCTTCGGCGCCCTTCCATCGAAACTAGTGGATGAAGTCCACCTGCCCGACGCTCTCTGGTTTCTCGGGGTCTGGCTCCCCACTCCGACGGGGTGGGTACCGAAATCAAAGGGAGAGCAGTCGCTTTCGGCCTTGCCCCGAGGTTGGCTTCGGTCTCGGCCCGAGTACTGAGGTCGATGAGAGGCGGGGTGGAAGTGGAGGCTCCGGTTCCGTTCCCGGCTGCTCCCAGCTCCTGGGAGTCTTGGGCTTGCACGGGTTGCTCAGGTTGATTGTCGGGAGACGCATACGGATCAAACAAAGGATCCCTGTCCGGGACAACCTTGGATTCCGCTGGGCCCGACTCAGACATGATTGGTAACAAAATGTCAGACTGTGGCTAAATAAGGCACTCACTACAGGGTTCCCTTTAGAAGCAAACACAAGTCCATTGTTTGGAAAAGGAAACTTTACTGCAGAAAAGGTCCATTATAGTCCACTGTCCTGAATAGGAGAATCAGGATGGTACATGATCATTGTTACCAATGAAGAGCAAGCATAAGATACAGAGTAACAATACCCATCTGGATCAGCCTCCCCCCACAGTTCTCAAAACAACATCTGGGAAGCTGCTCTCCTTCAAGGCCAATGCTTGGTGGAACGGTGTTAGACAAAACAGTCTCCTCCGGTGGGAATGCTGCCTGGGAACTGGTGCACCTGGGAAGAGAATACTCAAACACTAGAAGCATTAGAAAATGGAGTCAGTACAGTTTAGATATACACTGGACCTGACAAGTACGACAGTCAAGGGTGCCACTTGTTGGCAGTGGCCCCTACTGGCCTTCAGCCTTTATTGCTGCTACATCAAATACATCCACCTGAAATATAATCATATACCTGGTGCCCCGAGGGCAAGGTAAGAGGCTGGCAGGGCTGTGGTGCTCAACGGAACTCAGGGCAAGGAAATACATTGCAAGAGCCACTGCCCGGCCCCCTAGAAGCTGCTGGTGCTGTTAAATAAAATCAGCAGGGCAGGATCCATCTACCTAGAGCCAAACTACACAAGACAAATTACACGTGTATGACACGTGAATGCACTTACACGTGTTTCCCCTTTGCTTTCCTGTTCACTCGCACAATGCAGCTACACTGCACTTGATCCCGTGCTTGGATTTGTACGTTTCTTCCCCATTCCTCCCAGATGAGAGACAGTATCCCATGGTATACCTTCTCTTTGCGCATGCTCAAACCTTCCTCTGCAGCTTTCCTGAGAGGGAGACTTGTTTACTCAATTGGACCTATGGGGTGGTAGGAAACCTGCGGGGTTTCCTGTCAGGAGAGGGCTGAAAACAGGGTTTCCATACCTCTACAGAGATCTTGCATCTTGGCCTGCCAGGAAGGGGGGCATCTATGCAAAGGGGTGGACAATCCTCATGTCAGAAGCCATGGCAGGGTTTCTTGCTGTCAGTCAGAAACAACTCTATTTTTCCTGTTTGTCCTCAGCAACCTCCAATCTCCACTATCTACAGGGGAAACTATGGGGGCTATCCAGGGAGATGGGGGTGTCATTTTGCAAAATAAATCTACAAAATTTTCAAGGCACCAACTGCTAAGTGTTCTCTAAAGACCCTCCAAGTTTCAGGGAGCTTGGAGCTTGGGGAGGCCAGTTTGATGTCCCTCAAAGTAGCTGCCCCAGCCACTCCAGTTTTTACTATTAAAGGGACAGGAAGGGGAGGCATGAATCATGCCTTTCCCGGTGTTCAATCTCTCTGAAACTTGGGAGATCTTTAGAGGACAGTGAGGGCTAGCTCTCCGGCAAATTTGATGGATTTTGCTTGCAAAACGCCCCCCTATCCAGATTAAACACAAAACAGTTTGAGTGTAAGCTGGATCTAAGGGCAGAAGGAGGGGAGAGGGAAGCAGAGGCCGCTCAAAATCAATGCTCTGCAATGGCAGCTCGCTGATTATGACTATAGACACTCGCAACCATGACTACACCAGTTACCTGACACATGCATGAACTGGGGCTACAGGACACGTGTTCATCAGGAGTAAAATGGACATGGGCAGGAAGGAACAGACATGATTCTAGACAGTCACATGATCTCGTGTAATTCGTCTCGTTCAGTTTGGCTCTTGCAGAATGACAGACCTAGGCGTCCTTTGCTGTAACCAATAAAGACTTTATAGTTGCTCTGTCAGCAGCTGAAATAAAACAAGGAAAGCCAGAGAAGCTTCCTTCACATCCCCCCCCCCCCAACATATTTGCCCCATCAGTGGATGGCAGTTGAGTTCTGGCTGAAGTCTTTGGTGTTGTACGTGGAAAGCATTTCTATGTAAGAAATAAAGTAGGAGTCTAACAGCATGTTAAACACTAGCGAGTTTATTGATTGCAGCATGAGCTGGACTAAATAAAGAGGGGATACATTTTGTTGATCTTTAAGGTGTCACTGGATTCTGGTTTTCTTCTGCTGATACAGACTGAAACAGTTACCCATCTGGAATCATGCAGGAAATATTCAATTTTGCATGACAGTCATACAGGAGTACATGCACCCAGCAAAACTGCCCCACCCCCACCCCTGTGCATGGTTTCCTGCTATGCACAAATGCAGTGAGATGCCCATGAATGCAATTGCCAGATGTTGATATTGACACTCAGATGTTAAACTGTTTTCTATACTTCCAGTGCAATCTTAAGAACCCTTTCCTGGAAGTAACCTCTACTGAGTAGACTTGCGTTGGTTTCTGTGTAGACTTGCTTACAATGGCACTGTAAAGTGTGGGTTTGTGTGTAAAGGAAGTGCAGAACACAAAGCAACTCAACTTGCCTAGCTAAATTAGGGGTAGGTAGTGAAGCACCAGCCAGTACCTAGGAGGCTAATTTATACTTGCTGGCTGCTGGAATTCTTGTCAAGAATTTTAGGCTAGTTCTGGAAGGGTATCAGTGTTCTTCCTTTGTAGCAAAATCACACAGGAGTCTAGTAGCACCAGTTTCTTATTCTCCCATTAGGTTGTATCCAGTTCCTTATACTCCCATTGGATTGATTAAGAGGGATGGCATCAGAACATTCCTTTTCCTGTATCCCCACCCCCACCCCGGCAACTGTCATATCCTTATCTTTCCCTGCCTCCTCTTCTCCTTCCTATCCACCAGCCAACCTGCCTTTTACCTGCCCCCTATCTCCAACTGTATTTATCATTTCACAGAATCACAGAGTTGGAAGGGGCCATACAGACCTTCTTGTCCAACCCCCTGCCCAATGCAGGATGAGCCTAAAGCATCTACATTTACTAGTAACAAAGCCTGTTGTGGGAAAAAAAACCAAAGGGGTCTAGAAAGGGGAGAGCGGGCAGGCTGGCATTGCCTTCTCCTCCATGACTGATCCCGGCCAGGTGAAGGTGGGGAGCAGGCATTGCCATCTGCTCTGCTCCTGATCCCAACTGGGTAAAGGGGGGCATTGCCACCTGCTTCCCTCCTGATCCCAGCTGGGTGAAGGGGGGGTGGGAATTGCCACTTGCTCTGCTCCTGATCCCAGCTGATCTTGGCTGGGTGAAGGCAGAGGATTGGCATTGCCACCTGCTCCACTCCTGATCCCAACTGGATGAAGGAGGGCATTGCCACTTGCTTCGCTCCTGATCCCAGCTGGGTGAAGGGGGGGCGAGAATTGCCACTTGCTCTGCTCCGGATCCAAGCTGATCTCAGCTGGGTGAAGGCAGAGGATTGGCATTGCCACCTGCTCCGCTCCTGATCTCCACTGGGTGATGGTGGGAGGCGGGCATTCCTGTCTGCTCCATGTTTGATCACAACTGGGTGAAGGTGGCAACTGGGCATTGCTACTTGCTCCACTCCTGATCCCAGCTGAGTGATGGTGGAGGGTGGGCATTGCCACCTTCTCCATGCCTGATCCCAGCTGTGTGAAGGCGGGGGTGGGCATTGCCACCTACTCCACTCCTGATCCCAGCTGGATGGATGAAGGGGGAGGGCATTGCCACCTGCTCCATGCCTTATCCCCACTGGGTGAAGGTGGGGGAGGGCCTTGCCACCTGCTCTGCTCCTGATCCCAGCTAGGTGAAGACGGGAGGTGGGCATTCCCACGTGCTCTGCTCCTGATTCCAGCAGAGTGAATGTGGGGATGGGCATTGCCACCTGCTCCACTCCTGATCCCAGCTGGATGGATGAAGGGGGAGGGCATTGCCACCTGCTCCATGCCTTATCCCCACTGGGTGAAGGTGGGGGAAGGCCTTGCCACCTGCTCTGCTCCTGATCCCAGCTAGGTGAAGACGGGAGGTGGGCATTCCCACCTACTCTGCTCCTGATTCCAGCAGAGTGAATGTGGGGATGGGCATTGCCACCTCCTCCACTCCTGATCCCAGCTGGGTGAAGGTGGGGGGGCGGGCATTGCTGCCTGCTCCATGCCTGATCCTGGCCTAGGCTTCCTGCCATTGTGCACTTTCTGGAGGGACAGGCTGCCTCTTCTGGGCTTCGCTCCATGGCAGTGCCCTCTGGAGGTGCACCAGGGTAGGAAGTGAGTTGTCTGGAAAATGGTTAGCATTTTATATAGTGGGATTTGCTTTATTTACACTCCGCCTTTCTCTATAATGGGGACTGAAAGCAGTTTACATCATACTCCTGTCTTCAATTTTATCATCACAACAGCTCTGTGAGTGGCCCAAGGTCACCAAGTGAACCTCTGTAGCAGAGCGGTGACCTGGGTCTCCCAAATCATAGTTTGACACTCTAACTGCTAATTACTACACTCAACTGGCTTCCCTGGGATGGCTGCTGTTGAACATAAGCAAGCAGCTGGGCCTGTGTGAGTCATGCAAGTTGGGTGGTATCAAGTTGTCTGGTCATTGCAGGTTGGCCATACCCCAATGAGTCTTCCTTCAAAGGCCATGGAAGGGCACTGCCCCATCCTCCTGCCTTGAATAGAAACCAAGGATTGAAAGCTGGCAATATTGTTATGGTTGTTAGCAAGGACAACAATGGTCACTGAGTTTCTTAAAGCTACAAGTACTGATATTTTGAGGTGATTTAACCCACCAATATCCTTAAAAAAAAAAAGATTTCAGATTTTTCTGCAAACCTGGGGCTTTTTTTAGGTATGTAGAAAGATCTGTCTTGTCTGTCCTTGGCCCCAGTTTCTGGATTTCAGAATGCACATATGGGCCATGTTCAGAATTAGATATATAATATTATAATAATGCTATTTGATTTGTATACCACCCTTCAGGACAACTTAACACCAACTCAGAGCAGTTTACAAAGTATGCTATTATTATCCCCTCAACAAACACCCTGTGAGGTGGGTGGGGCTGAGAGAGCTCTGAGAGAGCTGTGACTGACCCAAAGTCACCCAGTTGGCTTCAAGTGGAGGAATGGGGAATCAAACCCAGTTCTCCAGATTAGAGTCCCGCGCTCTTAACCACTATACCAAACTGGCTCTCTATTGATATATATATATATTGATTACTAGAGTACCTACATTAATTAAGTGCTATTTGCTTGGTTAAACCACTGGTAGGAACAATGACAATCGCTGAAGCCTGTGGTTCATAATCCAGATGTCTAAACAAAGAGAATTAAGGTAAGTAGGAGCAGCTGGAAATCAATAGAATTTATTTACTTTATTTATACCACACTTTGCTTTCCAACGAGGACCCAAAGTGGCTTACAATATTCTCCCCATCTCTGTTTTATCCTTACAACAACCCTGTGTTGTGAGTATGTGTGATTGGATCTGCAGACAGCGTTGGTATCTTGGTTTGTTGTGGGGCCTAATTCGTAATAAAAGCTTGTAGTAAAATGGGGAGCTTTTTTCAGGGATTTAAAATGGGAAGGGTGGCTAGGATAGAGGTGGAACAACTACCTCTTTGGTTGCTATTATCAGATTGTACTCCCCCTTCCCTCTTTGGCCAAGTAGTACAATATGAAGTGGCCCAACTTACTCATTTCATTTATCCAGGTCACTCTAAGACTATTGGTTTGAGTCCCACACTAGTCCTTGTGGCAGTCTTCCAGGTATTCTCTCTCCAGAAATGTCTGAGATACTTTAGTCCCTGTCAAAAAACCAGTATGGAGTCCCCCTCTGGAGGGGTATGGAGTATTATAATAGTTTGCTGCTCTTGAATGGCAACCTAATACTGCTTGATTGGGGCCTACTGACCATGGCTAAAGCCAGGGCACACTTTTTTTCTTTAGCTAGTGTAGCACAGTGGTTAAGTTTGTAAGGTATTTGCCGGGAAGTGCCTTAGCCATACACACTCAGTGGACAGCTTTAGGAAAGCTTTTATTGCCTCAACGTCACCCCACCCCTATCAGCTACATGAAAAATAGTACTGTTTACCTTTGAGATCTATTGTAAGGGGTGTTGAGATAGTAAATGAGAAGCACTGTGCTGTCATCAGCAATAACTTGTACAGCATTTGCAAACTAGCTGTGCAAAGGTTCAAGTATGATTGTCTTCCATGTGCTCCAGTTAGTATGTAATATTGCACTTTGATAGCCCCTGGGAGCACGTGCCTCGTGGTTCATGGTGTTTGCTTTTCTCCACCTCCTGGCCTGCCTGCTGTTGCCTGTTTCCAAGTAGTTTCACCAGCATACCCAAATCATGCCCAATTTTCTTGGTAGGAATAATGCATTTTAACCACACAATTATAGAGTGAGATCATATGGGAATTCCTCTTTGATCTTCATCCTCCAATTTGTTGTGAGTTTTATACAAGGATGAACTGAGTTTTCCACATTAATACCTGGGGAAAAAAACTGATTTTTTTTTAAAAAACCTACCAGTTTTTTTTGAAATTGAAAAATTAGGGGGAGCACTGCAAAAACTCTTATGAAATACTTTCTCATTTAGAATGAGTCATCTTAGTCAAAAGATACAGTAATAGGAGGTTTGTGAATTAGATAATGATAATTTGTGTGTATACTACCAACATATGCAACAAGTTTTCAAGCATGTGTATATTGTTTCAATCTGACTGCTTTGGCCGCAACAAATGTGCTATAACACATTGGTTTCTAAGAAGTTACTGCTCTTAAACTTTGCACTGTTACTACAGACTGTCACAACCACATACCTCAAACTGAACCTATGTATAACATAGTAAATCTTTGAATACTGCGTAGGGTAGGGATATAAGTTCTGACCATTCTGTTGTGTATCTCAGAATGCTCCAAACCTGCCCTTTGAGACAGCAGCCATGCCTTGTGATAAAACTACCTCCCATATTCCTTGCAGGAAACGATTTTCTTGATGCATTTTTCCCATTTGCTTGTCTTTCCACAAGTGTGGGAAATACTTTGTTATTCTGTAGTATATGTTGTGGAGTTTGGTTTAAGAGATGGAAGGGGGGGGAATCTTTGGTCATTTTTTTTCTCTTTGTAGGGCTGAAGAATATGGACTAATCGTGCGTTTTAATGCTTACCACAGAATGTCGATGATGGTATTCAGTCCAGAAGGAGTAAAGGTATCTTGAAAAAAATGTATCTAAGCTTGTGTGTATGTGAAGACAGAGGTAATATAACAATACAGGTCACGGTGCATCTCTTAGTCAGAGCACATGCCCATCTCTGCAATTGAAATTCCAGTTGTGCCTGCCAGCTAGGGTTGCCAGGTCCCCCAGGGTTCAAACCAGGGGAGGGGAGGGAGTCACTGGGGGGGGGGGGCTTGCTAGAACTTACTCTGGATCCATATCACTTCCATGTCATGCTAGGAATGGCATATTCTCGGTGTGACACAGAAGTGCTGGGTTGTGCGAAGGGCCAACTGGGTTAAATTGGCCCCCAACGTTGGATTTTTACCAAATCCCCACAGATCTTTAATACACTCATCTTTCTACATGTGTTCTGTCATCCAACCTCCAACTGTCATCTTCCAAAATCTAACTTATTAAACCTCCCCGTTTGGATCTTAACTCTTTCCTAATACAGCTCCTTTTTGCTCATCCAGAACTCTGCTGTCGTTAGCTTCTGTGTTGCTGGGCTTCATTTCTGTGCTCTAGTTGAAGGTGTATGTGTGTTATGTGCCGTCGAGAATTCAGGCTTGATTTGATCTAGTGACCACTTAGGATGGAGGGGTAACAAAGGTACTGGCTCAATCCATTCTACCGCCGCAGTCTCCCGGTTCACACATGCAGGAGCAGGACTGGAGGAAGGGACTGTGCCACTACAGGGGGCAGGTTCCAGGTCTGCAGGTGTTCCTTCTCATTAAAAACAATTCTTGCAAACAGAAAATGAGAGCTACAAAGGGGTGGGACGCTTGCCGTGTTTGCTTGGCAGGAACTACTGTAACAGACAATTCCGGGAATATTAAATTATCAATTCTTTATATTCAGTGCAAAGGTGCAAAGTGCAAAGTGCAATTATATAAATATACAAATTGATAAATATACAATAAATACAATCTGATTTCTCTGTCCCAACGTGCAATAAATATAATAAAAATTACTTATATTTTGTCCAAATCATTATGGAGAAGGTTTTTGGAGATCAATGTCCATAAACTGTATATAATGGAAGTTTAGCAGCATGCAAGGTTGTAAATGGAGAGTCCTGATGTGGATGCTGGGTGACTCCAGTCCAAACTGTATAGTGTTCCTAAAGTGCCAACGGGATTATGCGTGCATATTTATACAATTCCCGTTTCGTATATTACATACTTCTTCCTGGGCACGATTAAACATGGACGGTCCCCAATACACTGGTGACTCAAATATTGCTGCTTATACCTTCTTTTCCAAACTTCAATACATTACACGCATGGATCAACAGACAGACAGAAATCCGTCTACTATGTGCAGGAACTACTGGCTTCATAGCAAAAGATGCATCGGAAGGAGATGCCTCTGCATGTGTTAGTCACCTGTAGGAAGACACAATGTTAGTAGGGAAGCATAGTTTTAAAAAACAGAGCTGGTGGAGATCTCTTCTCAGAGTTTGTTAATTTCATCTTCACCTCCCAGAAGGCTTTGTCAATTTCACCTCTCCAGTCTAAAACTGTGTGGGATCATAACCAGAGGGCAGCAAGGAATGGAAATGGGCTGAAGCTGCCTTCCAGAGCCGAGCATGGACCTGGACAGGTTATAATGGACGGAAGTTTCCCTTCTGGCATTTCACAGCCCTTTCACACAGCTCCAGTGCAAAGCCTTGCCCCACCATCAGCTGTCTTTTTAAACTACTCTTCCCACCTAACATTGCATCTCCAGACAGGGATGCTCAAGTAAAAGATCTTATGCTTGTTCTCCCATTGTGGATACCCTTGCAGAGCACTGCTAGGGAGACACAGTACGCTTGAATAAAAGATTGCAGGGAAAGTCACTTGAGCGCCCCTGCGTGAAATGCTTTGTGTAGAGAGAGTCCCCAAGCCTTCCAACTGGATTTCCTTAATCTCATTCCAGCCTTTTCTGTAATTGGTCAACAGCAAGAGGCCGGGCTGGCAGGGAGCCTGGCCGGGCAAAGGAAGGAAGCGGCGCTCTCTGGTCAAACGGAGGTGGACTTGGCGGAGACTGAGAGCGGGCAATGAAACTAATCGGGGACGCGGCTCCAGCGCCGTGGCCCGAGGGACTTTTCTTCCGGGCTGCTTTTGCTTTTCTGCCCCCACCTCAGGATCCCCCGCAGGACCGCTTTAAGCGACGGCTCCTGCCCCAGCCAGGCTCCGCCCCGCCTAAAGGGACTTACTTTGCCCAACGGACTCCTTGGCAGCAGTTCCGTGAATTCTAACGCAGGAGCAACAAGGGGGCGCTTGGCTGTTGCGGGCGACCCAGAGGGGCTCCGGGCCGGAATGGACGCGCTGGAGGCGATCTGGGGTCTGCTGCGCCTCTTGCTGGCGGTGGCCCTTCTGGCCTTCGGCCTTTATTGCGGCTACATCAAATACGTCCACCTGAAATACGATTACATCCCCGGCGCCCCAAGGACCAGGTAAGAGGCCGGCGGGGCTGCGGAGCCCAGAGGAACTCAGGGCAGGGCGATACATGGCAGAATCCGTCTACTACGTGCAGAATGACAGAAGTTCGTGGTCCTGCCTGGGGAAATGAAAAATCCGTCGAGCAAAGGTGTGCATTTTGCAAGCCTGCGGTTGCTTCGCACAGGACGGGGCCCTAGGCTGGAAAGAGACCCCGTGCCTCGGTGGGAGCAAAGAGGCCCAGGCGTCTCTTGCTGTGGCACGGGGACGGTTCTGAGTGGCCACACTCCTGTTCTGCCTTTCTCTTGGCAGCTGCTCTCTGGGTGCTGGAATGCTCACGAAGAATGCTGGATCAGCCGATCCACAGAGCACTTGCTAGGTAATGGGCTTGTATGTGCAGAAACACTGAGCATACCACCAGTGAGTTATGCCTGTTTAGAGATCACTGAATACGTACTCTTTGCGATGTTAAAGGCGTATATTTGCCAATAGATCCAGAGGAGTTAGCCGTGTTAGTCTGTAGTAGCAAAATAGTAAAGAGTCCAGTAGCACCTTTAAGACTAACCCACCTTTACTGTAGCATAAGCTTTTGAGAACCACAGTTCTCTTTGTCTGACTCTTTACTAATTTGCCAGTAGGGTTCTATATCATACTTACCAAAAGGTGGGACACAAACCTGACATCAACCTCAACAATAGATGGAGTCTGCCTCTCTAAGTATGATGTTCCTAGATCTGTGACCTGCGATTGCTGGTTGCTAAGTCTAAGGGGCTGATACCCAGTACCTGTAACTCTAGAGCCTGTCTGTGTACTCAGGAGGACTGCTAAAAAAACCCAAAAACCAAAGTGGCCGTGAATGAACAGAAACCACGTCCATTGGTGTGGGGTTGAAGGGTGGGGGGGAAGTCTGTGATTTCCATGTATTTCTCTCTCCAGCCTCTCATACTATGCTCTTCTTGAGGGTCTTTCTTACCTGTTCAGGTGGCTCAGAAGGAGGCAGCAAACAAGACTGGTTATGTAGTTTGGTGCAGGCAAGGAACAACAGGAGACACGATTTGGAGAACAAAAGCCCTTGGTTTATTCTTCTGTAGTATTTGTGAGTTGCGACACCTGCTTTTCTTTCCTCTCAGTCTGTTTCTTCTTTCTTCCTTCTGCTTTCTCTTCCTGCACAGAGTGAAATCTATTCTGCTCAGCAAGACACTATCACAGGGACAAACTTCTAAATTCCACCAGTCAGTAGCATAAACTTATTAGAACAGGTACAAAACAACATACCCCTCTTCTTTAAAAGATAAATAAAAGGGAGCACAAATTCTCATCAAAAAGTCAGTTACAAAATCTTTCAAGTCTTTTAGGGAGTCTCTTTTGTCTTGTGCTTCTTTGAATTATTGGAGGTACGTAAGAAGGACTGGGTGGTGAGGTTGCCAACACTAAGTTGGAAAATCCCTGGATATTTGGGGATGGAGCCTGGAGGGGCAGTGACCTCAGAGTCATAGAGTCCACCCTCCAAAGCAGCCATTTTTTCCAGGGCCATCAGTAATTTTCTCCAGCTGTAATTGCAGGAGATCCCCAGACCTCACCTGGAGGTTGGCAACCACAGGTTAAATCAATTCTTGTGGGTTCTGCTTTTCCAGTGTCTGCCACATTTCCTAATAAAAAGAGAGGCCGTCAGCATCCGTTTCATTTGCAGCTTTCTGCACCTTAGACAGGCTATAGATGTTCTATCCTTGAGGGATATGGAATCCCTTCAGATGTCTGCATTTGCAAATGAGCTTGAATATATGGAATGTTCCTTTCTGACTCTGCATGTAGTTTCATATGAACAAATGTTTCTGGTTATAAACTTGGTTTTTTACGATCTTTTTACAATCAACATACAGTTCAAGTGCTGCAGAAGAGGAACAAAGCCCCAGGGAGACAACGGGGGTGTCTTCAGCCGGTGAAGATTGGGTGCCGGGGGTTTCAGGTGATGCCGTGGAAGAAGCAGATAGACAGCAGTGCGACTGGGAAGAGACCCTGCTCCTGCCTGATCAGACGGTGCCGGCCGAGGAGGAGGAGATGGAGTACGGTACTCCTGCCCATTACTGGTGGCTGGAAGGCCGGTTGGATGCGATGGAAGGGGACTTGGCTCAAGCAGACTATCTAATTGGCCTGCTGGTGCAGGGTGAGTGCTCTACCCAGCCGGCTTCTCGAGCCCAAGAGGCAGGAGGAGCACATGTTCGAGCTCAGCTGCCACCTTCTCTACCTGCTCCAGGACCTCAGCCACAGGTTCAAACCCAGCCTGGGCCCCAACAACCTGTGCCACAGCCAGCTACTCAAGTTCAAGCCAAAACCAAAAGAGAGAGGCGTGGTATAAGCTAGCAACACAGTATCTATAACTGCACAGGTACGACCGTACAGAAAACCCACAGATAAAAATGCACTTTTGCACTTTCATTCTTTTCATCCCCCCCATCTCCGTAATAATTTACCGTATAGCCAATTTTTAATCTTTTTTTTTCTATTTTTTTTATTTTTTAATATCTAACATAAAAAAACTATAGAAGACTACAAAAGTATAAAGGGGAGGGGGGGAAAGGGGGAAGGGAGAACTGGGAAAAGGGAAAATCAACATACAAACAACAAACACTACACTACATGTCTTGTATTCCCTTCATACTGCAATTTTTTCTTAAAAGTTAACTTTCTAATATGCTATCAGATTGGTAAGTCTTATAAAATACAGATTATATTCAGGATCAGAACTTCTTCCCCCCCCCCCTTGCGTCTCGGTCTTAATTCTCTCTGCGCAGCTGGAGCAGCTGCGCCCGCTCTTTCCTCCCCCCCACTTTCCCCTTCAGACTTCGAACTTTCTTCCTGCTGAAACTCCTGATGGTTGAACAAAAAGTCTGTCAGCTGCGCGTCCGATGTAATCTTGTAAGTTTGATCTTTATATCTGAACCAGACGCCTTCTGGAAACAGCCACTTATATTTTATATCACATTTCCTCAAGAAAGCCGCAAGTCCTTTATACTTGAATCTTCTTTTACGAGCCAAAAATGGAACATCCTTCAATATTTTAACCTTATTGCCCAAATAATCCAAGTCCACATTATACGAATTGTCTAAGATGGTGTCCCAAGTCTTCTTAGATGAAAAGTCAATAATAATCTCGCGAGGCAGCTGCCGCTTCATTGCATACTTTGAAGATGTCCGCCGGGCTTCCAAAATATCGTTTTTTATCTCTTCTTTAGTTGCCTTTGCGAATAGCGCCAAAAGTCCAGACACCAAATCTTTTAAATTTTCATTTTGCTCTTCTTTTACATTTTGAAGACGCAATACCGTTTGGGCATGGTCCACTTGTAATCCTATTATTTGATTCTCCAAAAGCTTCACTTCCTTACTTGTTGCTTTCATGAGTACTGCGTTCTCGTGCGCAGACTGCTCTGCTCAGATCGCTGTTTCTTTAATGGCTTTCATCTCGCTCTCCACTGAATCAACCTTTTGCCCCATTTCATTCAGTTTCACTACAAAGGGCTGCACAGCATCGAAAACTGCTCGTCTCACCAACTCTTCCAAAGTTTTCCCCTTCCCCTGTAACGTCGCCATCACTGATTTACTCATTGCTGGGCTCTGCTTTCTCGTCGCCATCTTAGGGGGGCAGGCGCCAACTAAGTTCCGAAACTCGGTGCAGGGGAAGAAGTCTGCGCCTTTTTAGATTCAATTCCCACCGATCCTTCGCATACGCTTAAAAATCAGAAGGGATTCGCTTACTTACAGGTCTTCACCTTAAATCTGCTTATTGCCGTTCTCCATGGCCCGGCAGCACACGCGGTGCTGCGCCAGTCTGCCGGCCTCCGTTGGAGCAAGCGGGCAATTTACCCCCTGCATTACTTCCAGAGGGTTCTTCCCGCGGCGCCCCGGATCCAGGCTCCCTCACTGGGAGTCCTGGAGGTTAACCCTCGCGGGTCAACCACCCGGTCAGGCTGCTCAGACAGTTCCCCCCGGACCTGCAGAGAGGAACGTCTGACATGGCCGGGAAAACGAAACCGAATCCCCGTATAGCCAATTTTTAAGGCTACGTCAAAACTCTACATCGATACAGGATTTTCAGACACACGCGATACAATTGGAGAGGCAACTGGCTGAAAAAAGATATCCGACCCAGGTGATTAATCAGTGTAAGAATAGAGCTATTAAGAGAGATAGACAGGCCTTTTTAAAGAATAAGGGAAAGAGGCAGGAAGGCAGGTTTTGTTTTGCATTAGATTATACACCTTTGACGCAATGTATTAGGAGTATTATTTACAAATATTGGCCTCTAGTGGAGAACTTGCCTGGATGTCAGGGGAAGCCGCTTATTGCCCTTCATAGAACTAGGAGCTTCAGGGACCAATTGACACACACGGACATAGTAAAAAAGGTTCCAGTTGAGGGACTACCGAAGGGACATTACAAGGGTGGTAAATGTAATACATGTGATCAGGTGATGTCATCACAACAATTTAGAGGTCTGGGATTGTTCTGGAAGGAGTTCTCTAATTGTAACAGTCAGAATGTGGTATATCTGATAATATGCTCATGTGGTAAGATGTATGTAGGATGTACGGGACGATCTATCAAAACAAGGATTCAAGAACATCGGTCGAGGATACGAAGGAATGTTGAGGAGGCACCGTTAGTTGCACATTTCAAGGATATGGGACATGGTGAAACCGATTTTGTATATACCGTATTGTATGTAAGTCGCAGCAAGGAACCCATGATTGCGCAACGGGACCTGCTGCGTCAAGAGGCTTGGTGGATTTTTAAATTGCGATCTATGGAACCAAGAGGGCTAAACAACTCTTTTGATTTGACCGCTTTCTTATGAGGATATGTCCTAGAAGCACTGGCACTTTAAATGAGATACTTGAAGTTGAACTATTGACTAATTGGATGTAATATATAACGGCTGAGGGAACGTAATTAAATTGCTGACGCCATAGAGCGTGCTGCCACTATGCACTTTGAAGGTTGAGAAATTTACTGTTTGTAAGTATTTATATAACATTTTTAATCACATTATGTATGTTAGTACAATTTGATATCAATTTAGAAGATTTTTATATTGTATTTATGTATTGTATTTATGTGGCTTTTTCTTACAGTGTTTATTGAGAATACACCCATCAAAATTGTTTGTGAGTACATAGTGGCATGATTGCAATATAATTTATTGTGTATTAGGTATTTATTTTAACAATCGATTTTGTATGTTTTCACAGTGGTAACTGCTTTGAGAAAGGGGCATCCGGAACGGGAACCTCTTGCTGGCGTACCCGTCAGCAGTTACTTTGATTGTATCAGAAATCTTGTAATATGGTAGCATTTGATTGTACCTATGCAAGTTATGAAAGATATGTGTGATGGATAATATACCTCAGGTGTTATGATACTATATATACACTTTAAATGTTCTGGGTATAATTTGGTGCATGAAACTTATTAATTAAAGTGTATTATCTATACTTTATTGTGTTACCTAGTTAGTCGGGTGCGGTTATAGATACTGTGTTGCTAGCTTATACCGCGCCTCTCTCTTTTGGTTTTGGCTTGAACTTGAGTAGCTGGCTGTGGCACAGGTTGTTGGGGCCCAGGCTGGGTTTGAACCTGTGGCTGAGGTCCTGGAGCAGGTAGAGAAGGTGGCAGCTGAGCTCGAGCGTGTGCCCCTCCTGCCTCTTGGGCTCGAGAAGCCGGCTGGGTAGAGCCCTCACCCTGCACCAGCAGGCCGATTAGATAGACTGCTTGAGCCAAGTCCCCTTCCATCACATCCAACCAGCCTTCCAGCCACCAGTAATGGGCAGGAGTACCGTACTCCGTCTCCTCCTCCTCGGCCGGCACCGTCTGATCCGGCAGGAGCAGGGTCTCCTCCCAGTCACACTGCTGTCTATCTGCTTCTTCCACAGCATCACCTGAAACCCCCGGCACCCAATCTTCACCGGCTGAAGACACCCCCGTTGTCTCCCTGGGGCTTTGTTCCTCTTCCGCAGCACTTGCCAACCAGCCCTTAGCCATTCCCGTAACTGCAAGTATTCCATACTGCACCACATGGGCTTGATTTTGTAATCAGTTCCAACGTGGGTCTGCAGCTTGGGCTCCTGCGCCCATGTCCCAAGTTCCAGTTGAGCCCACATCGGTGTAATCCCAACTTAGGAGTTCATTACGCACAGTCTCCCAGTTCTGAGGCCCGCTGGCCTCCCCCCTGTGGACATCCTCCACCAGGTGCCCGGCCTCCACATCCCATCTGTACCACTGTGGGGAGCTGGTCCGAGTAGTGCCTGCCGAGAGTGTGGATAGGCAACCCGTTTCTCAAACAGGTCCTCCCGTTGCTCCCTGCTCCGTCGACCCAACGGTCCTACTGAGATTGATCATCGAGCGGGAAAACATAGTGCCAGGTCACCTCTCCCTGGTTTCCCGGGGTCTGGAACACCATTGCCGAGGAGTTGGCAATGATATTAGCTGTTCACATCCATGGACACCACTCGTTTTTGATTGAGCTCCTTCAAGGATCGCTCTGTCCTGCCCGGTACCACCGGCAGGCAATTCTTTAGTCCTAGCACCCTCCTGTCCAGGCACAGACAGATCAATCAGGTTCTCTCTAGTATCCATCCTCCCTGGGTGAGGGGTTGGGGGAGTAAAAGCTGGGATTCTCAACAAAATGTCAGACTATGGAATCCCTGTTATCTAGAGTTCGTCTCCCCCTTCTGCAAGAAGCACAATTTCTTGATTTCAAAAGGTTTATTGAAAGACTAGGCTCTGACACAAGTATCCATATTCTAAGGCCTAGAAAGGATCTTGGCTGAACACATACATTGTCAAGAATGAGAGAAGAAAACGAAACTGGTGATACATCAAACCCTGCACTCCCAGCCTCCCCCCCATCCTCCAGGGCGATGGGAACTTTGCTGTGGGAAGGCTCGGCCCGTCAAGGTCTCTAGCTGTAGAAACAGATAAGAGTATTCTCTCCCATGGAAAGTGCGGTCAAAATAACACCTGGACCTGAAGGGAGAAAAAGACTAGCAACTACAGATTAAACATGGCGTAACTCTGACCAAGAAACCCACAATGTATTAGATCCTGACAAAGTGCTCCACTCCTAATACCAGCTGGGTTAAGAGGTGGCCATTTGAGGGGCGGGAAGGCCATTTTTGTCCTCCTCTGCTGCCCTGCGGGCACATTCAGCAGTAGAAGAGGCCAAAAACAGCCTTCCCGCCCTTCACGGGAGGAGGGGGAGGATGCCGCAGGCCTGCAGGGCAGCTAGGTAAGGTAAGGGTGGGGGTGGAGGTGGGGCTGGGGTTTAGGCAATTTAAAGGGCCCTGCCACTTGCAAGCGGCAGGAGAAGTTTATACTGCCCCTTTAATACGACCCAAACGAACCAGTAGACCAGTTCGTGGAAGTTCATGGAAAGGAGCTTCTACGAACCACTAGTTCGCGAACCACAAACCAGCATGGTTCGTGCGTTTTTTTGAGTCGTGATTTGATTCATGCCCATCTCTAATTGGAATTCCTCCTTTCTTTGCCCCCCCCCATGCCATTTGACTGCTACTAAGTGTGCAACTCAGGTTTCATACAGCCCAATTTGTTTGTTTTTAATTTGCAGCTTTTTCTTAGGTCATCTGCCAATCATGTGGAGAACATTTAAAAATAACGAAGTGG
This sequence comes from Eublepharis macularius, assembly GCF_028583425.1. Classification (NCBI taxonomy): domain Eukaryota; kingdom Metazoa; phylum Chordata; class Lepidosauria; order Squamata; family Eublepharidae; genus Eublepharis; species Eublepharis macularius. Next base: position 25,285,876 of record NC_072791.1, on the reverse strand, counting down.
TTTATGATCTTTTGGCACAGTGGTAAGTTACTGACAACTTGAAACAGAGGATACAAGCTGCCATGCTGGTTGTGCCTGATAACCTGTTATTGCCAAGAATACTGTCTTTGGTCGGATGTTTCATATGATTTCTGCAAGAAATTTCAAGTATTAGATTTTTGGTAGTGTATTACTTTGGATGTGAAATCCATTATTATCCCTCATTCTGACTCGCTGTCTACAGGTTAAGGAGTTCATTAGAGAAAATGGGTGAGAGGCATCTGGGAGCTGTGTGAGGGCTAAAGAAAGAGCAGAAAGAGATTCCTGAGGGAAACTCTTATAGGAATAGCCTGTGTGAGAGGAAGAAAGCTGTGGGAGCATGTGTGAAGGAGCTCTTTGAGAGAGCTTGAGGGGCCTGTTTCCAAGAGAACCTTCAGAGAGTGCTAAGGAAGCCTGCCTGGTTGAGGCACTGAAAAACAGAGCTGGTAGTTTAGCACCCGGAGAACAGAAACAGACATCTTGAGAGGATTCTGTATCTAATTCTCAACATGGTCCCATTCGTGGATATTTAAATTCATCGATTGGAGACATAAACAGACAAGAGAAAACCCTTGGTTTGCAGAAAAGTCTGAAGTCTTAAAAAAAGTATTGGGGTGTTAACACGTCAAATAACAGAAGCAACTCCTAAATGTATGCCTTCTGATATCTCAGTGGTCATTGTGGGGATTGCTGGGCAGCTCCAACAATATTGCAGTATTGCCAACCTTTATATCTTGGTTTCTGTCCATAAAAAGCAGGAGAAGGGTGCTTTCGGGGGCTATTTTGGCTTCCGTTTCATCCCTTCTATTCTTTCTCCTTCTCTAGAAGGAAGACACAAAAGGGCCAGGCCCATCAGCAACCACTGTACCGTGCCACTTGCTATCATGCAATTTGCACAGCTTACCCAGGTGAGGTGGTGGCTACCAGACTACCTGATGCCACACAACTTGCCTAGTCCCAATGGCAGCCTCCTCCCAACTTGCATGACTTGGCTAGGCCTGGTTGCTCTCTGGAGCTCTCTCAGCCTCACCCACCTCATAAGGTGTTTGTTGTTGTGGGGATAATAATGGCATACTCTGAGTGGGTATTAAATTGTTCTGAAGGGCAGTATATAAATCAAATGTTGTTGTTGTTGTTATCCATTACGCCCGGAAACAAATTACCCATTTGCTAGTCTTCAGGAACGTTAAAGAAGTTCTAACCTTAGCTCATTATGACTCCAGATTTTTGTCATTTTTTCATTTTGTAGGGCTGAAGAATATGGACCAGTTCTGCGTATTAATGTCTTTCACAGAGTCTCAGTGTTAATATTAAGTCCTGAAGGAGTAAAGGTATTTTATTAAATATCTATCTCAGCCTATGTGAGGTGTGTGTGTGTGAAGACAAGTGTAATATAAATTAAAAAATCAGCTCATATTACAGCCCTTAGACATACCATAAGCCCAGCGTTGTAACTTGTAACTACTGATACCCATACTATGTTGGCTCAGTTTTTCCCTTCTCCTGAAATTGACTATCCACCTTTAAAAACAAAATCACTACAGGATTATTGATGCACCTGTCTCTTTATTTGTCCACTATTAATTGTTTAAAAGGAAACTAGGATCGTAAAATGTAAAACTACTCTTTGGGATGGGAGGAGGCCCATTTGATGTCATCATGGGGGAGCTAGCCAATTAGCACAAAGCTTAGCTTAATAATATCAGAATAATCGTTTCAGAGGTCAGACCAGGACAGGAAAATATTTGAACTGGATGCAATGAAAGCACTTCCAGACAGTTTATGTTATCTTAAAATATTGTATGTCTCTTCCCCTAAATATGAAATGTAATGATTTCATCTGAAAGATCAAGGCAACTTTTCCTATTAATTCTTGAACTGGCAAAGTGTAGTAGATGAATCTGAGAAAGTTAATCTTTCAGGGAAGACATTTCCGTCTTTAACACAAAGGAACAATTTACAAGATTATCTTGTCTCTTTAACAGCAGAGTCCAAAGAAGAATTACACCCTTCTAAGCATATCAACGTCAATGGATTTAGAAGGATGTAACTCTTCTTAGGACTACACTGTAAAACATGCCTTGACAACTGATCATGAGAATTGCTTGTTGATGTGTAATCCTCAGCATGCTTGTTCGGAAATAAGTGTCATTGAGGGCAATGGTATCAACTAAACAAGTTTAGAACTGAAGAAAATGGCTGGCTGTTGTTGATATCTAAAACAGGGGGAGCCCCACCCGATATGGCGTCCTGAAGCTGTGTGGGGGTTTTGTCCCAGACAGAACTTGAAGAAAAAGTGCCAGTTTCCTCTGGTAAAAGGATCCCACAGAGGGGGGGACTTCTGGATGAAACCTCTTCTTCTGTGCGGGAAATGGCACTGGAGATGGTGTAATGTTAAATGCGCCACAACTTTATTAAACAGGTAGGCATAGTATAAAGACTGAGGTAAAATTTGTTGGTAGAACAGAATACTTGTTAAGTTTCAGGCAAAACAGTTTCCTTTAAGCTTAGTTTTTGTGTTCTTAGTTCTTAATAGTGAGAGACGGTTGGTTTAAAACATTGTAACAATGTTTCTTTACAGAGTTCCCTTTTCCATCTTAGGTGTTCTGACATTAATTCACCACTGTTTTCCTTTTACAACAGACCCGGGGTCCTCCTCAGAGCCAAACTGCCTTTAGACACTGGGTAGGAATTAATAGTCTTTCCCTAAGAAGAATTACTCCTTATTCACTTGGATGGAATGGGAGTTTCCACTCACTACCCAAACCCTCTTTGCCAAAACACCCACACACACACCCATTCACACAGTTCTATCGTGGGTGTGCTAACAGGTTTCATCTTGCACTGGCTTTTATGCTTAGAATTCTTAACCCTCAAAACACTGGTGTCACTGTTAGGGCAACAGATCTTTTTTCCCTCATGCTGGAGGAGGAACCTGTCTGACCTTTCCTGTCAGGTGCTTCAACATACTCTCTCAAAAATCCCTGTCAGCAACCCTTTCATCCTGAAGGTGGATTCTGACTGGCCAATCAGAGGGAAGGAGGAAGCCTGCCAATCAAGCTGTTATTCCAGGCCACTGCCAACTCCTCCCCCTCCAACTCTCCAAGTGCTGCACCTAGGAAACCTTATCTTTAAATTGAATTTTGTCACAAACCTCTAGAAAAAATATCCTCTCCAAATGTTTAGTGGTATCCGTGTGACAGTGTATTAGTACTGGCATTGGTATTGTTAATGGTATTAGTATATTTCATTTATGAGAAATTGAACTGATCTGTGATTTATCTTTAGGAGTATCTGATGCTACCACAATACCCAAAAGACCCATTTACATATGGTCGTGTTTATAGTATGTTTGGTGTAAGGTAAGTTAATTTAAAGCTGTTATACATGATGTGTGGGATTTAAAAAAAAATTAACAGTTGATCAAAGTTCCAGGAAAAACCAAAAACATGTAATTATGTTCCTTCATGCAGATTGAAATCAGGACAGAGAATGGACATATACATCTAATCTCTGTATTTTATTGCAAAAAGAATTTTTGTTAATTACTTAAATATAAAAGTCATGAACTGAATGTAGTCCTAAAAGTCTTGCCCCTTGAGTGATTCTCAGTGAGTTGATCGAATAATGGCAGGCATCCATTCAGCAAAACATTCACCTTGAGTCTCAGTGAAAAGGGCGGCCTATAAATGACATAAATTATTAAATAGATTAATTGGTTAATTTATTTCATTATTGTTTTGTATATTGATTTTAGTATTGTTGTTTTCTTGTTTTATTGATTTTAAACTGTTCACCGCCCAGAGCTCCCGAGGATGGGTGGTATATAAATTGAAATATAAATAAAATAAATAAAAAATAGATGTTAAGACTTCCTCCAACCTTTCTCCAACATGTGGCTCTTCTTTTGGAAAGAGAGCTTCATACATTGGAGCAAGGCTCCTTAAGGTAGTGGAATGTCCTCTGGTCTAAGGTAATACATCCTGTTGCAGTAATATAGATCAAAGCACATTACACAAATTAATACACTTCTATTCTAAGTGAACTTCTGCACTTTGCATTACCTGCCTTGAGTTTTTTTCCAGACTGTTGTATAACAAACAGGTATGCTTTCATCTTTGACAATAATAACCTCATAACTGCCAGTGAAAAAACAGGCAAATTTTAATTCTGTCACTATAGAAAATGTATATACGCAGTTATACTTCTTCATTTTCACCAGATGAAAATACCATTTTCAAGGTTATCAGGTGCCATATTCCTTGTTGCAAGTAACTAGTCACTCTAAAATGTTTGTGCTCACACTAGAAATGTTGAAAAAAGAAACTGTTTTCATCAGGTACATTTACAATCCTATCCTGAACACACATGAAACTGCCTTATACTGAATCAGCCCATAGGTCCATCAAAGTCAGTATTCTGTACTCAGACTGGCAGTGGTTTTCTGGGGTCTCAGGTAGAGGTCTTTCACATCACCTACTGCCTGATTCTTTTATCTGTAGATGCCAGGGATTGAACCTGGGCCCTCTTCCTACATGCCAAGCAAATGCTCTACCATTGAGCTGCAGCCCCTCCCCTCTTACACATGTATTCTCTGCAGTAAGCCCCTCTTTATTCAGTTGGTCTTATTCCCAGGTAAGTGTCTATGGGATCAAAGCCTTAGTCCAACAGATTGACTACAATGGTCTCACTGGTACTGCACTTTTAAATAAGTGAACTGATGCACTTACCTATTTCATATTTATTGAGGCAAGTTTCTCAAATAATCCACTGTTGCTCAACAAGGAAAACAAACAGAGATCGAAAACGACCACGGAAGAGGCATGAGGTTCTTAACCAAACCATATATAATTCAGTGAAAAGAATGCCTGGGAAAGTAATAAATGTTTTTATTGTGCTTTTGATGTGTAAAAAGAACTTTATTCCAGCACAGTTATTAATAAACTACTACAGTATTCCACAACTGAGGCATGTCTACCGAGAAGGCCCTGTCTCTGGTAATTACCCATCATATATCCAAAGGTGGGAGCACACAGAACAGGGCCACTGATGCAGATCTTAACTGGTTAAAACGTAACAAAATTATGTCCAGTTAATAGTTGGTAAACCCACTTCAAACCGTAGTTTCAAGTCTGGATGTAAATATAAGCACCGTAGTTTGTTCCAACCACATGGCAAACTAGTGTACAAGTGAGGAGGAGGGAGCTTGTGGCCTGTGTCCCAATCTCAGGGGTGGCCTGATCACTTGGCAAATCAAGGCAATTGCTAGGAGGGGGGGGGATTGCCTAAAGAGAGGGCCACAGGCAGCCCCAGGATTCCAGGGTGCAGGGCAGAGAAAGAGGCAAACCAGCGTTCCACCTGTGTATGTCTACTATACCTACTCAGAAGTAAATCCCACTGTGTTAAATGGTATTTACTTCCTGGTAAGCATGCTTAGGATTGCAGCCCTTGAAATGAGCTGGTTGATGTTTTATGTTTGTGTATGAATGTTGAATGGGGGAGGCACCAAAGTCGTAGTTTGCCTAGGGCAACCCAAACCCTTGGGTCAGCCCTGCCCCATTTTCCTCGCTGTAATTCGAAGGATCAGTATGTGATGTCTTTATTAATACAATGTCCCCCCCATATTTTCAGATTTTTCGGGACTGGCTTGCTAGCAGATCGCGACTATAACCACTGGCACAAGCAGCGGAGAATTATGGATCCAGCTTTTAGCCGAACGTGAGAAGAAGAAAAAATAAATTATAATCAAATATATCTCACTGAATTTACTGTGCTTTGCTGTAAATGATGTTGTCCCATTTCCAGTCCTAGTCTGGAGACAGCAGCAGGTGACATCAGCAGAGAACCCTATGGGTGCCGCTAGAAATTATATTCATTGTCCTATTCAAACAAAATGGCAACTGCAAACAATGGGAGGATCACAAGTAGAGTGATTATAATGACTGAGAAGAGCTTAATGTGAATGGGATATGCATATGAACAAACAAATGGCCATTTCCACACACGTTGAATAATGCACTTTCAGTGCACTTTCACAATCCTTTAGAAGTGGATTTTTTGTTCCACACATGGAAAATCAGTTTCAAATGTTCACTAAAGAGTATTGAAAGTGGATTATCCAACATGTGTGGAAGCAGCCAAATGTGTCCTGAGGTGTTGCAAGAGACATCTTAATAATGAGATCAAGGGAAGACGCTGCCAAGGGAAGTTCTAAAATTCTCTTGCTTTGATGTTTTCAAAATTGGCCAATCACCTACCAAAGATGAAAGAAAATGTAGACTATTATGACTGAAGTAGATTTTAAAAATCTCTTGTCTCTCAACATGAAATGGAGATCTTTGTTGAGTGCTAGTACCTTGTGGTGCATCGCCTCACTTAAAATTATTGTGTCTCCACATGTGATTTCATGTTCTATAGCCCTGTGTTCTTACATAGGATACTTTCTTACCTCACTACAGAGCTTCTTCAGTAATATTTTTTTACTTGTTCAGTTACCTGATGGGGTTAATGGGAATCTTCAATGACAAAGCAGAAGAGCTTATGAAGGTGCTGGAAGAGAAAGCCAATGGAGAGACAAAAGTTGATATAATGAGCCTGCTGAGACGAGTGACTCTTGACATCATTGCAAAGGTACTAAGTGAATCACTTTTTGCTCATAACAGGTGAAACTGTTTGCATAAATGGGGAGGGGCCAGGGATCTGTGATACAACATCTACTTTACATTCGGTATTAGAAATAGTTATATTTTGTTTAGTGGCAGAGTTACCAGTCAGAAGCGTGTTCCCCAACATGCAGAAATTAATTCTCAGGCAATTAAATTGTAGAAAAGATAGAACTTACATTTACTGAGGTAGATTCTATTCACAGAAATTTCTTGCAGAAGAAATAAAGAATCCTAGTCTAAAGCATTATTTTCCCTATAACATTGCCAGCTAGTTCAGCATTGTAGCTGCAGGCAGGTCTGTGGATCAGGCCTTCATGGTAAGAGCTCTGAAAAGGTGCATCTTCCTCCTTGGAAAGTGGTGAGGTAATCAATGGACTCAGGAAGAGAGGAAGAGTTAGGAGATGTCCCTACCTTAGACAAAGAGAAGTTATTTGCTTAACAGAAAAGTAACACATACATATAGAGACACATGCAGTGACCCCCAATGTCCAAGGCATGCTGAGTTTCCTATCACAACATACAGAAGGTCCCAGGTTCAATCCTTGGCATCTCTGTTTAAAAGCTAAGGTAGTAAGTTATGCAAAATGCCTCTGTGACCCCATACACTGCCATCCATCAGAAACCTCTCTGCACAAGTTTGTGACTTCACAGGCAGTTAAGGGCAGTCACACAACACCACTTGTCTAATTTCTGTTTATCTGGCAAAGAGCCCTGACCAAAGTCCACAAAGGTCTCCTATTCCCAGAGGCTCCACCAAATAAGCAGCCTGTTCCCTTTATTTACTTCCCCTCACCCAGCTATGGCCCAGGGCTATTGGGGAAAGGGAACTCAGAGTTAACTTTCCCTAATATGCTGCCACCATTTATTTAAACATGCCCCATTTGCCATGACCAGAGTGTTTGAGGTTTTTTTGTGTGTGTTTTATTTCCCCTCAACCAATAACTTCAAGGATGAAAACAAAAACAAGAATTTTTTTTACAACACAGAACACTGTAATAATAACATTCAATTTATATACTGCCCTTCAGGACAACTTAACACCCACTCAGAGTAGTTTACAAAGTGTGTTATTATTCTCACGACAATCACCCTGTGAGGCAAGTGAGGCTGAGAGAGCTCTAGAGAGTTGTGACTGACCCAAGGTCCCCCAGCTGGCTTCAAGTGGAGAAGTGGGGAATCAAACCTGGTTCTCCAGATTAGAGTACTGTACTGCCACTTAGAACTACTGCAACAAGCTGTAGTGAATGATTTTAAAACACATGGATATATTATGGATAAATAGGGAGTGATTACTATGTAATAGAACAGGAGTTAACAGCCAGCTATATTTCTGCTGTCTCTCTTAGCAGCTTCCAAAACCTTGTCTCTCAATAACTGCTTTTCCAACGGACTTTCAACTGTCACTGGCCCAACATTCCACCAACTCTCATTGGCTGTTTCCCAGGAGAGACAGAGCTGAAATTATTCCTGTCTGTCACAACCTGTCTGAGATTCTAGAGAGCCACTGCCAGTCAGAGTAGACTGTTCTTCCCCTGAGAAATAGTCTAACTCAGTATAAGTCAACTTCATGAGTTCATGTGGAACAGCCACTGGGGCACAGGAGAGATGTAATGAGAAGATTATCCAGGGACACTGGCCCTCAAGTTCAGTTTCTACCAATAACTGGAGCTACCAGCCTACTACCATAAGCATTAGATCAATGGTTGTTGTGGGTTTTCCGGGCTGTATTGCCGTGGTCTTGGCATTGTAGTTCCTGACGTTTCGCCAGCACTGACACTGAGAGACTCTGTCTTTTGGTGCTACACCTCTGAAGATGCCAGCCACAGCTGCTGGCGAAACGTCAGGAACTACAATGCCAAGACCACGGCAATACAGCCCGGAAAACCCACAACAACCATCGTTCTCCAGCCGTGAAAGCCTTCGACAATACATTAGATCAATGTTTCTCAACTTGTGAGTGCTGATCAAAAAAGCAGGTCTCAAACCCTGTAAATGTGGGCTGTAGGTTTTTGCAGTTTTATTGATTTGGGCATGAGGTGTTTCTTTTGTTTTGTTTTTTGTTTTTTTAAAGGGGGTCATAATACCAAGAAAACTGGGGCTCGGGGAGTCATCATACCAAAAAAGTTGGGAACCCCACCACGTTAAATGATAAAGAGTGAGTGATTTTGTAAGGAAGAGGAACTAAGTTTGAGAAGCCGCAAACCCTAATATCTAGAAACCCTTTGAAAGCCCAGGTTATGATGTTGACATGCTTTCCTCCCTAATAATGAGGGCTAACTGCTATCTGTCTATCCATCTTTACCTTTACAAGAAACTACGTGAGTTGATATTCTACTTGGCATAAAATTTGCAGATATGTAAACAAAGAAAAGCCAGGTAGTGGAATATATATCAGCCCCTACCCCATGAATTCCAATCTCTAACCAATCTTCTGATTTTTCTCAATGTTGTCAGGTGGGGTTTGACTTAGAACTGAACACTCTGTACGATGACCAAACACCTTTCCCACATGCAGTGACTACGATCATTGAAGGAGTTTCTGAGGCACGCATCCCTACTTTTGAGGTCAGTGCAGCTTTTCTTCTTATGAATTCTTTTCCTATACAGCCCTTGCATTCTTGTGCCACTGAGTTGCTTCCAACTTATGGCAACCCTGTGAATTAACGGCCTCCAAAATGGCAGCCTTACAAAGCCATTTAATAAAAAAGACAATCAAATGGAGGGAGGATCACTTTTAATTGGTAAAATGTTAGAAGTGTTTTATGACCCTGACCCAAAGCAAGGTCCTGTGTAGCCGGCATTTCTCTTTAAATACACTGGGGAGAGCCATCCATATCTTCTTTTGCCCTCAGTCTGAGCTGCTGGATGAAGACTTTGTTTTGTTTGGTATTCGCTCTGTAATCCTTCCATCCCGGCTGTCATGTCTTTGTATGCCTCTGATTTTACTTGTTTTAGTGCTGTGGGTTTTTAGGATGGTATAATTTTACTTGTTTTAGTGTTGTGGGTTTTTTTAGGTTGGGATGATTTATTTAAAAAATGTGATTTTGTTATGTATATTTTAATTTGTTAGCTGCCCTGACCTGAATATCCCAAACAACCCTGACCTTGTCAGAGCTGAGAAGCTAACTTAGTAATTGGATGCAAGATGCAATGGCAAACCACCTCTTTTACTCTCTTGCCTTGACAACCCTAACAGGGGTCACTATAAGTCAGCTGTGGCTTGACAGCACGTACCACCACTGCCAACCTTACTGGCCCTTATGAAGGCAGAAAGGCAGGGTATAAACATTGTAAATAAATAATAAAATATTATTTATTTAGTACATGCCAGGGAATAGAAAAATGGTGAAAAAGGTTCAGGAAAGCTTGAGGCTGATACGTCGTACTGGGAAGGAGTGTATCGAGCAGAGGCGCAAGGCCATCCAGAATGGAGATGAGACCCCTATGGATATTCTTACTCTGATCTTGAAGAATGCAGGTAGGAGAATTCCTGTGGAAGGCAACTCGTAATTGCTCTGTGTCATACTGAACGTAACATGCGAAGCACCTGGTCCAAACTATAAGATTGTGAATTTGGCCTACGAGTTAAGGAAACCTTGATTATAAGCAGGGCTCATTTCAAGGGGGAACGTGCCAGAACTCAGTTCAGGCAGTTCCCCAAAGAGGTCACCTGACTACCTCACTCTTGGCCATTTGGGGCCTGTTTCAGCCTGGATTGGGGCCAAAACGGCCCAGATCGGGCCTCTGGCAGGTGGTGGATCACTCTCCCACTCAGCAGTGGCCCGATCCTGACCATTTTGGGCCTCTTTTGACCATTTTCAGCCCCTTTTTGCCATTTTGGGCCCAATTTCAGCCCTGAATGGCCAGGATTGGGTTCAAAATGGCCAGGATAGGTTATGTCAGGGGGTGTGACATATGCCAATCAGTTATGCCAATGACACACTTTCAGCCATGTCAAGTGGGCATAAGCTAATGAGTTATGCTAATGAGTTCCTCCAGCTTTTTTTCTATAAAATGACCCCTGTTTATAAGAGTAGTTTGCATTCAAACAGGATACTTAAGGCAGTCATGGACCATTCTTACTAGGAAGCATAAAAAAAGAGATTGGACCAAAACATCAGAGTTGTTTTAGACATTTAGGCTGAGTCAATGATCTACTGGATCTGTTCTTTAATTAGAGTGAGGGAGATAAGTCTGGCAATGTTGTGGGCTGGACTTAGTGGAATTCCAGACCAAAAGAATGGGGTTGAAGAAGATTCTTGGTGATCCATAGTTGAGCAAGATCCACTATGCTGTTAGGCAGTGTCAGGTGGTGATCTGAAGCAACAGGTTTTAGACTTTGTTAAAGGCTGTAGATCTATGCACACTATGCACACCATTGATACTGATCGTTCTCACTTCCACATAAAAATGCCCAGGAGTGTCTTGCAACCTTAATAAGCTGGACTGTTTTTCATGCATTTTTGAGATATTTTTAGTCCCTTTTATTCTGTAAAGATTTACTCGGTCTCATCTCTAGAGCCATGTCGTATTTTTGCCCTCTTGTACCTTTGGAGCAGAATGTCAACCTTTCCCTTTGTTTCCTGCCTCAACAGCACAGGAGGGAGACTATGATGATGAAAACATGCTGGACAACTTTATCACCTTCTTTTTTGCAGGTTTGTAAATCTGTTCCCCTTTTAATATGTAATCACGCTGATCTACAAAGGAAGATCTGCACATATTATAAGCAGGTTTTTGAGGGTCCACCTGATGAGGATGCAAATACTGAGGATCAGTATTCATATTTGGGTAATTGCACAGGCTTTAAATGCAGAGTGTACTTTCAACTCTTGGAAATGTTTTCCAGTGAAGAATTGTGCAAGAAACCATTGTGATGCTTTCCCATCTGCGCATGTTTCAGTACAGATGTAACTGCCTGCAAATCATTTCTACTTTGGGAGCCGGCCTCACATTCTCTGCTTCCATTATCCAGATCATGGTTTCCTCATAAGTGAAACCGTAATTTGAAGCGAATTTGCATAACCATGGTTATGAAGCATGGTTACTCTGGTTTGCATCAGTAATGGCTGCAGTGTAAACATGATGCGAAACTAATGCTGGGAAGAAACGGTAGTAAGAGGAAGTCATGCTTTCCTCAAACTGGCCGGAAAACACTGATGACAGTTGGAAAAATTCTCTTCAAGGAGAGACTAGCTCCTCTTCAAGGAGAGGTGACAGAAATCATAATAGATACTGTTACATGCATTGTGACTGTATTTCATTGTGAGTGTCACATTTGAAACATCCACCTTGCATTGTGTTCAATTAAGTCCTTATCAGTGTCACAGTTGCCCCAACCCACTAGGGATCTATTTATGTAACTTCGTCCAGATTGCTTTTTCTTTTTATTTCCCACTATTTTCCTGTTTTTCTCCTCCTGTGTGTGTGAGGCGCAGTCCGAGAGGAGAGACTCAGATTTGGGAAGTTTGTCTTGCCTGTGGCTGTTTAGGTCGGCTACATCTCATAGAGGAATCCTGGGGAAGCTGGGATCCTTCTTATACAAAAACCCAGGGAGCAAGGAGACGAACTAAGGTGTTCCTCCTTCTTTAAGTTCAAACCTTGGTGGTGGCAGCAAGACTTACCATCCATGGAGTCTGAAGGGATGGAGAGGGAAAGTTAAAGAGTGCTGACAAGCCCCCAGTGGGGGCAGGGGATTCCCTGCCCCAGGTCTTGTTATCTGTTGCTGCTGGAAATTTTGGCGGGAGAAATATTAAAAAGAAAAATAAGGCCTCATCTACTTACAGAAAGTTCTCACCACAGAGTTCTAGCGATTCCTAGATCTATCCAGAAATCACAATAGGTAGCACTAGGAAACACTCTCAGTTTAAAGCTAAACGTTCTGGGTAGCTTTAGGACTTGCCGGGACTCTAGGAGAAGAACTTCCTAGACAAGGCGTTATTTTGCTTTTTAATTTTTTTCCCTGGGACTCTGTCCCCCTCAACTCCCCTGCCATTCCTTTCAACCATCCCTCTGAATGGTGATGCTGTGCACTGAACAATGCCCAGGAGAAGAAGTCATTACTAGAGGTGGGCGTGAATCGTAATACAAATCAAAATTAGGCACGAACTGGGCCAGTTTGTGGTTCGTGAAAATGCAGTTTGTGGGGCCACGTTTTCCACAAACTCCACGACTTTTTTGGCCCAATTCATGAGTGGTTTGTGAAGCCAGACAGGCAACGGAGGTCTGGAATGCCTGCCGACCTTTTGTTGCCATGGTAACCCAAATCTTAGTCCACCTAACCTTGATAGGCAGGTCTCCCTTCCAACCGCAGAGCTCCCATTCTGTTATATAGGAACCAAGAGCAGGGGGGAGATGGGCCTTCTGTAGCCATGGGGACATCAATCTCATTACTCCAAACCCTGTTAGGCAGGTCTGACTGCCAACCACAGACCTCCTGTTCTGCTCTATGTGAGCATTTGTTATATAAGGCACAGCTTTCTGCCTCGTGCTTTCAGTTACAGCAGACAGTGGGAGAGTGAGGAGCCGTTGCTGGGCCTGGGATATGAATGAGAGAGGGAAAGTGGAATTGAGCTTGGCTGCTGCTGGGTTAAAAGAGACTGAAAAGCCTCTTCAGCTTTAGTCTTAGCATTGCTGGGAAGGGTGCCTTCTTTCCTCCACCCCACCCCACCCCAGTCCTATGGCCACTGCCTGGCTCTGGGCTGGGGCCTAGATTGACTGAAGCCTACCTTTTTTTCCCTTGGATTTTCTTTCTTTCTCCTTATTCCTTCTGGGTTTACTTATTATCTATTTTGTGCACCTGTCCCGCCTGCTCAGGTCAAGTGTCTGTGTGTGGTGGGGTAGGGCTCTACCCCACTCCTTTTGTTCTGAGGCCAAGCTAAGCACCTATCCATGGGACTTGGTCTCTCACCCCCCCCAACCCTGATGGGGGGAAGGGGTTGTGTCGGTGCCACCACAGCTGGCAAGTGGGTCATGTCAGCAGCTACGTCTTCTGGGGTAGAGGGGCAGAAACATTTCTGTGCATGTTCTATGTTGTCCTCCCCCCCCGGCAGACCTGAAAGAGGCATCCCTTGAGGGGGAGGCATCCTTCTCATCTGCCATGGCCGGCAGGTGGGTAATGTCTGTGGCCACCACTCTTCAGCACGAGGGACAGTGTTACACATATGTGCGGGACAGTGGGAGGGTCCTCTATCATGGAACTTTGTGTATCCCCCCCCCAACCTAGAGGGTATGGCTTCCATCGTTGCTGCCATGGCCAGCAGGGGGGTGATGTCTGTAGCCTCCACTCCTCAGCATAAGGGACGTTTTTGCATATAAAATTGTACAAGATGGCAGGAGGGCCCCAGATCCATGGGACCAGCAGTCTCCTCTCCACCGCTGGCTGTGGGGGGAAAGAGTTCTGTCCTTGCCGCCATGGCTGGCAAGTGTGTGATGTCTGTGGCTGCATCCTTCTATGGTCCCTAATGGGAAGTGCAGTCTCCTCTGTGCCAGGGGGAAGGGGTTCTATCCTTGCTACACGGCCAGCAGGTGGGTGATGTCTGTGGCTGCATCCTTCTATGGTCCCTAATGGGACCTGCAGTCTCCTCTGAGCTGGAAGGGTTCCGTCCTTGCCCCCATGGCTGGCAGGTGGGTGATGTCTGTGGCTGCATCCTTCTACAGTCCCTAATGGGACCTTCAGTCTCCTCTGCACTGGGGGGGAAGGGGTTCCATCCTTGGCACCACGGCAGACAGGTGGTGTCTGTGGCCGTATCCTTCTATGGTCTCTAATGGGACCTGCTGTTGCCTCTGCACTGGGGGGAGGGGGGTCCATCCTTGCTGCCATGGCTGACAGGTGGGTGATGTCTGTGGCCACCACATCCTATCTCTGGGACTTAGAATGGACTCCCCCCAAGGTGGGGAAGGCATCTGTGACTGCTGCCTCATCGTCAAGGTGTCTTTTGCTGGTAGAATCAATTCTATGTACTCAGATAATGTAATAATATGTCATAATGTGAGAACATGCAACAATGTGATATGAAATACTTTGATAATATGAGTATATGCAACAATGTGATATGAAATACTGTGATAATAATTGTGTGCCGTGGAGGTTTGGGTGGACTTTGTTCGGTTGGTGGCCATGTCTTCTAGGGCAGAGGGGCCTCATGCTGTTGAGATCATAAGCTGTGGGAGTTAATAGGACCCCCCCCAAAAAAAAACCCTGCCAGAGGGACTTAGAATAACCTTCCGCCAAAGGATGTGGAGGTGTCCGTCAGTGCTGCAACATCCAAAAGATTAATTTTGTCGGCGGCTAGTCACTTACCGCTCCTCAGCACAAGGGACAGGTATCAATCAGTCTTTTTCCCATCCCAGGGGCATACCCTGCAGAGCATCCATGGGACTTAGGCTCCATCCAGGGAACTTAGTCTTACCCTTCTCAACCACGGGCCACCAACATCACTTACCTGCTGGACATGATGGTGGCCGCCCATTGGGGCATGCGGGTGGGCACAGGGGGTGCTGCTGGCTGGCAGCTAACCCCCCCCCCCCGCCCCCAAGAAGGGAGGCAGCCTTCCACCTCCTGAAGCCTGCGAGGAGGGGGCGGCCACCAAATCACCTGTCTGCCAGACATGATGGTGGGCACCCAGAGGGGATCCGTACAGGAACAGGGGAGTGCCACTGGCTTGTGGCCAAACCCTCATCCCTGAGAAAGGAGTGGCTGACTGCCTCCACAAGCCCACAAGGAGGAGAGGGTACTAATATCACCCGTCTGCCAGACCTGATGGTGGCCACCCATCAGGGCATGTGAGCAGGCATGTGGGGTTGCTTCCAGTTGGCAGCCAAACCCCTGCCCCCAAGGAGGGAGGTGGCCGACCACCTCCCAAAGTCCGCGAGGAGGGGACAGCCACTGACATCACCTGCCTGCCAGACGTGATGGTGGCCACCTGTAGGGGCATGTGGGCAGTAACAGGGAGGTGCTGACGGCTGGCAGCCAAACCCCCCCATCCCCAAGACGACAGGCAGCTGACCACCTCCCCGAGCCCGCAAGGAGGCTACCAACATCACCCATCTGTCAGATGTGATGGTGATCACCCATTGGGGCATGCGGGTGGGCACAGGGGGGTGCTGGTGGCTGGCGGCCAAACCCCCACCCCCAAGAAGAAAAACAGCCGACCACCTCCCCAAGCCCGTGAGGAGGGGGCGGCCACCAACATCACGTGTCTACCAGACATGACGGTGGCTGCCCTTAGGGGTATGTGGGGTGGGCACAGGGGGTGCCACCAGCATATGGCCAAATCCTCATCCCCGAGAAGGGAGGTGGCTGACTGCCTCCCTGAGCCCACAAGGAGGGGTTGGCCACCAACATCACCCATCTGCCAGATGTGACAGTGGCTGCCCGTTGGGACATGCAGGCAGTCATAGGGGTGCCACTGGCAGGCAGCCAAACCCCCCATCCCCAAGAAGGGAGGTGGCTGACCGCCTCCCCGAGCCCATGAGGAGGGGGTGGCCACTGACATTATCCATAACTGGGGGTCCATCACTTCAAATGGAGCCACTAATATCACCCGTCTGCCAGACATGACGGTGGCTGCCCATTGGGGCATGTGGGCAGGCATGGGGGAGTGCTTCCGGTTGGCAGCCAAACCCCTGCCCGAGAAGGGAGGCAGCCATCAACCTCCCCGAGCCTGCGAGGAGGGAGTAGCCACCAACATCACCCATCTGCCAGACGTGACAGTGGCCGTCCTTTGGGACATGCGGGCAGGCATAGGGGTGCTGCTGGCAGGCAGCCAAACCCCCCGTCCCCAAGAAGGGAGCTGGCTGACCGCCTCCCTGAGCTCATGAGGAAGGGGCAGCCACTAACATTACCCACATCTGGGGGTCCATCACTTCAAATGGAGCCATAAGTCAACTGGCATTGATGGCTCCAATTCTATCGAATGGGACTTTCCTGGGTGCACCGGCTTTGGGGGACTATAACTCGGAGATCCATATTGCAATCTTCACCAAACTTGGAGGGTGGCTGGAGGAGAGCCTGTTGAAAACTCCCTGCGAGTTTGGGCTCTGAGTCTGAAGGGGGCTGTTCTGGGCTTCGACGAACCAGTTTGCGAACCAGGTCAATTTCGTCAAAGTTCAGGGTTCAGGGTTCATGAAACAGAACAAACCTCGAACTTCACAGTTTGTTTTTTTCAATTCGTGCCCATCTCTTGTTGTTACCCCAAACCCCCCTGTAAAAATACAATGGGCATGTACAAAACACATGCATTCACAAGTTAACAAATCATGGAATTATTTGTGATAAGGTTGCAAACTCCAGGTTGGGAAATTACTGGAGATTTGGAGGTGTTGCCTGGGGAGGCAGGGTTAGGGGAGAACACTCCTGCTGGTTGCCAAGAAGAACTGGAAACCCTAGTTCCTGGGAGGGGGCACCTTTTTAAACAAGCACCCACATGACTCCTCTAATTTCCTGACAGTTAGTCTTTTAGCAGGGCAGTATATGCCTACAGCTCCCTTGTGAGAGTCCTAAAGAGACAGCACCCCTTAAACGAAAACTCTTTTGGGATTGATGCAGACTGCCAGTGACCTCTTCCTTTCACAACCTGGGTATTTGACCTTCATGAAAGTGTGGTGGTAGAGAGTGCCCTGAAGTCATAACTGACTTATGGCAGCTCCTAGTGGGGTTTTCATGGCAAGAGACTAAGAGAGGTGGTTTGTCATTGCCTACCTCTGCAACCCTGGTCTTCATTGGAGATCTCCCATCCAATTACTAACCAAGGCCAACCCTGCTTAGCTTCTGAGATCTGAGGAGAACAAACTCACCTGGACTATCCAGGTCAGGGCCTTGATGAATGTGCCCTGGGAGATTTCTTTGCCTGGCTTGTCAGCACTCCCACTGGCAAGTTCCATTGCATATTGCCACTCAGATGTAATAATGTCACTTTGGGATGTACAGGAAGTGTCACATCGCCAGCAATACCACAATGTTGCCTGGAAAGAGCCTGCTGCAACCCAGTAAGCCTCCCCATTCCCCTCCATTTCCTCCCCTGCCAGCCAACTGAGTGGGGGGGCACAGTTAGGGGGGATTCCCAGCACCCAGCTGGGGACCCACAACAGTATTTTCCCTCAACCCAGGGTTGAGGGCCTCTAGGAAATGTAGGTTGACAGGGAAAGTCCCTGTAAGGCCCAAGGCCTCCAAGTGGGAGAGGGAGAAGCTGTACTGAGACCTGCAAGCCGCTCTGTTGTGTTCATGACACAAGGGCAGCCAGTTCTCCAGGCCCCAGGTCACACTGCTGTTTCCAAAAGCTCTCCCACTTAGACTTAGCCTGTCACTGATGGCAGTCAGAATTTTATGGGCATGAAAGAACCAGGGAATGAAACTTCACAGGCAGTTGCAATTTACTTGCTGTGAAGCCGCTAGGTTTATGGAATCAGTGCTTGAAAAAAGTTACCAAGTTCTAAGCTGGTTTTTGGTGTTTGTTTTTGTTGCCAAAGGCAACTTAGATTTTTGCATTGTTCCCGTCTTCTTTCCCCACCTAACTAGAATCTCCATCCTACAGGTCATGAAACCACTGCCAATCAGTTGTCCTTTGCCATCATGGAGCTGGGACGGCAACCTGAAATTATGGCAAAGTAAGTGAAGTGGGTTACCTGCTTGCTTGATTGCATTCCCTTCTTTTTTAAAACTTCAGTATTGTAGTTCAGCAATTTTTTCCAAGTTTTTGAATGTTTGTGGCTCTGGTTCACACAATACTTTTTTGTGTTTGATTGGACTCCTCCTGACCATCTTTGGGTACTTGTTTAAAACAACAAATGTCAATGTAGTGTTTGAATCCAAAAATAATGGATATAGTTCTTCATAATATGAGGAGGATTCTTTGGAGGAGTCATGGGGCCTTTGACTACTGGCAATAACATACTGGGTTCTCCCGGACTTCCGGTTTGGGATTCATGGAGGTCTAACGCAGCTCAGGGAGCTGGGCTGTCCGTGCCGCTGTTTGTGGAGGCTGGAGGGGCACCAACTGCCCACAGCCCCCTGTTCTCAGGCGGAGAACAGGCAAGTACGCTTAAGAACCTGAGGTCCCACCCGAAGAAAGGTTGCCAAAATCTCTGCAGCGGCTCTGGAGTCAGTTTCTGGCATAAGACCTACATACCCAAGCTTCAGCAAACCGAAAAGGGAATAAGAACTAATTGGATACTTGAAGCAGCGATTACAACCCAAGAGAAACGTCTAAGAAGGTAAAGATTGCTATCTCTAAATACGGGACAGATTATAAAAAGGAATAAAGTGATAAAGAGAATCTAAAAACTGCAAGAGACTTGTTATGTAAAGGAGGAAGTTCCGGCAAATTAAATTTTTAAAAGTGACATTGTAAAGAGAAGTTAAGGCGGAAAATTGACTATTGTTTACATACCTGCGGCTGGGAAGAGATAGCAGACTGTGAGAAAGTTTTAATATCGTGAGAACTGCTGTGAAAAGAAGAGGAACAGGAAGTACGTCAGAATCATAAAGAGACTGGCAAGAGGCGGCTTGTTAACAACGGAAGCAGAAGGTCGCCATTTTGAAACAGGGCAAAGCTGTGACTTCAAGGAAAACGGAAGTAGGCCATCTTTGGTGAAGGTAAGGGCGATTGCTTCAATACAAAACCATAGAGAAAAAACGCCCGACATTTTGGACTATGCAAACCTTTTTCTTTAAAAAATAAACTGAATCTGGACCATTAAAAATAACAGAAAGCAACAAACTAGCGCCACGGAGCTGAGGAAAAGAGCGGACACGTGGGAGCGAAGCAGAGCTAGCCCCACGATGTCGAAGAAGGAGTGGCAAACTGCGCTGGAGAATCTGGATAAAAAAGTTTCAGAAGGAAATAAAGAGCTTAAAGAAATGATGCAGGAGAATTTTAAGGACTTTAAAGAGGCATTAAAATCAGAGATGGCAGAACTCACAAAAAAAATGGATCAAGTACAAAATGACTTGCAAGCTACACAGCAGAAAGTAAATGTAGTAGAGAACGCGGTTGACACCTTAACAGACGTGCAGAGAACGGAGATGTGAGGAATGAAGGGAAGAATGGCCGTAGCTGAATGTAAACAAATGGAAAAGCAACTCAGATTTCGCAGGATTCCAGAGATTGCGGAAAAAGCACCCCAAGAGCAGATTACAGAAATTTTGGCGGGTTACCTGGGGAAAGAAGAAGAGGAGGTTGCAGCTCTTCTGGACATGGCATACAGAATTAATTCAAAATTAAGATAGAAGAAGTTACCAAGGGATATGATCGTGCAATTTACGACCAAATTGTAAGCAAACAGTTTCAGGAACCATTAGAAGTCGATGGGAAGGTGGTGAGAGTTATGAAAGAACTGCCCAGAGCGGTGTTGTTGGAGCGGAAAAAATACAGAGAGCTGATCCAGATGTTAAAGGATTTGAAAATTAGGTACAGATGGGAAATACCAGAAGGACTGGCATTTGAATTTGGTGGAGTAAGGAGAAATATCAGGTCGGGTCACGAGATGGGAAACTTTATTAGGGACATTGAAAAGGACTTACCAAAAAGTACAAGAATGTGATCATGGAGTGTAAAATAATATCTTGGCATGTAAATGGACTAAATTCACCTTGTAAACGTAAGGCTATTTTCCACTGGCTTTTAAAACAAAAATGTAATATAGTATGTCTCCAAGAGACACATATCAGAAAGCAGGATTTAAAGTATTTGAAATTTGTAAAGCTTGGAAATGAATTTGCTGCAGCCTCCAAAAAGAAGAAGAGAGGGGTTGCGTTGTATATAAAGGAGGAACTGTAGCCAAAATTAATTTTAAGTGATGCAGAAGCTAGATATTTAGCAGTGGAAATAATTTGGAACTTGAAGAAGACCTTGGTGATTGGAATTTTATGCACCCAATGGTGCGAAAGAAAACTTTTTCAAGGACTTACAAAAACAACTCGATGAGCTGACCTATGATCAAATAATTCTGGCAGGCGACTTCAATGGAGTTACAAACTTGGAAGAAGATAAGAAATCTAAAATTGCACACAAAAAAAGAAGACTTTTGCCAAAGTTGTTTTTTGTGATTAAGGAACAGGAAAGTTTGGAAGATGTATGGAGGAGACAAAATCCAAAAAACAGACAATATACCTTTTATTCTACGAGGCATGCTACTTTATCAAGAATTGATATGATCTGGGCTTCCAAAGAACTAATGTTGTGGACTAGAGATGTGGAGATAATGCCTAAGGTAGGCTCAGATCACAATCCTATCATGTGGAAATTTGGGGAAAATACTAAAATAAGAGGATAGAGAATCAATGAAGACTTGCTGCAGATAGAAGAGAACATGGCGTTGCTACGAAGGGAGGCCAAGTTCTTTATACAATACAATCTAAATAAGGATGTGTCAACTCATAAGGTATGGGACACTTACAAAGCTGTAATAAGGGGAATATTGATGGACTTGAATGCAAGGGACAGAAGGAGAAAAGAAGAAAAAAGAAAGGAAATAACTGAAAAAATCAAAGCCAAAGAGATACAACTTAAGAAAAGACCAGGGAAGAAACGTATATATCAGGATATAAAAATATTGCAGGAGCAATTGACGGCAATGAATAACAAAGAGTTGGAGTGGGACTTGAAAAAAAGAAATCAAAAAACATTTGAAGGTGCAAATAAACCTGGCAAATATCTAGCTTGGCAACTAAAAAAGAAAAAAGAGAAGAAAACCATAATTAAAATACGAGAGGAAGACAAAACATTATTGGACCAACCAGCTATTAGTAGAGCTTTCTATAAATTTTATGCAAAACTGTACCAGAAAAAAGAAGTGAATAGGGATTCAATAGCGGAGTATTTGGAAAGAATGAAACTTCCAACGATGTCAGAGGAATGGAAAGAAAAAATAAATAGGGAAGTGACAGAGGAAGAAATAAAAGAGGCCATCCAATCCACGAAATTAGGGAAAGCACCGGGACCGGATGGACTGACAGCAAAGTTTTACAAAATGATGGCTAGTGAACTGGCACCTTTTTTGAGAGAGGTAATGAATCAAGCTATGCAAGGCCATAAGATTCCTGATTGATGGAATGAAGCTAACATATCTCTGATTCCGAAAGATGGACAGGATTTGACCAATGTTAAAAATTATCAGCCAATTTCGTTGCTGAACAATGACTATAAAATATTTTCAAAAGTTTTGGCGGAAAGGATAAAGGGATGGCTGTTGGAATTTATTGCAGAAGAGCAGGCCGGATTTTTACCTAATAGACAAATTAAAGACAATTTAAGGACAGTAATAAACGCTATTGAATACTACAATAAGCACTGTGATAGGGAGGTTGGTTTCTTTTTCGTGGACGCAGAAAAAGCATTTGACATTATGAACTGGGACTTTATGTTTGCCACTATGGAAAAGCTGCAAATGGGAGCAAAGTTCATACAAGCAGTTAAAGAAATTTATAGAGACCAAAGTGCAGTGATTGTAGTGAATGACGACTTAACTAAAAAGTTGAAAATAAGCAAAGGTACAAGACAGGGCTGCCCTCTGTCTCCATTGTTGTTCATTTTGATCTTGGAAATACTGATGATTCAAATACGTGAGGATGATACAATTCGAGGCATAAAAATAAAGAAATTTTCCTACAAGGTCAGAGCATTTGCAGATGATATAATGTTAATAGTAGACAATCCAATTGAGAATATGCCCAAAATAATGGACAAAATAAAAGATTTCGGAGATTTGGCTGGATTTTATGTGAATAAAAAGAAGTCGAAGATACTATGTAAAAACATGACCAAGCAGAAGCAGCAAGAACTAATGGAGATAACGGTTTGTGAGATAACTAATAAGGTAAAATATCTTGGTATTGAACTGACTGCAAAAAACATAGTGTCAGGGCTAGCAGCAGCTGCCACTGGGCGGGGCGCTGGGCAGTCTGCTCCTGACATCAAAGGGGGGCCAGGGATTCTACAGGACCCTGCTCTATGGGAGGAGGGGCGGTATACATCACCCGGACTCCCTCTCAGCCCACTCGCTGGCCTGCTCAACCTGGCCTGCTTACCCTCTGCATCCTCCATCACCTTCGCCTCCCAGAACTCTCCTCCAAGCCTCCACTCTCACACTGCTCTGCTCTCACTCCACATCCTTACTCACACCCACCCCCCAGAGCTCTTCCCAGCCACCCTTTATAGGGCTTCCTGTCTCCACCCCGCCCTCCTTCCAGGCTTGTTCCCTCTCCTGACTGGGCCCAGCTGTGCGTTCCCCCAGGTGTTTCCCTCCAACCACTAATCCCTTCTGGGCTCCTTTGCCTAGCTGGCAGGGTGGGGTTGAGTGTGAGCCATCCCCAGCTGAGGGCTCCTTGGCCTTGCTCACGAGGGGCTGCCCCAGCCAGCCTCTGAGCTACTGAACTTGCCTGGCCTTGCTCACGAGGAGCTGCCTTAGCCAGCTTCCATGCTGCCTGCTTGGCAATGCTGGGTGGGGCTACCCATCTCCTCCCCCAGAATGCCTGTGGCAGCCCCCCCTGTAGAGGCTTGGCTTCTAGCAACTCCTGAGCCAGGCTGCTGTCTTCTAGCCCTG
Source organism: Eublepharis macularius (assembly GCF_028583425.1). Classification (NCBI taxonomy): domain Eukaryota; kingdom Metazoa; phylum Chordata; class Lepidosauria; order Squamata; family Eublepharidae; genus Eublepharis; species Eublepharis macularius. Next base: position 25,262,651 of record NC_072791.1, on the reverse strand, counting down.
GCGTGGCCCTGGGCTGTCTCCAGCTGCTGCAGCAGGGGTAGCTGGCTGGGCTGCCGGGATCAGCCACAGCTGCACCATGTTGGCTGGCTACTGGGCTTCTCTGGCTGAGCTGATTAGGGAAGGTGGGCCCAGCTGCGGCCCCTTGGCTGGCTGCCCAGCTCTTCCCACAGAGTGCCCTCAGCAGCTCCACCTGGAGGGGCTGGCTTCTGAGCACCTCCTGAGTCAGGTTGCCCTCTTCAAGCTGGGGTGGATGCTGGGGCGTGGCTCTGAGTTGCTGTGGCTGCTTCTCCCCCTTTGCAGGTAAGGGCCCTGTTTGGGCTGCTGCTGGGTCCCAATTCTTCCTGCCTCTGCCCTCTCCCTTTGGTGTAGGCAGGTTCTGGCCCTGGCTACTGGCTGAGGTGGCAGGACTGCTGTCTCCTGGCTGCCTCCCCCTGCTTCCTCTTGTTGAGGCCGGGGGCTGTGCCTCAGACCCCGGACACATAGATCTATTTAAAAATAACTATGAGAAATTGTGGATACAAATAGAGACTTGATAAAATGGAACAATCTGAATTTATCATGGTTTGGAAGAATAGCAGCAGTAAAGATGAATGTTCTACCACGTGTGATGTTCTTGTTGCAAACAATTCCAATTATCCAAGACTCTAAACAATTTGACAAATGGCAAAGGAAAATTTCAGACTTTGTCTGGGCAGGCAAAAAACCACGTGTGAAAATGAAAGTATTACAGGATGCGAAGGAAAGAGGTGGTTTGCAACTGCCCAATATAAGACTATATTTTGAAGCAATTTGTCTGGCATGGTTAAAAGATTGGATAACATTAAAAAACCATAAATTGCTGGCTTTGGAGGGACACAAAAAGTTGTTTGGATGGCATGCCTATCTGTGGGATGATAAAGTTAAAGCAGACTCTATGTTTTTGCACCACTATATTCGAAGAAGCCTCTTCACAATCTGGAAGAAGTATAAGGTTTATTTGGAAGATGGAATTCCTTCATGGGTGGTTCCGTATGAAGTAATAGATCCAAGAACTGTCGACAATGAACAGCAACGTTTTACATACAAGGAGATAACACAAATACAATATTCAACAATAAGAATAAAGACAGAAGAAGAGCTGTCTCCTTGTTATGGATGGTTTCAATATAGACAGATCAGAGATCTTTTTAATTCGGATTGTTTAAAAGGAGGAATAAGAATGGAAAACTCAGAATTAGAAGAAGTGATATTACAAGAAGGCAAAAAAGAAATTTCAAAGATTTATAAAGTACTTCTAAAATGGCATACGGAGGATGAAATAGTAAAAGTCCAGATGGTGAAGTGGGCAGTAAATTTCAATAAAGAAATAACAATGGAGGCGTGGGAGCACCTGTGGAAAAATACATTGAAGATTTCAACCTGTACCAATATTAAAGAGAACGTATACAAAATGATCTATAGATGGTACTTAACACCAAAGAAGATTGCGCTAGGAAACACTAATATGTCAGACAAATGTTGGAAATGTAAAAAGCACGAAGGGTCACTATATCATATGTGGTGGACTTGTGAGGTAGCTAAGCAATACTGGGGAGATATAATTGAAGCAATTAATGAGATTTTACAAATCCAAATAAATAAGAACCCAGAATTGTTGCTACTGAACTTGGGAATGGAAGGTGTTCCAGTGCAGTATAGAACATTGCTATTTTACATGACCACAGCGGCAAGACTTTTGTATGCGCAGAAATGGAAAATACAAGAAATACCAACTATAGATGATTGGATTTATAAATTGCTGTACATGGCGGAGATGGACAAAATGACAAGAAAACTTAAAGATCTTGAGCTAGGACAATTTATTGCAGATTGGGGGAAATTGAAACAATATTTAGAAAAAAAATGGGATGTGAAGGGAGAACTGTGGCAGTTTGAGAACTATTAAAATGTGATGTTGTAAACAGGAGAGATAAGCGACTTTACCACTAAGGGGGAATTTAATTATTACAAATCTAAGCTAGTATTATGTTTAAGTAAATCTTACTTAGATTATAGAGTTTAATCAAGGAAGAGTAAAATGGACACATTGGTGGATTAGTGATTTTAATATAGTATATATATAAAACAATTTGAATATGCTTAGAGTAAGAAATATTATGATATATGTGTTATAGAAGAATATAAGTGAAGTCAAGTTAAGTAATAAGAAGGGTTAGGGGTTGGAAAGCTGTTGGAAGTCGATAAGGAGGGGGGAGGAAAGGGTGGGGGTTAGAGTAAATTAGATATGATGGGAATGTATGTATTAAATATGGAATATAAACACACCAATAAATTTAAAAAAAAAACATACTGGGTTCTCCCGGAGAGGGAGATGCATTGGACTCAAGCCCCTCCACCCCTTCTTAGGCCTCAAGTTGCGAGGAGAGGGGGCTTTGGGTCACTCCAGTTATCTTTATCTCATGGGTGGCTCCTTCAATTCCTTCTCTCTCTGAGTGCCTGACAAGGAATAAGAGCCATCTCAGCCATTGCTCTGAGGGTTTGTTGGGTTGCAGCAGCACAGAGTACAGACGCTTGGCTTGGCCCTGCCTCTGGACACGTAATTACCATAGTTAAAGTGTCATTTTTCCCAGTCTGTGGTTTGCATCCTGCCCAAAATTATCTCTAACAGAAAGATTCGCATCAGAAGAATGCAACGTTCTCACATTCACCCTCTTACTGTAGGCCCAGAATGCCCTTCAGTGCTGTCCCTGACATCCTGGGCACCCTTAGGAACAGTGGGAAGGGGAAGCTGGAGGACTGCATTGGAGTACAGAAGCTAAATATGATTCAAAAGGCTACTCTGCTCGAGATCAAACCCCCATTGTCAGCTAAACCTCTGAACATTCTGCTAGCAATAAGGAGATTATAGCAAGGATTGGCCCTGGCAAGGTAAACCCTGATCTTTTCAAACTTAAAAGTCTCCATTTTACAGACTGTAATGGTCCACCCTCCTGTCTCTTCTTCTTAGACTTCAGGCTGAAGTGGATGAAGTCATTGGCGTAAAGAGAGACGTTAACTATGAAGATCTTGGCAAACTCCACTATTTATCACAGGTACAGCTGACAAATTAGGTCAGGGGAGATTCAGAGCTACTCTGAGTCCACTTTGCTATACTGTAACACTGCTTGTAAGAATAACAAAGTGAGTTTCTAAATGAGAACTGAAGCAGGATGCTTTTTGTAATTTTTAGATCGAGGGTATCCTAGAACTTTTTAGCTGTGGTAGAGAATGATGAGAGAGAGGGGCAACGATCCTCATGTGGAAACCTTGTAAAGACTTCTGACTGTTGAACAGAGCAAATAGAATGGTTTTTGTATTGCTCAAGATGGTCCAACCGAAACTTGCTCCCAGCTAGCCAATCCCCCTGTGGGGATTGGACCAGTTTGTTTCGCGGAGCCTTATCCCCCTCCTTTTCCACTTCAGTTTTAAGTTTCGATTTCCACTCCTGGTTGGCCGGGAGGGGCTGTTTGGCTCGACTGCGAGTAGTCACCACGCCCCCAAGTTGCGTAGGCGAGAAGACCGTGTCGACAGTCTCCTCCCGTTTGCTCCTGTGTTGGGGCATGCGCGATAGGGCGTCCGCCAAAAAGTTAGTCTTGCCTGGGAGATAATTTAGAGTGAAGTTGAATTTGGAAAAGAATTCCGCCCATCGCAATTGCTTGGCATTCAGTCTGCGTGGGCTTCGGAGGGCCTCCAGATTTTTATGATCTGTCCAAACCTCGAAGGGGTATCGCGCCCCCTCCAGCCAATGTCTCCAATTAGTAAGGGCTGCTTTTACTGCAAAAGCCTCCTTCTCCCACACATTCCAATTTCTTTCCGCCTCCGAAAATTTTCTAGACAAGAACGCACAAGGCCGCAACTTTCCATCCTCCCCCTTCTGCAGTAAAACTCCCCCTATTGCCGTATCGCTGGCGTCGACTTGCACTACGAAAGGGGACTGTTCGTTGGGGTGGGAGAGGATGGGTTCCGTTACAAATTGCTTTTTTAAGCGTTCGAAAGCAGTTTGGCAATCGGAGGTCCATTGTAGTTTGGAGGAGGGTTTCTTAGCTTGGTCCCCTTTATCTTTTGTTTTCAATAATTCTGTTAAGGGGAGCGTGATTTGGGCGAAATTTGCTATAAAATCTCTATAGAAGTTGGCAAAACCCAGGAAGGATTGTAGTTCTTTACGGGTGGTGGGTGTTTGCCATTCCTGAATCGCTTGTATTTTGGTTGGATCCATTTTTAACCCCTCTTGGGAGATGCAATACCCAAGGTAAGTGAGTTCGGTTTTGTGGAATTCACATTTGGACAACTTGATGGGCAGTTTATTATTCATCAAGGTGGCCAGGACCTTTTGTACCATTTGAATATGTTCTTGCTCTGTGTCTGAATAAATTAAGACATCATCAAGGTACACCACCACCCCTTTGTACAGAAACTCGTGCAGAACTTCGTTTATCATGGACATAAATACAGACGGGGCCCCCGTCAATCCAAAAGGCATAACTAGGTATTCATATTGTCCGAGGGGCGTATTAAATGCGGTTTTCCACTCATCCCCTGCCTTGATACGGACGTGGAAGTAAGCATCTTTTAAGTCTAATTTTGTAAAGATCTTACCTTGGGCCACGACGTTGAGAAGGTCTCGGATGAGTGGTATCGGATAGGCGTTGTTGGTGGACACTGCATTAAGTCCTCGAAAGTCCGTGCACAGTCGTAGTCCCCCATCCTTCTTTTTCACGAAGAGAACCGGAGCGGCGTGGGGGCTGTTGGCTGGGCGGATGAACCCTTGTTGGAGGTTGGTGTCGATGAATTTCCGGAGCTCTTCTCGTTCATGGAGACTCATGGGATAGAGTCGTCCTTTGGGCAGTGAGGCTCCGGGTAAAATTTCCACCGCACAGTCCGTTCATCGGTGCGGGGGTAGGGTATCAGCTTCCTCCTCGGAAAAAGCGTTTAGAAAAGGCCAATACGGTTCGGGTATTTGGCTGATTTCTTCTTGAGTAAGAAGGGCCTTTTCAGTATGAGTTGGATCATTGCCCCAGTTTTGGTTCCAACGGTGATTTTTGCAGTTGGCATGACTGAAGGTGATACATCCTTGTGCCCAGTCTATGTAGGGATTGTGATCACATAGCCACTTGCTGCCTAGAATTAACGGGTATTTGGCAGTGGAGCTGATGACAAAAGACCTCTTTTCCCAATGTTGTCCCATGCCTGTGATCACTGGGATGGTCTCAGTGGTAACAGGGTTCATATTGGTGCCATCCATTTGTTCAAAGATTACTGGATTTTGTAATTCCCGAGTTGGTAAGACTAGTCCATTGACTAGAGCTGGGGCGATGATGTCTCTCGAACAGCCCGAGTCGATAAGGGCTTGCACTCGGATGTGCATTTTTCTCTCTGGGTTGATTAGAGTCACTGGCATGAATAAGATGGACCCAGGCGGCCGGTTCCGTGCAGGGACGGGCTTGGGGCGGATCTGTCGTTTGGGCCCTTTTACGACAGATCCATCTCGTTTCCCGACTGGGGGCTTTCTGGATTGACTTCGGCGTTTGGGGAAGCGGGGTCGTATTCCATTACTTCTTCCGCTTCCAGTCCTCTCTCTGAGGCGGGCCTTTGGGAAGCGCCGCGGCCTCTGTTCGCGCGTGGCGCGGGAATCGGGCGTTGGAGAATAGGAAATGGAGCAAGGGTTGGGCGCCGTAGTTGAAGCGGAGGTCTTTGCACAGGCCGGTAGGGGCATTGTGCTGCAAAGTGACCGGCTTGTCCGCATTGCAAACACAGCCCTTGTTGCCATCTAGCATCTCTCGCTCCACGGGTGGCATACCCAGCTCCCCGTCCTCCCTTCTGTAAAGTCAAGGTTCTTCTTTGTCCCGTTTGTTGTTGTTGTTAAACCAAACGGACTTCCAAAATGCGATTCTCAACTTCGCATGCAAGTTGGATCCAACCTAACAGCGTAGGGGGATTGTCTTGCATGAGGGCTCTGTCCAAAAGTCTCGGGTTTAGTCCTTGCTTGAACAGAATGATTTTGGTGGACTCCTCACACCTAGGGCATTTGGCGGCCAATTGTCGGAATTTCGTGATATAGTCTCTCGCCGACATGCTGCCCTGTTTAATGGCTTGCAATTCTGTTCGGGCCCTGGTTTCCTCTAAGGGGTCTTCATATTGCGCTCGAATAGCATCCACCAACCCCTGGAGAGTATTAAGTTCCGGGGCCCCGATATTGTATAGTCCTACATACCAGTCCGCTGCTTTGCCTTGTAAGCGGGAGCCGAGATGTTCAATTTGACTGGCCTCGCTGCCGAAGAGGTGTCCCCACCGGTTGAAGAATTGCACGACTTGCACTAGGAAAAATCCCAGTTTGGAGGGATCCCCATCAAAAGTAGCTTCCAGTTGCACCCAACCCATCGGGAGGTCTTGCCTCGGAGCCGGTGCTGGGTAGAAGTCCATCGGAAGCATCAATGGCGCTTGAGGTATGGGGGGACCCGGTTGTGGTAGCGGTGCTGGTTGCGCTGGCGGCGGCATTACCGGTTGAGCCGGGGGTGGCGGCCTCGGCTGGGCTGGCGGTGGTGCTCTCGGCTGGGCTGGTGGTGGTGCTCTCGGCTGGGCCGGTGGTTGCAGTCGTGGTCGGACAGGCGGCTGCAATCTCGGGCGGGCTGGTGGTGGCAATACAGGAGGTGCTGGCAGTAGCGGTTGAGGTGGAGGTGGCCGGTGCGGCTGAGTAATGACCGGCCGCTGAGGGACGGGTTGGTGGGGTTGTAGTGGTGTAGGCCCCACCGGTTGGTTCGGAGGTGGTATTACGGGCTGCTCAAGTGGCAAACGTATCGGTTGCTGCGAAGGAGTTAATTGCGGTCGAAGCGGAAGGGGCCGCAGCGGCGAAGGCCTGATGGGTGGTGGGCCGCGCGGGCTTGCCCCTCTCGGCGTCGTGTCTCTGGGACGCAAAGGCTGGTCTTGTGGCGTCGGGGCGCTCGGGGTTTGTTGAATGGGAACCACTTCTAGCGGTCGTTGCGGTAGTTCCTCCTCGGAAGGGGCCGGAGGCTCTTCCGTCTGGTCCGGCCGAACTGTCGTTGGAGAAGCGGGAGGGGGTATCACCGTCGTTTCGGTTGGACGGGTTGGCCCTTCTTCCTCCTCTCTAGGCTCCTCCGCTGGAGTCTCCTTGGGAGATGGATCCCCGTCCAATTTAGGGGTTTCCGTCGGAGTCTCTCCAGGTACCTCAGCTGTATCCCCGTGCGGCGGGGTTTCGTCTTTTCTAGGGAGTTCCGCGGGCGACTCTCCCGGTTCTCCAGGATAGTATTCCTCCTCTCCCGAAGGCAGCGGCTGCTGCGGGGCGTCCTCCACTGGATAGGACATGACACTTTGGAGGGTGGCGATTTGTACCGCCATTTCTTCAGGTGAGATTCTCTCCCCTGCCCCCATCGCTGAGATTAGGTGAATGGCATGAGCCAAACTTTCCTCCATATCAATCAGCCTAGCTTCCAACTGTTGTATTCGGCTAGGACCCGGTTGCCCCATCACGGAACCTCCTTCGGTTGTACTCACCGGGGAAAACGGCCCCCAAGGCGGAGGATCTCCTTGATCGACTCGTGATCTCGCTGCTAGGATTCCTTTGGCTAGGCCCGTCACTGCCGAGATGCCGGAATCTACAGCATGGGTGCGACTTTGCATTTGCACCCAACTACGTTCAGGAACTTCCGTTGGCTCTTTCCATGGGGCAAGTTCCGAATAATCCCAACTCAGGGCGCCGCGGCGAGATGTGTTCCCGTCCGTCTGTTCGGCCGTCCTGTTCCAAAACAGCCATGGTTGGCTGCTATCCAGCTCAGGGACAGTCTCTAGGCTTCGGCGTCCATCCATCGAAACTCTTGGATGAAGCCCTCCGGCCCTGCGCTCTCGCGTTTCTCGGGGTCTGGCCCCCCACTCCGACGGGGTGGGTAGCGAGATCAAGGGGAGAGCGGTAGCCGTCGGCCTTGTCCCTTCACTGCTGAGGTCGATGAGAGGCGGTGTAGACGTCGAAGCTCCAGCCCCGGCTGGCACATGAGATTCTTGGGGCTGCACTGTTTGACTGTCGGGGGACGCATACGGATCAAACAAAGGATCCCTGTCCGGGACTACCTTGGATTCCGCTGGGCCCGACTCAGGCATGATTGGTAACAAAATGTCAGCTTGTGGCTAGATAAGGCTCTTCCTACAGGTTCCCTTTCAAAAGCAAACAGGAGTCCATTGATTGAACAAGGAAACTTTACTGCAGAAAAGGTCCATTATAGTCCACTGTCCTGAATAGGAGACTCAGGATGGTACACAGTCATTGTTACCAATGAAGGGCAAAGCATGAGGTACAAAGTAACAATACCCATCTGGATTTGCCTCCCCCCACAGTTCTCAAAACAACATCTCTCAGTCCTGGGAAGCTGCTCTCCTTCAAGGCCAATGCCTGGTGGAACGGTGTTAGACAAAACAGTCGCCCCCGGTGGGAATGCTGCCTGGGAACTGGTGCACCTGGGAAGAAAGCACTTAAACACTAGAAGCATTAGAAAATGGAGTCAGTACAGTTTAGATATACACTGGACCTGACACACTTACACATTCATTGACAAGAGTCCCGTGGCGCAGTACAAGCAGCCCAAGCTCTGCTCACAACCTGAGTTCGATCCCGGTGGAAGCTGGGTTCAGGTAGCTGGCTCAAGCTTGACTCAGCCTTCCATACTTCCGAGGTCAGTAAAATGAGTACCCAGTTTCCTGGGGGTAAAGTATAGATAACTGGGGGAGGCAATGGCAAACCGCCCCGTAAAAAGTCTGCCAAGAAAACATTGTGATGCGACATCCCCCCATGGGTCAGTGATGACTCGGTGCTTGCACAGGGAACTACCTTTACCTTTTTTACACATTCATTGACTACGATATTGCTTTAATTCTGTGTGTTCTGCAAGTCTGTGACCTTAGTGCACTCAGCCAGTCATAAGAACATAAGAAGAACCCTGCTGAATCAGACGAGTGGTCCAGCATCCTGTTTCACGTAGAGGCCAAGCAGATACCCTGGAGGACCCACAAACTGGGCATAGAGGCCAGGGCTTTACTCTCGAAGCTGTCTTCTTGCTTGAGTACTCAGAAGTTTGCTGTCTCTGAATTTGGAGGTTTCTTTTGGTCCCCTTGGCTAGTGATTATTGATCAGCCTGTCCTCCATGAATCTTTCCAAAGCCCTTTTAAAGTGCTTTATGCTGATGCCCATCAATACATCCACAGGCAGCAAATTACACAATTTAATGTCTTGCTCAGTAAAGGAGTATTTATTTATTATTCCACCCTCCCTGCCAGCCGGGCTCAGGGCAGATCACATCATTTAAAATACAATAAAACATGATTTTATATGATTGTACATAAAACCATTAAAAGCACTATAACCAGGGGTCATTTTGTAGAAAAAGAACTGCAGGAACTCATTAGCATAACTCATTAGCATATGCCACGCCCCTTGAGATCACCAGAAATGTGTCATTAGCATAACTGATTTGCATGTGCCATGCCCCCTGGCATCACCAGAAGTGTGTCAGAAGGCAACACCCACCCCTCTGGCTCCTCTCCTAAAATCTCCAGGTATTTCCAAACTGAGACCTAACAAGAACAAGAACAGTGTCCTTCTATAGTGCATTTCTAGACAGATTAGAGCTCGCCACAGAGAACAAAGCCTTTTAAACAGAATTTTAAAAATTAATATTAGAAGGGCACACTGTACAGCTGGGGAGTGGGGGACAGAACACAGTGTGTTAGAGCTTTTCTAGACAGAACTCAGAGAACAAAGCCAGCAAAACACAGATACTGGGGGGGGGGATACTCACCACTGCTTGCAGGCCCGGAGGAGCACCCATGCTGGCTGCAGTGGAGCTGGCTGGCCGCAGGACCCGCTCTGGAGGCCGCTGTGGGCCACGTGCTACTTTGACCGGCTGGGAGGATGGGCTGCACAGGATGCCTCGACTGGCCAGCAGACCAGGAGGACAGGCTGTGCAGGTCTCGAGCTGTCTCTACCAGCCAGCAGGCTGGGAGGATGGGCTGTACAAGCTGTAGCAGCACTGGCTGGCCACGGGGCCAGCTCCGGAGGCCACCATGGCCTATGGGCTGAATCGACCAGCCAGCAGCCCGGGAGGATGGGCTGCGCAGGCTGCAGTGGCACTGGCTGGCCATAGGGCTGACTCCATAGGCTGCCACTGGGGCCACGTGGCACCTCAACCAGCCAGCAGGCTGGGTGAATGGGCTGTGCAGGCTGCAGCAACACCAGATGGCCGTGGGGCTGGCTCAGGAGGCCACCGCATGCTGCCTCAACCAGTTTGCAGGCCAGGAGGATGGGCTGCGCAGGCTGCAGTGGGCCAGGGAGGAAAAGGAATCATGTGGGCGGCGCCACCACCCACGTGATCTCTTTTCAGACGATCTGGAATGGCGTTCCAGTACGTTCCCCCTCAAAATGAGCCCTGACTATAACAATCAAAACTAGATTTTTACAGTACTAATATGATTTCCAGGTGGCAGCAGTTCCTGCTCAGCTATTTACTAGGCCTCACTTTGGGTGTAGTAGGCAGCAACTATTGCCATTTCTAGAACCCTCAACCCTCTTGTACACGTTTCCCAAGCATTCATAAAACAGTGGTTTGAATTCAGATAGTTTTTCTGTTCAGTTTCATTCAGTTCCCCTCCTTGCCACAGCTTGCGTGGCTTTTGTATATGTAGGTTCACTGATCCCCCAGCATACCGTTTTTGGTGGTCACATGACCCCTTCTACCTGCAGAAAAGCTGGATGCATCCAACCCACTATTTTGAACCCGAGGGATATGCTGTATTCTAATCCAGACAGCCCAGGGTAATGAGTTTTCTCTCTACTGTTAGCTGTAGTTTCCTTTTAACTCTCAATGTGTTCTTACATGACCCTCAGGATTCTCTGCCTATCCTGTTTTAATTTTTTTTTTTTTGAAAAACATGAGTAATGCTGCATAGAAATAACACAATATAGAAATGGGCACGAAACGGGGGGAAAAGAACCCTGAGTTTCATGGTTCGTGTTCCATGAAATACGAACCACGAACTTTCATAAAATTGTCCTGTTTCATGAAACGATTCATTAGGTTTGTGATTGGGGCCCTATAATGGCCCCCTTTGTTCCTACAGATACCAAACTTGCAGGGAGACTTCAGCAGGCTCTCCTCCAGCCACCCTCCAAGTAGCTCTCTTCAGGCTCTCTTTACTTTTTCCTTCTGTCCTACTTTCTGCCACTGCTGGAAGAAAAGTCAAGCGGAGCGGATCTGCTTGGGTTTTCCTCTCTTCAGGTTCTCTTTGCTGACTTTTCCTTCCCATCCTCCCACTGCTTTGACATGCCTCTCCCCCCCCCCGCCTCCAAGTTATCGAAGGAAAAGCCTAGCAGAGCAGATCCACTCAGGACCTGTTCCGGGGAACTTGGGGGTGGGGAGAGAGCAGCAGGAGGACTGGAGGTAGAGAGTCAGGGAAGGGTTCCTGAAGCTGGCAAGCAGTGAGCAGCAGCAGAAGGAGCTGCTAAGGCTGCCACCGCCGCTGCTATTCCGCCATCCCATTCTTAAAAACGGAGAAGGGAAACAGAGAGCGGAAGGAATCTCCAACTACAGTTCCCAGGTAAACTTGCACAGACCCGCATTGCTCAGCTCTCAGGTTGGCAGGGAGAGCTGCCTGTTAAGGTTATGTGGGCTAAGAATGGGGTTTCCACGACAACAAAAAGGTCTGCAGACATTCTGGCCCTATGTTGCCTAGGGAATCAATGGATTGGTGCCAGCCTGTCAGGCATCATGAAGCATTCATGAATCGAATGAATCAGCCCCCAAAGTTGTGGATTTCATCAAAAGTACGGCCTCACAAAACACATTTTCATGATACATGAATCAGCCCGATTGTCACGAAATTTGATTCGTATTTCGATTCGTGCCTGTGTCTAGCACAATACCTTTTTAAAAATCTCCACGTATTTGCCAACACATTTGATTCCCTTTTCCCCACTCTAAAAGGCAGGCTGAGTGGTGGACAAAAACAACAATTTTTCTTTAATCTTCCTTCTTCTTGATGAGCATCCAGATTAACCCGCATTTTGGAGTCTTCCTCAGAGGAGAAACCATACATATGGTTTACATATATCTGTAGAGTCGTGAAGATTAATAGTCACAATGATTTTTTGCTAAAAGAGTGCAGAAAAGTAGTACAAACACAAGGAAGATAAGATGTTAGAGAAAGGCATGGTTTCTCTATCTAAACTGAGTTCAATTGATCTTCGTTGTCTCAGGTTCTCAAAGAAGTCCTGCGATTGTACTCACCGGTTCCAACCACTTTACGCTGGACAGACACTGAAAATATCATTGAAGGGGTCAAAATTCCAGCAAACACCACCCTGGCTGTGAGTCTATTGAATGGACTGCTGTGTACGATTATTTGAAGTGTAGGCTGCCTGCAGGCGTACATCGTTTTAGTTGTGAGAATACCGTGGATCTGTATGCATTACACATGGTCAGATATATAAGCTTCCTTGGAGAATCTCACTCAGGAGCAAACCGTGCTTCCAGTTTCCAGCATAAGGCAGCTATATAAAGTATCAGCGAAGCAGCCCCATCGCCTTCCTCGGGCCTCCAGCTTACTCTGCTGACAGATGGCAGTCATGAAGTTGCTTCCCTCTCCAAAGCAACGTTTGAGGCTTTGTTAAAATTGGCTTGGTTCCAGCTTGCCCTCAGCATCCTGGTGTAAAGTGAAACTCCCTGAGCCTTCTTCTGCTCACCTTTTAGATTGATTTAGGACTGCTGAGTTGTGCTTGCCAGGCCTAATGATTTATAATAACATTTACCCAAAGTTCCTGCCAAATAGGATCCTCTCTGCTGTTTCTATGCATGTTTCCCCAGTATCAAGCACTCTCACTTTACATAAGCAGGGGCAATCCTTGACAAGCAGCTGTGTCAGCTTCTCAGTGAATAATGGGAGGAAGTTCACAATGTAATCCTAAACAGAGTTACTCCCTTCTATGTCCATTGAAGTCAGCATCTTTTGGGGGATATCAGCATGTTGGGGGGGGGGGGGCGCTCTCCCAAGTCCTAAGGGGAAATTGGTGGAAATCAGTATAAATATATGTATAAGTACTGGCACATTTTATAAAAACAAAAAAGCACTGGATATACCTCTGCTTAGTATTGTACTCTTCCTCACATATTACACAAAGTTTGGTGAAGGTTACAGCCAATGAGAATTTAATCTCAGATGGATTGTGGAGAAAGTAGGGGAGTTATAACCAGAAATGTGTTATAGTTCCCTTTTCTTTAGACCTGGGATGCTTCTCCCAATGTGCCTAAAATTTGGGAAGGTGGTATTCCTTGAGACAGCTGTACAGTCCCTGAGAATTTCATCTTGGGTAGATATCTGTGGATAGGAAGTTGCTGGTGGAAATGGGTTTCCCAATGAAAATAATTTAGCAATCACCAGATTACAAAAATTACCCCAAACTCATGATAAAATGAAATTAAAGGTCTCAAATAAAAACAAAATCCAGATGAAATTGCAGTGCCTGTCTCTACTGTCCATGCACCTATAGTCATGTGAGCAAGGCAGCTAAATCTTTCTTGATGCCCAGTTTGTTTAGGTGTCTCTTTCTGCACACATTCATGCAGCATTTACAGCACATGGAAGTGAAGCTTCAGAGGCATTCAGAGGAACCTACAATGCTGTGATACAGCAGGTGCATTCCAAGGGCAGGTGAATCCCTTAAACTAAATGATGGAGAAACAAGTCTAACAAATGCTGAAATGAATGTAATTGAAGCAGCTAGGATTTGTTCTGCAAGACTACAGGCAGATAAAAATTTCATTCTAACAATGAGGTTGACAATACAATCCTAAACAGAGTTTCACCCTTCTAAATTCCATCCGTGTCAATGCACTTAAAAGGGTGAAACTCCCTTTAGGATTGCCCTGTAAATGTTATTTAGCTGTTTCTGAGGGTTACTATTGATTGTTGTATCTTCATACCCGCAAGCGTAAATAGTTCTCTTCTCTTGGCAGTTCAGCATGTATATCATGGGGCGCATGGAAAGGTATTTCAAGGATCCACTGACCTTTGATCCTGACCGATTTGGCAAAGATCAGCCAAAGTGAGTGAATCATCTGATATGTGATGAAAACGGTTTTCTTTTTGTTGAAAGAACATTTCAGTAAATATTAGAAACTTGGTGGTGGTGGAGAGTGCCCTGTTTTGGGAATATATGTTTAGTTTGGTTTAGTTTAGTAACTTAGCAGAGTAACATAGCTGAGTTATTTAGGCAGAAGCATTTAAACCCTTAAAAACGTGCATTAATTAATCTTCAGACAAAATCATAGAAAGATAGAACTTACAGTTTTATTGTAGCAGATTTCTTCCATAGCAATATTTTGTAGTAGAAGGGAAGGATCTTAATCTAAAGAGTTACATTCCCTATTCTAATACCACATCCTGAAAAGTAGGCGGCAAGGTTGTAGGTGTAGACAAAAGGGGCTCCATGGAGGAGCATGGAGGATTTACATCATTCTTCTTGGAAGACCATGTGGGAAGAGAGAAATTTCCCAAGAGGCACAGAGGCAAGAGAGGAGGAGTCAGTAGGTGTTCCCACATTACACAAGAGAGTGGCAGATTGCTAGACTTATACATTACATTCAGAGACATGCAGCAGCACCCCCCCCCAGTGCCCAAAGCAGGCTGAGTTGCCTATTCCAACACCCTGAAATCATAGCTGACTTAGAGCCAAGCCACAAGTGACGCCTGACACAGGTTGGACACTTGTTAGCTTCCCTCAAGTTTTGATGGGAAATGTAGGTGTCCTGGTTTTACAGCTTGGGTCTAGATTACGGCTGCAAGACCAGGATGCCTACATTTCCCATCAAAACTTGAGGGAAGCTGACAAGTGTCCAACCTGTGTCAGGTGTCACTGTGTCAGGCTTGGCTCTTATGCTGACCCCTGGGCCGATTCCAGACGACTAACTGGAAGGAGCTTCATGCCGCCATGTTCCGGATGGCGACATCACGCCAAACTCGTGCAAGAAAACGCGATATTTCGCGTTTTCCCCATCGTAATCCGGAACATGGCGGCATGAAGCGCCTTCCGGTTAGTCGTCTGGAATCGGCCCTGGTGGAGCTTTCATGGCAAGAGACTAAGAGAGGTTTGCCATTGCCTGCCTCTGCAACCGTGGTCTCTGCTGGAGGTCTCCCATGCAATTACTAACCAAGGCAGACCCTGCCTAGCTTCTGAGGTCTTTCGAGATGAGTCTCACCTGGTCTATTCAGGTCAGGGCATTAGAAACTTAAGAACATGAAAAGAGCCCTGCTGGATCAGACCAAAATTCTAAGTAGTCCAGCCTCCTGTTTGCTACAGTCGCCAGTCCAATGCTTCTGGGAGGCTCTGAGGAATGGAAGGAATGGGACCCAATGCCCATCATGGACCTAGCCATTCACCAAGGCTGGGAAGGTGGTCAAGGCAGGGTGAGTTTAGGTGAGGCTATTGTTGAAGTCACCAGTAGCCCTGGAAAGTGTGATGGCCTCTTCATTGATCCAGCTGGCTAATGGTAGCCAGGCATTCAGCTCTCCAGCCCCATGACTGCACATGAATGTGGGCATGCCTATGGGATGTGGTGGAGGGAAGGAAGCAGATAGGAGGAGAAAGCAAAGGGAAAGAGGAGGAATGAGAGAGAGTGGGAGAAGGAGGTGGGGAGCAATTAGAGGAGGTGGAGTCTATCTTTGGAAAGAAGAGAGAGGCAGAAACCAGGGAGACTGGAAGGGGAAAGTGGCCAGTTGCTTGGAGGCAAGGGAGAAAGGAGCAGGGACTCACAAAGTAAACTTCCTCGGTCAAGAGGAAGCCACTCGCTCTTCCCCCTCCCTCAGGGGCCAGAGTACGATGTGGCAGCAGTCCATCCCCTGAGTAGGAAGAGTAGGTGAGTGAGGTAATTATTCTGTGGTGCTGTATTGTACATTTATTAAGTGACACACATCACTGATGGTTGCCACTGTGGTGTTCATTCTTATTTATTGATAAACAAAGGCTTGAGGACACTATCCGTGCCTTCTTAAGCAGACACTGAAATCTACAGGTTTAGAAGAGCGAAACTATGCTTAGGATGGCATTGTGCGCCACTTATCTGAGCATTCATGGGAGTGGTGCATACACTACTGGTGCATACATCTGCAGCAGGAACTTAGGCCGTAACATGGTCTCTTCTCTCCCATGAAGCACCATGCCTTACATGTCTGGACCAAACCTAATATATCACCTTTGGCGGATCAGATCTAAATTCCTTCTTCTCCTGACTTCATGTTCTCACTTCAAGGCCACCCAAAATCTCCCAGTCGTTTGCCTACACAGAGATAGTGATGAAGAAAATGAGGAAGAGGTTGTTGATGTGTCACTGGTGTTACTAGAGCAGTCATCTGTGTTGTTACACAATCCAACTCCCTTCCCTCCCAGAGGTGTGAGTTTTTGTGCGCTTTATTGCTTTAAGGAAGAACTGAGTGAGAAGGCATGATGCTGTATACACAGATGACCACTAGAGGAACATCAGGCACCTTTAAACAACTTGTTCTTATAACACTTCTTAGGGATGCTAAATTGGAAGGAAAAAGCTGGCCTTTAACAGCAGGTTGAAATGCAGAAATCATAGGATGGAAACAAGCATTATCGCTTGCTTAGATGTCAGAACTGTGGCTAGATAATGTCCTTACTCCAGATTACCTTCTGCAATCAGACAAAAGCCCGTTGTTTGTAAAAGTTTACTGAAGAAAGAATGCATTATAGTCCACGAGCCTGAATACAATATTCAGGATGGTACATGTGAATTGTTACCAATGACAGGCAAAGCATGAGGCACAAAGTAACAGATCCCAGCAGGCCCAACCTCCCCCCATAGTTCTCATAACAATCCCTTTGAAGCTCGGAAAGCGAAAGTCCTTCGAGGCTGGAACAGCGATAGCCAAAACATTCCTCCTCTGGGAGATAGCTGCCTGGGAACATCCTGGCACCTGTGAAGAAAGCACTCATAATACTGAAAGGATTAAAATGGAGTCTCTTTGGCACTAGCATACCTGAAAGTATTCTGAACATGACAAGCTGGTGGGAGAAGTTAGAAGTATTATGCATTAAATCGATTAAGCTCAGTTCTTGAACTGTTAATATTGTCCCTACTGTAAAGAAACTGAGGCATGATCATAGAGATAGGGTTCTTTTTTACCTAAAGCAGCTTGGGTTTGCAATGATTACTTTTAAGGAAGTGTATCTTGTTTACACAAAACCAGTAAAATGACTGGTGTCTGTCCTGAATTTATTTTCAGGCCGTACTATTCCTACTTCCCATTTTCCTTGGGGCCTCGTTCCTGCATTGGGCAGACATTTGCACAGGTAAGCTAGTCAACATTGTCGGAAAGTGGAGGACAGTGCAATGCTCCTTGGTAAAGAGCACATCTGTGCTTCAGAGGGGGCAGAAGAGCTAGCAAGGTTAGAAAGGTCAGTCCCTGTATCCTTCCTCTTGTCCACTCTGCTGCTCTATCTTTGTTACCCAGAATGCTACTCGTAGGGATTTCTTCCTTCCGTCTCACTTCTTCTCTTTGTGCTTCTCTCCGTAACTAACATGAGGGCAGGATGCGCTGTCTGCAATCTCTCTCCATCCTCACCTCATTTTTCTTGCTTTCTTGTCTCAGTACAGCACATTTCTGTCTCCTTACAATAAAGAGGCTTCGATTTCTTTTCTAAAGCAATATGCCTCATGGGGATTTTTTTTCAAAAGCAGCACCCTACTTCTGTTGTGATAGTATCTGCCCAAAATCCATTAGGGTTGTCTAGTCTAGAACTGCTCATCCTTTTCTCCAGCCTGCAGTAAAAGGAGATTTGGTGGTGGAAAGGACAGCAGGCCAGGCACATAAGGTTTTAATGAGGCTGGCATCATCTTCTGGAGGATGCCACTGAAAAGAAATCAAGATGATCCTGGGAAATTTGTTGGATGGCTTATTCCTGAGGCAAAAGTATGGAAAGTATTGAAATTCTGAACCACATTAAAAAGGGCAGATGCTGCCACTGACAAGGCTGTAGATCTTTTGGGGAGCAAATGGACCCCGAAAAGGAGGATTCCTCTAGCAGGAGGTACCAGGCCGATCTACCTTGGCTGACTGGTGAGCAGTTTGGCCCTGACCCCACTTTGTCCCATGTTGTGAATGAACAGAAATGTCTGTGTGCTCCTGTATGAAAACTACTTTGGTCAACTCTCACTATGTCTTTTGATTTTTTTATTTACAGATGGAGGCTAAAGTGTTGATGGCTAAATTTCTGCAGAGGTTTGAATTTCAGCTGGTCCCACCACAGAGCTTTAAACTTTTGGACACTGGAACACTGAGGCCATTAGATAACGTTGTATGCAGACTGAAGCTACGCAACCCTCTTGCTTTTGAAAGAGATTGAGAACAATATTGATGACAACAGTTTGGAATTGCGACAAGAAAACGCTAAAGTGTATTTCATAGATGAATTAAGACTGAAATGTATCATAATGGAATTTGCACTGGGATTAAGAGGGTTTGCGGTATGAATTAAACACTGAATTGATTAAACTGGAAAGGGCCAACAAAGGCGGCCCCAATAATTCAGCAAAAACTGATGTTACTGAAAGACAGTTCGATGTGTGCCATATTATGATGGCACAAAAACTTGTGTAAATGTGTTGCACATGCAAGTGTATGGAAACATGGGCATGTGAAGTTCTGTACATGCTTATGGCAGTTTCCACTGGGCAGGAGTGAGCCCATAAAATTCATGTTCTGGCCATATATAATACAAATAGAAAAGAGATTTATATATATTTAGACAGAAAATGATAACCAAACACACGTGGTTAACATATCGTGACATATTAGATTTTCAACAAAGTGAATATAAAATGAAATTGAGAGATTTTTTAAATTCACAAGAATTGTCAATGGTTTTTCTAGTTGCAATTATTAGATTTAAAACTGATAAAAGACTGTACAGATTTGATCAATCCATGACGGTATTTGAATCAGAATTATATGTGAATGATGAACATTAGACATTTTCTAAACATTAGACATTATCTGAATTTACTGTTACCCGGAAACCCCTTATTGGCTTTTTGCAGGAAATGGAAAGAAATGAACTGATGATTTGTGCTTTTGAAGACTGTGATGAAAAAAATTTTTTAGGGGGAAAGGAGAAGTATTTTTATGGTAATTTTAGAGTGAGTGTATGATATATAATGACTATATATCTTTCACAGAGAAAATTGGAGATTATTCCTATATCTTTCTATAAGTCGTGTTCCTTTTTTTTCTTTTTAATTTTTCTTTATTAGCCTTTTTATATTGTTAAAAAATTCTTTTTAAAAAAGGAAAAGATATATATGGATTGTCGTATAGGTAAAGTACCAATCTGTCATGATTGTTTGTCCAAAATCATGTGATAGGTACACATTTTCATAATTGTTTTCATAATCATGTTTACAAATTGTGCGGCAGCATCAGAAAAGGTTGGAAGGAACGTACTAAAAAAGGAAGCCCTTTGGATTTTAAAACTATGGCCCCTAGCAGGTTAAATTAGACCTCTCTCTTTTGTTAGGAAAGGCTATTTTGAACACCTGTTCAGTGCAACTGAAGGAGAATTAACTTTGTTGGGGCAGAAAAAAGCGAAGGAAGCAAAATCTATTTGCATGAAAAGGAAGATCTGGAAAAGGAAAAAGCTCCTTTCCGTTTACTAAACCATTCTTCAGTATTTCAGTTACCATTTAATTTTTGGCATTTATGTGCAAAAGAAATTCTGGCCATAATGAACAAGTAGCTACGCCGCTTTATTTTTCTGCATGACACATGCATGCATTCTCCCTTTAAAGAAGCCAAGGGAGTCGTTCCAATTTGGCGATTCTCAGCACGGCCTCTTTAAGCAACAGTTCCGGCCCCCAATGGGGCTCAGCCCCACCTACAGGACTCAGTTATCGCGTTGAGCGATTCTAAGGTGGAGAAGGGAAGCTTGATGGGCGTTAGTATGACAGTCAAGGGTGCCTCTTGTTTGCAATGGCCCCTACTGGCCTTTGGCCTTTATTGCTGCTACATCAAATACATCCATCTGAAATATGACCATATACCTGGCACCCTGAGGGCAAGGTAAGAGGCTGGCAGGGCTGTGGAGCCCGGCGAAACTCAGGGCAGGGCGATACATTGCAAGAGCCCCTGCCCACCCCCCTGGAAGCTGCCGGTGCTGTTAAATGAAATCTGCAGGGCAGGATCCATCTACCTAGAGCCAAACTACACAAGACAAATTACACGTGTATGACATGTGAATGCACTTACATGTGTTTCCCCTTTGCTTTCCTGTTCACTTGTACAATGTGGCTACACTGCACTCTATCCCATGCTTGGATTTGCATGTTTCTTCCCCATTCCTCCCAGGTGAGAGACAGTATTCCATGATATACCTTTGCTTTGTGCATGTTCAAACCTTCCTCTGCAGCTTTCCTGAGAGGGAGACTTGTTTACTCAATTGGACCTATGGGGAGGTAGAAAACCCGCGGGGTTTCCTGTCAGGAGGGGGCTGAAAACAGGGCTTCCATACCTCTGCAGAGATCTTGCATCTTGGCCTGCCAGGAAGAGGAGGATCTATGCAAAGGGGGGTGGGTGGGCAATCCTCATGTATGAAGCCATGGCAGGGTTTCTTGCTGTCAGTTAGAAACAAACTGGGGCTACAGGACACGTGTTCATCAGGAGTAAAATGGACATGGGCAGGAAGGAACAGACATGATTCTAGACAGTCGCATGACCTTGTGTAATTCGTCTCGTTTAGTTTGGTTTTTGCAGAATGACAGACCTAGGCGTCCTTTGCTGTAGCCAATAAAGACTTTATAGTTGCTCTGTCAGCAGCTGAAACAAAACAAGGAAAGCCAGAGAAGTGTCCTTCACATTTCCCGCCCCCACAACATTTTTGCCCCTTCAGTGGATGGCAGCTGAGTTCTGGCTGAAGTCTTTGGTGTTGTACGTGGAAAGCATTTCTATGTAAGAAATAAAGTAGGAGTCTAACAGCATGTTAAACACTAGTGAGTTTATTGATTGCAGCATGAGCTGGACTAAATAAAGAGGGGATACATTTTGTTGATCTTTAAGGTGCCACTGAACTCTGGTTTTCATCTGCTGATACAGACTGAAACAGCTACCCATCTGGAATCATGCAGGAAATACTCAATTTTGCATGACAGTCATACAGGAGTACATGCAGCCAGCAAAACTGCCCCCCCACTCCTGTGCATGGTTTCCTGCTATGCACAAATGCAGTGAGATGCCCATGAATGCAACTGCCAGATGTTGATATTGGCACTCAGATGTTAAACTGTTTTCTATACTGCCAGGGCAATCCTAAGAACCCTTTCCTGGAAGTAACCTCTACTGAGTAGACGTGAGTTGGTTTCTGTGTAGACCTGCTTACAATGGCACTGTAAAGTGTAGGTTTGTGTGTAAAGGAAGTGCAGAACACAAAGCAACTCAACTTGCCTAGCTAAATAAGGGGTAGGCACTAGGCAGTGAAGTACCAGTCAGTACCTAGGAGGCTAATTTATACTTGCTGAAGTCAAGAAATACAAAAAAACCAAAGGGGAAAAATAAGACTTATACAGTGAACTATATTGGACAGTTTATATATTACTTGCTCAGGTGCAAACCTACTAGTAATATACCCAATCAATGTATCACATATGTTTCACATGCCAATCCTAAATATACCAAGTTAACATATATATTCATAACACAGAGTCCCCAAACCGAGGATCCAGGGGTGTACAGGCAGATGGAAGCAAAGCAGGTAAGTCTTAGAAGATGTTAAATGAAGAACTTCTCAAGTGAAAGTCCTCTTCTCTTTTGTCTTTTCTTTTGATAGTTTATAGAAGAGTCCAAGGTGTAGATGGAAAACACAATCTTGGAGCAAGCCCAGAACCACAGCTGGCAATTTTCTCTTTAGTTCTTCGTCATTCAAGACTTCCTCAGGGGCAATAACTATATTCATATATAATAAACAATTATATTACAAACATCTGCTGCCTGGAAATTATGTCTACATCAACAACACTTATACAGGAATGCACATGCTTACCCTTATGTTCTCACATTTCAATCTCGCCTGCTACATCACCCATTGCGGCGTGGAAAATCCTGCATGGCATGACTCAGTATAATCTTTCCTTAAGTACAGTTACATGTTAAAGGGGCCACATCCTTATTATAGGAATGGTTCTGGAAAGACTTTTTCCACTAAGCCACCAATTCTCACCATACGTTGCTATAATCAGGACTACGTCAAAAAGCACTTCAATGACAATTCATTATTCAGTCCCCTGGGTGCCATTGTACGCAGAGAATGAATCCACTGAGCCTCTTTACGAAGCAGATCCTTTTGTGTATTACATTATCTTGTAGTAGTGTATAGTACAACTACTTTTATGTCCTGCACTTGATGTTGTGTATCCATGAAATGTTGTGTGAGTAGTGCTTCTGGAACCTGATGCCTTATGCGTGAAACATGTTCCAATATTCTCAGTCTCAGTGCCCGGATTGTACTGCCTACATAAAGTTTGGGGCAGGGGCATATTATTAAGTAGACTACCCCTATGCTTTGGCAAGTTATGAGATGTCTAAGTTCAATCCTAATATCCAATTCAGGTATATTAATACAATTGCTCTGAAAGATGTACTTACACGCCGCACAATGTGTACATTTAAACGTGCCCCGTGGGGGAGGTAATGATGATATCCTTCCCTCCATGTTGTCTATTGTCGGTGAGTTCAGTATAGACCGAACCAACAAGTCTGTAGGAGACTGTGTATGGTTCCGGTTTGTGGATGATACTTCTATCATTTGGAGCCATGGGGAGGAAGAATTGATGGGGGTTTTGAATCATCTCAACAACATCCACCTGAACATACAATTCACAATGGAGAAAGAAATCGAGGGAAAACTCCCATTCCTGGATACCTTGGTCATCCGCAAAGCAAACTTTCAGTTAGGTCACAAGGTCTACAGGAAACCAACTCACACTGATCGGTACGTACACAAAAACTCCAATCACCACCCCCGACAGAAAAGAGGCATAATGAAAACATTAGTGGATCGTGCAAGACGGATATGTGAGCCGCACTTTCTCAATGAGGAAATTAATCATCTATACCACGCACTTCAGGCAAATGGCTACTCCAGAAATGAAATCCAAAGAGCAATCAAACCCAGGATGAATCAAACAACCAAGGAAAAACAGTCTCCTACAGGGAAAGTGTTTTTTGTCATATATCAAAGGAATTACTGATCAGATGGGAAAGCTTATGAAAAAGCATAACCTTCAAGCAGTATTCAGACCCACCCGAAAAATACAACAGATGCTACGATCAGCAAAAGACAGTAGAGACCCCCTCACCTCTGCAGGAGTATACCGTATACCCTGCAGCTGTGGACAAGTTTACATTGGGACCACAAAGCGTAGCATCCAGACAAGAATAAAAGAACATGAAAGACACTGCAGACTTGGACAACCTGAAAAATCAGCAGTGGCTGAACATAGCCTAACTCAAACAGGGCACAGTATCTTATTCCAGGACACCAAAATACTGGACAACACTTCCAACTACTTTGTCAGACTGCACAGGGAAGCCATTGAAATTCACAAGCATAAGCAAAACTTCAACAGGAAAGAAGAAACCTTAAGAATGAACAGAGCATGGTTTCCAGTTCTGAAAAACACCAGGCTAACAAAACATTCTATCCCCGACAATAGCCCTGCAGAGAAGATTAGCACATCAAGTACCAATCCATATGCAAAAGAACCTCCTCAGGATACAGTGAAGCCTCCCACCATTAGCATTCCACACCCTGGGAAACTCTTACAGGATGACTCAGCTCAACCCCACCCCTCCTGAGTAGATACAAATGACCTACATCTTTTCCACACTGTGACACTGAGAGATCTCTGTCTTTTGGTGCTACACCTCTGAAGATGCCAGCCACAGCTGCTGGCGAAACGTCAGGAACTACAATGCCAAGACCACGGCAATACAGCCCGGAAAACCCATAACAACCATCGTTCTCCGGCCGTGAAAGCCTTCGACCATCTATTGAGAGCTCTGTCTAACCAACATCCCAGTTGGGAATACGTCTCTCCTGGTTTTCTCCTGATCTCCCTACAAGTAGGGATGTGCGTTTCGGCATTCAGAATGCCGAAAGAATGCCGAAACAAAAGTGTTTCGGCTTCTTTCGGGGAATGCCGAAACGTTTCGGGGAATGCCGAAACGTTTCGGGTAGCCGAAAGAAAAAAGCCGAAACGTTTCGGGATTCTTTCGGCTTTCTTTCGGCTTTTCTATGGGAAAATGCCTCCGTCTTCCAGGACGCCTGGAGGAGGCATTTTCCCACCGAATAAGCCCAAAATTGGTGGGGACCTTCCTCTAACCCTTCTCTAACAACCACCCAAGTTTCAGACAGATTGGACTTTGGGGGGCGATGTTATGGCCCCCCAAAGCAGGTCCCCCCATCCTCCCATAAGAAAGCGAAGGAGCAGCATATTGTTAGCATGCTGCTGCTGATCTTTCTTCATTATTTCCTATGGGGAAAAAATGAAGAGGCAGGCTTCCTTTGCCAGGGGTGGCATTTTGCATGCAAAATGCCCCCCAGCCCTCAGGGGCCCTTCTCCCACCCCTCCTCCCACCCCCCACCAAGGCTCAGCCTGCTCCCACTTGGGGGGGCCATTTCATGGCCTCCCCAAGTAGGTGCTCTAATCTCTACCACTGACAGCTGGGGGAGGCTTGTGTTGCCAGGGGTGGCATTTTGCATGCAAAATGCCCCCCAACCCTCTGGGGCCCTTCTCCCACCCCTCCTTCCACCCCCCACCAAGGCTCAGCCTGCTCCCACTTGGGGGGGCATTTCATGGCCTCCCCAAGTAGGTGCTCTGCTCTCATCTCTACCACTGACAGCTGGGGGAGGCTTGTGTTGCCAGGGGTGGCATTTTGCATGCAAAATGCCCCCCAACCCTCTGGGACCCTTCTCCCACCCCTCCTCCCACCCCCCACCAAGGCTTAGCCTGCTCCCACTTGGGGGGGCCATTTCATGGCCTCCCCAAGTAGGTCCTCTCAGCCCCTAAAGTCCACCCCTTACAGCCCCACACAAACCCAATTCCCCCCCAGCTGCCACACACAGACCCAAATCCCCACATTAGCCCCTCACAGACCCAAATCCACCCCCACCTGCCCCACACCCATAACCCCAGGAACAGGCTGGCAAAGGCCAGCCCTCTCCCTTTGTTCCCTATGCTGGGAACTTCTAAACTCTCTTTCCCTAGGCAATTCTGCACAGCCCAGGGGTGCCACAATGGTGGGCACACTTCTGAGTGCCAGCTGGTCCCTGTGAAAGAGCACCTGAACCACAGACACCCTCCCTCAAATTCCCCCACCACCTACAGAGATGGCTGGCCAGCCAGCCCCATTGTTCCCTATGATGGGAACCAACTGCACAACAAAGAATAAAACAAGAACAACACAAAATAAAGTTTTAAATTTTTTTTCTCCCTTCCAAAGTACAAGTAGGCAAAGCATTATGACACATTACACCAGCAGTCCCCACACAGAAAAATAACACAACTCACTTAACATCAGAGAATCACAAAGCATGATTCCTGTCAAAAACACTTTATTTCTTGAACAGCTTTAGGTTACACAGCAGGGGGGAACACCAAAGGGCATGGCAGCACTATCTTACACAAAAATAACACAACTCACTTAACATCAGAGAATCACAAAAACACAATTCCTGTCAAAAACACTTTATTTCTTGAACAGCTTTAGGTTACACAGCAGGGGGGAACACCAAAGGGCATGGCAGCACTATCTTACACAAAAATAACACAACTCACTTAACATCAGAGAATCACAAAAGCACAATTCCTGTCAAAAACACTTTATTTCTTGAACAGCTTTAGGCTACACAGCAGGGGGGGGACACCAAAGGGCATGGAAGCAGTATCTTACACAAAAATAACACAACTCACTTCACATTAAAGAATCACCCCAAAAATAGCTGTCAAAAGCACTTTATTTCTGTAACTGCTTTAGGTTACACAGTAGGAAGGCACCGCAGAGCAGGAAAGCAGTGTACTACGCAAAAATAACACAACTCACTTCACATCAGAGAATCACACAAACACAATTGCTGTCAAAAACGGTGAAGTGGGTTGTATTATTTTTTGTAGTACATTGCTATCATGCCCTGTTGTGCCCTCCTACTGTGTAACCTAAAGCTGTTCAAGAAATAAAGTGTTTTTGCCAGGAATTGTGTTTTTGTGATTCTCTGATGTTAAGTGAGTTGTGTTATTTTTGTGTAAGATAGTGCTGCCATGCCCTTTGGTGTTCCCCCCTGCTGTGTAACCTAAAGCTGTTCAAGAAATAAAGTGTTTTTGACAGGAATTGTGCTTTTGTGATTCTCTGATGTTAAGTGAGTTGTGTTATTTTTGTGTAAGATAGTGCTGCCATGCCCTTTGGTGTTCCCCCCTGCTGTGTAACCTAAAGCTGTTCAAGAAATAAAGTGTTTTTGACAGGAATCATGCTTTGTGATTCTCTGATGTTAAGTGAGTTGTGTTATTTTTGTGTAAGATAGTGCTGCCATGCCCTTTGGTGTTCCCCCCTGCTGTGTAACCTAAAGCTGTTCAAGAAATAAAGTGTTTTTGACAGGAATCATGCTTTGTGATTCTCTGATGTTAAGTGAGTTTTGTTTTAATTTTTCTGTGTGGGGGACTGCTGGTGTAATGTGTCATAATGCTTTGCCTACTTGTACTTTGGAAGGGAGAAAATAATTTTTTTTAAACTTTATTTTGTGTTGTTCTTGTTTTATTCTTTGTTGTGCAGTTGGTTCCCATCATAGGGAACAATGGGGCTGGCTGGCCAGCCATCTCTGTAGGTGGTGGGGGAATTTGAGGGAGGGTGTCTGTGGTTCAGGTGCTCTTTCACAGGGACCAGCTGGCACTCAGAAGTGTGCCCACCATTGTGGCACCCCTGGGCTGTGCAGAATTGCCCAGGGAAAGAGAGTTTAGAAGTTCCCAGCATAGGGAACAAAGGGAGAGGGCTGGCCTTTGCCAGCCTGTTCCTGGGGTTATGGGTGTAGGGCAGGTGGGGGTGGATTTGGGTCTGTGAGGGGCTAATGTGGGGATTTGGGTCTGTGTGTGGCAGCTGGGGGGGAATTGGGTTTGTGTGGGGCTGTAAGGGGTGGACTTTAGGGGCTGAGAGGACCTACTTGGGGATGCCATGAAATGGCCGCCCCAAGTGGGAGCAGTCTGAGCCTTGGTGGGGGGTGGGAGGAAGGGTGGGAGAAGGGCCCCAGAGGGCTGGGGGGCATTTTGCATGCAAAATGCCACCCCTGGCAAGACAAGCCTCCCCCAGCTGTCAGTGGTAGAGATGAGAGCAGAGCACCTACTTGGGGAGGCCATGAAATGCCCCCCCAAGTGGGAGCAGGCTGAGCCTTGGTGGGGGGTGGGAGGAGGGGTGGGAGAAGGGCCCCAGAGGGTTGGGGGGCATTTTGCATGCAAAATGCCACCCCTGGCAACACAAGCCTCCCTCAGCTGTCAGTGGTAGAGATTAGAGCACCTACTTGGGGAGGCCATGAAATGCCCCCCCCAAGTGGGAGCAGGCTGAGCCTTGGTGGGGGGTGGGAGGAGGGGTGGGAGAAGGGCCCCTGAGGGCTGGGGGGCATTTTGCATGCAAAATGCCACCCCTGGCAAAGGAAGCCTGCCTCTTCATTTTTTCCCCATAGGAAATAATGAAGAAAGATCAGCAGCAGCATGCTAACAATATGCTGCTCCTTCGCTTTCTTATGGGAGGATGGGGTGACCTGCTTTGGGGGGCCATAACATGGCCCCCCAAAGTCCAATCTGTCTGAAACTTGGGTGGTTGTTAGAGAAGGGTTAGAGGAAGGTCCCCACCAATTTTGGGCTTATTCGGTGGGAAAATGCCTCCTCCAGGCGTCCTGGAAGACGGAGGCATTTTCCCATAGAAAAAAGCCGAAAGAATGCCGAAATAATGCCGAAAGAATCCCGAAAGTCGAAAGCCGAAAGAGATTCTTGTTTCGGCTTTCGGCTTTAACGATAGAGAATCTTCTTTCGGCTTTCTACTTTCGGCTATAGCCGAAAATTTTTGGCTTGCACACCCCTACCTACAAGCCTTTCTGCTTTGGTCTGCTGTCAGGCCAAAACGAATTCTGACCCTTTCTTTAAACAGCTGGCAATCTGGTTTCCTCACCCCTCATCTTTACATAGATTTCACTTAGCCCTCCACAGATCTGTGGGCATAAATACAGCATTCTAGCATCAACAGGAATTTGTAAATCTTTGCATGTTCTTTCAAAACTAAATAAAAATGCATCCACATCATCTTCCTTCTGATAACGGGGAAATTTCTTTTGCTCTACTGAGAAGATTCCCTCACTTCTAAGTGGAAAACAGTGTTTCACTCACCTGTAACTGTTGTTCGTTGAGTTCTGTCTGTGCAGACACACATTGGGACTGCGCTTGCGCAGGCCTGCTCCAGAGAGAGATTTCTAGCTCTAAAAGCTCTGAAGTGGCCCTCCAGGCCTCCTGCGCATGCGCGGTATTTCCCGCCCGATCTGCGCAGAGATGCCGAGCGCCCTGTCATCCCTCAGTTCTCCTCTGCTGCCGGAGGAAGACAAAATATATCTCCTCACAGTGGGGCAGGAGGGAGGGAATGTGTGTCTGCACAGACAGAACTCAACGAACAACAGTTACAGGTGAATGAAACACTGTTTTCATTGACGTTCATCTGTGCAGCCCCACAGTGGGAATATAACAAGCTACTCACCAATGGGGGCGGGTGCAAGGAGACCTCAAGCAAACATTGAATGTAAAACTGCATTTCCCACAGCAGCATCCAATCTGGAGTCTGTATCGATCGCATAGTGCCTTATAAAGGTGTCCACAGACGACCACGTTGCAGCCTGGCAGATATCCCGTACCATGAAGGAAGGCTGCCGAAGATGAACGGGAACGTGTAGAATGTGCTTTGACCATTCCTGGGCATTGAGTATCCCCTGTGAAGTAACACTTCCTGATAGCTGCTACTATCCACCTGGATAAATACTGGCTGCAAATCGGTAACCCCTTACGTGTGCCCGCATAGCAAATGAAGAGCGATTTGGATCTTCAGAATGTCTTTGTTCTGTCCAGATAGTATAATAAAACCCTCTTTATGTCTGTGTAAAGCTTTTTTCGCATCTGAAGCAGGATGGGGAAAAATACTGGCAAGGCTGTTTTCTGATTGAGATGGAACCGAGACACCATCTTAGGAATAAACTGGAGACCTAGGGTACAGAATAACCTTACTTGGGTAGAATTGCAAGAAGGGGAGGGGGTCTGCTCGTAGTGCAGCCAGCTCTCCCACCCTCCTTAGGGAAGTAATAGCTATAAGGAATACCACCTTCCAGGATAGGAAAGATAAGGGGCACTGTGCCATGGGTTCAAATGGGGGGAGCATCAACTGGGCCAAAACTAAAGATAAGTTTCATTGAGGAACTGGAGCACTCCTAGGGGGAAAGGTATGGAGAGCTCCTTTTAGGAATTGTTTAGACGCCGGGTGGGAGAATAGGGTCCTGCCATCCATCTGTTCATGGAAGGCAGATATTGCGGCTAGGTAAACCTTGACAGAGGAGGTTGCTAAACCCTCATGTAAAAGGGAGAGCAGATAATCAAGTACCACAGGTATCGGGCAGGAGAAGGGGGAGAACCCTCTTTCTCCTACCCCGTTAGAGAAGGAGTGCCACTTCAGTGCATAGGACATCCTAGTAGAGGGTTTCCTTGCATTTAACAATATTTGGGTCACCTCATTAGAAAAAGGGGTCACTGTGGGTGTAGAAGCCATGCCGTGAGGCTGAGTGTAGTGACACTGTTGTGTAGAACCTGCCCCCTGTACAACAGGTCTGGAACCTCCGGCAGGTGGTGGAATCGCTCTCGCGCCATTTCCCAAAGAAGAAAGAACTGGTCCCTGCATGGCCAGAAATGAACTATGAGAATACAGTGTGTCCTGGCAGACATGATTCTGCATAAGACCTGGGGTAACAAGGGAATTGGGGGGAAGGCATAAAACAGTCCCCCTTCCCATGTTATCTGAAAAGCATCCCCAATCAAGTGGCGGTCTGATCCCGCTCGAGAGCAGAACAGCTGGGCCTTGGCGTTCTGGGCAGTAGCAAAAAGATCGATCTTTGGAAACCCCCAGCTTTGGAAAATTGGAAGAAGGTAGTCGTCCTTGATTGACCATTCATGGTGTGGCCTGAAAAGTCTACTTAGGGTATCCGCCCTGGTGTTTGAAGTGCCCTTGATATGTATTGCCTGAGGGAAGATGTTGCTGCGGATCGCCCACAGCCAAAGATGCGTGACCTCCCTGCAAAGGGTTTGGGAGGCTGTTCCTCCTTTCTTGTTCAGGTAATAGAGTGTGGTGGTATTGTCCGTCTGCACCTGACCTCTTTTCCCTCGTAGTATACCTGCAAAAGATGGAAGTGAATAACGTATGGCTCTTAATTCTAACACATTTATGTGCATTCTAGATTAAATGCCCAACCATGTGTCTTGAATTGAAAAACATGACCTCCCCATCCCAGAAGGGAGGCATCAGTAGTCAACGTGGTATCAGGAGTCAGGACACCAAACTCCATACCCCTAAGTAAGTTTTCCGGGTTCAACCACCATTCCAGGGATCTAAGTACTGATCTAGGCACTGACAAACACTTGGTCTATGGGTCTCTGATTGGGTCAAAGGCCCGAATAAACCAATTTTGGAGTGGTCTCTTAAAGAGACACGCAAAGGGCACTACACATGTAGTTGAGGCCATGAGGCCTAAAAGCCTTTGCAGGTTGGGATCTCATAGCCCTCATCCATCTTACAGTAGATGATATCGAATCGACCTCTCTATAGGGAGAGAGGCTTTTCCCTCGACCACATCGAGGATAGCCCCAATGAATTGTACCCTTTGTGTTGGCACCAGAGAGGATTTTTTCCAATTAACGAGAAGTCCAAGTCACGACACTACCCTGATAGTGAGGTCAATGTGGTTCAGTAACACTTCTCTAGAAGAACCCACGAGAAGCCAGTCATCCAAATACGCGTATATGGTACACCCCTTAGACCTAAGAAAGCCCACCACCGCTGCCATACATTTCATAAAGACTCGTGGTGCTGAGGACAATCCAAATGGGAGCACTATATATTGAAATGTTACTCCCTCAAAACAGAATCGTAAGAATCTTCGGTGGGATTCATGTATGGTAATGTAAAAATATGCATCTTTTAAATCAAGAACTGCAAACCACATACGAGCTTCCAGGTATTGAATGACACCAGAGAGCGTTAAGATTCAGAATTTCTCAACTTTAATGAAACTATTCAAATGTCTTAAATCCAGAATCGGCTGAACTCCACCATCCTTCTTTTCCACAGTAAAGTATGTGGAGTAAAAACCCCATTTCAAATCACCTGGAGGGACCTGTTGGATGGCATCCTTCTCCAACAGTTCAGCAATGGCCCCTTGGAGCCCACTGGCAGGCGCTGTTGATGGTCTCCCAAAACAAGATAAAGGGGGAGGTTCCTCAAAGTGTAATCTGTAGCCATTTCTAACTATGGTTAGAACCAAAGAGTCCCTTGTAACCTGCACCCGACAATCAACAAAAGGTGCCAACCTATCCAAAAAGGCACATGATAACACGGCCGCCGGGGCAGTCAGTCAAAAAAAAGGCTTCTGAGCCTGTGCCTGCTTCGGGGATTGTGGATGGTTCTGTTTAGGCCTAGACCTATTAGATTATCTCCCTGAGTTGCGGTGGTAGGACGAGTATCCCCTGTAGGGTTGGTAGGGCTGATAAGGGTGGTAGTTGTACCTTGCTCTCTGTTGATATTGTTGCCTTCCCTGGTTGCGAAACTTAAAAGTGTTGCTGCTGGTAGTGTTGCTGGGGGGGGCAATAACACCCAAAGAGCGTGCTGTCTGTCTGTTGTTTTTCATCTGAGTGAGGGATGCATCCATTTTTTCTGAGAAAAGCGAGGTTCCCTCGAAGGGGAAGTCCTCAATCTTAGATCGCTTATCAGGTGCCAAAGCAGTGGATCGCAGGCAGGAGTAGCAATGGAGGACAATGGCTGAGGCAATGGCCCTTGCTGCACAGTCAGCCTCATGCTTAGCTGCTGTCATCTGCTGTTTCGCCAGCTTAGGTGCTTCTCCCTGGAGCATCTTAACTAGGGGTCTTTTGTCTTCAGGGAAGTCCACCATATACATCGACAGCCATTCCCAGAGGAACAAATTGTATGACCCCATGATGGCTTGATAGTTCGAAATCCTGAAGTTTAAAGCAGCCAAAGAATAAATCTTCCTGCCCAGCTGGTCCAGCTTGCAGCCTTCCTTGTCGCTTGGAGATGAATGTATGCCATATTTATGTTTGGGTTGAACCTCTTCGGTTACCAAGGAAAAGAGCTGTGGGTGAGTAAATAGAAAAGCACAGTCTTGTTGCTTCAATCTATAATAGCCCTCCACCTTGCGTTAAGTAGCAGGAGTGGAAGCAGGTTTCTCCCAAACTCCATGGGCTATATCCAGTTAATCCTCCACTGCTGGGAAGGCTTCTAACGTTGTGGAGTCAAAGGAGAGTGCCTGGAGCATTTTGCTTCTCTGTTTTGAGGTAAAGGATGAAAGCTCCAGAGCTCGGTTTTGAGGTAGAGGATGAAAGCTCCAGAGCTTTCACCATTCTGAGCATCTGTTCGGAAAAGAGGCAGTAGTCCTCTGTCGTGGAGGCAGATGTGGAGTCTCCCATGGTCTCCTCAGGTGCAGGATCAGATGCTAGGTCCGATATCACGCTGAGATATTGATTCGACATCCTCCTCGGAACCGAAAACGGAGGGTCCCCGCTGTGGAAGACAGTGTGAGGGAGTGCTAGGCAGCTCTGAAGGAGGACGATGCCCCAGGCTCACAGGAGCCGTAGCAGATGGAACCAATGGAACCGATTGCAGCCAAGACACAAATTCTTGCTAGTTAGGAGACGGTGGTTGGAATGATGATGCATATGACCACGGTGGAACCGAAGGAACAGGCATTGATGAAACCGGTTGCGGAGGCCAGGGGAACTGGGCAAACTGTTGCATCAGTTGGCTGGTTGGTGTGGCTGTTCCCAGTACTGGAACCTGTTGCATAGATAGGACAGCTGTTGGTTTCAGTTGGAAGGAGCTCGGGGACGTATCCGAAGAAAAAATCTGCCCCGCATCATCACCATCACTGTCCCCTTCCTGTAGACTCAGAGTGGGGGTATGTGAACGGGGAGGAGTGGACAGGGCCCTCAAAACCTCCTCCTCCACTACAAGAGATGGTGTCATCGAACGACGCCAGTCTTTATGAGACGAGGTAGAAGCAGGTCTGTTCATGTGCTTCATTTTAGTCTTGGACTTCTTATGGACCAGTTCTGAAGGTGCCCGATCTGATTTGTGTGAGTCAGGGGAGCAGCGCTTCGATAAGCTCATCCTTTTCTCTTTCGGTTCCACAGCAACTCCCGCAGGCGCCGGATCCAAGCGGGCCAGAACCGGGAGGCATTTTGGAGAGTCAGATGGCATCGCCCATGGAACCGAGCACTCAGAGGGGGGGATCTGATCTGAAGCAGCCGAAGGCTTCGCCAGCAATCCTGACGACCCTGCCAGCACCATTTCCCATAGAGCTGCCTTAAGACGAGCCGCACGATCACCCTGCAGCTGTGGACAAGTTTACATTGGGACCAGAAAACGTAGCATCCAGACAAGAATAAAAGAACATGAAAGACACTGCAGCCTTGGACAACCTGAAAAATCAGCAGTGGCTGAACATAGCCTAACTCAAACAGGGCACAGTATCTTATTCCAGGACACCAAAATACTGGACAACACTTCCAACTACTTTGTCAGACTGCACAGGGAAGCCATTGAAATTCACATGCACAAGCAAAACTTCAACAGGAAAGAAGAGACTTTAAGAATGAATAGAGCATGGTTTCCAGTTCTGAAAAACACCAGACCAACAAAACACTCTATACCCGACAATAGCCCTGCAGAGAAGATTAGCACATCAAGCACCAATCCATATGCAAAAGAACCTCCTCAGGATACAGTGAAGCCTCCCGCCATTAGCATTCCACACCCTGGGAAACTCTTACAGGATGACTCAGCTCAACCCCACCCCTCCTGAGTAGATATAAATGACCTGCCAACATCTTTTCCACACTGTGACACTGAGAGATCTCTGTCTTTTGGTGCTACACCTCTGAAGATGCCAGCTACAGCTGCTGGCAAAACGTCAGGAACTACAATGCCAAGACCACGGCAATACAGCCCGGAAAACCCACAACAACCAACACAAAGCAAATTTCTACAAATGGGACACACTCCGAAATACAGCTTACAACTTAACTTCTGTGCTCCTGAATTAGAATACAGTGAAACATCCATATTCTAAATCAGAGTATCACTTAACACTTACACTAAAAGGATACAGGCAAACTTATACTCTAAGAAACTTAATCCTAAAGATAATCAAATAAAACATAAGTGTCCCCTGGACTGAGTCTGGAGCCAAGCAGAGAGGTTCTCTAAAAGGGACCCTCCCTAGCCACTTGGCTAGCGCGTCAACCCGGTCCCAGTCCCTCTGCAAAGGCTTGTAGCCTTATTTTATAGTAGGCCAATGGGCTGTGTGTCGTCACTCCTGGAGCGATCCCATTGGCTAGTGGACCCGATTCAGGGCTACAGAAAGTACCTGTTTACTTTTCTGGCTTCTCTGCGGGGCAGAGTGTTCTCAGGAATTCTTTTAGTGTGTTCAGCAAAAAGCAGAGTGGCTTCTGGCTGAGCAGATGCTGGCTTATCTTTACAGGCAAGAGGCAAAGGCCCTTGCTTTTTAAAGTGTGTTGAATGTAGCACATTCCTTAGCCGCCTGCTTTGTGTAGGAGATAGAGGAATTGAAAGTTACGAA
Source organism: Eublepharis macularius (assembly GCF_028583425.1). Taxonomy (NCBI): domain Eukaryota; kingdom Metazoa; phylum Chordata; class Lepidosauria; order Squamata; family Eublepharidae; genus Eublepharis; species Eublepharis macularius. The sequence goes on along the minus strand of NC_072791.1, from coordinate 25,227,634 downwards.
AAGAGAAAGGAGGGTGGGGGGTGTAAAGGAGCGATTCTCATAAGTTTAGATGGAAAGCTGTTAGCGGCCTGGGTCCTTCAGAGCAAAACTTTAAAATTCCCACGACATCCCCCTGTAAAGATACAATGGGCATGTACAAAACACATGCCTTCACAAGTTAACAAATCATGGAATTATTTGTGATAAGGTTGTGAACTCCATGTTGGGAAATTACTGGAGATTTGGAGGTGTTGCCTGGGGAGGCAGGGTTAGGGGAGGGGAGAACACTCCTGCTGGTTTTTCAGGGAGAACTGGAAACCCCAGTTCCTGGGAGGGGACACCTTTTTAAACAAGCACCCACATGACTCCTCTAATTTCCTGACAGTTAGTCTTTTAGCAGGGCAGTATATGCCTACAACTCCCTTGTAAGAGTCCTAAAGAGACAGCACCCCTTAAACGAAAACTCTTTTGGGATTGATGCAGACTGCCAGTGACCTCTTCCTTTCACAACCTGGGTATTTGGCCTTCATGAAAGTGTGCTGGTAGAGAGTGCCCTGAAGTCATAGCTGACATGGTGGCCTCTAGTGGGGTTTTCATGGCAAGAGACTAAGAGAGGTGGCTTGTCATTGCCTACCTCTGCAACCCTGGTCTTCATTGGAAAGCTCCCATCCAGTTACTAACCAAGGCCGACCCTGCTTAGCTTCTGAGATCTGAGGAGATCAGGCTTACCTGGGCTATCCAGGTCAGGGCCTTCTTGAAAGTGCCCTGGGAGATTTCTTTGCACGGCTTGTCAGCACTCCCACTGGCAAGTTCCATTACCCATTGCCGCTCAAACATGATGATGTCGCTTTGGGATGTACAGGAAGTGACGCTGTCACATCACCAGCAATGCCACAATGTTTCCTGGAAAGAGCCTGCTGCAACCCAGTAAGCCTCCCCATTCCCCTCCATTTGCTCCCCTGCCAGCCAGCTGAGTGGGGGGGCACAGTTAAGGGGGCTTCCCAGCACCCAGCTGGGGACCCACAACAGTATTTTCCCTCAACCCAGGGTTGAGGGCGTCTGGGAAATGCAGGCTCACAGGGAAAGTCCCTGTAAGGCCCAAGGCCTCCAAGTGGGAGAGGGAGAAGCTGAGCTGGGACCTGCAAGCCGCTCTGTTGTGTTCGTGACACAAGGGCAGCCAGTTCTCCGGGCTCCGGGTCACACTGCTATTTCCAAAAGCTCTCTCACTGAGACTTAGCCTGTCACTGATGGAGGTCAGAATTTTATGGGCATGAAAGAACCAGAGAATGAAACCTCACATGCAGTTGCAATTTACTTGATGCGAGGCTGCTAGGTCCATGGAATCAGTGCTTTTAAAAAGTTACCAAGTTTAAAGCTGGTTTTTGGTGTTCATTTTTGTTGCCAAAGGCAACTTAGATTTTTGCATTGTTCCCGTCTTCTTTCCCCACCTAACTAGAATCTCCATCCTACAGGTCATGAAACCACTGCCAATCAGTTGTCCTTTGCCATCATGGAGCTGGGACGGCAACCTGAAATTGTGGCGAAGTGGGTGAAGTGGGTTACCTGCTTGCTTGATTGCATTCCCCTCTTTTTTTAACTTCGTCAGTATTGTAGTTCAGCAATTTTTTCCAAGTTTTTGAAGGTTTGTGGCTCCAGTTCACACAATACTTTTTTGTGTTCGAACGGACTCCTCCTGACCACCTTTGGGTACTTGTTTAAACAACAAATGTCAATGTAGTGTTTGAATCCAAAAATAATGGATATAGTTCTTCATAATATGAGGAGGATGCTTTGGAGGAGTCATGGGGCCTTCGACTACTGGCAGTAACATACTGGGTTCTCCCGGAGAGGGAGATGCATTGGACTCAAGCCCCTCCACCCCTTCTTAGGCCTCAAGTTGCGAGGAGAGGGGGCTTTGGGTCACTCCAGTTATCTTTATCTCATGGGTGGCTCCTTCAATTCCTTCTCTCTCTGAATGCCTGGCAAGGAATAAGAGCCATCTCAGCCATTGCTCTGAGGGTTTGGTGGGTTGCAGCAGCACAGAGTACAGACGCTTGGCTTGGCCCTGCCTCTGGACACGTAATTACCATGTTACAGTGTCATTTTTCCCAGTCTGTTTGCATCCTGCCCAAAATTATCTCTAACAGAAAGATTCTCATTAGAAGTGTGCAACTTTCTCACATTCACCCTCTTACTGTAGGCCCAGAATGCCCTTCAGTGCTGTCCCTGACATCCTGGGCACCCTTAGGAACAGTGGGAAGGGGAAGCTGGAGGACTGCATTGGAGTACAGAAGCTAAATATGATTCAAAAGGCTACTCTGCTCGAGATCAAACCCCCATTGTCAGCGAAACCTCTGAACATTCTGCTAGCAATAAGGAGATTATAGCAAGGATTGGCCCTGGCAAGGTAAACCCTGATCTTTTCAAACGTAGAAGTCTCCATTTTACAGACTGTAATGGACCACCCTCCTGTCTCTTCTTCTTAGACTTCAGGCTGAAGTGGATGAAGTCATTGGTGTAAAGAGAGACATTAACTATGAAAATCTTGGCAACCTTCGCTATTTATCACAGGTACAGCGGACAAATTAGGTCAGGGGAGATTCAGAGCTACTCTGAGTCCACTTTGCTATACCGTAACACTGCTTGTAAGAATAACAAAGTGAGTTTCTGAATGAGAACTGAAGCTGGATCCTTTTTGTAATTTTTAGATCGAGGGTATCCTAGAACTTTTTAGCTGTGGTAGAGAATGATAAAAGAGAGGGGCAACGATCCTCATGTGGAAACCTTGTAAAGACTTCTGACTGTTGAGTGAACAGAGCAAATAGTAGAATGGTTTTTGTATTTCTCAAGATGGTGCACTTACACATTCATTGACAAGAGTTCCGTGGCGCAGTGTTTCACTCACCTGTAACTGTTGTTCGTTGAGTTCTGTCTGTGCAGACACACATTGGGACTGCGCTAGCGCAGGCCTGCTCCAGAGAGAGATTTCTAGCTCTAAAAGCTCTGAAGTGGCGCTCCAGGCCTCCTGCGCATGCGCGGTATTTCCCACCCGATCTGCGCAGAGACGCCGAGCGCCCTGTCATCCCTCAGTTCTCCTCTGCTGCCGGAGGAAGACAAAATATATCTCCTCACAGTGGGGCAGGAGGGAGGGAATGTGTGTCTGCATAGACAGAACTCAACGAACAACAGTTACAGGTGAATGAAACACTGTTTTCTTTGTCGTCCATCTGTGCAGCCCCACATTGGGAATATAACAAGCTACTCACCAATGGGGGCGGGTGTGAGGAGACCTCAAGCAAACAGTGAATGTAAAACTGCATTTCCTGCAGCAGCATCCAATCTGGAGTCTGTATCGATCGCATAGTGCCTTATAAAGGTGTCCACAGATGACCATGTTGCAGCCTGGCAGATATCCCGTACCACGAAGGAAGGCTGCCGAAGATGAACGGGAACGTGTAGAATGTGCTTTGACCGTTCCTGGGCATTGAGTATTCGCTGTGAAGTAACACTTCCTGATAGCTGCTATTATCCACCTGGATAAATACTGGCTGCAAATCGGTAACCCCTTACGTGTGCCCGCATAGCAAATGAAGAGCGATTTGGATCTTCAGAATGTCTTTGTTCTATCCAGATAGTATAATAAAACCCTCTTTATGTCTGTGTAATGCTTTTTCCACATCTGAAGCAGGATGGGGAAAAAATACTGGCAAGGCTGTTTTCTGATTGAGATGGAACCGAGTGTCCGGGGTCAGCAGCCCAGCCCCCAGACTTGCTGACAGACAACGGCAGGGGGCAGCCGGGAGACAGCAGTTCAACCGCTCTGTCTGGCAAACAGAGCCAGAACCTGCCTACTCCAGGGGGAAGGGGCGAAAGGCCAAAGCCTCAGAAGGCTGGAGGGAGCAGGGAGAAGCCAGCTAGTCCCACCCCCCATGGGGAAGAGAGGGGGCTAAGAAAGCTAGAGGAAAAGGGCCAAGGCAAGGGGAATAGGGACACAGCAACAGCCCAAACAGAGCCCTTACCTTCCAAGGAGGAGAAGCAGCCACCACAGCCCAGAGCCACACCCTGGCTAGAAGACAGCAGCCTGGCTCAGGAGGTGCTAGGAGCCAAGCCCCTCCAGGTGGAGCTGCCACAGGCATTCTGGGGGAGGAGATGGGTAGCCCCGCCCGGCATCAATGAACAGGCAGCACAGAAGCTGGCCAGGGCAGCTCCTCGCAAGCAAGGCCAGGCAGGCTCAGCAGCATGGAAGCCGGCTGGGGCAGCTCCTCGTGAGCAAGGCCAGGCAGGCTCAGCAGCACAGAAGCCGGCTGGGGCAGCTCCTCCTGAGCAAGGCCAAGGAGACCTCAGCTGGGGATGGCTCGCATTCAACCCCACCCTGCCAGCAAGGCAAGGAAGCCAAGAAGGGATTAGTGGTAGGAGGGAAACACCTGAGGGAAGGCACAGCTGGGCCAAGTCAGGAGAAGGCACAAGCCTAGAAGGAGGGCGGGGCGGGGAAAGGAAGCCCTATATAAGGTGGCTAGGAAGAGCTCTGAGGTGGTGGGTGTGAGTGAGGAGTGATGATGTGGAGGGAGAGCAGTAGGATGCAAGGGTGGAGGCTTGGAGGAGAGTTCTGGAAGGAGGAGATGAAGGAGGACACAGAGGGTAAGCAGGCCAGGTTGAGCAGGCCAGCGAGTGGACTGAGAGGGAGTCTGGGTGAGGTATACCACCCCTCCTTCCACAGAGCAGGGTCCTGCAGAGTCCCTGGCCCCCCTGTGACGTCAGGAGCAGACCGCCCAGTGCCACGCCCAGTGGCAGCCGCGGCAAGCCCTGACACCGAGACACCATCTTAGGAATAAACTGGAGACCTAGGGTACAGAATAACCTTACTTGGGTAGAATTGCAAGAAGGGGGGGGTCTGCTCGTAGTGCAGCCAGCTCTCCCACCCTCCTTAGGGAAGTAATAGCTATAAGGAATGCCACCTTCCAGGATAGGAAAGATAAGGGGCACTGTGCCATGGGTTCAAATGGGGGGAGCATCAACTGGGCCAAAACTAAAGATAAGTTTCATTGAGGAACTGGAGCACTCCTAGGGGGAAAGGTATGGAGAGCTCCTTTTAGGAATTGTTTAGACGCCGGGTGGGAGAATAGGGTCCTGCCATCCATCTGTTCATGGAAGGCAGATATTGCGGCTAGGTAAACCTTGACAGAGGAGGTTGCTAAACCCTCATGTAAAAGGGAGAGCAGATAATCAAGTACCACAGGTATCGGGCAGGAGAAGGGGGAGAACCCTCTTTCTCCTACCCCGTTAGAGAAGAAGTGCCTCTTCAGTGCATAGGAGATCCTAGTAGAGGGTTTCCTTGCATTTAACAATATTTGGGTCACCTCATTAGAAAAAGGGGTCACTGTGGGTGTAGGAGCCATGCCGTGAGGCTGAGTGTAGTGACACTGTTGTGTAGAACCTGCCCCCTGTACAACAGGTCTGGAACCTCTGGCAGGTGGTGGAATCGCTCTCGCGCCATTTCCCAAAGAAGAAAGAACTGGTCCCTGCATGGCCAGAAATGAACTATGAGAATACAGTGTGTCCTGGCAGACATGATTCTGCATAAGACCTGGGGTAACAAGGGAATTGGGGGGAAGGCATAAAACAGTCCCCCTTCCCATGTTATCTGAAAAGCATCCCCAATCAAGTGGCGGTCTGATCCCGCTCGAGAGCAGAACAGCTGGGCCTTGGCGTTCTGGGCAGTAGCAAAAAGATCGATCTTTGGAAACCCCCAACTCTGGAAAATTGGAAGAAGGTACTCGTCCTTGATTGACCATTCATGGTGTGGCCTAAAAAGTCTACTTAGGGTATCCGCCCTGATGTTTGAAGTGCCCTTGATATGTATTGCCTGAGGGAAGATGTTGCTGCGGATCGCCCACAGCCAAAGATGTGTGACCTCCCTGCAAAGGGTTTGGGAGGCTGTTCCTCCTTTCTTGTTCAGGTAATAGAGTGTGGTGGTATTGTCCGTCTGCACCTGACCTCTTTTCCCTCGTAGTATACCTGCAAAGGATGGAAGTGAATAACGTATGGCTCTTAATTCTAACACATTTATGTGCATTCTAGATTAAATGCCCAACCATGTGTCTTGAATTGAAAAACACGACCTCCCCATCCCAGAAGGGAGGCATCAGTAGTCAACGTGGTATCAGGAGTCAGGACACCAAACTCCATACCCCTAAGTAAGTTTTCCGGGTTCAACCACCATTCCAGGGATCTAAGTACTGATCTAGGCACTGACAAACACTTGGTCTGTGGATCTCTGATTGGGTCAAAGGCCCGAATAAACCAATTTTGGAGTGGTCTCTTAAAGAGACACGCAAAGGGCACTACACATGTAGTTGAGGCCATGAGGCCTAAAAGCCTTTGCAGGTTGGGATCTCATAGCCCTCATCCATCTTACAGTAGATGATATCGAATCGACCTCTCTATAGGGAGAGAGGCTTTTCCCTCGACCACATCGAGGATAGCCCCAATGAATTGTACCCTTTGTGTTGGCACCAGAGAGGATTTTTTCCAATTAACGAGAAGTCCAAGTCACGACACTACCCTGATAGTGAGGTCAATGTGGTTCAGTAACACTTCTCTAGAAGAACCCGCGAGAAGCCAGTCATCCAAATACGCGTATATGGTACACCCCTTAGACCTAAGAAAGCCCACCACCGCTGCCATACATTTCATAAAGACTCGTGGTGCTGAGGACAATCCAAATGGGAGCACTATATATTGAAATGTTACTCCCTCAAAACAGAATCGTAAGAATCTTCGGTGGGATTCATGTATGGTAATGTAAAAATATGCATCTTTTAAATCAAGAACTGCAAACCACATACGAGCTTCCAGGTATTGAATGACACCAGAGAGCGTTAAGATTCAGAATTTCTCAACTTTAATGAAACTATTCAAATGTCTTAAATCCAGAATCGGCTGAGCTCCACCATCCTTCTTTTCCACAGTAAAGTATGTGGAGTAAAAACCCCATTTCAAATCACCTGGAGGGACCTGTTGGATGGCATCCTTCTCCAACAGTTCAGCAATGGCCCCTTGGAGCCCACTGGCAGGCGCTGTTGATGGTCTCCCAAAACAAGATAAAGGGGGAGGTTCCTCAAAGTGTAATCTGTAGCCATTTCTAACTATGGTTAGAACCAAAGAGTCCCTTGTAACCTGCACCCGACAATCAACAAAAGGTGCCAACCTATCCAAAAAGGCACATGATAACACGGCCGCCGGGGCAGTCAGTCAAAAAAAAGTCTTCTGAGCCTGTGCCTGCTTCGGGGATTGTGGATGGTTCTGTTTAGGCCTAGACCTGTTAGATTATCTCCCTGAGTTGCGGTGGTAAGACGAGTATCCCCTGTAGGGTTGGTAGGGCTGATAAGGGTGGTAGTTGTACCTTGCTCTCTGTTGATATTGTTGCCTTCCCTGGTTGCGAAACTTAGAAGTGTTGCTGCTGGTAGTGTTGCTGGGGGGGCAATAACACCCAAAGAACGCGCTGTCTGTCTGTTGTTTTTCATCTGAGTGAGGGATGCATCCATTTTTTCTGAGAAAAGCGAGGTTCCCTCGAAGGGGAAGTCCTCAATCTTAGATCGCGTATCAGGTGCCAAAGCAGTGGATCGCAGGCAGGAGTAGCAATGTAGGGCAATGGCTGAGGCAATGGCCCTTGCTGCGCAGTCAGCCTCATGCTTAGCTGCTGTCATCTGCTGTTTCGCCAGCTTAGCTGCTTCTCCCTGGAGCATCTTAACTAGGGGTCTTTTGTCTTCAGGGAAGTCCACCATATACGTCGACAGCCATTCCCAGAGGAACAAATTCTATGACCCCATGATGGCTTGATAGTTCGAAATCCTGAAGTTTAAAGTAGCCATAGAATAAATCTTCCTGCCCAGCTGGTCCAGCTTGCAGCCTTCCTTGTCGCTTGGAGATGAATGTATGCCATATTTATGTTTGGGTTGAACCTCTTCGGTTACCAAGGAAAAGAGCTGTGGGTGAGTAAATAGAAAAGCACAGTCTTGTTGCTTCAATCTATAATAGCCCTCCACCTTGCGTTAAGTAGCAGGAGTGGAAGCAGGTTTCTCCCAAACTCCATGGGCTATATCCAGTTAATCCTCCACTGCTGGGAAGGCTTCTGACGTTGTGGAGTCATAGGAGAGTGCCTGGAGCATTTTGCTTTTCTGTTTTGAGGTAAAGGATGAAAGCTCCAGAGCTCGGTTTTGAGGTAGAGGATGAAAGCTCCAGAGCTTTCACCATTCTGAGCATCTGTTCGGAAAAGAGGCAGTAGTCCTCTGTCGTGGAGGCAGATGTGGAGTCTCCCATGGTCTCCTCAGGTGCAGGATCAGATGCTAGGTCCGATATCATGCTGAGATATTGATTCAACCTCCTCCTCGGAACCGAAAACGGAGGGTCCCCGCTGTGGAAGACAGTGTGAGGGAGTGCTAGGCAGCTCTGAAGGAGGACGATGCCCCAGGCTCACAGGAGCCATAGCAGATGGAACCAATGGAACCGATTGCAGCCAAGACACAAATTCTTGCTAGTTAGGAGACGGTGGTTAGAATGATAATGCATATGACCACGGTGGAACCGAAGGAACAGGCATTGATGGAACCGGTTGCGGAGGCCAGGGGAACTGGGCAAACTGTTGCATCAGTTGGCTGGTTGGTGTGGCTGTTCCCAGTACTGGAACCTGTTGCATAGATAGGACAGCTGTTGGTTTCAGTTGGAAGGAGCTCGGGGTTGTATCCGAAGAAAAAATCTGCCCCGCATCATCACCATCACTGTCCCCTTCCTGTAGACTCAGAGTGGGGGTATGTGGACAGGGCCCTCAAAACCTCCTTCTCCACTACAAGAGATGGTGTCATCGAACGACGCCGGTCTTTATGAGACGAGGTAGAAGCAGGTCTGTTCATGTGCTTCATTTTAGTCTTGGACTTCTTATGGACCAGTTCTGAAGGTGCCCGATCTGATTTGTGTGAGTCAGGGGAGCAGCGCTTCGATAAGCTCATCCTTTTCTCTTTCGGTTCCACAGCAACTCCCGCAGGTGCCGGATCCAAGCGGGCCAGAACCGGGAGGCATTTTGGAGAGTCAGATGGCATCACCCATGAAACCGAGCGCTCAGAGGGGGGGGGATCCGATCTGAAGCAGCCGAAGGCTTCGCCAGCAATCCTGATGACCCTGCCAGCACCATTTCCCATAGAGCTGCCTTAAGACGAGCCGCACGATCACCCTGCAGCTGTGGACAAGTTTACATTGGGACCAGAAAACGTAGCATCCAGACAAGAATAAAAGAACATGAAAGACACTGCAGCCTTGGACAACCTGAAAAATCAGCAGTGGCTGAACATAGCCTAACTCAAACAGGGCACAGTATCTTATTCCAGGACACCAAAATACTGGACAACACTTCCAACTACTTTGTCAGACTGCACAGGGAAGCCATTGAAATTCACAAGCACAAGCAAAACTTCAACAGGAAAGAAGAGACTTTAAGAATGAATAGAGCATGGTTTCCAGTTCTGAAAAACACCAGGCCAACAAAACACTCTATACCCGACAATAGCCCTGCAGAGAAGATTAGCACACCAAGCACCAATCCATATGCAAAAGAACCTCCTTAGGATACAGTGAAGCCTCCCGCCATTAGCATTCCACACCCTGGGAAACTCTTACAGGATGACTCAGCTCAACCCCACCCCTCCTGAGTAGATATAAATGACCTGCCAACATCTTTTCCACACTGTGACACTGAGAGATCTGTCTTTTGGTGCTACACCTCTGAAGATGCCAGCCACAGCTGCTGGCAAAACGTCAGGAACTACAATGCCAAGACCACGGCAATACAGCCCGGAAAACCCACAACAACCAACACAAAGCAAATTTCTACAAATGGGACACACTCTGAAATACAGCTTGCAACATAACTTCTGTGCTCCTGAATTAGAATACAGTGAAACATCCATATTCTAAATCAGAGTATCACTTAACACTTACACTAAAAGGATACAGGCAAACTTATACTCTAAGAAACTTAATCCTAAAGATAATCAAATAAAACATAAGTGTCCCCTGGACTGAGTCTGGAGCCAAGCAGAGAGGTTCTCTAAAAGGGACCCTCCCTAGCCACTTGGCTAGCGCGTCAACCCGGTCCCAGTCCCTCTGCAAAGGCTTGTAGCCTTATTTTATAGTAGGCCAATGGGCTGTGTGTCGTCACTCCTGGAGCGATCCCATTGGCTAGTGGACCCGATTCAGGGCTACAGAAAGTACCTGTTTACTTTTCTGGCTTCTCTGCGGGGCAGAGTGTTCTCAGGAATTCTTTTAGTGTGTTCAGCAAAAAGCAGAGTGGCTTCTGGCTGAGCAGATGCTGGCTTATCTTTACAGGCAAGAGGCAAAGGCCCTTGCTTTTTAAAGTGTGTTGAATGTAGCACATTCCTTAGCCGCCTGCTTTGTGTAGGAGATAGAGGAATTGAAAGTTACGAAAAGAGAAAGGAGGGTGGGGGGTGTAAAGGAGCGCTTCTCATAAGTTTAGATGGAAAGCTGTTAGCGGCCTGGGTCTTTCAGAGCCAAACTTTAAAATTCCCACGACATCCCCCTGTAAAGATACAATGGGCATGTACAAAACACATGCCTTCACAAGTTAACAAATCATGGAATTATTTGTGATAAGGTTGTGAACTCCATGTTGGGAAATTACTGGAGATTTGGAGGTGTTGCCTGGGGAGGCAGGGTTAGGGGAGGGGAGAACACTCCTGCTGGTTTTTCAGGGAGAACTGGAAACCCCAGTTCCTGGGAGGGGACACCTTTTTAAACAAGCACCCACATGACTCCTCTAATTTCCTGACAGTTAGTCTTTTAGCAGGGCAGTATATGCCTACAACTCCCTTGTAAGAGTCCTAAAGAGACAGCACCCCTTAAACGAAAACTCTTTTGGGATTGATGCAGACTGCCAGTGACCTCTTCCTTTCACAACCTGGGTATTTGGCCTTCATGAAAGTGTGCTGGTAGAGAGTGCCCTGAAGTCATAGCTAACTTATGGCAGCTCCTAGTGGGGTGTTCATGGCAAGAGACTAAGAGAGGTGGCTTGTCATTGCCTACCTCTGCAACCCTGGTCTTCATTGGAAAGCTCCCATCCAGTTACTAACCAAGGCCGACCCTGCTTAGCTTCTGAGATCTGAGGAGATCAGGCTTACCTGGGCTATCCAGGTCAGGGCCTTCTTGAAAGTGCCCTGGGAGATTTCTTTGCACGGCTTGTCAGCACTCCCACTGGCAAGTTCCATTACCCATTGCCGCTCAAACATGATGATGTCACTTTGGGATGTACAGGAAGTGACGCTGTCACATCACCAGCAATGCCACAATGTTTCCTGGAAAGAGCCTGCTGCAACCCAGTAAGCCTCCCCATTCCCCTCCATTTGCTCCCCTGCCAGCCAGCTGAGTGGGGGGGCACAGTTAAGGGGGCTTCCCAGCACCCAGCTGGGGACCCACAACAGTATTTTCCCTCAACCCAGGGTTGAGGGCGTCTGGGAAATGCAGGCTCACAGGAAAAGTCCCTGTAAGGCCCAAGGCCTCCAAGTGGGAGAGGGAGAAGCTGAGCTGGGACCTGCAAGCCGCTCTGTTGTGTTCGTGACACAAGGGCAGCCAGTTCTCCGGGCTCCGGGTCACACTGCTATTTCCAAAAGCTCTCTCACTGAGACTTAGCCTGTCACTGATGGAGGTCAGAATTTTATGGGCATGAAAGAACCAGAGAATGAAACCTCACATGCAGTTGCAATTTACTTGATGTGAGGCTGCTAGGTCCATGGAATCAGTGCTTTTAAAAAGTTACCAAGTTTAAAGCTGGTTTTTGGTGTTCATTTTTGTTGCCAAAGGCAACTTAGATTTTTGCATTGTTCCCGTCTTCTTTCCCCACCTAACTAGAATCTCCATCCTACAGGTCATGAAACCACTGCCAATCAGTTGTCCTTTGCCATCATGGAGCTGGGACGGCAACCTGAAATTGTGGCGAAGTGGGTGAAGTGGGTTACCTGCTTGCTTGATTGCATTCCCCTCTTTTTTTAACTTCGTCAGTATTGTAGTTCAGCAATAAAGAGAGACGTTAACTATGAAGATCTTGGCAAACTCCACTATTTATCACAGGTACAGCTGACAAATTAGGTCAGGGGAGATTCAGAGCTACTCTGAGTCCACTTTGCTATACCGTAACACTGCTTGTAAGAATAACAAAGTGAGTTTCTAAATGAGAACTGAAGCAGGATGCTTTTTGTAATTTTTAGATCGAGGGTATCCTAGAACTTTTTAGCTGTGGTAGAGAATGATAAAAGAGAGGGGCAACGATCCTCATGTGGAAACCTTGTAAAGACTTCTGACTGTTGAGTGAACAGAGCAAATAGTAGAATGGTTTTTGTATTGCTCAAGATGGTGCACTTACACATTCATTGACAAGAGTCCTGTGGCGCAGTGGTGAATTCGATCCCGGCGGAAGCTGGGTGGCGGAAGCTGGGTTCAGGTAGCTGGCTCAAGCTTGACTCAGCCTTCCATTCTTCCGAGGTCAGTAAAATGAGTACCCAGATTCCTGGGGGTAAAGTATAGATAACTGGGGGAGGCAATGGCAAACCACCCCGTAAAAAGTCTGCCAAGAAAACATTGTGATGCGACATGCCCCCATGGGTCAGTGATGACTCGGTGCTTACCTTTTTTACACATTCATTGACTATGATATTGCTTTAATTCTGTGTGTTCTGCCAGTCTGTGACCTTAGTGCACTCAGCCAGTCATAAGAACATAAGAAGAACCCTGCTGAATCAGACGAGTGGTCCAGCATCCTGTTTCACGTAGATGCCAAGCAGATACCCTGGAGGACCCACAAACTGGGCATAGAGGCCAGGGCTTTACTCTCGAAGCTGTCTTCTTGCTTGAGTACTCAGAAGTTTGTTGTCTCTGAATTTGGAGGTTCCTTTTGGTCTCCTTGGCTAGTGATATTGATCAGCCTGTCCTCCGTGAATCTTTCTAAAGCCCTTTTAAAGTGTTTTATGCTGATGCCCATCAATACATCCACAGGCAGCAAATTACACAATTTAATGTCTTGCTCAGTAAAGGAGTATTTATTTATTATTCCACCCTCCCTGCCAGCCGGGCTCAGGGCAGATCACATCATTTAAAATACAATAAAACATGACTTTATATGATTGTACATAAAACCATTAAAAGCACTATAAGCACGGGTCATTTTGTAGAAAAAGAACTGCAGGAACTCATTAGCATAACTCCTTAGCATATGCCACGCCCCTTGAGATCACCAGAAATGTGTCATTAGCATAACTGATTTGCATGTGCCAAGCCCCCTGGCATCACCAGAAGTGTGTCAGAAGGCAACACCGACCCCTCTGGCTCCTCTCCTAAAATCTCCAGGTATTTCCCAACTGAGACAAGAACATGTGTGCTTCTATAATGCTTTTCTAGACAGATCAGAGCTCACCACAGAGAACCAAGCCAGGAAAACACAGACTTTTAAAAATTAATGTTGCAAGTGCACACTGTACAGCTGGGGAGGGGGGACATAACACACAGTGGTAGAGCTTTTCTAGACAGAGCTCAGAGAACAAAGCCAACAAAACACAGATACTGGGGGAGGGGGATACTCACCACCGCTTGCAGGCCCGGAGGAACACCCACGCTGGCTGCAGTGGAGCTGGCTGGCCGTGGGGCTGGCTCCAGAGGCCGCTGTGGGCTATGTGCTACTTTGACCAGCCAGCAGGTCGGGAGGATGGGCCACGCAGGCCGCCTCGACTGGCCAGCAGACCAGGAGGACAGGCTGTGTAGGTCTTGTGCTGTCTCTACCAGCCAGCAGGCTGGCAAGACTGGCTGTACAGGCTGCAGCAGTGCTGGCTGGCCATGAGGCCAGCTCCGGAGTCCACCATGGCCTGTGGGCCGAATCGACAAGCCAGCCTCGACCTCTTATTCACCTTGGTTGCCCTCTTCTTCATTCCACAGCTCCAATAGTTTTTAGAGATTTCACCACTGCCATGGCTAGAACCCACAGCCCTCTTGTACACATTTCCCAAGCATTCATAAAACAGTGGTTTGAATTCAGCTAGTTTTTCTGTTCCGTTTCATTCAGTTCCCCTCCTTGCCACAGCTTGCGTGGCTTTTGTATATGTAGGTTCACTGATACTCAGCATACCGTTTTTGGTGGTCACATGACCCCTTCTTCCTGCAGAAAAGCTGGATGCATCCAACCCACCAGGGCTCATTTCGAGGGGGAACGTGTAGGAACACAGTTCCAGTACTTCTCCAAAAAGATCACGTCAAGTGGCCCCGCCCACCTGATTTCCGGCCATTTTGGGCCTCTTGCGGCTTGGATTGGGACAGTGCTGGGTGGGGGAACCATCCCCTGCCTGGCACAAACCTGGTCCCAGCTATTTCGGTCCTGATCCGGGCTCAAAGAGCTCAAAATGGCCACTTTCTGCCATTTTGGGCCTAAAATGGCCAGGATTGGGCCCAAAACAGCCAAAATTGGTCCTGAAAAAGCCAGGATTGGGCCTCTGATGAGTGGTGGATCACTCTCCTATTCAGCAGCAGCCCAATCCTGACCATTTTGTCCCCATTTTGGCCAATTTCAGCCCCTTTTTGTCATTTTGGGCCGAGTTTCAGCCCTGAATGGCCAGGATTGGGTCCAAAACAGCCAGGATAGGTGATGTCAGGGGGTGTGGCTTATGCAAATCAGTTATTCTAATGAATCACTTTTGGTGATGCCAAGGGGTGTGGCATATGCTAATGAGTTTTGCTAATGAGTTCCTGCGGCTCTCTTACTACGAAATGACCCTTGCAACCCACTGTTTTGAACCCAAGGAGCATGCTGTATTCTAATCCAGATAGTCCAGGGTAATCAGTTTTCTCTTGACTGTTAGCTGTAGTTTCCTTTTAACTCTCAATGTGTTCTTACATGACCCTCAGGATTCTCTGCGTATCTTGTTTTATTTTTTTTTATTTTGAGAAAATGAGTAATGCTGCATAGAAATAGCACAATATAGAGCTAAACACAAAACGTGGAAAAAAGAACCCTGAATTTCGTGGTTCGTCGCATTCCACGAAATACAAACCATGAACTTTTATGAAATTGTCTCGTTTCATGAAACAATTCGTTAGATTCATGATTTGTCAGATCCCGGGGCCCTACAATGGCCCCCTTTGTACCTAGAGATACCAAACTTGCAGGGAGACTTCAGCAGGCTCTCCTCCAGCCACCCTCCAAGTAGCTCTGTTCAGGCTCTCTTTGCTTTTCCCTCCTGCTTTCTGCCGCTGCTGGAAGAAAAGTCAAGCGGAGCGGATCTGCTTGGGTTTTCTTCTCTTCAGGTTCTCTTTGTTGGCTTTTCCTTCCCATTCTTCTGCTGCTTTGACATGCCTCTCCCTGCCACCTCCAAGTTCTGAAAGGAAAAGCTAATCCACTCGGGATCCGTTCTGGGGAGCTTGGGGGTGGGGAGACAGCAGTAGGAGGATGGGAGGTAGAGAGTCAGGGAAGGGTTTCTGAAGCAGTGAGCAGCAGCAGAAGGAGCTGCTAAGGCTGTTGCCGCCACCGCTATTCCACCACCCAGTTATTGAAAACAGAGAAGGGAAACAGAGAGGGGAGGGAATCTCCAACTACAGTTCTCAGATAAACTTGTACAGACCCACATTGCTCAGCTCTCAGTTTGGCAGGGAGAGCTGGCCATCAAGGTTATGTGGGCTAAGATTGGGGTTTCCACGGCAACAAAAGGTCTGCAGACATTCTGGGCCTATGTTGCCTAGGGAATCAATGGAAGCATTCATGAATCGACAGAATCGGCCCCCAAAGTCGTGGATTTTGTCAAAAGCACGGCCCCACGAAATACATTTTCGTGATACATGAATCGGCCTGATTGTCATGCAATTTTATTCGTATTTCGACTCATGCCCATGTCTAGCACAATACCTTTTAAAAAATTTCCACGTTTGCCACACATCTGACCCCCTTCTCCCCACTCTAAAAGGCAGGCTGAGTTGTGCAGATTGTCTTCTTTAAAAAAAAATGTGCATGAATAACTCTTGATAACTCTTTTTTTACTAAAAAAGCTGGCCTTTAACAGCAGGTTGAAATGCAGAAATCATAGGATGGAAACAAGCATTATCGCTTGCTAACAGCTGGTGGGAGAAGTTTCAAGTATTATGCAGTAAATCAATTAAATTCAGTTCTTGAACTGTTAATATTGTCCCTACTGTAAAGAAACTGAGACATGATCATAGAGACTAAGAGAGGTTTGCCATTGCCTGCCTCTGCAACCCTGGTCTCCACTGGAGGTCTCCCATGCAATTACTAACCAAGGTAGACCCTGCCTAGCTTCTGAGGTCTTTCGAGATGAGTCTCACCTGGGCTATTCAGGTCAGAGCATTAGAAACTTAAGAACATGAAAAGAGCCCTGCTGGATCAGTCCAAAATTCCAAGTAGTCCAGCCTCCTGTTTGCTACAGTCACCAGTCCAATGCTTCTGGGAGGCTCTGTGGAATGGAAGGAATGGGACCCAATGCCCATCATGGACCTAGCCATTCACCAAGGCTGGGAAGGTGGTCAAGGCAGGGTGAGTTTAGGTGAGGCTATTGTTGAAGTCACCAGTAGCCCTGGAAAGTGTGATGGCCTCTTCTTTGTTCCAGCTGGCTAATGGTAGCCAGGCATTCAGCTCTCCAGCCTCATGACTGCATGTGAATGTGGGCATGCCTATGGGATGTGGTGGAGGGAAGGAAGCAGATAGGAGGAGAAAGCAAAGGGAAAGAGGAGGAATGAGAGAGAGTGGGAGAAGGAGGTGGGGAGCAATTAGAGGAGGTGGAGTCTATCTTTGGAAAGAGGAGAGAGGCAGAAACCAGGGAGACTGGAAGGGGAAAGTGGCCAATGGCTTGGAGGCAAGGGAGAAAGGAGCAGGGACTCACAAAGTAAACTTCCTCGGTCAAGAGGAAGCCACTTGCTCTTCCCCCTCCCTCAGGGGCCAGAGTACGATGTGGCAGCAGTCCATCCTCCGAGTAGGAAGAGTAGGTGGGTGAGGTAATTATTCTGTGGTGCTGTATTGTACATTTATTAAGTGACACACATCACTGATGGTTGCCACTGTAGTGTTCATTCTTATTTATTGATAAACAAAGGCTTGAGGACACTATCCGTGCCTTCTAAAGCAGACACTGAAATCTACAGGTTTAGAAGAGCGAAACTATGCTTAGGATGGCATTGTGCGCCACTTATCTGAGCGTTCATGGGAGTGGTGCATACACTACTGGTGCATACATCTGTGGCAGGAACTTAGGCTGTAACATGCTCTCTTCTCTCCCATGAAGCACCATGCCTTACATGTCTGGACCAAACCTAATATATCACCCTTGGCGGATCAGATCTAAATTCCTTCTTCTCCTGACTTCACATGTTCTCACTTCAAGGCCACCGAAAATCTCCCAGTCGTTTGCCTACACAGAGATAGCGATGAAGAAAACGAGGAAGAGGTTGTTGGCGTGTCACTGGTGTTACTAGAGTGGTCATCTGTGGTGTTACGCAATCCACCTTCCTTCCCTCCCAGAGGTGTGAGTTTTTGTGCGCTTTATTGCTTTAAGGAAGAACTGAGTGAGAAGACACAATGCTGCATAGTAGGGTGACTACACAGATGACCACTAGAGGAACATCAGGTACCGTTAAACAACTTGTTCTTATAACACTTCTTAGGGATGCTAAATTGGAAGGAAAAATCTGGCCTTTAACAGCAGGTTGAAATGCAGAAATCATAGGATGGAAACAAGCATTATCGCTTGCTAACAGCTGGTGGGAGAAGTTAGAAGTATTATGCAGTAAATTGATTAAGCTCAGTTCTTGAACTGTTAATATTGTCCCTACTGTAAAGAAACTGAGGCATGATCATAGAGATAGGGTTCTTTTTTACAGAGCAGACCTAAAGCAGCTGAGTTGGGTTTGCAATGATTACTTTTGAGGGCGTGTATCTTGCTTACACAAAACCAGTAAAAAGGTTGGTGTCTTGAATTTATTTTCAGGCCGTACTATTCCTACTTCCCATTTTCCTTGGGGCCTCGTTCCTGCATTGGGCAGACATTTGCACAGGTAAGCTAGTCAACATTGTCGGAAAGTGGAGGACTGTGCAATGCTCCTTGGTACAGAGCACACCTGTGCTTCAGAGGGTGCAGAAGAGCTAGCAAGGTTAGAAAGGTCAGTTCCTGTATCCTTCCTCTTGTCCGCTCTGCTGCTCTATCTTTGTTACCCAGAATGCTACTCGTAGGGATTTCTTCCTTCCGTCTCACTTCTTCTCTTTGTGCTTCTCTCTGTAACTAACACGAGGGCAGGATGCGCTGTCTGCAATCTCTCTCCATCCTCACCTCATTTTTCTTGCTTTCTTGTCTCAGTACAGCACTTTTCTGTCTCCTTACAATAAAGAGGCTTCGATTTCTTTTCTAAAGCAATATGCCTCATGGGGATTTTTTTCAAAAGCAGCACCCTACTTCTGTTGTGATCCTATCTGCCCCAAATCCATTAGGGTTGTCTAGTCTTTCCTGATGGTGGTCCCTGTCTTTTTTTAAAGCCCAGGGTGCTTTGAAATGCAGCTGTTACATCTCCCGCTCTGCTGGTCCCTTTTGCCAGAACTGCTCATCCTTTTCTCCAGCCTGAAGTAAAAGGAGATTTGGTGGTGGAAAGGACAGCAGGCCAGGCACATAAGGTTTTAATGAGGCTGGCATCATCTTCTGGAGGATGCCACTGAAAAGAAATCAAGATGATCCTGGGAAATTTGTTGGATGGCTTATTCCTGAGGCAAAAGTATGGAAAGTATTGAAATTCTGAACCACATTAAAAAGGGCAGATGCTGCCACTGACAAGGCTGTAGATCTTTTGGGGAGCAAATGGACCCCGAAAAGGAGGATTCCTCTAGCAGGAGGTACCAGGCCGATCTACCTTGGCTGACTGGTGAGCAGTTTGGCCCTGACCCCACTTTGTCCCATGTTGTGAATGAACAGAAATGTCTGTGTGCTCCTGTATGAAAACTACTTTGGTCAACTCTCACTATGTCTTTTGATTTTTTTACTTACAGATGGAGGCTAAAGTGTTGATGGCTAAATTTCTGCAGAGGTTTGAATTCCAGCTGGTCCCACCACAGAGCTTTAAAATTTTGGACACTGGAACACTGAGGCCATTAGATAACGTTGTATGCAGACTGAAGCTACGCAACCCTCTTGCTTTTGAAAGAGATTGAGAACAATATTGATGACAACAGTTTGGAATTGCGACAAGAAAACGCTAAAGTGTATTTCATAGATGAATTAAGACTGAAATGTATCATAATGGAATTTGCACTGGGATTAAGAGGGTTTGCGGTATGAATTAAACACTGAGTTGATTAAACTGGAAAGGGCTAACAAAGACGGCCCCAATAATTCAGCAAAAACTAATGTTACTGAAAGACAGTTCAATCTGTGCCATATTAAGATGGCACAAAAACTTCTGTAAATGTGTTGCACATACAAGTGTATGGAAACATGGGCATGTGAAGTACTATACATGCTTATGGCGGTTTCCACTGGGGAGCAGTGAGCCCATAAAATTCATGTTCTGGCCATATATGATACAAATAGAAAAGAGATTTATAGAGAGAGAGACAGAAAATGATAACCAAACGCACATGGTTAACGTATCGTAGCATATTAGATTTTCAACAAAATGAATATAAAATGAAATTGAGAGAGTTTTTAAATTCACAAGGATAGAATTGTCAATGGTTTTTCTAGGTGCAATTGTTAGATTTAAAACTGATAAAAGACTGTACAGATTTGATCAATCCATGACGGTATTTGAATCAGAATTATACGTGAATGATGAACATTAGACATTTTCTAAACTTTAGACATTATCTGAATTTACTGTTACCTGGAAACCCCTTATAAACTTTTTGCAGGAAATGGAAAGAAATGAACGGATGATTTGTGCTTTTGAAGACAAAGTGGCGGAAAAATTTTTTTGAGGGAAAGGAGAAATATTTTTATGCTAATTTTAGAGTGAGTGTATAATATATAATAACTATATATCTTTCACAGAGAAAATTGGAGATAATTCCTATATCTTTCTATATATTCCCGTTCCTTTTTTCCCTTCCCCCCCCTTTTTATATTGTTTAAAAATTCTTAATTAAAACGATATATATAAATTGCTGTATAGGTATAGTACCAATCTGTCATGATTGTTTATCCAAAATCGTATGATAGGTACACATTTTCATAATTGTTTTCATAGTCACGTTTACAAATTGTGGGGCAGCTTCAGAAAAGTTTGGAAGGAGTGTACTAAAAAAAGGAAGCCCTTTGGATTTTAAAACTATGGCCCCTAGCAGCTTAAATTAGACCTCTCTCCTTTGTTAGGAAAGGCTATTTTTAACACCTGTTCAGCGCAACCAAAGGAGAATTAAGTTTGTTGGGGCAGAAAAAAGCGAAGGAAGCAAATTCATGAAAAGGAAGATCTGGAAACGGAAAAAACTGTGCACGGGTTCCGTTTACTGAACCATTCTTCAGCGTTTCAGTTGCCATCTAATTTTTGGCGTTTATGCGCAAAAGAAACTCCGGCTAGAACGAAGATGCGGCTCTGCCGCGTTATTTTTCCGCAAGACGCATGGATGCGGCCTCCCTTTAAAGAAGCCAAGGGAGTCGATCCACTTTCGAGATTCCCAGCGCGGCCTCTTTAAGCGATGTTTCCGGCCCCCCAATAAGGCTCGGCCCCACCTACAGGACTCAGGTATCACGTCGAACGATTCTAAGGCGGAGCGGCGAGGTCTGAGCAGTAGCGCGACGGTCGAGGGCGCGGCGAGCACATGGCCGACATGAGCGCGCTGGAGGCTATCTGGGGTCTGCTGCGCCTCTCGCTGGCGGTGGCCCTTCTGGCCTTCGGCCTTTATTGCTGCTACATCAAATACGTCCACCTGAAATATGATCATATCCCCGGCGCCCCGAGGGCCAGGTAAGAGTTCGGCAGGGCTGTGGAGACCGGCGAAACTCAGGGCAGGGTGATACATTGCAAGAGCCCCTGCCCGCCCGGCCCCCCGTTACATGAAATCCGTCTAATAAGCGCGGAATGACAGACAGTCAAGAGTGCGTTTTGCAAGTCTCTGGTTGCTTCTCATATAAAGGGGCGTCCTGGGCTGGAACTGGAAGAGAGGCGCCGTGCCTTGAGTTGGAAGCCAAACGACCCCCGCGTCTTTTGCTGTAGGCAATAAAGACTTTACAATTGCTCTGTCGGCAGCTGAAACAAAATAAGGAAAGCCGGAGAAGCTTCCTTCACATTTCCCCCTTAACATTTTTGCCCCTTCAGTGGATGGCAGCTGAGTTCTGGCTGAAGTCGGTGTTGTACGTGGAAAGGATTTCTATGTAAGAAATAAAATAGGGGTCTAGCAGCATGTTAAACTCTAGCCAATGTATTGCAACTTGAGTGGGACTAAATAAAGAGGGGATACATTTTGTTGATCTTTAAGGTGCCACTGGATTCTGGTTTTCTTCTGCTGATGCAGACTGAAACGGCTACCCATCTGGAATCATGCAGGAAATACTCAATTTTGCATGACAGTCATACAGGAGTACATGCACCCAGCAAAACTGCGCCCTCACCCCTGTGCATGGTTTCCTGCTATGCACAAATGCAGTGAGACGCCCATGAATGCAATTTCCAGATGTTGATATTGACACTCAGATGTTAAACTGTTTTCTATACTGCCAGTATAAAAAAACCCTTTCTTAAACCCTTTCCTGGAAATAACCTCTACTGAGTAGACTTGAGTTAGTTTTTGTGTAGACCTGCTTACAATGACACTGTAAAGTGTGGGTTTGTGTGTAAAGGAAGTGCAGAACACAAAGCAACACTCAACTTGCCTAGCTAAATAAGGGGTAGGCAGTGAAGCACCAGCCAGTACCTAGGAGACTATAGTTGCTGGCTGCTGGGATTCTTGCCAACAATTCTGGGCTAGTTCCGGAAGCGTATCTGTGTTTTTCTTTTGTAGCAAAATCACACTGGAGTCTAGTAGCACCTTAAAATCTAACAAAATTAACTTTAGCATAAAGTATCCAGTTCCTAATTATCCCATTGGATTGATTAAGAGGGATTGCATCAGAACACATTCCTATCTGTCCAGCATAATAATAACAGTGTGGTTATTTATCTATCATCCTTCTGGACAGATTAGTGCCACACTTAGAGCGGTGAATAAACTCAGTGTTGTATTGTCGAAGGCTTTCACGGCCGGAGAACGATGGTTGTTGGGTGTTTTCCGGGCTATATTGCCGTGGTCTTGGCATTGTAGTTCCTGACGTTTCGCCAGCAGCTGTGGCTGGCATCTTCAGAGGTGTAGCACCAAAAGACAGAGATCTCTCAGTGTCACAGTGTGGAAAAGATGTAGGTAGATACAAATGACCTACATCTTTTCCACACTGTGACACTGAGAGATCTCTGTCTTTTGGTGCTACACCTCTGAAGATGCCAGCCACAGCTGCTGGCGAAACGTCAGGAACTACAATGCCAAGACCACGGCAATATAGCCCGGAAAACACCCAACAACCAAACTCAGTGTTATTATCCCCACAATATAGCTGAGGCTGAGATGAGCGGCTTGCCCAAGGCCACCTGCATAGTTCATGGCAGTAGTAGGAGTCAAACTGGCCGAGCCACTTAACCACTATGCTACAGTGCCTTCTACAAACTCACAATTGCTTTTACGGCCATTCGCTTTCAAGCAATGCTAGCGACCCTGTTATCAGGTCAATACATGCAAACACCTGTATTTTTGGTGCCCCCATTAGGTCTAATTTTGTCTCTTTCATTAGGAATCTAGAGCCAAATTCCTCACCAGTATCTTGGCTAACCTAAATCTGTATTTAGTAGTGGAGGAAATAATTTTGCTTTTACCTGCTGTTGATTAGTACCTCACTTGCGTGGTACCCCTGTATGCCGTGGCTGCTAAAAGAATCTGTGCCAAACCTCTGCTTGGAGTTCAATTTGGCATTCTTGTAGAGCTTGGAAATTGTAACCTTTTTGATCAGCTTTTATTGTTTCTATTTTTGTTAATATTAGAATTTTATGTAGTACTTTTTAGTTTAAGATTATAACAGCATTTGGCTGTTTGCAATAAATTTTACTACTATTACTACTACTACTACTTCTAGCACAAGCTTTCATGGTCAAAACTTCACCAACTGAAGAAGAGGTCCCTCCAGAGGGCATGTTCCCCTTACCCTCAGCATGGTGCCCTGTCTCCTCTCGACCCTCATGCTCCCTGGCAGCGGTGGGGCTGCCATTCGCAGAGTGGGATTCATGTAACAGGTCCCTGAGAGTCTTCTCCACATGTCTGACTGACTGTCTGCTTCTCCAGGTCAGCCACCTCAGCCTCAAGGGTGCAAGCTCGCACCCTGAGAACCAGGAGCTCCTTGCACCGAGCACCCCTCCAAGACTTCTGCCCAGGAGGCAGATAGTCATACATGTGAGACTCAGTGCAAAACATGGGATAGCCCCCAAACCCCTGCTGGCATAATAACTTCATAATTTCTTCTTCTTTTTTTAATCTTATTTTTTATATAAATATATATATTCCCCTTTTAATACTCTACATATTTATGTGGCTCTCCTTGGGGAAAGTCTACTTACCTTATTGGGAACACTAGGAGACTAGGTCCTTGCCCCTTGGGTCCTTCCTTGGCTTCTTTCAGAGCCCCCAGGCTAAGACACTCAGGCTAAGATCCCCAGGCCAAGAGCCCTTTAGCAAGGTGCAGCCTTACAAATTCAGATTCAAAGACAGCGGGGCCAGCAGTGAGCCCCAGGCAGCACACACACTTCCAGTCAGCAACAATCAGCTCCTGCAGTCAGCTACACTCAGCTACAGCCCAGGCAACACACAAACAGAAACAGCAGTTCCTCACTCCTCAGACTTTCTCCTCCCACACAGTAGCAACTCAGCCAATTCTCCCCAGCAGTTAAGAAAAGTTAAAACAGTTAAGAAATGGCAAAACTCACCATGGCGGTGGCAGCAGCAACAGCTCCCCTTCCTGCTCTCTCCCAGAGCCCGCTTCTCCAGATTAGAGTCCCATGCTCTTAACTACTACACCAAACTGGCTCTCTATTGAGATATATAGATATATATATATATAGATATATATAGATATATATATACACGTATATATACATATATATATATATCAATATATGTATATGTTTGTGTGTGTGTGTGTGTGTGTGATTACTAGAGTTCCTGCATTAATTAAGTGCTATTTGCTTGGTTAAACCACTGGTAGGAACAATGACAACCACTGATTAATTATAAGTGAAGCCCTTGAGTTTGTAATCCAGATGTCTGAACAAAGATAGTCAAGGTAAGTAGGGGCAGATGGAAATTAATAGAAAATCAATAGATTTATTTACTTTATTTATACCACACTTTTCATCCCAACGAGGACCCAAACTGGCTGTCCAGGGCGGGCCCCGCCCGTCCTGGACTGGGCCCACCCAGCCCCACCACCCGACCCCCCGGAACCCCGCCACCATCCCCCAGACCCCCGCCAGCAGCCCCCACTCACCTCGGGGCCCGGGGTAGCGAGCCCGAGGCCGGCCGCAGCCTGGGAAGTCCTGGGCGCACCTTCACCAGCGCGGCGGGGTCCGCGGAAGCCGGCGCGGCCGCCGGGGCGACGGGGCCCGCCGCCACGGCCGCCGGAGCGGCAAGGCCTGCCGCCGCCACCGCGGCTGCCGGGGTGGCCCGGCCCGACGTTGGCGCCGCGGCGGTCAGAGCTGCGGGGCCCGCCGACGCTGCCGGAGCAGCACGGCCCGCCGCCGCGGACGGCGGAGCAACACGGCCCGCCACCGCCGCCGGAGCACCGGGACCCGCCACCGCTGCCGCTGCTGACAGAAGGAGGCTGGGGCCAATCGGGAGGGAGCGGCCGGGTGACGGGACAGGAGACAGCTGCACCGGGGGAGGGGATTGGTGTAGGGTCAGGGGTGGGACCACCAGGGGAACTATAAAAGAGGAGCTCCCAATGACGCCGGGGAGGAGAGGGCTGACTGGAAAGCATGGCTGAGAGAGAGGGGGAGAGGCTTCCAGGACAGCGGCTAGGAGGCAGAGCTTGGTGCCAGAACCACTGCCCCTAACCAGTCTGAGGTGGAGGGAGCTCCTGCACCTCCCCCTGGTGGCGACACGGAGGACGGCAGGATGAGGGGAGGGCGCGGTCGGCGGGACGGGGCCTCACAAACTGGTGGAGAATGCAGGCACTAGCAGCCCCGTGAGGCACCCATGCCCGCACCTCCCCACCCCGCAGCACCCGGCCTCTTCTACGCCCGGCGGTACTGAAGGCAGGAAGCGCCGAGCCCTCCGTGGAGGCTGCCAGCTCCGCCATGGACCTCGCGCAATTTGGCCAGTGGCTGACCGAGCACCAGGGGCAGTTGCTGAAAGAGGTGGCTCAGCAGCAGCTGGACGCGCAAGCCGCATTGGCCCGCCAGCAGCAGGATGCCCAGGCGACCCTCATCAGAGACCTCCAACAGGCGCTGGCCGGCGCGGGAGCCGGTGCTGGCGCCAGGCCCAACCCCAGCCCGCCATTCCAACTTGCTAAGCTGGGCCCCGAGGACGACGTGGACGCGTTCCTGGAGGCCTTCAAGCGCACCGCAGAGGCGGTGGGATGGGCGCCGGCACAGTGGGCCTTCATCGTGGGGCCCTACCTTACAGGGGAGGCGCAGGCCACTCTGATGGCCCTCCCCAAGGCAGAGAGCGCCGACTACGCCAAACTTAAGGAGGCTATATTGGACCGCTACGAGATCACCCCGGAGACTTACAGACAAAAGTTCCGGACCATCGCCTTCCAGAAAACAGACCGGCCTCGCACCCTGGTGGCTAAGCTCCAGGATGCCGCCTACCGGTGGCTGAAACCCACGTCGGATGAGGGCCGGAGGATCGCGGACCAGGTGGTTCTCGAGCAGTTGTTGAACGTGATCCCCGCTCGAGCCTGGAACTGGGTGGCATACAACAAGCCCGCCACCTTGAAGGAGGCCACCGTGTTGTGGGAGAATGTGATGGCCGTGGAGGCCCGGGAACCCCCGAAGCCAGAACCCCGCCCCAGCAACAACGGGAGCGTCGGCGCGGGCGGAAAGGGGGGACGGGCCCGGCCGGGTCCGCGTCCGCCCGCCCCCACCCCACTGGGCCGGGCGGCCGGGGGAACCCCGCCGGGACCCCAGCTGGCCCTACCGCTGCCAGTGACCCCCTCGCCTAAGCCGGCCGGCCCGGTCCGCGAGCCGGGAGACAAGGGACCGTGTTTCACCTGCGGGCAACGGGGACACTGGAAGAGGGAGTGCCCCCTCATGGAATGCGACTGGGGATGGGATACCGCCCTGCCCGCGACCGCCCGGGCCCCCCGACCTCCCCCCATGCTCGTCCTGGTGTCCGTGATGGGGAGGAGGCTGACGGCGCTCCTCGACAGTGGCAGCTCTGTGTCGATGATCCACTCCCACCTGTTGCCCCCCGACCTGCCGGTGGTCCGCCAAGCCATTATCGCCTGCGTACACAACCATGTGGAAGAGTGCCCAGTCGTCCTGGCCCCCGTGACCTACCGCGACTGAACCTGCGAGACACCCCTGGCCCACGTACAAGCCCTGCCCTACCCGGTCCTCCTCGGAAGAGATTCCCCCCATTTCCGTCTTGCCATGAGGACCGCCATCCCCCCCGACCAGGAAGGGGCGGGAGAAGCCCTGGCCGGGGACGACAGGGGAGATGCCGGGGAGCCCTTGGAAGAAGGGGAAGATGGGGGGGCCCTGGCCCAACTCCGCCGGGGTTGGGGGACGGAGCCCCGGTTCGCTGCTGCCCAGGCCGAAGACCCCTCGCTGGAGGGCCTGCGCCGGTTGACCGCGGTAAGTGAGGGGGCAGGTCCTCGACCCTCGGCGGGAGGGGCGGCTGCCACGGGTCGTCCGTCAAGGGGGGCGCTGGTACCACCTGGTGAAGGGAGAGCAGGGAGAAGTAGCCCAGCTGTTGGTCCCGGCCGCCTACCGCCCAGAAGTCCTCAAAGCAGCCCACGATCATCCCTGGGGAGGTCACCAAGGCACCCATGCTACTATGGCCCGGATCGAAGCCCATTTCTTCTGGCCTGGGCTGGCCAAGGAGGTCAGGCGATATTGTCAGGCGTGCCCTCTTTGCCAGCGCCAAGCCACCCGCCATCCGGCCCGGGCCCCGCTGGCCCCCCTGCCCATCATCGAGGAACCTTTCTCCCGGATCGCCATGGACTTCGTCGGCCCGTTCCCCCGGACCCCGAGAGGAGCCCGTTACATCCTGGTCCTGATGGACTACGCGACCCGGTACCCCGAAGCTGTCCCCCTCCGGGACATGAAGGCCCCGGGTGTCATAGCCCAGTCTGAGAGTGAGGTCTCCTCTGGAGGAGAGGAGCCTCGTGTAGCCAGCCAGGACTCCTCAGGAGAAGAAGAGTTCTGTGTAGCCAGCCCTAGCCCTGACTCAGCAGAAGCCAGCAATCATGAGCAGCAGCTGCTGGCTGATCAAGGCTCACAGCTAGCAGCTGAGACACCAGCACCCTCTAGCCCCAATACCACAGGGGAAGCTCAGCCAGGAACTTCCACAGGGGAGGCTCAGTCAGGGACTGCCAGCACCACAGGGGAAGCCCAGCCAGGGGCTTCCACCCCCCCCAGGCTCACCCACACCTAGAGAGCGCCGCAGGCAGCGCCAGAGACTGGAACTGCAGGAGAGACGGCGCAGTGCTCGTCTCCTGAGCCAACGCCAGCTGCTGGAGAGTGATGATGAGTAGCATCAGGATGGAGCCCCAGCAGCTGGCTGAAAATCACGCCTGGCTATAAAAGCCAGTCAGGAGCAACTGCCAGGCGTGGAAGCAACGTGTCAACTACCTGCAACCACTCCCTGGTACCTTGTGTCTTGCTCTTGCCTGCACCTTGACTGGATACCCTCGTGCTCTGACTTACGGACTGGACTTGGCTTGGCTTTTTGGATCCTGGAGGCAACCCTGGCATTAACCTTGTGCTCTGACTACGGACTGGACCTGGCTTGTGACTTTTGAACACCCCTTGGCTTCGTGCTAGTACCTGGACTCCCAGCTTGGGCGGGCCCAGCCCATGACAGATTGCTTCCACCACAAAACTTCCCAGCATGGACACGGCGATGCCCACCCTGGGGAGCCTGGCTCTGCTGCAGGATCAGGTACTGCAATTGACTCAAGCACTGGTGACTTTGCAGCAGCAGATTGCCACCCTACTTGCTGCCCCTGCTGCACTGCCGCCTGCTAAATGCCCAGTGAAGCTTCCTGACAGTTTTGAGGGCGATGTGGAGGAATTCCCAGCATTTCTTGTCCGCTGCCAGCTATATATTGAACTCCGGGCCAGAGACTTTCCCACAGATAAAAGCAAGGTCGGCTTTATCCTCAGCCTGTTAAAGGGGCAGGCGGCAAGATGGGCCACACCCTTGTTACTGGCCAAATCCCCACTGCTAGGGGATTTCCCAAACTTTGTGGCCCACATTTCTGCCGCCTTTGCGAACCCCCTGAAGGCCATCAAAGCAAACCAAAGAATACGTGCCCTCACCCAGGGGAATGGGACTGTGGCCCAATACACCACTGAATTCCAGTTACTGGCCCAGGACCTGGGCTGGAACGAAGCTGCCCTCGCCGACCAGTACCTGGAGGGCCTATCTGAGGAGGTATTGGATGAAGTGGCCCGATCCGAACGACCGAGAGAACTACAAGCGCTCATTCTCCTGTGCTTGCGAATCGATGGGCGGCTAGAGAACCGGAGACAAGCCCGTGTGCTAAGCTGTCCTCCGCCCCAGGCCTCACCTGCCAAGGCAGCAGAACTAGCACCCTCGAGCATGCCTTGTACCCATTTGCCTCCTGAGGAGAAGGAGCGGCGTCACACCCACAACCTCTGCTGGTACTGTGGTGGGGTGGGCCACTATGCCAATGACTGCCCCGCAAAAAGGAGGGCCCCAGCTTTAGCTCTGGAGCGGACTCCTGCTAAACAACTTGTTGGAACAGCCAATGCCTCCTGTGACCATCCCGAACCATTCCTGGTGCCTGTAAAGCTGTGCCTGCCCGACGGCCGATGCCTATTTGTGTATGCCATGGTAGATTCAGGGGCATCCCGCTGCTTCATGGATATCAAGTTTGCCGCACAGCACAGGATTCCCTTGTGGGCAAAGAAGACCCCCACCGTAGTGGAGGCCATTGATGGGCGGCCTCTGCGTTCTGGGCCAGTGGTCAAGGAAACCCAGGACCTTCTCTTGCAGATCCAGCATCACCGTGAGCAGCTCTGCTTCGATGTTGTGGGCATCCCCCACTTTCCGCTGGTCCTGGGGCTCTCCTGGCTCTGTTGCCATGATCCAGTTATTCGGTGGGGCCAGCAGGACCTTCGCTTCCGGACACCCTGCCCACATGAAAATAAACGCACGGGTCCAATTGCAGCCGCTGCACAAGGGGCCTTTGCACTACCGGAGATATATGCAGATTTTGCAGATGTGTTTGAGGAAAAAGGGGCAGACCAACTCCCCCCGCATCGGCCGTATGACTGTGCTATTGACTTAATCCCCGGCGCCCCCCTGCCAGTGGGACGCCTGTACTCGTTATCAGAGCCTGAGCTGGCCGCACTCCGGGACTTCCTCACAACCAATCTGCGTCGAGGATTCATCCGCCCCTCCACCTCGCCCACCTCTGCCCCAGTCCTCTTTGTTAAAAAGAAAAGTGGAGAACTCCGGCTCTGCAATGACTACCGGACCCTGAACAAAATCTCTGTCCGAGACCGGTATCCACTGCCACTGACCTCCGACCTCCTGGAGCAAGTTAAGGGAGCCCAGATCTACACCAAGCTGGATCTTCGGGGAGCCTACAACCTGGTGCGCATCCGGGAAGGCGATGAGTGGAAAACTGCCTTTAGTACCAGGTATGGACAATACGAGTACATGGTAATGCCCTTTGGCCTGACTAACGCGCCCTCGGTGTTTCAGAGGTTTATGAATGATATCTTTCGTGACCTGCTGGATCAGTTCGTCATCATTTACTTGGATGATATATTAATTTATTCCCGGAACCCGGCTCGACACCCCCAGCACGTGCGCATGGTGCTGCAAAGACTCCGGCAGCACGGCCTGTTTGCCAAGCTGGAAAAATGTGCATTCCACCTGCCTGCCGTAGAATTCCTCGGCCATGTGATCTCGCCCCGGGGTATCCAAATGGACCCAGCTAAGGTCGAAGCGGTACAGACCTGGCAACCCCCCCGCTCACGGAAGGATGTGCAACGATTTCTGGGGTTTGCCAACTACTATCGGCAGTTCATCCCCCAGTTTGCATCCATAGCTGTTCCCCTTACCCGGCTTCTCCGGCCTTGAGAACCCTTCCATTGGACACCGGAAGCCAATGAGGCATTCCAGACCTTGAAGGCACGCTTCATCACACAACCGGTACTCCGATACCCAGATCCCCAGCTACCCTTCGTAGTTGAGGCGGACGCCTCCAGCACTGCCATCGGAGCGGTGCTCTCACAACGCGCAACCTCCTCCAGCGTCCCCCAACCCTGTGCCTACTACTCTCGCCAGCTTACCCCTGCAGAAAGGAACTATACCATCTGGGAGCGGGAGCTGCTGGCAATAAAGGCAGCCTTCGAGGTTTGGCGGCACCATCTGGAGGGGGCTCAACACCCTGTCCGAGTGCTCACTGATCACCGGAACCTTGAACATCTCCAAACCGCCCGCCGCCTCAACCAGAGGCAGATCCGCTGGTCATTGTTCTTCTCCCGCTTTGACTTCAGGATCACGTATGTCCCCAGTTCCCAGAATAAGAAAGCCGATGCTCTGTCCCGGAAACCAGAGTACAACTCATCCCCAGGCTGGGAAGAGCCTCTAACTACTATCCTGGCTCCCGAAACTTTCGCTGCCGCGCAATCCTCCCAGGGGCTGGTTGAGGAGATACTGGCTCAACAGGTACTGGACCCAGTTGCCCAGAAATACCTCCAGAAGGTCCGGGAGCCGCACCAGCTCCAGGCGGATGGCTTCGCCGAGGAAGAGGGGCTACTGACCCATCGAGGCCGAATTTATGTACCACCTGGCCCGCTGCGAACGAAAGTCCTGCAACTGGTCCATGATTCCAGACCCGCTGGGCACTTCGGTCGCCACAAGACAACCCATCTCTTGACCCGTGACTTCTGGTGGCCCCGGGTGCAATCAGATGTGGCCCGGTACGTGGCAGCCTGTGAGACGTGTAGGCGGGCCAAGGATTCCCCTGGCAAACCCTCCGGCCTTCTGCATCCGCTACCCACACCATTACAGATCTGCCCTGCTCCAAAGGCCATACCTGCATCCTGGTGGTGGTGGACTTATTCACAAAAATGGCCCATTTCATTCCCTGTTCTGGACCCCCCACCGCTCAGGACACTGCACACCTGTACCTTCAGCATGTCTTTCGACTTCACGGGCGACCGGACCATGTAATTTCCGATCGGGGAGTTCAATTCACCTCTAGGTTTTGGCGGGCACTGCACTCCCTTCTTGGCACCCAAGTCCACTTATCCTCAGCACATCATCCCCAGTCCGACAGGCAAACGGAACGCACCAATGCAACCCTGGAGCAGTATCTGAGATGCTATACAAACCATCAACAGGATGACTGGCTAGCCCTACTGCCTTTGGCCGAGTTCGCATATAACAATGCAGTGCACTCCTCCACCCAACAGACCCCCTTTATGGCTAACTATGGCCATCACCCTCGCTTCTTTCCTAGCACCGCACCCTCTTCAGGAATCCCAGCTGCGGACGATCGCCTCCAGGAACTTCAATCCATGCATGAGCTGTTGCGGGAGCAACTCCAGCTTGCCAAGGAAAACTACAAGGGAGCTGCAAATCGGAAACGGCAACCTGGTGTTCCCCTGTCCGTAGGTGACCAGGTCTGGTTATCCACCCGCCATATCCGCAGCCAACGGCCCTCCAAAAAGCTGGATGCTCGGTTCCTTGGACCCTTCGTGATCACCGACCAGGTGAACCCCGTAGCCTGCCGCCTGCAACTACCACCGACCCTCCCGATCCATCCCGTGTTTCATCGGTCCCTTCTAGTCCCGGCGTCACCCCCAGACCTGCACCATCCCGGGCCACCACCTCCTCCGCCTCCGATTACCATTGAGGGGCAAGAAGAATATGAGGTCGCCCAGATCCTGGACTCCCGTCGCCGGCGGGGGCAAGTGCAGTACTTGGTGGACTGGAAGGGGTATGGACCGGAAGACCGCTTATGGGAGCCGGCTGTGAACATTCATGCCCCCCGTCTAGTCCGACAATTCCATCGGGCCTATCCTCAGAAACCGGGGGCGCCCGGGCCACAGAGGAGGGGGGGCCTTGGGAGGGGGGATGGTGTCATAGCCCAGTCTGAGAGTGAGGTCTCCTCTGGAGGAGAGGAGCCTCGTGTAGCCAGCCAGGACTCCTCAGGAGAAGAAGAGTTCTGTGTAGCCAGCCCTAGCCCTGACTCAGCAGAAGCCAGCAATCATGAGCAGCAGCTGCTGGCTGATCAAGGCTCACAGCTAGCAGCTGAGACACCAGCACCCTCTAGCCCCAATACCACAGGGGAAGCTCAGCCAGGAACTTCCACAGGGGAGGCTCAGTCAGGGACTGCCAGCACCACAGGGGAAGCCCAGCCAGGGGCTTCCACCCCCCCAGGCTCACCCACACCTAGAGAGCGCCGCAGGCAGCGCCAGAGACTGGAACTGCAGGAGAGACGGCGCAGTGCTCGTCTCCTGAGCCAACGCCAGCTGCTGGAGAGTGATGATGAGTAGCATCAGGATGGAGCCCCAGCAGCTGGCTGAAAATCACGCCTGGCTATAAAAGCCAGTCAGGAGCAACTGCCAGGCATGGAAGCAACGTGTCAACTACCTGCAACCACTCCCTGGTACCTTGTGTCTTGCTCTTGCCTGCACCTTGACTGGATACCCTCGTGCTCTGACTTACGGACTGGACTTGGCTTGGCTTTTTGGATCCTGGAGGCAACCCTGGCATTAACCTTGTGCTCTGACTACGGACTGGACCTGGCTTGTGACTTTTGAACACCCCTTGGCTTCGTGCTAGTACCTGGACTCCCAGCTTGGGCGGGCCCAGCCCATGACACCGGGCGTCGCACGAGTGCTGCTGCGCTTCTTCACCCAAGTGGGGCTGCCCCGGGAGGTGCTGTTGGACTGCGGGAAGCCCTTCACGGCCCACCTCACGAAACACCTGTGCCACGCGCTACACGTCCGCCAGATCTTCACCAGCATCTATCATCCCCAGACCGACGGGCTGGTGGAGAGGTTCAACCAGACCCTGAAGGCGATGATCCATAAGCTGGCCCATGACCGCCCCCAACAGTGGGACTTGTACATAGATCCCCTACTCTTTGCTGTCCGCGAGACGCCCCAGGCTTCCACGGGGTACTTCCCCTTTGAACTCTTGTACGGGCATCCCCCCCGCGGGATACTGGGGCTGGTAGAAGAACAATGGGCCCCACCGGCCGCTCCCGAGGGGCGACCCACCCCCGAGTACGTCCGGGACCTCCAGGCACGGCTCGAGATCTGCTGCACCACCGCCCGCAAGCACCTACTGGCGGCCCAGCAGGCCCAGAAGGCCTACTATGACCGGGGGGCCAAGGCCCGTGCGTTCCAGGTGGGGGAGAAGGTCTTGGTCCACCACCGGGTCATGGGGCCGGGGCCGGGCGACCCTTGGAGGGGCCCCTACCCCATCACCAAAGTGCGGGGGCCCCTGTCGTACGAGGTACAGTGCGGGCCGAGTCCCCAGCACCGGAAGAGGCTGTACGTCAATGATCTGAAGGCGTGGCATGAGGCGGCGCCACTTCAGTGCAACCTGTCCCCCGACCCGCTCGAGCTCCCGGCAGGAGCCCGTTCGAGGAGGAGCCCGTCCTGGACCCGGACCTCCGGGGGACCAGCTGGCGCAGGCGAGGGCAGTTATCCGCCAGAACCCGGGCCTTTTCTCATGCCGTCCAGGCTGGACCGCCGTGTTGGCCCATCACATACCCACCCCTCCAGGCCAAGTGGCGCGGGCCCCCTGGAGCCCCCTGCCCTTGAAACGGTGGGACGTCGTAGCCCGGGAAGTAGAGGACATGCTCCGCCTCGACGTGATAGAACCCTCCCGCAGCGCATGGAGGAGCCCTATCGTGTTGGTGGGGAAACCGGATGGTTCCGTCCGTTTCTGTGTGGACTACCGGCAAGTCAATGCCATTGCTACCTTCGATGCCTACCCCATGCCCCGGGCCGACGTGCTAATTGACCAACTAGGAACCGCCCGGTACTTGTCAGCCCTGGACGTCACGAAGGGGTATTGGCAGATACCCATGGGTCCGGAGGACCGGGAGAAGACGGCCTTCGCGACACCCCAGGGCCTGTTCCAGTTCAAGGTCATGCCCTTCGGGCTGCATGGGGCGGCAGCCACCTTCCAGCGCCTCGTAGACCACGTGCTGGCCCATTGCCAGGGATTTGCCCGGGCTTACATCGATGATATCATCATCTTTAGCCCCGACTGGCCGTCACACTTGGAACACCTAGCCGCGGTCCTGGCTGCATTGGCCAGCGCGGGCCTACGAGTGAACCCGCGCAAAAGCCGGATCGGGTTCCAAGAACTCACGTACCTCGGGTTCCAGGTGGGCCGAGGGGTCCTGCATCCTGTACCCGACAAGGTCACTACGCTGGAACAAAGCCCCCGCCCCCGGACTAAGCGCCAGATGCGGCGCTTCTTGGGGCTGGTGGGCTACTACAGTAAGTTCATCCCCCACTTCGCCAGCCAAGCCAGCCCGCTCTCCGACTGCTTACGGAAGGACCAACCCACTACGATTAGCTGGAACCCAGCCCGACTCCGGGCCTTCGAGACCCTGCGCGGAGCCCTGTCAGGAGCCCCCGTGCTGCGGAACCCCGATTTCGGGCGGCCCTTCCTGGTTCAGACAGACGCCTCTGACGTCGGGCTGGGGGCAGTCCTCTCCCAGGAGGCTGACGGCCAGGAGCACCCCGTGCTGTTCATCAGTCGGAAGCTGCAACCCGCTGAGGTCAAGTACGCCACAGTGGAGAAGGAGTCCCTAGCTGTAAAGTGGGCGGTAGGCGCGCTCCAGTTCTACCTCGCCAACAATCCCTTCACCCTGGTCACCGACCACGCACCCCTGCTATGGATGGCCCGCATGAAGGACCACAATCCACAGGTTCTCAGATGGTACCTCTCTCTGCTCCCTTTCAGCTTCAAGCTGCGACATCAGCCAGGCCAGCTCCATGTGAATGCGGACTATATGTCACGGATTCCGGAACACCAACCGGACCAGGAGAAGCCCGACCCCAGGGGGTGTGTGTGTCCAGGGCAGGCCCCGCCCATCCCAGACTGGGCCCACCCAGCCCCACCACCCGACCCCCCGGAACCCCGCCACCATCCCCCAGACCCCCGCCAGCAGCCCCCACTCACCTGCACCTCCCCCTGGTGGCGACACGGAGGTCGGCAGGACGAGGGGAGGGCGCGGTCAGCGGGGCGGGGCCTCACAGTGGCTTACAATATTCTCCCCATCTCCATTTTATCCTTACAACAACCCTGTGTTGTGAGTATGTGAGATTGGATTTGCAGACAAAGTTGGCATCTTGGTTTGTGTGGAGCCTAATTCGTAATAAAGCTTGTAGTAAAGTGGGGAGCTCTTTTCAGCATTTAAAGTGGGAAGGGAGGCTAGGATAGAGGTGGAACAACTACCTCTTTGGTTGCTGTTATCAGATTGTACTCCCCCTTGTAGGAATGACACGACCCAGGGTTGAAATTCTGAACACCAGTCTGCGAAGACCAGTCTCTTCTCTAGCCAGGCAGTGGCTCTTTTTTTAACATAGCATGCATACAGCCAGAAACAATGACCCAGGAAAAAGATTTTTGTCTGTGCTGATCCTCTGCTTAATCAGTTATGGGCAGAGACAGGGAAACTGCACGTAGCAGAGAGAAACTTTGCATTGTTAAGCATTTATGAGTATGAGGGGAGCAGAGTGCCCTTTGGTTAAGGCCGGTGTGCCAAACCGTTGACTCACATTACCTCTTTGGCCAAATAGTACAATATGAAGTGGCCCAACTTACTCATTTCATTTATCCAGGTCGCTCTAAGACTATTGGTTTGAGTCCCACACTAGTCCTTGTGGCAGTCTTCCCAGTGTTCTTTCTTCAGACGTGTCTGAGATATTTTAGCGCCTGTCAAAAAACCAGTATGGAGTCCCCCACTGTCAAAAGTAAACAGTTTGCTTCTCTTGAATGGCAACCTATTACTGCTTGATTGGGGCCTACTGACCTTGGCTAAAGCCAGGGCACACCTAAAAGTCTGCCAAGAAAACATCATGATGTGACATCCCCCCCATGGGTCAGTAATGACTCAGTACTTGCACACCTTTACCTTTAGTGTAGCACAGTGGTTAACTTTGTGAAGTATTTGCCACACACGCTCTGTGGATGGCTTTAGGAAAGCTTTTATTTTCTCAATGTCACCCCACCCCTATCAGCTATATGAAAAATAGTAATACTTACCTTTGAGATCTATTGTAAGGGGTGCTGAGATAGTAAATGAGAAGCACTGTGCTGTCATCAGCAATAACTAGCTGTGCAAAAGTTGAAGTATGATTGTCTTCCATATGCTCCAATTAGTATTGTACTTTGATAGCCCCTGGGAGCACGTGCCTCGTGGTACACGGTGTTTTGCTTTTCTCCAGCTCCTGGCCTGCCTGCTGTTGCCCGTTTCCAAGTAGTTTCATCTGCATACCCAAATCATGCCCAATTTTCTTCGTATGAATAATCCATTTTAACCACACGATTATAGAGTGAGATAATACAGGAATTCCTTTACTTTGATCTTCATCCTCCAATTTGTCTTGAGTTTTGTACAAAGATTAATTGAGTTTTCCACATTAATACCTGAAAAAAATCCTTTAAAAAAAAAACAAAACCCCTGCCAGCTTTTTTTCTGAAGGATTTTTTTTAATCCAATTGAAAATTTAGGGGGAGCATTGAAAAAAACTCTCATGGAATATGTATTGTCGAAGGCTTTCACGGCTGGAGAACGATGGTTGTTGTGGGTTTTCCGGGCTGTATTGCCGTGGTCTTGGCATTGTAGTTCCTGACGTTTCGCCAGCAGCTGTGGCTGGCATCTTCAGAGGTGTAGCACCAAAAGACAGAGATCTCTCAGTGTCACAGTGTGGAAAAGATGTTGGCAGGTCATTTATATCTACTCAGGAGGGGTGGGGTTGGGCTGGAACTTTTCCACACTGTGACACTGAGAGATCTCTGTCTTTTGGTGCTACACCTCTGAAGATGCCAGCCACAGCTGCTGGCGAAACATCAGGAACTACAATGCCAAGACCACAGCAATACAGCCCGGAAAACCCACAACAACCATCTTATGGAATACTTTCTCTTTTAGAATGAGTCATCTTAGTCAAAAGATGTATTAAGAGGATTTTTGTGTAAGAAAATCTACAGAATTAGATAATGATAATTCCTATGTATACTGCAGACATATGCAACATGTTTTCAAGCATGTATGTATTGTTTCAATCTGACTGCTTTGGCCACAACGAATGTGCTATAATGTGTATGACAATACACTTTTTGCTAGTTCAGTGTTTTCAGTGTTATAAAGCTTAATTCCATATTCAAATGTACTGCTAGCCCTAGCTATTGTGAATGTGTTTCTGTCTACAGGTAATATGCTTTGTTCATTGCAAATTGCGTGTTTTCTGTTTTCAACATTGATTTTTTTCCTGCCCATCAGATGGCAAAAGTAAGATATGTGACATGTGCCAAGGTACAGAGCTATATGAAACTCTCCTTTTTAATATTGTTTATACTCACATTTGGTTCTTGTAGTAAATGGAGGCATTCTGTTAGATTTGATAAATATGCTAAATTCTGCAATTTTATAACTTAAGTATGATATATTTACATTATTGTAGTAGTGAAATAAGTGAAGGCCTAATAAAAAAGTAAGGTATATATTTCATATCCCCCCAACATTTTTCTTTTTTTCCCCAGAAACAAACGTGGTTTTTCCTCTCAGATTCAAAACACCTGGAAATTTTAGAACTCTACTGCTATGCACCATAATCCACAGGGTTTCATAAAGTCTTGTCTGTTTTTAATTTGCAGCTTTTTCTTTGGTCACCTGCCATACCTTTGGAAACTGCTTAAAAATAAGGAACTGATTCATGATCTCTTTCTGAACTGGTAAGTTTCTAACAGCTTGAAATGGAGGCTAGGAGTTACAGTGCCAGTTAAGAACAATGATCCACATATTCACTGCTAGGGCTGAATAGGGACATAAAATTATCTCACTGCTTATGCTAATTTTCTTCATTTCACCCCCCTGCTGCAATCAAGCTGATAATGTTTTGCATTATATCATTAAATCCTGACCCCCTTCTTTGCAACATCCCTACCACCTTCTAACTAGGATACAAAGGCTCAGGGATCTCCATTCCTGCTTGTATCCGATGAAGGTTGCTTCACTCTTGAAAGCTTATACCCTGAAAATCAACTTGGTCTTTAAGGTGCAACTGGACTCAAATCTTGCTCTTCTACCGCAGACCAACACAGCTACCCACCTAACACCATAGAACCAAGAATATTTCATAGGAAGTATACAATACATTTTAACTGTTAGGTTTCTGGCAATCCAGGAATGTATGTAGATTTCAGCTTCTCATTAAGTATCTGAGAGTGGACTATTGATTGGCAGATGCAGTCATGTGCTTGGACTTTTCTCATCAGGT
This sequence comes from Eublepharis macularius, assembly GCF_028583425.1. Classification (NCBI taxonomy): domain Eukaryota; kingdom Metazoa; phylum Chordata; class Lepidosauria; order Squamata; family Eublepharidae; genus Eublepharis; species Eublepharis macularius. The sequence continues at coordinate 25,188,871 of NC_072791.1, read as the reverse complement.
TGGCCATTTCAACTGTGTGTGTGTGTGTTTCTATAATCTGCTAACTTCTGGCAATGCTTTCTGCTGGTTGAAATTATACAAGCAGACTCTATAGGCAAGCAAAGTCACATTTCAGTTTACCATTGGTTTTAAACTGTGAAGCTAACCATTGATTTAAGCTAACTGTGAAGATATAGGCTCTCTAACCACCATTTCAAATAAGAATAATGCTTTTTAATGTATTTTTATATATTTACTTCTTCATGTATTCTTTTTGTATCCATCTCAGACAAATCATTGTCCCTGTTTTGTAGAAGATTTAGGGATGCTTTTAAAATATTTATTTATTTGTGTCATTTATAGTCTGGGAAATTCCTATGTTTTCCACCATGATTCACAAGAGAGAGAGAGAGATAAAGGGACCAAGGCCATGGAGGGCTCTGTACGTGTTAGCCAAGACCTTGAAACTGAGTCCAATAACTGATGGGTTGCTAATGGAGCCAATAAAAATAGTATGATGACAGCCATGTTTATCCCTATTTTTGGAGTTTTCTTTCCACTTGGAGTTGAAGGAGGAAAATAATCCCCCCTTCTGTACCAATCCTAAACAATTTCAATGAGCTTAGACTTTGCATAGGATTGCTGACCTGTCAGTGGCAATTCTCTTGCAGAGAAGCTGCTAGATTGCAGAACTAGAATTCATTAATCTGTTCAGAATAGTGGCACCCTGATGTGTGTGTGCGCGCGCATGTGCGTGCGCTCGCTGATAGGAACATAAGCTTAATATCTCCTTACAGGTGCTAATTTTCTGCACTTCCCACCTTTACACATATCTCCAAGCTCTAATCAGTCTCATTACATTTTTTGCACTGTACCTCTGCATCTAACTGCATCTTGGGAACACCCTTCCCAACTTCTGATGTGGATATAAAAATTGATGAATCTTCTTTCTTACTTGTATCTCACAAAGTGAACTTTGACTCATGAAAGCTTGTATCCTGGGAAATGTATTGGTTTCTACGGCGCTACTGCTCTTGAGCTTTGCTCTACTACTACTACAGACTATCACAGCCACATACCTTAAATTGAACCAATGTATAACATTGCAAATCTTTGAGTAGTGGGTGAGGTAGGGATATAAGTTTTGAGTGCCCTTTGAGACAGCAGCCATGCCTTGTGATAAAAGTGCCTCCAATATTCCTTGCAGGAAATTATTTCCTTGATGCCTTTTGCCTGTTTGCTAGTCTTTCCACAAGTGTGGGAATACTTCATTATTCTGTAGCATGTGTTGTGGGGTTTGTTTTAAAAGATGGAAGGGGGGAATCTTTTGGTCATTTTTTTCTCTTTGCAGGGCTGAAGAATATGGACCAATCGTGCGTTTTAATGCTTACCACAGAATGTTAGTGATGGTATTTAGTCCAGAAGGAGTAAAGGTATCTTGTGAAAAACGTATCTAAGCTTGTGTGTATGTGAAGACAGAGGTAATATAAAAATACAGGTCACGGTGCAGCTCTTAATCAGAGCACATGCCCATCTCTGCAATTGAAACTACGGTTGTGCCTACCAGCTAGGGTTGCCAGGTCCCCCAGGGTTCAAACCAGGCGAGGGGAGGGAGTCACGGGGGGGGGGGCTTGCTAGAACTTACTCTGGATCCATATCACTTCCATGTCATGCCGGGAATGGCATATTCTCGGTGTGACACAGAAGTGCTGGGTTGTGCGAAGGGCCGACTGGGTAAAAATGGGCCCTCAACACTAGATTTTTACCAAATTGGCCCCTGGTGCAACCCATCATTTCTGGTGTGTCATGGGAGTGATTTGGAGCACGTTCCTGTGCCTTTTCCCCCTGCTGGCCAGCTGAGCTGTGTGGGGGGGTGGAGGCTGGGAGCAGGGCATCCCCCATCCCGACCGGGGGAATGAGATCCGTATTACCAGCAAATTGCATGTTGCCTTAGTTGCTACTGAATAGACCTTTTTGGATTGTTCCCCAAACCTAGGAAGCCCTGCTGCCATACTGTGAATCCTCAGTTACCCAGACAGGAGGACATAATGAAAGATCCAATATCTCCACAGATCTTTCCTTCACTAATCCTTCTACCTCTGTCCCGTTTTCCAACCTCCAACTGTCAGCTTCCAAAATCTACGTTATTAAACCTCCCTTTTTGGATCTTGACTCTTTCCCTAATACACAGCTCCTTTTTGCTTGTTCAGAGCTCTGCTATCATTAGCTCCTGTGTTGCTGGGCTACATTTCTGTGCTCTAGTTGAAGGTGCCTTTAAAGAAATCCATGCAAGAACATTGAAACATCAGTCTGCCTATTATTTCTTTCTACAGGAGACTTTATCAGTAAAGTGGAAAACTGCTCTGGGGATGGGAGGAGGGAATCTTGATGTCAAAAGTAGGAATTCCAGCCAATCAGTGAGTTGCAGAATTGAAGTCGACGAATCTGAAGAAATGAGTTTTTCAGAGAATACCTTTTCATCTTTAAGATGAAGGAGCAATTAATGGGATTATCTTGTGCCTTTGACAGCTAATCACAAGAATTGTTTAATTACGGGTACTCAACTCTGAAATAAGTCTCAGTTTGATCAGTGATATTGGCAACTAAACAAGTTTAGAACAGAAAATAATGGCTGGCTGGTGCTTACATCTGCTCTGGTTCATTTTGTAATGGAGCACCAGCCTTCTTTCCCCAAAGCTGTATCTTCCTCATAGAAGATCCATGAGTCAAAATCCTGACTGGTTGTCAGGTTTGTTTCCAGCTCCATATATCCAAGACTCCTCTGTATCAGCATCTCATTGCTTTTCCTTCCACATGAACTTTTCTCTCCCCTCAACTAACAAAACAAAGGTGTTCTAAGGACTTCTGTTTAATATTAACCATCTGAACCCTTCCAAATACTAATTAGTTAAGGCAGGATGATGGAACCCCTCCTCCCACCAGGTGACTGAATAATTAGACTCTGAGGGCCAAACTACACGTGACAAATGACACAGATTGGACACTTGTCAGCTTCCCTCAAGTTTTGATGGGAAATGTAGGCAGCTTGGTGGAATGTTGGACAAGTGACAGTTGAAAAGTCCATTGAACAGCAATTGGAGAGCCAAGTTGCAAGACTAGAATGCCTACATTTCCCATCAAAACTTGAGGGAAGCTGACAAGTGTCCAACCTGTGTCATTTGTCACTTGTAGCTTGGCTCTCAAATTCAGTCCAGAACTCTTGACATGGGGAGGTTGTCTTAGATCCCCCTGAAAGCCGCATCTTCTCCAAATGCTTAGCTGCAGGTGAATAATACCTGGTTTTATTATTTTTTGTATGTGAACGTGAACTGACCTATGCTTTTTCTTTAGGAGTGTCTGATGTTACAGCAGTTCCCAAAGGACCCATTTGTGTATGGTCATCTGTATAATATATTTGATGTGAGGTAGGTTAATTTAAAGCTAGGTTATACATGGTGTGTGGGATTTTTTAAAAAAAAATAATGATTGACTAAAGTTGTCAGTTTTCAGGAAAAAATTGTGTTTCCTGATACTATTGAGCAGATACCTGTCATCGTACTATGTTATGATAAACATTAAAAAATCAATCCAGAGAAAAAGACAAATCTTCATACTTTATTGCCTGTGTCTATTACATACAAAATAATATATTTACCAGAGCATAAAAGCAATATATTCAACACAAGATTCTTGACCATAAATAGAGCATCAACGCACTAATTAAAACAGTTCACCCCCACAGTATTTACTGGCCTGTATCCAACCGTGCAATTCCTACCATGGAACAGCATTTCCATTTGCAGAAGAGGGGTATCGATTTCTCCCTAATTCTCAGCTTTCACTGCAGATCCTCACTTTGCCCTGTATGCTATTCCTGAGCATTTCCTGATTTCTAGTGATAAAATTTGGGGACTCGGGGTGACAGCAGGAGGGAGAAATCAAACAGATGTATTCCATGAAGTCTGTGAGTAGCTGGATAGCACTTTCAATGCAGTTCTGGTGATTCTCCATTATGATTACAACTTCATTTTCAAGAATAAATTCATTGGGTGCCAATGAAGCACAAGAGACTTCAATTTTACAAGGACAAGTGGGTTGTACACAATAGTACTGTCATGCCTCAGGTAGGGTGAGCCACCGTATGCTGCCACCACTCTGAGATTTAGGGCCCCTTGGGAAGGCCCAGAGTACCTTCTCAACCCTTCTGACCTCCGTAGCTTGGCCAATAAACAGACGTGAGGACCCAGCAGAGTAACAACAAACAAAATAGTTTATTTACAAGGAGGTCAGTTAATCAAACAACAAACAAACAAGGTGCATTAGCAACAATGGATGGGAGAAAGCAAAATAAACAAAAGGCCCTAGCGCGACTGAACTCACTGTCCCTCTGTCTGCCAGACCTGTCTTCTCACCCTATCCCTAGCAGAAACCTCCTCTGGCCTGCTCCCTAGGAGAAAGAAAAAGGGTTTTTTCCTCCCAGACTTATATAGCACCAGCCCCCTGTGTTCTGATTGGCCAAAAAGGGCAACAAAATGGCCCAGGGGCTCCTGGGAATCGTAGGAATCTATTTCACCAGATGGTAGAAAGCACCAATTTCAAAATGCTGGGTGCCTTATTCCTTGTATTAAGTGACAAATCTGTCTAAAATGTTTAAAACCTATTTGTTTGTTTATTAAAAGTTAGCAGGCAGTGCAGTCTTAAGCCTTCCTTCGCAGATGTTGTATGCCTGCCTGTGTAACCTCCGTGCTACTTGTCCTCTCTCTAAGGGCTTCATGAGTAAGCCGCACTGGTGGGCGAGGTGTTGTGAGGAGCACATGCTCCCCAGTTCCCCTGGCAACTCTGGCAGCATCCACCAATTGCCAGGCAGCTGCTGTTGACAGCCCCATGAGTGGCACAAAAAAGGCGCTGCCAATCTGTGCGCTGCGATCACCTCTGCCTGTCTCCCCTCCAGAGAGTGTGTGTTCAGGGCACAAAGAACCCTTGATCGCAAGGGTGTTTGCTTCTTCTCCCCATATAGTGTCATCTGCAAATTTAATGAGTAATCCCTTCACACTCTCATCCAGATCATTTATAAAAATATTGAAAAGCAACTGAGCCCAGAGTTAAAGCCTGTGGCACTCCATTGGACACCTCCCTCCAGTCTGATGTGGTGCCATTGACAACTACTCTTTGGGTATGGTTGTCCAGCGAGTTTCCTATCCATCTAATCATCCTAGAGTCCAGTCCACATTAAGTTCCATATTTCAGGTACCTGGAAAGAGAAGACCCTGTCTTTCATCTGTACCCATCATCTTTCAGAAAGTAGGGGTGCATAGGGCCTCTGTTACAGCTCTTCTGGATAATGCTTATTTTAATAGCTTGTCGTTTATATTGATAATTTACTATTTTTGTTATAAGCTTCTTTGAGCAGGACTCTGGAGTAGCGAGCATAGAAATCTCCTAAATGAATTAATAAAATTTGTCTCCAGTCTGTGGTTTACAAACTCACTTAACCATGGTTCCAAATCACAATTTAGACATGAGTATAAACCATGGTTTACCCAGTTCATACCTCATGGCAAACTGAGGTTAGAGGAAATGGAGAAACCAGCACCTAAGTGGGAAGGAGGGAGCTTCAGATATGTTCCCGCTCATCCATCATTCAGAGGATCAGAAGATGGTGCCTTTAGTGATACTATTTTTTCTGTACTTCTTTCCAGATTTTTTGGGAAGGGCTTGGTAACAGATCCTGACTATAACCACTGGCACAAGCAGCGGAAGATTATGGATCCAGCTTTCAGCCGAACGTGAGACACCCTCCCCTCCGCAAAAAACTTTGCTTCAAGTAGACCGATTTTCCTTCTTTTCTCGATTTCAGTCTGAAATAGCAAATTTAAATCCTGAATAAGTCTAGTTAGAAGTTTATCCTGCTCAGCAGCAAGGGAAATCAGCAGAGAGGGACTCCCTCTGGGTGCAGTACTGACACAGTGTGGATAAACAGGCCACGAAAGAGATCCGGGAGCAGGGCTACAAGGACCATTGCCGTACTGATAGAGACACAGGTGTCAGGGTGATGGACCCCAGATGTCTCATGGGAAGTGGCCAAAGAGAATTATTTATTTAATTTATACCACACCTTTCTCCCCAGTGGAAACCCAAAGTAGCTTACTTCACTCTCCTCCATTTTATCTTCACAAAACCCTGTGAGGTTGGTTAAGCTGAGTGTGTAACTGGCTCAAAGTCACCTGCCAAGTTTCCATGGCAGAGTGGGGATTCACAGCTGGGTCTCAGATCTCCCAGAGGAGATATTAGGAAAGACCTTTCTCTGCCAGAGCAGACAAGACTGAGAGCAAAGCTACAAGTGACTCTCTTCACGTGGAGAACACTAGATTTTTCTCACAAGGTTAGCTGGGAAGTGAAGTCCAAGTGGTCCTTACCCTCTCTGTTAGAATTGCTGCCTGAAGAGCCACAAGAGGGCTTCTTTTGGGGGTGGGCAACTGCTGCTTTCTCCCAGGGCATCCTGTGGGCTGCCTGCTCTGGGGGAGCTGCTCTGGAAGTGGTAGTGTCAGTGAAGTTTCAGCCACAGTGACAGCGGAAGAATCTGCAGCAGATCCTTCCACTGTCACTCCGGTTGAAGCTTCACTGATGCGGCCACTTTCTCCAGAGCAGCTCCTCAGGAGCAGGCAGCCCTCAGGATGCCCTGGGAGAAAGTTGCAACTGCCCACCCCCAAACAAAGCCCTCTTGTAGCTCTTCAGGCAGAGATTCTAACAGAGAGGGGAAGGACCACTTGGACTTCACTTCCCAGCTAACCTTGCGAGAAAAATCTAATGTTCTCCACATGAAGAAAGTAACTTGTAGTCACGCTCTGAGCTAGATAAGCCTGTGGGTCTGATGCAGTATAAAGCATCTTGATATGGTTTCTTGTCTCTAGAATAACTAAGCTGGGGTACTCTCTCTTAGGCCACACCGGTACTTTAACTGCCTTTGTTCGCAGCATTGCACAATCAGAAGGGCTTGGATGATATTTTCAATGAGAATGGCAGTAAGGGTGCCAGCTAGCCAGGGGGGGGGAAAAACTCCTGTTCTCTTAATACAGGTTTAATGTGCAGAAAAATGCAGTTGCGGCTTTTCATGGCATGGAACTAGAATAACTGATTATCATTGCAGATCAAACTGATATGAAAGAGACAGAGGAACTTATTGGCAATCCTAAACTGGAACAGTTCCAGGTAGAAGGTTTGAATGAGATGTAAACTCATGAAGCTGCCTTATATTGAGTCAGACCTTTTGTCCATCAAGGCCAGAATTGTCTACTTGGACTGGCAGGGTTTCAGATAAAGATCTACATCAGCAGTCAACTGGAGATGCCAGGGACTGAACCCTTGGTCCTTCTGTATATAAAGCAGATACTCTACCACTGATCCAATGCCCCTCTTGTGCAGTGGTCAGTTTTGTTGTTCATGTGCATTCCCTATAAAGTGCATTCGTTTTTTGTTAACGTCAAAAGAGGAGAAGACATGAAGGGAACCAGACCTCTCTGATATCCTTCTACACAAATGCTTTTTATCCTACCCCAGATCCAATATCAGAAGTGCTGGGAGATTCGTGGCTAGAGTAGCATACCATGGGGAGGTAAAGTGGCAGCTGAGGAAAGATTTAGTTTGTAAAGGGGCACATACATAGTAAACAAGGGTGGTTTTCACCCACACAGCTATTTTTTGCCTTGAGATGCTAGAAAGAGGGGACTAAACTCCCACTTCCTTCCACGCTTTCAAGATTAGCCAAGGATCTATCGAGGATGATACTGTAGGAACAGCATATATGGTGTGATAATTAGAATAGATGGGGGGAAATGGAAAAGGGGGGAGGCAGTGCTGCTACTGAGACAACCTCAGACACAAAAATCTTAGCGTTTCCTTCCATGTGAAACTTCTGACTGTCTCAATGTGTTACTAGAAACATGCTTTGAGGGGTAGTGCCTTGTGGGGGCACCCTCCCACTTTCAAGAGGTCATGAAGATCTATTGGATTCACCCTGTTTTCTCACATAAGGCAATCTTGTCTTGCCCCAAAACTGCTTCTTCAGTGATTATTTTTTAAATTCTCCAGATACTTAATTGACTTCATGGGAACCTTCAATGACAAAGCAGAAGAATTGATGAAGGTGTTGGAAGAGAAAGCTGATGGAGAGACAGAAGTTGATATGATGAACCTACTGAAACGCGTGACTCTTGACATCATTGCAAAGGTACTAAATGGATGAAGTTTTGGTCATAATAAGTGAAACTGAGGGTCCATGTAGCATAATGATGGAACCGCTGCCAAGCGTATTGTAAAAGTAGTGTAAACAGAGACAGTGGCCCAGAAATTTGAGCTGTGGTCTTCTACCATATGCTGCTCAAGCAGAATTCCCCAACTTGGTGCCTGTGTGTACCATGGCACCTGCTGACATCTTGCCTAGCACCCACTAAGTGTTTTTAGAAAGTGAGTGGGGCCAAGTGGGACTTTTGTCCAGCAGGGCTTCTGATTGGCTGCTTTAAAAGATTGCTTTAGCAACAGCTACTACCACAGCACAAGAATCTCCACTGCATTACTGTGCATGTATGCAAGAAAATATTTTTAAACAGTATCTTAATTTAAAAAGCATCCTGTTAAACAGAGGGCCTGTCTGAAATGTTGAAAGAGTTATTATTAAAGTTATGCATAACCTCCCTCCCTGGCATTTTGTAGTTGGCTTCACCTCCTCTGGCAGCCATTTTGACGTTGTGCCCGCCAACCTGTGTCAGAATTTTAGAAGTGACTAGAGGCTCAAAAAGGTTGGGGGCCCCTAAGTAACATATTAATTGATGGGAGGGCGACTTGTAAAGAAGCCATCACTGGAAGCCATTTGAAGACCCTCTTCCAAAAAATGATGAAGGTTAAATTCTCTCTTGCCATTTGTCTATGGAATTTTAAATTTGCAGAAACCCAGGTGATTCAACATCCTGTGTAATATAAAATTTGCACAGATAATTAAATAGAACAAACCCTGTAGTGAGATAAATTTATATAAGCCTGCCCCCGCCCAGGTATTCAGGCCTTTGACTAATCCTTTCATTTTTCTCAATATGATCAGGTGGCTTTTGGCTTAGAAATGAACACTCTATATGATGACCTGGCGCCTTTCCCACATGCTATGAATATGGTCGCTCAAGGAATCGTTGACCAGCGCAAACCTTTATTCAAGGCCAGTGAAGTCTTTTTCCTCCTTATGAATTCTCTCCCTTCGTACCCTCCCTATTACTAGCCACACACAAAAAAAGACAGGCAAAGGGAGGGGACAGATTCAATTGGCTCAGTAACCCCCCCCCCCCGAGCCATGGCTCTAAACCAAGTCAAGAGCCTATACAGCTGGTATTTCTCTTTTTAAAAATAATACACTGAAGAGAGCCGTTCATGTCTAGTTTGGCCCTCAGTCTGAGGCGTTTGTACTCCTATCTGTATGCTTACTTTCCTCCAAGTCACTAACCCAGGCAGTAATGTTGAGCCAGTGTTCTCTTAAAGTACATCACTCCTAACTGGGAACACATGGTCTGGATTTTTAATCTGGGTTTAGAGCAGACACTGATCCCACACCTGTTTTCAGGCTGATGAGTGCAGCATTGCTAGATGGTGTGCAGCAACCATTTTGTTAAAATTCTAGGCTTAGAATCTGAAATTAAATAAAAGCAAGGGTGATAATGTGTGGGGTATGTAGAAGGGTTGGCAAAACTATCTTAAAAAACAGAAGATGGGAAGAGCCAAAGGAATTAAGAATCAGAAGACCTGTGAACAGAGAGATACTTCTTGCAGGAGTCCGTTAATAGGTTCATGTTGACCAATTCCCAACGCAATGCAAACTGAGACTAATAAATTCATGAAATTTCTTCTTGACTTTTCAGCCAAATTATTCTTCAAGGCAGCTTACAAAAATAAATAATACAGTTGTAAACAACCTCCCTAATATTATTAAAACAGCAATTATAAATTACTAAATACAGCAATTGTAAATTAAAATACTGCAAATCATAAAGACAACAGTTAAGGCCACATACATTACTGTTTTTAAAAAGTATGCCCTGCTTTTCTCCCTTGTGGGGATGCATAGGCAGCTTATGACATTGTTCTCCCCTCCTCCACTCTGTTGTCACAACTCTATGGGGTAGGTTAGTGTGATGGGTCAAAGGTCACATGGTGAACTTCCATGGCTGAGTGGGGATTTCAGCCTGGTTGTCCCATGTCTAAGAGCCGAAACAGATGTGACGAAATACCTAGGTTCAACTCGTGTTCTCTTACCGCAAGGTTTGTCAGGAAGTGTAGACGTCCTTGCAGCTTAAAGTTTAGCATTTACAGAGCAGCAGGGAGGGAAGTGCAGGCATGGGGCGCCTTTCCTCACACTCTCAAGGTGCATCGTGGCATTTTCCCCTCACCCGGCCTGGCCCTGCAGAGCGACGCCTGGCTGCACCAGGAGAGCCGAGAGGAAAGGCGCTGAGAGCATCTTCCCCCCTCACTCACCTGGCGCCTGCCCAAAGCCACAGGGCCCAGAGTTGCATAGCCCAGCGTGCTCTGCCTTTACCCCAATCGCACAGACTGTTGCTCCACCCACCCCTTGCCCAACCCCCGCAGAGTGACAGCAAGCTATGCAGCTCCAAGCCGCGTGGCTTCAGGTGGGGGCCAGGCGAGGGGGGGGAGATGCAGCAATGCTCTAGCCGCCTTTCCTCCTGCTCTCCCCGTGCAGCCTGGCGTCGCTTTGTGGGGGCTGGGTGAGGGCATCGCTGCATCTTCCCCCTCGCTCACCTGGCCCCCGCCTGAAGCCACACGGCTCGGAGCTGCATAAACTTTAACCTGCACGGACACCTACACTTCCCGACAAACCTTGAGGTAAGAGAACACTAGTTGAACCGGTATCTCTTCACGTCTGTTTCGGCTAACTCTAACCACTGTGCAGCACTGGCTATCATGAGCTGGAATTATGCCTTGAGAAGGTTGTTTTGTAATGCATATGCCACTTATGTGTGGTTGTCAACTCTATGTCTGGAATTTGCTGTGGATATTTCCCAGGGAAGGGCAAGTATGAGGAGGTGAGCAAGCTCAGTGCAGATCTGATGCTATAAAAGCCTGCCCTCTGAAGCGACCGTTTCCCCCAGGGGAACTGATCTCTGTAGTCTGAGGATCAACTGTAATTCTGGGAGAAATCCAGGCCCTATCTGGAGGCTGGCAACCATACACCAGAGGCTAGATAACATTGCATAGCACAAGAATGGATTGAACAGTTTTGAACTTGTGCAATTTTTTACTTGGAACTCGCAGACTTTAAAACCAAGAGAGTGTATTCATCAACTCGTGTCAGCTAAGGCATAACTAAAATCTGTCTAAAGTGATCTTACATATCTCCCTTAAGAACAATGTGCTTTGCAGGATCAGGGGAAGGTCCAGATAATCCAGTCTTGTTTGTAAGATGCCCAACAGCTAGCTAGCAAGTGCTAGCTATTCCTGCAGAAATGAACAAGTGATCCAGGCAGATTACCTTCTGCCTACCCCTTCCTTGATAGGAAGCATATGGCATCCATCTCACCATCTGTCGCTCCATGTTTCATTTTATGCCACTGTGCTCATGATAACACTCATTATCTGTTTAGTACATGCCGGGCAACAGAAAAGTAGTGACAGAGATTAGAGAAAGTTTGAGGTTGTTACGTCGCACCGGAAAGGAGTGTATCGAGCAGAGGCGCAAGGCCATACGGAACGGAGAGGAGACCCCTTTGGATATTCTCACTCAGATCTTGAAGAATGCAGGTAGGAGAACTCCCGTGGAAAGAAACCAATAATTATTTTGTGGGTCTTCCCTGAGGATAACATGAGAACCAGAGGAAGAAATGGAGCTAACTGCTAGTTAGCTGAGAAACACCTTGCTGGGTTTGCTTTCCCCTCTGCACTCAGGTGTTTAAGTCCCGGGCATGGCCAGAGGTGAAAGCCCTTGGGCATGAGCCTAAGGGTGAAAACTGAAGGGCACTTGTCCTTCAGCTCTCAGCACGAAGGTTGGAGCCTAGAACTCGACAGGGCTCCCCGCCCACCATATTGTTACCCACTTTGGGTTCCCACTGGGGAGAAAATCAGGATACAAATATACTAAATAAATAAATAAGCAACTTCTTCTAACTGTGAGATGTGAAATTAGGTCTATACATTTTGGAAAATATTCTTGCCTATAAGAGCAGGTTCGCAATCCAACGCCAAAAATGACGAAAATTTCAACCCGTTCTAACTAAGAAGCAGAGAAGAAATTCAGTTGGGCCAGTAGTTTTCTAGCTGGTTGGCCACTTTAGCTCCTCCTCCTCTATGGCGACTTCAAGGAAAAGCAAAATAATCAAATTTTCTTGTTTGTTTGTTTATTTTATTGGACTTCTTTTCCGCCCTCCCCACAAGTGGGCTCAGGGCTGATCACACCATTTAAAACACAATACATAATTTAATACAGTTCCATAAAAACACATAAAAGCATTATAAAATCATACAGTTTGATACAAAAATTACAATAGATAGCTTCGCCTGGTGGCTATCTATTAATTAATGCTTAGTTTTAAAAACGCGCACAAGGTGGTGGACAGATATGATGAGGAGGTTTAACTCATTCACCTCCTCCTCCTACTTGGCAGATCCTCTTTTTGATCGCAGATGTTTGCTCTCTTGGCGAAAAAACCACGCAGAACATGTAAGTCTAGATGTAAATAAATGACAGAAATAGCTATCTATTGCCTATTGTTTATTAAAATAACTTTGAAATTGACTGTACTGACTGTACAGCGTAATTCGCCTTGAGTCTCAGTGAGAAAGGCAGACTAACCAACTTAAGAACTTAACTAGTTTCTCTGCTGGCTCCCGGCATACGTTGGCTTTAGTCTTTTTTTTTTATTGTCCCATATTCATGTATCTCTTTTATTAATTTTGGTGGAGCTTCTTTTTTTATTGTATATTTTTTGTGCATTTCCTTCAAAACATCCTTATTCCCGTACATATATACCCATTGCCCTCCAACCCCTCTCCATAAGTTCATATACAGTTTCTATATCTTCGGCAGAAGTCCCTTGTAAGAATCATTCTTCTGTTTATCTTGTTTCTTCACATCCAGATAAGAGGAGTTAGTCTCTGAGTCCTCTCCTTCTTCTATTCCTCCTTGATTCTCCTTCCTCTTCCTCCTCACTTAATTCATCGCCGAAGATATTGTATCCTATAGCCGGGGAGGGTTGAGAGTTTTAGTGTATTTTGGATGACTATTTCCCATTCAAGTTATTCATCTGCATTTCCATACCCTTATCCCTCCTGCCCTCCCTTTAGCTACTCATCCTTTCTAGCCAGGGGCACAAGCTTAGGAGCTTCCACCGAACGTCCTGTTGTTGACCCTCCATGACCCATTTTAAATATAAATGCCATTTTTCCTTAATCTTTCCTATTCTTAATTCCCATGACTCATCCTGATTAATTATGGCTATAACGTCTGATTGAATGTATTCAAATAAATAATCCTGCCAGTTTAGTTCCATCCACTTAGTTTTGTCTTTCCAACCAAATGCTATTACTGCTTTACCGGCTAGCACCATTGCTTTAAATAAGTCCTGTCCTTCTTTTCTGATATCTTTATGATCTAAAGTACTACCTAACATCAATTCTAGGTCTATCTTTGGTCTTATTGCGAAGAACTTATAAAGTTGCTCTGTTACCTTCTCCCAAAAAGCTTTAACTTCTGCACACTCCCACCACATATGAGAGTACCATCCTTTCCCGTTTCTGCAGTGCCAACAGTTTGAACTTAGTCTTGAGGACATATTAGCTAATATAGCCGGGGTTCTATACCACTTCGTGTAGAATTTCAATTCCAGCTCTCTGAATTTATGCACTTTTATCTCCTGTATACCTTTTATAAGTCTGTCAACCCTTCTATCCGCTAGACTAATTTCTACGCTCCACTTCCCCTGAAGGAGGGTTCTTGTCCGATCTTTATCAGACATCATCCTTCTATATATCTTGCCTGCTAATCCTCTTTTTGTGTTTATCATCACCTTTAATAACTCCTCCATTGGTTCCCCCGCCGTCAGAGTCCTGTTTTCGATTATCTTTTTAAGTCTATTATGTAAACCTATTAGCTTCAACCAATATTGCCTTCCTATTTCATCATGTAATGTTTGTAATGGTTTAAGTGACTGCCCACATAGTATATCTTGCAATCTAGTGTACCCTTTCTGTTTAAGTAATCTCCACCATTTCTCATCTTCCTCCTCCTCATCCAATGCCTCTAATAATACTTGTTTAGATACTCCCTTTAACCATTTCGGTTGCCATTTCCTCCAAATCATTAATGCTGTTTTTCTCAGTCCCGGTTCTAACATACTGTATTTAGACTTTCCTCCTGTAAATACTCCAAATCTTCCAACCCCATTATTTGCCTCATTCTCGATTCTAACCCATTTTTGTTCAACTTCCTCGCACGTGGCCTGGGGAAGCTGCTTCCAGGCAGGCCTAAGGCCCAGCAGCACCTCTGAAAGATCTGCTGGGGCGAGGGAGGGAAACTTGGCTAGGAGAAACCATACAGTGGTACGAAGGGATGAATTGATGTTAACACTTCAACTCTGTACTAGATTTCTGCTGATTTAAATCTTTGCAGATTTGCATCTATGTACCCTGTTGTTTATTAAAATGTCTTTGAAATTGACTGTACTGACTGTACAGTGTAATCTGTCTTGAGAAAGGCAGACTATAAATAACATAACTAACCAACTTAAGAACATAACTAGTTTCTCTGCTGGCTCCCGGCATACATTTACTTTAGTCTTCAGTCTGGGCCTGGTAAGAAGCTTTTCTAGCAGGACAGGGAAATCTTGGGAACATCTCAGCGAGCTGTGAAGGAACTAGTCTGAGCTCCTGTTTTCCCCTCCTGTTACAGATATTTCAGCCAGGGAGTGGCCCATGGGCTCTTGGCACTTGATCAATGGCTTACCTCTAGTGGCCTTAAATAAGTTAAGCCAGTAGGTTCACGAATCGTTTAGGATGAGGTTATTATGCTGGGGGCGGGGGGGGGGGGTTCTGTTGTGTTTTGTAAGCAGCTTTAGGTTCCCATGGGAGAGAAAACAATAGTAAAATTCTTAAGTGTCTTTGAACGATGCCCACCCCTGACAAGTAGGGGTGTGCACTGAGAAGATTTTCGTTATAATTTCTGATCCAGATTTCAGGGATGAAATATTTACCATTATTGTTTATTTCTGGGTAGGTTATTACCTGTCCAGAAGTAAACTCCATGTTTTTTCCCCTTCACAACTGTTATTGTCAATGGGAAATTTATTCAAAGGTCTGGAAAGCTGTTTATAAAGATAATGGCACCAAATCTGCTCTGAACACAGTTATTCCTCTAAGGGAGAATCAGGAAGCAGCCCTATGAGTGAGAGAGGGTCAAACTAGTAATTACATTTTGGGATGGTTGTTGTGGGTTTTCCGGGCTGTATTGCCATGGTCTTTGCATTGTCGGCAATACAGCCCGGAAAACCCACAACAACCATCGTTCTCTGGCCGTGAAAGCCTTCGACAATACATTTTGGGATGTTTCCCTCAAACCAAATTGCTTTCCCTGCAGCCTCTGTTTATTTAAAACGTCATTTCAAAGATGGAGCTGAAATTTCAGAAGCTGAAACACAAGGTGGGAAAGCATACTGCCGAAAAGGGCTCCCTTGGATCTTTAAAATGACAACCCCTGAAGCTGCTGTGTGGCTATGGAGAAAGTGAGTTGGGTAGCCACACCAAAAAAAGATGTCTAGTTTGGCCTGATGAAATTGCTGAGGGGATGAAATTGCTGAGGTAAAATTTGTTGGTAGAATAGAATACTTTAACAGTAATAGGCAAAATAGTTTTCTGGCAGCTTAGTTTCAATGTTTACAGTCCTTAAGAGTGAGAGGTGTTTTGTTTAATACTCTGGTTAAAGCAGAAATTCACTTGAAAGGAAAGGAAAAGAGAGGCCAGTCTGTGGAACAAACACTAGAAGGAAACTGGAGAATTCACAAGAAGCACTCTAGGTTACTCAGTGGTTCCTAATTAAAGTTCGTTAGGCGGCTTATTTCAGAAAATATTTTTTGTTTTGTTGCTGAGGAACAAACTTGGACTTGGTTGGAACCTTAATAAACGAAACTCTACTTTTTATATTTTACTAGCTTGATACCCATGCTTTGCTACAGTATTTAAATACTTTAAATCTAGTTATAATACTTATAGGTATGTAACATTTTTACCTCAGGACACATGCAGTGACTTCCAATAGCAACTGCAGACTGTTTAGAACGTGGGGAGTGAGGACCAATCAGGCCGCATATGCAAATGATGTCTGTGTTCCAATTGTCTTGGGGAGGGTGATGAGATATGGAATGTTATGAGCCCCAATCAGCCTGCATATGCAAATGACCTTGAAAGGCTGGCCCAATCAGGGAAGAGTGGCCGAGCTGGCAGTGGGCGGGGATGCAAGCAGGCAGCAGCCACACAGAGAAGCTGCATCCCTTTGGGAAAACACTTTTTACCCCCTTAGGGGCAAATTTCTTAAAATCCCTTCTTAGTGAGTCTTTGCATCACAAAAGTAATGTTCTGCCCAAGTTTCATGTTTCTAGGTCCAGGGTTTGGGCTGGGCGTTGATGAGTCAGTCAGGGCACTTTATATAGATAGATAGACTTTTGCTTTCATCCTATAGACATTTGCTCAGCTAGTGATGTCTCATCTCTAGAGCCTTATTGTATTTTTGCCGTCTTGTACCTTTGAGCAGAATGTCAACCTTGCCCTTTGTTTCCCATATCAACAGCACAGGAGGGGGACTGTGATGATGAAAACATGCTGGACCACTTCATCACCTTCTTTTTTGCAGGTTTGTGAATCAGCCTCCCTTTTAATACATAAACATCTTGATATCCCAGAGAAGATCTGCACTTACTAGAAGCAGGCTTCTGCAGGCCCAGCCAACAAGGATGCAAATGTGTGTTCCAGTCAACATTGGCATCCACATCAGGGCATTCATCTGGGTCAATTGATTGTCTGAATAGATATTAATAAATGATCAGCCATCTGGGCTCACTACCTTTTCTATATGATTTGTTGCTATAAATGGCTTGAATTCCTGCCCAGTCCATGGGAATCAGGCTTAAATTTCAGGAATCTGGATTCTGGATAACCTCTAGATAGAAGAGCTGTTCAGAATGATGATAAGTCATGCCACCTGATACCAGGTTATAACTGTCCGGGGTCAGCAGCCCAGCCCCCGGACTTGCTGACAGACAGCGGCAGGGGGCAGCCGGGAGACAGCAGTTCAGCCGCTCTGTCTGGCAAACAGAGCCAGAACCTGCCTACTCCAGGGGGAAGGGGCGAAAGGCCAAAGCCTCAGAAGGCTGGAGGGAGCAGGGAGAAGCCAGCTAATCCCACCCCCCATGTGGAAAAGAGGGGGCTAAGCAGGCTAGAGGAAAAGGGCCAAGGCAAGGGGAATAGGGACCCAGCAACAGCCCAAACAGAGCCCTTACCTTCCAAGGAGGAGAAACAGCCACTACAGCCCAGAGCCACACCCTGGCTAGAGGACAGCAGCCTGGCTCAGGAGGTGCTAGGAGCCAAGCCCCTCCAGGTGGAGCTGCCACAGGCATTCTGGGGGAGGAGATGGGTAGCCCCGCCCAGCATCAATGAACAGGCAGCCCAGAAGCTGGCCAGGGCAGCTCCTCGTGAGCAAGGCCAGGCAGGCTCAGCAGCACAGAAACCGGCTGGGGCAGCTCCTCGTGAGCAAGGCCAAGGAGACCTCAGCTGGGGATGGCTCGCATTCAATCCCACCCTGCCAGCAAGGCAAGGAAGCCAAGAAGGGATTAGTGGTAGGAGGGAAACACCTGAGGGAAGGCACAGCTGGGCCAAGTCAGGAGAGGGCACAAGCCTAGAAGGAGGGCGGGGCGGGGAAAGGAAGCCCTATATAAGGTGGCTAGGAAGAGCTCTGAGGTGGTGGGTGTGAGTGAGGAGTGATGATGTGGAGTGAGAGCAGTAGGATGCAAGGGTGGAGGCTTGGAGGAGAGTTCTGGAAGGAGGAGATGAAGGAGGACACAGAGGGTAAGCAGGCCAGGTTGAGCAGGCCAGCGAGTGGACTGAGAGGGAGTCTGGGTGAGGTATATCACCCCTCCTTCCACAGAGCAGGGTCCTGCAGAGTCCCTGGCCCCCCTGTGATGTCAGGAGCAGACCGCCCAGTGCCACGCCCAGCGGCAGCCGTGGCAAGCCCTGACAATAACCATTTCTTGCCTCGAAATTTTTGCATCAATAGCATACCGTGGCATGGACTAGACCAGAGGGAAATGCCTCCCACTTCCAAACTCCATTGCAGTATTCATGAGTCTCCAAACTGTATTTAGTACTTTCTGTGTTCCTTGTGCCTTCAAGGCTGGGAAATGTTTTCCAGCTAATAATAGCATTCAATTTATATACCGCTCTTCAGGACAACTTAACGGCTAGTTTACAGTCCTTAAGAGTGAGCGGTGTTTTGTTTAATACTCTGGTTAAAGCAATATTTCTTCATAGATTTCCCTTTTCAACTCAGGTGTCCTGACGTTAATTCAACACTGTTTTCCCTTTACAAAAGACCTGGGGTCCTCCTTAGAGCCAAACCCCCTTCTAGACACTGAGCAGGAATTCTTCTTCATCTAAGAAGACGTAACCATATTCACTTGACTTGAGTGGGAGTTTCCTCTTATCACCCACAGGGCCGGCGCGCCCATTGAGGCCAGGTAGGCACTGGCCTCGGGCGCAAGGGCACTGGAGGGGCGCAGGAGGGGTGTTGGTGGCGGAGGAGCACGCAGCGAAGCTGGCGTGGCTGGTTGCAGCTGCTGGTGCAGCCAGCCAACCCCGTGCTTCCGCCGCCGCCGCCACATGCCCCAGCCAGGCGCAGCCTCTGCGCACCGCCCCAGCAGCGGCTCACTCCTTCCCTTCTATCTATCTTAATGTTGCACTAAGGAAACTTTTAAAGTGAATTCCGTCACAGCATGTTTGGAAGGGACATATACAGATTTGATTGCCTGCAAATAGTTTCCAGTTAGGGAGCCAACTTCATGAACACATGCTTTGTGTTCCCACTGTACAGAAGGATTTCCTCTTTCCATTCCTTTCCTGTCAACTGTGATGAAAAGAGCAAGAGTCAATTACCACCTATAAAACTAACAAAATTTATTTATGATAAATGTATTATAACAATGAATTTCCCCAGGTCAGTAATGGGGAAATTCTGTGTCATAATAAATTTATCATAAGGCCTGTTTCATGTATCACACATTGGTAAATATGTGTTTTCTAGTACGTGTACATGTAAGAAATGGGCGGGTCCAATGTCTTGTTTTGTTCCCATCACCATTCCTCACCTCACCAGATCTTCTATTCGCAGGTCATGACACCACTGCTGGTGAGTTGTCTTTCACCATCATGGAATTGGGGCGGCAACCTGAAATAATGGCGAAGTAGGTAAACTGGGCCCTTTACATGCTCTGTTTTACTCTCTTTTCTCCTCATAACCATTTCCTGATTATAGCTTCAATATAGCTATAATTATAGCTTCTCAGTTTTAATAAAAAGTTGTGTTTCGGGAAGTCAATGTAGATGGTACACTCTTTTGAGCATGGGAGTCCTGACCACTTTGGGGTGGTACTTCATGTGATGTCTGGATCCAGCAATAATGGACGTAGCCATCAACCACACCCTCACTTTTCTTGTCACAGGACTGCCTGTGTGTCTGATAGCTAATCCCAGGGCTTTTTTTCAGCGGGAATGCAGTGGAATGGAGTTCCGGCACCTCTTGAAAATGGTCACATGGCCAGTGGCCCTGCCCCTGATCTCCAGACAGAGGGGAGTTTAGATTGCCCTTTGCACCGCTGAGTGGCGTGGAAAGCGATCTATACTCCCCTCTGTCTGGTGATCAGAGGGCGGGGCCACCGGCCATATGACCATTTTCGCAGAGGGTGATTTAAACTTTAAAAAACTCCCCCCTTGTTCCAGCTGACCCAAAGTGATGTCATTGTGCAGTCCTGAGTTTTACCACTGAGTTCCACCACATCTTTTCCCAGAAAAAAAGCCCTGGATAATCCAATAATTAATCTAGTGAAACGTACATCTGTCTTGAAAATTTCATTAATAATGAAAAGCAAGGATTATACTGTGGATGAAAAACCTTCAGTAAACTCTTTATGATATGGTGGTGGAAAGTGCTGTCAAGTCATAGCTGACTTATGGCGACCTCTGGTAGGGTTTTCACATCCTTGATCTTCCCGGTTGCAGAAGTCTGTATTTTAGCATGAAGTCCATTTTCCTGTCTCTGCTTGTTAGACTTCAGGCTGAAGTGGATGAGGTTGTTGGTGTGAAGAGGGACGTTAGCTATGAAGATCTGGGGAAACTCCAGTACTTATCACAGGTAAAGCTGAGAAATGAGATTCCCAGGTAACGCCAAGTTGGTCTGAATATGCTTTTCTGTACTGTAACACCTTTGGATTGAGGAACAAAACTGGCTTCCAAATGGGACTTGAAGCATGATACTGATCAACATTTTAAGTAAAGAGAATCTCTAAGCTTCTGGAGAACTTTTAACTGTTGAAGGAACAGACAACACTGTGCAGTGATGAACTTTTGTTCAAAATGCCGGAAGTACAAATTTGAATGCTGTATTACTCTAATTCTACCACTCTGTGGCAGTAAAGTATCATCCAATTGCGGGTTGAGTTTTCTCCACTCATCATCTCACAAGCACCACAACTGCATTAAACATACTCTCCTATTTATAGACAGTACATAATTTGAGCTATGTCAATCATTTATTGTGGGTAACTCATGCATCTTCTCTTGAAATCTTGTTGGGGAATATCACATTTTCAAAGAACAGTGTTTGAGCATGCAACATCTCCTTTAAAATAGTACGCTTTTTTGTAGTTTTCATGTGTGCCTGCATTGTAATACCTGTTACATATTCCCCCTATTTTGCAAGGCCAGCAAAGTTTTGTGAACTTGTTTTATTTGTTTACTTTTGAAAGAATCGGCGGAATTATTCATGGAAGAAATACTGAGCTAAATCGGAGCTGTAGGGACAATCCTGCAGATAAGATGTTTTGTCTGAGGCTGCTTCCACACACGTTGGACAATCCACTTTCAATATGCTTTCGTGAACATTTGTAACTGCTTTTCCATGGCTGCTTCCACACACGTTGGATAATCCACTTTCAATACTCTTTAGTGAACATTTGAAACTGATTTTCCATGTGTGGAACAAAAAATCCACTTCCAAAGGATTGCTAAAGTGCATTGAAAGTGCATTATTCAACGTGTGTGGAAATGGCCTGTGTTCTGATGTCATATTAATTGGCATTAAGCCAGAACATGCATGGACTTGGCTGGTCACCATGTTCAGACACATGCCTTGCTCATCCTTCCTTCTCCCCTCCCTCCTTGTGCAGAGAATCCCTGTTAGAAGCCAGCTGTGGTTTCCCGTGACAAGCCTATGCAGAATAATTGGGGTTGAATTTTTGTTTCACAAACCAGGGCTCCAAACCAGAGTTTAATCCACATTTCACATCTCAGTTTGTGGGAGGACCCGGGAGGAAAACAAAGTGCCGCTAACTTAGACCTCTGCATTAATACATTATGGTAGATGGATTTGTGGAGGTGAGGTCCATCAATAGCCATGACAAGTAAAGGGAACCTGCATATTCAGAGAAAGGACCTCTGAATACAAATGTGAGGAGGCATCACTGGGGAGGGCCTTGGACTCCATGCCTTGTTTGTTGGCTCTCCAGGGCTACTGTTTTGCCAGCTTTGTAAACAGGACTAGATACTAATCCAGAAGGACTCCCCTTATGTTCTTAGAACTTGGTTTCTAACCAGAATTTTCCATGTGAGAAGGAAAGGAGTAAGGTATGTGCAGAAGCCAGCAGCAAATCGGGCTTGTGCACATCCAGTTTAGTGTTGGTTAGAAATGACGTCTGAATGCAGACTTTTATCTGATCACACAAGAAGGTCTGAAGTGGCTTGTGAGTAACTGTGTTTTCTTCACTTGTTCCTTTAGAGGCGACCTTACAAGACAGGTCACATCTACAAAAACCACCCAGTAAATTCATGACCACCTAGAACTTTAAGCAAGGCATTCCAGATCCATTCATATCTACTTGACATGCTAGATGTTAAAGGAAAGGGTGGCTCCTCCGTCTACCCTGAGTTAATTCCATGTTACCTCCCCTTAGGTCCTCAAGGAAGTCCTAAGATTGTACCCACCAGTTCCAGGCACTGCACGGCGGATGGAAAAAGAAGGCATTATAGAAGGGATCAAAATTCCAGCAAACACCACTTTGTTAGTGAGTCTGTTGAATGGACCATTGTCTGTGATTAAGTAAAATCTAGGCTGCATGCAGGTGTACATAGCTTGACTCTGGCCTACAGGCCCAAAGTAAAAGTTGTACTTGAGGCAAAGCCATTTAGTAAAACCTCATGGCAATTCTCTGACATCCAAACTACATGAGACAAATTACATGCATATGACACGTGAATGCACTTACATGAGTTTCTCCTTTGCTTTCCTGTTCACTCGCACACTGTGACCACAGTGCCGTCGATCCTGTACTCGAATTGGCATGTGTTGCTTCCCCATTCTTCCCAGACGAGAGATGGTATTCCATGATGCACCTTTTCTTCACGCATGCTCAAACCTTCCTCTGCAGCTTTTCTGAGAGGGAGACTTGTTTACTTGCAGCTTAGGTCTCCAGGAAGGGAGGGAATCAATGCAAATGGGGGGTGGGTAATCCCCACTTTGGAAGCCACAGCAGCGTTTCTTGCTGTCAGCCAGAATCAACTCTTTTCTGCCTGTTTGTCCCCAGCCACCTCCGAGCTCCATTATTATCTATGGGAAAAACTATGGAGGCTATACAGGGGGATGGGGGTGGCATTTCGCAAAATAAATCTACAAAATTTTCAGTGGATCTACTGCTAACTGTCCTCTAAAGGCCCCCTATGTTTCAGGGAGAATGGACCTTGGGGAGCCATTTTAGGCCCCCCCCCATCCAAGAAGGTGCCATTTTTTACTATTGTGGAGAGAAAATGACAGGAACTAGGGAAACCCATTGATCATGCCTTTTCCAGAGTTCAATCTCCCTGAAACTTAGGGGGAAGTAGGTCTCCTGCAAATTTGGAGGATTTTGCTTGCAAAATGCCACCCCAGCTCCCGAGATAGCTTCCCTAGTTTCCCCTACAGGGAATAAAGGAGATTGGAGGAGACTGAGGGCACCTTCTTTCAGGGCCCATAAAGTGGACCCCCAAAGAAAACTTAGGGAGCCTTTAGAGAACAGCTAGAAGTTGGTCCCCAGGAAATTTGGTAAAATTCGGTCCTAAAATGCCCCCTCAGACCCCCGGAAAGCCCTGAATTGCATTTCCCATTTCCCAGGAAATAATGGCCACATTTTACCCGATTTACTTTTCATTGCTGAGCCAAACTGGAGAACAAGTACCCCCACCCCCACCCCGTCCTTTTCAGGTTTATGTATCAGGCATGTTTCTGAACTTTTACTCAGATGCTCAGTTATGTTGCCACGATCTTTCTTCCCACCTCCTCCTCATCTTGACTGAAGATGCTGCATAGAGAGGAGGAAGAGGAAGTTATGGGGGGAGGAGGGTACAGGAGGGTACAGGAAGGAGGTGTAGGGAGATGCTGGCATCAACTAGAAAACTGGAGAATTTAAAACATGCCATATCAAAAGCCAAACAGTTTGGGTGTAAGCCAGATCTAAGGGCGAAAAGAGGGGAGAGGGAAGCAGAAGCTGCCCAAAATTGACACTCTGCCATAACGACTTGCTGATTATGACCATGGACACCCGCAACCGCGACTATACCACTACCCCAACACGTGTGCAAACTAGGGCTACAGGACACATGTTCACCCGGGGTGAAATGGACATGGGCAGGTAGGAGCAGACATGCTTCTAGACACTCACATAGCCTCATGTAACTCGTCTCGTGTGGTTTGGCTCTGAGTCCTCAGCGTTCATTAAACAGGTATGAAGTGCCCAAAGAAAATGTGAAGTATTTTACGGACTGAAAAAGATACAGCTGGATGATATGCTCTGTAGTACCACTACAATTTCCGTCCCTGCCATTTTCCTCCTTCCTTTAAAAGAAATCTGAGCTTTTCCTTCTCTATTTGTGAAGGACTTCAGGATTACACATTTCTGATTTTACTTTATTATCATTCCTTCAGTAGCATAAGGGCCTTTGGTACTGCTGGATGGAATTTTACTACTTTCAGTAATAATCTTGTGTTTGCAGAGTGCAATTTTTTTTGTTTAGATAAGTCTCTGTTGAATAGTGCTATCACTAGAGTATCAGTCAATGGTCAGCATAGAGTACTAGGTCTACTTAGGCATCCAGGTCTTAAAATCCAGTCCAGTTTAGATTAAGTAACCTTTCAGTATATCAGATTTACTTACGTCTTTACTGTCTCACTTATAATAGGACCCCCTCCCCCAGGGTTGCCAGATCTCAAACTTTTATCAGATTTTAGAGTTTCTTCTGAAGATTTCAAGGCAACAGGTTGGAATCTCAAGACCACCAGGTACCTCACACAGTTATGGGGTTCTAATGCCTGTAATTATTGTAATGAGAGATGGTAGGCACCAACAACTCAACAACCTTTTACGTTTTGTACATAGCTAATTCCCATGTTTTTAAAAAAACAAGTATAGTAATTAGCTATTTCTACACAATTGTGACTTCATACACTAACAGATGACTTGTTGTGCCATGGCACGATATCTAGCAGTGTGTGAAAGTACTATGATGAATACTGCTATTCAGTAGGCCCCACTTCATGACATCATCACTCACATGCCATGAGTCTCCAGGCTTGGAATTGTGGGAAGCAGGCAGTTGTACTCCACCCTGTGTGTACTCTGGGGCCGCCTCACCATGAAATGTCGGGCTGTGGGCCTGATCTGCAACTCCCCTTTTTTGATCAGGTATATGAGTTTCCTCAAAGAACTGAGTTCAGGAACACTGGTTTCCAGCAGAACCCAGAATCTTATAAGATGGCCCCAGTCGGGTCATTTCATAGAAAAAAGAGCAGGAGGAACTCATTAGCATATGCCACGCCCCTTGGCATCACCAGAAATGTGTCATTAGCATAACTGATTTGCATATGCCACACCCCCGGACATCACCTATCCTGGCTGTTTTGCACCCAATCCTGGCCATTCAGGACCGAAATTGGGCCCAAAATGTCAAAAAGGGGCTAAAAATGGCTGAAAAGGGGACAAAAATTGTCAGGATCAGGCCACTGCTAAACAGGAGAGTGATCCACCACCCGTCAGAGGCCCGATCTGGGCCATTTCGGCCCCAATCCAGGCTGAAACAGGCCCAAAATGGCCAAGAGTCAGAGGGCGGGGCCACCTGACATGTAACCTCTTTGGGGAACTACATTCTGGCGCGTTCCCCCTTGAAATGAGCCCTGGCCCCAGTTGAGATCACAAGACCACTTCCCTCCTCCTCTCTCCAGCTGATTCTGTAAAATTCTGTTTGGTGGTCCTTAGGGCAATCATGAAACCATTGCCCACATTTCTCAAAGCAATGTTTCAAGTGTTTTTTTTAAAAGGATAATTTTTTTATGCACTGAAAAGTCTACATAAGGAACTAGAAGGAACTATTGTGAACTAATAAACATATAGAACAAATCATACAAAATAAAGCACATTTGTATGTAATTATGCAAGCTGCAAAATTACTTGGCATCTCATGCACAGCCTCAGTGCAGAATTTTCATCTTTTTGTTAGAACAAAATCAAATATGCATTTGTCTGTTCCTGAAGATGATGATTGTATTTTTATCTTACTTCACACCAACAAATTTAAATGGTTTTTTTCTCTTGGCAGTTTGAAACATATGTCATGGGACGCATGGAAAGGTTTTTCAAGGATCCACTGATTTTCGATCCTGACCGATTTGGCAAAGAGCAACCAAAGTGAGAATTTTGTTCAAGGTTCTTTTGTTTTCACAAAATGGATGTGTTACAATCGACATTGGAAATAATCTCCACTGATCAGACCAAAGGTCCATCTAGACCATGTTTCTCACTGCAAGCCAACCCAATGTATCTTTGTGCCCAACAAGCAGGACCTGAAGACAATAAATAATTTTCTGTCGCTGTTTCCCAGCAATTTGAATTGAAATATGCTGTCTTTGTACATGGAGGTTCCATGCAGCCATGATGGCTAAACAAATACTGATAAACTCAGTACTTGTTTTTGTTTTGTTTTTTAGTCAGAGGTCACTTCATGAATCTGGTGAAACACATTCTGACTCACAAAAGCTTCAGCTGGGATAATTTTAGTGCCACTGGGCTCCTGTTTAATTTAGGAGTAGTAAGTCTATTTTGTGGGAGGGAAGGTGGCACGGTATAGCTCAATCTCATCTGATCTCAGAAGCTAAGCAGGGTCATTAGTTGGATGGAAGACTACCAAGGAAGACACTGCAGAAGAAGGTAATGGCACATCACCTCTGCTTCTCGCTTGCCTTGAAAGCCCCAGCAGGGGTCACCATAAGTAAGTTCTAACTTGATGGCACTTTACACACACAAGTGTATCTCGTATGAACAAAACCATATAGATGATTGATTGTCTGTCTTGAATTTATTCTCAGGCCTTACTATTCCTACTTCCCATTTTCCTTGGGGCCTCGTTCCTGCATTGGACAAACATTTGCACAGGTAAGATGGACACCATTGTTGGAAGTAGAAGACTGTGCAGTGTTCCTTGGCACAGAGCACACCTGTGCTTCAGAGAGGGCAGTAGCGCTAGCAAGGTTAGATAGGTCAGTTCCAATATCCTTCTTGTCTGTTCTGCTGCTATATCTTTGTTAACCAGAATTGTGAATTGTTGCTATTTATTCATTTTATTTATTTAGTAATTTTCTTAATTTGCCATTCCTCTTAGATTTCCACTTTTGTCCTACCCAGATAGTCTTGATGTTTTTAATAACTACTACTACTACTACTACTACTACTACTACACTTATATACTGCTCTTCTGGACAGAGCCCTGCTCAGAGTGGTGAACAAAGTCAGTGTTGTTATTATCCCCAAACGCAGCTGCAGAGCTGGGGCTGAGAGGAGTGGCTTATGCAAGGCCACCTGCTGAGCTCATGGCAGTCATGGGATTCGAACCAGCAGAGTACTGATTTTCAGACCGACCACTTAACCACTGTACTATAGCAGCTCTCTTCAAGGGGAACAAGTATGAAATCATTGGTTCATCTATGGTCTTCCTGTACAGTCCCACATGGGACTGCGCAGGCGCAGTCCTGCCGATATCGGAGATTTTTATAGCTCAAAACCTCTAGGGGGCGCTCTCGCCTCTTAGTGCGCATACGCGGCCACTTTCCTGCCGAAATGGCTCCTAAGAGGCAGAGCGCCCCTCACATACCCTCAGTTTCTCTTTCGCTGCCAATGGTTGAGGTTTACAGCTCTTCAATATGCAATGTCGGAAACGGCCTTGTTTAAGCAATGTGAGACCTGCGATCGCAAAATGACAAGGTCAGACAGTCGTTCTAATTGTTTATACTGCCTTGGAGAGATGCACAATGCTCAAATGTGCAAGCATTGCCGCGCGTTTACCTCCAAGGCCAGGGCGGAACGAGCAGGTCGCTTGCATGCCTCCCTCTGGCAGCGTGCTATGGCTGTAATGGATCTCCCGACAAAGGCGCCTTCATCTACCCCGTCTGGGTCCTCCTTTCGACCTGCCCCGGAAGCGTCGGGCTCCAAAACTCTGCACTCTCAGCCGTCCCCGAGCCGGTCGGAGTCAAGGTCAGGAAAATTAGTGCCAGCGCGGAGTACCTTGGAACCGACTCCTTCGGTTCCGAGACACCCTCGGAGTCGATCTCCTTCTACTTCATCCACCATTGCTGCATCACTGGACCGTACAGTCCATAGGAGTCGGACGCCCTCAGTTCCAAAAGTGACCCCGTCGTCTTCCCAAGACACAACTTTGTCGGCTCCAAAAGCTTCGGATCCGTCTTCGACTTCAAGAGTTGCAGCCGAGCTGAAAAAGAAGAAGAAAAAACGTAAACACTCGGCTAAGCATGATAACGCTGTGCTGGAGAGCCTGCTCTTGGCTCCCCCATTGGTTCCAACTGAGGCAACTGCTTCCGAACCTCCGGAGGGAAGACGGAGAGAGTCTGCAGAACACTCTTCTTCTAAGACCCCCCTTTCGAGGGCGACACAGGAGGAAGAGGTAATTCTGATCGATAAGCCCCCCACCCCGTCGGGTCGGCCTTGATCGGCATCCTATGAATCGGGCTCAGTTCGCTCGGTGAGGAGTCGTCGAAGCAGGTCGGAGTGCCACGGTAGCCCTTACTCCTATTGGAGCCATTCCAGAGAAAGTCGGTGCAGGGATGAACCACTCACCCCATACTATGAGAGGGAAGGCTCCTTCTTCTTGGACCGCCCGTATAGAAGGGTCTCTCTATCCCCTTCTCCTAGAGCTGACTCCTATGATGAGTATGGACGGACACCACACCTGTCGGAGATCAAGCCTCATCAGAACTGAGCCAGGTACAGCGAATCCCCTCTATCGGATTCACCTGAGAGGGAGATTGGGCCTTTGGAAGAGGCGTTGCCCACCGATGATTTCAGGGCCTATAATGAACTTCTTCAGCGGATGGCTAAGGCGTTGGACTTGGAAGTTACGTCCCCTGAGTCCAAGTTTACAGACAAGATCCTACAACACATCTACTCGGGATCTACACCCTCTGTCACCTTTCCCTTGATCAAGGGCTTTGCTGGTCTCTGGAATAAGTTAAATACTAGACCTGCATGAGCTCCAACCACTAACAGAAAGGTGGAGAACCTTTATCGAACCAAGGATGATGCTCATCCTTTCCTTGCGAACCATCTGCCTCCATCCTCGCTGGTAACTGAGAAGATGCAAGCACGACCCGAACAGGGTTTGATGTCTACTCCTGCTGACAAGGACAGCAGGAAAATCGATGCCATGGGAAGGAAGCTCTACACTTCGGCCATGTTTGGCATCAAGGTAGTGAACTATGACGCTATCATGGCAGCCTACCAGCTCTTTTTATGGAAGAAGGTGGCAACCTTCCTCCCAAGGCTTCCTGACGAGCAGCAGACCCTGCTTAGAGTGATACAGAAGGAGGCTATCCGCCTTTCCAGGCACCAGATCAACGCTGGCAGAAGCATGGCGGACACCTCTGCCAGGTCCCTAGTCTCAGCAGTGGTTCTACGCCGGTATGCTTGGCTTTGCACAACTGCTCTCCCCACAGAGATGAGGAACAAGGTGGAAGACCTACCCTTCAAAAGAACCACACTCTTTTAGGAGAAAACCAACGAGTATCTCTCTAAAAAGAGAACTTGATCGCCTGACTGCCCGCTCGTATGGGGTCCTTCATCAGACATCTCAGCAGTCTTCTCGACCATATTATAGGTCCTTTCAGCATGGCAGTCAACATCAATACCAACCCTATCAAGGGTATGCTTACCAGCCTCACAGAAGTTACCAGAGCCCACAGTCTGCGTTTTCCAGATGGAGGCAAGGCCTTTGTCCCAAGCCTGGTTCGCAACAACAGCAGGCGAAGGACCAAACCCAGATGCACAAGCAATTCTGACAAATTACAGGGACCTGACCCCACGTTTGGGGCCAGGCTTAGTGCATACTGGAGAGCTTGGCATTCAATTTGTTCTGATGTTTGGGTTACTTCTATAGTTCAGTTTGGTTATAAAGTTGAATTTTTGGAGTTACCTTACTTAAGTCTCCCTGTTTTTTCTTCGGAACCCCCGCAATCTGAGATCTTGTCGGAGCTTACTGCTCTTTTGCAGAAAGGGGCGATAGAGGAGGTCCCTAGTGGTTCCACTGGGTTGGGGTTCTATTCCAACCGATTCTTGGTGGAGAAGAAAGATGGGGGGCTTAGGCCTATCCTAGATCTGAGAGGCTTAAATAAGTTTATCCGAATTCGGAAATTCAAGATGGTCACCTTACAAATGGTACTGACTTTGTTACCCCTAAATTCCTGGCTTGCAGTCCTTGATTTGAAGGACGCTTATTTTCATATTTCCATCTTCCCTGAACATAAAAAGTTTCTGCGTTTTGTTTATGATCACAGAGTGTTTCAGTACAGGGTCTTGCCTTTTGGGCTAGCCACTGCCCCAATGGTGTTTACTAAATGCACGGCAGTGGTGGTGGCCCATTTGCGGCTCCAAGGTTGCTGCATTTTTCCGTATCTGGACGATTGGCTGCTAGTTGGTGACTCTGCAGCAGACGTATCTAGACAAGTGTCCGTTACTCTAACACTGTGTCTCCATTTGGGGCTCTTTGTGAATCAGAAAAAGTCAAAATTGGTCCCTGTCTGTTCCATCCAGTTTATAGGGGTAGTCCTGGATGGAGTCAGGAATGCGGGCTTCTTGCCTGTTGACCATACATCTAAGATTAAAAGTCTAGTCACTAGGCTTAAGAGGTGTCACTTCCAATCTGTCCGGTTTGTCCAGACTCTTTTAGGTTGCATGGCTTCCACGACTGCAGTGATCCCGCTGGCTAGGCTGTGACGCAAAGCTTTCTGGCGGTTTCCTGGCTGGCAATACGAAGCAGGCTTGAAGCAGTAGAGACCACACCAAGTAAGGTGAAATATTTACAGGTTTATTCACAGAGATATATACATATGTACAGTCCAATAGCCTATACACTTCAGAGTGGCAAAGTGCTTCGCCAGACTCTGATACCTATGCAGGCACATAATACACAGTACTAGTCATACATTTATACATACTCACGTCCAATCAGTATGTACCTGTGCACTCAGCACTTTCGGCTGATGCAACCTTGCAACCTTGATGCTCACATGACTCAACTGTCACTTAGATCAGTATGATCAGACCATGCTGGATCTTGCCAGAGTTACTTTCACACTCTGACACGCCTCCCAAGATTTCAGCATGTCAAACACAGTTCTCCTCTGAGTTTCACATATCTTTCAGTAGGTAAACACTTTGTGAAAACATCAGCTACATTTTGTTCTGAGTTGCAGTGCTCAATGTTTACATTCCCTTTTTGCACTGCTTCCCGTACGTTCTGATATCTTATATTGATATGCTTGCTACGAGTACGTACACCTTGGTCTCCTGCTAATTGCTGTGCTGCTGTATTATCACACATGATTGTCACAGGTTGTGTACATTTTACAGACATATCTTTTAATAAATGGTGAAACCATTCAAGTTGTACAACACAGTCACTTAAAGAAGAGTATTCTGCTTCACAAGAACTCGTGGACACATGTGTTTGTTTAATGGTTTTCCAGTGTATCAATGCTCCAAACACATATATTGCAAACCCTGAGGTTGACTTGGAATCAGAATGATCACCCCAGCTTGCATCACTGTATGCAAACAATGCCTCATTTGTGTTTGGTCTCAGAACTAGTTTGTACTCCATGGTACCTTTTAAATATCTCAGTACCCTCTTAGCAGCTTGCCAATCTTTTTGGTATGGGTTGGCATTTTTCTTACAGAGCCAGTTTACTGCAACACATATATCAGGACGAGTCCATCCTGCCACATACAACAATGATCCTACCAGTGATTGATACAATGCTTTATGCATGAACACTTCATCATCTGGTTCCTTGCAGAAACTGGTTGTCATTGGTGTTTCTACACAGTATGCATCAGACATATTGTACTTTATTAACATCTGTTCTGTTTTGTCTCTTTGACACAATTCATACCATCCATTCTCATTTTTGGACACTTTTACACCCAGATAGTGTTGAATAGGTCCTAAATGTTTCATCCTAAACAGACCTTGGACAGTATTCATGAACCAATCCAATTCAAACTTTGAATAGTAAAAGAAACAGACGTCATCTACATAAATCAGCAATTTGCACACTTTCCCTTGTAGATTAACCTCATACAGACATGGGTCAGCTATGCTTTGCTTGAATCCATGCTGCTTCAATGCATTTGTTACACATACACTCCATGCATGAGCACTTTGTTTTAACCCATATAAGGCTTTCTTTAGTTTCAATACTTGTTGTGGCTTGCCACACAGAAACCCAGGTATTTGAATCATATACAATTCCTCGCTTATTTCTGCATGTAGATATGCAGTTTGGAAATCAAAGTGATCTATCCTCATACCTTTTCTAGCTGCAACTGTCAGTGCTGCTTTAATGGTTTCTGTTCTCACAGTAGGTGCAAAACACTCATTGTAATCTTGCCCTTCAACTTGAGCAAAACCTCTCGCCACCAACCGTGCCTTATATTGTTTGTTTCCATCAGGCTTATTTTTAACAGTAAATATCCACCTGCAACCAAGAGCTTTTTTGCCTTCTGGCAGCTCTGTAACAGTAAACACCTTGTTACTTATCAGTGAATCATATTCCGCCTCCATAGCTTCTAACCAGCTTTTTCTCTCTCCTGCATTTAGAGATAATACCTCTTCATAACTTTCTGGTATTTTGACCATATTTGCAGAAGGAGAATACCTCTGAGGCGGTATACCTTTATTTACCCTTGAAGACACTCTAGGTGCTGGTACTGGAGTTTGCCTAGGTGCTGGTATTGGGCTTTGCCTAGTATCAGAGGTAGCTTGTGCCGGAGCTTGCACTTCCTCTTTAACCTCCACACTGCTTTCTGCAGCTGCAGATAGTGGCACCAATACTGATTCAGGCAAATAATTTGCATGTACCTTTTTCCACCCCAGTCCTTCACAAAACTCAGCTGATCTGCTATAGGTCAGCACATTTTCACCATTAGCAAATCTGTACGCCTTCATTCCTGGCTGATAACCTAAGAATGTAAGCTTGCGTGATCTGGCCCCTCCTTTTCTCCTTTTTACCAGAGGTATATTGACCCAAGCCTTAGTTCCAAATACTCTGAGATGGTTTAGACTCGGATCCCTACCATACAGCACCCGGTAAGGAACCTCATCTATTGCTTGATTCCAGATCCTGTTTATGATATAGCATGCTGCCTTTGCAGCTTCTGCCCAAAACGACATAGGTAAACCAGCATCTGTCAACATGGAATGCATCATTACCTGGAGCATCCCTGCTCTTCTCTCTGCTATTTCATTTTCAGCGGGTGTAGCAACATTAGCAATCCTATGCCTAATGCCATGTCTACTAAACCATTGTGCTAGCTGTTTTGACATGTATTCTCCACCCATATCAGTTTGAAATGCTAGTATCCGGTGTTGAAACTGCTTTCCCACCCTTTTAGCCCATGTTTTAATCGTTTGGTACACTTCAGACTTTTGCTTTAAAGGGTAACACCACATGAATCTACTTGCATCATCAACTAGCAGTAGGAGATACCTCCGTTTCGAATGGCTATTTGGGAAAGGTCCCACTACGTCAGAGTGAATTAAACCCAGGGGTGTTTCAGTGACTCTTTGACTCCGTCTGGCGACAGGGACTGTGTTGGATTTGCATTGTTTACAAACATCACAATCTAAGTACACTTGACAATCAGACAGTTTCTCATTTTGTAACAACGCAAGTGTTTTTTGTATTGTTCCAAAGCTGGCATGCCCCAAACGCCTATGCAATAAATGTATGCATTTCTCATGTAACCCCTTATTCACCACTGAATGTGCCCTTCCTGTGTTAGCTTTCAACACATATACGCCATTTTTTAACTCCTCTTTTGCCAGTTGCCTACCATCCCTTAGGATATCACACCCTTTATTTTGGAATTGTACCTTAAAACCTGCTTCATCTAGCACACAAATACTCAGCAGATTATTTTCTAGTGTGGGTACACATAACACATTATCGAATACATGGTTTAGTGCTGGGAACGCCACACTCCCTTGGCAGGTCACTTCAGCACTACGCCCATCTGCCATACTCACAGATTTTAAAGCTGACAACCTTGACTCCTGCAATAAACTTGTTATTGACAATACATTGGCTTGCGCCCGAATCTAAACTCCAGATATACTGCGCTGGAAGTTCAGGTTCAGGTCCAGTAGCAACTACCATTGTAGCTGTCTGCTTCTGTGTTGAGCTGAACGTCTTCTTTCCACGACACTTTCTCCCGGCTGGGCAGTATCTGGCAATATGTCCCAAGGATCCACAATTGAAGCAACGCCGCTGCACCTGCAATGCTGAAGAGCTCTGTGACGATGTGTAACCTTCTCCAGCCGCAGCATTTCCACTGGCCTTGGCACTGCTCCCAGGCTTGGCTCCATGCCCGGACTTGGCTCCGTTCCCGGACTTGGCTTCGCTCCTGGAGTTGGCTTCGTTCCTGGAGTAAACTCCTTCTCTTTCACGTTGCACAGCTCTTTCTTCGAAATCAAAAAGCCTTCCAACGACGTAATTTAGATCCAATCTTGTTGCTTCCACAGATTCCAGTGCAGCAATTAAAGGATCGAAAGAGCAAGTAAGAGAGCTCAGAATTAGGTAGACCTTGTCTTCCTCTGAGATATCCTTCCCTCGCTGCGCCAGTAACTGAAAATAGGTAGTCAGTTTGTTTAAATGTTCTCTTACTGACTGGTTTGGCTGCATAACGGCTCTATACAGTTGTCTCATAAGCAAGATAAGCGACCCTGCAGAGCTTGGCACAAACACGGCTTTCAGTGCATCCCACGCTGCCTTTGCTGTCTGTGCTTCGAGCACATGAAGGAGCTGTGAATCTCCAACGCTCAGAACTATCAGGGCTAATGCTTTCTGATCTTTCACCCTCTCCTCAGCTGTCGGAGCTTGAGGGGGTGCATCAACACCGTCCCACAGTGACTCACGTATCAGCAGATGTCGCATCCTGCACGACCACACAGGATAGTTGGTGTCAGACAACTTTTCCACCAGCAAAGATATCCCTGCTTGAGCTTGAGCCATGACTGCGTCATTATCCTCCACCGGCTGCACACTCGCCTCCCACTCTACCTCCTCCTCCGTATCCTCGAGGTCAGAGAGAGCTGGACTGCTGCCGGCACCGGACTGTATCTTCTCTGTATCTGTGTCACTCTCACCGGTCTCACTGGCCGACATTCACAGCTGCTGGCTCCCAACGCCTCCAAACTTCACCGGAGCCTCCAGAGCTCAGCACACGCTGCTGTAATCCTCCAGTCTGCACACCTGCTATGCCGCCAACCGCCAGTCTGGGCCCATAACCCTGACGCAAAGCTTTCTGGCGGTTTCCTGGCTGGCAATACAAAGCAGGCTTGAAGCAGTAGAGACCACACCAAGTAAGGTGAAATATTTACAGGTTTATTCACAGAGATATATACATATGTACAGTCCAATAGCCTATACACTTCAGAGTGGCAAAGTGCTTCGCCAGACTCTGATACCTATGCAGGCACATAATACACAGTACTAGTCATACATTTATACATACTCACGTCCAATCAGTATGTACCTGTGCACTCAGCACTTTCGGCTGATGCAACCTTGCAACCTTGATGCTCACATGACTCAACTGTCACTTAGATCAGTATGATCAGACCATGCTGGATCTTGCCAGAGTTACTTTCACACTCTGACAGGCTGTTTATGCAGCTACTCCAACTGTAGTTCAATTCAGCTTTTTCCCCTGGCCGTGATTCCCAGAATAAGAGGCTTTCGGTCGCCAGAGGGGTGGTTGGATGATGCTAAACTTTTTAGGGGGGTGGAATTTGATCATAGACAAACTCACCTGTCTGTCACTTCTGATGCCTCTTTATTCGGCTGGGGGGTTCATTGTGCAGGATCTTATGCACATGGTGTATGGTCTGAGTCAGAACACAAGGAGCATATTAATCTTCTTGAGTTGAGGGCAATTTCATATGCACTGATCTCCTTTTCAGATGCCGTGCAGAACAAGTCCATCCAGATCCTGACGGACAACACGACGGCGATGTTCTATATAAACAAAAAGGGTGGCGCAGCGTCTGTTGCTCTATGCACCGAAGCGCTGAAACTTTTTAAGTGGGCCATAGAACATGCTGTGTGGATTCAAGCAGTGCACATTCCGAGGGTGGAGAATTCCATGGCAGATCATCTGAGCAGGCTCCACAGGGACAATCACAAATGGTCCCTCCAGGACAAGTATCTCACCCCGATTCTCTCTGGGGGGGGGGGATCCAGATTTAGACCTCTTTGCGACAGAAGAGAATCACAAGACTCGTGCAGGCACACATGCCCTCCCTCCTTCCCCGCTGACTCTCTTGGTACTTACCTTGCTGTAGGGTGGCGAAAGAGGACTGAGGGTATGTGAGGGGCGCTCCGCCTCTTAGGAGCCATTTCGGTGGGAAAGCGGCCGCGCATGCACACTAAGAGACTAGAGCGCCCCCTAGAGGTTTTGAGCTATAAAAATCTCTGGTATCGGCAGGCCTGCAAGTGTGCAGTCCCATGTGTGCCTGCACGGAAGACCTAGATGAACAACAGTTACGGTAAGTGAAACACTGGTTTTTTGCCTCCTATGATGTTTGTTGGGAGTAGTTTGAGACCTGGAGATATCCTGCCTTCAGTTTTCACTGTGTTCATTCTGTTGCCATGGTATTTTCCCCCAGTCATCAGTTTTTTAAAGTATTCTGTTACTGTCAACAGCGCAGCAAGGATTTTTTCAGTATTTTAATTTTTAAGCATATTTTTGTTCCAAAGAAGGCAAGTAAGAACAAATTTGAATTCGTTTTTTCAGCATTTATGATTCCCAGTACCTACCATGAATTTTAAAAAACCTTGCACATAAAAAAAGCCTTGAATATAATTGTGTCCCATGCAATGAGTGACAAGACCTTCTTTTCTATGCCCTCTTGTGTCAATAGTGCTTCGGTAAATTCACTATACCAATTTTGTTCTTGTTCCAGATGGAGACTAAAGTGATGATGGCCAAATTTCTGCGGCGGTTTGAATTCCAGCTGGTTCCCCCACAGAGCTTTAAAATTTTAGACACGGGAACATTCAGGCCCTTAGATGGCCTGGTATGCAGGCTGAAGTCACGAAACCATCTTGCATTTGAAGAAGATTAAGAAGAACATTGATGATGGGATAAAATCTATTGCCTTTTGAGGCTACTACTGTGTTACCCAAACAGGAGGTCTCCTTAATTGGTTGGGGGAATTAGCATTACTGGAGACCAGCAAGAGGGGGTAACTAGGAATCTCCACCAATGTTTACGGGGATTATTCCCTTAGAGAACTCTTAAATAAATCAGGCAGATGCTTAGCTGGAAAGGTTTCTTTTTTTTTCTCCAAAAGTTTTTATTGGATGGGTTAACATACATTCATAAAACATCTTATAGCATACCTTCCCATTGTATTAATATATGTATCCCACCCCTCCCCCTCCCCCCTTTTCTATGTTGACTCCCAACAGCACTATAACCCCTTTATTTCTTATCATTAACTCTACATTAAATTTGTCCCTATTATTAAAGGTACATTTCTAACTTCATTATTACATCTTAATAATTATCAAGAGACCACAATTGTCCTTTCACATCCCATTTCTTTTCCAAATAATTTTTAAATTTTCTCCAGTCTGTAAGAAATTCACTTGGATTTTTTTCTCTTAACTTTCTTGTTAATTTGTCCATTTCCGCCATGTACAACAGTTTTTGAATCCAGTCTTCGACTTCTGGTAGTTCTTCTTGTTTCCAATACTGTGCATATAGTATTCTTGCTACTACCGTCATATAATATGACAATATCCTGTCCTTAACATTCACTTTCTCCATATTTAATCCTAGTAATAACAGTTCAGGGCTCTTTTTCACATTACTTTTCAAAATTAGCGACATTTCCGCAAAGATCTTAGACCAAAATAGCTTGGCCTTTTCACACGTCCACCACATATGGTACAGAGAACCTTCATGTTTTTTACATTTCCAACATTTGTTTGACATTTGACTATTCACATTTGCTAACTTTTTCGGAGTTAAGTACCCCCTATACATCATCTTATATCCATTCTCTTTTAAACTGGTACATGTTGAAATTTTCAATGTATTTTTCCATAAATATTCCCATGCCTCCATTGTAATCTCTCTATTAAAATTTACTGCCCATTTTACCATTTGAACTTTAACCATCTCATCCTCTGTATACCATTTCAACAAAAGTTTATATATCTTAGAAATCACTTTTACTCCCTCTCCAAGTAAGAGTTCTTCTAACTCTGAGTTTTTGTCTCTAAAACCTACTTTTCTTTTGTCTACTTCAAATAAATCTTTAATTTGTCGATATTGCAACCTTCCATATTTAAATGGTAATTCCTCATTGCCCTTAATCTTAAGAGAGTCTCTATCCAACCTTAATAGTTCTTTATAGGTTAACCATTCTTCTCCTTTGTATTCCGTACTTGGATTTACAACTTCTGCTGGTATTATCCACAAAGGTCTCCCTTCCCCCATAAACTTTTTATATTTTTGCCAAACCAAAAAAAGATTTCTTCTTACATAATGATGTTGAAACATGATGTCCATTTTGTGTTTATCATACCATAGATATGCATGCCAGCCAAACAACTTATTGTGACCTTCCAGAGACAACAACTTATGATTAGATAATTTCACCCATTCTCTCACCCATGTTAAACATATTGCCTCATGATACAATCTCAAGTTTGGTAGTTGCAAACCACCCCTTTCCTTTGCATCGCATAACACCTTTATCTTAACTCTCGGCTTTTTCCCTGCCCACCCAAATTCTGATATTTTTCTTTGCCATTTGTCAAAATGTTTTTTGTCTTTTACTATTGGAATTGTTTGCAACAAGAACATCACGCTAGGTAGCACATTCATTTTAACCACTGAAATACAACCCAACAATGACAAGTTCAATTTGTTCCATTTCAACATATCTCTTTCTATCTTCGACCATAGCTTTTCATAGTTATTCTTAAACAAGTCTATATTTTTAACTGTCAACTCTGTTCCCAGGTATTTATTTTTCTGAACCACTTCACAATTTGTTACACTTGTTAGCTCCTGTTGTTTCTTTTTTGTCATATTTTTGCAGAGCAGTTTCGATTTTATCTTGTTAATGTAGAACCCTGCCAGATCTCCATATTCTTTAATTTTATCTAACAATATCAGTTATGTCTGGACTGGATCTTCCACTATAAACATTACACCATCCGCAAATGCTCTGAACTTGTACGAGCTGCCTTCGAGCCTTATCCCTTTGATGTTGTCATCTTCTCTTTTCTGCCTTAATACTTCCAACACCATAACAAACAGCAAAGGTGAAAGTGGACATCCTTGCTTAGTACCTTTTCTTACCTCAAATTTTTCTGTCAAATCGCTGTTAATGCATATTGCCACACTTTGATCTTTATAAATAGCTTTCACTGCCTCTATAAAGTCTTTCCCTAGGTCCATCCTTTCCATTGTTGCAAACATAAAGTCCCAATTTAAGTTGTCAAAGGCCTTTTCTGCATCTGCGAAGAAAAAAACCTATCTCTTTGTCAGGATGCTTGTCATAATATTCTATGGCATCCATAACCACTCTCAGATTGTCTCTAATTTGTCTATTAGGCAAAAACCCAGCTTGCTCTTCTCCCACAAAGTCCATTAACAGTTTTTTAAGTCTCTCTCCTAAAATTCTTGCAAAGATTTTGTAGTCATTATTTAATAGAGATATTGGCCTATAGTTCTTTACATCTGTTAAATCTTGTAGCTCCTTTGGGATCAATGAAATATTTGCTTCATTCCATGTATCTGGTAAACCTTTTCCTTTCATAATCTCATTCATCACCCTTTGTAGGGCCTGCACTAGGTCCTTTTTCATTATTCTATAGAATTTTGCTGATATTCCATCTGGGCCCGGTGCTTTCCCCACCTTCGTTGATTCTATAGCATCTAAAATTTCTTCTTCCGTAACTTGAGCATTTAATTTCTCTTTCAACTTATTTGAGATCTTTGGTAGATTTACTTTTTGTAGATAACTATTTTTCCTGGTTCTATTACCCTTCTTTGAAATAACTTGGCATAATACTTATAAAATACTCTCTTTATGGAATGGTGTTCCATTAACTCTTTCCCGTCCTCTACTATTTTGCCGATTACTTTTTTCTCTCTCTTCCTTTTCAATTGCCAGGCTAAATATCTCCCTGGCTTATTTGCCCCTTCAAATGATTTTTGCTGTAACATCCTCAATTTCCATTCCAGCTCTTTATTTGCAAAAGCCCCTAGCTGCTCCTGCAATATCTTAATTTCTTGGGTTATTGTTTTCTTCTCTGTTTTTTTCCTTAGTTCTTGTTCTTTCTTGGAGATTTTCTCTTGTATTTCTTGAAATTTTTCCTCTCTTTTTCTTCTTTCTCTGTTGTTCAATGTAATCAATATCCCTCTCATCACTGCTTTATATGCATCCCAAACCGTATGCATTGGGACTTCCTGATCCATGTTATATTGAAAGAAGCATTTCGTTTCCCTTTGAATGAATTCCACATTTTCTCGGTTTTGAAGAAGATCTTCATTTATTCTTCATCTTAATTTTCTTTGCCCCATCAAGGCTTTCCACAAAATTGGATTGTGATTTGAACTCACTCTTGGCATCATCTCTATTTTCTTTGTTAACAAACTTAACTCTTTAGTTGTTCAAATCATATCAATTCTCGAAAAAGATTGATGTCTTGCAGAATAAAATGTGTATTCTTTACTCTTAGGATCCTAATTTCTCCATATATCTTCCACTTTTTCTTGCCCTACCAATTCAAAAAAAGATTTTGGTAGCTTCCCCGATTTTAGTCTGGCCAAGTTTATTTTTCTGTCCAATTGCAAGTCCACAACGCCATTAAAATCTCCAGCCATTATCATTTGATCATATGAATATTGATCCAAATTTTGAATTAACTCCTTATAAAACTCATCTTTCACTCCATTAGGTGCATAGATACCTAAAATCAAAGTCTTCTTAAAATTCAAAGTTATTTCTGTGAACAGAATTTTAGAGTTTGGCTTGTTTTGAACCCAGACCCCACAAATAAATTAACTCTGAATTAAAAAGCTGTACATGGCAGAGATGTAAATTGCTGTACATGGCAGAGATGGATAAAATGACAAGAAAACTTAAAGACCTAGATCCGGGACAGTATTTGGCGGACTGGGCGAAACTGAAACAATTTTTGGGGAAAAAATGGGATGTGAAAGGAGAACTGTGGCAGTTTGAGAACTTTTGAAACAAGACATTTTAAACAGAAGAGAGAAGTGACTTTACCATTAAGAATTTATATCTATTTTAATCTAAGCTTGGATTATAATATAGCAGAAGAGGGATGAAATTTAGAACTGATTTTTTAAAGAATAAGATAGGGAGGTTATGATAAGTAATACCTTTATCAGAGTATATGAATAAGGGAATAGTTAAACAAATATACTGATGGGGCATACTATATATACTATTATGTTGGTAGATTAGATTGTATATTATATAATGAATGTGCAGTATGGTGCTGTGTGCGGTGCCACATTGGTGGCAGGGTGCACAGTAGGGGTGTTAATACGTATTATAATGACAATAGTATATTTGATAGAATATATGTTTAAAAGAAATAGGATATGTTTAAACTAAGACTTTTGTTATATATTATATTATATCATACTGGTCTATATTGAGGGGTATAAGATTTATACTATATTGATAGTATAATCGATAGATGTATATTATACTGATAGAATATTTGATAGTATAATTGATAGAAGCATGCTATATTGATAGGGTATTTGATATATATGATAGAATACCTGGGAAAAAAATTAGAATGTGCTTAGACTAAGGGAATTATCAAGTAATAAGAGGGGGTAAGGGTTGGAAAGCTGTTGGAAGTCGATAGAGAGGGGGGAGGAAAAGGGTGGGGGATAGGGTTAATTAGATATTGAGGGAATGTATGTATTGAATTTGAAAAGTATACTCACCAATAAAATTTTCTAAAAAAAACCCCAAAAACTCTGAATTAAAAAGCAACTTCCAAAAGTTCTTACTTTAGGTTCATGTGCACTAAAAACCTATGAGAGAGCTGGCAGATGTCTGCAGTAGACTGCTTTAAGCATAAATTAGGCATAATTAATAAAAGAGTATTAAACTGGAAAAAGATATTCAGCTCTGACATAAAAGACTGATAAAGGCATGCACTGTAATATCTGGGTAAAAGTTCACTCTTCCCCCCTCTCTTCTAGCTGAGCAGAAAAAGATAGGCATTTTTATACAAAATGCTGACTACTACATTCCACTAGGTACTGGGAATGCCCCCAAAAGCTATTTTTATCTCTCAAGGACGAGCACACCTGAAGAGCCTCCATTGGCTAATAAGAGTCACCTGGTCAGAAAAGCCACTGACCAATTGAGATCCAGCAAAGTTAGAGTGACACCTGTGTTAAGATGACATCAACCAATCAATCTTCAAGACAGGCATTAGCCAATCAGCTGCCAACCAATCAGAAAACTGAGGACTTTTCTATAAAAAGACTAGCCAAGCAGCTAGTCCCTTGCCACTCCTTGGGGAGACACACGCATTTGTGTCTGCCAACAAGTGGTCTCTGGGAAGCCCACAAGAGACCCAAGTTGGTCCAGAGGGACTTTCCAGAAGGGGAATTCAGGTACCTGCAGGGGATTTTTAAGCTAGCTATTAGGGTAAGCTGTTAGGGACTTAGTATAAAGTGTAAGTTTAAGTTAAAGAATTAAGATCTTAGGTTTTAGCTGTGTTAAGTTTATGTAAGGGTTTTGCTTTATTAGGCTGTAATATTCTGTTAAGTTAGGTCTCTCTGTCTATCATAAGGTTTGTAGGTTAAGACTCTCTAACTGCATTTCTGTATCCATTGCCTATCCTGCCCGACGCCTGTAACCTGTAAGGGCAGTTTGACCAAATACCATCAGAGTTCAGAACTGTATGTAACATTCCATTGTGCCATTTTTGTTATTCAAAATAAACCTTGAGGATAGTTAAGAACCTTTTCTGTGCAGTGTTGTTTGCTCACGTCACTGTGATAGCCCGGCGAAAGGAGGGAAAGCAAGGGGAGGTTACATTATTCTTGATTCAGTCCCCGGGGACCTTGGTGAGTAGTCACAGAAATCGGAAAAGAACGGAGGGGCTGCCAAGGGGGGGAACTGGGACACCCCCCACCACCAAAAATTCTCACCACAATTTCCACTGCCA
Source organism: Eublepharis macularius (assembly GCF_028583425.1). Classification (NCBI taxonomy): domain Eukaryota; kingdom Metazoa; phylum Chordata; class Lepidosauria; order Squamata; family Eublepharidae; genus Eublepharis; species Eublepharis macularius. The sequence goes on along the minus strand of NC_072791.1, from coordinate 25,145,754 downwards.
AATATCTTCCATTCTTACCTTTAAAAATTAACTTTGGGTCCAAATCTTCTTTTACATATATCACAACTACCCTTTTGTTTTGTTTTGCAGAAGCCCAGAATTCTTTCCCTAATTGTCCATTTTTTAAAAATTTTGAATCTTGCTCCTTTATATGCATTTCCTGCAGGCATATTATATTTTTTTCATTATTTTAACAATTTTTATTGGATGGATTGACATACAGTTCATTCATATCTTACAGATACATTCCCCCATATATCCATAGATGCAGCCCACCCCCTCCCCCCTTTTCTATGCAGACTCCCGACAGCACTACGACCCCATAGTTTCTCCTTTTTTTTTCAAACTAAACAATATACTCAAATTAAAACCAAAGATGGATACAAGTTTGTCAGTATCAATACAAGAAACCATTAATACTTATTTTAAATATGTAACAAACAGAACAATCTTAGCAGTAGAGATATTAATAGTAATATAACAATCTGCACAAAAGGTCACCACAAACCCCACATTTCCATATCAATGACTTCTTGGTAAGGTAGCTTTGTCAAAAGTAGATCATTTTTAGAAAGGAATTCAAGGAAAGGCTCCCACTTAACATAAAAATTAGAAGTACCAGTGGGGTTTTTCTGTAGGTATAGTTTTTCTGTTATATTTTCCATTATTAGAAAATCCCATATCTTGTTGAACCAGGTGTTAATTGTAGGAACTGATTGTGACTTCCAAAATGAAGCAAGTGAGGATTTAGCTGCATGAAATAGTATAGTTATTAAATCCCTTCTAACAGAACGGATATTTAGGTCGTCCCAATTATCCAAAAAAAGAATTTCTGGTTTTAGAGGAATCTTATATGAAGTTATAAGTTCTACTTGATATAAAATCTTTTTCCAAAATTCTTTTACATACTTGCAGTTCCACCAACAATGTACATAATTACCTAGTTCCCCACATTGTTTCCAACATAGGGGGGAACTTTTTGAATAGGTTTTTGACAATTTATAGGGTGTGAGGTACCAGTAATTAATAATTTTGTATGATTGTAAATAAAGATTGATCACATGTGTATTAAATGAATTAGAGACCCAAATTCGTTCCCAATCAGTATTTGAAATAGTGATTTCCCAAACTTTTTGCCATCTGGAATACAGATTAGTATTGGGTGTGCTTCATAAGTGTATTAGTAAATTGTAAATTTTGGAAGTTAAACCTTTTCTTATGAATTCTTGAGTGGCAATAAAATGTTCAAACTCAGTTTTTGGTTTATTCATTATTTCTTTCAGCTTGATATCTTTTGAAAAATAGACTAATTAGAAGTAGGAGAACCAAGGAATTTTCTGTCCCATTTTTTCTTCTAATTTATGCTTTTCTAAGCCAGTTTTCGTAGCAATATCAATTAAACGAGGGTTACTGTATTGATCTTTGGTTTTTAAATTGATAATTTTATAATTATATTTTCGATCTTCTTGGGAAGCAATGGTAGCAAAGCGAGATACCTTGGGGATTAATTTGTTTTTATATCTATCCCATATTTTTAAAATAGCTATTAAAAATGGATTATGATTAATTTCTTTGGGTCTATGATTAGATTTTTTCTAAACTATATCTTGTAATGTAATATTGAGTTGTGGGATACTTACGGCTTTTATCCAATCAGCTTGACCTTCATCTTGAATTATTTGCATTAAATTAATTAAATGAGTTGTAGCATAATACAATTAGAAGTCTGGGTAATTAAATCCTCGTATTTTTTTCTTTCTTAATGTTTTAAAGGCTATTCTTGGGTGCTTTCGTTGCCATAGAAATTGGTTAAGCATTGTTTGCCATTGTTTTAACAATTTGGTTGGAATTTGTATAGGGAGTGATCTAAATAAAAATAAAAGCTTAGGCAATATAAATGCTTTAATCAAGTTATATCTTTCAAACCAGTTAAGATTTTGTTTTTCCCATTTGGAAATTTCTATTTTGATTTATTTTGCTTATGTGATTATATTGTATTAGAAGTTTTAAATCTGATGGGATTTTTACACCTAGATACGTCAAATGGGGGTGGGCCCATTGATATTTATATTGTTTTTTAATTAAACTTTTTTGTTCTTCTGTCAAATTAACAGATAGCATATTGGATTTTGTTTGATTTACCACTAATCCTGATATTTGCTTGAAATTGAACAATTCATCTTCTAAATATTTTAATGAAATAAAGGGATTGGCAATATATAATATTATGTCATCTGCAAATAAACTAATCTTATGTGTCTCTTGGTTGATTTGAATCCCTTTAATACAGTTGTTCCTCCGAATTGCTTCTGCTAAGGGTTCTATTGCAATCACAAAAAGTAGCGGTGACAACGGGCAGCCTTGTCGGGTACCCCTATATAAAATGATTTTACCTGATGTTACTCCATTCGTCTGAATTCTAGCTATAGGATTAGCATATATAGCCTTAATGGTTTGAAGAAAGTTGTGGCCAAAATTCATCTGTTCTAGAAGTTCAATGAGCTATGAAGTTTCAAGTGAATCAAACACCTTTTCAATGTCAAGTGACAAAATCAAAGACATGATATGATTTTGCTTGCAGTGGGATAGTACATTTAAAGTTTTATGTATATTTTCGGTTAAATCTCTTTTGGGTACAAATCCTGCTTCCTAATGACAAATGTACTCTCCAATAAAGCCATTAAGATGTTTAACAATAGGGGTGTGCAGTTCGGGTTAATGAAACCCGAAAAAAATCCCGAATTACCCTGATTCGGGGTGATTCGGGGAAACCCGAATCGATTCAGGAAACCCAAATCAGCATGCCCCGAATCGATTCAGGGCGATTCGGGGCAGCATTTTGCTTGCTTTTCAATGGGAAAAATCCTCCCCCAGGCTTTTCTGAAGCCTGGGGGAGGCATTTTCCCACTGAATCAAGCCAAAATTGGTGGGGGCCTTCCTCTAACTCCCCTCTAACAACCCCCCATGTTTCAGACCGATTGGACCAGGTCCCCCTATCCTCGCCTATAAAAGGGCATAGCTTTAGGTTGCTGCTGCTAATCTCCTATTTTGTACTTGCTGCTGCTGATCTCTATTATTTCCTATGGGGGGGGGAAATGAAGAGGCAGGCTTCCTTTGCCAGGGGTGGCATTTTGCATGCAAAATGCCCTCCAACACTCGGGCCCTTCTCCCACCTTTCCTCCCACCCCCCACCAAGGCTCAGCCTGCTCCCACTTGGGGGGGCATTTCATGGCCTCCCCAAGTAGGTGCTCTTTCCTCTATTACTTACAGCTGGGGGAGGCTTTTCTTGCCAGGGGTGGCATTTTGCATGCAAAATGCCCCCCAACCCTCAGGGGCCCTTCATCCACCTTTCCTCCCACCCCCACCAAGGCTCAGCCAGCTCCCACTTGGGGGGGGCATTTCATGGCCTCCCCAAGTAAGTGCTCTCAGCCCCCAAAGTCCACCCCCTACAGCCCCACACAAACCCAATTCCCCCCCAGCTGCCATACACAGACCCAAATCCCCACATTAGCCCCTCACAGACCTAAATCCACCCCCAGCAGCCCTACACCCATAACCCCAGGAACAGGCTGGCCAGCCCTCCCCCTTTGTTCCCTATGCTGGGAACTTCTAAACTCTCTTTCCCAGGGCAATTCCGCACAGCCCAGGGGTGCCACAATGGTGGGCAAACTTCTGAGTGCCAACTTGTCCCTGGGAAAGAGCACCTGATCTGACACACAGACAACCACCCCCTGACACCCCCACCACCTACAGAGATGGCTGGCCAGCCTCCCCATTGTTCCCTATGATGGGAACCAACTGCACAACAAAGAATAAAACACGAACAACACAAAACACTTTTAAAAAAATTATTTCCTCCCTTTCAAAGTACAAGTAGGCAAAGCATTATGACACATTACACCAGCAGTCCCCCACACAGAAAAATAACACAACTCTCACTTAACATCAGAGAATCACAAAACCACAATTCCTGTCAAAAACAATTTCTTTAACTGCTTTAGGTTACACAGTAGGAGGGCACAACAGGGCATGATAGCAGTGTACTACACAAAATAATACAACCCACTTCACTGTTTTTGACAGCAATTGTGTTTGGGTGATTCTCTGATGTGAAGTGGGTTGTGTTATTTTTGTGTAGTACACTGCTTTCATGCCCTGTTGTGCCTTCCTACTGTGTAACCTAAAGCAGTTAAAGAAATAAAGTGCTTTTGACAGCAATTTTTTGGGGTGATTCTTTAATGTGAAGTGAGTTGTGTTATTTTTGTGTAAGATACTGCTGTCATGCCCTTTGGTGTGCCCCCCTGCTGTGTAACCTAAAGCTGTTCAAGAAATAAAGTGTTTTTGACAGGAATTGCGTTTTTGTGATTCTCTGATGTTAAGTGAGTTGTGTTATTTTTGTGAGGTGGAATGCTGGAATGCCCTTTGGTGTGCCCCCCCTGCTGTGTAACCTAAAGCTGTTCAAGAAATAAAGTGTTTTTGACAGGAATTGTGTTTTTGTGATTCTCTGATGTTAAGTGAGTTGTGTTAATTTTTCTGTGTGGGGGACTGCTGGTGTAATGTGTCATAATGCTTTGCCTACTTGTACTTTGAAAGGGAGAAAATTTTTTAAAAACTTTATTTTGTGTTCTTCGTGTTTTATTCTTTGTTGTGCAGTTGGTTCCCATCATAGGGAACAATGGGGGCTGGCTGGCCAGCCATCTCTGTAGGTGGTGGGGGAATTTGAGGGAGGGTGTCTGTGGTTCAGGTGCTCTTTCCCAGGGACAAGCTGGCACTCAGAAGTGTGCCCACCATTGTGGCACCCCTGGACTGTGCAGAATTGCCCTGGGAAAGAGAGTTTAGACGTTCCCAGCATAGGGAACAAAGGGAGAGGGCTGGCAAGCCTGTTCCTGGGGTTATGGGTGTGGGGCTACTGGGGGTGGATTTGGGTCTGTGAGCGGCTAATGTGGGAAGTTGGGTCTGTGTGGCAGCTGGGAGGGTATTGGGTATGTGTGGGGCTGTAGGGGGTGGACTTTGGGGGCTGAGAGCACCTACTTTGGGAGGCCATGAAATGCCCCCCCCAAGTGGGAGCTGGCTGTGCCTTAGTGGGGGTGGGAGGAAAGGTGGGAGAAGGGCCCCCGAGGGTTGGGGGACATTTTGCATGCAAAATGCCACCCCTGGCAAGACAAGCCTCCTCTAGCTGTAGGTTGTAGAGAAAAGGTCACCTACTTGGGGAGGCAATGAAATGCCCCCCCAAGTGGGAGCAGGCTGAGCCTTGGTGGGGGGTGTAAGGAAAGGTGGGAGAAGGGCCCCTGAGGGTTGGGGGGCATTTTGCATGCAAAATGCCACCCCTGGCAAAGGAAGCCTGCCTCTTCATTTTCCCCCCATAGGAAATAATGGAGATCAGCAGCAGCAAGTACAAAATAGGAGATTAGCAGCAGCAACCTAAAGCTATGCCCTTTTATAGGCGAGGATAGGGGGACCTGGTTTGGGGGGCCATAACATGGCCCCCCAAAGTCCAATCGGTCTGAAACTTGGGGGGTTGTTAGAGGGGAGTTAGAGGAAGGCCCCCACCAATGTTGGCTTGATTCAGTGGGAAAATGCCTCCCCCAGGCTTCAGAGAACCCTGGGGAAGCTTTTTCCCATTGAAAAGCTTTCCCGAACCCTCGAATCAAGCCGAATCGATACCCGAATCGCTATACCCGAATCGGCTTGCCGATTCGGGTACAGCTGTTCCCGAATCGGCTTCTCAATTTGGGTATACCCAAATCAGGAAAGCCGAACCACTGTGCCTTTGCACACCCCTATTTAACAAGAATTCCTGTAAAAATTTTATAATCCGAATTTAACAGAGATATTGGCCGGTAGGAGCCAGGATTAGATTTATCTTTATTTTGTTTTGGTATTAATGATATCGTGGCCTCGTACCAAGATGGGGGCATAGTACCCGAGGACCTAGTGTTATTACAAGCATTTGTTAAAGGTAAAACCGGGATATTGGTAAACTTCTTATAAAATTCTGGTGGAAACTGATTCGGTTTCGTTTTCTCGGCCATGTCAGACGCTCCTCTCCGCAGGTCCAGGAGGAAGCGCCCGAGCAGCCTGACCGGGCGGCTGATCTGCGAAGATTAGCCCCCAGGACTCCCAGTGAGGGAGGCAGGGTCCGGGACGCGGTGGGAAGAGCCCCCTGAAATCGATGCGGGGGGTAAATTGCCCATTTGTCCCTATGGAGGCTGGCAGATGTGCGCGGCACCTTGAGTGCTGCCGGGCCATGGAAAACGGCAAAGAGCAGAACTAGGCGGAAGCCTGTAAGTAAGCGAATCCCTTCTGCTATTACAAGCGCACGTGAAGGAGTGGTGGGATCTGAAGCTAAGAAGGCTCGTTCTTCCCCCTCGCTGAGTTTCAGAATTTGGTTGGTGGTCCCCCCCCCTAAAATGGCAGCGAAAAAGCAGAGTCCCGCTTTGGGCAAGTCAATTTCGGCTGCCCTGCAGGGGAAAGGAGAGTCACTCGAGGACTTGGTGAAGAGGTCGGTTATCGAAGCCATAAAGCCCTTTGTTGACAAGCTGAATGAAACAGATCAAAGGGTGGGCTTAATTGAGAGCGAAGTGAAAACCATTAAGGAAGCAGCGGGGGGGGGCAGAGAAGTCTGCCCGGGAAAATGCGTCACTCATGAGGGCAATGAATAAAGAGTTAAAGCTGGTGGAGAACCAGCTGATCGGGCTACAAGTGGAACGAACACAGACAATTTTGCGTCTCCAGAATGTGAAAGAGGAGGGAAATGAGGATTTATGGGGTTTGGCCTCGGAACTATTGGCGACACCCGTGAGGGCAACTAAAGAAGAGGTAAAAAGTGCCATTTTGGAAGTCCGTCGGGCTTCTTCAAAATATGCAACGAAGCGTCAGCTGCCTCGCAAGATCATCATCGATTTTTCATCTAAAAGGATCCGAGACACTATCCTATACAACTCATACAATGCGGATCTGGACTTTCTGGGTAATAAAGTCAAGATACTGAAGGATGTCCCATTTTTAGTTTGGAAAAGAAGATTTAAGTATAAAAAGCTCGCAGCTCTTCTGAGGGAACGTGGAATAAAGTACAAATGACTATTTCCGGAAGGTATCTGGTTCAGTTACAAAGATCAAGCTTACAAGATAACATCAGAAGATCAACTAAGGGATTTTGAGGACAAAAATCAAGAATTTCAGCAAGACACCAAGCAAGAAGAAAAGGCGACGTCTGAAGGGGGGGGGGAGGGAACGAGCACTGCGGCTGCAGTTGCTCAGAGAGAATTGCGTCCGAGGCCCGGGGGGGGGGGAGGAAGACTTAATTTGAATTGTAATTTGTATTTTGCAAGGTCAACCACTCCATAAATATCATACAACGTTTTAATTCTTTAATAATGGCAGTATGAAGGGAAAGCATTATGTGTAGTGTAGTGTTGTTATATGTTGCTGGTTTTTTTTCTTTCCTTTCCCTGCCCCCCTTCTTCCCCTCTGTATTGTTAGTCAATGTAGCTAATAAAAAAAATAAAAAATCTTATAAAAAAAAAATTCTGGTGGAAACCCGTCTGGACCAGATGCCTTGTTATTACTTAAATGCTTTATTGAATCAAGCACTTCTTGCTCTGTTATAGGGTTTTCCATTATTACTCTATAAGCCTCATTTAGTTTCTTAAGTCCTTTAAGATTTTGTAGGTAATTTTTAATTTTCTCTTTACTAGGGCAAGTGTTTGAATATAATTTGGAGTAAAAGTCCTTAAATATATTTGCAATGTCGGTTGATTTAGTACACAACAAACCTGTGTTGTCTCGGAGTGCTTTAATGTCCCTAGAAGTTTTCTTTTATTTTCCAAGATAGAGTTCTTAATGTCCTAGGTGAATTATTCCAGAATTTTTGTTTTAAAAATAAAAGATTTTTAGTAATTTTATTTATCTCTAGTAATTCTTATAGTTTACGTTCATTAAGTAGTTGTCTATATGTTTTTTTTTACTTCCTGTCTCTTTGTGAAGCTGTTATAATTGTTGTATTTTGGTTAAGATTTTTTGTCTCTGTATATTCTTAATTTTATTTAAATAAGCTGATAGAGCTATTACTTAACCTCGCAAAACCGCTTTTAAAGCATCCCATAGCATGCTTGGGGATATTGTATCATTTTGATTATCTTTAAGATATTGTGATATATGGCTACTAATTTGATTGGCTGCATTATAATTATGGATTAAGTTTTTGTCAAAAGTCCAATGTTTTGCCTTCCTTATTGATTTTTCAGTAGTGAGTAGACATTCCACCCATGCATGGTCTGAATAATTAATAGGCCCAATTTCTACAGCTACTGTTTTTTCTACTAAATCAGGTGATAATAAGACATAATCAATTCTAGTGTATACTTGGTGATGTGCCGAGTAGTATGTATAGTCTCTTGCTGTTTCATGTGTAATCCTCCAAACGTCGATTAACTGAAATTGTTTTAGCAATTTTAATAAGGGTGTATCGTATTTAATTTTATTTTTCAATTTTTTGTTGAAGTCAGATTTATCTAATTTATGATTGATTATGTAATTCAGATCCCCTCCTATTATTACTGATCCCTCCTGAAAAAATTGCAATTGTTTCAAAGTATCTTCAATAAAGCATAATTGGTTATTGTTGGGAGCATAGATGGATACTAAAGTATAGATTTGCTCATCAATTTGCCCTTTTAAAAAGATGAATCTGCCTCTTGGATCCTTTAGAATGTCTTTATATATAAATGTAATATTCTTGGAAAGGATAATTGCCACTCCTCTGGCTTTAGAGTTTCCTTTTGCATGGAATTGATATTTAATCCATGACACTTTTAATTCTTCTTCCTTGTTTGCATGGAGATGAGTCTCCTGTAGTAAAAGTATATCAGGATTTACCTTCGCTAAGGATGTCAAAACTCTCTTCCTCTTAATTGGGTTATTAAAACCATGAATATTTTGTGAGATAACCTTTAATTTGGAGGTAGCCATTTATTCTAAATATATTTAGTAAATAAAAAGGAATACTTGATGTAGCTTCAATATTGAGCAAAAAGTAGTAATCAAATCCTATTGTTTTTTAACCTTATCTAGAGCTATTGCCCCCTAATCCTTCCCTTTTTCCTTTTTTAAAATGTTTTTTATTGTTTTGTAGAATAATAAAACAGCTATAAATGTATTTTTAAATTAAATTTTAAAAACTTAAAATTTTTAATCTAAAAAAATTTAGATTTTTAAATTTAGATTTGTGTGTGTGTTATATACACACACACACACACACACACAAATAACACTAAAGGTTGCCTAACCCTCACAATAAAATAGAACAATGTTAAATTTAGTATATATTTCTTTACCTAAGTATTAAACAAGAGAAGAATAGCTAAAAAGTTGTTAACAATATCTTAATAATATCCTGCAGAAGTTTTAATAAATTGTAAGAGTAAGCAATAATGGTAACCTTATTTCTATAAACTTTCCTTAATCTCTACCTAATATTTAACAAACCCTACAAAACCAACTGCTTTAATTAGAATGAAGGTTTCTAATAAGTACCAATAAATGTAAACAACAATTTCTTAATAGCAAACTATCTAATATTATATTTTAGTAAAAATGAATTTTCTTTTTGATTAAATAGTTAGTAGTAATAACAAGTAAATATAATTTAAATCAAGCTTATAAACACCCACACTAAGAACACTACAAACTTTCCAGTAATAAATTCCTTTAAAAAAAAAATTATTGGTGAGTACATAAAATATTATTAAATACACAAATTCCCCGTCTTATCTAAATTATATCAGCCCCCACCCTTTCCCCCCTCCTTGTTGACTTCCAACAGCTTTCCAACCCCTAGCCCATCTTATTATTTAAATTACTCTTAACTATAATTTTTCTAAATCTTATATATATTGTATCACTTATTCTAAGCATATTCAAATTCTTCTATATCACCAATTTTCTAATATATCAATCTACATTTCACTGTTTAAACTATCTATCTTTAGTACAATCTTCTTATTACTAATATTAGCTTAGATTAATTAATAACTAAGTTTCCCCATTAGTGGTAAAGTTACTTCTCTCTCCCCTTTATAAAATCACATATTAATAATTCTCAAACTGCCACAGTTCTCCTTTCACATCCCATTTTTTTTCCTAAATATTGTTTCAGCTTCTCCCAGTCTGCAATGTATTCTCCTGGATCAAGATCTTTCAATTTTCTTGTCATTTTGTCCATTTCTGCCATGTACAACAATTTGTAAATCCAATCTTCTATAGTTGGTATTTCTTGCACTTTCCATTTCTGCGCATACAAAAGTCTTGCTGCTGTAATCATGTAAAATAGCAATGTTCTATGCTGCTTTGGAACATCTTCCATTCCCAAGTTCAGTAGCAGCAATTCTGGGTTCTTATTTATTTGGGTTTGCAACACCTCATTAATTATTTTAATTATATCTCCCCAGTATTGCTTAGCTACCTCACAAGTCCACCACATATGATACAATGATCCTTTGTGTTTTTTACATTTCCAGCATTTATCTGACATATTTGCATTTCCAAGCGCAATCTTCTTAGGCGTTAAATACCAACTATACATCATTTTATAAACATTCTCTTTAATATTGGTACAAGTTGAAGTCTTCAAAGTATTTTTCCACAAATATTCCCATGATTCCATTGTTATTTCTTTGTGAAAGTTTATTGCCCATTTCACCATCTGGACTTTGACTGTCTCGTCTTCCATATGCCATTTTAGGAGTATTTTATATATTTTCGAAATGTCTTTTTTACCTTCTTGTAAAATCACTTCTTCTAACTCCGAGTTTTTCAGTCTTATTCCTCCACTTAAACAGTCCGAGTTGTAAAGATCCCTGATTTCCCTATATTGAAACCATCCATATTGAGGAGATAACTCTTCTTGTGTCTTTATTTTTAGTATTCTATGTTCCATCGACGTTATCTCTTTATAAGTTAAACATTGTTGTTCATTATAAACAGCTCTCGGATCTATTACTTCATATGGTACCACCCATGACGGGATACCACTTTCCATGTAATTCTTGTATTTCTTCCAGATTGTGAAAAGGCTTCTTCTAATATAGTGATGCAAAAACATAGAGTCCGCTTTAACTTTATCGTACCACAAATAGGCATGCCATCCAAACAATTTTTTGTATCCCTCCAAGGCCAGCAATTTACGGTCTTTTAGCGTTATCCAATCTTTTAACCAGGCCAGACAAATTGCTTCGTAATATAATCTTATGTTTGGCAGTTGCAGTACCCCCCTTTCTTTCGAATCTTGTAATACTTTCATTTTCACTCGGGGTTTCCTGCCTGCCCACACGAAGTCTGAAATTTTTCTTTGCCATTTGTCAAATTGTTTGAAGTCTCGGATAATTGGAATAGTTTGCAGCAAAAACATCACACGTGGTAACACATTCATCTTCACTGCTGCTATTCTTCCCAACCATGACAAATTTAATTTATTCCATTTTATCAAGTCTCTTTCTATTTGTTGCCACAGTTCCTCATAATTATTTTTAAATAAATCTATATTTTTCGCAGTCAGCTCAATTCCTAAATATTTCACTTTATTAGTTACCTCACAATCTGTTATCTCCATTAATTCTTGCTGGTTTTGCTTCGTCATACTCTTACACAATATCTTCGACTTCTTTTTAATTCACATAAAATCCCGCCAAATCACCGAATTCCTTTATTTTATCCATTATTTTTGGCATGTTGTCTATTGGGTCTTCCACTATCAACATTACATCATCTGCAAATGCCCTGACTTTGTAGAAAAATTCCTTTATTTTTATGCCACGAATTGTATCGTCCTCTCGTATTTGGATCAGCAAAGTTTCCAAAATCAAAATAAACAACAATGGAGACAATGGGCAGCCTTGTCTTGTACCTTTACTTATTTTCAATTTTTTAGTCAAATCATCATTAACTATAATCGCTGTACACTGGTCTTTATAAATTCCTTTAACTGCTTGTATGAACTTTTCTCCCATTTGCAGCTTTTCCATAGTGGCAAACATAAAATCCCAGTTCAAATTATCAAATGCTTTTTCCGCGTCCACAAAAAAGAAACCAACTTCCCTATCACAGCGCTTGTCGTAATATTCAATAGCGTTTATTACTATCCTTAAATTGTCCTTAATTTGTCTATTAGGTAGGAATCCAGCTTGTTCTTCTGCAATAAATTCCGACATCCATCCCTTTAATCTTTCCGCCATAATTTTCGCAAATATTTTATAATCATTGTTCAGCAGCGAAATTGGCCGATAGTTCTTAACGTTGGTCAAATCCTGTCCATCTTTCGGGATCAATGATATATTAGCTTCATTCCATGAATCAGGGATCTATTGGCCTTGTAATATTCCATTAATTACCTCCCTTAGAAACGGTGTCAGATCATTGGCCATCATTCTATAAAACTTTGCTGTTATTCCATCCGGTCCCGCCGCTTTCCCTAATTTTGTCGATTGTATAGCTTCTTTTATTTCTTCCTCTGTCACTTCCCTATTTAACTTTTCTTTCCATTCCTCTGAAATTACTGGAAGCTTCACTTTTTCCAAATATTCCGCTATTGAATCTCTATTCACCTCCTTTTATTGATACAATTTTGCATAAAATTTAAAAAAGGCTCTACTAATGGCTGATTGATCCATCAATGTTTTATCCTCTTCTCGAATTTTAGTTATGGTTTTCTTCTCCTTTTTTTTTTAATTGCCACACTAAATATTTCCCAGGTTTATTTGCACCTTCAAACGACTTCTGTTTCATTTTTTTTTTTAATTCCACTCCAATTCTCTGTTATTCATTGCCGTTCCTGCAAGATTTTCATGTCCTGATATATTTTCTTTTTCCCTGGTCTTTTTTTGAGTAATAAATTCCTATTCAATCTCTAATGAACTATCTATATAACAATATACTATTCAGCTTTATCTAAATCTGAAAGTGAAATCAATTGTCCCTAAACAACCCACTATAACCCTGCTATTCCTGAACAGGGTTATTGTTGAACCAACAAAAAAAAAGGGTTGTCTCCTTCTGAAGGGCTAATTTGTCTGGCTAAACTTTCCCCCACCACCACCAGACCAAAATAAAGACATGTAAATAGGGCAAACAGAACTCCTGGACAGTCAAGCAATAATAAATCTTCAGGTATTTTGTATTGGGATCTTGTTGATCTTCTGAGGAGTTGAAGGCAAGCTTCTTTTCCTCTTCTGAGAACTAGATTCAGTGTCCATTAAGTTTGTAATTCCGACTGAGTGCAGCAATAACATTCCAGATTCATGATCTGCTGCTTGAAAGGTTTTGCCATTATGTCTGACCTGCAGATTATAAAGATTTATCCATCTGTAAGGAATTCTTGCCTGTCACAGTTCATCTGTGACCTGTTTGAGTTGTTTTCACTTTTCAAGGACTTCTCTGGGCAGATCTGTATAAACAGAGATTTGCAGATCGTTATAGGTAAGGGTTTTTTGACTCCGTGCCATTTCAATGACTTTTTTCTCATTTTCCAATCTGAAAAAATTGCAAGTATATCCCTGAGATTTCTTCATTTTTCAGAGTTAGGAGAACCCACTCTGAATGCTTTGTTTACAATCGGGGTTGCAACACTTTCCAGTTGCAGTACCGATGCAAGCCAGCCTGATATAAAGTCAGCAAGGTCTGATTTAGGGGTGCTAGATTCCGTAACCCCCCTAAATTTTAACTGCAGACAGCGAGCTTGCATCTCAAGTGATAAGATTCTGTTTTGCATATTTATATTTTCGGATTGTAAAGCTCTGATGTCTTCTTGCATTGCATGACTTAGATCAATTGCTTTGTTTGTTTTTTGAGCCACTTCATTTAACACAGTTTTTATTTCTGAAACTTGCTCAGTTAGTGGGTTAAGTAAAACAGTAATTTGGCTTTTAAAGCTTCTCTCCAGTTTTAAAAACAAAGTGTTTAGAGCAGGGTCAGTGAGTTCTATATCTTGTGTGCTTACCGAAGGTTCAGGCGTCGCCATCTTTGCTGCTTCACTCATCCCTGCCTCTAAAAAAGCTGCGTTTTCTGAGTGAGTGAAGTACTCCTTCAGTTTTTTTGCAACGTTTGTATTTTGTCTCTTAACTATAGAGTCACTTTTCCCTTTCATTTCTAGCTTGCCAGAAGTCTCAAAAGATGATTTAGTCAGGCTTGGGGGTGGGTAGGGAAGGAGCCAGCTCTTCAGGCATCCATTCCCTCCGGTGCCACGCCCTCCTCCCCATAGTTTCTTATCATTTGTTCTATATTGCTTTTCATTTGTCCCTATAGCTAGAGGTAAAATCCTAACTTATCATTTCTTGATACATTTCTATAACTATTAATAAACTATCAAAAAGCCATCAATTACCCATAAATTATCCATACTCTATTACATCCCCTCTATTTCAATATAAATTGGTTTTTCTATCACTCATTTCCTTTCCCCCTTATACTATTATTTAAAACCTATCTCCCCCCCTGTTATTATTGTTTCTTACACCAGTTACCTATATTTAATTAAACTCACTTAATTAACAAGTTAAATTGGAACTGACAATTTGTTTCTTCAAAACATTCTATTTGTAGTTCCCTTTTCTTTTACACATACAAATTTTTTCAAAACATTCCATTTGTAGTTCCCTTTTCTTTTACACATAAATTTGCCTTAATATTTTCCCAATCCTTTAATTTAATTATTCTCTAGTATAACACTTTAATTTAAAATTAACAATTTGACCTTTCACTTAATTCCTTCTACAATTTTGTGTATAAATTTACTTAATGTCAATTTACATAATTAACTATACATTACATTTCCTAATTATTCCATTTATCTTAATTTACTAATTTCTTCATTTAACTTTTAACATTGCAATTACATCATACATCCCAATTCTAAAAATAAAAAACTCTTCTAGCTTTAAACTATGGCCTTAGTCTTTTAAGTAACTCCCACTTGTAACTTGATTTTTGTATTCATATTGCTTTTCCAGGCTTTCTTCTTCACTTGAATTCTTCTGTCACTTAGTAGCTTCTTCTGCTTGAAATAACTGGAGATGGTTCTGTCTTTCATGCTTGTTGCTAATTCTTGCACTTGATTCTTTAAAGTTCTTAGTAGCTCTTCATTCATTTCTTCTTGCTGATTCTGCACCACTTCTCCTTGCCTCTCATAAGAACATAAGAACATAAGCAAAGCCATGTTGGATCAGGCCAGTGGCCCATCCAGTCCAACATTCTGTCACACACAGTGGCTAGAAATCCAGTGCCATCTAAAGGACTGTCAGTGAGGCCAGGACACCAGAAGCCCTCCCACTGCCTTCCTTCCAGCACCAAGACAACAGAGCACCACCTCCCCACAAAGAGAATACCATCTATCTCCTGTGGCTAATAGCCACTGATGGACCTCTGCTCCATATATTTGTCCAGTCCCCTCTTGAAGCTGGCAATGCTTGTAGCTGCCACCACCTCCTGTGGCAACAAATTCCATGTGTTTATCACCCTTTGTGTAAAGTAGTATTTTCTTCTATCTGTTCTAACCCGACTGCTCAATAATTTCATAGAGTGCCCACGAGTTCTTGTATTGTGAGAAAGGGAGAAAAACACATCTTTCTCTACCTTCTCTAACCCGTGCATTATCTTGTAAACCTCTATCATGTCTCCCCTCAGTCGTCTTTTCTCCAGGCTAAAGAGCCCCAAGCGCCTCAATCTTTCCTCATAGGGAAAGTGTTCCAACCCTTTAATCATTTTAGTTGCCCTTCTCTGTACTTTTTCCAGTGCTATGATATCTTTTTTAAGGTGTGGCGACCAGAACTGTACACAGTACTCCAAATGAGGCCTCACCATCGATTTATACAGAGGCATTATGATACCGGCTGATTTGTTTTCAATCCCTTTCCTAATAACCCCTAGCATAGCATTAGCTTTTTTTATGGCAGTCGCACACTGTGCTGACGTTTTTAGTGAGTTATCTATCATGACTCCAAGATCTCTCTCTTGGTCAGTCTCCGCCAGTTCAGACCCCATCAACTTGTATTTATATTTTGGATTTTTGGTTCCAATGTGCATTACTTTGCACTTGGCTACATTGAACCTCATTTGCCACATGGATGCCCACTCTTCTAGCCTCGACAGATCCCTTTGGAGTGCCTCACAATCCTCTCTGGCTTTCACCACCCTGAACAATTTCGTGTCATCTGCAAATTTAGCCACTTCACTGCTTAATCCCAATTCCAAATCATTAATAAACAAGTTAAAAAGCATTGGACCCAATACCGACCCCTGTGGCACCCCACTGCTCACCACCCTCCACTGTGAGAAGTGCCCGTTTATACTCACTCTCTGTTTCCTATTAATTAGCCAGTTTTCAATCCACAAGAGGACTTGGCCCTTTATCCCATAGCTACTGAGCTTACTTAGGAGCCTTTGATGAGGAACTTTGTCAAAAGCTTTCTGGAAGTCAAGATAAACAATATCTATCGGGTCTCCCTTGTCCACTTGTTTGTTCACTCCCTCAAAGAACTCTAACAGATTGGTGAGACGCATTTTTGTTGCTTGAATCCTGCTGTTCTGTATTCGATTTCTGCCACACAATCGTGAGACTCTTGTTCTCCATCATTTACACTTGGTGGCACCTCAGTATTTTTTTGCTCCTCTCCTTGAATTGTCTGCCTAGTTGCTTGCACCTCGTCTCTCAATTCCATTTCTGTTTTAAATATATCCTTAATGCTTTTAATTAGGCTTTCATTCATTTCACGAATAGATTGTATCAGTGCTTTGTGACCCTCTGCAACTTTTTCTCCCAGCGATTTTATAGCCGATCCCATGGCAGCCTGCCGTTCCTTCTCCACTCTCTTCAAGCTTACTCTAGATTTCTCCCCCCCCCGACATCTTTTTTATCTTTTGCTTTAAATGTTCATATTGTTTTAGTCTCACCAGATATCGGGCGGAGAGTCTCTATGATAGCTCTATGGTAGTTCAAAATGATGAATATCCTCTTCCTCCTGTCTTCTCGCTGCTATATCTCGCGTTATTTCTTTAGGGTCTTCTTTGCTGCTTTACTTCCTTCTTCCTGCTTTTCCAAACCAAGCCTCTCTAGGCAGTTCCACTCGCTATTCTTCTTACATTCTGTTCTCTCGCGATATTTACTCAGCCGTTCCTCCACCTCCTCCCCTTCTCTCACAGCCGGCTATCTTTCTCCAAACCGCAAGTATGTGTAAACAAAAATTATTTTCACTTCTTTTGCACTTTATAGTCTATCAGATTTCAATTCTTCCTTCAAGATGTCTTGCTCCTGTCTTATTCTATCATCTCAGTCCACGATTTTCATTTTTAATAAAAATTTTCCTTCTCTTTTTAAGTCCGAAAGCCAGATAAAGATCTTTTACCTCAGTTTGTTCTGTTTGGGTCTTTCGTGCTGCCTCTTTCGTTGCCAATTAGCCAAATCTGGTTCTGAACCTTGGGTCCTGGCAACCTTATGCCAAACAATGACTCAAAGAGTGCTGCAGAGATGTTAGCTCGTCCTTCTTCGAGAGTACCTCAAAGCGATGTGGGAGATCCTTCATCCAGGACCCTCCCCACCGCCGAGATCTCGCTCTCTCTGGAACTTGTAGTGTTCTGGCTCCTCTCCTACCTGGAGAGGAGTGGCAGCCGGTGATCTGAGCACCTGGCCTGCCCAAAACAGTCACTCTTGACGGTCCAGCTCCCTGGACTGTGTCAGCCCGCCATTAGCCAAACCGGAAGTTACCTGCAGGCATATTATATTACAATTTTGCTTCTTTAGCCAATGAAATACAACTTTACATTTTAGGGGTGAATTCAGTCCATTAACATTCCAAGATATTAATTTATACTCCATAGTGTTATTTTCTATCTGTTCTGGGAAAGTCCTTGTTCAACAAAAACAAATCCATATCATACTTTGATTTGATGGTGACTCTTGTGGCTTGGAAATGGAAACTCAATCCTTCCGGTAATTCCCATCTGTACCTTATGCTCTTGTCTCTCAGCTTTTGTGTTAATTCTCTGTACTTCTTTCTTTCTTGCAAGGTCCTCCTGGGGAGCTCTGTCATAATTCTCGCTCTATTTCCATCCAATTTCAAGGGGCTTTCAAAACGCCTTTTCAGAATCCCCCTTTTCATTCTTTTAGTTATCAGTTGAACAATAATATCTCTTGGCAAATTCTTCTGTTGTGCATAACTGGAGTTAACTGTATATGCTAAATCCAAGTTTACTGTTATTTCTTCTGGCTGCTTATTTAAAAATTCTGCCAAAATTTCAGTCATTTGTTCTTGCACACTCTGCGTTGTACTCTCTGGCACCCCCCTAAATCTCAGCTGGTTTTCTGAGATTCTGCACTCCATTACTGCCCCATGCTCCTGCAGTATTTGATTTTCTGCTTTTAAACTGGAAGTCAAATGGGTGGTTTTTTGCTCCATCTCTTGGACTGTCTGATTTGTTGATTGTAGCTCTTTCTTTACCTCCTCTATATTTTTTGACAACTCTGTTACTTCTGCTTTTATTGATTCCTTTATATTCTTAATTAAACTTTCTTCCATTCTCTGTATAGATTGGCCCAATTCTTTATTACCATCTAGAACTTTTTTTCCAGCATTTCGATAGCTGTTTCTATGGCTACCTGCCATTCCTTATCCGCTTTCTTCATCGTGCCCGGGCTAGCTTTCACACCGCCCCAAGTGTCCGCTCTCTTTCTAAGCTCCATTTTTGTATTGCCACTTTATTTTTATTTCATTCCAAATCATCTATTTTCTGTATTTTTAAAGTTCATTCAAATTTGACCTCACCAAAATGTCGGGTGCAATTTCTCTATGGTAATTTCCTTTGTCCTCTTCCCTTCTCAAAATGGTGGGTATTCACTTCCTTCTGACCTCTCATTACTTCGTCTCACAATTTTTCCGTTCTTTTCCTTCCGTGGTCTTCTCTGTTGTTTTCGCTTCCTTCTTCCTCCTCAAGTTGGGCCTCTCTAGGCAGATTCAATCCCTGTTCTCAGTGCACTCTACCCTCTCGTGATACTTGCTCTGCGGCTTCTCAGTCCCTCCCCTTTAGCTATAAAGATTTCTTTATTTAAAGAGGAATAAAAGGCAATCAAACAAGCACAAAACACACACAGCACACATACAAGGCTAGCTAAGAAAACAGAAGAAAATGGGAAAGAGTGATTTGGAATAGGGTGTTAATTACCAGTTCTGAAGAAGGAGGGGTCTTTGGGGGCAGCAGCAAAATGACCAGCGTTTCATGGGGAGAAGAAGAAAGCTCAAGTGAACTTGAGGTTGGGTGTATGGATCCAGAAAATGCACACAGAGTGGGTGTCTAGGGAGTCCAGTTATAGGGCAAAATGTACCCTAAGGACAAACTGATGTCTTCCCTCCAAAGAAAATCACTTAACGGTTTGTCTGGAGGTAGCACAAAAGCACAAAAGTTGGGAGAGATTTGATAAATTCCTCTGGTGATGGGGTGTTTTTGCACTTTGGGATTACAGCTTAATCTGATGCCTTGGATGTTGAAATTGAATGCTGACTAAGGATGCTGTGTGATACCTGCAAGTTACCATCATGGATTAGATTGGCCTTAGATTGACCAAGTCTCTGCTGGTGTGTATAGTGTAGGCTTTAGCTGGCTTTATTGTTTTATCTCTTCTTTTTGCACACTTCCCAAATAGAACCTTTAATGCACAATTTTAATAAAATATTCTTCCTAACTGTGTGGAGTTCCCTGGTTTCTGGCTTCAGTGTAACCCAGTGCCCAGTCCTAATTTAGTCTAGGTACCATAGTAACTTTTCATTGAGACTAAGCATAGCTGACTCTCAGGCAAAGCCTAAGGCTTGTTCTCCCCAGCCACTGCACTAGGATTT
Source organism: Eublepharis macularius (assembly GCF_028583425.1). Classification (NCBI taxonomy): domain Eukaryota; kingdom Metazoa; phylum Chordata; class Lepidosauria; order Squamata; family Eublepharidae; genus Eublepharis; species Eublepharis macularius. Next base: position 25,125,880 of record NC_072791.1, on the reverse strand, counting down.
AGTAGGGGGAAATACTGGCAGCCTAACTAGCCCTGTTGTATTTAGGGGTTCACTCTCAGCACTGGGTTTTATCTCCTAGTTTTGCAGACTCCCTGGATTTCTGGGCCTTTTTAACCTCTTGAACTCTTAACAACTGTGAGTGGCTCCTGTCTGCTACATTTAGTTCACCAACTTTCTCCCTTCTTAGGCTCAGCTGAACTGGCTACACTAATCCATAACCTCTCCGTTGGACTAATGTAACATGCTCTACGTTAGACTGCCTTTGAAAACAACCTGGAAACTACAACTAGTTCCATATGTGGCAAACTCTTATCAGGAGATGGGGGACCCTATGGGGACATACTGGCTGCCAGTTTTTTTTTCCAAAGTTCAAATTGAGGCACTGGTTATAATCTTTGAAGTCCTTCACAGCCGAGGACCTACCTACGTGTTTGAAGGACCAGTTATCTCCACATCTCCCTGTGCACCAACTACAATCTTCAGTCTGCCACTATCTCATTGTCCCCTGTGTAAAGCGGCCCACTTATTAGTTTTGTTTCTTTATTCTTAAATTTATAGTCCACTCTTCCCACAGGCCAACTCAGAGCGGGTAACATATCTCGTGGAATCACAATAGAATCACAATAAAAATCACATTAAATGGAAGTATAAAATTCAGTAAACATAGACTCTAGGTGGCAGCTCATATTGCATTAACCTGATCAAGTATTCCATTAGCTGGGAACTGGTAGACAGCACTAAACATTATCAGTGGAAAACGGGTGAGGGTTTTCAGTTCCACCTGAGCAGGAGACCAGCAAAGGAGCCTTCCACCACTCTGACATCAGCCATGCCTGGTGGAATATGTCTTACAGGCCTGGCAGAAGGATAGTAAATCTTGCTGGGCACTACCTTCAACAGACAATTCCACCAGGTTGGTGGCAAGACTGTAAAGGCCCTGGCCCTGGTCGAGGCCAGGCGAGCATCCTTGTGGCCAGGGATCACCAGCAGCTGTTTTTCAGCTGATTGAAGTGCCCTCCAGGAAACACTTGGTGAGAGGCAGTCCTGCAGATGCGCTTGGTGTGTGCTAGAGCACTTTCCCTCTGTAGTGGCTCCTACCTTGTGGAACAGGTTTCCTGAAGAGGAGAGGCTTTAAAGGCTTTAAGGAGGCACCCTAGGGCTCTTTTATTTGCAAGGTCATTTCATGGGGACATTATCTCATGGGGACTCTTGTTCTCCTAAGACACACAGCAACAAGACTCCCAAGTTCCACAGGAGTCCAATTTAGATCAGGGTTGTGGCAGGAAGGGAGAAGGGACTTCATTTTCCCCCCTACACCATATTTTTAATTGAAAAGATCATCAGCTAGGGTATTGAAGTACATGTGCAGCCCCTTGCAACAGTGTAAATAACACTTCCTGGGCCATTTGCGGTTGGGAAAATGATATGGTGGGCAGAGGAGTGGCTGTGGTTCAGTGGAAGAGCCTCTGGTTGGCATGCAGGGGGTCCCAGGTTCAGTCCCTGGCACCTTCACATAGGAAATTGTATGAAAGTTCTGTCTTTGCGTGATGGGGCTTAGATCAAGATGGGTAGCTGCGTTAGTCTGTCTGCAGCAGCAGAAGGGAGCAAGAGTCCAGTAGCACTGATAAGGCTAACAAAATTTGCGCTAGGGTATGAGCTTTTGTGAGCCACAGCTCACTTCTTCAGATACCGCTAGCTAGAGGACTTGGTACTGCTCGTGTGCATGGTGCCACTAATGAACCCGAGTCATCACCAAGAGGAGTGGGTGTCGGTCATAGCTGAGCTGGCTTTGGGCCAGTATTGCCTTGCGTCCCGTCTTTCCCATTCCATGGGTCACCTTTGGCTAAACCACCACTATTGCACAGGGTGGCTGGCTTCTGTTCCCAAGGCTCTGGGGTGTCTTTTGTGGGGAACAGTGGAGAACCAAGCCCAAGACCTGGGTGGGACCCAGCTGCATCCCCGCCCATGGGGCATATCCCGCCCTTCCCTTCTCTTGGCCAGCAGTGCTGAGGCACCGGGCAGGAGTCGGCCTTGTGCACTTTGCCACCCACCTCGCCATGCCAGGGGCATGGCCGGCGGGGCTGCTGGTGGCGCTGCCTGCCCTGCTGGCGTTGGCCTTGGTCAGCTGGAGGCCTTGGCGGCCGCTGGGCTCCAAGACACCACCAGGCTTGCTGCGTGAGCTGGGCCAGTGGCGGCAGGCCCTGAGCCACTTGGCCACCGCCATCCAGGCTCAGGCGTGCACTGCTCCTCCAGGACGTGCCTTGGGCTGCTCGGACCTGGAGGGCACGATGGGCATGTGCTCGCTGGCCTCCGGCATCACCAAACGGGTCACCCGGGCCCTGTTGCTGCCCACCAGTGAGGAGGTGGCCCTGAAAGCCATCCACGGTGCCGGTCTCGATGTGAGCCGCTGCGTGCAGCGCTACGGGCACCCGGCAGGCTGCCGCCGCCTCGCCACTTACAAGCTGCTCAAGGAGATGAGCCTCCTCCGGTGCCTGCCCAATGAGGGGGAGCAAGCGAAAGTGAGAGGAGTTGCGAAAGTTTATAGATAAAAACCTGAAAAGAGGTTTTATCCACCGGGCCAACAGTCCTCTTGCAGCTCCTGTACTTTTCGTCAAAAAAAAGGACGGGGGCCTGAGACTGTGCACTGACTTTCAAGGCATCAACGCGGTGTCAATGACCAACGCCTACCCCATTCCATTGATCCGAGATCTACTAAACGTTGTGGCACAGGGTAAGATCTTTTCAAAATTGGACCTTAAAGACGCTTATTTTCATGTCAGAATCAGGGAAGGGGATGAGTGGAAGATGGCGTTCAATACACCATTGGGGCAGTATGAATACCTCGTCATGCCATTTGGCTTATCTGGGGCCCCATTGGTCTACATGTCAATGATCAATGAAGTCCTGCACAAATTTTTATATAAGGGAGTGGTGGTTTACCTTGATGATGTTCTTTTTTTTTTTTGGAAACTAAGGAGGAGCATGTGAAACTGGTGCGGGAAGTCTTAACCACCTTGATGCACCATAAACTCCCCATTAAACTGTCTAAATGTGAGTTTCACAAAACTGAACTGGACTATTTAGGCTATCGTGTATCAGGACAAGGGCTAAAGATGGACCCCACTAAAGTCCAGGCGGTGAAAGATTGGCAAACACCATCCGCCCAAAAACAATTGCAGTCCTTACTAGGATTTGCCAATTTCTATAGACAATTCATTGAGGGATTCGCCAAATTGCCCTTCCGTTAACAGACTTATTAAAGACCAAAGGGAAGGGGGAGCAAGCAAATAAACCATCCACCAAACTGGTTTGGGGGCCCGACTGCCAAAGAGCGTTTGAGAAGCTAAAGGACCAATTTACTTCTGAGCCAATTCTACAGCATCCAGATGAAAATCGCCCCTTTATAGTGCAGGTTGACGCGAGTGATGCAGCCATTGGCGGAGTGCTTCTTCAGAGAGGGAATGATGGCAAAGCACGTCCTTGCGCATACTTGTCTAGGAAGTTTACAGAGGCTGAATGCAATTGGAATGTATGGGAAAAGGAGGCGTTTGCCATTAAAGTGGCCCTTACTATGTGGCGGCATTGGCTAGAAGGGGCTCGTCACCCATTTGAAGTGTGGACTGACCGTAAGAACCTAGAAGCCTTTAAAAGCCCTCGTTGGCTTAATGCCAAGCAACTCCGTTGGGCTGAATTCTTTTCCAAATTCAATTTCACCCTAAACTTTCTGCCGGGCAAATCTAACTTCTTGGCAGATGCCCTATCGCGCATGCCCCAACTTCACAGCAAGAGGGAGGAGACTATTGGCACGGTCTTCTCTCCCCGTCAGTTGGAAGGTGTGGTCACAACACATAGCCAAACAGTCAAGGAGCAAAACGAGCAGAAGAGGTGGAGAGCTAAAGTGAAAAGTGAGGTGGAAAAAGGGGGAGCGAGCGCCCACAGAGAAAATGTCCCAAACAGCAGAGGGGGACTGGATTAAAGAAGGCAAACTTTATATCCTAGCTAGCCTCAGGAAAGAGGTGTTGCACCGTTGTCACGATGCCCGCACTGCAGGCCATTTCGGTTATCTAAAAACCTTACACCTGGTCCAGAGGCAGTTTTGGTGGCCAGAAATGAGGAAAGATGTGTCTCAATACGTGGCTTCCTGCCCTACTTGTATTATGGCAAAACCTAGAAGAGGAAAACCTCCAGGGCTCTTGCAACCTCTGGAAATTCCAAACCGGACATGGGAAGTAATATCTATGGACTTTATTACAGATTTACCCCCCTCAAAAGGCTGCACTTGCATATTAGTGGTGGTGGACTTATTTTCCAAACAAGCCCATTTCATTCCATGTACTACCATCCCTTCAGCAAAAAAGCTAGCCACCTTATTCATGAAACACATTGTGAAGTTACACTCTTTTCCCTCCAAGGTGATATCGGATTGAGGTGGTCAGTTTGTTGCCAACTTCTGGCGGGAGCTCTTGCAATTGACCGGCATTGAACAGGGAATTAGCTCCGTCCACCATCCCGAGAGCGATGGGCAATCCGAAAGAACTAATCAAGTATTAGAACAATTCCTCAGATGTTATATTAATTTCCAACAAGATAATTGGACCCAACTTCTCCATTTTGCGGAATACACATACAATAACTCGGTCCACAGTTTCACAGGAGAAACACCCTTCAAAATAGTGCATGGATATGAAGGAGTAGCGTTCCCTTTTGATATGCAACCAGAAAATAAACAACCTGGAGAGTTGAGAGAATGGTGGATTTCCCTTTCGGAGCACTGGTCATCAATTCAAAAAGCCTTAGCCAAAGCCAAAGCAGATTATAAAAAGTACACTGATTGCCATTGTGTGGAGCAATGGGAATTGCATCCTGGAGACAAAGTTTACATCTCCACCAAAAACTTCAAGTCTGAACAAACCAGCAAGAAGCTAGCCCTAAAATACCTGGGACCTTTCCCAGTTAAAAGGATGATCAACAATGTGACTGCAGAAATTGAACTCCCAAAAAACCTACGACACGTGCACCCTACGTTTCATATCAGCCTACTAAAACGTGCACCCCCTCCAGATCAATGGCATCCTACACCACCCATGCCTCATCCAACCCTGGTTGACGACAAAATACACTACAAAGTGGAAGAAATCCTGGACTCAAAGCGCAGATATAATAAGATTTTTTTTACTTAATCAGGTGGAAGGACTTTGAGGAAGGGTATAGGGAGTGGGTGGAGGCTGCTCATGTCAGAGTCCCAAGGCTCCTAGCCCAATTTCACAAAAAATATCCTGAAAAAGCGGGGCCTGAGGGGTGAGGGAAGGGGTCTTAAGGGGGGCAGAATGTCAGGATCTAATATATAGTGGTTCCTTAACCAGAGTTACGCCATGTTTAATCTGTAGTTGTTAGTCTTTCTCTCCCTTCAGGTCCAGTTGTTGTCATGACCGCATTTTCCATGGGAGAGGATACTCTTATCTGTTTCTTCAGCCAGTGACCTTGACGAGCCGAGCCTTCCCACATCCAAGTTCTCATCAGCTTGAACTTCAGGGGGAGGCTGGGAACAAAGGGTTTGATGTATCACAGGTTTCGTTTTGTATCTCATTCCTAACAAAGCCTCTGTTCAGTCAAGTCCATCTGGGCCTTGAAATATGGATACTAGTGCCTTGAATGCTGTCTTTCAATAAACCTTTTGAAATCAAGAAACTTTTAGCTTCTTGCAGAAGGGGAGACGGACTCTAGATAACTGGGATTCCATAGTCTGACAAGAAAAAGGCATGGTTTCTCAACCTAAATTGAGTTCAATTGATCTTCGTTGTCTCAGGTTCTCAAAGAAGTCCTGTGATTGTACTCAACGGTTCCAAACACTGTACGCTGGACAGAAACTGAAAATACCATTGAAGGGGTCAAAATTCCAGCAAACACCACCCTGGCTGTGAGTCTATTGAATGGACTGCTGTGTACGATTATTTGAAGTGTAGGCTGCCTGCAGGCATACATCGTTTGAGTTGTGAGAATACCGTGGATCTGTATGCATTACATGTGGTCAGATATATAAGCTTTCTTGGAGAATCTCACTCGGGAGCAAACCGTTCTTCCAGTTTCCAGCAGAAGGCAGCTATATAAAGTATCAGCGAAGCAGCCCCAACTCCTTCCTCGGGCCTCCAGCTTACTCTGCTGACAGATGGCAGTCATGAAGCCGCTTCCCTCTCCAAAGCAATGTTTGAGGCTTTGTTAAAATTGGCTTGGTTCCACCTCACCCTCAGCATCCTGGTGTACAGTGAAACTCCCTGAGCCTTCTTCTGCTCACCTTTTAGATTAACTTAGGCTGCTGAGTTGTGCTTAATAATTTATAATAACATTTACCCAAAGTTCCTGCCAAACAGGATCCTCTCTGCTGTTTCTGTGCATAATTTTTCTCAGTACCAAGTGCTCTTACTTTACATAAGCAGGGACAACCCTTGCCAAGCAGCGCAACCCTGTCAGCTTCTCGGTGAATAATGGGAAGAAATTCACAATGTAATCCTAAACAGAGTTACTCCCTTATAAGTCCATTGAAGTCAGCATCTTTTGGGCAATATCAGCATATTGGTGGGGGGGGGGCTCTCCCAAGTCCTGAGGGGAAATTGGTGGAAATCAGATCACAAGGGGGGCATTATGTACCAGCTGCACTCAGATTGTTTAAAGCCAAACCATTGGCCCAATTAGTATATGGATCATTCTTGGGGCCGCCATCCTCCTCTTTCTCTCAACTTGAGAGAGTGTAGTACAGATTCCTTAGAGCCCTACTACAAGTGCCAAAATGCGTGCCTAACTCATGGGTTAGACTGGAAACAGACATGTTAAGGGTAGAGGCCAGAATCACCATCCTTTCAATTTTCAGATGGCTGTCAGGAACTCTAAACCTGCAAGGTCTGCTCCCTCTGTTATTCCAAGATAAATTCCAATCCAATTGGCAAAAGGAGACTCTGAAATCCCTGGGGAAATTGGGTCTCTCCCCTCAAAGTTTGCTAGTCATGGGGTTAGACTGGGCAAAATCACTCATTAAGCAGAGAGTGACAGACATTGAAAGACAAACAGATTTACTTAGAGCACCAGGTTTTATTTCTTCAGATACTACTAAATATATTGCCGCTTTTGCAGCCTATTTTTACTTTCTTGAATCCAACAACTCCAGAAGGGCATTTACTTTAGCTAGAAGTTCGACTCTACCTTCTGCCATTCTGGAAGGAAAGTTTAAAGCTGTCCCTTACTCTGGTGGTTGTTGTGGATTTTCCGGGCTGTATTGCCGTGGTCTTGGCATTGTAGTTCCTGACGTTTCGCCAGCAGCTGTGGCTGGCATCTTCAGAGGTGTAGCACCAAAAGACAGAGATCTCTCAGTGACAGCTGCTGGCGAAACATCAGGAACTACAATGCCAAGACCACGGCAATACAGCCCGGAAAACCCACAACAACCATTGTTCTCCGGCCATGAAAGCCTTCGACAATACATTGTCCCTTACTCTCTTAGGCTTTGTTCCTGTCCCCTAAGAGAAATTGACTCAATGGAGCACATCTTTAACTGCCCAAGTCATAGTAAAATTAGAGTGGAAACCATCAGTCCATTAGTAGAAAGATTCCCTGGAAGTTCAAATAAAATCAAACTTGATTATCTTCTGTCTGATTGGAATCACCAGACAACTTGCCAAGTAGCAAGATTCTGTTCCCAGGTCTATGAGCAACGTAAATCTCATAAGGCAGACTGAATGTATTTTAACCTTTTAAATAACTAATTTATGATGATTTTATTTTTTTACTCCTATATTTATTCATTGTTCTTCCCCTGTATCCAGTCTCAACTGTTTTTAAACTGATTTGCAAATGGTTTTATATGTACTGATCGCAGATTGTAACAATAAACTTGAAATGGTGGAAATCAGTATAACTATATATGTGATTACTGGCACATTTTATAAAAACAAAACAAAAAAGCACTCAATATAGCTCTGCTTAGGATTGTGCTCCTCCTCACATATTACACAAACTTTGGTGAAGGTTACAGCCAATGAGAATTTAATCTCAGATGGATTGTGGAGAAAGTAGGGGGGTAATAACCAGAAATGTGTTATAGTTCCCTTTTCTTTAGACCTGGGATGCTTCTCCCAATGTGCCTAAAATTTGGGAAGGTGGTATTCCTTGAGACAGCTGTACAGTCCCTGAGAATTTCATCTTGGGTGGATATCTGTGGACAGGAAGTTGCTGGTGGAAATGGGTTTGCCAATGAAAATAATATAGCAATCACCAGATTACAAAAATTACCCCAAACTCATGATAAAATGAAATTAAAGGTCTCAAATAAAAACAAAATCCAGATGAAATTGCAGTGCCTGTCTCTACTGTCCATGCACCTATAGTCATGTGAGCAAGGCAGCTGAATCTTTCTTGATGCCCAGTTGTTTAGGTGTCTCTTTCTGCACACATTCATGGAGCATTTACAGCACTCAAAAGTGAAGCTTCAGAGGCATTCTGCCTGTGCTTATCAGTTGCTTGCTAGGGTACAGAGTGCAGGAGAGGGCTGTTCTCTTTATGGCTGGCTTGCAGGCTTTATGAAAGCATGGAGTTGGCCTAGGTGGGCCATTGGTCCAATCCAGCGAGAATATTCTTTTTTCCACTAGAGCAAATATTGCTCAGCTCTTAAATTAACTTCATCTCTAAACCTGCAATGCAAATAAACCTAGAATATCAATTGGCCATGAAACTGTCCACATATTGGGTGTTAACTCAATGGAACAAAGGTTTCATGAAGTTATCACGTTTTTGTGTATGATCCCTAATTTGGAGTTTGACTAGTGCAGAAAGGAACCTACAATGCTCTGATACAGCAGGTACATTCCAAGGGTAAGCGAATCCCTTAAACTAAATGATAGAGGAACAAGTCTAACAAATGCTGAAATGAATGTAATTGAAGCAGCTAGGATTTGTTCCACAGGACTACAGGCAGATAAAAACTTCATTCAAACAATGCGATTGTCAATACAATCCTAAACAGATATATTGTTGAAGGCTTTCACAGCCGGAGAACATTAGTTGTTGTAGATTTTCCGGGCTGTATGGCCATGGCCTTGGCATTGTAGTTCCTGATGTTTCACCAGCAGCTGTGACTGGCATCTTCAGAGGTGTAGCACCGAAAGACATGGATCTCTCAATGTCAATGTGAGTGAATCATCTGATATGTGATGAAAACATTGACACTGAGAGATCTCTGTCTTTTGGTACTACACCTCTGAAGATGCCAGTCACAGCTGCTGGCGAAACATCAAGAACTACAATGCCAAGACCATGGCCATACAGCCCGGAAAATCAACAACAACTAATCCTAAACAGAGTTTCACTCTTCTAAATTCCATCCGGGTCAATACACTTAAAAGGGTGAAACTCCCTTTAGGATTGCCCTGTAAATGTTATTTAGCTGTTTCTGTGGGTTACTATTGATTGTTATATCTTCATACCCGCAAGTGTAAATAGTTCTCTTCTCTTGGCAGTTCAGCATGTATATCATGGGACGCATGGAAAGGTATTTCAAGGATCCACTGACCTTTGATCCTGACTGATTTGGCAAAGATCAGCCAAAGTGAGTGAATCATCTGATATGTGATGAAAACGGTGTTCTTTTTGTTGTAAGAACGTTTCAGTAAATATTAGAAACTTGGTGGTGGTGGAGAGTGCCCTGTATTGGGAATATATGTTTAGTTTGGTTTAGTTTAGTAACTTAGCAGAGTTATTTAGGCAGAAGCGTTTAAACCCTTAAAAACGTGCATTAATTAATCTTCAGAAGCAGAAACCAGGGAGACTGGAAGGGGGAAGTGGCCAATGGCTTGGAGGCAAGGGAGAAAGGAGCAGGGACTCACAAAGTAAACTTCCTCGGTCTAGAGGAAGCCACTCACTCTTCCCCCTCCCTCAGGGGCCACAGTACTAGGTGGCAGCAGTCCATCCCCTGAGTAGGAAGAGTGGGTGGCCATTTGTATGGATGGTCAAAGGATTATCCTAACAGACCCTCTCAGCAGAAAAGGAGAAGATAGCACACAAGTGGCCTCTGACATGGCAAAACTTCTGTGTTGTCTTTGTTCAGTGGACATGGCTATTTTTTTTGCCACAGCCACCAGTGCCAAGTGTCTCAAGTTTTACAGCAAAGTGGGCTAGGCTCAGCAGTCGCTGGGAGATGCTCTCCTGGTGCCTTCATTTTGAGAGTTTCCTGATCCTCCTCAAAGTGTTACAGGACAATACAGATTGTGTTTTGATCACCCTGTGGTGTCCTTATCCAGCCTGCTTCACATCCCTATCGCATTTGACCACATCTGCGGCAGGAACATAGGCTGTAGCATTCTGTCTTCTCTCCCATGAAGCACCACACCTTAAATGTCTGGACCAAACCTAATATATCACCTTTGGCAGATCAGATCTAAATTCCTTCTTCTCCTGACTTCACGTTCTCACTTCAAGGCCATGTGAAACAAAAAAAGGGGGGGAGGGTAATCACTTCCTCACCAGAACCACATCAAGAAAAAGGGAAGTGAACCAAGGCACAACCAAGAGTCTAAATTCAATTATAATTGTGTATATTCACTACAAAAGTAATCCAAAGTGAAATATTGGTGAAAAGTCCACGATCAGTATGATAATAATTTTCAAAGTCCAGCCGTATTGTAATAATTCTCTGGCACTGTTGAGTAGTAGCAAGCTTCACAGCTGTTGAGAATTGAACCGGGAGAACATCCGTTGTAAATTAGTAGCGTTGTCGAGGGAAGACAACGCTAAAGAAGGTAAGTGGCAACGAGCACGAGCCGGCAAATTTCCTCTTCGCTCGTTTCAGACCAACGTATCTTTCCTCAGGCCACAATATACATGAAGTCAAGCAATTCAATTCCTATCATACACCGAAGGTTCCATCGTTTTACAAGTGTATGGAAACATGAACATGTGAAGTACTATACATGCTTATGGCGGTTTCCACTGGGGAGCAGTGAGCCCATAAAATTCATGTTCTGGCCATATATGATACAAATAGAAAAGAGATTTATATATATATATTTAGATGGAAAATGATAACCACAAACACAAATGGTTAACATATCGTGACATATTAAATTTTCAACAAAGCGCATATAAAATGAAATTGAGAGATTTTTTAAATTCACAAAGATAGAATTGTCAATGGTTTTTCTAGGTGCAATTGTTAGATTTAAAACTGATAAAAGACTGTACAGATTTGATCAATCCATGACGGTATTTGAATCAGAATTATTTATGAATGATGAACATTAGACATTTTCTAAACATTAGACATTATCTGAATTTACTGTTACCTGGAAACCCCTTATTGGCTTTTTGCAGGAAATGGAAAGAAATGAACTGATGATTTGTGCTTTTGAAGACAAAGCGGTGGAAAAAAATTTTTTGAGGGAAAGGAGAAGTATTTTTATGGTAATTTTAGAGTGAGTGTATAATATATAACTATGTATCTTTCACAGAGAAAATTGGAGATTATTCCTATATCTTTCTATATATTCCTGTTCCTTTTTATCTTTTTAATTTTTTTTAGCCTTTTTATAGTTTAAAAATTCTTAATTAAAAAAAAGATATATATGGATTGCTGTATAGGTGTAGTACCAATCTGTCATGATTGTATATCCAAAATCGTATGATAGGTGCACATTTTCATAATTGTTTTCATAATCACGTTTACACATTGTGGGGCAGCTTCAGAAAAGTTTGGAAGGAGTGTACTAAAAAAAGGAAGCCCTTTGGATTTTGAAACTATACTCTGTCCCCTAGCAGCTTAAATGGGACCTCTCTCCTTTGTTAGGAAAGGCTATTTTTAACACCTGTTCAGTGGAACTGTAGGAGAATTCAGCTTGTTGGGGCAGAAAAAAAGGGAAGGAAGCAAAATCTGTTTGCATGAAAAGGAAGATCTGGAAACGGAAAAAACTGTGCACGGGTTCCGTTTACTGAACCATTCTTCAGTATTTCAGTTGCCATCTAATTTTTGGCGTTTATGCGCAAAAGAAACTCCGGCTAGCACGAAGAAGTGGCTCTGCCGCTTTATTTTTCTGCAAGACGCATGGATGCGGCCTCCCTTTAAAGAAGCCAAGGGAGTCGGTCCACTTTGGAGATTCCCAGCGCGGCCTCTTTAAGCGACGGTTCCGGCTCCCAATAGGGCTTGGCCCCACCTACAGGACTCAGTTATCGCGTCGAACGATTCTAAGGCGGAGCGGCGAGGCCTGGGCATTACGACGGTCGAGGGCGCAGCGAGCGCTTGGCAGACATGAGCGCACCGGAGGCGATCTGGGGTCTGTTGCGCCTCTCGCTGGCGGTGGCCCTTCTGGCCTTCAGCCTTTATTGCTGCTACATCAAATACATCCACGTGAAATATGATCATATCCCCGGCGCCCCGAGGGCCAGGTAAGAGGCTGGCTGGGCTGCGGAGCCTGGCGGAACTCGGGACAGGGCAAGAGCCCCTGCCCGCCCAGCCCCCCGTTACATAAAACCAGCAGTGCAGGATCCGTCTACTGAGTGCGGAATGACAGACGGTCGTGCTCGGGGCGATGAAAAACTCGCCAGTCAAGAGTGCGTTTTGCAAATGAGGGGGCGTCCTGGGCTGGAACTGGAAGAGAGGCGCCGTGCCTTGGCTGGGAGCCAAACGCCCCCCCCCCTTCGTTTTTCGCTGTAGGCAATAAAGACTTTACAATTGCTCTGTCGGCAGCTAAAACAAAACAAGGAAAGCCAGAGAAGCTTTCTTCACATTTCCCCCTTAACATTTTTGCCCCTTCAGTGGATGGCAGCTGAGTTCTGGCTGAAGTCTTTGGTGTTGTACGTGGAAAGCATTTCTATGTAAGAAATAAAATAGGAGTCTAACAGCATGTTAAACACTAGTGAGTTTATTGATTGCAGCATGAGCTGGACTAAATAAAGAGGGGATACATTTTGTTGATCCTTAAGGTGCCACTGGACTCTGGTTTTCTTCTGCTGATACAGACTGAAACGTTTACCCATCTGGAATCATGCAGGAAACACTAGATTTTGCATGACGGTCATACAGGAGTACATGCGCCCAGCAAAACTGCCCACCCCCACCCCTGTGCATGGTTTCCTGCTATGCACAAATGCAGTGAGATGCCCATGAATGCAATTGGCAGATGCTGATATTGACACACAGATGTTAAACTGTTTTCTTATACTGCCAGTGCAATCCTAAGAACCCTTTCCTGGAAGTAACCTCTACTGAGTAGACGTGAGTTGGTTTCTGTGTAGACCTGCTTACAATGGCACTGTGGGTTTGTGTGTGAAGGAAGTGCAGAACACAAAGCAACACTCAACTTGCCCAGCTAAATAAGGGGTAGGCAGTGAAGCACCAGCCAGTACCTAGGAGACTAATTTATAGTTGCTGGCTGCTGGGATTCTTGCCAAGAATTCTGGGCTAGTTCCAGAAGCGTATCAGTGTTCTTTCTTTGTAGCAAAATCACACAGGAGTCTAGTAGCACCTTAAAATCTAACAAAATTAACTTTAGCATAAAATATCCAGTTCCTTATTCTCCCATTAGATTGATTAAGAGGGATCACATCAGAACACATTCCTATCTGTCCAGTATAATAATAACAGTGTGCTTATTTATATATCACCCTTCTGGACAGATTAGTAGTGAATAAACTCAGTGTTGTTATCCCCACAATATAGCTGGGGCTGAGAGGAGTGGCTTACCCAAGGCCACCTGCAGAGTTCATGGCCATAGTGGGAGTCAAACTGACAGAGCGCTGATTCACAGCCCAGCCACTTAACCACTGTGCTACAGTACCTTCTACAAACTCACAATTGCTTTTACGGCCATTCGCTTTCAAGCAATGCTAGCAACCCCGTTATCAGGTCAATACATGCAAACACCTGTATTTTTGGTGCCCCCATTAGGTCTAATTTTGTCTCTTTCATTAGGAATCTAGAGCCAAATTCCTCACCAGTATCTTGGCTAACCTAAATCTGTATTAGTAGTGCAGGAAATAATTTTGCTTTTACCCGCTGTTGATTAGTACCTCATTTGTGTGGTATCCCTGTATGCCGTGGCTGCTAAAAGAATCTGTGCCAAACCTTTGCTTGGAGTTCAATTTGGCATGCTTGTAGGGCTTGGAAACGTTAACCTTTTTGATCAGCTTTTATTGTTTCTATTTTTGTTAATATTCGCATTTTAGACATTACTTTTAGTTTAAGTTTATAACAGCCTTTGGCTGTTTGCAATAAATTTTACTACTACTACTACTACTACTACTACTACTACTACTACTACTACTACTACTACTACTAGCACAAGCTTTCATGGTCAAAACTTCACCAACTGAAGAAGAGGTCCCTCCGGAGGGCATGTTCCCCTTACCCTCAGCACGGTGCCCTGTCTCCTCTCGACCCTCATGCTCCCTGGCCGCGGTGGGGCTGCCATTCTGAGAGTGGGATTCATCTAACAAGTCCCTGAGAGTCTTCTCCACCTGTCTGACTGACTGTGTCTGCTTCTCCAGGTCAGCCACCTCAGCCTCAAGGGTGCGAACTTGCACTGAGCAGACACCCAAGACTTCTGCCCAGTGGGCTGATAGTCGTACATGTGAGACTCCATGCAAAACACTGGATAGCCCCCAAACCCCTGCTGGCATACTACCTTCATAATTTCTCTTTTTAAAAAAATTCTTATTATTTTTTAAATATAAATATATATATTCCCCTTTTTAATACCCTACATATTTATGTGGCTCTCCTTGTGGAAAGTCTTCTTACCTTATTGGGAACACTAGGAAACTAGGCCTTTGCCCCTTGGGTCCTTCCTTGGCTTCTTTCAGAGCCCCCAGGCTAAGACACTCAGGCTAAGATCCCCAGGCCAAGAGCCCTTTGGCAAGGTGCAGCCTTACAAATTCAAATTCAAAGAGGGCGGGGCCAGCAGTGAGCCCCAGGCAGCACACACACTTCCAGTCAGCAACAATCAGCTCCTGCAATCAGCTACACTCAGGGCCAAACTACAAGTGATGAATGACACAGGTTGGATACTTGTCAGCTTCCCTCAAGTTTTGATGGGAAATGTAGACATCCTGGTCTTGCAGCTTGACTCTCTGACTGCTGTCCAATGGACTTTTCAACTGTCACTTGTCCAACATTCTGCCAAGCTGCCTACATTTCCCATCAAAACTTGAGGGAAGCTGACAAGTGTCCAACCTGAGTCATTCATCACTTGTAGTTTGGCCCTTAGCTACAGCCCAGGCAACACACAAACAGAAACAGCAGTTCCTCACTCCTCAGACTTTCTCCTTCCATACAGTAGCAACTCAGCCAATTCTCCTCAGCAGTTAAGAAAAGTTAAACAGTTAAGAAATGGCAAAACTCACCACGGCAGTGGCAGCAGCAACAGCTCCCCTTCCTGCTCTCTCCCAGAGCCCGCTTCTCCAGATTAGAGTCCCATGCTCTTAACTACTACACCAAACTGGCTCTCTATTGATATATATATCAATGTGTGTGTGATTACTAGAGTTCCTGCATTAATTAAGTGCTATTTGCTTGGTTAAACCACTGGTAGGAACAATGACAACCACTGATTAATTATAAGTGAAGCCCTTGAGTTTGTAATCCAGATGTCTGAACAAAAATAGTCAAGGCAAGTAGGAGCAGATGGAAATCAATAGAATTTATTTACTTTATTTATACCACACTTTGCTTTCCAACGAGGACCCAAAGTGGCTTACAATATTCTCCCCATCTCCATTTTATCCTTACAACAACTCTGTGTTGTGAGTATGTGTGATTGGATTTGCAGACGGAGTTGGCATCTTGGTTTGTTGTGGGGCCTAATTCGTAATAAAGCTTGTAGTAAAGTGGGGAGCTTTTTTCAGGCATTTAAAGTGGGAAGGGTGGCTAGGATAGAGGTGGAACAACTACCTCTTTGGTTGTTGTGGGTTTTCCGGGCTGTATTTCCGTGGTCTTGGCATTGTAGTTCCTGACGTTTCGCCAGCAGCTGTGGCTGGCATCTTCAGAGGTGTAGCACCAAAAGACAGAGCTCTGTCTTTTGGTGCTACACCTCTGAAGATGCCAGCCACAGCTGCTGGCGAAACGTCAGGAACTACAATGCCAAGACCACGGAAATACAGCCCGGAAAACCCACAACAACCATCGTTCTCCGGCCATGAAAGCCTTCGACAATACAACTACCTCTTTGGTTGCCATTATCAGATTGTACTCCCCCTTAACTCTTTGGCCAAGTAGTACAATATGAAGTGGCCCAACTTATTCATTTCATTTATCCAGGTCGCTCTAAGACTATTGGTTTGAGTCCCACACTAGTCCTTGTGGCAGTCTTCCCGGTGTTCTTTCTTCAGACGTGTCTGAGATATTTTAGCGCCTGTCAAAAAACCAGTATGGAGTCCCCCACTGTCAAAAGTAAACAGTTTTCTTCTCTTGAATGGCAACCTAATACTGCTTGATTGGGGCCTACTGACCATGGCTAAAGCCAGGGCACACCTAAAAGTCTGCCAAGAAAATGTCGTGATGTGACGTCCCCCCCCCCCATGAGTCAGTTAATGACTCGGTGCTTGCACAGGGGACTACCTTTACCTTTTGTGTAGCACAGTGGTTAAGTTTATGAGGTATTTGCTGGGAAGTGCCTTAGCCACACACACTCAGTGGATGGCTTTAGGAAAGCTTTTATTCTCTCACAGTCACCCCACCCCTATTAACTATATGAAAAATAGCACTGCTTACTTTGAGATCTATGGTAAGGGGTGCTGAGATAGTAAATGAGAAGTACTGTGCTGTCATCAGCAATAACTAGCCATGCAAAGGTTCAAGTATGATTGTCTTCCATATTCTCCAATTAGTATGTACTGCAATATTGTACTTTGATAGCCTCTGGGAGAACATGTCTCATGGTACATGGTGTTTGCTTTTCACCACCTCCTGGCATGACTGCTGTTGCCTGTTATCTCTTCCAAGTAGTTTCACCTGTGTCCGGGGTCAGCAGCCCAGCCCCCAGACTTGCTGGCAGGCAGCGGCAGGGGGCAGCCGGGAGACAGCAGTTCAACCATTCTGACTGACAAACAGAGCCAGAACCTGCCTACTCCAGGGGGAAGGGGCGAAAGGCCAAAGCCTCAGAAGGCTGGGGGGAGCAGGGAGAGGCCAGCTAGTCCCACCCTCCAGGGGGAAGAGAGGGGGCTAAGCAGGCTAGAGGAAAAGGGCCAAGGCAGGGGGAATAGGGACCCAGTAACAGCCCAAACAGAGCCCTTACCAGTCAAGGAGGAGAAGCAGCCACTACAGCCCAGAGCCATGCCCCGGCGAGAGGACAGTAGCCTGGCTCAGGAGTTGCTAGGAGCCAAGACCCTCCAGATGGAGCTGCCACAGGCATTCTGGGGGAGGAGATGGGTAGTCCCGCCCAGCAGCAATGAGCAGGCAGCCCAGAAGCTGGCCAGGGCAATTCCTCATGAGCAAGGCCAAGGAGGCACAGCAGCCGGCTAGGGCAGTTCCTCGTGAGCAAGGCCAGGCAAGCTCAGCAGTTCAAAGGCCTACTGGGGCAGCTCCTCGTGAGCAAGGCCAAGGAGACCTCAGCTGGGGATGGCTCGCATTCAACCCCACCCTGCCAGTAAGGCAAGGAAACCAAGAAGGGATTAGTGATAGGAGGGAAACACCTGAAGGAAGGCACAGCTGGGCCAAGTAAGGAGAGGGAACAAGCCTAGAAGGAGGGTGGGGCGGGGAAAGGAAACCCTATATAAGGCGGTGGGAAGAGCTCTGAGGTGGTGGGCGTGAGTAAGGAGAGATGGTGTGGAGTGAGAGCAGAGCGAGAGTGGAGGCTTGGAGGAGAGTTCTGGGAGAAGGAGATGATGGAGGACGCAGAGGATAAGCAGACCAGGTTGAGCAGGCCAGCAAGTGGATTGAGAGGGAGTCAGGGTGATGTATACCGCCCCTCCTTCCACAGAGCAGGGTCCTGCAGCATCCCTGGCACCCATCTGATGTCAGGGCGAGCCCAGCTGGGGCCCTGCCCAGCGGTGGTGATGACAAGCCCTGACAACCTGCATACCCAAATCATGCCCAATGTTCTTGGTATGAATAATGCATTTTAACCACACAATTATAGAGTGAGATAATACAGGAATTCCTCTATGTTAATCTTCATCCTCCAATTTGTCTTGAGTTTTATACAAAGATTAATTGAGTTTTCCACATTAATACCTGAAAAAAACCCTTTAAAAAAAACCCTGCCAGGTTTTTTTCTGAAGGTTTTTTTTAAAAAAAAATCCAATTGAAAATTTAGGGGGAGCACTGAAAAAACTCTTATGAAATACTTTTTCTTTTAGAATGAGTCATCTTAGTCATTAAGATATATAGTAAAATCTTTTTAAAAACAATTATGACAAATTATGGCAGCAAATAAATATGGACATGTTAAAATGGAATAAAATGAATCTATCATGGTTGGGTCGCATTGCTGTATTTAAAATGAATGTACTTCCAAGGATAATGTTTTTAATGCAAACAAAACCAATTGTGAAAGATAATAAGCAATTTGAAAAATGGCAAAGGAAGATTTTGAACTTTGTATGGGCAGGGAAGAAGCCCAGAGTCAAGATGAAGGTATTATATGATGCTAAGGAGAGAGGCGGACTACAGTTACTGAATTTGCAATTGTACCACGCAGCTATATGTTTGGTTTGGTTGAAAGAGTGGATGTTATTGAAAAACCATAAACTACTGACGTTGGAAGGATATAACAAATCTTTTGGATGGCATGCGTATCTGTGGTATGAGAAGACAAGAGCTGATGCTATGTTTTTGCATCATTTTGTGAGATGGAGTTTATTTGCAGTTTGGGAAAAATATAAGAGATATTTAGATGAAGAGACTCCAATGTGGATTATACCTGCAGAAGTTGTAAACCCAAAGGTGGAATATGATGGAGAGGAATGGAGGACATATAAAGAAATTTTAAGAGTATATTGTGATAAATATATACTTAAAACCAATGAAGATCTGCCGTTTCAGTATGGTTGGTTTCAATATAGACAAATAAAAGACTTATATGATACAGATCATAGAAAGGTAGGATTTAGGACTAAAAACTCGGAACTAGAAGAATGTTTACTTCAAGAGGGGGAAAAGATGATATCTAAAGTATATAAGATTCTGTTAAAATGGTTTACAGAAGATGAGATAGTTAAAGTACAGATGGTGAAATGGGCAATAAATTGTAATAAAGATATATCGATGGAAGCTTGGGAAAGGTTGTGGAAAAATACTATAAAAATTTCAACCTGTACCACTATAAGAGAAAATGTGTATAAAATGATGTATAGATGGTATTTAATGCCAAAAAGGTTAGCAAATGGTAATAGTCAAATGTCAGATAAGTGTTGGAAGTGTAAGAAACAAGAAGGTTCTTTTTTGTATATGTGGTGGGCTTGTGAAAAAGCTAAACAATTCTGGGGGGAAATTGTAGAGGTTATGTCAGATATTTTACAGAAAAATGTGATTAAGAACCCAGAATTGTTGTTATTAAGTATGAACCTAGAAGAATTTGATAGAATGGACAGAACAATGGTGTTTTATATGATTACTGCGGCTAGGATGTCTTATGCACAGTTGTGGAAGACTCAAGAGATACCATCAGTGGAAGATTGGATTCTAAAATTACTAAATATGGCAGAAATGGACAAGCTAACAAGGAAGTTGAAAGAACAAGATACTGTGGAATATGTTATGAGTTGGGAGAAACTTAAGAATTATGTGGAAAAAAAATGGGACATGAAAGGCAAAATGTGATCTTTGGATAATGGTTAAGAGGGGAGAATGGATCTTTATATTAGTTAGAGGTGAAAATATGGATAGTGTATAAGTAAGAGTGATATAGTATATTTTATATTATAATCGTGAAAGCAACATTAGATACTTATTCTAAACATGGTAGATATAGATATGTTATACTATATATTATAATGTAGAAATTAATATAGGAGATAGTGAGGTAATGTAGGTGTAGGGAATGGAAAACTGTTGGAAGTCAACTGAAAAGGGGGGGGAATGGGTGGGAGTGATATAATGTGATGGATATTGATATTGAATATTATGATTTGTGTATACTGACCCATCCAATAAAAAATTTTTGGGAAAAAAAAGATATATAGTAAGAGGATTTTTGTGTAAGAAAATCTACAGAATTAGATAATGATAATTCCTATGTATACTGCAGACATATGCAACATGTTTTCAAGCATGTATGTATTGTTTCAATCTGACTGCTTTGGCCACAACGAATGTGCTATAATGTGTATGACAATACACTTTTTGTTAGTTCAGTGTTTTCAGTGTTATAAAGCTTAATTCCATATTCAAATGTACTGCTAGCCCTAGCTATTGTGAATGTGTTTCTGTCTACAGGTAATATGCTTTGTTCATTGCAAATTGCGTGTTTTCTGTTTTCAACATTGATTTTTTTCCTGCCCATCAGATGGCAAAAGTAAGATACGTGACATGTGCCAAGGTACTGAGCTATATGAAACTCTCCTTTTTAATATTGTTTATGCTCTCATTTGGTTCTTGTGGTAAACTGAGGCATTTATTCTGTTAGATTTGATAAATATGCTAAATTATGCAATTTTATAACTTAGTATGATATATTTACATTATTGTAGTAGTGAAATAAGTGAAGGCTTGATAAGAAAGTAAGGTATATATTTCATTTCCCCCCACATTTTTGTTTTTTTCTAGGAACAAAAGTTTTCTTTTCCCCTCTCAGATTCAAAACACCTGGACATTTTAGAACTCTACTGCTATGCACCATAATTCACAGGGTTTCATAAAGTCTGTCTGTTTTTAATTTGCAGCTTTTTCTTTGGTCACCTGCCATACCTTTGGAAACTGCTTAAAAATAAGGAACTGGTTCATGATCTCTTTCTGAACTGGTAAGTTTCTAACAGCTTGAAATGGAGGCTAGGAGTTACAGTGCCAGTTTAGAACAATGATCCACATATTCACTGCTAGGGCTGAATAGGGACATAAAATTATCTCACTGCTTATGCTAATTTTCTTCATTTCACCCCCCTGCTGCAATCAAGCTGATAATGTTTTGCATTATATCATTAAATCCTGACCCCCTTCTTTGCAACATCCCTCCCACCTTCTAACTAGGATAAAAAGGCTCAGGGATCTCCATTCCTGCTTGTATCTGATGAAGGTTGCTTCACTCTTGAAAGCTTATACCCTGAAAATCTCCTTGGTCTTTAAGGTGCAGCTGGACTCAAATCTTACTCTTCTACCTCAGATCAACACAGCTACCCACCTAAAACCATAGAACCAAGAATCTTTCATAGGAAGAACCAAGAATCTTTAATAGGAATCTTTCATATCCGCCCTGAGCCTGCTTGCGGGGAGGGTGGAATATAAATACGATATAATAAACAAAAATAAAATAAATATAAAGTATACAATAAATGTTAGGTTTCTGGCAATACAGGAATTTAGATTTGAGCTTCTCATTAAGTGTCTGAGAGTGAGATATTGATTGGCAGATGCAGTCATGTGCTTGGAGTTTTCTCATCAGGTTAGCCATTTCAGCTGTGTGTGTGTGTGAGTGTTTCTATGATCTGCTAACTTCAGGCAATGCTTTCTGCTGGTTGAAATTATACAAGCAGACTCTATAGGCAAGCAAAGTCACATTTCAGTTTACCATTGGTTTTTAAACTATGAAGCTAACCATTGATTTAAAACTAACTGTGAAGATATAGGATCTCTAACCACCATTTCAAATAAATACTGCTTTTTAATGTATTTTTATATATTTACTACTTCATGTATTCTTTTTGTATCCATCTCAGACAAATCACTGTCCCTGTTTTGTAGAAGATTTAGGGATGCTTTTAAAATATGTTATTTATTTATTTGCGCCATTTATAGTCTGGGAAATTCCCATGTTTTCCACTGTGATTCACAAGAGAGAGAGAGAGAAAGGGACCAAGGCCATGGAGGGCTTTGTATGTGTTAGCCAATACCTTGAAATTGAGTCCAATAACTGATGGGCCAATAGAAATAGTATGATGACAGCCATGTTTATCCCTATTTTTGGAGTTTTCTTTCCACTTGGGGTTGAAGGAGGAAAATAATTCCCCCTTCTGTACCAGGGAGTTTCTCTGGGAATGCACTCTTGAGTAATGATTGCCACCTTTTGTTGCCTCTGTAATTGGCAAGGTAAGGTCACCCTCTTTTGTAATAGGAGAAACAAAGTGGGGGCCTGCAAGGAATTGGAGAGGAAATCCCACTTCACCCCCCCCAAAATCTCCCCCTCCAGGATTCTCTAAACTTTCATGTAGTGCAATCTCAAGCAGAGCCTGTTACCCACTCAGTCTCGACATTCCATTCCTTTTAGAAAATCTTCGCTCCTCATCAGTCCATTTTAAAGATTTTTTTTAAGTGGTTAATTTACTAACAGTGCAATCCTAAACAATTTCAATGAGCTTAGACTGGAGTAACTTTGCATAGGATTGCTGACCTATCAGTGGCAGTTCTCTTGCAGAGAAGCTGCTAGATTGCAGAACTAGAATTCATTAATCTGTTCAGAATAGTGGCACCCTGATGTGTGTGTGCGCACATGTGCGTGTGCTCGCTGATAGGAACATAAGCTTAATATCTCCTTACAGGTGCTCATTTTCTACACTTCCCACCTTTACACATACCTCCTAGCTCTAATCAGTCTCATTTCATTTTTTGCATTGTACCTCTGCATCTAACTGCATCTTGGGAACACCCTTCCCACCTTCTGGTGCAGATATATAAGTTGATAAATCTTCTTTCTTACTTGTATCTCACAAAGTGAACTTTGACTCATGAAAGCTTGTATCCTGGGAAATGTATTGGTTTCTAAGATGTTACTGCTGTTAGGCTTTGCACTGCTACTACAGACTGTCCCAGCCACATACATTAAATTGAACCGATGTATAACATTGCAAATCTTTGAGTACTGGGCGAGGTAGGGATGTAAGTTTTGAGTGCCCTTTGAGACAGCAGCCATGCCTTGTGATAAAAGTGCCTCCAATATTCCTTGCAGGAAATTATTTCCTTGATGCCTTTTGCCTGTTTGCTAGTCTTTCCACAAGTGTGGGAATACTTCATTATTCTGTAGCATGTGTTGTGGGGTTTGTTTTAAAAGATGGAAGAGGGGAATCTTTTGGTCATTTTTTTCTCTTTGCAGGGCTGAAGAATATGGACCAATCGTGCGTTTTAATGCTTACCACAGAATGTCGGTGATGGTATTTAGTCCAGAAGGAGTAAAGGTATCTTCTGAAAAACATACCTAAGCTTGTGTGTATGTGAAGACAGAGGTAATATAAAAATACAGGTCACGGTGCAGCTCTTAGTCAGAGCACATGCCCATCTCTGCAATTGAAACTACGGTTGTGCCTACCAGCTAGGGTTGCCAGGTCCCCCAGGGTTCAAACCAGGCGAGGGGAGGGAGTCACGGGGGGGGGGCCTTGCTAGAACTTACTCTGGATCCATATCACTTCCATGTCATGCCAGGAATGGCATATTCTCGGTGTGACACAGAAGTGCTGGGTTGTGCGAAGGGCCAACTGGGTAAAAATGGGCCCCCAACACTAGATTTTTACCAAATTGGCCCCTGGTGCAATCCATCATTTCTGGTGTGTCATGAGAGTGATTTGGAGCACGTTCCTGTGCCTTTTCCCCCTGCTGGCCAGCTGAGCTGTGGGGGGGAGGGAGGCTGGGAGCAGGGGATCCCCCACCCCAACCGGGGGAATAGGATCTGTATTACCAGCAAATTGCATGTTGCCTTAGTTTTGTTCTCCCCTCTGTGCTTCAAATGACATGAGATGGATTTCCCCAAGGCTAGCCACCATCTCATAGGATTTCCCCTATCACAATATCTTGCCTGTCCCACTGCAGTGAGGTTGCCAGCAGGATTTAAATGAGTTTGAGGGGAAAGAATGTGGCCCTGGGTTAAATTGACAGGAGCAAGATTGTTTACTTCTTAAAATTGTCCAAGAGTGACGTTCATTCAGAAAACATACCTGCTAAAGTATAAATGGTTACTTCCGGAAGGAATGTGGTTTGGACATAAAGATCAAGCCTATAAGATATTATCAGAAGATCAACTAAGGGATTTTGAGGAGAAAAACCCGGAATTCCAGTGCACCAAGCAGGAAGAAAGGGAGAAGTCTGAGGGGGGGGGGAGGAGACGAGCACCGCAGTTGCGGCTGCTCAGAGAGAATTGCGTCCGGGACCCAGAAGGGGGAGGAAAGTTTAATTAGAATTTGGAATGTGTATTCTGTATGATTAACCACTCCATCATTATCTTATTGAGCTTTTTTTTTCATTATGGCAGTATGAAGGGAAAACATTGAAGTGTAGTGTTGATTGTAGGTTATCCTCCCTTTTTTTCCCTATTCTCCCCGCCCCTTTCCCTTTTCTCCATCTTTTCCCGTCCCTTGTGATAGTCTTGTGTAGTGTTTTGTATACTGAAAAATAAAAAATTATTAAAAAAAAGAAAAAAGAAAAAAAGAAAACATACCTGCTGAGGTAAATATTAACAATTAGCCAGAAGTTTCAAGTTATTACATTTTATACAATGCATGGCAAAGAAAAGCTCTTCTCTCGGGCTGGTTGGACTACTGTAACATGATCTGTGTTGGGCAACCCTTGAAGACAGCCCGGAAACTGCCACTAGTACAGAATGTACCCGCCCAATTGTTGTCAGGGGCTAGCTGATGATGGGGACATATCATGTCCATTTTGAAATAGCTACATTGGCTGTTGGTTTGTTTATGAGTTAAATTCAGGTGCCAGTTACGACCTTGAGAGCCCTTCATGGCCTAGGATTCCACCCCTGTGTTCTTTTGTGGAATGGGCTCCCTGAAGAGGTTGTTGGGGGGGGCAGTCATAGGCTCTGCAGGCCTTGTTTGTCAGGGCTTTTCAGACTGTATGAATGCCAGGTATGTTGGGGCGGGGGGGAGGTCATTTTAATATTTTAATTATTGCTTGTCATCTGCCGTAAGTTACGAGAAAAGACAGTATGGATATTTTAATTTATTTATCCAGAGGAGTTAGCCATGTTAGTCTGTAGTTGCCAAATAGTAAAGAGTCCAGTAGCACCTTTAAGACTAACATCTGACAAAAGAGACCTGTGGTTCTCGAAAGCGTATGCTACAATAAAGTTGGTTAGTCTTAAAGGTGCTACTGGACGCTTTAATTTGTTTACTCTATTAGACTTTTAGTCTGCTCTTCCCACAAGTGGGCTTAGAGCGGAGCACAAGATAATCATATACATAAAGATAAAAACAATTGTAGCAGTTATATGATTAAAATATCATAATACAGTGTGCATAATACAGTTCACACAGTGTATCCTCATATCAGGGTCTGTGGGGCAGGGCAGCCATCTACCTGATGACAACCTAAGTAGACATGTCGCCCCCCGCCGCCCTCCCCCCCCCACTGGTGGAAGGCTGGTTGGAAAAACTGCCCGCCTTAACCCCCATAAGCTTGGCGGAACATCTCTGTCTTACAAGCCCGACAGAACAACAAAAGCTTCCACTGGATTTGGGTCTCCAAGGACAGAGAGTTTGACCAGGTGGGTGTCAGGGCTGACCCTGGTTGAGGCAAGGCGAATCTCCTTGAGGCCAGGGATCACCAGGAGTTGTTTTTTCATTGACCAGAGCATTCTCTGGGGAGCATAGGGTGAGAGACTGTCCCACAGGTATGTTGGTCCCAGACCACTAAGGGCCTTAAAGGTTAAAACCAAAACCTTGAACTTGATACGGAATTCCACTGGAAGTCAATGCAGCTGGCACAGAACAGATACAATATACATCTGGAACAGCATCTCAGAATATGCGCTGCAGCATTTTGGACCAGTTGTAGCTTCCGGCGCAGATCTAAGGGTAGCCCAGCATAGAACAAGTTACAGTAATCCAGCCTTACTTAGAATTTAAAACATAAATACATCACTGTGTTGCAACTGAGTTAGGCTCTGAGGCTCCAATTAGAAGAATACTTTCCTGGGAGTAAGCCCCATTAAATAAAATGGGATTTACTACTGAATAGACCTTTTTGGATTGTTCCCCAAACCTAGGAAGCCCTGCTGCCATACTGTGAATCCTCAGTTACACAGACAGGAGGACATGAAAGATCCAAAATCTCCTCAGATCTTTACTTCACTAATCCTTCTACCTCTGTCCCGTTTTCCAACCTCCCAACTGTCAACTTCCAAAATCTAACTTATTAAACCTCCTTTTTTGGATCTTGACTCTTTTCTAATACACAGCTCCTTTTTGCTAGTCCAGAACTCTGCTATCATTAGCTTCTGTGTTGCTGGGCTACATTAGAACAGAAAATAATGGCTGGCTGGTGCTTACATCTGCTCTGGCTCATTTTGTAATGGAGCACCAGCCTTATTTCCCCAAAGCTGTATCTTCCTCATAGAAGATCCATGGGTGTCAATCCATGGGGAAACAAACCTGGCTGTCAGGTTTGTTTCCAGCTCCATATATCCAAGGCTGATTCCGCACACATTGGATAATGCACTTTCAATGCACTTTATCAATCATTTGAGGTGGATTTTTTGTTCTGCACACAAAAAAATCCATTCCAAATTATCTGTAAAGAGGATTGGAAGTGCATTATCTAACGTGTGCGGAATCACTGCAAGATTCCTCTGTATCAGCATCTCATTGCTTTTCCTTCCACACAAACTTTTTTCTCCCATCAACTAACAAAACAAAGGTGTTCTAAGGACTTCTGTTTAGTAGTAACCAGCTGAACCCTTTCAAATACTAAGTAGTTAAGGCAGGATGATGGAAACCCTCCTCCCACCAGGTGACTGAATAATTAGACTCTGAAACTCAGTCCAGAACTCTTGACATGTCTTAGATCCCCCTGAAAGCCGCATCTTCTCCAAATGTTTAGCTACAGGTGAATAATACCTGATTTTATTATTTTTTGTATGTGAAAGTGAACTGATCTATGCTTTTTCTTTAGGAGTGTCTGATGTTACAGCAGTTCCCAAAGGACCGACTTATGTATGGTCGTCTGTATAATATATTTGATGTGAGGTAGGTTAATTTAAAGCTAGGTTATACATGATGTGTGGGATTTTTTTAAAAAAATAATGATTGACTAAAGTTGTCAGTTTTCAGAAAAAAATTGTGTTTCCTGATGCTATTGAGCAGATACCTGTCATCGTACCATGTTATGATAAACATTAAAAAATCAATCCAGAGAAAAAGACAAATCTTCATATCTTATTGCCTGTGCTTATTACATACAAAATAATATATTTACCAGAGCATAAAAGCAATACATTCAACACAAGATTCTTGACCATAAATGGAGCATCAACGCACTGATTAAAACAGTTCACCCCCACAATATTTACTGGCCTGTATCTAACCGTGCAATTCCTACCATGGAACAGCATTTCCATTTGCAGAAGAGGGGTTTCGATTTCTCCCTAATTCTCAGCTCCCACTGCAGATCCTCACTTTGCCCTGTATGCTATTCCTGAGCGTTTCCTGATTCCTGGTGATAAAATTTGGGGACTCGGGGTGACAACAGGAGGGAGAAATGAAACAGATGTATTCCATGAAGTCTGTGAGTAGCTGGATAGCACTTTCAATGGGAGTTCTGGTGATTTTCCATTACGATTACAACTTCATTTTCAAGAATAAATTCATTGGGTGCCAATGAAACACAGGAAACTTCAATTTTACAAGGACAAGTAGGTTGTACATCATAGTACTGTCATGCCTCAGGTAGGGTGAGCCACCATATGCTGCCACCACTCTAGGATTTAGGGTCCCTTGGGAAGGCCCAGCGTACCCTACCAACCCTTCTGACCTCCGTAGCTTGGCTAATAAACAGGTGTGAGGACCCAGCAGAGTAACAACAAACAAAATAGTTTATTTACAAGGAGGTCAGTTAATATCAAACAAGGTGCATTAGCAACAATAGATGGGTGAAAGCAAAATAAACAAAAGGCCCTAGCGCAACTGAACTCACTGTCCCTCTGTCTGCCAGGCCTGTCTTCTCACCCTACCTGGATGAGGGCCTCTCTCCCTAGCAGAAACCTCCTCTGGCCTGCTCCCTGGGAGAAAGAATACAGGCTTCTCCCCTCCCAGACTTATATAGCACCAGCCCCCTGTGTTCCGATTGTCCAAAAAGGGCGCCAAAATGGCCCAGGGGCTCCTGGGAATCATAGACAGGCCTACTCCCACTGCTAACAGACTTCTGAGGCCTTGCTAGGCCTTCCTGGCACAGCCAGATCATGACAAGTACTATTTCATCAGATGGTAGAAAGCACCAATTCCAAAATGCTGGGTGCCTCATTCCTTGTATTAAGTGACAAATCTGTCTAAAATGTTTATACAAAGCATTTTAAACCTATTTATTTATTTACTTACTTACTTACTTACTTATTTATTTATTTATTAAAAAGTTAACAGGCAGTGCAGTCTTAAGCCTTCCTTTGGAGATGTTGTATGCCTGCCTGTGTAACTTCTTGTCCTCTCTCTAAGGGCTTCATGAGTAAGCCACACTGGTGGGCGAGGTGCTGTGAGGAGCACATGCTCCCCAGTTCCCCTGGCAACTCCGGCAGCACCCACCAATTGCCAGGCAGCTGCTGTTGACAGCCCCATGAGTGGCACAAAAAAGGCGCTGCCGATCTGTGGGCTGCGATCACCTCTGCCTGTCTCCCCTCCAGAGAGCGGGTGCTCGGGGCACAAAGGACCCTTGATCGCAAGGGTGTTTGCTTCCTCTCCCAGTTTAGTGTCATCTGCAAATTTAATGAGTAATCCCTTCACACCCTCATCCAGATCATTTATAAAAATACTGAAAACAACTTAGCCCAGAATTAAAGCCTGTGGCACTCCACTGGACACCTCCCTCCAATCTGATGTGGTGCCATTGACAACTACTCTTTGAGTACGGTTGTTCAGCGAGTTTCCTATCCATCTAATCATCCTAGAGTCCAGTCCACATTCAGTTCCATATTTTAGGTACCTCCAAAGAGAAGACCCTGTCTCTCATCTGAGGGGTGCATAGGGCCTCTGTTACAGCTCTTCTGGATAATGCTTATTTTAATAGCTTGTCGTTTATATTGATAATTTACTATTTTTGTTATAAGCTTCTTTGAGCAGGACTCTGGAGTAGCGAGCATAGAAATCTAAATGAATTAATAAAATTTGTCTCCAGTCTGTGGTTTACAAACTCACTTAACCATGGTTCCAAATCACAATTTAGACATGAGTATAAACCATGGTTTACCCAGTTCATACCTCATGGCAAACTGCGGTTAGAGGAAATGGAGAAACCAGCACCTAAGTGGGAAGGAAGGAGCTTCAGATATGTTCCCGCTCATCCATCATTCAGAGGATCAGAAGATGGTGCCTTTAGTGATACTATATTTCTGCATTTCTTTCCAGATTTTTTGGGAAGGGCTTGGCAACAGATCCTGACTATAACCACTGGCACAAGCAGCGGAAGATTATGGATCCAGCTTTCAGCCGAATGTGAGACACCTTCCCCTTTGCAAAAAAACTTGCTTCGAGTAGACCGATTTTTTCCTTCTTTTCTCAATTTCAATCTGAAATAGTAAATTTAAATCCTGAATAAATTTAGTTAGAAGTAAATCCTGTTCAGCAGCAAGGGAAATCAGCAGAGAGGGACTCCCTCTGGGTGCAGTACTGACACAGTGTGGATAAACAGGCCGCGAAAGAGATCCGGGAGCAGGGCTAAAAGAACCATTACCGTACTGATAGAGACACAGGTGTCAGGGTGATAGAGCCCAGATGTCTCATGGGAAGTGGCCAAAGAGAATTATTTAATCTCCTTCCTATATACCACACCTTTCTCCCCAGTGGAAGCCCAAAGCGGCTTACCTTATTCTCCTCTCCATTTTATCCTTACAAAACCCTGTGAGGTTGGTTAAGCTGAGTGTGTGACTGGCCCAAAGTCACCCACCATGCTTTCATGGCAGAGTGGGGATTCACAGCTGGGTCTCAGATCTCCCAGAGGAGATATTAGGAAAGACCTTTCTCTGCCAGAGCAGACAAGACTGAGCTAGATAAACCTGGGGGTCTGATGCAGTATAAAGCATCTTGATATGGTCTCTTGTCTCTAGAATAACTAATAACTAAGCCCAGATTCAATACCAGAAGTGCTGGGAGAATCGTGGCTAGAATAGCATACCATGGGGAGGCAAAGTGGCAGCTGAGGAAAGATTTAGTTTGTAAAGGGGCACATACATAGTAAACAAGGGTGGTTTTCACCCACACAGCTATTTTTTGCCTTGAGATGCTAGAAAGAGGGGAATAAACTCCCACTTCCTTCCATGCATTCAAGATTAGCCAAGGATCTAGCGAGGATGATACTGTAGGAACAGCATATATGGTGTGATAATTAGAATAGAGGGAGGAAATGGAAAAGGGGGGAGGCAGCGCTGCTACTGAGAGAACCTCAGACACAAAAATCCTAAAGTCTCGTTCCATATGAAACTTCTGACTGTCTCGATGTGTTACTAGAAACATGCTTTGAGGGGTAGTGCCTTGTGGGGGCACCCTCCCACTTATATTAGGTCTTTTTTCCTGAAGATCTATTGGATTCACCCTGTTTTCTCATGTAAGGCAATCTTGTCTTGCCCCAAAGCTGCTGCTTCAGTGATTATTTTTAAAATTCTCCAGATACTTGATTGACTTAATGGGAACCTTCAATGACAAAGCAGAAGAGCTGATGAAGGTGTTGGAAGAGAAAGCTGATGGAGAGACAGAAGTTGATATGATGAACCTCCTGAAACGCGTGACTCTTGATATCATTGCAAAGGTACTAAGTGGATGAAGTTTTGGTCATAACAAGTGAAACTGAGTGTCCATGTGGCATAATGATGGAATTGCTACCAGGGGTATTGTAAATGTAGTGTAAACAGAGACAGTGGCCCAGAAATTTGAGCTGTGGTCTTCTACCATAAGCTGCTCAAGCAGAAGTCCCCAACTTGGTGCCTGTGTGTGCCATGGCACCTGCTGACATCTTGCCTAGCACCCACTAAGTGTTTTTAGAAAGTGAGTGGGGCCAAGTGGGACTTTTGTCCAGCAGGGCTTCTGATTGGCTGCTTTAAAAGATTGCTTTAGCAACAGCTACTACCACAGCACAAGAATCTCCACTGCATTACTTTGCATGTATGCAAGAAAATATTTTTAAACAGTATCTTAATTTAAAAAGCATCCTGTTAAACAGAGGGCCTGTCTGAAATGTTGAAAGAGTTATTATTAAAGTTATGCATAACCTCCCTCCCTGGCATTTCGTAGTCGGCTTCACTTCCTCTGGCAGCCATTTTGACGTTGTGCCCGCCAACCTGTGTCAGAATTTTAGAAGTGACTAGAGGCTCAAAAAATTTGGGGGCCCCCACGTAACATATTAATTGATGGGAGGGCGATTTGTAAAGGCTTGGCAATGTGCTTGAGAAGCCATCACTGGAAGCCATTTGAAGACCTTCTTCCAAAAAATAATGAAGGTTAAATTCTCTCTTGCTATTTGTCTATGGAATTTTAAATTTGCAGAAACCCAGGTGATTCAACATTCTGTGTAATATAAAATTTGCACAGATAATTAAATAGAACAAACCCTGTAGTGAGATAAATTTGTATAAGCCTACCCCCGCCCAGGTATTTAGACCTTTAACTAATCCTGTTATTTTTCTCAATATGATCAGGTGGCTTTTGGCTTAGAACTGAACACTCTATATGATGACCTGGCGCCTTTCCCACATGCTATGAATATGGTCACTCAAGGAATGTTTGAGCAGCGCAAACCTTTATTCAAGGCCAGTGAAGTCTTTTTCCTCCTTATGAATTCTCTCCCTTCGTACCCTCCCTATTACTAGCCACACACAAAAAAAGACAGGCAAAGGGAGGGGACAGATTTAATTGGCTCAGTAACCCCACCACCACCCCGAGCTATGGCTCTAAACCAAGTCAAGAGCCTATACAGCTGGTATTTCTCTTTTTTAAAATAATACACTGAAGAGAGCCGTTCATGTCTAGTTTGGCCCTCAGTCTGAGGCGTTTGTACTCCTATCTGTATGCCTACTTTCATCCAGGCCACTAACCCAGGCAGTAATGTTGACCCAGTGTTCTCTTAAAGTACATCACTCCTAACTGGAGAAGTAAGGCCCTGGGAACACATGGTCTGGATTTTTAATCTGGGTCTTGAGCAGACACTGGTGCCACACCTGTTTTCAGGCTGATGAATGCAGTGTTGCTAGATGGTGTGCAGCAGGGCTTTTTTTCAGCAGGAACGTGGGGAAACAGAGTTCCGGAACCTCTTGAAAATGGTCACATGGCTGGTGGCCCCGCCCCTTGATCTCCAGACAGAGCGGAGTTGAGATTGCCCTCCACGCCACTTGGTGGCACGGAGGGCAATCTAAACTCCCCTCTGTCTGGAGATCAGGGGGCGGGGCCACCAGCCATGTGACCATTTTCTCCGAGGGCAACCCACTGAGTTCCACCACCTCTTTCCCCAGAAAAAAAGCCCTGGTGTGCAGCAACCATTTTTGTTAGAATTATAGGATCTTGTCCTAGGCTTAGAATCTGAAATTAAATAAAAGCAAAGGTGATAATGTGTGGTTTATGTAGAAAGGTTGGCAAAACATTATCTTAAAAAATAGAAGATGGGAAGAGCCAAAGGAATTAAGAATCAAAAGACCTGTGAACAGAGAGATGCTTCTTGTAGGAGTCCGTTAATAGGTTCATGTTGACCAATCCCCAACACAGTGCAAGCTGAGACTGATAAATTCATTAAATTTCTTTTTGACTTTTCAGGCAAATTTTTCTTCAAGGCAGCTTACAAAAATAAATGGTACACTTGTAAACAACCTCCCTAATATTATTAAAACAGCAATTATAAATTACTAAAAACAGCAATTGTAAATTAAAATACTGCAAATCATAAAAACAACAGTTAAGGCCACACAGGTTACTATTTTATTTTTAAAAACTATATCCTGCTTTTCTCACTTGTGGGGATGCAGAGCAGCTTATGACATTGTTCTCCCCTCCTCCACTCTGTTCTCACAACTCTGTGGGGTAGGTTAGTGTGATGGGTCAAAGGTCACATGGTGAACTTCCGAGTGGAGATTTCAGCATGGTTGTCTCATGTCTAACTCTAATCACTGTGTAGCACTGGCTATCATGAGCTGGAATTGTGCCTTGAGAAGGTTGTTTTGTAATGTATATGCCACCAATGTATGGTTGTCAACTCTATGAGTGATTCCACACACGTTGGTTAATGCACTTCCAATCCTCTTTATAAATCATTTGGAACGAATTTTTTTGTGTGCGGAACAAAAAATCCACCTCAAATGATTGATAAAGTGCATTGAAAGTGCATTATCCAATGTGTGCATAATCATCCTATGTCTGGAATTTGCTGTGGATATTTCCTAGGGAGGGGCAAGTATGAGGAGGTGAGCAAGCTCAGTGCAGATCTGATGCTATAAAAGCCTGCCCTCTGAAGCGACCGTTTCCCCCAGGGAAACTGATCTCTGTAGTCTGAGGGTCAGCTGTAATTCTGGGAGAAATCCAGGCCCTATCTGGAGGCTGGCAACCATACACCAGAGGCTAGATAACATTGCATAGCACAAGAATGGATTGAACAGTTTTGAACTTCTGCAATTTTTTACTTAGAATTCGCAGACTTTAAAACCAAGAGTGTGTATTCATCAACTCGTGTCAGCTAAGGCATAACTAAAATCTGTCTAAAGTGATCTTACATATCTCCCTTAAGAACAATGTGCTTTGCAGGATCAGGGGAAGGTCCAGATAATCCAGTCTTTGTTTGTAAGATGCCCAACAGCTAGCTAGCAAGTGCTAGCTATTCCTGCAGAAATGAACAAGTGGTCCAGTCAGATTACCTTCTGCCTACCCCTTCCTTGATAGGAAGCATATGGCATCCATCTCACCATCTGTCGCTCCATGTTTCATTTTATGCCACTGTGCTCATGATAACACTCATTATCTGTTTAGTACATGCCGGGCAACAGAAAAGTAGTGACAGAGATTAGAGAAAGTTTGAGGTTGTTACGTCGCACCGGAAAGGAGTGTATCGAGCAGAGGCGCAAGGCCATACGGAACGGAGAGGAGACCCCTTTGGATATTCTCACTCAGATCTTGAAGAATGCAGGTAGGAGAACTCCCGTGGAAAGAAACCAATAATTATTTTGTGGGTCTTCCCTGAGGATAACATGAGAACCAGAGGAAGAAATGGAGCTAACTGCTAGTTAGCTGAGAAACACCTTGCTGGGTTTACTTTCCCCTCTGCACTCAGGTGTTTAAGTCCCGGGCATGGCCAGAGGTGAAAGCCCTTGGGCATGAGCCTAAGGGTGAAAA
The DNA here is from genome assembly GCF_028583425.1 of Eublepharis macularius. NCBI lineage: Eukaryota > Metazoa > Chordata > Lepidosauria > Squamata > Eublepharidae > Eublepharis > Eublepharis macularius. The sequence continues at coordinate 25,091,473 of NC_072791.1, read as the reverse complement.
CTGAAGGGCACTTGTCCTTCAGCTCTCAGCACGAAGGTTGGAGCCTAGAACTCGACAGGGCTCCCCGCCCACCATATTGTTACCCACTTTGGGTTCCCACTGGGGAGAAAATCAGGATACAAATATACTAAATAAATAAATAAATAAGCAACTGCTTCTAACTGTGAGATGTGAAATTAGGTCTATACATTTTGGAAAATATTCTTGCCTATAAGAGCAGGTTCGCAATCCAACACCAAAAATAACGAAAATTTCAACCCGTTCTAACTAAGAAGCATAGAAGAAATTCAGTTGGGCCAGTAGTTTTCTAGCTGGTTGGCCACTTTAGCTCCTCCTCCTCTATGGCGACTTCAAGGAAAAGCAAAATAATCACATTTTCTTGTTTGTTTGTTTATTTTATTCGACTTCTTTTCCGCCGTCCCCGCAAATGAGCTCAGGGCTGATCACACTATTTAAAATACAATACATAATTTAATACAGTTCCATAAAAACACATAAAAGCCTTATAAAATCATACAGTTTGGTACAAAAATTACAATAGATAGCTTCCCCTGGTGGCTATCTATTAATTAATGCTTAGTTAATTTTAAAAACGCGCACAAGGTGGTGGACAGATATGATGAGGAGGTTTAACTCATTCTCCTCCTCCTCCTCCTACACGGCAGATCCTCTTCTTGATCGCAGATGTTTGCTCTCTTGGCGAAAAAACCACGCAGAACATGTACGTCGAGGTGTAAATAAATGACAGAAATAACTATCTGGGAATCTCTACCATCTGTGAATACCAGCACTAAGAGGCAATGCCAAGGGAAGGTCTCAGCCTCTGTGTCCTCTTTGTTGGCCCTCCAGGGCAACTGGTTGGCCAGTATGTGAGACAGAGGCCGTTTCCACACACGTTGAATAATGCACTTTCAATGCACTTTAGTTATCCTTTAGAAGTGGATTTTTTGTTCCACACATGGAAAATCAGTTATAAATGTTCACTAAAGCGTTTTGAAAGTGGATTATCCAACGTGTGTGGAAGCAGCCAGAGTGCTGGTCCAACCCAGCAGGGCTGCTCTTTTGTTGCCACCATGTGTCTTGCCTACGTCGCCTGTTCAACTTCCTCGCACGTGGCCTGGGGAAGCTGTTTCCAGGCAGGCCTAAGGCCCAGCAGCACCTCTGAAAGATCTGCTGGGGCGAGGGAGAGAAACTTGGCTAGGAGAAACCATACAGTGGTACGAAGGGATGAATTGATGTTAATAGTTCAACTCTGTAAATCTTTGCAGGTTTGCAGCTATGTACCCTATCATGTTGTTTATTAAAATGTCTTTGAAATTGACTGTACTGACTGTACAGCGTAATTCGCCTTGAGTCTCAGTGAGAAAGGCAGACTATAAACTCAGTGAGAAAGGCAGACTAACCAACTTAAGAACATAACTAGTTTCTCTGCTGGCTCCTGCCATACGTTTGCTTTAGTCTTCAGTCTGGGCCTGGTAAGAAGCTTTTCTAGCAGGACAGGGAAATCTTGGGAACATCTCAGCGAGCTGTGAAGGAACTAGTCTGAGCTCCTGTTTTCCCCTCCTGTTACAGATATTTCAGCCAGGGAGTGGCCCATGGGCTCTTGGCTCTTCATCAATGGCTTACCTCTAGTGGCCTTAAATAAGTTAAGCCAGTAGGTTCAGGAATCGTTTAGGATGAGGTTATTATGCTGGGTTTTTTTTCTGTTGTGTTTTGTAAGCAGCTTTGGGTTCCCATAGGAGAGAAAACAATAGTAAAATTCTTAAGTGTCTTTGAACCATGCCCACCCCTGACTAGTAGGGGTGTGCACTGAGAAGATTTTTGTTATAATTTCTGATCCGGATTTCAGGGAGGAAATATTTACCATTATTGTTTATTTCTGGGTAGGATATTACCAGTCCAGAAGTAAACTCCATGTTTTTTCCCCTTTGCAACTGTTATTGTCAATGGGAAATTTATTCAAAGTTCTGGGAAGCTGTTTATAAAGATAATGGCACCAAATCTGCACAGAACACAGTTATCCCTCTAAGGGAGAATCAGGAAGCAGCCCTATGAGTGAGAGAGGGCCAAACTAGTAATTACATTTTGGGATGTTTCCCTCAAACCAAATTGCTTTCCCTGCAGCCTCTGTTTATTTAAAACGTCATTTCAAAGATGGAGCTGAAATTTCAGAAGCTGAAACACAAGGTGGGGAGGCATACTGCCGAAAAGGGCTCCCTTGGATCTTTAAAATGACAACCCCTGAAGCTGCTATGTGGCTATGGAGAAAGTGAGTTGGGCAGGGGAACCCCAAGCCACACCAAAAAAAAGATGTCTAGTTTGGCCTGATGAAATTGCTGAGGGGATGAAATTGCTGAGGTAAAATTTGTTGGTAGAATAGAATACTTTAACAGTAATAGGCAAAATAGTTTTCTGGCAGCTTAGTTTCAATGTTTACAGTCCTTAAGAGTGAGAGGTGTTTTGTTTAATACTCTGGTTAAAGCAGAAATTCACTTGAAAGGAAAGGAAAAGAGAGGCCAGTCTGTGGAACAAACACTAGAAGGAAACTGGAGAATTCACAAGAAGCACTCTAGGTTACTCAGTGGTTCCTAATTAAAGTTCGTTAGGCGACTTATTTCAGAAAATATTTTTTGTTTTGTTGCTGAGGAACAAACTTGGACTTGGTTGGAACCTTAATAAACGAAACTCTACTTTTTATATTTTACTAGCTTGATACCCATGCTTTGCTACAGTATTTAAATGCTTTAAATCCAGTTATAATACTTATGGGTATGTAACATTTTTACCTCAGGACACATGCAGTGACTTCCAATAGCAACTGCAGACTGTTTAGAACGTGGGGAGTGAGGACCAATCAGGCCGCATATGCAAATGATGTCTGTGTTCCAATTGTCTTGGGGAGGGTGATGAGATATGGAATGTTATGAGCCCCAATCAGCCTGCATATGCAAATGACCTTGAAAGGCTGGCCCAATCAGGGAAGAGTGGCCGAGCTGGCAGTGGGCGGGGATGCAAGCAGGCAGCAGCCACACAGAGAAGCTGCATCCCTTTGGGAAAACACTTTTTACCCCCTTAGGGGCAAATTTCTTAAAATCCCTTCTTAGTGAGTCTTTGCATCACAAAAGTAATGTTCTGCCCAAATTTCATGTTTCTAGGTCCAGGGTTTGGGCTGGGCATTGATGAGTCAGTCAGGGCACTTTATATAGATAGATAGACTTTTGCTTTCGTCCTATAGACCTTTGCTCAGCTAGTGATGTCTCATCTCTAGAGCCTTATTGTATTTTTGCCGTCTTGTACCTTTGAGCAGAATGTCAACCTTGCCCTTTGTTTCCCATCTCAACAGCACAGGAAGGGGACTGTGATGATGAAAATATGCTGGACCATTTCATCACCTTCTTTTTTGCAGGTTTGTGAATCAGCCTCCCTTTTAATACATAAACATCTTGATATCCCAGAGAAGATCTGCACTTACTAGAAGCAGGCTTCTGCAGGCCCAGCCAACAAGAATGCAGATGTGTGTTCCAATCAGCATTGGCATCCACATCAGGGCATTCATCTGGGTCAATTGATTGTCTGAATAGATATTAATAAATGATCAGCCATCTGGGCTCACTACCTTTTCTGTATGATTTGTTGCTATAAATGGCTTAAATTACTGCCCAGTCCATGGGAATCAGGCTTAAATTTCAGGAATCTGGATTCAGGATAACCTCTAGATAGAAGAGCTGTTCAGAATGATGATAAGTCATACCACCTGATACCAGGTTATAACCATTTCTTGCCTTGAAATTTTTGCATCAATAGCATACCTTGGCATGGACTAGACCAGAGGGAAATGCCTCCCACTTCCAAACTCCATTGCAATATTCATGGGTCTCCAAACTGTATTTAGTACTTGCCATGTTCCTTGTGCCTTCAAGGCTGGGAAATGTTTTCCAGCTAATAATAGCATTCAGTTTATATACCGCTCTTTAGGACAACTTAACGCCCACTCAAAGAGGTTTACAAAGTATGTTGTTATAATCCCCACAACAAGGTCACCCAGCTGGCTTCACGTGGAGGAGTGTTGTGTAAGAGATCTTCCAAGTGTATGCATGTATGATGGACCGCTCCCCCTTCACTCCCCTACACTGAGGCGGATTTTCCCTGCAAATTCCAAGTTTGCTTGCTATGGCTAAGCAGCCCCAAGTAGCATGTCTCTATGTATGGTTCTAAAGTTCTTTTTGTCCCCCTTGGATAAGCAGTTATGTTTTTGGCGTTTTAGCCCAGCCAAGAAACTTGATAGGGGAAAAGCAGGAGCCCTCTTCTTCTTTGTATGAAACGGCATTAGAAGCTGAATAAGTCTCAAAAGCAACAGCAACTTTATTCAATAGGCAGGAATGGGATATGGGCAGCCAGGGGATGAAATTGCTGAGGTAAAATTTGTTGGTAGAATAGAATACTTTAAAAGTAATAGACAAAATAGTTTTCTGGCAGCTTAGTTTCAATGTTTACAGTCCTTAAGAGTGAGTGGTGTTTTGTTTAATACTCTGGTTAAAGCAATATTTCTTCACAGATTTCCCTTTTCAACTCAGGTGTCCTGATGTTAATTCAACACTGTTTTCCCTTTACAAAAGACCTGGGGTCCTCCTTAGAGCCAAACCCCCTTGTAGACACTGGGCAGGAATTCTTCTTCGTCTAAGAAGACATAACCGTATTCACTTGACTTGAGTGGGAGTTTCCTCTTACTACCCACTCACTCTGCCAAAAAGACACACCCAGTTCTATCTCGGCTGTGTAAATGGATTTCAACTTGTGCTGGTTTTTATACTTGGAATCCCCAACTAAAAATCTTCCTTCAGACAAGATCATTACAGTTAGGCAAACGTTTTCTTTTTCCTCATTTCAGAGGGGAACCTGTCTGACCCTCCTTGTCAGACCCTCTCACACACTCAACTAAAAAAACCCTCTGTCAACACCAGCTGTCATCCTGATGGCTGGTTCTGAATGGCCAATCAGAAAGAGGAGGGAGCAACCTGTCAATCAAGCTCTCATTCCAGGCAGTTGTTAATGCCTTCCCTTCTCTCTCTCTTAGTGTTGCACTAATGAAATTTTTTAAGTGAATTCTGTCACAGCATGTTTGGAAGGGATATCTACAGATTTGATTGCCTGCAAATAGTTTCCAGTTAGGGAGCCAACTTCATGAACACTGCTTTGTGTTTCTACTGTACAGAAGGATTTCCTCTTTCCATTTCTTTCCTGTCAACTGTGATGAAAAGAGCAAGAGTCAAGTACCACCTATAAGACTAACAACATTTATTTATGATACATTTATTATGACTCTGAATTTCCCCAGGTCAGTAACAAAAACCTGATCATTTGCAGTGTTGTCTTCTAATACCCCATATGCTGGCCAATTTCTTATTGGTGTGTGCAAGAGAATCTGCCCATAGGGCTACTCATAACCACGTGCAAAAGACATGCATTCACCAGTTACTGAATCGTGCAGGTATGTATGACAGAGTGCTAGCACTGGCCGTGGCTCTCGGCTACATGTACACATACTAGAAAACACATTTACCAATGTGTGATGCGTGAAACAGGCCTTAGGATGCTCCCTTTCTCCCCAGTACAGTAGCTTGTGACAATGGCCAGGGCTGACTGAAGGCTTTTTGGCACCCAAATTACAGCTTTAGTGCCCTCCCATTCATTATAGAGAAAAATGGCAAAAGAAGAAGAGCAGGCTACCAGGGGTTCGGACAGCTGGTTCCATGGCAAAGGCCACTTATGTACACCTCATTTGGGGTTTGGGCAGCCAGCTTCCAGCAGCAGCTCCTGCCCACCCCACATGGGGTGAAGGCTGCCCCTAGCTTAGCCCAGGGTGGCAGGGGTGGAAGTGATTCTGGAGCCCCATCGTGGACTTTGGTGTAGTGTGGTTAAAAGCGGTAGGACTCTAATCTGGAGAGCTGGGTTTGATTCCCCACTCCTCTGCTTGAAGCTAGCTAGGTGACCTTGGGTCAGTCACAGTTCTTTCAGAGCTCTCTCAGCCCCATTCACCTCACAGGGTGATTGTCGCAAGGATGATAATAACACACTTTGTAAACTGCTCTGAGTGGGTGTTACTGTCCTGAGGGGCGGTATATAAATTGAATGTTGTTGTTGTTGTTGTTATCATCACCACCACCACCACCACCAAGACTGGCCCCAAATGCTCTCACACTCAGTTTCTTATTAATAAAAAGGTGTGCGTTTTATTAGCTGACAGAAGGACCAGAGAATATCAGGAAACTAAGCTGGTTGTTGATGTTGGTTTTTGTTGCCAGAGGCAACTTAAATTTCTGCCAATACCTTGGAAGTATTCTAAGCTGGACCACTTGCATTTAAGAAATGGACGGGCCCAATGTCTTGTTTTGTTCCCATCACCATTCCTCACCTCACCAGATCTTCCATTACGCAGGTCACGACACCACCGCCAGTGAGTTGTCTTTCACCATCATGGAATTGGGGCGGCAACCTGAAATAATGGCGAAGTAGGTAAACTGGGCCTTTTACATGCTCTGTTTTACTCTCTTTTCTTCTCATAACCATTTCCTGATTATAGCTTCAGTAGTCTCTGTTTTTCAGTTTTAATAAAAAGTTGTGTTTCAGGAAGTCAGTTTAGATGGTGCATTTTTTTGAGCACAGGAGTCCTGACCACTTTGGGGTGGTACTTCATGTGATGGCTGGATCCAGCAATAATGGACGTAGCCATCAACCACACCCTCACTTTTCTTGTCACAGGACTGCCTATGTGTCTGATAGCTAATCCAATAATTAATCTAGTGAAACGTACATCTGTCTTGAAAATTTCATTAATAATGAAAAGCAAGGATTATACTGTGGATGAAAAACCTTCAGTAAACTCTTTAAATATGATATGGTGGTGGAAAGTGCTGTCAAGTCATAGCTGACTTATGGCGACCTCTGGTAGGGTTTTCACATCAAGAGCCTAACAGAGGTGGTTTGCCACTGCCTGTCTCTGCAACCCTTTGTTGGGGGTCTCCCATCCAATCACTAACCAAGGGTGACCCTGCCTAGCTTCTGAGATCTGATGAGATCGGCTCACCTGGGCTGTCCAGGTCAGGGCAAATATTATATAAGAACATGAGAAGAGCCCTGCTGCATCCAGCTGGGTCCATCTAGTACATCTGATTTCACACGGTGGTCAACCAGTTGCCCTGGTGGGCCAGCAAACAAGGAATAGAGTCCAAGGCCCTCCCCTGATTTTGCCTCCAAGGTAAATCTGTTAAAAGGTTTACTGCCTGTATAAGCAGAGACTCCCTTTAGTCACCATGACCAGTAGCCATTGATGTCCATGAATCTGCCTAACCCCTCCTCCCAATAGCTGCGCTATTCGGGAGATCCAGTTTGGTGTAGTGGTTAAGAGCACGGGACTCTAATCTGGAGAGCCGGGTTTGATTCCCCACTCCTCCGCTTGAAGCCAGCTGGGTGACCTTGGGCGAGTCACAGTTCTCTGGAGCTCTCTCAGCCCTACCCACCTCACAGGGTGTTTTGTTGTGGGGATAATAGTAGCATACTTTGTAAACCGCTCTGAGTGGGCATTAAGTTGTCCTGAAGGGCGGTATATAAATCGAATGTTGTTGTTGTTATTATTATTTCCCATCACTACATCCCCTGGCTGTAATTTAGAACGACATCCTAAGCAGAATTAGTCCATTGAGGTCAGTGAGCGTAGAAAGGTGTCACTCTTGCTTAGACTAGCACTGTAAGCTGTTAATTTATTGAAAGATTCATCTAACTCAAGTATAGTCTATGAAATAAAAGGCTTTTATAAGTTTGCCTTTTTTTAATCTCTTGGTACATCGTTATTAATTAAACTGGATCTTTATAGCTCTTGCATGATTAATTAATTTAGCAGTCACAGGCTTATTCTCTTGGAAGTATGTTGATAGCATGTTATGGCTTTAATTGCTGTGTTAAAGAAAATTAAATAATTACAAAGAACACACAGAGTTACGTGGTGACCACCGACAACAGGAACTGAATAAAGAAACTATGGTGAGGCTTAGCCTGGCAGGGTGAACCTTGATCTTCCCAGTGGCAGAAGTCTGTATTTTAGCATGAAGTCCATTTTCCTGTCTGTGCTTGTTAGACTTCAGGCTGAAGTGGATGAGGTTGTTGGTGTGAAGAGGGACGTTAGCTATGAAGATCTGGGGAAACTCCAGTACTTATCACAGGTAAAGCTGAGAAATGAGATTTCCAGGTAACGCCAAGTTGGTCTGAATATGCTTTTCTGTACTGTAACACCTTTGGATTGAGGAACAAAACTGGCTTCCAAATGGGACTTGAAGCATGATACTTATCAACACTTTAAGTAAAGAGAATCTCTAAGCTTCTGGAGAATTTTTAACTGTTGAATGAACAGACAACACTGTGCAGTGATGAACTTTTGTTCAAAATGCCGGAAGAACGAATTTGAACGCTGTATTACTCTAATTCTACCACTCTGTGGCAGTAGAGTATCATCCAATTGCTGGTAGAGTTTTCTCCACTCATCATCTCACAAGCACCACAACTGCATTAAACATACTCTCTTATTTATAGACAGTACATAATTTGAGCTATGTCAATCATTTATTGTGGGTAACTCATGCATCTTCTCTTGAAATCTTGTTGGGGAATATCTCATTTTCAAAGAACAGTGTTTGAGCATGCAACATCTCCTTTAAAATAGTACGCTTTTTTGTAGTTTTCATGTGTGCCTGCATTGTAATACCTGTTACATATTCCCCCTATTTTCCAAGGCCAGCAAAGTTTTGTGAACTTGTTTTATTTGTTTACTTTTGAAAGAATCGGCGGAATTATTCATGGAAGAAATACTGAGCTAAATCAGAGCTGTAGGGACAATCCTGCAGATAAGATGTTTTGTCTGAGGCTGCTTCCACACACGTTGGACAATCCACTTTCAATACGCTTTCGTGAACATTTGTAACTGCTTTTCCATGGCTGCTTCCACACAGGTTGGATAATCCACTTTCAATACTCTTTAGTGAACATTTGAAACTGATTTTCCATGTGTGGAACAAAAAATCCACTTCCAAAGGATTGCTAAAGTGCATTGAAAGTGCATTATTCAACGTGTGTGGAAATGGCCTGTGTTCTGATGTCATATTAATTGGCATTAAGCCAGAACATGCATGGACTTGGCTGGTCACCATGTTCAGACACATGCCTTGCTCATCCTTCCTTCTCCCCTCCCTCCTTGTGCAGAGAATCCCTGTTAGAAGCCAGCTGTGGTTTCCCGTGACAAGCCTATGCAGAATAATTGGGGTTGAATTTTTGTTTCACAAACCAGGGCTCCAAACCAGAGTTTAATCCACATTTCACATCTCAGTTTGTGGGAGGACCCGGGAGGAAAACAAAGTGCCGCTAACTCAGACCTCTGCATTAATACATCATGGTAGACGGATTTGTGGAGGTGAGGTCCATCAATAGCCATGACAAGTAAAGGGAACCTGCATATTCAGAGAAAGGACCTCTGAATACAAGTGTGAGGAGGCATCACTGGGGAGGGCCTTGGACTCCATGCCTTGTTTGTTGGCTCTCCAGGGCTACTGTTTTGCCAGCTTTGTAAACAGGACTAGATACTAATCCAGAAGGACTCCCCTTATGTTCTTAGAACTTGGTTTCTAACCAGAATTTTCCATGTGAGAAGGAAAGGAGTAAGGTATGTGCAGAAGCCAGCAGCAAATCGGGCTTGTGCACATCCAGTTTAGTGTTGGTTAGAAATGACGTCTGAATGCAGACTTTTATCTGATCACACAAGAAGGTCTGAAGTGGCTTGTGAGTAACTGTGTTTTCTTCACTTGTTCCTTTAGAGGCGACCTTACAAGACAGGTCACATCTACAAAAACCACCCAGTAAATTCATGACCACCTAGAGCTTTAAGCAAGGCATTCCAGGTCCATTCATATCTACTTGACATGCTAGATGTTAAAGGAAAGGGTGGCTCCTCCGTCTACCCTGTGTTAATTCCATATTACCTCCCCTTAGGTCCTCAAGGAAGTCCTAAGATTGTACCCACCAGTTCCAGGCACTGCACGGCGGATGGAAAAAGAAGGCATTATAGAAGGGATCAAAATTCCAGCAAACACCACTTTGTTAGTGAGTCTGTTGAATGGACCATTGTCTGTGATTAAGTAAAATCTAGGCTGCATGCAGGTGTACATAGCTTGACTCTGGCCTACAGGCCCAAAGTAAAAGTTGTACTTAAGGCAAGGCCATTTAGTAAAACCTCATGGCACTTCTCTGACAGCCAAACTACACGAGACGAATTACATGCGTATGATACGTGAATGCACTTACATGAGTTTCTCCATTGCCTTCCTGTTCACTCACACACTGTGACCACAGTGCAGTCGATCCTGTACTCGAATTGGCATGTGTTGCTTCCCCATTCTTCCCAGACGAGAGATGGTATTCCATGATGCACCTTTTCTTCACGCATGCTCAAACCTTCCTCTGCAGCTTTTCTGAGAGGGAGACTTGTTTACTCAATTAAACGTATTGGGGGGAAAACCCACCGTGTTTCCAGGGACGGGGGTTGAAAATAGGGGTTCCACACCTCTGCTGAGATCTTACAGCTCAGGTGTCCAGGAAGGGGGGGCATCAATGCAAATGGGGGGTGGGTAATCCCCACTTTGGAAGCCACAGCAACGTTTCTTGCTGTCAGCCAGAATCAACTCTTTTCTGCCTGTTTGTCCCCAGCCATCTCCGAGCCCCATTATTATCTATGGAAAAAACTATGTGGGCTATCCAGGGGGATGGGGGTGGCATTTCGCAAAATAAATCTACAAAATTTTCAGTGGATCTACTGCTAACTGTCCTCTAAAGGCCCCCCATGTTTCAGGGAGAATGGACCTTGGGGAGCCATTTTAGGCCCCCCCCTCCAAGAAGGTGCCATCAGCCACCCCATTTTTTACTATTGTGGAGAGAAAATGACAGGAACTAGGGAAACCCATTGATCATGCCTTTTCCAGAGTTCAGTCTCCCTGAAACTTAGGGGGAAGTAGGTCTGCAAATTTGGAGGATTTTGCTTGCAAAATGCCACCCCAGCTCCCGAGACAGCTTCCCTAGTTTCCCCCACAGGGAATAATGGAGATTGGAGGTGGCTGGGGGCACCTTCTTTCAGGGCCCATAAAGTGGGCCCCCAAAGAAAACTTGGGGAGCCTTTAGAGAACAGCTAGAAGTTGTTCCCCAGGAAATTTAGTAAAATTCGGTCCTAATAATATTTTTGTACAATGTTTTTAAATGTTTTATATGAAATGTTTTAATGCTGTTATCCGCCCTGAGCCTGCTTGTGGGAAGGGCAGAATATAAATATGATAAAATAAATAAATAAATAAAATGCCCCCTCAGACCCCCGGAAAGCCCTGAATTGCATTTCCCATTTCCCAGGAAATAATGGCCACATTTTACCCAATTTACTTTTTATTGCTGAGCCAAACTGGAGAACAAGTACCCCCACCCCGACCCCGTCCTTTTCAGGTTTATGTATCAGGCATGTTTCTGAACTTTTACTCAGATGCTCAGTTATGTTGCCACGATCTTTCTTCCCACCTCCTCCTCATCTTGACTGAAGATGCTGCATAGAGAGGAGGAAGAGGAAGTTATGGGGGGAGGAGGGTACAGGAAGGAGGTGTAGGGAAATGCTGGCATCAACTAGAAAACTGGAGAATTTAAAACATGCCATATCAAAAGCCAAACAGTTTGGGTGTCAGCCAGATCTAAATGCGAAAAGAGGGGAGAGGGAAGCAGAAGCTGCCCAAAATCGACACTCTGCCATAATGACTTGCTGATTATGACCATGGACACCCGCAACCGCGACTATACCACTACCCCAACACGTGTGCAAACTAGGGCTACAGGACACATGTTCACCCGGGGTGAAATGGACATGGGCAGGTAGGAGCAGACATGCTTCTAGACACTCACATAGCCTCATGTCTCGTGTAGTTTGGCTCTGAGTCCTCAGCGTTCATTAAACCGGTATGAAGTGCCCAAAGAAAATGTGTAGTATTTTACAGACTGAAAAAGATACAACTGGATGATATGCTCTGTAGTACTACTTCAGTTTCTGTCCCTGCCATTTTCCTCCTTCCTTTTTTTTTCTTAATAAATTTATTCCACATTAATTTAAAACATAACCATACAAAACCCATTCCACATTAACTTAAAAAAACCATACAAGAAATGTATGGTTAAAAGAAATCTGAGCTTTTCCTTCTCTATTTGTGAAGGACTTCAGGATTACTACACATTTCTGATTTTACTTTATTATCATTCCTTCAGTAGCATAAGGGGCTTTGGTACTGCTGGATGGAATTTTACTACTTTCAGTAATAATCTTGTGTTTGCAGAGTGCAATTTTTTTTTGTTCAGATAAGCCTCTATTGAATAGTGCTGTGACTAGAGTATCAGTCAATGGTCAGCATAGAATACTAGGCCTACTTAGGCATCCAAGTCTTAAAATCCAGTCCAGTCCAGTTTATTCATTTATTTTTTAATTTTAAATAAACAACTTTTATTAATTATAAACAGAAACAATAACAATAAACATTAAATTGCAAATACATGGAATAATATATTGGTTATACAAGCTTGCAGGTTTCGAAGAAAAACATTTAAAACACTTGCTTACTATAATTTGTAGTTCATATACCACAAGAATAAGTCACAGTATATTGGTATAGTTGGTTTAGTTCATAGTGCTAGACTTTCAATATAACTTGGTGTAGATGGTTGGGAGGAAGTGTTTCAGTTTCGTCAATGAAATTTAAGAAAGACCACCATTTTTCATAATAGTTAGATGTCGAGGAATTAGCCGATAAATTGTCTGTTATTTTATCTATAAAATCCAGTCCAGTTTAGATTAATAAGTAACCTTTCAGTATATCAGATTTACTTATGTCTTTACTGTTTCACTTATAATAGGACCCCCTCCCTCAGAGTTGCCAGATCTCAAACTTTTATCCTGAGCATTAGATTTTAGAGTTTATTCTGAAGATTTCAAGGCAGCAGGTTGAAATCTCAAGGCCACCAGGTACCTCACACAGTTATGGGGTTCTAATGCCTGTAATTATTGTAATTAGAGATGGGAGGCACCAACAACTCAACAACCTTTTACATTTTGTACATAGCTAATTCCCACGTTTTTTTAAAAAAAACAAATATAGTAACGAGCTATTTCTACACAATTGTGACTTCATACACTAACAGATGCCTTGTGCCATGGCACAATATCTAGCAGTGTGTGAAAGTACTATGATGAATACTGCTATTCAGTAGGCCCCACTTCATGACATCATCACCCACATGCCATGAGTCTCCAGGCTTGGAATTGTGGGAAGCAGGCAGTTGTACTCCACCCTGTGTGTACTCTGGGGCCGCCTCACCATGAAATGTCGGGCTGTGGGCCTGATCTGCAACTCCCCTTTTTTGATCAGGTATATGAGTTTCCTCAAAGAACTGAGTTCAGGAACACTGGTTTCCAGCAGAACCCAGAATCTTATAAGATGGCCCCAGTCAAGGGTCATTTCGTAAAAAAAAGAGCTGGAGGAACTCATTAGCATAACTCATTAGCATATGCTACACCCCTTGGCATCACCAGAAATGTGTCATTAGCATAACTGATTTGCATATGCCACACCCCCTGACATCACCTATCCTGGCTGTTTTGGACCCAATCCTGGCCATTCAGGACTGAAATTGGGCCCAAAATGGCCAAAAAGGGGCTGAAAATGGCCAAAAAGGGGACGAAAATCATCAGGATCAGGCCACTGCTGAACAGGAGAGTGACCCACCACCCGTCAGAGGACTGATCCGGGTTATTTCAGCCCCAATCCAGGACAAAACGGGCCCAAAATGGCCGAGAGTCAGGTGGGCAGGGCCACCTGACATGTGACCTCTTTGGGGAACTGCCAGAACTGCGTTCCTGTGCATTCCCCCTCAAAATGAGCCCTGGCCCCAGTTGAGATCACAAGGCCACTTCCCTCCTTCTCTCTCCAGCTGATTCTGTAAAATTCTGTTTGGTGGTCCTTATGGCAATCATGAAACCATTTCCCACATTTCTCAAAGCAATGTTTCAAGTGTTTTTTTTAAAGGATTATTTTTTTAATGCACTGAAAAGTCTACATAAGGAACTAGAAGGAACTTTTGTGAACGAATAAACATATAGAATAAATCATACAAAATAAAGCACATTTAGAGTGATTCCGCACACGTTGGATAATGCACTTCCAATCCTCTTTATAGATCATTTGGAACGGAATTTTTTGTGTGCGGAACAAAAAATCCACCTCAACAGATTGAAAAAGTGCATTGAAAGTGCATTAGCCAACGTGTGCGGAATCAGCCTTATATAAGTTTGTAATTATGCAAGCTGCAAAATTACTTGGTAGCTCATGCACAGCCTCGGTACAGAACTTTCATCTTTTTGTTAGAACAAAATCAAATATGTATTTGTCTGTTCCTGAAGATGATGATTGTATTTTTATCTTACTTCACACCAACAAGTTTAAGTGGTTCTCTTCTCTTGGCAGTTTGAAACCTATGTCATGGGACGCATGGGAAGGTTTTTCAAGGATCCACTGATTTTCGATCCTGACCGATTTGGCAAAGAGCAACCAAAGTGAGAATTTCGTTCAAGGTTCTTTCGTTTTCACAAAATGGATGTGTTACAATCGACATTGGAAATAATCTCCACTGATCAGACCAAAGGTTCATCTAGGCCATGTTTCTCACTGCAAGCCAACCCAATGTATCTTTCTGCCCAACAAGCAGGACCTGAAGACAATAATTAATTTTCTGTCGCTGTTTCCCAGCAATTTGAATTGAAATAGGCTGTCTTTGAACATGGAGGTTCCATGCAGCCATGATGGCTAAACAAGTACAGATAAACTCATTGTCCATCGATTTATCTTAACCCTCTTTAGAGCTATGTAAGCTAGTGGCATCAAGTGGCAGTAAGATCCATAAATTAACTATAGGTTGCAGGGGGAAAGTATTTCCCTGTCCTGAATGTACAATCCTTGGTTTGCATTTCAGACCCTTGGTCTGAACCAGTGGAACTCTTTTTATGTTCCTGAGAGGGTCTGTAGCCCCATGGCACAACATCGGGTTTGTGTTACAATAGACATTGGAAATAATCTCCACTGATCAGACCAAAAGTCCATCTAGACCATGTCAAATCTCCAGCATCTACAGACCCTGGAGATCCACTACCAGTACCTAGACAGTACTGACCTTGACCAGTGCAGCTTCATGTATATTCTCTGTTTTTCAAACAGACCCATAGCGGCTTACATTAATACAGAGAGAGCCCAGATTTTTATAGAAGAACACGATACTTATTTTTTAAATGTCTCATTCATTTTGTTCCTTCTTTTATATTTTTTCTAACACTACAAAGCCCAAAATGTTTTGTTATCTTTTCCTTGTTGGTTATTTTAGTTGCACTTAACAGCATCTTTCCTAGAACGACAGTTGCCTTTTTTGCGGAGGGGTGATAACGTTCTGTACACAGTATTCCAAAATCTAGAAATTTTTAAAATAATTTTATAGAGAGCCAGTGTGGTGTTGTACTTAGTGTCGGACTAGGATGTGGGAGAGCCAAGTTCAAATCCTCACTCTGCTATAGAAGCTTGCTGGGTGACCTTGGATCAACCACACAATCTCAGTTTTACCTACCTCACAAGGTTATTGTAAGGATAAATGGAGGACAGGAGAATAATGTAAGCCACCTTACATTGGGGAGAAATGTAAATAAATAATGGCATTATAATTATAGTTGCTCTAATGTTAATCTATTTCCTGATAATCCCCAGCAACAAATTTGTCTTGCACCATTGGCAACATTGTTCTGAGTTGTTACAACCAATTTTTACCTTGATAATATAAATGTAACCTAGAGAGAGAGAGAGAGAGAGAGAGAGAGAGAGAGTGAACACATAGCACATTACTCCAAGCTTATTTTGATTGAGTCTCATTTGCCATGATGATCATTCTGCTGGACTAGCCAAACTTGTCTTTTGCAGCAAAATTAAACAGATGTCCAGTGGCACCTTAAGCACACATACAAGCACACATTCGTTAAAAAATGAATGACATTGATTCCAGCATAAGCTTTTTTGAGTCAGAGGTCACTTCATGAATCTGGTGAAACACGTTCTGACTCACAAAAGCTTCTGCTGGAATAATTTTAGTGCCACTGGGCTCCTGTTTAATTTAAGAGTAGTAAGTCTATTTTGTGGGAGGGAAGGTGGCACGGTATAGCTCAATCTCATCTGATCTCAGAAGCTAAGCAGGGTCAGTACTTGGATGGGAGACTACCTAGAAAGACACTGCAGAGGAAGGCAATGGCACACCACCTCTGCTTCTCACTTGCCTTGAAAGCCCCAGCAGGGGTCGCCATAAGTCAATTCTGACTTGATGGCACTTTACACACACAAGTGTATCTCATATGAACGAAACCGTGTAGATGATTGATTGTCTGTCTTGAATTTATTCTCAGGCCGTACTATTCCTACTTCCCATTTTCCTTGGGGCCTCGTTCCTGCATTGGACAAACATTTGCACAGGTAAGATGGTCACCATTGTTGGAAGTGGAGGACTGTGCAACATTCCTTGGCACAGAGCGCACCTGTGCTTCAGAGAGGGCAGTAGCGCTAGCAAGGTTAGATAGGTCAGTTCCAATATCCTTCCTCTTGTCTGTTCTGCTGATATATCTTTGTTACCCAGAATTGTGAATTGTGGATATTTATTAGTTTTATTTATTTAGTAATTTTCTTAATTTGTGATTCCTCTTAGATTTCCACTTTTCACCTACCCAGATAGTCTTGATGTTTTTAAAAATAATTACTACTACTACAACAACAACACTTATATACTGCTCTTCTGGACAGATTAGAGCCCCGCTCAGAGTGGTAAACAAAGTCAGTGTTGTCGTTATCCCCAAACGCAGCTGCGGAGCTGGGGCTGAGAGGAGTGGCTTACCCAAGGCCACCTGCAGAGCTCATGGCAGTAATGGGATTTGAACCAGCAGAGTACTGATTTTCAGACCAACCACTTAACCACTATGCTATAGCAGCTCTCTTCAGGGGGACCGCGTATTAAATCATTGGTTTTGCCTCCTATGACTTTATTTTGGAGTAGTTTGAGACATGGGGATATCCTGCATTCCGTTTTCGCTGTGTTCCTTCTGTATGGCAGTTGCCACGGTGTTTTTCCCCAGTCATCAGTTTTTAAAAGTATTCTGTTACTGTCAACAGCACAGCAAGGATTTTTTCAGTATTTTAATTTTTAAGCATATTTTTGTTCCAAAGAAGGCAAGTAAGAACAAATTTGAATTCATTTTTTAGCATTTATGATTTCCAAGTACCTACCATGAATTTTAAAGAACCTTGCACATAAAAAAGCCTTGAATATAATTGTGTCCCATGCAATGAGTGAGAAGACCTTCTTTTCTATGCCCTCTTGTGTCAATAGTGCTTCGGTAAGTTCACTATACCAATTTTGTTCTTGTTGTTCCAGATGGAAACTAAAGTGGTGATGGCCAAATTTCTGCAACGGTTTGAATTCCAGCTGGTTCCCCCACAGAGCTTTAAAATTTTAGACATGGGAACATGCAGACCCTTAGATGGCCTGGTATGCAGGCTGAAGCCACGAAACCATCTTGTATTTGATGAAGATTAAGAAGAACATTGATGATGGGATAAAATCCATTGCCTTTTGGGGCTACTACTGTGTTGCCTAAACAGTAGGTCTCCTTAATTGGTTGGGGGAATTAGCATTACTGGAGACAAGCAAGAGGGGGTAACTAGGGATCTCCACCAATGTTTACGGGGATTATCCACTTAGAGAACTCTCAAATAAATCAGGCAGATGTTTAGCCGGAAAGGTTTCTTTATTTAAAGAGGAATAAAAGGCAATTAAACAAGCCCAAAACACACACAGTGCACATACAAGACTAGCTAAGAAAACAGAAGAAAATGGGAAAGAGTAATTTGGGATAGGGTGTTAATTACCAGTTCTGAAGAAGGAAGGGTCCGTGGGAGCAGCAGCAAAATGACCAGTGTTTCATGGGGAGAAGGAGAAAGCTCAAGTGATTTGAGGGTGGGTGTATGGATCCAGAACATGTACACAGAGTGGGTGTCTAGGGAGACCAATTATAGGGCAAAACGTACCCTAAGAGCAAACTGATGTCTTCCCTCCAAAGAAAATGACTTAATGGTTTGTCCAGAGGTAGCACAAAAGTTGGGAGAGGTTTGATAAGTTCATCTGGGGTGAACTTCTAGGTGTAAAAAGATGCTTGATGACTCAGCAATCACCAGATAGGAAAAGCTCCCAGGGTTTGAGTGCTTAATCAAGATAAGTGTTTGAGATGAAGTGAAGCCAGTTGTAGACAAGATAAGTCCATACCTGACATGGAAAGGCTCAGCAGAGCAGATCCCAGTGATTCTGCAAAACTGTTATCGCAAGACAGCCCTGAGTTGTTTTTCTGAGATGAAACTTTTCATTTAATACTGTGTTATGACAATGACGAACTTGAGTCAACCAGGAGTTGCACACACATTCCTAAAATTTCCATGGAGCCTCAGCCCCGTAATACCAGAATGATTCCTTGGGTAGGCACTGCATAGATACCATGGTGGCTTCAAACAGTTCTTAGTTGCCGTCTTTGTTGCCATCGTAGAAAAACTGGACTCTTTACCTGCAAGAATGAAGGCTTCCTGGTAAGAGGCTAGTTGCATGATGGATGTGTGAGAATGGCTCCACAGTTTTCTAGCACAGTTCTGTAATGAGAAAAGGCTTCAAGGCTAGGGGGAAGCAAGGCTGAAGCATTCTGGCTAAGTAAGCTTATCCATCCAGCTGGGGTTCTCATGGGAAGATAGTATGTGCTCCATTGATGTACGCTGTGGAACGTCATCATTAGGGCTGTGCTATTCGGGTTTCACTTTGGGTAAAGATACCTGAAGTGGACCCAAATCGGCAAGCTTCAGTATTCCTGAAGTTCGGAATACCGAAGCAAAGCTTTCCGAAGCATTCAGAAATGCTTCGGAAAGCTTCGGGCTTGTTTAAAGGGCCCCGCCGCTGCTTGCAAGCAGCAGCGGGGCCCTTTAAACATCAACCACCCCCACCTCCCCCCCCACCTACATTGCGGTGGCTCTGGGCCAGCTCCTCGGCCGCTGCCGTGCTGCCACCCAAGCCTGCAGGGTGGTGGGGAAAGCTGGAGCCGCCGCCTCCGGCCTTTCCTGCCCCTCAAATGGCCGCGGCACAGCGGCAGCATGGCAGCCATTTGAGGGGCAGGAAGGGCTGGAGGAGGCGGAGAAAGCCCTTCCTGCCCCTCAAATGGTCGGTGCGGTGCCGGCGCCGGCGCCCAGTGGCCATTTGAGGGGCAGGAAGGGCCGGAAGCAGCAGCTCCAGTGTTCCCCACCACCCCGCAGGCTTGGGCGGTAGCGGGGCAGCGGCAGAGGAGCCAGCTGACTCCAGGCCGCGCTGCCTTGTGCTGCTGCCGCCCAGCTGATGACCCTCCTGCCACCAGGTAAGTGGGTGGGGGTTGGAGGGGTCTCCCCAGGGTTGGGTGGGGGGTAGAGGGGTTGTCCCAGGGAGGGTGGTGGTGGGGAGTCCCCCACCTCGCTTCAGGGAGGGTGGTGGTGGGGGTCCCCCACCTCGCTTCAGTATGCTCCGAATCTTCACGGAGCATACCAAAGCGATTCCCGAATCCAAAGCGGCTTGCCACTTCAGATTTGGGGGTATTCCGAATCGTTTGGGTTTACCCAAAGCGGGAATACTGAATCTCCCCACCCGTGCACAGCCCTAGTCATCATCACATGACACTGTAAGGCACAGATTGGTCAATCAAATCTCCCTGAGGCCTGTGGGCATAAAAATGGAGTAAAGAAGTTTGCTTCTGTTGCTCTTGGCATTTGGCTTTGGCCTCTTGCTGTCGGCCTTTTGTTCCTTCTGACCCTCCTTTGGTGATGGGGTGTCTTTGCACTCTGGGATTACAGCTTAATCTGATGCCTTGGACTTTGAAATTGAATGCTGACTAAGGATGCTGTGTGATACCTGGAAGTTACCAGCATGGATTAGATTGGCCAAGTCTCTGCTGGTGTGTATAGTGTAGGCCTTAGCTGGCTTTATTGTTTTACCTCTTTTTGCGCACTTCCCAAATATAACCTTTAATGCACAATTTTAATAAAATATTCTTCCTAACTGTGTGGAGTTCCCTGGTTCCTGGCTTCAACGTAACCCAGTGCCCAGTCCCAGTTTGGTCTAGGTACCATAGTAACTTTTCATGGAGACAAAGCATAGCTGACTCTTAGGCAAAGCCTAAGGCTTGTTTTCCCCAGCCACTGCGCTAGGACTTAGTTGGGGGGAATGGTGGCAGCCTAACTAGCACTATTGTATTTAGGCATTCACTCAGCATTGGGTTTTATCTCCTAGTTTTGCAGACTCCCTGGATTGCTGGGCCCTTTTAACCTCTTGAACTCTTAACAACCGTGAGTGGCTTCTGTCTGCTACATTTAGTTCACCAACTTTCTCCCTTCTTAGGCTCAGCTGAACTGGCCATACTAATCCATAACCTCTCCGGTGGACTAATGTAGCATGCTCTACGTTAGACTGCCTTTGAAAACAACCTGGAAACTACAACTAGTTCCAAATGTGGCAAACTCTTATCAGGAGATAGCCTATGGGGACATACTGGCTGCCAGGGTTTTTTTTTTCAAAGTTCAAATTGAGGCACTGGTTATAATTTTTGAAGTCCTTCACAGCCGAGGACCTACCTACGTGTTTGAAGGACCAGTTCTCTCCACATCTCCCTGTGCACCAACTACGATCTTCAGGCTGCCACTATCTCATTGTCCCCTGTGTAAAGTGGCCCACTTTTATTAATTTTATTCTTAAATTTATAGTCCACTCTTCCCGCAGGCCAACTCAGAGTGGGTAACATATCTCGGGGAATCACAATAGAATCACATTAAATGGAAGTATAAAATTCAGTAAAAATAGACTCTAGGTGGCAGCTCATATTGCATTAACCTGATCTGGAAATTGGTAGACGGCACTAAACATTATCAGTGGAAAACCGGGGTGGGGGTTTTCAGTTCCACATGAGCAGACCAGCAAGGGAGCCCTCCGCCACTCTGACCTCAGCCATGCCTTGAAGACAAGATTTCCAGAGGATGAGCTGTCAAGAGTCAGATGAAGGGAGTTCTGATTCTCAAAAGCTCATCCCCTGGAAATTTAGTCGGTCTTTAAGATGCTACTGGACCCGAATTTTGCTCTAAATAAATATAAAATAAGTGCTACGTTGAGCCCCAGACTGTCTTTAATCACACCCAGCTTGGCTTTTCTTCTTCTGCATTCTAGCACCTCACCTCTGCTGCTTCATTACCCCCACAGTATTTTGCAGTCAAGAAGGTTTTAGTCGGCAGGAGATGGCACTTGGAAGCAATTACGTCCACTGCCTGAGAACTCCTTTTACCAAAGAGTGACCAAGATTTTGTAAAGATTAACAGCCATGCCAACAAGGAAACTTCCCCAAAGGCCACCAGGAAACCATCTGGACCCTTTAGCTGCCAGGGGTGGAACATTCAGACTGGTCCTCCAGCATTGGGACCAATGATATACAATTTCTTCCTAAGTGGTCTGGAATTGGGCTGAGCAGTCAAGTGGCTGAGTTTGCAGTTGATGCCAAATTATGCAGGATGCTGAAAACCAAAGCAGATCATGGAGAGCCCCGTGAGGGTCTCTCCAAACTGGGTAAGAGGACGCAACATGGCAAATATGCTTCAGTGTAAGTAAACATAAAGCAATGCACTTATGGGGTGGGGGAATGCTTACTTTACATATACACCAACGGAAGTTTAAGCTGGCAATGATCAAGGAAGCAATCTTAGGGACATACTGGATGTGTCTGGCAGCAGTGAGATGCAACTTAGGTACTTGAGATGGTTAGGAAAGGGATTGAAAATAAAAATAGGCAGTGTCATAATGCCCTTGTAAAGACTGGTGGTGAAGTATCGTTCTGGAGAAGGAGGTTTGAATCCCCAATCTGCAGTGAAAGCTCACCGGGTGATCTTGGGAATGAGTAAACAGTGGCACCAGGGCTGGTTCATGCACCCCTTTTCTAAGGTGGCCAACCTGCAGGTGGGGCTAGAGTTCTGGTATTACGAGTGATCTCCAGTTTAAAGAGAGCAGTTGCTATAGGGGGAATGACAACATTAAGGGGCTGATTCCATGGGATAGCGCCCCTGCTGAGAATCTCTTTACACGCGACATCTGACACCTGAAGAATATTTGTAGGTAGATGCAATGGTAGCTGGGAAGGCTAGTTCAAAAAGACAGAGCAGGTGACAGGCAAAGGCTTTGCTATACACTGGAGCTGTGAAGAGGCTATGAAATGCCAGAATGGAAACTTTCACTCATTATAACCTCTCCAGGTCCAAGCCCGGCTCTGGAAGGCAGCTCCACCCCATTTCCATTCCTAGCTGCCCTCTCTGGTTGCATCCCACGCAGTTTTAGACTGGAGAGGTGAAATTGACAAAGCCTTCTGGGAGGCGAAGATGAAATTAACAAACTCTCTGATCTCCGCCTGCTGTCCTTTTAAACTATGCTTCCTGGCTAACATTTCGTCTCCCTACACTTGACCAACACCCACTGAGGCATCTTGCCTAGAGACACTCTCAGGTTCCTCCCTTCCCTTCTCCAGGCACTGGCCCCAGCTCTCCATGAATTTCCTATGCCAGAGTTGGCAATCCTCCCTTTTCCCTAGCAGTGCCCCTTTAACAACAGCAGAAAGGACCAAATGAGGGCACCAGTCGTTTCTGGAGTGGGCACTGGACTGCTGCAACTTCCTATTTCTTTCCCAACCCAGACTGGCAGTTGAACACGGACATCATTGAAAAGGTTTTTGGGGGGCGAGGGGGGGGGTAGAATCTCGAATGAGCTTTCGAGAGTCAGCTGTATCTGACAAAGGTATCCGATGAAGGGAGCTCTGACTCTCGAGAGCTCATTCACTGAAGATCTTGTTGGTCTCCAAGGTGCCACTGGACTCAATTCATTGAGAAGCGCTGCCTGTAGGAAATCGTATGTCTCTGCGCGATGGGGCTTAGATCAAGATGGGTCTGCGGCAGCAGAAGAGAGCAAGAGTCCAGTAGCACCAATAAGACTAACAAAATTTGCGGTAGGGTATGAGCTTTCGTGAGCCACAGCTCACTTCTTCAGATACCGCTAGCTAGATAGGACTTGGTACTGTAATACTGCTCGTGTGCATGGCGCCACTAACGCACCCGAGTCATCGCCAAGCGGTGTGGGCGTCGGTCGTAGCCGAGTTGGCTTTGGGCCGGTATTGCCTTGCGTCCCGTCTTTCCCATTCCACGGCTCACCTTTGGCTAAATCGCCACTATTGGACGGGGTGGCCGGCTTCTGTTCCCAAGGCTCTGGGGTGTCTTTCGTGGGGAACAGCGGAGAACCGAGCCCAAGACCTGGGCGGGGCCCGGCTGCGTCCCCGCCCGCGGGGCGTAACCCGCCCGCCCTTCCCTTCCCTTCACCCGCGCTGTCGAGGCGCCAGGCGGGAGTCGGCGTTGTGCGCTTCGCTGCCAGCCTCGCCATGCCGGGGGCGCGGCCGGCGGGGCTGCTGGTGGCGCTGCCCGCCCTGCTGGCGCTGGCCTTGGTCAGCTGGGGGCCTTGGCGGCCGCCGGGCTCCGAGACGCCGCCGGGCTTGCTGGGCGAGCTGGGCCGGCGGCGGCGGGACCTGAGCCGCTTGGCCGCCGCGGTCCAGGCTCAGGCGTGCGCCGCTCCTCCGGGACGCGCCTTGGGCTGCGCGGACCTGGAGGGCGCGACGGGCGTGCGCCCGCTGGCCTCCGGCATCACCAAACGGGTCTCCCGGGCCCTGTTGCCGCCCGCCGGCGAGGAGGTGGCCCTGAAAGCCGTCCACGGCGCCGGTCTCGACGTGAGCCGCTGCGTGCAGCGCTACGGGCACCCGGCGGGCTGCCGCCGCCTCGCCGCTTACAAGCTGCTCAAGGAGATGAGCCTCCTCCGGTGCCTGGACCATCCCGGCGTCGTCAAGGCACGTAGGACGCACCTGGGGGCGGGGAGGGCTAGGAGGACGCCGACTCTGCAGGGCGGTTGTGGCGCCTGGCGGATCTGCTTCCAGTTCGCGCTCCTGTGCTGTCCGCTGGGAAGGGAAATGCGCCGGGGGGCTTTCACCGCGCCGTCGAACTTTATGTTGCAAGCAACTCAGTCCCAAGTATGCTTACAGTGAAATCCTAAGCAGAGTTACTCTGCTCTGAAATCAATGGGCTTAGACTGGAGTAACTCTGCTTAGGATCTCACTGAAAGGAAAATAACAGGATTTGAGACGGTGGCACCTTAGAGACCCATAAGATTTTAGGGCATGCCCTTCCGAGACTCAGAGCTTCCTTCTTTCAGAAAAAGTAAGTAGTCACATAAGGAGCTTTCCTCTAGATCCTCCATGCTGGCCCTAAATCGGTATCAAACCTGTTTTGCTGGGCTGTGGATTGAATTTGCCATGGGCACCGAGCCAGGCAAAAGTGTGCTTATCTCTGGTTTCTGTTGCTGTTGAAAGAGGTTGTAGGTAGCACTGTTAGTCCAAAGCAAAAGCCGGGAGAGCCAAAAATGACAGCTTGTGAGTTCTCCACCACTCTTCTTCATCAGATTGTATTCAGGTCTGGTGTGTGTCCTATTGCACATGAATGTCATGAAGATCAGACTCCATTTCCTGGCATGACATTTATACTTTCTCATTACACTTCCTGCGGGATTTTCCTCCACCTCAGCAAAAGCTTCTTCCTTATTAAACAGGAGCAAACATTTACAAATTGGGTACCTTTCCAGAGTGATGATTGTTGCATTATTTTCCTTCCTGGCCACTGGTCCACCGCTCTTCCTTTTTATTCCAACCCCCCCCCCCATACACACACACACATTTAATGCAAAGTTTGTGCAGTCACATCCAGGAGTCGATTTGTAATGTATTGCTTTCCAATTTCTTCAGCTATTTTGGGCCTGTCTCGAGAGAGAGCCAGTGTGGTATAGTGGTTAGAGTTTCAGCTTAGGATCTTGGAGAATCAGGTTCGAATTCCCCACTCCGCTATGGAATTGCACTGGGTGCCCTTGGGCCAGTCATATACTCTCAGCCTAACCTACTTATCGAGGTGATGTGAGGATAAAATAGAGGAGAGAAGAAAGCCACTTTGGGTACCTATTGGGGAGAAAGGCAGGCTATGAATGAAGTAAAATAAATAAATCCTCCCTTTCCTCCATTGTACCATGCATTGCGCTTATTAGGGTGTGTATTGTGGGCAACTGTGCAGTGTTGTTGTTGTTTTTTAAGTTCTAAAAACTCAAGTCTGTTCTTGTGAGAGAAGTGGGGCCCAAATCAGCAGGAGAATGTTTAATCAGGAGTATCAAAATAGATAAGAAAGCCTTTCTATCTGCATCCAGTAAACTGCATCTGAAGTCTCTCGGGTTAATTATTGTTAATGGCCCGATAGAACTCATAAGGCAGTGGGAGAAAGCAGATTGCAGTGCCTCTTAGCAAGAAAATTGCCCTTGGCTGGGTTAATGGTAAACACACATCAAGGGAAATGCTGTGTTCTCAGAGCGATGTAAGCACTTCAGAATGCCAGCTAATTAAATTCGTGATTTATCCAGCGTCAGCATGCTTGGAAGCAAACCTGTAAGAAGAATTCTTAACTATGGTGCAATTTCAAAGGCCTAGCTGAGCAATTAGCCAGTCCTTGTATACCATTCTCCCCTCACCACACCTACATATACTTATGTTTACCTTCTAAAATAGAGATTCCTGTTTTGCATCTGTATTATTATGACAGTTTGTGCATTCTTTTTCCTTTTCCCAGTTGCGGGGTCAATGCTATGATACTAGTGTCAATCCTGAAATGAAGATCACCACTATAATGGAACTGGGAACCCCCTTGGAGATGATTCATCTTTTGCAGACCCCCTGGGAAAAGAGATTTAAAGTAAGCAAACAACACTAGGACATGTGTTATCAGTCGTCTTTCGACCTCAGACCGAGCACAGAAATCCCAGGATGGGCAAATGGGATTTCTCTGTTGCTATCTTCTGTGGGAAGCCTTCGGAATAATCTCATTTTCATTCTTTTGAAATTGGTTCTTTTTTTTAAAAAAAAAGACTCTCCACCACAGATTAGTCACAAAATGGTTTATAAAACGAAAGCAGGAAGGAACTGCTCTTTCTTCTATGTGGGGAAGAACCTTCAGCCATTTTCTCTACTTACTAGGCATGTTTGCTTTTTCTGTCCCTCAGCAATCCAGAACTTAAAGAACTTAACCGCTAGATAAGGCTTTTTAAAAAAAAGTTCTGAAGATAGCTGTGATAGAGAGAGGACAACTACATGGCAATGAAGAAAATCAGTTCAGCCATGAAGCTTTGCTGGTGTCCTTGGGCCAATCACCAAGCTTTTTACCTCAGTCTCACCCAATTTCTTCGTTTCCTACAGCCCCCATTCCACGTGGCTTTTGTCAGTATGATCACTATCATAGCTTTCTTGGTGGTCCGAAGGGAGGGACTCTCTTCCCCCTTTTTAACAAAACTAGTTGGATCCCATCTACTATCCCTTATTTAGACTTACAGGATTGTTTTGAGGACAAAATCAATGGCCTGTGTGCTTCTTGCATTTCTTCGGCATATGTAACGAATTAGTAAATGCTGACAAATATACCAGGGTGTATCTAAACAGGTTTAGGAGAAAGCAGTTGGTACTTTGTTAAACAAATGAGTCCCTATTGGGGAATGTTTTGAAAACGTTTTCTCCCTTTTCCTAAATACTAAAACTTGGGGACAACAAGGAAATTGATGGGTAGAAGATTCAGAATAGTCAAAAAGGGTAATTGTTCATGCTACGAATGACTGCCTTTTATAGAAATCTCTGCTTTGGGACATAGGGATGGCCACTCACATAGGGGGCTTTGAAAAGGGATTAGATGCATGGAAAGAGGAGAATTCCATCAATAGCTATTAGCCATGATGACTAAATGGAACTTCTGTGTCCAGAGGCAGCATATGTCTTAATTAGCTGTTGCAGGGGGACGCTTTGGCCTCCATTCCTTGCTCATAAGCCTTCTTGAGGGTCATCTATCTGGCCACTCTTAAACGGGGAGCTGCCCTCAATTGGGAATCAAGAAATAGGGGCATTAAATGAGGGAAAGTAAAGGTAGTCCCCTGTGCAAGCACCGAATCATTACTGACCAATGGGGGGGACGTCACATCACAGCGTTTTCTTGGCAGACTTTTTACTGAGTGGTTTGCCATTGCCTTCCCCAGTCATCTACACTTTACCCCCAGGAAACTGGGTACTCATTTTACTGACCTCAGAAAGATGGAAGGCTGAGTGAACCTTGAGCTGGCTACCTGAACCTGGCTTCCGCCGGGATTGAACTCAGGTCGCGAGCAGAGCTTGGGCTGCAGTACTGCTGCTTACCACTCTGCGCCACGGGGCTTATGAGGGAAGGAGAAGTAAAAATATTCAGCTTATGTCCTTATATTGTTTAACGTCACCCCTTCCCCATCATTCATGAGCTCCCAAGCAAGTGGTATTCATCTGCTTTTCAGATTTGTCTGGATCTTGTCGAATTGCTCCAATATCTGGCAAATTCTCCTCTGGGTTCCATTGCCCTCCTGGATTTCCAGCCCAGGCAGTTTGTGATGGTGGATGGCGTCCTGAAAGTGACCGACCTGGATGACATAAGCACTGAAGAATTGTCGTGCCAGACAGATAAGGACTGCGTGTTAGAATTCCCCACAAAAAACTTTTCTCTCAAATGTGCCGTGCACGGGAAGTGCGAAGGAATCAATGAGAGAAGAAATCTCTTCAATGCCTACCGGTAAATTGATGTGATTATTTAACCGTTTACGTACTAGAGTATGTTCTGCAACTAAAACATCCCAGTGATGAATGCAAATGCTTCCATATGTTCAGTAAGGCTTCTTCCAGGTCACTTTCTGAAATAATGTTCTTGTGTTTTATTAGCAGCTGCTTCCAGAGTTTGGGGAGCACCTTATTGGGCAATATAGGATGTTCTGGTCAAATTGAGGGCGGAGCGCTGGTTTGGAATACTTTCACACTTGAAAAAAACATCTCTGATTTCTAATACCTTCTGGCAACTGTGTTAACACTCTACTGGGTGGATATAACCAAGTAACATGAACCTTTCCATTAAGGGGGGGGGGTTTCCAAGATTTTATCCCAATAGTGACCCAATAATGGCCCCATAGGGCTATCATGGGAATAGAGCATGGCTGAGAAGCCTATATAGAGTTAAAGGTAGTGTCATGCCTGTACCAACCAGAAAATAACGGGGGAGACCAAAAATTACATTCCTGAGGAGACCAACAGAGCAAAAGTGTGAAGCCTTGGATTAAATGTGTCTCACGCTCCTGGGTCTCATCTGTAAGACTGTAAAACAAATAGGCATAACCCCCTGAATCTACCCATTCAACAAAAGAGCCATTCACAATCCCCCAAGTTTTCTCCTTTCCAATTCCCTGCTGACATGCAGTATATCCTACCCCTGGACCAGTTCCATCACATATCCAACACCAGATCCCAGTTTGATTTTTAACCCAGAGGTAACCAGTACCATCTGTAAGTTGCCCAGCCGTATTTGTCCCCTTTTGTCCAAAGGGATATAAACTCAAAGTAATATTTCCAGTGGTAAGGGGATAAGGAACAAGAACAGGGCCTGTATCCATTGATATGGATATTTATTTATTATTTATTTATTTGATTTGATTTATACCCCGCCCTCCCCACAGATGGGCTCAGGGCAGCTAACGACATTCAAAAAATACATTAAAATCACAAAAACATAAAATCAATAATAATTTTTAAAAAGTCATTAAAATAGTCCAGGAGCAGGCTATTTAAACAAATATTGGGAGTCCGTATACGGGCATAGCAGATGGCCAAGGGCAGCCCCAGAAGAAGTGGTGGTCTTAGATGGAAGAAGGAGGACACCCGCTGGCACTCAGCCAAAGGCAGTGCATACCCAACAAGGGATAGAAGCATTTTGTAATCATGCCACTGCATGACTCCTTGCTGTGTGCTGAGACTTGATTTTTTTTTTTAATGAGATGGTGATTGGAAGCAGGAAAGTGGAAGTCGCCCCAGAATTGGCTGCATGAAGCAATTATTTCATACTGCTTCCTAGGGAAAGGAAGTTTTGAAGTCCTCCTTTCAGTACATACATTCATGTGTCCTCACCTTTTACTGTTACGCACTTTATCTCATTCATTCTCATAGCCCCTCTCATAATATCAGAACTCACAAGTACCCAGTGAAGTTGATGAGCAATAGATTCAGGATGGACAAAAGGAAATACTACTTTATGCAACAACCAATGAAACTTTGGGATTTATTGAAAG
Organism: Eublepharis macularius; assembly: GCF_028583425.1. Lineage (NCBI taxonomy): Eukaryota > Metazoa > Chordata > Lepidosauria > Squamata > Eublepharidae > Eublepharis > Eublepharis macularius. Next base: position 25,062,001 of record NC_072791.1, on the reverse strand, counting down.
GGGACGTAGTCATGGCCATGAGCATAGATGGTTTTAAAAGATTCACGGAGGATAGAAAGGGGTAGCCATGTTAGTCCGTTGTAGCAAAACAGAACAAAAGTCCAGTGGCACCTTAGAAGTCTAACAGCAGTATGAAGTGAGTCACAGCTTCAGAGATGTGAAGCAGAGGTCACAATGGGAATACTTCTCATGGGGAAGATTATGGGGCAGAGAGATTTGGTGTGAATTCATGAATTTTTTAAGTATAAGTTCTCTGTGTAAGGGGGAAAAGTCTAGAGTTGAGGTAGAAAGATTAGATGTGAATTCCCTCATAAAACAACAGAATTAGCCGTTAGTCACAGAATCACAGAGTTGGAAGGGGCCATACAGACCTTCTAGTCCAACCCCCTGCCCAATGCAGGATGAGCCTAAAGCATCCCTGACAAATATTCGTCCAGCCTCTTCTTGAAAACTGCCAGTGAAGGGGAGCTCACCACCTCCGCAGGCAGCTGATTCCACCTTTGAACTACTCTGACTGTGAAAAAGTTTTTCCTAATATCCAGCCGGGACCTTTCTGCATGTAATTTAAGCCCGCTGCTTCGGGTCCTGTCCTCTGCTGCCAACTGGAACAGCTCCTTGCCTCCCTCTTAGTCTGTTAGTGGCTGCTAGCCATGGTGACTAAAGTGAACCTCCACATACAGAGACTGTAAACCTGGTTGGGGCTTGACTATTATGCCTGTTTGTTGGCCCTTCAGGGCAGCTGGTTGATAATTTTGAGAAAGAGGATGCTCAGCTATATGTACCACTGGCTTGATCCAGCACAGCTCTCTTTATGTTCCCATAGCAACCTTTAGTAGATTGCTTCTTAGATGTCTCTTCCTTATTTTATTTATTTATTCTCTGTCTTTCTCCACAGTGGGAACCAAAGCAGCTTACACTGTTCTCTTCTCCATTTTATCCTCCCAACAACCCTGTGAGGTAGGTTAGGCTGAGAGTGCTTGACACCCCCAAGGTCACCCAGCACGTTTCTGTGGCAGAGCGGGGATTTGAACCTGGGTCTCTCATATCCTAGGCTGACACTCTAACCACTATACCAAGTTGTCTGTCCTGTCCCATCCTATTGATTGCAACAATCTGCACTGTGTAATCTGCCTTGAAACTCAGTGAGAAAGGCAAACTATAAACATAGTGAAATAAAAATATAAATCTTGTGAAATCCATCATCGGGGGCCTGCATGGGGTAGTGGTTTGTGTGTCAGGCTATGCCTGGAAGGTGACAATCCCCATTTAGTTATGAAACTCACTGGCCACTCTGTCCTCTCTCAGCTTGATTTACCTCACAGACTTGTTGGAAGGCTAGGAGAAGGGATGGGAGAACCACGCATACTGCTTGGAGCTCCTTGTAGGAAGGGCATGATAAAAATGGGATGGTAGAAAGATCTTGAGGAGTCAGGGGTGTGTGCTGAGCGTAAGAGACAGCGACTTGACCAGAACTCCTAGTCAGGGCCATATTAAACTATGCTATCAGCTAAGCCCTGGGGATTGTTGCCACAGCCTTTACGATTTTTTTTCTTAAACTTTCTTACAGGTATTTTTTCATGTATCTTTTACCACACGCGGCGCCCCTAGTTTTACAACCCATTCTGAAGGATATCCTAAATGCCACAGGTATGCGCCAATATGAGATTTTGAAAGTTTGAACAAGAGCTGCTTTGACGCATCAATCTCCTGATCTCTTTATCTCCCCTCATCTGTCAATGTAGGTGATTTACGATTCGGAGCAAATGAAACGCTGAGAGCTTTTCAGAAAGTTTTGCATTTGTACAAGTCTGGACTTTATCTGCAGAAAAAGCCTTCTCATTTAAAAGGTACGGATGATGATTTAAAGACTTCATACAATATAATTTCAACACGAGACTTCAGAGCGTATGCTTGGGACCTGAGAAAGTTAGTTGCTTTTAATAATTAAAATCAGGAAGTCAGGGCAATTTTGAAAATCCCATTAATTTCAGTAGGAATAAATGCAACTAGGAGTATTCCCACACAGAGGTGTAACCGTTTAAACCTGTTGACTTCAGTGGATTTAGAAGGGGGTAACTCTGTTTAGGAATGCACTTTAATTTTCTCAGGATTAGAGCCACTGTTGAGTAAGATTTGTCCCAGGTGATTTCTCTGTTACTGTCTGTTTAGGTGTTGTTGTTTAATTCTTAGGGTGATTCAATATGGGCAGTTTCATTGGTTTTCGTTAAAGTGGGGACAGTACTTAATGCAGAGAGGTTGTATATTGTAGTACCACATTTGATATTGTTAACATATTCTCCCCAAAAAAGCAATTATATAACGATATGTCTTCTTTTTAGAGAGCTACACATTGTTTATATTAATTATTGTTATTACTAATATTATTGTTATTGCTATTTATTGCTATCTATTGTTAGTTATTGCTATTTATTGCTATCTCACTGTTGTTACAGATTTTACAATTTCAATAAAATTATTTTTTTTTAAAAGGCAGAGAGGTTGTAATGGTTAGAAACCTTTCAGGGTTCAATGATGGCCCTGACAGTAGATGCCTTCAGAAGGGGAATAGATTCATGGAGGCAAAGTCCATCTGTGACTATTAACTGTGGTGACCAGAGGGAACTTGCATGTTTAAGGCAGTAAACCTTTGAATACCAGTGCTGGGAGGCATCATTGGGGAGGGCCTTGAACATAAAAAGAGCTCTGCTGTGTCAGACCAGTGTTTCATCTAGTCTAGCATCCTGCCTCACGCAGTGGCCAGTAACGGGGCAGGAGGCTGAGGCCTTCCCCTGATGTTGCCCTTCCTGTCACAGATGTTTGCTGCCTCTGAATATGTAAGTTCCCTTTAGTCACCATGGCTAGTAGCCACTGATAGACCTTATCCTCCATGAATGTGTCCAATCCGCTTTTAGAGTTATCTATGCCTGAGGCCATTACTACATCCTTTGGCAGAAAATTCAACATTTTAATAAACAAGTATTTTCTTTTTGTCTGTCCTGATTGTCCGTCCTTAACTTCATTGGTTGCTCCTAATGTTTTAGGAGACAAAGTTCTTTCTGTCCACTCTTGCTACCCTGTGCAAAATTTATAAACCTTTGTCATGCCCCTTCATAGTTATCTCTTTTCTAAACTGCCTTAACCTCTATGCCCTGCTTGTTTGCCCTGTAGGGTAACTGGTTGGCCACTGTATTTAACAGGATGCTGGACTACATGGATTACTAGTAGGGCTGCAAAGCCTTCCACTGGCAGCAGCTGGTGAGAGAAAAACAAAAACAAAAATGTCTGCATTATGTATGCTGCTATGTCACTTCTAGGGAAAACCTGCAAGTGACATAGAGTAGCTCTATGGTAAAACCATAGAGTTTGTTTCAATTTCTAGTGGGGAAATCCAGAAATAATGTTGAGGTTCATGCCCACCAGTTGGCAGGCAACCCTAACCACTGGTCTGATCCAGCAGGGCTCCTCTTACATTCTCAGGGTTCAGTTGAGGATAGAATCATATCTATATACACAATAGAACTCTAATCAACATGGAAGATATATTTGCCTTGTATTATGGTTGCCTTTAGAGAGAATGAGGAAGGATTGTAGGCTACCTTTCCTTTAGGAGAACAATTTAGGGCATGGTGAAAAGGGAGGACAAATGTTGTGCTGCAACACACAATAAATAAGCGTTGTGTTTGCAGTGGAGCTCTGCCAGTTCAAAGTTAGACAACTTGGAGAGAAACGGAACAGGAAGCACGATTGCATCACTTCCTGTTTCTGATTGTTTTCCTTACCTGAAACAGCTCTCAGACTTTAGCGAAATGTATAATTTCTTTTTCTTCTAGAATATATTGCCTTAAAAGGATTCCGTAGTGGGACTGTAGAGGACTACAGGTGCTGGCCGTCTTATAGCCACTTGGGATGCATGTTGTCGGTTCATAATGCAGAAGAAGCTGCAGACATTTGCTGTTCCCATTCGCAGTGTCAACATTTTATCATCACTCCCCAGAAGACGTGGACAGGTGAGAGCAGAGGAGTTAGCGATGTTCACAGGCATCAGTGCTTTTTTTCCTCCTAGATATTGAAAAGGAGAGGGAATTTGGGGTTTTCTAGGAGACAGTAGCCTTTTTTTAGCATTCAAGATCACAACATGCTGACAGATTAGCTTTAACACTGTTTTAGCTGCGTGTGACACACACTTCAGCATTTTCACAGTTGCTGAGATTAAGTCCTGCTAGGTGCTATGAGGAGGAAAGAAGATGCACAGCACAGTCACTTTCCATAACACCTTTCAATATATCTGTCCATTTTGAAGACTGAGTACATTTCAGTAAAATAGTGGCCCAGTTGTTTTCTCACCGTCCTTCCAACCCAAGCTCAGATCTCTTCTTATTTGCTGACTTGATTTTTTTAGCTGTTTTTTTTCCGCATTACTAAACAGTTTGTGTCCCCCAACCCGGAGACAGATTCAGTTTCTACACATCTGGAGGTTAATTAGTCTGTGTGGTATGCATATATTTATACCTGAATATTCCTTGGGGAAGAGGTTGTTGGAATGAAAGATCCAAAATAAAGAGCTGAAATTGTTCTTATAATGATAAGAAAGGTCTCCTTTATCAACCAGAATCCCTACACAAACAAATTTCTCCAGGGCCCTGTAATTAGCACTGATTGCAGCCTTTCATTGAAGGTAGCTAACGTGCCTTTCTTTTTCAAAAGGATACCATCAATTATCTGATTTTTGTCTGACACTTCTACAACTGAGCTATTACCCCTAATGTGAATAATGAGAGATGCGATCAGCATTACCCAGCCATTACTGTTAATGATGATTCAGTATATCAGCCACTCAAGGAAAATTGGTGTGTGTGTGTGTGTGTGTTTTCTTAATAATCATATTTTTCTCTTTTGGAAACTTGCTTGAAAATGTGAAAGAAGAGGGGGCGGGAATTTCACTAATGCAAGAAGCAGTAAGGGATAGAGTGTTGGACTAGGATCTGGGGGACCCAAATTTTAAGTCCCAGTTTGCTACAGAAGCTTGCTCGGGGGGGCCAGTCATGCACTCTTATCCTAATCTTCTTAACAGGATTGTTCCTTATCATGTATTCTGTGCAGTTCCACATGGGAACTGCGCATGCGCAGGCTGGCCTGCACATGCGCAGTTTCCCGTGTGAGCCTATGCAGAAGAACACTCGACGAACAACAGTTACAGGTAAGTGCAACTCTGTTTTGTGGGGATAAAATGGAGGAGGGGAGAACTATGCAAGCTGGTTTGGGTCCTCAATCGGGGAGAAAGGCGGGGTTAAATAGAGTAAATAAAATAAAAGCTGGATCATATTTATATTATTATAATACATGCATTAAATGTACAATGTGTAGAAGAGAGAAAATGGGCCCAGGCAGTGGTAGCTTTAATCTCATACTTAAAACTATTTCTATTCCATCTTCCACCAGAGGGCCCAAGGTGAGGGCTGCTGAGGACCAGCAGGGGCCCCAGAGGAAAGATTCCTGCCCACTCCCTGCACGCCACCTAGTCCTAATTTGATCATATTAAAATAACCCACATGTTAGGCTGTACTTAACTTCATAAGTACGGGATGTTCTCTACCACTTCCGGTATGTCAACAGTGTCTTTTTTTATAGCGAACTTGAAGCTAACATCCAAACATATATACCGAACATTGTTGTAGCAATGTTCAGATGAATATTTGTTTAGAAAACTGTATCTGCAGGTGACTTCTCAGAAGCATTATTCCAAGGAGAAAAAGGGTAGAGGAGGAGAGGAGATATGATTAAGTGTGGTCCCAATTTACCTATGTCCCAATTCAGGCCATAGAGGGAGAGAGCAATAGCTTTTTGGAAATAACACAACAGCACAAAATAAAAGGCCATTTTTATACCTTGTGTTTCTTGATCTTGTAAAATGCTGAGAAATGTTTTTTTTTCCATTTTACCCCCTCTTCCCGTTAGAGCCAACATCCGGGCATCTCCCCTGTCCCATACCTTGCCTTATTAAATAGCTTCAGCACCTGGAGAGGCTCAGCTCCCCACCCCTGTTCTCAGTGCCAGGACTTTGTAATATTAAAATAAAATAGTAAACGGCTCCTCTGAGCATATGCAGAGCACTGAGTAGAATCTGGGCATGTCTTAAGTATGTAATCTGGTCATGTGAGCAATGGCCAGGCCTTTGGGGTCTTAGTGTGGCTCCCGCATGAACTGAGAATGTGTTTTAGAGTACATGTGGCATACTTGCTGCTGTGCATTGTGGGAAATGGGCAAGCTGTCTGTCAGGGAAGCTTGTCTGCCATTCTTGGTTATCTCCTGGATGAACTCCCAAGGAACAAACCATAAGGTTCCCTAAAACACAATTTGGAAACCATTAGGAGAGCTGAATAAAATTAATTTGAAAGTATTGCTGACATCACTGGAGGGAGACAGCTCATTTTTTTTCTGTATCTCTAACCTTCATACTTATCTGGGACTACACACCAAGGGTGCATTGTCAGCAAACAGGGCGGTGTTATACAAGTTACTCTTGTCACCATTTTTTCAGTTGAAGACCGAGAAATGTATTCAAAAAATTGTTTAGAAAATGTATATGCCTCTTCTCCAGAGACCTGGGCCCTTTTCACACTGCTTACCTGGACTCGCAACAATGCAGAACATTGTGTTTTCTCACGCGAGATTTGCACAACATCGCACAAATCTCGCACGAGAAAACGCGATGTTCCGCGGTTTTAGCACGGTGTTCCGCGTCGTTGCGAGTCCAGGTAAGCAGTGTGAAAAGGGCCCTGCTCAATGTATAACTTCACTATTGTTCTTTAAGTGTGGTGTAGTAGTTAGAGTGATGGACTCGGATATGAGAGATCTGAGTTTGAATCCATACACTGTCATGGAAGCTGGGTGGGTGACCTTAGGAGTGGAGAATGATATTGTAAGCCACTTTGGGTACCTAATGGGGAGAAAAGCAGGGTACAAATATTTAACTTGGAGGCCTAGTCGTAGTTATTTTCCTTCTGTATGGGTCAGTGATAGTACGCACAGCCCTTCTTGTGGGTGTGACTGCAAGAACACAAACAAATACTGTGGAACTTGACGCACTAGTTTGTAAAACTACTGCTTTCTTTTTGGAAAGCGTTTACCATTTTAATTGGTCATTTCATTGCAGCTTGGTGTTCATTGCAGCTCCTAGCTACTTTTACAGATGTTCCCTTTTCTCCTCTCCCCCTCCAGGACGTTCACTGGCTTTGTTTCAGAGCAGCTCGGCTGACTTAATCCCAGGCAATAACACGGTGGTTTATGTTAAACGATCCACAGTCTCAAGGGTAAAGCCTCTAACAAGTAGCCAGAAAGGGTACAGAGATGTCAGAGAAGAAATACCCACTGGGACTAATTTCACCCCCTCCAAAGAGACGACACACTTCGTTTCTGCTTAAGCACATGTTCTCCGTACCATGAGGATACGCTATGGTGGTATAGTTACTGTGTCAGACGACAACAGGGGAGACCAGCCACATGTTCCCAGTCTTTGCTGCTTGCTGTTTGATCTGAGCGTCGATTGAAGTGTCAAAAAAAGACCGTGTCTGTATATTGCACTATTGTTACTCAGCCACATTGTCTTGTTCATATGGGAAAAATCCATTTGTCCAAAATTTGAGCATTCAAGAGTCAAATCTTTAAGATGGTATTGGACCTGGATCTTGCTCTACTATTGCAGACCAGCATGGCTACCTACCTGAAACAACCAGATAAAGGTTTATACACAACTGGGGAGCAGTTATATTTAAAATCTAAGGCACAATCCAGCTCATTTTTAGTGTGGGAGCTGAGTGCATGTTGAAACCTCTGCCGTTGAAAATGATTGGGGTTTTAAAGGGCTTACGTTTGACTAGATCGTGTCCTGATTTTCAAGTGATACAGAAATAGTGCGGGCACGGTGTGGTTGTCAGCAAATGCTTTTGCCTACCTCCTCTTTTCGTGTAGTTTGGTGCAGTGCTTACTTGTTTGAGTCACGGAGAAAGAAGGTGGCTCAGTATTAGAGCATCTGCTTTGTATGCAGGAGATCCTCCGATTCAATCTTCAGCAAAAAGGATTAAGTCGTAGGTGATGTAAAAAGACCTCTCTGTGAGATCCTGGAGAGTCTTTGCCAGTCAGAGGAGGCAGTACGGTCCTTGATGGACCAGAGGTCTGATTCAGTATAAGTCACCTTCCTGTGTTCACCTGTTTTCCAGGACATCGTGCTCTTTGCTTCTGGCACAGAGTGGTCCTGGGTCCTGAACTGTGGAAGGCTGAATAAGCACAATCTTGCCTTAGGGAAAGGGATTGGACTTGCTCACCTGCTGGTATTTTATCAACATTAAAATTTTATGCTGTAGCTGCAAAAATAACCTGTGGAGGAAAATAGAGACCTATGAAAGTGGGTGCCATTTTTATGTGTAAAATGGTAAGGACTCGGGAAGACCAAAATACTTAGTTCATTTCTCTCTAAGCACATGCCATTTTTGAGAATTCTGCCAGGTAATATCTCAAATGCAGCTGCAACTGATAATGGAGCAGTTCAATTCTAGAATTCTTGAATTAGAGCATTTGAATGGGATTGAGCAGGCAGGATCAAGAGTCAAACCAAGAAAGAGAGACAAAGGTTTGTTTTGGGATATAAAAATGCAGGGTTTGTGATTTAAAAGTCCCAACTTTTAAATGTTGGATTTTTCATGATTTTGGAAGTCCTTGTAACAATCTTAGAGATTTGTCAATGTTACTTTCAGTGAAAGATATTCTGCCAGGTGAAATGCTCACATATTTATGTGTAAAAACCTTGTGCTATAAAGTGATGGATTTTTTTCACTATGGAAAATATTGTCATTTCAGTTTATTTATGGAGCTCCATCAATGTGCATGGCATTTTACAGAGTAGTCAGGTTTCTGCCTCTCGAATCTTACAATGTAAGTAGTGTAAACAGGGGAAAACATGTTTGTTCCAGTTACACAGGCAATTACCCTTAATTTCAGTTGGGAGAAATGAGTATGCTGAAGATATATCTTACGTTAAAGCTTTACTTTGTTGTTTAGAAAGTAGACTGAAAGTTCTTCTGCCTTGCTTACTGGTTGACTTGCTGTGATGTCACAAAATGTTCATGAACATTCTGATTGCTTGGTGATGGAACAAACCAACAAGATCTCCCCCTCAATCAAACTATCACAAATTTAGAAAAGTTACATAATTCAGTCCATGAAGTGTACAAAGTGCTAAGTGCAAGTTATAAATGCCATAAATACCAATCAATAAATACAATCAATAAATTTGGTTAAATACATCAATTCATGAAAATTTCATGTGATAAATAATCAGCGCAAACAGCGTACTGCATCCAGAGATGGTCAAAGCATAAAGGGGCTTCACTTTACACTTTATGCACTGAATTGCATAACTTTTCTAAACTTGTGATTGTCTGATTGAGGGGGAGATCTTGCTGGTTTGTTTCTTGTCATTCTCCCCAGAGAGTCTCTCTTTGGTCTGATTTCTTGGTGATGGAGTCAAGGCTGATTCATATATTCTCTTCTCAATTTGTTGTTGCCTTTGATGGCAGTATGTTCAGATCTGTCCTTCACAAACACATGATCCTATCCCATAGGTATAATTTCATAAGTTATGAACAAATAAGTGCTTTATTTCTGAAATAACGTAAATAGGCCTTAGTGCTCTGAGCATGAATAAAATATGACTGGTAGCTCTCTAAAGAATCCTGTCCTCGTAAATTAAGACAAACAATTTCAGTGCGTCTCTTTACTAATTAGGGAGAGAAAACCATGGCTAGGGTTTTAGACTAGGTAAGAGCGGCAGGACTCTTAATCTGGAGAACTGGGTTTGATTCCCTACTCGAAGCCAGCTGGGTGACCTTGGGTCAGTCACAGCATCTGGGAGCTCTCTCAGCCCCACCCACCTCCACAGGGTGATTGTCCTGAGGATAATAATAACACACTTTGTAAACTGCTCTGAGTGTGGCATTAAGTTGTCCTGAAGGGTGATATAAATCAAATGTTGTTGTTATTATTTGTCCTTAAATTTATGACATACAATTGAAATATAACTTCTATTAAAATAATTTCATTCTAAAAACAAACCTAAGTTAAAATTCTTACTCTGCCATGAATATTTGCTGAGTGTCCATGAACAGGTTGCTGTCTCAGCCATACATGCCTCACATGGTGGTTTTAAGGATAACATGCAAGAATGGAGAACATGAAAGCTGTTCTGAGTCCCAGCTGGGGAGAAAAGCAGGGTAAATTAATAAATAAAACCAAAACCAGCAGCCCAAAGAGTAACAGAAACATAACAGCAATAGTTCAAACTCTATAATGATGGCAGAGAGCCAGGCCGTTTCCACATGTCTTGGCATAGTGCAAAACGCATGGAACGAGGGTGTCTCCCTAGCTGATTTCTGACGTCATTGTGCTATGATTCCGGAATCATGGTGCGATGACGTCAGAAATCGCACCAGGAAGATGCCCTCGTTCCATTAGTTTTGCGCTATGCTGAAAAGTGTAGAAACAGCCCCAGTTTGGTAGAGTGGTAGGGGTCTGTGTGCTGAACTAGGCCTAGGAATACCTAAATGCAGGTTCCCACTCACGAAGTTCTGTGGGTGTCCCTTTGCCTTGAAGAAACATGTCCTGTCCCTTTAACAGAGGTTTTAATATGTGGATATAGACAATTGAAGTTTTTCATAGCAAGGAAATAAATAACATCAACAGGTAAATAAGGTCCTACCCAAGGACCAGGGAACAGGGCCTATTTTTTCTCCAGGTTGTCAGCAAACCCTGCCTGTATGTACAAAAGCCATATAGGGTGAGTATATAGTAAGAATAATTGTGCAAGAACACTGGGCAACATGTGATGAAGTCAGATTCCAGATGAGCATCCAGCTCTGGGCAAGTTACAGTCTCCATTAGTTCTACAGGCCTGTTTTGGAGTTTAAAGGATGTCTCTGGGCCCCTTGGGGACCCAAGTGAAAGGAAAAGTGATACTTACTAGCAAGATTGCCCTGGAAAGTGGTGGAAATGGTTTGTGTGGGTCATTTGAGTAGTTCTGAGAACAATCCTGTTAGGCCTGGTGAGTAGGAGACACAGTATTGTGTAGGGGACAGAGTATCACGTTAGACTTGGGGAGACCCATGTTCAGATCCTAACAGCTGTGAGGCACACTGGGTGACCTTGATGCGGGCACTCGTTCTCAGCAAGGTCATTTAGAGGACAACATAGTCAATTCTCAAAATTTCACTGCAGCCTGAGGAAGGCAATTTTGATTGAAAATCATCCTAGAGGGAAAGACTTTGTGGCCTTCCCTTTGCTGCTCTGGGTTGCCAGGCCAGCTGGAGAAAACTGCCTGTCCGTTTGTGTGAAAAGCGGCAGGTGAAGTTTTTCATGACGTGGAGGTACATAAAGAATGAAGCTTCATTAGGTGGCCAACGTCCCTGTGAGATCTCCCAGAATTACAATTGATCTTCAGGTTACAGAAAATAGCTGCTTTGAAGAGTGGACGGTATGGCGTTATGTCCTGCTGAGGCCCCTCCCCTTGCCAAGTTCCATCCCCCAAATCTCCAGGAATTTCCCAACCCAGAACTGGCAACTCCAATTAGAACTTTTTCCCCTTCAGGCCAGTTGGTCATCTTAGCTGTTTTCCCAATCATATTTGCAGCCTGCGGGGGCTGTTTTTCATTTTTAAAAATAAATTGGATAAAAGTCCAAAACTTCAGTCTGCAATGTGATGTCTAATTTGGCTCTGTCAGTGAATTCAGGACTGAGATCTGAAGCCAGGAATTCCCAGTTCAGATTTCATACAACTTCTGTACTCCTTCACTGAGTATTGATCAGGCTGTGAGCATTACAGAAAAAGACTTTTTTTAATTATCTGAAAAGGCTTAAGATGTCACCCTGTGAAGCCTATTTGTAGAGAAGGTCTCACAGAGGCATTGTTTGGACAGAGTACTTAAATACTGGCCCTGTGCTTGCTAATGCAGATCCATCTGAGCTGATGAGGGATCATCTCTTGCTCTTTTTATGCAAATGGATCCCGTTCAAATGCACAGAAAATGGCTGCTCTTTAGAGCACAATCCATTAATGGAAAACCCCCTAATCAGCAGAACAAAGCTGTCCTAATGATAAGACGGGTTATCATGGTGACCATCACAATGGGTTTTGTGATGGAAACTTTACTCCTAAATGAAGAACCAGAGTCTTCTTCCAGTGTGGAGATCTTGACCAGTGGGGAGACAAGGACTCCAACAGGAGTGATCTGTTGTTCCCACAACAGCCTAAGTGGTAGCTGTAAGGTATCTGATGATTGCTTCTCCAGATGAGTAAAATGATGATAATATATCATCTTCCACACTAGAGATAAAAATGAGAACACCATGCTCCCAAAACAAGAAACGAGGGTGAGCGGGGAGGCCAATCCCTCGTTCCTTATCAGCCAAATGGAGGTCTAACGTTGGGATTTAAAGACATTTACTAGCAATAAGATCTAAAATGAATCTAAGTAAAAATGTTGTGAGAATCGCAACATTAAAAAATTACTCCTGGCTTTTGTATATTTAATATCTGTGTATGTTATGTGCTGTCAAGTCGCCTCCAACCTATGGTGACCCTATGAATGAAAGACCTCCAAAACATCCTATCATTAACAGACTTGCTTAGTTCCTGCAAACCGGACGACGTGGCTTCTTTTATTGAGTCCAGCTATCTCGTTTTAGGTCTTCCACTTTTCCTAGCATTGTTGACTTTTCCAGAGAATCTTGTCTTCTCATGATGTGACCAAAGTACGATCGCCTCAGTTTTGTCATTTTAGCTTCTAGGTAGGATTCAAGCTTGATTTGATCTAGTACCCACTTATTTGTCTTTTTGTTGTCCATGATATCCGTAAAATCTCCTCCAGCACCACATTTCAAATGAATCAATTTTCTTCCTGTCAGCTTTCTTCACTGTCCAACTTTCATATCCATACATAGTAATGGAGAATACCATTGTATGGATTATCTACTGACTTCATTTTATCCCAGTGCTCCTCCAAGGAGTTCGGGCAGGCGCTGTAGTTTTGTTCCCTTTAATTTTGTCCTTACAACTGTCCTGTGAAGTAGTAATTCAAGAAGGGAATTAGGCCTGACATAAGAGATTGGACCAAGATCACCCAATGAGCTTCATAGCCGCCTGGGAATTTAAACCCAGCCATAACTGCTTCTCAAAAGATCCCCTCAAGTTTTCTTGATTGCCTCTGAAGGATGTTCTCCTTTTGATAATGGCTTTCTTCTCATGACAAGTGGGGTGGTCTGGGAGCCTGGGTAGGGTTGACTCAGATGTCAACAATTTCTCTGCCACCAGAAACTCTTCCAGGATTGATCACCCAGGAGCCAAAGCTAGCACTCCTGGGGCATTTGCCTTCTGTTTCCAGCTGCGGACATCCGTGGGCCATTGGGATGAAGGCAGCTGCAAAATCTTGACTGTGAGCAAATTGCATTGCTGAATTAAGTCATTAACTAAGTGAAGTACCGGAAAGTGGAGTCTAGGGATACTTGCGGATTATTCAAGGCTTTGGAAAAGAGGGGGAAGTAAAGAAACATAGGAAAAAAGGCGAGAGTAAATCTCTAAAACTACAGGGACAAATCAGTTTATGACAGCTCATCACAACTTTGGGTTTAAAAACAAAACTTCTTTCCTAATAACAACCAAACCAGTTACATCACATGAAATTGGTTAGACAGTTTTTCAGTCTCTCTGGCAGAGCAATCTAAGCAATTCCTCTGTTGAAACTGATTTTGTTGCTAGAGGAGGAGTCTTTAAACTCTTAATGATATCTGGCCTTATTGGGTATGCACATGTCACATATGTCCTTGTCTGAGATTTCCTCGTCATTCTAAGTCATGTGCTGTTTGCACAAATGGGGCTGATGGCGTCGCTGACTCAGTGATACACCAAACATTTCTTAGTATAAGCAATAGGGTCTGGCATGATCTGGGGAAATCCTTGGGCATCATTAGACCTCCCCAGACATACATCGAAGGCTTTTGATTTGATGGGCCTTTATAGTAATTGGACCCAGGGGCTCTCTTGCACACGCACATGTAGAGTTGCCAACAACATGGAGAAAAAAATGTCCTGCACCTATGATAGAAGCTTAATGTGCGGAAGTGGGCAGCTTAAGCCTTTCATGACATGAAGGTAAGTAACTTCGCATTGAGCCTCTGTCAGGAAGGCAGGACACTTTTTCTGGATGTTGTTGGCAACCCTACCACATGGCATGTTCCAGTGCAGTCATCTCCAGTGTGGTACCTGTGGGCACCATGGCACCCACTGCTGTGTTTCCTGGCATCTGCTTCCTTTTCCCAAAGCGTCCTGTGCAAAACAAGGAGCCAATGCGGCTGATGGATTGCTGGATCCAGTCCATTGTTATTCATACCCTTGACTTTCTCTACTGGTGGATGCACCTTTAAGAGAGGTTGTACTTAAATACTCATTTTGGTCATTTCCCAGTTTTATAGCTGACACTTCTACTAGCATCTGCTGAAAGCGTATGCACCCTAGATAAACAATTAGTGTAAAAGAGGCAGCTGAACCATCTGTAACGATTGCACACAGTCATACTTGAACAATCCCCGCCCCCCACATAGAAACTTTCACACTAAAGATGCATCTAAAACAGCCCCACTATGCCATCTCAGTTCTGAAGGCTGCAAAAGTGCTAATCTGTAGGGTTGCCAGATCCAGACCGGATTGCTCTACTTTTTAGTAACTAGCTAGCTAGAGGAGATGCTGTACATTTAAGTAACTAACTAGCTAGCTGAGATGTGGGAAGGTCTGTGATTGGATCTTCTCAAAAACATTTTAAGGAAGTTACATAGCAGATGGATGGAGCTGTAGCATGGGGGAGAAGGTACCTTCACGTTCTCTTTACCCTTCTAGGTGAGGTTGCCATCTTCTAGGTGGGGTCTGGAGATCTCCCAAAATTAGTTAATCTCCAGAGTAAAGAGATTAGTTCCCGCGGAGAAAATGGCTGCTTTGGAGGATGGACTCTAGGGCATTATACTCAGCTGAGGTCCTTTCAGATTTCAACCCCAAATTGCCAGGAATTTCCCAGCCTAGTTGGCAACTCTATTTCTACAGCAGCCATAGTAAGAGTCCGGAAAGAAGAAAGTCGATTTCAATTAGCAAAAGAATGCAAGAATGCCACAACATAATATTGGAAGAATCACAGGATCCAACTTCCTCGCTTGTTTTGTACATCTGCCCTTTGTCATCTAGGCATTGGCTGGCTGGGGAGAAGCTCTGCCCTTCCTCCTACTTTGGAAATTCCAAGATCGCTAAAATCATGATGTAGGACCTGCCCAAAGAAGTAGACACAAAACTTAATTCCTTTTCTTCCTTAAAAGATCAGAGGGAAAGTTTACGAGCAGCCTGGAGAACTAGATTTATGGAATTCAAAGCACCTAGTTATTAAAATGTGATTAAAGTTTTCTATCCCTTCAAATGCATAAATATGCAGATGAAAGGAGGCACGTGGTTTGGCAGGGGGCCAGCCATGTTACAGGCCTCTGCCCTAATTATATGTTGTCAGATCTGCTGCTTTTATGGTGATGAGAGTGATTGAAGAGGTAGGGGCAACTTCTTAGAAGGGATCTCTGCTGCCAGTTTGCTTGGCCTGGCTGAGCTTGGCCTAATATACCTTTAGAGACTGAAGAGCAAAGTTCTTGGCAAAGAATGCTGTTTTTGTTTTTTAGCCTCAGGGCTTTTGCGCATTTCACATCAAGTTTTTTCTTCTTACCAAAAGTCCTGCAGGAAAGTTTTTCTTGAGAAAAGCCACTACAATAATGTTGCCAACTCTGTGGTGGAAAATTCTGGGATGGATTTGGGGGTAAAGGCTGGGGAGGGGCCTCAGTGGAGTATGATGCCACAGAGTCCACCCTCCAAAGCAGCTATTTTCTCTGTAGTCTGGAGATCAGCTGTAATTCCAGGAGATCTCAAGGTCCCGGCTGGAGACTGGTAACTCTTCACGGCAGAATATTAGTATTGCCAGCCCGCTGCCAGCAACCCCAGGAAGCTGGGAGGGTACCTTGTGTGCCAGGGAAATGCCAGGACACCGACATAACTTATGTAAAAAAACTGGAAGTGATGTCATGATAACATTGGTGAGGAGGTATATGCTGTAGGGTTTGCAAAAACTCTATGGTTGGGTTTTTGAAATCCTAGAACGTTCCCCCAACATCATGACATCACCCACATTTTTTTAATTGGTTCCCTCCTGCTAGCACTTCAGTTGCTGGCAGGCAACAGAGCAGGAGGCCAGAAGACCTCCTGCTGCCAGTGAGAAGCTGGTGGTAACCCAATGTCGTGGTTGGAATCCAAGAGACTCAGGTTGTAATCCGTAGTAAAATAGATAGTAAGAGTTAACTGGAACCTGATTATGGGATGGAGGAAAACTCCACCCCCTAGACTGTTCTCTTACTTTCCTTTTCTATGTTAGTTCATTGTTGGTTGAGAATAAAGCCGAGTGTTACATTCAGCTGCTCCTGTACAGCAATTTATTGCACTACCACAGAGCGATCACAAAAATTCCAACTCTTCTATGGGAATTTACTGGGTGATCATGGACCAGTCACTCACACACTCTCAGCCTAATCTACCCCACAGGGTTGTTGTGAGGATAAAATGGAGGTGAACGATGTATGTTGCTTTGGGTCCCAGAGAAGCAGGATATAAATGAAGTAAATAAATAATCAATTCCCTTCTTTCTTAGAACAACTTGACTGATGCTGGGGGGAACTGTTTAATGTATGCTATACTTTCCCCACTAACAAATGTGTACCAAATTTATTCAGAAGAAAAGGTAGAAGCTGAGATGGAGCAGACACATGTTTAAAATATGTCTCATGCATCAGAAGCCCCATATGGTAACTAATGCAGACTGGGCTCAAGTGTGATGGGCTGGCATGGGTATGTTTCAACAGGGTCTGGAACTCACAGGTTGTCTAGTCATGACTGCAAGACTGCTCCCGTGCTACATCATTTAGAGCATTTAGTTATGTAGTTTGTAGGGTTGCCAGGCTATGCCCAACAACTGGCAGGAGCTCGGGGGTAGGGACATGAGGGGAATGCAGTGTCGCAGGCGCCATGACATTGCTTCTGAGTTTCTCTGGAAGTGATGTCATGTTGCTTTAGGTATTACTGGAAGCTCTGTGGTCAAATCATAGTGTTTCCAGCGATTCCTAGAGCTGTGTGTCATCACTTCCAGGTTTTCCCCAGAAGTGACATCACAGTGCATGCGGTTTTTGGGTGGTAAGCCTTGTTCTCCCTTTAATCCTCACAACAATCTTGTAAGGTAGGTTACAGTTGAGATAAAGTCACTGGCCCAAGGTCAACCAATGGGCTTTTTGGTGGAGGGACGATTTTAAATTGGGTCCTTCAGACCTTAGGTCAATACTTCACCCTCTACAGCACACTGGCTCATGTGTATATGGGATATGGCAAAAGGGTCAAGATATGTTAGAAGCCATCTTTCATGCCCCACTTGGGGAGGCAATGTTTTCCAATTTCAAACCCATGTCAGATTACTCCCTCAGTTTCCTTCTTCTCCCCCTCCCCTCCTCCAGATTTAATGTCTTTCCACCTCTTGCTTTTTCCTTGAATTTAATAGTAATCATAGTCAGTTTTACATAGGAATTCAGAAAGCTGGTTACAAGCTGGCTTCAAACTCCATTTTTAGACTGTCTATGGGTAGTGGTCAAACAGAAGTGGACATAGCCCTTAATTTAGTTAGCATTGAAAAAGAAAAGAGGAATTTACGAAGGGGAGGAGCTGGGGGGGGGGACATACATGAGGCCGACAGGCACTCCTGATGTTGAAAGGTCAGGGAGAGTTATGACTGCACCAGGGCTTTTTTTCTGGGAAAAAAGGTGGTAGAACTCAGTGGGTTGCCCTCGAAGAAAATGGTCACATGGCTGGTGGCCCCGCCCCCTGATCTCCAGACAGAGGGGTGGAGGGCAATCTCAACTCCCCTCTGTCTGGAGATCAGGGGGCAGGGCCACCAGCCATGTGACCATTTTCAAGAGGTTCCGGAACTCCGTTCCCCCGTGTTCCAGCTGAAAAAAAGCCCTGGTCTGCACCAAGCCAGCTGCTAGAATTACACTGGTAGCACGTCAGGCACTTTATTATTCATTTGTTTATTTAGTTATGTTACTTGTCGTCTACCTTTCTCACTGACACTTAAGACAGATTACACAGTGTGAGTCAGTACAGTCAATTTCAAAGACATTTCGATAAACAGTGTAAGAGGATATATAAATGCAAATTTGCAAAGCTTTAAAACTAGCAAGAATCCAATACAGAGTTGAAGAAATGTTAAAATACAGCATAATGTATTAGTATTAATTAAACAATATAGAAACTATCCAGTAGGATATACTTATACCAACAGACGGTATATAGCTGCAAGGTTTACGCTTACTGTACTTAGGATGTCCTGTGAGTTTGATTTCTGGTAACTGGAATGGGTCTATCCTTTAAGTTTGGCCTGAGGTTGGGTGGGGATGCCTGTTACAAAAGAACAGTGATATTTCTCAATGATTGTAGATATCTCCTGAATGGGCCTTAATTAGGAAGTGACTCTGCCCAACTACTCATCAAAACCTGGAGGCGGTCGCCTTCTCAGCTGAAAGTAGATGTGTGAATGAAAAGAAAGTGCTATTTAGATAGTGAAGGAGACAGAGAGGGGAGCAGACAGCTACAGCTAATGAGTCGGCTGAAGCCTTGGGGGTGGGAGGGGAGGCAGGATCTCTTCCTCTGGGGATCTGCTGCTTGGAGGAATCTCCGTGTGGGCTCTCTGTGTCTCCATCTGCACTACCTTTATATTTGAAAATAAAGCAAGTCCTGCAACACAACCCCACAAGTCTCCTCTGTGTTTTTTTCTCACAGAGGAATCAACTCAAGGTTGTGCCATCCAAGAATTTCTTGCCAGTCAGAAAGGGGGGGGGAGTATAGAAGTGACCAGTGGAAAAAACAAAAAGGAATCTGAAGGACTACAGATTTACTATTTGTTTAGTTAGTTATTTTAATCCCACTTTCTCCCCAACGGGGACCTGGCTTTTATCATCCACCTCTCCTCGATTTTTATCTTTACAACAACCCTGTCAGGTAGGTGAGGCTGAGTGTGTGTGACTGGCCCAAAGTCACCCAGTGAGCTTCAACAGCAGAGTAGAATTTGAACCTGGTTCTCCAAGATTCTAGTTTGACACTCTAACCAATACGCCCCAGTGTCTCTCAGCTCTGATACAGGATGGGGACCCCAACCCAACCTGTGTGCCCTGTAATGTGTGAAGATGTGCTTCATATGTACACTTGAAGTGGCAGGACACAACCCATTAGTATCACACTGTTAATGGAGATGATGCTTGATAAGCCCCCCCACCCACCCTGCAAAAAGATAGGACCCTGCCCCGAGGAACTCACAAACTAAATGCTGACAGCAGATGAAACAAACACAGAGAGAGGAATAACACCAAGGGAGACCAAGGGAGCAAGCTACAAATTAATAAAAGGCATGTATTGTCGAAGGCTTTCACAGCCGGAGAACGATGGTTGTTGTGGGTTTTCCGGGCTGTATTGCCGTGGTCTTGGCATTGTAGTTCTACAATGCCAAGACCACGGCAATACAGCCCGGAAAACCCACAACAACCATAATAAAAGGCAGTTACATATCTTTAGCCACAAGACTAAAGTGGATCCTTCCCACTTCTTATTTACAGATGCTAATTCCTTCACTTTGCTCCAGTAAAACATTGCTACACAACTTGAGTGAGAAACTGCTGAGTTGGAATTCACATGCACATTTGATACTATCAGGCTTGGACTGAACAGGAACTTGGCATGGCCAGGCTAGCTCATCACAAAAAGAAATTGTTCCTCCTTACTGATTTATGTATATGATTAAGATTTATCCTAGTTTGTCGATTCATCAACAGCCGGGAGTAGTCTACTCCTACTCTAAGTGGATCATCTACCCTTTATTGCATTTTGTCGAGTGGATCTGAGAAACCAGACCTTCTGAACTCTCTTTGTAATAACCAGGGCTTTTTTTCAGCAGGAATGCGATGGAACGGGGCTCTGGAACCTCTTGAAAATGGTCACATGGCTGGTGGCCCTGCCCCCTGATCTCCAGACAGAGGGGAGTTTAGATTGCCCTCTGTGCTACTCGGCGGCGCGGAGGGAAATCTAAACTCCCCTCTGTCTGGAGATCAGGGGGCGGGGCCACCAGCCATGTGACCATTTTCTCCGAGGGCAACCCACTGAGTTCCACCACCTCTTTTCCCAGAAAAAAAGCCCTGGTAATAACCCTCCTTTTGCTATTTCTAACTTGGCTATGAAGTTTTCTGCCATCTGAATGTAATACCGTGCAGCTGAGGAAACATGTTTGTTTTTAAGGCGCCAAAAAAGAATCTCAATTGTTACAACAAATGCACCCTGCAATTGCCCTGTGTTTGTTTACCATACCAATGAACTGATAGGGTCTAATCTGCATGCAGAAGGGCAAAATTTTGCAAATGGGAAAGGTGATCTTTCTCTTTCTTGATTACAAGATCCATATTTTTAAAAAGAGAAAGACAATTCTAATCAGCATTTAATTTTGAAGCAGACTTGAAGACAGGCCTGGAGAAAAATATCCTGTCCCTTTAATAGAGGCTTAATGCGTGGAAAAGAGCAGGTGAAACTTTTTATGGCATGGCGGTAAATAATATCATTTGGCAAATGACATCCTAGTGAGTTTCTATTAAAGGGAAAGGATTTTTTTTCCTCCAGGCCAGCTGGCAATGCTGAGCTGTCTCCTTGGGTCTGGTAAAAATCACCTACATGTGACCAGGAAAGTAAGTTTTGGTAAACTGCTAGATAATAGGTTTTCTCCCCCACCCCTTCTGAGGGCAAGACTATCATAAATGACTAAAATTATGTATGGGTGGGCAGATGGGTAAAAAAAAATAGACCCAGAGGAGTTAGCTGTGTTAGTCTGTAGTTGCAAAATAGTAAAAAGTCCAGTAGCGCCTTTAAGACTAACCAACTTTATTGAAGCATAAGCTTTGGAGCACCACAGTTCTCTTCGTCAGAGAACTCTTTGTCAGATGCACACACTCATAGCTGGCAGCCCCATAAAGTTCCACCTCGTGGGGTTTTCAGGCAAGGGATGTGCAAAGGATCTGCATAGCAGCCCCACCTTCATTGGTGGTCTCTCATCCAAATACAAATGGCATTTGGAATCAGGGCCAAGATTCTAGGGGAAAGGAGCTAACGCATGTCTCCTTGCACCTTTTCCCTGTTAGAAATAGTTCTCTGGGTCTGTTCTTATTTATATACTATTTATACCTTGCTTTTCTCCTGAATGAGGACACAAAGTGGTTTACAACAGCTACTGCAGAATGGGATTTGAACATGGTCCTCTTAGTCTGGCACTTTAACCACATCATCATACACCAGGAAAAGGGTGTGGGGGGCATGTAGGAAATCAAGTACCTATTTTTTTAACCAACTGTTGAGTTTTGCATTCTCAGTTGGATGGCATCCATTTCCTGCTTCTTCTTCCCAGAAGACAACCTGGGAGCCATTAGATACCAACCACACCCTACACCTACTGTAGAGTTGCCAGGTGTGGAGATGTCCTGCCTCCAGCAGGGAGAGGGCACCCTTAACCTACCGAAGTCAGTAGTACATCCTATCTTGGGTGCAAATAAATACATTAGGATCATGGCCTGAAAGACCCCCCCACCCTGTTTTTTAAAAAAAATTCAGCCTGTACAACTCAAAATCTTGCATCTTTTTATGTTATTTTGGCCAGTCTTTATAACAAATTATTACATGGCTCTTGTCTTTGGATCTAGCTATGGATATCATGGCTGCTACATCTTTTCTTTTGTGCATGTGTTTTTTTTTCCTTATTAGAGCTAATGACATCTAGGATTTCTATTGGGGAAACTGCTTGGGGGAAGAATTAGCCCACCACCCCCAGCAGTCCCTGATCATTAAAATAAAAATTGGAGATCCGCTCATGGATCTCTTATATATTGCATTTTTTAACTCACATTGCTCAGCTTTTATAACAGCAGGCTCTCACGTCAACAAATGCATCCTCTTGGTGTTCATAAACAATCATTTTTGAGTTTCAGCCATGCACCTTTAGGGTGGTAATTAATATCAGAAACTCCCTTCTGCAAACATAACCACGGATTACTAATCAGAAATTTCTCTTTGATCTTTTTCCAACGGTGACACTCCTCTCTGTGTAAACCCATTTCATAAGATAGTATTTTTCCTCTTGGTAGAACTAAGAGCAGCTTTGGGAAGAGGGCAGTGGTACAAATTGGGAAACTAGTAGAGGAGGAAGAGGATTTAACACACACACACACCCTTCTTCCAGAGTTGCTGTGATCTCATTTGCAGCGCCCAGCGGCTGCTTTTAAGATAAAAATCAAAAGATCGGCTCACCTGCATCTTGTCTGTTTGCAATCCTAGCAACAACCAATTGTCAGGGCATGCCTTGTATTTATCCATTACATATATATCTTTCCTTTCATCTGGGGAATTAAAGCCAAAAGCACATAAGATTCCTAGGCAGGCTCCCATCAAAGCATTGACCAAATCCAAACCAACTTGGCTTCAAAAGAGGATCGTTTCATCTCATACCTTCAACTTTTGCTCTCCTTCCAACAGTTAATTTATTAGGCAGCTTCACAGTCTTCTCCCCTGATGTTTGTCCCTAGAATCTGGTATTTAGAGTTAGTACTTGAATTATGGAGGGGGGTGCACAACGCAGGCACTAGCCCCCATCCCACAAATGAGACCCTTGCATATGATGGAGGTTCAGCACAGGGACCAGGGAAGCTTGATCCTAACTTTGTCCCGCCATGTATTCATTTGTCCCAAAATAAATGTCTGCCCACTTTTAAGTCATAAATCAATTGTTTGTGGTCTCTCCAAAACCACAGGTTTTCCAACTTTAAGATTCAGGGAACCCCCTTCATTGGCTCCTCTGTCAAGGAATCCGCTGCACGTCTGCTACAAGTATCACTACCCTTTACAGAAAAAGGAGTCATGAAGCCAGCTTGGTGTAGTGGTTAAGAGCGGCAGGACTCTAATTTGGAGAACCAGGTTTGGTTCTCCGTTCCTCCACGAAGCCACCTGGGTGACCTTGGATCAGTCACAGCTCTTTCACAGCTCTCTAACACACTTTGTAAACCGCTCTAACTGGGTGTTAAATCGTCCTGAAGGGTGATATATAAATCTAATATTATTAGTAATAGTAGTAAGGGGAGGATATTCATGTAGCCACACTGCATGAAATCAATAACCCAACTAGTTCACTGTTTCCAAAAGTAGTCAGCGAGAAGCAATAAGGGAGCCTATAAGCAGGGCTTTCAGGATGGTTGCCAAAAACTGGAAGCAGCTTCATAGTTTGGGGGGACTAAAAATTTGGGCCTGCAGAGGGAGGCACTAACCTCCTTTGGTCTGTTACAAGGTCTGTTACAGATTTCATCAGCTAAGCTGCATCCTTTCCTACAGAAGCAGAATTTGACCATGGTTATTCATGCTTTGCATTTTTAGAGCTGTAGAACAACTCAGGAGGACACTTTTATAAATGAATCCGATTGTAGTTCATTGCAATTTTTATTGTTTGTATCACCTTGCTTTTACTGCATTGTCTTCTTACATTTTTTAAACATCGTCTTACGTTTGTAATCCTCTCTCTTTCTTATGGTGTTTCATGTCTTAAACAAGTTTTGTTGGCATTGTTTGCTAACTCTGTGATCCTGGTCCTATGGCATTGTTTCGTGGCTCTCTCATGATGTCTGACTGAATTGTTTTCTATATTATTTGTAATCTGCCTTGAGTATCAGTGAGAAAGCTGAAGAATAAGATCCAGGTCCAACAGCACCTTAAAGACCATCTAGATTTCCAAGGTATGAGTTTTTGAGCTATAAACAAAGTAAAATAAGATAAATGATTCTGATTACATCACATGTTAGATTAACGTAATCTATATTATGTGGGGCTGCTTTGGTGATGGTCAAGAAACTTTAACTAGTATGAAATTAGCTGGCTAAGTTGCCCACTGATGTGACTTGTAGAGATAAGCGTATTACTCCAGTTCTTCACTGGCTGCTGCTATGAGCCCTGTTTGAAGGGATGGTTTTTACCTTCAAAGCCTTAAACCAATGAAGATCAGGGCTCCTGAAGGGAACACCTGTTTCTTTATCAACCTGTTAAGATCGACATTAAGGTCCCTTTTCTGTGTCCTCTTACTTTTAGAGCAGAGGTGTGTGGCAGGCAGAAGCAGGGCTTTTTCAGTGGTGGCACCTTGGCCGTAGGATGCTGTCCAACCAAAAGTTTCCTTAGTGCCTAGTCTGCTATCATTTAGGCACAAGTAGAAGACGTTTTTGTTTGTTCTTGATTTCTGTTAGGAGTATCTCTTTAAAATGTATCACTTTTATGTGTTGGATGGCCTATAGAAGTTTTCCTTTTTTTAGGGAGGTGAAAGCATCCCCACAGTAACTGTGTTTTATCATTCTGTGCATGTTTTCTTGGGGATTCGTTTGGACCAAAAGGTGGGGGAGAAATTAAAGGAATATAAAGGAAGTATTCCATGCTAATGAATTTTATTGGTGATAGAATTTTTTAAAAACGTGCTGGATCTGTTTGACTGTGATTTTAAATAACATTGCACTTGTTATTGTTCTGCTCCCACTTATTCTTCTGCTACTGTAACAATACCTAGGCAGATCATGAGAGGGAGGGCAGGAAGAGTTACATCAATGCTTAGTTCTCGCAGCCCGTTCTTACATGCCCAGGGTAATGCTGATCACCACTTTAGGGTCAGGAAGCAATTTTTTCCAGGCCAGTTTGGCCAGGGATCTTGGGGTTTTTTTGCCATCTTCTGGTCATGGAGCAGGAGTCAGTCACTGTGTGTGAGGGTGGGGGGGAGGTAGTTGTGAATCTCCTGCATTGTGCAGGGATTGGACTAGATGACCCTGGAGGTCCCTTCCAACTCTTTGATTCTGTGATTCTGATTCTATGAATATTTTGGTATTATGTTTCCCCCCCTCTATTCCTAATGTAATCCTGTGTTGTTACTCCAGGCTATTGATTTAGAGGGAGTAAATCTGAAGAGGTTTACATTGCCAGTTTTGTTTAAATCATTTCAGGCATTTTAATGGATTCTGTTATTTATGAAAGTTCATGATAAGCAAGTTGGGCATTATTATGAAGAAGTCTGATCAGACCTTGGAAGCTAAGCAGGTTCGGCTTTGGTTAGTAATTGGATGGGAGACCACCAAGGAAGACTAGCATTGCTACGCAGAAGCACGTAATGGCAAGCCAGCTCTGAACATCTCTTGCCTTGACAATCCCAGCAGTGGTCACCATATGACTTGCTATGACTTGACGGACTTTCTTTTACCACCACACAGAGAGATAGCATGGTATAGTGGTTAGTGTATCAGTCCAGTATCTGGAGGATCCAAGTTCAAATCCCCTCTGCTATGGAATGATGTTGTAAGTCATTTTGGGCCCTTAGAAAATACCTAAATAATAAATGTGAGTAGTGTTGAGTGACTTCATATTTTATGTGTTTTTTTGGTTGGTTATTTTTTGTTGGTTATTTGTATATGAGTGTATACAGATAAACAGAGAGATGGCTTTATCCCGGTAAATTATTGACCTCTTCAACAGACATATATTCCTGTTTTATATATATATTCATCACTTGAACTGAAATATATTCATCCCTTCCAACTTTGGTAGTTTTTATCCGGATGAGTTTTCTCATTGCAGTCATGTCAAATAGATTAAGATTCACATCTTTATTTTAAATTAGTCTTCAGCGATACATGAGATAAGGTATTGCAACGGCAGGTCTTATCAGTCCACGGAAATGTATTAATCATGAAAACAAGACAGCCGTCTGCCAAGCGAGAGCTGTAAATTGGGCATTTGCTGAGTGACGGGGAGGATAGATGGATGGTCCTTTTGTTTAGCATCACTATTGACAATTACTCGGCAGGTGGCTGCCAAATACCTACGTTCATTTCTCACCACCCATCACTCAAAGAGCTTTCTGCATTCAGAGGCAGCAGTTGATCAATGACATTTTCAATTAAGATAATTGCGCATTGACTCCCATCTTTTCCACCTGAAGTCCACAATGCTGTAGGCCTAAACCTGCCATGGTGAAATGGGATTTTTGTACCATTCCGAGAAATGAGGAGAGTTTGACAAGAGACTAACTATGCATTGTAGAATTGCAACATTGCACATAGTTAGCAATGAACTGATTTTTTGGTTACCTTAAGTGGGTGAGGGTGAGAGAATTCTCTTCCCTTTTGCCTTCCAGTAAATGGGTTCACTTGAGCCAGCTTCTTCATTCAATCTTGCACAATTCCCCTTCCCGTATGGTTATTTTTTAATCCACAGGTTGTTAGCGACTCTACAAGCAGGCTCTGTGATCCCCAGCATAGCCTTTTTGGGTGGCCAAAGGGGGTGGTCTTCCTTCCTTTATCACCAGCAGGAAAGCCAGCCCTATATCTAAATATTAGTAATAAGGTAATAGGTAAGTGATGCTTTGACTGAACCTGGATGGCCCAGCCGAGCTCAGTCTTGTCAGATCTCAGAAGCTAAGCAGGGTCAGTCCTGGTCAGCGTTTGGATGGGAAACCACCAAGGAAGGCCAGGGTTGCTACGCAGAGGCAGGTAGCAGCAAAGCACCTCTGTTTATTTCTTGTCTTGAAAACCTATCCAGCTTCCATAAGTCAACTGTGACTTGTTGGAACTTTATACACAGAGAAAGAGAGACAGAGAGAGAGTGATTAGGGTTGCCAGGTCCCCTTACCCTCCTGGCAGGAGGGGAGGACCCAGCACTCACCTTACTTGTCCTCTTCTGGGAAGTGACATTATCATGCAGGCCCAGGATCGCTTCTCACCAGGCCAATGTGGGCCCCAAACAGGCCTGATTTGGCCCATTTGAGGCCCGAATCAGCCCGCTGCAAAGCATTGGAGCGTTCAGAGCAGCGCAATGACATCACTCCGATCAGTGATATTGTTATGCTGCCCCAGGAGTGTGCCCAGAAGGCCTGTTCCCCTGCCTCCCACCCCCTGCTGGCCAGGTGAATGGTGGCAGGGGGTAGAGAGCGGGAGCAGAGGATCCCCCACCCCCACTGGGGGAATGGCAGTCCTAATGATGATATGTTTGAAAACTGGAATTTCCCTTGGGGAATTGGGTCACTAGCTGGAAGACATGAGAAATGAGAACATGGGCACTTCTTCAGTCTCTAAATTATGTTTGGATTTTTTGGGAGGTGGAGCGCTGAATCATCTATACTGGCCCTCTGTTAGTACTATGGAAACATGCAAAGCTGCCTTATATATCAGACTCAGCCCTGTGGTCCATCTTGCTGAGTATTTTCTACTCTGACTGGCAGCAGGGTCTCAAATGCAGAAAGGTTTTTCCGAACACCTGTTACCTGGAGGGTTTTAACTTGAGATGCCAAGGACTGGACCTGGGAATTTTTGCATGCAGAGCATATCCCCTATTACTGACCCCTGCCCTCTCCACAAAGCAATTTAAGGGGTGGATAGGATCAGGGCTACTAAGTACTGGCATCTTTTTCAGGGCTTTAACAACTCCTGAGAGGAGGAATCAGTGCAACCTTATATACGAGCACTGGCACCTTTTTTAAAACTTACCTCTCTCCCCAAGCACTGGATAAGACTTTAGTATAAGTGACAATCATTTCACTAAAGGGCTTTGTTATGGAAGATCAACTATTACTCAAGAGAGCTAAGAATGGAGCCTCCATGTTCACAGAATGAGTATGGGGTCCAATTCCCCTGTTTAACAATCAGATGTGAAGTGTGAGCTCAATTCCTGCACATGAAGTGCCTGATTTGGAACCTGAAATGGTTCCAGGATACTATTTTTTGGGAACCATGTGGGTTTCCCCAGTAGGCCAAATAACCTGCCCCCCCCCAGACCAATTAAAATCAGGAAAAAGACAAAGGGGAAAGCTCTTCTTTTGCACCAGGTCTCAATCTGAATCAGGCACCAAATCCATGCAAACTAAGGAAAACCCGCACTCACATTTGAGTGGTTAGACAGGGCAGGGACCCCAGAGCCCACATTTAACAGATTCTGGGGACAAACAGGGGAAGGTAATGTATCTCTCTCATTCCCTGTGTGAGGCTACGAGTGCAATCGTTAAAAGGGGTTACTCAGAAGAAAGTCCCATTTTATTCAGGGGTCTTACTCCGCACAAGTATTTTCAGGATACCAGTTTAAATTAATTAATACAGATCTGCTGCAATCTGATCTAGAGGAATATGGTCTGTTTTCAAATTCCTATGTTGTGTCTGAAATAAAAATAAGGAACAGTAGGAATAATCCTGGCTTTCTGGACATAAATTACAGGAAAGTGGAAGCTCTTGGCCCAAGGGCACCAGCTCTAGACAGCGGGAGAGAACAATAAAGTGGAGACAAACTGCTGTACATTAAAGGGTAACACCTGCGCATCAGAAAATTTCTGGATGGGGATAGCGCAGAGATACAGAGTCACCAAGATGGCCATACTGGAGGATAACATGCCAAGGATTAAGTATGTGTGTGTGTCTTTAAATGCTTGGTATGAAGAGTGGGGGTGCAAGAGAGGGATGAGTGAGTGAGATGATTGGCTGATGACTGAGAGTCTGGGCGGAGTGAATGCAGTTTTTAGTTACTGAGTGGAGAGTAAAGATTCGGACTGGGCAAATCAGGCAACCTGTGTGGAACCCTGAAAGGATTCTTGTTCTAGTTCAATGAGGCAATCTGTGTAAAGCCTGAACTGTGTGTGTTTCTGAAAGAAATATTGAGTCTGGGCAAAGCAGGCAAGCTGTGCACAGCCTGAGCGTGGTTAAGCATTTCTGAGAGAAATCTAACCTGTGCGGAAATCTGAACTCTGTGTGTCTGAGAGAACGCCCATTCATTCTATCTAAAGCAGGCAAACTGTGTGTGCAGCCTAAGAGCGAAAGTTTATGAAGATCTGAGTGACTGTGCCTATGTGAGGAAACTTTAAGAACAGATAACACTCTTTGAAACCATCAAGCTTAAGTACTATAGTGAAACCGATACATGTCTTGTAAAAATAAATGTTTATTTTGGTTTTTTTTCCATCCTAGAGTATCTGTTATTCCTATCCTCAGGGCCACATAGTCCCACGAAGGAGCCTGACCCTTGGGCATGTTATTAAAGATGAAATTTAAATTATTTTGGAATATAATTCCTTATGGCAGCAATCCAGCATTTCGTAGAAAAAGAGCTGGAGGAACTCATTAGCATAACTCATTAGCATATGCCACACACCTGACATCACCAGAAGTGTGTCATTAGCATAATTGATCTGCGTATGCCACACCCCCTGACATCACCTGTCCTGGTTGTTTTGGACCCAATTTTGGCCATTCAGGGCTGAAATTGGACCCAAAATGGCCAAAAAGGGGCCCAAAATGGTCAGGAGTCAGGACTGGGCCACTACTGAGGGGGAGAGCGATCCATCACCCATCAGAGGCCCGATCCGGGCCGTTTCAGCCCCAATCCAGGCTGAAACGGGCCCAAAATGGCTGAGAGTCAGGTGGGTGGGGCCACCTGACATGTGACCTCTTTAGGGAACTGCGTTCCTGTGCGTTCCACCTCGAAATGAGCCCTGCAGCAATCTACCCAGACAGGGCAAGAAGAAAAGGTTAAAGGCAAAATCTAACAGAGAGAAAGAAAGGGGTTTGTAACAGGCATCACCGGCACATCAGATGATTTCTGGATGGAGATACAGAGCCACTAAGATGGGGATACATGCCAAGGATTTACCAGGTAATGTTATTTACCCCATGATATGTAAAACTTTAACTGCCCATTTCCACACAGACAGCCTCTGTTAAAGGGGCAGGGCGTATTTTTCTGCAGGCTGTTGGTAACCCTAATTCAGGTCTTAAAAAAAGTAGTAAGGTAGACAAACTAGGTAAATGTTGGGTCTCTTTGGGATTGATTTTTATCTTTCTTCTTGTGATCTTATTAAACAAGAACGAGCCTATATTTCACATTCTACATTTATAATTTATAAAAGGTGGGGGGCAATCTTGGAGGTCAGTCCTCTTGATTTCGCTTATAGCGCACATTTACATTCGGAGACTATTGAGGGATCCAACAGTTAGTTAAAGGTTTCATGAAAAGGACATCAAGATTTTCAATTTCATTTGAACTTGCTTTATTTAATAGAGTGCAAAGTCACTTTTTTTTTTACTTCTTACACTTAACATGATTAAATGATGCTCAACCCAAGATACAAAACTTCTGTGTTGATAAGGTGATTTCAGGATCTTACTGCTGCCCATAGATCTTTGCATAAATTCAGCAGTGATTGGCTGATCAGACCCAGATAATTAGGATTAATGAGGCACTACGGTTCTCATTAGGGACAGAAAATGCTGCTTGATCAGATCATTGGGTCATAAATTGTTCATAGGCAAGCCCTTCACACAGCCATAATGACACACAACATTTGCCAGAGAAGGAAGACGCAGCCCTGCCTAGCCCTTCATGTGCCTGACTCAGGTAGCTTTGCAAAATCTATCAATCATCTGATTATCTAATAAGCCTCTCACCTGCTGTCACTGGCCATGAGGAAATCAAATGCAGCTGCTATCATTTATGCTTTATCATGCATAGGGTTGTCAAGTCCTTCTGCCCCTTTAATGTGCAGAAATGGGCAAGCTTTGTATGTCATGGAAGTAAATAGCATTACCTGATAAATAACATCTCATCCAGTCTCTATTAAGAGGACAGGGCATTTTTTTCCCTCCAGGTTGTTGGCAACCAAACAGATTTGGGCACATGGACATAAATGGGATTTAGACTTCATCATTCGCACTCATCCACATGACACAGTCGCTTCCCTGTGGTTCTAGTCCACAGAATTGCAATGGGTTGTATGTGAAAATTATACTGCAGCTATGTGGGCGGGGCTAATCATGTGGATCTTTCAGCAATCTCTGCTGTGGCAGAGCAGCCGTTGGGTAGGAAAGACCTATGTGCTGATCCCACTTAAGACAGTTGCAGAGAGGACCCAAGCATTATTTGTCTGGGTCGAGGGCAACTTTATAATACCCTCACCCAAATCCTATCTGTATAATCTCATGGTTCATTCATTCATAGTCCACCTTTCTCACTGAGACTCAAGGCGGATTACACAGTGCGAGATTAGTACAGTCAATATCAAGGACATTTCTATAAACAATGTCATAGGGTAAATAAATACAAGTTTACAAAGACGTAGCATTAGTGAGAATCCAATACAGAGTTGAAGAAATGCTGAAACAAAGCATAAGCAATTCTAGGATTGACATTAGACAACATATAACTACCCAGTAGGATCATACTTGAAGCACAGATAGCACATTGGAGCACATATTTAAGGCAACAGATAGCATGTAAGGCGACATGGTGGTGAAATATATGGTCCCTACCTCCTTAGTGAAGCATCTTAAATAGACCATATCATAATAATGGACTTGCAGCTCAGGTCAGGGTCCCCTGGAGCTCAGTAAATTGTACCCTTCCCCCCCCCCCCCCCGCTCACCCTGGTTGCAATATTTACATGCATATTTATAGTTGTGTGAGATAGAAGTGGCATTAATTCCATGTGCTTATAGAGGGGCTGGCTACTATTGGAAATAGGGTGCTGGATTAGCTGAGCCACTGGTCTGCTAAATTTTGCAGGGTTGCATCTGGCATGTATAGGATCAGAGCGTTAAGCGGTAGGAATGCTGGTCTCTTCTGCAAAAATAACATGAGAAGCGATTCAATGGTTATTCTTAGGGAGTTGACTCAAATTGGATCTGAGCAAATCCTCTCTGGGAAAAGAAGCCATTTCCTCTACTGCCCCCTGGTGCACTTATGAGGAACATTCCCAGCAGAAAAGGAGCATTGTTTATAGAAGACCCTACAACACTCATGGAGAGCGACCTTAGCAATTTCCATCAACCAAGGGAGCTTCATTTACTGCCTTCACTGACATGAGACTTGCCCTTCAGGGAGGCTTGGAGCTGATCCATTCTCCTGGCAGCAGCTGTTTCAAGGCAGAAAGCACCGGCCAACCACAAGCCCCACTGGAAAAGGACCAGAAGTGATGTCAGCACATCACCAGGGATTCTCCAGCATTCAGGGCAAAACTATATGGTTAAATCACAGAGTTTTGTCTGAATGCTACAGCAGCCCCAGAAATGTGCTGATGTCATTTCCAGTCGCACAGGGAGTGACATCAGTGTGTTGCCAGTGATGTCATTACATCTCCAGCGAGCCCCCCCCCCCTCCCGTCGCCCCATTTCCTGAGTCTCCCTCCAGTTGCCAGTCCTGTGCTGGCAATTCTATGCAGTTTCCAGATTACTGAGTATCTCTGACCTATTTCACCTGCAGGTTTTAAAGAGAGATGCTTCGTGCCTTGTTCAAGAGGTATATCCATTCTAGCCAGGGCTTTTTTTCTGGGAAAAGAGGTGGTGGAACTCAGTGGGTTGCCAGCACAGGGGGCAACTCTTGGCAGGAGATAGTGCCCCTGGTACCACATGCATGTGTGCAAAATGCGCGCACGCTCCCAGAACTGCACAATGATGTCACTTTGGATCAGCCGGAACACGGTGGAACGGAGTTCTGGCACCTCTTGAAAATGGTCACATGGCTGGTGGCCCCATCCCCTGATCGCCAGACAGAGGGGAGTTTAGATTGCTTCGGCACGGAGGGCAATCTAAACTCCCCTCTGTCTGGAGATCAGGGGGCATGGCCACCAGCCATGTGACCATTTTCAAGAGGTGCTGGAACTCCGTTCCACCGTGTTCCAGCTGAAAAAAAAGCCCTCATTCTAGCATTTTTTTTCATAGTGTCTGATGCTGTCCCTCTTCCCAATCACTGCTTTCCCACCTCCTTCTGTGTTGTTGGAGCTTTAAACATAAGAGTTGAATCTAAATTTGTATCATTACTTGTGTGCATCCATTCACTCATTTCTCTTAACGTAAGTGAAACCTGGCCATTGTTATGATCTTTCAGAGGAGAAGGATGAAATCTTCTAAGTATCCTTTCTGTCTCACTATTTTGTATTGTGCATGGTGGATACTGCTTGCACGAAGTGGAGGGATATGCAGCTAAAGTATCCTTTCTGTCTTTAGCTGCGTATCCCTCCACTTCGTGCACGCAGTATCCACCATGCACAATACAAAATAGTGAGATGAGAAATGTAAAAGGACCTTCCCACAGAGATCCGTTCACTTGAAGACTGACCCTCTAAATGATTCATGGATTGCTCTATTATTCATATCTGCGTCATCTGGCTTCTTGGAAATCATTCCAGAGGGGCAGTCTGTGTCAGTCTGTTGAAACGAAAACAAACAAGAGTGTAGTGGCACTATAAAAACCAACAATGCTGTATTTCCGCATAAGGTTTCATGGACCAGAGCCCACTTCTACAGAGGCAATAAGCGAACCCCAGCTATGCAGATGTTTTATGCAGTGGGATAAGAAATAGACACAGTAGGGTCAAGGAACCATATAGTACAAGAAGTACACGATGACATGTACCTGTGTATCTAATCAATGCATATCTAACCAAGAAACATACAGCAAGCCGTCACCAATATTGCTAAGCTAGTTAATGCCTGTAATGGATTGGAGAGTCCCTCCCTACCCATTACAGGTTTAAACTAACTTCCTGTCACTCTTCAGTTGGTAGGGGCCTCAGAGCGGGACCTCTGTTCCTTTGACCTCTAAGTTGCCCTTTTCTTTC
The DNA here is from genome assembly GCF_028583425.1 of Eublepharis macularius. Taxonomy (NCBI): domain Eukaryota; kingdom Metazoa; phylum Chordata; class Lepidosauria; order Squamata; family Eublepharidae; genus Eublepharis; species Eublepharis macularius. The sequence goes on along the minus strand of NC_072791.1, from coordinate 25,028,150 downwards.
TTCCTTGTCCCATTACTCACTCTTGTGTTAAGTTCTTTTACAGGCTCTGTGAGCTTCTGCTGATCTTTCACCAGCATGGCTTTCTCTGTCCTGTGCCCATGCCACTAGCTAAGAGTTTGAGGGTGGGTTGGGTTGGAGGGTGCCCTCTTCCCCGTCTGATGGCCTCCCTTCTCTGGGAAGCCCTGGGCCCCTCTCTGTTTGGGCTTCTACCCACTCCTGCCCGCTGGCTTATCCTCCTCTTTTGTGCTGGTGCCAGACATCCCGTTCCACTGATAGAGTTGCACCCCTTCTGGCCTGACCATCTTTACATCCAGCTGGGCCGATTAGAGATCCCAGCCACTTCCTAGGATTCACAGGGCTGGCCCTTGGCTCACATTTACCATTACTAATTCAGCGTTACTATTTTTCCCCCTCATCCTCCTGCATAAAATGAGTGCATAGTGTAGACGATCCGCTCATCACCTCTCAAGAAGCAGGTAGTAGTCCATGAATGCTCACATGGGAATACAATTTTGTTAGACTTTAAGATGTGCCTCTTTGGGGTCTTTGGAGATATTGGAGGTTTCCAGGGAGGATGTCATTGCTTAACAACAACAACAACAACAAAAACAACAACAACAATGCAACAGTAGTCCCCATTGTCATCGGGGCACTGGGAACTATTTTTTAAAAATTTGCAACTTATATGGAAAAACTGCAGCTTTCTGACATAATTGCAAAAGCCGGCGTTACTTGGGACAGCGTACATATTGCACCAATACCTGGCGGATACTTAGGTCTCTGGCAGAAACTTGTATCAGGTCAGCAAGGCCTTTTGGGAAAATCCACATAGCTCCCTAAGTTGTGGTGATGGTGGAAAGTGCCATAAAGTCGTCGCTGACTTATGGCAATCCCATAATGATATTATGATTATGATATTATTATAATGTTTATATTGTGCCATCACCCCTTTTTAGAATGCATTGTGACTGCCAGCATTAGCTGCCACTAATTTTAATTTGTAGTGCTGCCCTATTGTGATGGGGAAAAGATAAGATGGGAGAACTGAATGGAGAGACCTCTGAGATAACTGCCTCTTTAAACTAAATGCAGTCATATTGCCCACACACTCTGGTTTCTCATGTCCTTTTGGCTGCCACAATGTCAATAATATTAATATCAATTATAATGATACTATGGTGATACAGTTGTACCAGTCACATATGCAAAAGCCGGTGCTGTGAAAAAAAATGGTTCCCACCATTATTCTTAAACACTGTTGACATCTGTGGATTCTAACATCAGTTTCTGGAACAATGAAAGAGTTTCTGTTTGGGGCCTTGATTGTAAGAGAGGACTTTAATGCATTCACGGCAGGAACGGAGAAGCATCCCACAACGAGGCCGCTTATGTTTATGCCACTTGACACATGTACCTTATCTCAGGATTAGTATTCCACATGTATCCATTGCTTGCGGATCTCTGACATTTGCTTGTTTTTACTCACTTTTCCTTTTAGGTGGGTTGATTGTTTCATTTCTTCTCCTGTCAGTCATAGTCTATTCCCACAGCTTCTTTCAAGTTGTACCCGTTTTCTAAATTCTCATGTTTTCCTTTCTCCCAGTTTTAGGAGGTCTGTACCACCTTAAAGCTAAGCGAGATTAAGGAAATATATATCATGCTGATAGCCCTGACCAGGTGGATATAAATTCAAATAAAATTAAAAATAAATTATGTAGCCATCTCAGACCATGTTTTGTCATGAAATGTTTTGCCACAGAATATGCTTGAGGGCAAAGTCTAATTCTAACAATATCTAATGCCAGATATAATCTCCCTTATCCGATTAAAAAAATCTTTTACTTTTACAGGCTTAGCTTTGTGGTTTGAATCCTATCAAGATCTGTACGTATGCTTTGCGGGGGGGAACACTCGTGTACCCACATTTAATTACTTGCCTCATGGTGCCATCCCATAGTGCTTGAAATAGGATGCATGAGGGAAATGAAGCCAAGGTCTATCTAGGAATATTCATTTCATTGCAGGACAAGGTAATTATTCTTGCCATCAAAGAAGGGAGAGACTAATAAGAGGCTGAAGGGCATTTCATCTGTCCTCCATTCCTTGGCTTCAAAAGCAACTTTTTAAAAAGGGAAAATTAAGCAGCTTCAGTGATAAACCTGCCTTTGTTTTTTTAAAAAAACTAATTTCTTTCTAATAGGAAGACATAAAGTAGACAATAATCTCCCAGCAGCCATACATGTTTCCCTCTAATTAGGTAATAGAATGTAGCTTCTACGTCCTCTTAATGTCCTCGCAAGCTTCATATTTACCTTATGGCAAAGCGGTGATAAAAACCTCACAGTTAATAATCCTCTCCCTTTATGAAACTAACACAGACAACAGCCTTGCAGATTGTGACCGATGAACAGATTCGGTTTGGATTGAGACTTGAGAGAGGGCATTACAAATCAGTGTGATGAAATAAAAGTTTCCTCCCCCTGCCATCAACCACACCATAGCAATAGCAGAATGCAGCAGAACAGCAGAATACGGGGGTTGGACTAGATGACCCTGGAGATCCCTTCCATCCCTATGATTCTATGAAATGATCTCAACTGAGACTTAAATCTGCTTCACACAGCATATTGTAACTACATGAGCTTGTAGTTCAAAGGTGGAATCAGCTGCCTGGGGAGGTGGTGAGCTCCCCTTCACTGGCAGTTTTCAAGAATATTTGTCAGGGATGCTTTAGGCTCATCCTGCATTGGGCAAGGGGGCTGGACTGGAAGGTCTGTATGGTCCCTTCCAACTCTGTGTGTTTCAGTAGTAGAACATCTGCTTTGCAAGATGTTCCATCACAAGCTGAAAGGATCGGTGGTACGCAAGACCTCTACATAAGACTCTGAAAAGTCTGAGTAGACAAGACTGACCATGGTAAACCAATGCTCAGCAGTGGTGGCCTACCCACTAGCCAGACAGGCCATTGTGTGGGGCTCCAGAGAGCAGGGGGCACCAGGGGCACCAGAAGACACTTTCCAGGGCAAGCGGCAGCCCCAAGAGGCACCCATGGCCCCAGTGGTGCCACCTGGGTCGCCCTGCTTGCTTTGCAGGGTGGAGGGAGGAAGAGCCTGCAGGCACCACTTCCACTGCATCCTCTTCCTCCTCCTTTGTAGAGGCTTTGGAGGCACAGCAATTGGTTTGGCCTGCCTTCCCCCGTTCCAGCAAACCAAGGGTTTGGTTGCTGTGGATTCTTCTGAGCAGGGAGCAACATAGAGCAATGAGTGAGTATCCAGTACATTTGCTTAACCATCCACCCCATTCCCTGTGAGTGCTGGATAACAAAGCTTTTACTGCATTTTGTCCCTTTAATGAAATGTATGCCCACCTGGTGCTGCAGAGGGAACAGTGCAGATTTAAAAAATTAGATAATTCTGCTCATGATTATGGCTACACAAATCCCTTTAATTCCAAAGTGACTTTCAGGTGCAGAGGTTTGCAATGGGTTGTCGTTTTGCTGGAAAGCGCTGCACATGTCCCTCAAGCACGCAAAATTAGAACGAACGTCTGTGTGAGGAAAAAATCAAATGAAAGGGAAGGGGGAAAATCTGCATTTGGTAGCAGATGGCTTAAGTCATTATAAAAATGTGGAGATCATTACTGAAAATGTAGTTAATTGAAAGCTCTTTAGGACATTTGCTGCAATCATATAATTCTTCATGACTCCCACAGAAAACATTAAGGCTCTTGAATTCTTATGTTCGCCATAAAAGGATTTTAGTTGGTTGAAGAAGAAAAATCCTAGTTCTGTGTTGGTGCAATGCTTGTGGTGTCTCCAGGAGATGCCTGTGTAGAACTTAGTCACCATCTCAACCCGTCTTTGGCCAGGGTTTAGAGAGAGCCTTCAGGCATATTTATGGAGAAATCAAGGCAGGGGATAGATTCCAAACATTGTAGTGCAGCTCCGCTCTTCTTCCAGCCCCACTTCCCCCCTCCGATCCCTTAATCTTGAAACCATTGGACATAGTTATATTTTGTTTGGTAGCAGAGTAGTAGCAGAGTTACTCAGTCAGAAGCATTTCCCCCTAATGTGCAGTAATTAATCTTCAGGCAATTCAACTGTAGGAAAGGTAGAACTTATAGTTTATTGAGGAGAGCCAGTTTGGTGTAGTGGTTAAGAGCGGCAGGACTGTAATCTGGAGAGCGGGGTTTGATTCCTCACTCCTCCGCTTGAAGCCAGCTGGGTGACGGGTCAGTCACAGCTTCTCAGAGCTCTCTCAGCCCCACCCACCTCACAGGGTGATTGTCATGACTCATGAGGATAATAATAACACACTTTGTAAACTGTTCTGTGTGGGCATTAAGTTGTCTTGAAGGATGGTATATAAATCGAATGTTATTATGTTATTATATTATTATTCCCCACTCCTCCGCTTGAAGCCAGCTAGGTGAACCTGAGTCAGTCACAGCTCTTCCAGAGCTCTCTCAGCCGCACCCACCTCACAGGGTGATTGTTGTAAGGATAATAATAACATACTTTGTAAACCGCTCTGAGTGGGCATTAAGTTGTCCTGAAGGGCAGTATATAAATCAAATGTTATTGTTGTTATAGATTCCATTCACGGCAATATCTTGGATTAGAAATAAAGAGTCCTAGTCTAAAAAGTTACTTCCCTATACCAATGGCCAGCTAATCCTGAGTTGAGGCAGCATGCAGATATATGGAGGAGACAGGAGCTCTGAAGAACACATCCTCACTTTTGGAAGGCCATGAGGCAAGAAGAAAGAATATCCCAAAAGACAGAGACAGAGAATGAGTCAGGACACATTCCCACCATAGAGAAAGAGAAGCAGCTTACAATCAAGAGAGTTACACACACAGAAAGGCATGTAGCACCGCCCCCCCCCCCCACCAGTGTCAAGGCATGTTGAATTGCCTATTCTATCAGAAACCATTCTTGAAGAAAGAGGAACTTGTGATGTCATGAAGAAGTAGGGTTCTATTGGGGTGGAGAACTAGAATAAAAAAGGACTTTTATTTGGGATTCTAATTGTTTAATAATTTGTTAAAGTGTTTTGTAATACCTAGATATAGATACATAGATATACATGATTTTCTGTATGTGAGTACAGGTAACCTGCAAGAACTAATTGGTTTAGCTTAGAAGGGGAGGAATCTGTGAATGGAGGCTTGCAGCACGGGAAGACTGTTTATTGTGAGCGGCGCAGAAGGCAATCTAAGCTCCCCTCTGTCTGGAGATCAGGGGGCGGGGCCACCAGCCATGTGACCATTTTCACCAAGGGCAATTTAAACTTTAAAAACTCCCCCCTTGTTCCAGCTGACCCAAGGTGATGCCATTGTGTGGTTCTGGAAGTGTGTGCGCACTTTGCGCATGCGCATGTGATACCGGGGCACTACCTCCTGCCAAGAGTTGCCCCCTGTGCTGGCAACCCACAGAGTTCCACCACCTCTTTTCCCAGAAAAAAAGCCCTGCATAAGTCTAATATAAATTGGAAAGGGGGGTGTAAGTTCAGTATGAATGGTCTTACTCTTGGGATCACATGGTTATTGTGGGGCTGTATTTTTCAAGCTGAAAACTGAAGCCTGTTTTGTGCAATAATCCAGTTTAATCCTTCAAGAAAGAGGATGCCCTGGAAGACTCTGGCACTTGGTGGGCCAGAAAAGTTGCACTTCTTCATCATGAAGTTGTATCAAGCAATAACCAGTTGCTTAACTGAATTAAGAGACATTATTCTCTGCGAGTTTCTGTTCTTTCTTACACCTATGCGTTTAGTTATGCACACTTTGTATTTGTCATGTCTGAGCCCCATCCATGCCAATGCTGATGCTGTTGTTCTGAATCAATGTTTCATGCTATAACTTGATGTCATATTGCCAATGCCATAACTGTTTCTTTCACAGGCTTGTTGCAGGTGCTTTATCTAACGGACTGTAGAAACTTTCAGTGCTTCTGACCTTGTAGACTGCTCACTCCTATGCACTGCTATGTCTCGACTTTGATCTCTTGCTTTCTCAGTGTCCGACCTGATAGTACAAATTTGCGAGATGTTCTCAGGACAAGTTCGCGCCAAAAGTCCTGTTTACTGTTGAGAGGGGGAAGGAGCAAATGTGTATGTTAAGAGGAAGGATTTTCCCACATGTTACTATTCCTGTCAATCTTGCTTTTACTGCTTAGATGCTTACCTTGCTTCTGAGTAATCCTATGGACATATCTGTGGGAATGATTTGATTTCTGAATAAAGCCATTTAACCAAGAGCCTGGATTTCTTGTTGCAGTGGTACAGGGATCTATCTGCCATAGCCTGTCATCCATAGCCTGACAGTATTGTTCTGTATATTAGAGGGGTTTTGACTTAAAGAAATAGTTTAGCTTACATTATCTTGTGATAGATCAAGATGAGTCGCAATGTTTGTCTGTCTGTTTGTCTGTCACCGTGTTTGTCTGTCAAATTGTCTTGTGAGTTCTATTCCCTATTTAGCCCCATAGTGCTCACACAGACAGAGGTTATGTGCACACATAAACTCACACAATAGCCAGTGTGGATAGGGTGTTGGACTAGAATCTGGGAGACCTACGTCTGAATACTTGCTGTGCCTCGGGCTACTCACACACTCTCAGCTTAACCTCTCTCACAGATTGTCCTGAAGATAATACAAAGGAGACGAAATGCCTTTTCTTTTTTAGGTGAGGGCAGATCACCTTACATTCAGAGTCTTCCTTTAGAGTAAATAAATACAGTATGTTTCTCTGTGTGTATATACCTATGGTTTTTTTTTATTATTATGATCTTCACTTTAATGCAGAAATGGAGTGGATACAAAGCAAAGGCTACTGGAACGTGATAGTAAGAGTCCCCTGCTACATGTTCTTCAGATTAGTGTTTTACAGTTAACTAACAGCAAAGGTCCATCAGATGGACAGAGATGGCCTCAAAAGTATTTGCAGGAATTACACAGCCGTGGAGTGGACCCTCTCAGCTTTTTCAGAAGTGCAAGAGGAAGAAACCATGATCTCATACAACACAGTCCCATCCCGTGTGGCTATTTATCTGCAAGATTCTCACAGTCCTGATATTTTTCTGCAAACCTGCATCTGCCATTAAGTTTGTTGAGAAACTTCTCCTGTCTGTCCCTGGCTCCAGTTTGTAGATATTTTGATCCATACCCTGTGGCTTCTCGCTGAAGGGAGTGGCTTGTTTCCATACTAAGGATCTCAGTTGAGAATGGGTAACTGCTGAGATTGGCTCTGTGGGCCCTTGACCCAGCTGGGAGAGAGAACTGATAGCTTCATGTATCAGTGAAAACAGTGAAAACAGGCCTTGGAGCTGAACTCTGGCAAGCTTTGGTTCCGGCCAGCCCAAGGATTTTTGGTGCCCTAGGCCAATGACTTTGCCGCCCCCCACCCCCACATCATGGGGAAGCTTCTACCCACTCCTTCCGCCCCACCACACAGGGAAGTTTCCCCTGTTCACGCCACCCTCACAGGGTGGTGCTGTCATACCTATGGTTTTTAAAGGGCTACAGAGAGACAGGATAAGGGTTTGGAAGAGATTTTCATGACCCCTTGATTTGTATGCTGCAGGAGGTATTTTTAAAGTGCAAGTTGACCTCAACCTGCCAAGTTAAGGTGGAGTATACAGAGAAATAGATAAGTTGTTGTTGATAGCCAATCTATTCCCCCCACCCTCTTTGACCAGCGGCTTTTCTTGCCACGTCAGAAATCCCTTTTGAGAAAATCTCTGGTGATATCAAATAGAGTTTGCCAACCTGTTAGGGTGAGGTGGGATGTGGGGGCTGGTATTTTAAAAAAAGATTGTTTGGGCAACACAGGGCATCGTGCAGTTTTATCCCTGCAGTTCTCTGAACTGTGGCTTCTGTCTGCAAATGTAATAATGGGAGGGGGTGTAAATCAAATGAGTTCCTTTATGATTAAGTACATTCTCCTTCGCCTTACACGAGAGACTCGTTATCCCGGTTAGGTATTTTCATCCTGCAACCGGAACTAGGGCAGCATTTTTTTTAAAATATCATGCCGCTCCACCCTGCCTTTGGACATAACTGAAGAAGCAGGGGGGGGAGCTGTTCACAGCTCTGGCCGCAGTTGCCTACTCCATCAGAACAGGCTCTTTGCTGCAGGGGCTTGCGAGCATCCCAGTAATATGAATGAGATCCTTCAGCTTTGAATTCTTCAGAGGCAGAAACAGCAAGACCTGCTGCAGCTGAAGTGAAATCTGGATTGATTTACTGCTTTGTCTTGACGAGAGGACTGGAGGGAAGAAACGAAAAGCTCTTGGTGTTATTTCAGGGTTTTGTGTTGTGGTGGTTTTTTCATGTTTTTTGTAGGGTGCCTATTTAGTCCATGAAATTCATTGCCAATCGAAGGCTGAAAATACTAGTTAGTGCCGCTATTTGATCAAATGCTCCAGAGACACAATAACTGCACACTGGTGATATGGGGTCCCACATCCTGTTGACTTTTTTTTCCTGAAAGGAATAGGCTATATAGGAAAGAACAGGGAAATCCTTCAACTTAGATTGTATAGTGCTGAATAAACTTTGAAGCCATTTCTGGTTTTGAACTACAAAGATTAGCTTTTGGACACAGTTTATGCAACTACGTAAGAGGACTCCTGCTGGCTCAGACCAGTGGGCCATCCAGTATAGCATCCTGTTTCACAAAGTGACCACCTGGTAGTCTTGAAGGTCTAACAAACAGGATCTTCCCCTGGAGTTGCCTCCTAGCTCTGTTATTCGGAAGCTTATTGCCTCTGAAGATGGAGGTCCCTTTAGTCCTTGTGGCTAATAGCCACTAATAGACCTCATCTCCTTGACTCGCTTCCCTTTCTAAAGCCATCTGTGTTCATGGCCATCATTATATCCACTGATGAATTCCATAACTGAACTACTCGCTGAGTGAAGTAGTACATCCTTTTGCCAGTTTGGTGTAGTGTAGAGATGGGCACAAACCAAAATACGAGCCAAAATTAAGCACAAACCAGGCCAGTTCGTGGTTTGCAAACCATGGTTCGTCAGATCCCATTTCTGACAAACCTCCACAAATTTTTAGGCTGGAAAGTTTGCTTCATTTTTTGGTTCGTGACTGCAGACAGCCTGGTGCCAATCAATCAGTTTCCTAGGCAACAGGGGATGGACTTTCTGCAGACCTTCTGCTGACCCAGAAGTGACCTTCTGCTGGCCCGGAAGTGATGATTTTCTGACCTGGATGTGACGTTTTCATGAACCAAATGAACAGGTTCACGAACCAGGGGAGTCGGTTTCGTTTTCTCAGCCATGCCGGACGCTCCTCTCGGCTGGTCCGGGAGGAAACGACCGGGCACCCTGACCGGGCGGCTGATCTGCAAGGATTAGCCCCCAGGACTCCCAGGGAGGGAGCCAGGGTCCGGGACGCGGCGGGAAGAACTCCCCGAAATCAATGCGGGGAGGGAATTGCCCGTTTGTCCCTATGGAGGCCGGCAGATGTGCGCGGCGCCTCGAGTGCCGCCGGGCAACGAGAAACGGCAAGTAAAAGAAACAGGCGGAAGCCTGTAAACAAGCGAATCCCTTCTGTTCTACAAGCGTTTGTGAAGGAGAGGTTGATCTGAAGAAGACTCGCTCTTCCCCTTCGTGGAGTTCCAGAATTTTGTTGGCGCCCCCCCCCCCCAAATGGCAGCAAAGAAGCAAAGTCCCGCTCTCGGTAAGTCAATCTCGGCCACCTTGCAGAAAGGGGAGTCGCTCGAAGAATTGGTGCGCAGGGCGGTGGTGGAAGCTATAAAACCCTTTGTTGACAAGCTGAACGAAACTGATCAAAGGGTGGGCTTAATTGAAAGCGAGGTGAAAACCATTAAGGCAGCAGCGGGGGGGGCAGAAAAGTCTGCTCTGGAAAGTGCGTCACTTGTGAAGGCTACAAAAAAGGAGTTGAAGTTGGTGGAGAACCAACTGATCGGGCTACAAGTGGAACGAACGCAGACAATTTTGCGTCTCCAAAACGTGAAAGAGGAGGAAAATGAGGATCTGTGGGATTTGGTCTCGGAACTACTGGCGACACCCGCGAGGACGACTAAAGAAGAGGTTAAAAGCGCCATTTTGGAGGTCCGTCGGGCTTCTTCAAAATATGCAACAAAGCGACAGTTGCCTCGTGAGATCATTATTGACTTTTCAACTAAAAAGATTCGGGACACCATCCTATACAACTCATACAATGCGGATTTGGACTTTATGGGTTTGAAAGTCAAGATTTTGAAGGACGTTCCATTTCTAGTCCGGAAACGGCGTTTTAAATATAAAAAGTTTGCAGCTCTTCTGAGGGACCATGGAATAAAGTACAAATGGTTATTCCCGGAAGGAATATGGTTCAGATATAAAGATCAGGCCTATAAGATATTATCAGAAGATCAACTAAAGGATTTTGAGAATAAAAACCCAGAATTCTGCTGCACCAAGAACGAAGAAAAGGAGGAGCCGGAGGGGGGGGGGAAGAGGAGAGCATTGCAACAGCAGTTGCACAGAGAGAATTGCGTCCGGGACCCAGAAGGGGGAGGAAAGTTTAATCAGAATTTGAAATGTTTATTCTCTGTATGATTAACCACTCCATCATTATTCTATGGAGCTATTTTTGTATTATGACAGTATGAAGGGAAACATTGAAGTGTAGTGTTTAGTGTTTGTAGTTCATTCCCCCCCCTTTTTCTTTTTCCACTCCCCTTTGTCCCTTCCCTCTTCCCTTTCCTTGTGATAGTCTGGTGTAGTGTTTTGTAGTTATGAAAAATAAAAAAAAATTTATAAAAAAAAAAAAGGTTCACGAACCAGGAGCAGGTTCATGAAAGTTCGTGGTTCGTGAAATTTGACGAACTACGAACCACATGGTTCAGGTTTTTTTCTGGTTTGTGCCCATCTCTAGTTATGAGTGCTGGGACTCTAACCTGGAGAACTGGGTTTGATTCCCCACCCCTCCACTTGAAGCCAGCTGGGTGACCTTCGGTCAGTCACAGCTCTCTTGGAGATCTCTCAGCCCCACACACCTCACAGGGTGATTGTTGTGGGGATAAGAACATACTTTGTAAACCGGTATGACTGGGTGTTGTCTTGAAGGGTGGTATATAAACAGAAAATAGAATGTTACTGTCTTTCTTGAATCTCTTGCCCATCATCTTGCCCATCCTACCACTGTCCTATACTGATTGACCATTGGTCCATCTTCCTTAGAATCACCTTTTCTGAAGAGCAGTGACTATCCACGGTCTCCGGCAAAGACCTGACCTTCCTACTACCTGAGATCATTTTAGTTGTAGATGGCTGGGAACGAACCTCAGATCTGCATGCTAAACATGATCACCATATCTGATTTAAAACATGCAAGTCCTGGGCCTCGTGCAGACTGAAAATCTGCACTATTGTGGAAGCTGGACTCAGAGGGGAGAGGGAATTCCGCCAACCTAGGAGAATCTCCAGTTAAGCAGCAAAATACAACTTCCCTCTTGTTTCGATAAGCAACTAAGCATGCCTTGTACATTGGGGGGCACTGCACATCTCTTTGTTTACAAGTATTGTTTTCCTGATTAGCAAGTTGCTTCTCTCTTTGTCTAAGGTGGAGACGCCTCCTGACTCCGCCACTTACCCGGTTTCCATTGAGAGAGATTCTCTCTTGCCTTATGGTCTTCTGAGGGGGAGGTTGCCTCTACCTCTCTCTCCCTTGCAATGGGGAATTTTCCCTCTCACTCTCAAGCAGCCATGATGTTGAACTAGTTGGCTGTAGTACAGGGAAAGTAATGCTTTAGACCAGGGCCATTTTTGCACGTACCTGCAACGTTGCAGTCTGCTACGATTCTTAGTGAGAATGCCATATAGTCCATCTTACAAAGCAACATTATGCCCAGTAGAGGCCCCTCCCCTCCCCAAACCCCACCCCTCTAGGTCCACCCCCTCCCCTCAAATCTCCAGAAATTTCACAACCTGAAGCTGGCAACCCTATTTGGGGGTGCTTCCACGACCCAGCTGGATGGCCAAGGCTTGTCTCTGAGGATAAAATGGAGAAGAATGGCATTGTAAGCTGCTTGGGGTTCCCATGGGGAAGACAAGTGATGTATAAATATCTACACTAATAAAGATATTATGCTTCCTTTAATATCCCATTTCCTATAATAGTAGCATAGCAAAGCAAAAATGGCCTCAAAAGATTCTTAATATGTAGATCTGAAGCTGCCTTTCACCTGTCTTACCTGGCAGCTTTGATGTACTAGTTTTTTTTAAAAAATCCTAGCATAGTTATCACATGTAGATGCTGCATTCTTGCCTTCTTCTATAGCTGCAAAACTTGCCATTCATTCCAATGTATTTATTATATTTACTATATTTATAGTCAGTCTTTCTCACTAAGAATCATAGCAGATGGCACCGTGTAAATTGACACAACTAATATGATGAAGAGATATCTAATAAGCAATGCGTTAGGACTAGGATTACAAAGATCTGAACAAGCATAGCAGCGTATTAGACTTGATACAGAGTGCAGAGACAAATGCTATAACGTCAGTAGAAAACGATGCAGTGACAGCAGGGTAATGTGTGCAGCAAACCGATAATACGTCCTATATACAATGGTAGAGTCTACTGTCTAGAGATGGGAGTTAGGGGGTGGGGCAAGAGGCGATGAGCTGATGTCACACCTGGGAAGTAGCTGATGATCTAGGAACTCCATGGTAATACCCAGGGCTTTTTTTCTGGGAAAAGAGGTGGTGGAACTCAAGATCGCACAATTATGTCACTTTTGGTCAGCTGGAACAAGGGGGGAGTTTTTTAAAGTTTAAATTGCCCTAGGTGAAAATGGTCACATGGCTGGTGGCCCCACCCCCTGATCTCCAGGCAGAGGGGAGTTTAGATTGCCCTCCGTGCCGCTTGGCACGGAGGGCAATCTAAACTCCCCTTTGTCTGGAGATCAGGGGGCGGGGCCACTGGCCATGTGACCATTTTTAAGAGGTGCCAAAACTTCGTTCCGCTGCGTTCCTGCTGAAAAAAAGCCCTGGTAATACCATAATACCATAGTGAGAGCACAACATTATTTCTGTCCCCCACTGTTTCCCTGCTGGCGGCAACAGTGGAAGAATGCCCTCCTGATGCAGGACAACAGCGTCTTTATAAAGCACTTTCCTGTTCTCATTTAACCTAATACCCTTCTAGAAAAGCCTGTTGGAACAACTCTGTTTTACATCTTTTGTGGAATAACAGGAACATGGGAGCCTTTTTGACCTCCTCAGGCAGGCTATTCCACAGTGTAAGGGCCACAGCAGAAAAACTGTTTAAAAAACCAGTCTGCAATCATATTAGCACAGCAGAATAACTTTTAAAGGAATCTTGGCTTCAATTATAAAGCCACAAATGTACGAACAGCAAGAGCATAATTCTTTTGTTCCTGTTTGGCTTTCTTGGGAAAAGGAAACAATGGCGATTCTTGAGTATTCCAACAGAGGGCACTCATGTGCATGCTTAAATCCTCCAGGTGTCTAAACACACTCACAGGTTAGAGCAGAGAAAAATGAGTATTTAAGTAAGCCATAAGAAACTATAAGGAAACATTACAGTTTTCTTGAGGCTATGGCCTCAGACATAACATGTTTTATTTCAGCTATACTTTGTTGGTGAAACCAGGATTTGGCTTGCAAACATCCCTTCAAATCCTGGTTTTCCTCAACAAATGGTGGTTTCAACTCCTTTCACTCTTCCCTCAGTCTCCCCTATAGGGACACAACTGGTATCCTGGCCTGTACTGTGGTGAGGCCAGCAGCAGAGCATAAGCTAGGAGGTGTGTACTCATACGTCATGCAAAATATTGTTAAGACTGCCGATTGAGAAACTAGTTTCAAATCGTGATTTCAGATTCTGGTCTGAACTACTCTGTCCATTGTGACTGAAGATATCCACATTCACCTCAGGAGAAAATGCTAGAAGCCCAACAGAGATTCTCCCACAGAATCTCTGCCTGTGGGACACCACCGGCTGTGGCACAGCCCAACAGACCACTAGCCCCGCCTGTTTCGCACTTTGTGCTTTTTCAAGGGCTGATATTAGTATACATTTGTTCGCATCTATTATGCACCAGATGTACCCAGTTCCCATGTAAAATGGCAGCGTCCCACAGGTAGAGTAGATATCTGAAATGTAAAGGAAACACAAATTACGTGACATTGAACAATATTTAAGACTATTACTGTTTCCAGTGGGAGCCTCTGGTGAAGACTGTTGAACCTAAAAAAGAACCACAGGAACAAACATAGGAACTTACATGGACTGTACCTTTAAAGAATATACTGTGCAGTTGAATGCTGATTAATGTAACTATTCCTTTTTTTTGGACTGTGAACTTTAGTATGTACTATTTATCAGCTATTATATATGTATTTATTAGATTGTAGGCACTTTTGCACTTTCACACTTATTGAATAGATTCTTTGAAACTCTAAAGTTACTGTATTTATTATCTGTGGGAGAATCTCTGTTTGATGTCCACATTCACACAGTCACACTAACCGGGTTTTTTAAAATTAAACCACGGTTTCATGTAACATCTGAACTGATCCTATATATTATAATTAAGGGGATAAATACATGTCTAATTTTAGATTATTGGTACATATGCGCCAACTATCCAGTGTCCTTTGGTGTCTGTTTCTACTAACACAGACTCTCCAATTTGTTCCTGTTTCATCTTTGGGGAAAATGTTTAAGGAAGCCTTGTTAGAATGTTCCTAGGGTATGTTGACGTAGACTAGAATTCTTCAGTTTCAGTCCCCTTCCCTGGGGTTAAGTATTTTGACTCCTGTGTACATGCAGGTTAATGTAGAACACAAACTCAAAACAACAATGGAGTAACTTTCCTTCCTTCTCCCATTCATATGGCTCTTCTGTAAATGCAGCAAGGTCAAATGGGAGATGAGCATGTTATTCAACAATCTTAGAAAGTTGGGGGTGGTAGTGGAATCTAGGCAATGTAGGAATTGGTATAAATACAAAAAAAGTCATTTTTTATCTGAAACAAACTGGAGAGAATATAGTTACAATATTTATTTATTTGCTTTATTTATAGCCCACCTTTCTCACTGTGATGCAAGGCAGATTACATGGTGTAAAACAATGCAATCCAATGGCATGAGAGATCTAATAAGCAATGCGATAGGACTAGGATTACAAAAATTAGAAACAGTGCAAAAAAGGATCAGACATGATATGTCAAGTGATGTAGAAAATGAAATTACAAAAATAGAAAACAATGCAGTGAGAGCAAGAAAATGCATTCAAAAGTAGATAATATACAAAGAAAAAATACTCAAAAACTTGCAGGAGGGTCTCTCTCATTTTCCCCTGAACCCGCCCCCCCCCCCCCCCCCGTGAAACCTGCCAGTGAAACCTGAGTTCGGGCAAATCCACACTTACCGGCATAGTGCTAAACAGTCGGAATGATAGCGTCTTCCTGGCACGTTTTATGATGTCATCGCGCCATGATGCCGCCCTCATGGCGCGATGACATCAGAAAAAGCGCCAGGAAGACTCTATGATTCTGACTGTTTAGCACTATGCCAGTAAGTGTGGATTCAGCCTTCCAGTCAATGCTCCTGGTCAACAAGATTAGACTCTGAGAGATAGCACTTTCAAGACCAACAAGATTTCCTAGGTATAAGCTTTGGAGAGTCAAATCTCCCTGTATGATATGCTGGAAATCAGCATTATGTTTGAATTAGACCACAGACTACATAAATATGTTCTGATTGCAGAGGTATCATTTTCCCAAGGCACATCCTATGTGCATCATTTATCCTTGTAGCAAAACGGGTGCAGCAGCTGGGCACCACTACGTTTGCATCCCTAAGAATAATCTGAAAAGGTGTTTATTACTCTCTTTTGTTATGCTAATCAGAGGTGAGAGTGAACACAAATATTAATTCCAGACCTGTTTAGCAGACTTGCATTGAACCGGACAAGCATTCGGTTTCGTCTCCCCCCCCCCCCCCCCGGCCGCCAAATTAATTAATGCAACATGATAAGCAATTTAAATTAAATGTTTCCAATCTTGATTCCCAGTGATAATCAGCATCTCGTTATCTGTAATTACTCTGGAATTATTATTTGTCTTCTTTATTATTATTTTTTCAGTGATACAAGCGCATGCATGATGCGGTATCCCTATAGAGACCTGCTGCATTGACTCAGCAAAATGGTCTAGCCAGCCGTCTCTGCATCCTGTGCTGTCAGAGCTATCTTCAAGTGACACACCAAGGTATGTAATAGTGCCCCAATGCTTTATTTAAAAAAAAAAAAAAAAAAAGCAATGCTGCCTTTTAAGGAGGGGAATTTGGAAAGACAAGATGGCAGAATATGCAGCGATGGCGAAACTGATGAGTTATATAAATAGAAGACCAATAAGTGAATTTGAAGAGAAATGGGGAAATTATTTTGCTTATAAAGAACAAAATAAATAAGAGGTTGCAGTTCTATAAAGTACCGACTTATTGTATATAGCTTATTAGTGCTTATAGTCTAACAAGGGGAGAAAGGTATGAATATATAATTAAATGGAATGAGGTGGTTGTTGGGGGTTTTCCGGGCTGTATTGCCGTGGTCTTGGCATTGTAGTTCCTGACGTTTCGCCAGCAGCTGTGGCTGGCATCTTCAGAGGTGTAGCACCAAAAGACAGAGATCTCTCAGTGTCACAGTGTGGAAAAGATGTAGGTCATTTGTATCTACTCAGGAGGGGTGGGGTTGAGCTGAGTCATTCTGTAAGAGTTTCCCAGGGTGTGGAATGCTAATGGCGGGAGGCTTCACTGTATCCTGAGGAGGTTCTTTTGCATATGGATTGGTGCTTGATGTGCTAATCTTCTCTGCAGGGCTATTGTCGGGTGTGGAGTGTTTTGTTGGCCTGGTGTTTTTCAGAACTGGAGCCCATGCTCTGTTCATTCTTAAGGTTTCTTCTTTCCTGTTGAAGTTTTGCTTATGCTTGTGAATTTCAATGGCTTCCCTGTGCAGTCTGACAAAGTAGTTGGAAGTGTTGTCCAGTATTTTGGTGTCCTGGAATAAGATACTGTGCCCTGTTTGAGTTAGGCTATGTTCAGCCACTGCTGATTTTTCAGGCTGTCCAAGTCTGCAGTGTCTTTCATGTTCTTTTATTCTTGTCTGGATGCTACACTTTGTGGTCCCGATGTAAACTTGTCCACAGCTGCAGGGTATACGGTATACTCCTGCAGAGGTGAGGGGGTCTCTGCTGTCTTTTGCTGATCGTAGCATCTGTTGTATTTTTCGGGTGGGTCTGAATACTGCTTGAAGGTTATGCTTTTTCATAAGCTTTCCCATCTGATCAGTAATTCCTTTGATATATGGCAAAAACACTTTTCCTGTGGGAGACTGTTTTTCTTTTTTTTTCAAAAAACAATACAAATGGAATGAGGTTTATATATTGATAAATATTGAATATAAAGCTATGATAAGATGGAAATGGTTAAATATTAATGACGAGGTAGATTGCATAATGTATTTAGTTTGGGAAGGTAAATGTGAAAATACTCAGTAGCTGAAATAGTATATGTATTCTTTATTTTAATATTGATTAACTCTGATTAAGATATGTTTTTGAGTACTCTGTATTTTAAAAATTCTTGTAGTGCAAAATCCTACCAATCCTTTGACCTTGTAACTCCCTTTGACCCTGTAACTCCCCTTCTTCTTTCTGTACCCTCTTTATTTTGGAAATATTTTTTAAAAATTCAAAAAAAGGGGGGGGGGATTTAGAGCACAGAAACAACACTGTGCACAAAACCCACTTAACCCTTTCTCTGTATTTCTTTGCTTCAAATCCCCACCCTCCACATTCTGCTCAATCCCAAGCATGTTTTTTTTTTAACTCTTGAGGTGTGGAAGTCACTTTCAAGGGGGCAGTTTGGAGCAGAGAAACAGTGATGTAGGGACAGGATTAAGTAGCCCTTCCCCACCGCTTCCCTTGTCCCAATCACCTTAACTAGAAATGGGTTGTTCTGTTCTTAAACTGCCATTGTCTTTGCACACAGCATGTGGTTTGGGCTTAAGACAATTCCTTATTCTTCCTTCCCATCTATGAAAAGGAACAGCAAAAGGACTAAAATGGGACTGTGGCTGAATGGTACAGCATCTGTTCAGCACGGACTGTCTTATGCTCAGGGCTTTTTTTCAGCCAGAACGCAGTGGAACGGAGTTCCGGCACCTCTTGAAAATGGTCACATGGCATGGCACAGAGGGCAATCTAAACTCCCCTCTGTCTGGAGATCAGGGGGCTTGGCCACCGGCCATTTTCTCTGAGGGCGATTTAAACTTTTAAAAACTCCCCCCTTGTTCCAGCCTATGTTTAATCCTCAACACCTCCACTTTAAAGGACCAGACTGGCAGCCAGTGCAATTGCTGAACTATCAGGGTCACCTGCTCCTGTTAGCTGGCCCCAAGCCCAGCAGTCTAGCCGCAGCCTTCTGCACAAGGAGGGCCCCCAGTAGAGCGTATGGCAGTGCTCCAGTCTGTGCTGAAGATGGTCCTCTGCAAGGGGGGCTTTGGCTGTCATTTGGAGGAGGGCAAGGAGCTGTTCCAGTTGGCAGCAGAGGGCAGGACCCGAAGTAATGGGCTTAAATGACATGCTGAAAGGTACCGTCTGGATATCAGGAAGAACTTTTTCACGGTCAGAGTAGTTCAAAAGTGGAATCAGCTGCCTAGGGAGGTGGTGAGCTCCCCCTCACTGGCAGTTTTCAAGAAGAGGCTGGATGAATACTTGTCAGAGATGCTTTAGGCTGATCCTGCACTGGGCAGGGGGTTGGACTAGATGGTCTGTATGGCCTCTTCCAACTCTATGATTCTGTGAATTGGCTGCTGAAAGACCTGGGACCCTGGAGAGCCACTGCCATTCAGAATAGACAATACTGCCCTTAATGGACCAGTAATCTGATTCAGTATAAGGCAGTTTCATACATTCAGATGACAGCCTGTTTAGAGTTGGTCCTGTCCCAAAGTATTCATTTACAATGATAGAAGAGGACTAACCCTGTCCCTTACTCGGGTTTCAGAGGGGGACAAACCAATGAGCTATAAAGACAAAGAGGTCAGGAATTTGTTTGCCCTTTTGCTCTTTACTGCCCTGGCACTATGTGTAGAATGCTATTCTCGGGGACTTCCTCTTTGTGACACCTTATTTTCCACTCTTGGTCACAGTCTCCTCTCTTGCTCTCCATCTTGCAGCATGGATGCAAGACCTGCCGTCTTGCCATCCGTTGGCATGCTTAGACTAGAAAGCTAGGTAGGGATCTATATCTCAGTTTTCCGATCATGTATGGAGTTCACACAATAAAGAACTCTTATTTGTTTTCTAAAGCTTAACCAAGGCTCAGCTTGTAAGTTTGTTTCTCTCTCCCACGCATATCTAGCAACGCAAGCTCCTACGCCCATGTTTCTCTGCTTACTATGCCCTCTGCTACAACAATTAAGTTTGGGGTTGCTGACATAATTTTAGCAGAAAGTCCCCTATTTCTGCTAAAACAATATGTATTGCAAGGCACTGCAAAAACACCAAGAGCTGTATTCCTGTTCAGACAGAACTCTCTGATAAAGTACATTTGATATGAAGGAGCATTGTAGCTCCTCGTTGAATCAGCCCCTGTTGTTTAACTCGGGTGCTATTCTGTTTGCATTAGCTCCAGTGATTTCACACAGCATGGCTCAGATATGGAAACAGAAGTTCTCTGTTCACACCATGCTGCGAGAGTCCCACTGCATCATCTTCTTCTGTTTCAGGAAAATTATTCACTTTAGTTCAGCAGTAGCCAAGCAGAAGATTTGTCGACGGAGGGAGAATTTTAAAAAAGCTTCACATCTGTTCTTCTTTCATGTAAAGAACGGGTTGATGATGAGCAGAAGGGGGCTTTGCTTGAAAACCCTGTAATCAAGCCCTTCGAGTAGTGCAGTACAGTTCATAAAAGCACAAATTCTGCCTTGGGGATAACATGTCAAAGGAAAACGGTGCAGCCGTTAATCACATTCTCAACAAGGTGAAGATAGAATGTGTTCCCATTGGCTTTCCACTTCCATTCCTCCCTGGATTGGTGACGATTGAGATCTAGTAGGGTATGGTATGGTACAGAAGAAGGATGGCTTCAGACCTGTGTAGTTTTACTTTAAAAAAGAATTAGAGTCTTTGTGGTCAAGTGACGTGTATGTTTAACTTACAAGGTGACGCTGTATATTAGATGTCTCTTAACAAACAAAGCATTATGGATTTGTGTTAACTGATTCAGGCTGTTGACTTATTCTTAAGAACATCATACCAAAAGCCTCCTTTTCCAACAATGTTTGCAAGAATCCTAGCACTCAGTAGGCACTCAAAGGTGGGGGGTGGAAAATACTGTAGAGTCATAGCTTAGTTATGGCAACTCCTGTTGGGATTTTCTAGGCAAGAGACAAACAAGCGGTTTGCCATTGTCTGGCTCTGCAACCCTGGTTTTCATTGGGGTCTCCCATCCAATTATTAACCAAGGCTGACCCTGCTTTGCTTCTGAGATCTAACAAGATCGGGCTTGCCTGGGCTATCCAGAAACTTGGATAGATACTGTAAATTAGCTAGTGATCTACTATTGGACTTCTTTCTGCTTACCTGTGGTGGTAGAAAACTAGACAGACATGAAGTTCACTTGGTGACTTTGGGCCAGTCAGTAACCTAATCTGCATTACTGGATTGATGTCAGGATAAAACGGGACAATTTCCTTGTGAACCATCCTGAATTCCTTGAGAGAAATGTTTTCTTAAAGGAGAAACATCTATAAATTTTGCACGGCATACACCAGACTGGGCTGGGTCATAAATCATCGGTTAACTCAACAAAATATTAAGAGAATCAAAGCCAAGCATCTTCTTCGGATGGGGAGAAAACAGTCAGAAGGATGCAAGAACAAACTGGTTCTGTGACAACTGGCAGAGAATAGCTTGTACTGTTTCTTCTAAAAACCCAGATGTAGCTAAATCCCTCCTCATCCGATCATATACAATTCTTAGAATTCATGAGAATGGAAAATTCAAAAAATTTGCTTCCCTGCTTTGGGATCCCAAGGAACAGGATTTCAAAGGGCCTTTCAGACTGCTGCAGGAGGGAAAGTCAGGAAAATTGTGCTCTGTGGGTAGAAATCCTTGCACCTGTGGAAATGTCTAGGCTAAGCCAAGACTTATACCATTTGGCCAGAGGAGCTTTACGGGGTGGAGAGGGAGATACACGCAGTGAAAATTACCTTTGGCGTGAAGGCTGCATCTGCTCACCACTGGTCTGTTTATAGAATGAAGTACAGTTTCATAGAAGGAAGGGTGATAGAAAGGAAACAGTGACAGTAGAAATGAAAAAGTAGCCCTTCTAAAATGAAGATGAGATCTTTACATTCCTCCACTGAAGCTCTCTTCTTTTTATGATCCATCAGCCTTATTGTAAGGAAAGGTGTAACAGCATGCAAATACAACTGGCCTATTATTTACTTATTTATTTAGGTACTTTATTTATAGTTTGCCTTTCTCGCTGACACTCAAGGTGGATTACAACATTTAACAATGCAATGAACATTGTAGTATGCTGAAGAATTAGCATGTCACTCTTTCAACAATAGGTTAGTGATTTCCCACTGCTTTCCCCATTGTTCTCCTCTGCAGGTTACCATAATAGGATGATGGAAATACAGTCTCTTGTTTTTCTTTCAGTTTTTGATGTAAAGCTTTCCAAGACACAGAGCACTTTCATGCATCTCCCTAGAGCTTTTAGCACACATGGGCTGCAACCTGACATGTGCCCTATTCTAAATCAGGCCATCAATCTTCTGTTTCAGAACTTGTCTAGCCATAGTAGTAGCAGCTCTCCAGGATCTCAAGCAGATATCTTTACTAGCCATGATATCTAAGAGTCCCTCTACACAAGACTTCTTCACATGTCAGGAGATGCAATATTAGCCGGGAAGCATAGTCTTAAATGACAGAGCCAGCGGAGATCACTTCGGAGGAGACGGATTCTCTCATAGCCCTCCGCCACCTCTGGCATGCCAGACTGTCTCCCCTTCCGGAGCCTTTACCCTGCCACCTTCACTGCTTAAATTCACTTTGAATTAACTGAGCCTCATGTAAAACTTTGGATTAGCCGAGATGTCTCATGTAGAGAGATGTTCAGATGGTGAGAATTCTCTTTTTCCCTCTCATCGCCACCAAAAATGCAGAGGCATTCACACTGGCAGCAGAGTATCCACACAGGAGTTTTACGCACACTGTTCTCCACCAGTTACCATTTCCCTGCCCACCAGAGGGCTTTTTGAGGGGATAGGGCTTTTATCCATAATTGCTATTGCACTATATAATAGCTGTAGCACAATAACGTTATAAAGTTATATTGTCGTAATCTACTAGTTCCTCTGAATTCCCAGTTTCAGATCTTTTAATTTCTCCAGTTTCCAACCCACATGGAATTTCACAGAATCACAGCGTTGGAAGGGGCCATACAGACCTTCTAGTCCAACCCCCTGCCCAGTGCAGGATGAGCCTAAAGCATCCCTGACAAATATTCATCCAGCCTCTTCTTGAAAACTGCCAGTGAAGGGGAGCTCACCACCTCCCCAGGCAGCTGATTCCACCTTTGAATTACTCTGATCATGAAAAAGTTTTTCCTAATATCCAGCTGGTACCTTTCTGCATGTCATTTAAGCCCATTGCTTCGGGTCCTGCCCTCTGCTGCCAACTGGAACAGCTCCCTGCCCTCCTCCAAATGACAGCCTTTCAGATATTTAAAGAGAGCAATCATGTCCCCCCTCAAGCTCCTCCAAAGTAAACATTCCCAAGGCCCTCAGCCTTTCCTCGTAGGGCTCAGTCTCCAGATTTCCCCTTCCCCAGTCCCTGCAGCAGTCATTCTGATCCCCTAAGCCAAGGAGGGTTTGAGAATTTTTTTAAAATTGAAAGTTGACATATTAATATACTAACATATTATTTGCTCCATTTTATGCCTTGAATTTTCTTTTTCAGTGTAAATGTGTTATATGATTGGTCCCTAGGGAGTGCAGACTTTAAGGAGGGGAGGGCCCTTGATGGGGTATAATGCCATAACTTTCAAAGCAGCCATTTTCTCTTGGGGACCTGATCTCTGTGGTCTGGAGATCAGTTGTAATTCTGGGAGATCTCCAGGGCCCACCTGGAGGTTGGCAACTCTCAGTACAAGCCACTTCATTTGCTCATCCGATATACTGCTGGTCATCACATGTGCCTGAAGTCGGCTATCCTAATTTTTTTCTATCCTTATGCCTTCGAATGTACAGTTTCTGCTAAAAAAATGCTGGCCTGATTGTGTTTTCAGCAGACTCACAAAAGAATGAACCGCTAATAAAATTAACCCATAGTATCGCACAGCTTTTCCTTTTCATGTACATTTTTACTTCCACCCTCCTCATAACTAAAACTTCTGTCTTGTTTATTTATCAACTTATTTGAAAGCATAAGGGCTAATGGCAATAAAACTTAAAAAAAAAAAGACAATAACCTGGAGTAGTTTTAGGTGAGTAGCTGTGTTGGTCTGCCGTAGAACAGCAGGATTTGAATCCAGTGGCACTTTAGAAACCAACAAAGATTTTCAAGTGAAAGCGTTTGAGAGGAAGAGCTCCTTCTTTAGCCTCCTGGAGTCTTACTCTTGCAAAAGATCCAGAGGAGTTAGCCAAAAGTCCAGTAGCACCTTTAAGACTAACCAACTTTACTGTAGCATAAGCTTTCGAGAACCACAGTTCTCTTCATCGCATCTGATGAAGAGAACTGTGATTTTCGAAAGCTTATACTACAGTAAAGTTGGTTAGTCTTAAAGGTGCTACTGGACTCTTTTCGACTCTTGCAAAAGAATTTGTATTACCCCATTTGGTTTCCGATATAATTATTCTGTTTCAATAGGTGTCAGAAGCCTTTGCTACTAGGAAATCGGTGTGGTTTTAATCCACAGCTGGGACAGGGATATGATGTTGCCAATGCACATTTTAATTTGTCCTGTTTGGGCCCATAATTCATGGATCCTGTTTCTCACTTCCTTTTATTACCAAATGGAAATCCTCAGTCAGAGTCACTAGCGATTACCCTCTCAGACACTTACAGTCTCTTAACCAAGGTCGTGGCTAGAGGCTGCTGAAAGCATAACATCTTAATTCCTCTAGGGAGTCTTGTTCTTGTTAGACCTTTGCCTGTTAACCTTGCGGAACAGAGTTGCTCAGGGAGGTTATTGATTCCCCCCCTCCCAGGTCCCCGCCCCTCTGGCTGATTAAAGGCATTTTTGACAAACCTTGCAGAGCTCAGTCATTCTCTTTGGAAACATCTGCAGTGCTGAACTATCAAATGCGGTCTTACTCTCCCCCCCCCCCCGCCCCCTCTCCCCAGTTAGGGAGGCCAACTTTTCACAGGCATGCTGGCCCCTGGCTGGAAATATTCTAAATAAATAAAAAGGCTGCTTCTCTCTGTACTGTGAAACGTTTCACCACCTGATTTCTTCAGCTCAAGCTGCTGCTAAAGGCACAGAATCAAGCCCTGCTACTTTTTCATAGGGGTTAATGAAAAACCTGGCAGAGACTGTTCTCTTTTGGAATCTGCTGAACTGCCCTAAGCATCCGTCACAGGCAATCTAATTCTCCCCTTAAGCTGCCAATTAGAGTTGCCAAATTTTTAAACACACTGGTCCCTGCTCCTGTGCCTTTAACAGCAGCTTAATCTCAAAGATTTGGGGATGGGGGGAGGTATTCTTATTTATTTCTTTTATTTACTTTCCTTATACCTTCCTTTCTCAGTGAGACTCAACTGTGCAATTACCCAGTGTAAAGCAATGCAATCAAATAGCGTGAAATAGCCACGATCTGATAAGACTAGGATCACAGGCATTAGAAGGGATGCAAAAAAGAATCGGATTGATTTGTCATAAACAAAGCAAAAGAGAATGGACCAAACACCTTTCGCTAGACACCCAGCCCATCTGTGGAAGTACTGGTTGCATTAATGCTTTGTTCAGCATGAAACATAATCCCACTTCAGAGAGAACAATGAGCAGTAAGCAAAAAATATCCCTGCATCTCTCTGATGATGAGCCACTTGTTCCTTTTAACAGACAAATCTTCTTCCAAGCCTTTGCAACACATCAACCCACTTAATGTTTGCATGAAATAATTTGTGATTCAGCCGCATGACTGGTGAGATAAACTCTTCCTTGAGGTGGCTGGAGTTCCTCCTCTCTCTCTCTCTCTCTCTCTCTCTCTCTCTCTCTCTCTCTCTTTGAATTGGCAAATTTAAATCCTATGCTACAGAACTGTTGTCATTTGAAAAAGATAATCTCTCTTTAAGAATGGGACATCAGAGGAATGGATACTAAAGAGTTGCCTGTCCTATTCCAAAGCTATTGGCTTGGCTCTGAAAAGCAAAAGGGATAAGGGCTTTGTCCTCTGCATATCTAATACATTGATTTTACAGTCACAAACTTGCAGTCAACTCTCCTTTCTCTGTGTTGTGAGTATTTGTAACACTTCACTTTCTTAAGCTAAAAAAAAAGAAGCTTATGCACAGAGTAAGGATATAATCCTGTAAACACAGTCTCTGAGTAGCCCTCCACCCATCCCACTCTGCATTTCAAGGAACAATAACCTACCGAAGAGTAGGTTATTTTATTACTTAAAATTTGCCTGATTCACAGCATGGTAAAGGTGTCTGCTGCTGGAGAGATTGTGGGTTTTAATTTTTTACAGTATTTATTCCATCAAGAGAACAGAAAATGGATCTAAATTTAATTTAATTTTAATTTAATTTATTACATTTATATTCCGCCCTCCCCACATCAGCGGGCTCAGGGTGGATAACAACAATTCAACATATTAAATATCACTAAAAACTTTTTAAAACTCTACATCTAATCATTAAAATTACAACTATGCAGATATAAAAATTTCATATATATATATATATATATATATATATATATATATATATATATATATATATATATATATATATATATATATATATATATATATATATATATATATATATATATATATATATATACATACATATGTATATATATGTGTATATGTGTGTATATATACACACACACATAAATAAAGAAGCAGCACATAGTTTAAATTCAGCGTTCCTTACAACAGTTCTTCCCAGAACAATTATATTAAGTATAAAGTATGGACAACAGCATCTGCATAGGAGGGCATATGATTTAACCCCCTCCCCCTCAACTGGGGGGCACCCCCCTGGCATCAACCATATGCCTGGCGGAATAGCTCTGCCTTACAGGCCCGGCGAAATGCTAGCAAATCTTGCCAGGCCCTGGTCTTATGAGACAGAGCATTCCACCAGGCCGGGGCCAGGACCGAAAAGGCCCTGGCCCTGGTCGATGCCTGGCAGGCCTCCCTAGGGCCAGGGACCTTTAAAAGATGTTTCTCACCCAATCGAAGAGTCCTCTGGGGCAAACCTTATAAATGACATCACATCGGGGGGGGGGGGTGAGGGTTAAACTAGATACTATGTGCAGGGCTTAGGGCTCTTGACTTTAAGAGGTACCTGCTAGGATTAATCAAAAGTAATACAAAATCAATTTTCATTTTTACATTCTTCATTTTGCAGGCCAAGTAAATAAAGGTGGAAGTCCATCCACTTCACATTTTTCTTCATATTGAATGTGTGTGAGGGATGGGTGCCATGGTTTTAGTTTTCCTAGGGTGCCAAAGCCCTTGGGCTTGTCTTCGGCCAATTCTACGCATCGTTAGAGGTGTGGTTCACCCATAGAACTGTGGTCACTTTTTTCCAAGCATGTACACATTACCATTTGCCAACCACATGTATAGTGGGGGACAGGGTTTTGCCAGGTTTTCTACAGATTTACCAGGACTGTACTTGCTCCGATTTTTGTTGTTCTAGCGTGTTTCTGGTGTGTGGTTTTGGGGTTTTTTTTTGCATTTTCTGGCATATGAACATCTAAAGCATTTATGAAGAAACCTCCCCCTACTCACTCAGTCTCTGCCCAGTTCTTTCCATGAAATTGCCCCTCCTTTACATTTTTGTCCAGTTGCAGAAGCCTGCTTGCGATGGTAACTGCTGCACACATTTCCCGTTCAACAATTTTCATTCAGCATTCTAGTGCAATAGTGCATGTGTAAAGTTTTAAAAAAATTAAAGGGGGACAGGCACCTTTCATCAATGGTGATGAAAGCGTCCAACCTTTCCTGTAAAACTACTTTTCAAGGGACTGTGGTGTGTCCTTTCCATCTGCTCTCTTTCCCTCGACAGGGCTGGATCTAGGGTTGCTGGCGCCCGGGGCAACCCTAGTCCGACCCCTTGTGCGCGTGCGCGCTCCCAGTGCTGCGTGATGACGTCACTTCTGTGATGTCATCACGCAGGGCGGAGCGTGCCGCCTGCGCAGTGCACTGGCAGAGGCAGCATGCGGGGCTGGGAAGCCGCCTGCACCATTTGCCTCCCTGCAGGACTGGGGCGGCTGGCGAATGGTGCAGGTGGCCTCGCAGCCCCTCGCGCTGCCTTTCGCCTGCCCTGCAGGACAGGGGGCACACGGCAAGCTGGCCACCCCCTGTCCTGCGGGGCAGGCGAAAGGCAGCGCGAGGGGCTGCGAGGCCACCTGCACCATTCGCCTGCCCCGCAGGACAGGGGGCAGCTGGCAGCTGCTCCTCACACCCCCTCCCTGGCGGTGCTGGGGGCAGACTACCCCCCTGCCCCCCCTCGATCTGGCCCTGTCCCTCGAGATAGCATTACAGCATATTTGTGTGCTGAGAGAGGGCCTCCTTGGTCATGACACCAAAACTGCGGAACTCCCTCCCAAGGGATATTTATCTGACCCCTTCTGTCACTGTCTTCCATCAGCAGGTGAAGACCTTTTTGTTTCATCTGGCATTCCCTCTGGTGTTCTCCTTCTTGCCCTATGTTCTAGTTGCTGGGTCTGGGCTTTTATATAAGTATTTTACTTTTGGTTTTTATTGGTTTTTATGATGTGTTTTATAATGTTCTGCTTTTGACAGTTAGCTGCCTTGGTGGCCCTGAAAGCAAGGATGTATTTTGTGAATAAATAAATTAACTAAATGTACAGGCCAAAGAGAGCACATCTCTATTGTGGGGTGTACAGCAGTGGATGCTTCTAACACAGTGGCTTAATTTTATTCAGGGTACATTTTCAGCTCCTCTGTTAGGTGGCCATTCATCCTTAAAAAAAAAAGAAGAAGAGTGCTTTTTTTGGCATTATCTGGCTGCTAATAGACATACTCTAAATCCAGCTTTTCCACCTAGAGGAATACAAGGTTAGAAAGTTGTTAGGGGCTAGGAAGTTTCTTTAGAACTACAAAGCACCACAATTGTGGATAAAAAAGGAGGAGAGAAGAATGATATAAACCGCTTTGGGTCCCCACTGGAGAAAAAAGTGGGGTGTAAATGAAGTAAAATAAAAAAAAATAAAAATAAGAAGAGGTTCCTGCTCTTTCCTTTCATCCCAGCTATTTGTGTTTGACGGTACCAGAGACTGCCTGGTTCCTTTTGACCGTTGTGGTAGCCAGGCAGTGATTGGCTAGGGCTAAATAGCATTTTGTCCCAAAAAACTCCATTGTAAAAGCTGAGAGAGCTCCCTCTGCAGGACAGCAAAGGGGCCACTCCATAGACCTCATTTATACCCCGCCTTCATTTATCTGTCTCCCCAAACAGTGACCCAAAGCAGCTTACACTGTTCTCCTCTTCTCCAATTTATCCTTACAACAACCCTGTGAGATAGGTTAGGCTGAAAGTGTGCAACTGGCCTTAGTTACCCAGGAGGCTTCCATGGCGGAGTGGGAATTCGAACCTGCTCTCTCCAATTCTAGTCTGACACTCTAACCACTAACCACTGTGTGTGTTATGTGCTGTCTGGTCGCTTCTGATCTATGGCAACTCTATAAATGAAAATCCTCCAAAAGGTCCTATTATTAACAGACTTCCTCAGATCTTGCAAACTGGAGGATGTTGCTTCTTTTATTGAGTCAAGCCGTCTTGTTTTAGGTCTTCCTCCTTTCCTACTGCCTTCTACTTTTCCTAGCATTACTGACTGTTCCAGAGAATCTTGTCTTCTCAAAGAACGATAGCCTCAGTTTTGTCATTTTAGCTTCTATGGAGAATTGAGGCTTGATTTGATCTAGTACCCACTTATTAGTCTTTTTGGCTGTCCATGGGATCCGCAAAACTCTCCTCCCACACCACATTTCAAATGAATCAATTTTCATGTATTTATGACTTTTAGCAAACACAAACCCTGAAAAATCCAGTGGTCTGGTTGTGCATACCAAAACTGTATTTCCATTGTAAATGAACACGTTACCCCTTTTCACACAATATGGTACATATTGGAAGGATAGCACATGCTCCTGTTAACATGGTTAGTAGACTGCTGGCAGGGCCGGATCGGGGGGGGGGGTAGTCTGCTCCCGGCACCACCAGGGAGGGGGCGCCGGGAGCAGCTGCCAGCTGCCAGAGGACACAGGCAGCAGCACGGGCAGCCTTGCTGCCCCCCGCGCTGCCATTTGCCTGCCCTGCGGGACAGGGGGCGGCCGGCTTGCCGAACACCCCCTGTCCTTCAGGGCAGAAAAAAGGCAGCACAGGGGGCTGCAAGGCCGCCCGCGCCATTCGCCTGCCCCGCAGGACAGGGAGCAGCCGGCCACCTCCTATCCTGCGGGGCAGGCAAATGGCGCGGGTGGCCACACTGCCTTTTGCCTGCCCTGCAGGACAGAGGGTGCGCGGCAAGCAGGTTGCCCCGTCCCGCAGGGCAGGTGAAAGGCAGCGCGGGGGGCTGCGAGGCTGCCCTTTGCCTGCCCTGCAGGGCAGGGGGTGCGCGGCAAGCCGGCCACCCCCTGTCCTGCAGGGCAGGCAAAAGCAGCGCGGGGGGCTGCGAGGCCGCCCTCACCATTCTCCTACGGGGAGGCGAATGCCGCGGGTGGCTTCCCAGCCCCGCACGCTGCCTCCGCCGTTCTGCCCTGCATGATGACATCACCGAAGTGCCATCATCACGCAGCACGGGGAGCGTGTGGGCGCTGCGCGCACACGAGGTGGTCAGCCTACTACTGGTAGGTCTTTCCACCAGCAGGTGGTCAGCTGTAACGCGGTGGAACGGAGTTTGAGAACCTCTTGAAAATGGTCACATGGCTGGTGACCCCGCCCCCTGATCTCCAGACAGAGGGGAGTTTAGATTGTCCTCCACACCGCTAAGTGGTACGGGGGGCAATCTAAACTCTGTCTGGAGATCAGGGGGCAGGACCACCAGCCATGTGACCATTTTCTCTGAGGGCAACCCACTGAGTTCCACCACCTCTTTTCCCAGAAAAAAAAGCCCTGTATGTACGTATGTAATGAAAAGACTTCCGGTCTTACAGAGACAAGGGGTGCATATACTTTGTTGTCTGGACTTACCTGTTACAGTAGGGTTCTTTAGAGCAAGCTAGCGACGGTATTAACTGTACTTTTCTTTCCATTATAGCCTCGAGTGCTGCTTATACATTTATGTAAATAGGATCATTTCGAGCAGATGCTAGCTCTTCTTCCCTCTCTCCCCTGTCTTTTGATTTACTATAAGCTCCTAATGACTTCCAGCAACTAACATCTTACTATCCCTTAGCCTCAAGGAATGGGGAACAGCAGCAACCCAAAGCAACTGAATTTGCATACATTTCTTTATTGACTTAGGATATTTTCTATCAGAGAAGGGAAAATATATTTCAATTCCAATTGAGCAAGATGATGATATCACTAGGACTGGATGGCCGGGCTCTCGCTTCAATCAAAGTGAAAATGACACACTTAATAACCGGGCCCCGCTGATTAGAAAAGGCAATCATTCTGGGCGCCCTCTGCCGCAGCAGATAAAATGGAGGCTGACTGAAAACAATTCAGCTGCCCTGTTAGGTCGGTGATGGCTCTACTCTAGAAGGAATCTCACTCTCATATCCTAATCAGAACCCAGGAAATGGCAGGTCCCCTCAATGGAAAGCTTGTGTTAATCTTGTGTTAGAATAATGAGTCTGTACAGCTCCATTCCCTTAGGCAGCAAGGGGGCTGGGGAGGGGTAGGCAAATTGTTGCCTACCTTGATGATACTGCTGCTGGACACCTGGTGTTTTAAATCCAGTGTTTCCCAAACCCTTTTCCATGGAGGAACTCCTAAATTAATAACAATAATGATAACAACAACAACATCCGATTTATAACACCCACTCACAGCAGTTTACAAAGTGTTATAATTATCCTCACAATAGTCACCCTTTGAGGTGGGTGGAGCTGAGAGAGCTCTAAATTAACTTGTTATATCTTGAGGAACCCCTATTTATGAAAATGTTTACAGGCCAGAAAAAGTTTCCTGGTTGGGAACCGCTAGTTAACCATTTTCATGCAGTAATACCTAACCTATTACCATAGCACTGCCAGTTTGTAGTTGATAAAACGCTGGTGGTGAACACAGTAGCTATGTTTATACTGCCTTCCTCCCAAGCAACACAATTTAAAATAATCATTTACAAGGTAAAAGAAATGATATAAAAGGGGGAAAGGGCCAGGGAGAAGAGGCAAATAAGGAAATTTAAGGTACCAACTCTTTTGCCATGTTACAAAAATGAATGCAATTTTACTTGGGAACTGTAGTTTTCAAAGACAGTTTTCAAAGACAGATCCGTGCGGGAATTTTGCAATTGTTTTCTTGCAATCTCAACGGAGAGATGAACCACCAGGGCCGTTTTCAGATGGCTTCCCTGAAGCCGCTCCATGCCGCAATGTTGTGGATCATGCCGGGGAAAGCGCGAAATATTGCGTTTTCTCGCGCGAGTTTTGCGCAATGTCGCGCAAAACCCGAGCGAGAAAACGTGATATTTCGCGTTTTCCCTGGCACGATCCACAACATTGCAGCATGGAGCGGCTTCAGGGAAGCCATCTGGAAACGGCCCAGCTATTCCCCTCCCCTGCCCTGCAGAGTTGCTCTCCCCCAGTGATCCCCTGTGGCTCTGTCTTTGAAAACTACAGTTCCCAGATAAAATTGTGTCCCCAACACATTACAAAACACCTATCTGGCATCACTTGTAGCTTAGATCTCAGTCTCTGGACTAGTCCCAGGGCTGGTCAGAGGGGGTCATCATGACATGAACATATGAAGCAGTCACATACTGCATCAGACCATGGGTCTGTCTAGCTCATTCTCATCTACTCTCACTGACAGGTGCACTCCAAGGTCCCTCCAGAGTAAAGCCTTTCTAATACTTCTTAGTTCTTGTCTGAAAATGCCAGGGGCCTTTTGCACATGCTCTAACACACAGCCATTGCTCCTCCTCAACAGCTTACAGTTTTGCATCAAACGTGCAACCATTTAAGAACTAGTTTGGCCCCTGAGTGAGGAGGCAACTGTGAGTGCAACTGTCATGGGCTTGGCCAGGCCAAGCAGAGTGGTCAAAGTTCAGTCCAGAATCAAAGCACGAGTTCCAAGAGTCCAAAATCCAAAAGCCAACATCAGGAGTGCTGTAGGTCAGTTACCAGTAAGTTCAAGGGCTACACAAGAGCAGAGTTAAGGCACGGTCCAAAATTCACAGAGCAAGGCAAGGTTCTGCAAAGCAGGAACAGGATTCCAACGTGTTGCTTCCACACCTCCTGGTCTTCTGTGGCTGGGTTTTATAGACAGGCTGGGCTGGCAGCCAGCTGCTTGGGAGCTATCCTGTGCTTACTTCCTCATCACTCTCAACAAGCAGCTGGCGTCTGGCCAGGAGACATGCACTTTGCCACCTCTCTTGCTGCTCTACTCGTTGCTTTTGTCTACGGCGCTCTCTGGATGAAGCTGGAGGTTTGGACGCCCTTGGCTGTGCTTCAGCAGTGGTGTTGAAGCTAGAGGGTGCTGGTGCCTCTGGCTTGGCTGCTGGCTATGGACTCTGATTAGCCAGCAGCTGTTCTTCCTGATCACCGGCTTCAGCTGAGTCAGGGCTGGCGACACGAAGCTCCTCTTCTCCTGAGGAGTCCTCACTTTCACTGAGCCCAGACTGGCCCATGACACCAACCACGGCTCATTTCGAGGGGGAATGCACAGGAACGCAGTTCCGGCAGTTCCCCAAAGAGGTCACATGTCAGGTGGCCCCACCCACCTGACTCTCAGCCATTTTGGGCCCATTTCGGCCTGGATTGGGGCTGAAACGGCCTGGATCGGGCCTCTGACGGGTGGTGGATTACTCTCCCAGTCAGCAGCAGCCCAATCCTGACCAATTTGTGCCCCTTTTCAGTCATTTTCAGCCCCTTTTTGCCATTTTGGGCCCAATTTTGGCCCTGAATGGCCAGGATTGGGTCCAAAACTGCCAGGATAAGTGATGTCAGAGGGTGTGGCATATGCAAATCAGTTATGCCAATGGCACACTTCCGGTGATGTCAATGGAGGCAGTAATTGGTACAGGAAGGATGAAGGGATGTTGGAGGGGCTGTGACTTTATGGTCTTCTCCCATCCCAGGAGTGTGATGTCTGCACCTCCTCAGACTGTACAATCTGAACAGGCTAGATCCAGGATAAGAAACAAATAGCTATGACTGGCCAGTGTAATAAGTTGGATATTAGGTTGGTTTGGGCTACCTGAGACCTATGTCCAAAATCCTGAACAGCCTTTCAGAAGTCATGGGCCACAGTCCAGCACAGTGAAGCGTAGTGAAATCGACGAACTTAAATGTACCTCAGTTTCATATTGGCTCATTGCCATTAATGTTCTATCTATCAGCCATGAAACTGTAGGAACGATAAATGAGAATCGTAAAGCACTTTAGAAACTGGGTAGTGCTAAATAAATTACTGCTTATTATTTACACGTCTACTCTACCTTTTCTCCAAGATGCCCAAGGTAGCCTGTGCTCATGCTATTGTTCCATTCCCTCAGTACTTTGTTTGTTTGTTTGTTTGTTTGTTTGTTTGTTTTTGTTTGTTTGAGGCTTTTTTCCTGAGAGGGAAGCCTAGGAGGTGGCTGAAGAAAAAGAAAGGACAGAGATTTCTGAGAAGAAAGTTTTGAGGAGAAAGGAAAGATTTCTGAGGGAAAGAAGCATCTCTTTGTATGTGGAGAGAACTGAGGAGATTGTAGATTACATTAAGAGATTAATTAATTAATTCGGAGATTATATTAAGGAGATGATAGCAGCACCAAGAGCAGTGCAAATACAGAAATCCGCTCTACCTGCAGTAAAGACAAGAGACTTTTGAAAAGCCTAAGAGAGTGAAGGGCGGGGGTGGGGGCGAGTCCCTCTCACCTCTCTGGTTTTTAGCTTTAACTGTGTTGCAGTTCATGTTTTTACACATACTCTTCCTAATTTGTTTTCCTCTTCCACTTAGTTAAATAAACCATGTTTATATTTTACTGGTTGTGAAAAGTAGAAGTTTATTTACAGGATCAGGGTGTGGGGTGGTTGTTTTAAAACTCAGTTGA
Organism: Eublepharis macularius; assembly: GCF_028583425.1. Classification (NCBI taxonomy): domain Eukaryota; kingdom Metazoa; phylum Chordata; class Lepidosauria; order Squamata; family Eublepharidae; genus Eublepharis; species Eublepharis macularius. The sequence goes on along the minus strand of NC_072791.1, from coordinate 24,993,674 downwards.
TCTTTGTTTTGCCTGCTGGTAATTCCCTCCTGGTTAGGAGATGCAGAAGCCAGTGGGCAGGAGACACCACTGTTTTCTTCCCTTTACCCCCCACCGCTCATGAACCAGCCAAGGTCCCATGATTTCTTCTTTCAACTAAGATCACACTCATGAAATTAGCCATTTATGGCAGCAGGAGTGGCAGCATTCCATTTTTCCCTGGTCCTATAATAAACCTTCTTTGAGTGATTCCGCACACGATGGATAATGCACTTCCAATCCTCTTTATAGATCATTCGGAATGAATTTTTTCGTGTGTGGAACAAAAAATCCACCTCAAACGATTGATAAAGTGCATTATCCAACGTGTGCGGAATCAGCCTTTCTATAAATACATTTTTGGCTTCCTTAGTATCATACATTTCTCTGGGATAGTTCTTGGAATCTCTTCCTTATGTGCCAGACTGCCTTGGTGCTACATAGTTTGCCATAAGGTATTTTCTGGGGTTTCCACCTTGTTACTTTGTTATTGTGCTAGGACTGAACTGAAAGTGCTCCTTCTCAGCCAGTCAGTCTAGATGTTCTCAGGATATACCTTAGTGGATGGCAGCTGGTAAATCAGGGTGCTTTCCAGGGAAACCCTGATCTAAGGGAGATTCCCAACAAGGGCTGATTCCGCACACGTTGGATAATGCACTTTCAATGCACTTTATCAATAGTTTGAAGTGGATTTTTTGTTCCGCATACAAAAAAATCCATTCCAAATCATCTATAAAGAGGATTGGATGTGCATTATCCAATGTGTGTGGAGTCACTCAAGGAATCCCCCTTCTTAACTGTTGTTTTGAACCTGACCTTGGATCTCTATTACAGGTCCTCTCTACGTAACGTTAAACTTTACCAGTGCAATCCTAAGAAGAGTTACTCCAGTCTGCGCCTATTGAAACTGATGAGCTTAACAAGATCCTCAACAAGGTCCTGCACTTTTGTACCCTCCAGCAGCAGATTGGCTGTAGGGTGGAAGCAGAGAGACGAGAAGACCAAGACTGAGCTCAAGCCCCGCTCTCTTCGGTGAGAGCCTGCGCTTATCCTCCCCTCCTACCAGAAGTTGAGTCACCAGCTAGCCACACAGCGTATCAGAAGCCGTAAAAACCTGCTGTTGCTACCAGCCCCCCACCCAAATTCTTGCGTGCCCAGGCACTGCAGTAGCTGCTCCTCTTGCTTCCCTTGGCTTCTCCTTCTCCCCACCAGGCAATTAAACGTCTGGTATTTTCTTTGAAGTTTTCCCAGACTGTCCAAGAAAATACTGGACTGTGCAGGTGAACCGGACACCTGGCAACCCTATGGGTGACCCTGGGCCAGTCATATTGTCCAAGTCTTTTGAAAATCATTAGGTAGTTCCCTAACCTTCCTCGAAGGGTTGTTGTGAGGAGAAAATGGAGGAGAGGAGAACAATGTAAGCCCATTCAGGTCTTCACTGGGGAGAAATGGTGGGGTATAAATAAAATAAAATAAAATTAAATTAAAATTCCATTTTATTCTAGTATAAGAGACATCAATTGCGTTCCAAACTGCAGCGACTTACTTTGTCCCATAGAATTCAATGGGAGCCATTAACTTGCATGAAAGAAAATAACCAGGCTGTTTTGAGGACTCAGCCTGTGACCTCACTCATATCAATAGTGGACAGCACTTTTAGTAATAAACCCATGAACCAAGGGCATCCAGACCTTTTCTGAGAACAGGGGTTTAAAACGGGGTGGAGGAAAGGGCCCTGGGACCAGTCACTCTCCAAGCAACTATAAGTAGCTCCCCACCCCTCCTCCAGTGGTGCTTATCCTTCCTTTTAAAACTACCCCAGCAGCTCCTCTCCTCTTCCTTTTCTGGGCAAAGGAGAAGGAGGCATACACGTACACGCACCTTTGCTCTGAAATGCTGTCATTTTGGGCTCCACCTACCAAGCTGGTTCCTCCCACTTACCTACTCCTTTGCTTCAAACTTCCAAGTCTTTTGAAAAACGTTAAGTCGTTCCTAGAAACATAAAGTCTTCCCTCCCTGGATGTGAAGTAAATTAGCTTTATTTACTTTTATGGCAGAGCCAGGTTTGGAAAAACATTTACGCTGTTATGAGAGGCCTCCTTTAGAGGCCTCTCATACCTTTACAACCTTTGTGAGAAGCCCCGCTCCCCACCTTCTGAGAGTGCTTGCATTTTCTGCAGTTGACAGCATTCAAGCTACTTAGCTGCTGAATGGAGGGACAAAAGTCAAGGAGACTCAAGAGCAGTCTGAAGAAAGTCTCTCCTTGCCTCTCTCAGGGATAGTAAGAGCCCTTGGACAGAGTACTACCCCCCCTCCCCACACACACATGTAACAATTGAGAGTGAACAGGCCTTGGATAGAATTTCCCCTGCTTTAAGGATGGTGTTGGTACCAAGAGTTCATTCACGAGCAAGGAAAGAACTAGCTGCCCTTACCACTCTATATAACTGTGCATCTCTCTTGGTCACACTAGAGTGTGACAACTATACTGGGTTTTCTTTTTGATGAAGTTTTGCTAATAGTGGTTAAGAGCAGCAGGACTCCAATCTGGAGAACCAGGTTTGATTTCTCACTCCTCTGCTTGAAGCCAGCTGGATGACCTTGGGTCAGTCACAGCTCTCTTGGAGCTCTCTCAGCCCCACACACCTCACAGGGTGATTGTCGTGAGGATAATCGCATACTTTGTAAACTGCTCTGAGTGGGTGTTAAGTTGTCCTGAAGGGTGGCATATAAATCGAATGTTGTTGTTGTTATGTATGGCAAGGTAGAATGATCAGAAAAATAGATATCTGGATCTTTGGTAGAGACACATATTGCAAAGAAGCCCTTAGTTTGTTTTTAAAAATCCCCATATCAGATCTGAGCCCAAACCACAGTTTAATTTCTCTCAAATATAAATATCAACAAGCTCTTGTCATATAACCAGGGATGCAAACTTTACCACATCATAATTATTTTAGTGCACATCCAAGTATAGATTCCCAGCTTAAAAGCTTTTTCATAAATATTCCATGGCCTTTCCAAGCACATAATGTGTCTGCTGTGACATTAAAAGAGGAAGCTGTCAGAAGGGGTGGGATGTCAACAAATTTATCCACCAATAGCACGCTCCCTTGGCACAAAAGCAGAGTCTTATCTTTACATCCATAATGAGAAGGCAGAGCCAAGATTTGTTGCTGTAACTCCTTGGGTGGGTAGATGCACAGTTGCAAAGAGGAGGAGGAGGAGGAGGAAGAGGAAGGAGAGCCATTCATGCTTTCCTTACATTTCTTCTGCTTTCCCTGGCTGAGAAACTTGAGTTCTGCCTTTCCCCCCCTGTGGTTTCCCTAAGCAGCGTTAAAGGAAACTTCTTTTCGCATGATGTCAGACTGCGAGGGAATGGCTGTGGGTAAGTGCCAGATTTATATTTACCGCACTGTCCTGAAGTCTAGTTCACATTCTCAGATTGCAAAGGCAACGCAGGAGAAACCTGCTTCGTTTTGGAGCAAATGTTCTCTTGGAGCAGAGGAAGAAACAGCATTTAAGCAGATTCTGCCCCCCCCACCCCCGTATAATTCAGGCCTGAATTTTTATTTTTATTTTACATAGCAATTATTTTACATTGCATATTATTCAGAGGTAGTTTGCTTTTATTTTTCTTTATGTAAATCTAAGGGTAATAGATTTATGTACTTAAAAATTTATCCTCTCCTGAACTGAAGTTGCTGGGTAGGTAGTGATGATGAAAAGATGGCTTCAGCTGCATAGAAAAATGTCAGTGCCCAAATTTGTCCTTTGGAGCACTCAGAAAAGAATGTCTGGGAATAGGACCAGAAATAAACATCCTGTTATAACCTACTTTCATCGTTTCCCTATTGCAAAAAGACTGCCAAGAAATTGGCACAAAGTAATATCAAAAATAGATGCATTGGAGAAAGAAAGACATGCTAAACATGCTTCTGGTTGAAAAGGGGTCATTTGTCTTTAGGGTTGCCAGCTTCCAGGTAGCGGCTGGAGATCTCCCGGAATTACAACTGGTCTCCAGGCCACAGAGGTCAGTTCACCTGGAGAAAATGGTTACTTTTGGGGGTGGACTCTATGGAATTATGCCACGCCAAGGTCCTTTCCCTCCCCAAATCCCACTTTCTTCAGGTTTCACCTCCCCAGATCTCCAGGAATTTCCCAACATGGAGCTGGCAACCCTATTTGTCTCCATACCATTCTGGAACTTAAAGTGAGAGGTGGGAGGGCTGGCTCTGTTATTGAACATTTGTTTTGCATTCAGAAGATCCCTGGTTCAGTCCCCGGCATCTTCAGTTTTAAAAAAAGATAAGGCAGTAGATGAAGTGAAAAACCTTTCCCTCAGAGACTGCCAGCCAGAGCAGACAATACTGAATTTGATAGTTTAATTGTCTGCCTGATAAGGCAGCTTCATGCATACCTGGGATTCTTATAAAGGCGCCCCTCCAGGTACTGACCAGCAGTGTGGCTGTATCAAGTGCCTTTTAACCATTGTTCTGGACCAGAATTTTGAAGCGTACTCTTTTACCACATCCATATCTGCACGAGATGTCAATCTATTTGACTGAAACAAATGTCCTGTCCACACTTCCCAACCCCTTACTTATTTCATTGTATTTGCTCCAGGTAGGTGAATTCTCGGAAGGAACTCTATGTTAAGTTATTCAATTTCTGTTTGAAAAGACATACATACATACGTATATAAATGTGTATGTGTGTGTATAGCAGGTAATATGCAGTAACTAATTCAGAATTACTACATGTCAGTCAGCACAAATGTTTGTCCTTTCTCGTGTAAGATAATTCACAGGAACTGTAATTTTTGTTTCTTGAGCACATGATGTCCTCTACGGAATTGTGAAAAGGAAATTTGAGAGGTTTGGTTTAGAAAGATTGGCATGTACTAGGCCCATGCTTCTTATAACCTTTAATCCTCAAATGCCCCTCCCCATTTATCTGAAGGTAACAGACAATTATAATTTAAAAAGGCAATGACAATACAGTTATATAGCTTTCCCACAAAGTAGTATCCTCTATATGAAATTAATTGCAAAATGCCTACCTAATAAGGTTGCCAGCCTCCAGGTAGTGGCTGGAGATCTCCCGGAATTACAACAGGTCTCCAGGCCACAGAAATCAGCTCACCTGGAGAAAATGGCTACTTTTGGGGGTGGACTCTATGGAATTATGCCATGCAAGGTCCTTTCGCTCCCCAAACCCCACGTTCTCCAGGTTTCTCCAGGTTTCACTCCCCAGATCTCCAGGAATTTCCCAGCTTGGAGCTGGCAACCCTACTACCTAAAGATAACAGCCCTATATATCTTACAGAAGATGGCCTCTGCACCACACTGCCTGGTGGAAGGCATTCCACAGTGGAGAAGTCACACAGAGAATGCGCAGGCTTATGCTGGGGCCAGACATAAAATAAAATAATAATAAATGTGCTTATATACCACCTTTCTAGTCAGACTAGTGCCATTTTTATCCCCATGTCATTTGAAGGGAGTACTGGAAAAAACTCATGAAAAGTAGCATGTAAAAACAGCATTCCAGAAAAACCAATTATATTTATGTAGATCTCATGTACACATTTGATAAACCGTTGTGCCAATAGGCTGCAGAGATTTCAAAAACTGCAGCCTCTGTTTAAAGCCAGTTTTTTAAAAAAACTTTTGTTAATTGTTCTTAAGTGGGAAGAAATAAAATGGCAAACCTAATCTTTTTTCTGTGGGTATCGATGGTTCCATGCTTAAGTATATCTCATTTTCCTCACTCCTGCTATGAAATAAATGCTTAGAAAAGGTTATCAAGAGCCAGCTGACTTTGCAAACAGACTCCTATCTCTATTTTGATCTTATTTTCTAATGCATTGATTGCCAGTGCTTAGTCGATATAAAAACCAGGTGTGTTCTGCATCGCAGGAAAGTAGCTCCTTCCAGGTTCCTAATATATTATGCAAGTTAAGTACATTTTTCAGCATTGTTGCAGTATAAGAGAAAATAGAAAGGGGATGTTTTTGCATACTGTATCAAAACACATCATGTGCTACAACAGATTGCCTTGCCAGCAGAACCAGCCTCATTTTAGAAGCTGGAACTATGATTGCTTGTTATGCACCATGAATTATATCAGGGAAGTTGGAGAAGACAAGCAGGTGGGATTCCAATGACAGAGGCAGCATTGAGTCATAGTTAGATGGATGTTTTTTTTTTAATGTTCCTTTTCCTTTTGCAAAAGGAAATGGCTTGGGATATAGACGTGCAAACAATTGTTAATATGAATATCTGTTTTACAGTGGGCATAACTGCATCAGAAACTAATTTAACTACCACAAATTCTCATGGATTTGCAGAGAGGCCATGGCTCAGTGGTATATGGGGTTGCCAACCTCCTAGTGGGGCCCAGAGATGTCCCAAAATTACAATTGATCCGTAGACTACAGAGATCAATTCACCTGGAGAAAATGGTTGCTTTGAAGGGTGGATTCTATGGCATTTGTGGTCTTTCCTCTCCCCAAACTCCAGCATTCCTTGGCTCTATCCACAAAATCCCCAGGGATTTCCCAGTCCAGAGCTGGCAACCCTAGTGGTAGAGCATCTGCTTTGCATACAAAAGCTTGCTGGTTCAATCTCTGGCATCTCCCATTAAAAGGATCAGGTGGTAGGTGATGTGAAAGACCTCCACCAAAGATCCTGGAGAGCTGTTGCCAGTCAGAGCAGATAATACTGATAAGGAATATTTAGCGGTATGAATTTATTTAGGTATCTTTAGATTCTTGATATCCTTGTAAAACTGTAATTCTCGGTTTGCTTGGGAGGAACTAAACATGGACTCAAGAAGAGGCTGGACGAATATTTGTAAGAGATGCTTTTGGCTGATCCTGCACTGGGCAGGAGGGGGTTGAACTAGATGGTCTGTATGGCCCCTTCCAACTCTGTGATTCTATGGAGCAAACCGAATAACTTATCAAATAAAGTAATTGCCAGATTCCTCACAAAATCAGGAATGCCCCTGCAGCTGCTTTTGTTTTGGACATAGTTAACAGGCTCTTAGATACCTGAAAGGGATGACACACGTCACTTTCCTAGCCCTAGTTAGCTGTCATATCTGAGTTGGGGCTGTTCCTTTACTTGATTGCTTTTGATGACTCTCTCAGCTGCATGAATGGAATGAATGGAAAGTCTTCACTGAAATAATTGTGTTTCAGTCTCATTGTAGGTAATGCAAAATTTCCGTTGATGGTTGCATTAGCAACAGCTGTTGAATCTCCATTCCTCTTCCTGTTTTAAGCAGTGGCCAGTGTCTTTCTCAAGAGTCTTTTGTCCCTGAACATTCTTCTCCTCATGCTCCCAGCCAACATTCCTTAACAAAATTCTTTTTTATTCACCCAATAGTAATCAATTTTTTAAAAACGCAATCATTTTCTCATATATTGTCAAAGAGCTAATGAAAATATTCTCATACTGTAAATGTCTTTCATCGGTGTGCTGACTATAAATCCTGGGTCAGGTCAAAGACCGTGCTTCCTGTTCATCATCCTTCTGTCCTTTGTTCCTAAATGTGCTCAATGTTACAAAAATTCTAGTTCTCTCTTCCTTCCCTTTTGGCTGAGTTTTGAGCTGTTTTTATGTCAGCCCTTCTGAGGGCCAAGCTAGAAGTGACGAATTACGCTTGAATGGCAAGTGAACACATGTATTCCACCCTGTTCACTTGCGCTCCACTCAATCACATAGTGCGGATGGGTCAAAGGCAGAGGTCTGTTGGACCACCTGATCCTTTTAACTGGAGACGCTGGGGGTTGAATCTGGGACCTTCCCCATGCAAAGTGAATGCCCTGAGTTGCACCTACACTATGCTATAGACAGTAGGATAGAAAAGCTTCTTAATTCAGTGAGAAAATTGTACAAAGACACTCTCAGTGCAATCCTAAGCAGAGTTACTCCAGTCTAAGCTCCTTGAAATGAATAGAGTTAGACTGGCATAACTCTGTTTAGGACTATTTGTGGATTCCCTAGAATTTCTACCAATCTGGGTGATAAAGACCGGTTCCAGAATGAAGTCTGGATGTTCTCTCTCGTGACTCTTCTGAAGTATCTTGAGTGATTATGACATGGTGAATAATGGATGTGACAGTGTACTTTCCATCCCAACTCCAAATGTATCTTGTAATAGACAAATATGTGGGAAGTCAACATCATCTGAAGCTAATAGGGGATAGATAATTACACTATTTCATAGTATTTCATTGTTGAACACCTTAAAAAAATAACTAGGTACATCTATGCTTACAGTCTAACTGACAACAGAAATGCAGGACAAAATAATTTTAAAAACTAGAAGAAGAGAGCAGGGCCGGATTGAGGTGGGGCAGGAGGGGTAGTCTGCCCCCGGCACCACCAGGGAGGGGGCACCAGGAGCAGCTGCCAGGAGCATGTGGGCAGCAGCGCAGGCAGCCTCGCAGCCCCCCGCGCTGCCTTTCACCTGCTCCGCAGGACAGGGGGCAGCCAGCTTGCTGCGCGCTTCCTGTCCTGCAGGGCAGGCAAAAGGCAGCGCGGCCACCCATGCCATTCGCCTGCCCCACAGGACAGGGGGCTGCAAGCCGGCCGCCCCCTGTCCTGTGGGGCAAACAAAAGGGGTCCTGCAGGGAGGCGAATGGTGCAGGCGGCTTCCCAGCTCCGCACGCTGCCTCCGCCGCTCCGCCCTGCGTGATGACATCACCAAAATGACATCATCACACAGTGCCAGGAGCTCAGACTGGAGTTGCCCTGGGCGCCAGCAACCCTAGATCCGCCCCTGGAAGAGAGTACCTAAATGAAAACCAGAATAATTATGCTTATGTGCTTATGTGCTTCCCTTTTAAATGCCCCACCCAAATGTTCACATACGTTGCTTTTCATTGATTTTTCTCACAAGTGTAGCAGGCAGCTCTCAGAACCACAAGTGTATTAACACTGCAGTCCTATGGGAGTAGGTCCCATTGAACAAAGCAAGACTTACTTCTGAGTAAACATGCATAGGATTGCATTGTGACTCACTCAGAGGAAAGTATGGCTCTTGACAGATGTCAAGTAATCTGCTTCCAGAATATCATCGTTCAGGATTTGGTGTTTTCGTTATTGACTTTCAAGGCCTTGTGTGTATGTTGAACAATTTCCATGTGTTTAGGTGAATGTGGTTACATATATTTGGTTGGATCCAGCCAGGGCTTTTTTTCAGCTGGAACGTGGTGGAACGGAGTTCCGGCACCTCTTGAAAATGGTCACATGGCCGGTGGCCCCGCCCCCTGATCTCCAGAGAGAGGGGAGTTTAGATCTGGAGATCAGGGGGCAGGGCCCCCGGCCATGTGACCATTTTCAACGAGGGCAATTTAAAATTTAAAAAACTCCCCCCTTGTTCCAGCTGACCCAAAGTGACATCATTGTGCGGTCCTGAGTTCCACCATCTCTTTTCCCAGAAAAAAAGCCCTGGATCCAGCAATGCATAAGCAGAAACAGGGACTCAGTTCAGTTCCACTTATGCAAGCCAAAGCGCTAGACACGCCGCACCAGAGTCTAGGAGGAACTAGTTGATAATTATTTGTACAATCTTTTGCACAAATAGAAAAGCAAGTTGGGAAATAATATCTTAGTGCAGTGGTTTCTGACCTAGGGGCCTGAAACCCCAGAAGGGCTGTGAAGTTATTGCAAGTTGTCTGTGAAGCTGTAGGCGCACTACACATTGTCATGTGAGCCTTTAGTCATTTTGTATTTTCTCAATCAATGGATGTTACTCGTACAGCTACTGTCTTATGGGGATCTGCAAAAATAATTGTGTTAAAGGGGTCCTCATAATTGAAAAGGTTGGAAACCACTGCCTTACTGCAAACTGCCATTGTGATCTTCTTAATACATTGCCGCTTGCTCAAGCTTTCTAGCACACATGGAAATTTTCCACAGGATCCAGCCCATTTTCTTTGCCCTTTAAATAGACTGGCCACCTAGTAACTCTAAACGTTATCCTAACAAATTATTTGCTGTTTATAAGCCGGATCATAAACAGTTCTGGGAATTTAGGCATGTCGCTACAATGAGCAAAAGATCTTCCTTTTTGTACTGTTTGCAGCCTACACAAGAACGCAGCGTGGACAGCTGCATAATTGTTCTTGTCAGATGGAGTGGGAGGTGAACGAAAGCAAAACTGGAGGGGTTATTGCTGTCTGTGACCTCCTCTTCAGTTGCAGTAGCTAGCCATAAATTTGTCAATATTTCTTTTCTTCAAGAAACCTTAATTATATACAGTGCCTTAGATCTTAGCAGCCAACTTTTCCAGGGCGGGGGGGGGGATCCCTCACTTGTCTTTCTTTACGTTGAAGAAAAATTAAATGTGTGGGAGATCAGAAGACAAGAAACTAAAAGGAAGAAGAAAAGTGTCCCCTTGGATGCAAAACAAGCAAAGGCAAAGGAGGGGCTCCAGGAAAACTACGGATAAGAGCACCACCAATAGTGCAAAATATTTACAAATAAATGAAAAAAAGATGTATAGATGAGTGTCTGGAATCTGAATCCCAATTAAAAGAATTAGAAAATCAGTTATGTCAATATGTAACCTGTATGCAGATATATTAATTCAAAACAAAGAAGGTGTTTATAAATAGTGATAAGGTACCATAAATGCCGAAGGCTTTTTAAACAAATGGAGTGAGCTGGCATGGTGTAGTGGTTAGAATGTCATATTAGGATCTGAGAGAACCGGGTTTGAATCCTCACTCTGCCACGGAATCTTGCCAAATGACCACAGGCTATTCATGCCTTCTCAGCCTTACCTACCTCATGGGGTGATTGTTGTAAGGAGAGAAGAGTGATATAAGCTGCTTTGGGGAGAAAGTTAAGGTATAAATGAACTGAATAAATAACAAATGGAGTGTCCTAAACAAAGTCTCATAGGTGCAATTAAAGCATAAAGGCCAAGGCTTATTTTGTCACAATATAAATTCCAAAAACTTGAGTTCTCACTGCAATGGCTATAAATACAAATCAGACAGCCAGAAAGGTAAGGAGGTAAATGAAAGGGAACAAAAAGAAGTTACATGACCCCAATCTATCCTCCAGATTTTCTGCAGTCAATAACTAGGGAAGCAGATGAACAAAATCAAGATGAACATGATTTCAGTATAGAGACTGAGCCTGTAGCAACTAATTTTCACTGAAGTATGCATAGCCTGATAAATAAATCGTTACGTAGCACCCAGAAACCTAATTAAAGGATTCTATGTTTGGGCTGTTAGTAGAGTCTATCGTTTGGCATAGGAAGCATGATTATAGGTGGTTGTGAGCTGGTTCTTCTGGCTGGTGTGTGTGCAGGAATGAAAACAACAAAAGCATACACTTGTTTTATATTTAGAAAAGTAATTAGAGTTCTTTATTGTAGGAACTCCATACTTTGATAGGAAAGGAGGAGAGACAGATCCTAACTACCTATCTATTCTAAGGATGGACATGGATGGCAGGACAAGGCCTGCATCCATGCTGCCAAGATAGAGGGAGAAGAAGGACAGAGATGTTGCCTGAAACAATGGCAGGAAGAGAAGTGAGAAGGAGGGAGTCAGGAGGAGGAAATCCTGAGAATAGCAATCTACATATCAAAGGACAGTAGGAGCAGTAAACAGGGTGCCCTGACCTCTCTGTCTTTCTAACTTTAGTTTGTCCCCCTCTGAAACCTGAGGAAAGGGACAGTGTTGAATCCTCCTCTTCCAGAGCCCCTGGGGATGGGCGGTATATAAATTGAATAAATAAATAAATAAATAACATAGCCCAATGGAATTTTTGCACAATGTTGTTGACTGGAAGAAGCTGAAAGAAATTTCAGCAAGCTAGCCCTCACCAAAACATTCAAGCATTCCACAATGAGGCAAGAAGGGCTAAGCGACTAACAGTGCAATCCTAAGACAAGTCACTCTAGTCTAAGCTCATTGATTTCAAGGGGCTTAGACTAGAGTAACTCTGATTGCACTGCAAGCCATCTGGACATTGACAGGATAATGACCAAAAAGTTCAACCAAAGGTTGGCATTTTTCAGAAAAGAAGACTATGTAACAGTAATTTCAGAAATAAAACTTTTTTTCATGCTTCATGAGATTGTATGTATGGGATGAGCATTGTTGTATTCGTATGGAAGGGGGGGATCATATCACACGTTCATGCTGAGCCCCCCAAAATAATGCTTGGGCACTGGTCTGAGGAGGGCAATACTGACCTAGATGGAGCAATGAGGAGGGGGCTGTGGCTCAGCGGAAGAGCCAATCCAGGTTCAATCCCTGGATAAAGTAATAGTTGATATGAAAGATCTCTACCGAGATCTGAGTAGACTGGACTGACCTGGAGTGATTCTGCACACATTAGATAGTGCACTTCCAATCCTCTTTATAGATCATTTGGAATGGATTTTTTTTTGTGCGGAACAAAAAATCCACCTCAAACGATTGATAAAGTGCATTGCAAGTGCATTATCCAACGTGTGCGGAATCCCAATGGCCTGATTCAGTATAAGGCAGCTTCATGTATGTTCATGCTTCTTACTCTTAAGGCAATTTTTAAAAGTCCATTTCTGTATTCCTGCTTGGTGAAAAAGACACCCCTGCTCACCATGAGAAACCAGCTTTGTGGAACCTCCTATAGGTTCTTCTCAGCTCCCCCCCCCCTTGTCAGTAGACACCCAGGATGGGTGGAAGTGCTGCTTACCCAGACCCTGAAATTATGCCAGCTTTACTTAGGTGTAGCTATGGCCATACCATCTACTGCTTGACTTAAAAAAAACTTGCATTTTGCATCTCTGTCAAACACTTTTTAAAAAGTTCAATAGGCATTTATGTTTGATGGGACACTTGCTCATACAAGTGTATGTATGGGGTGCTGGGGAAAGAACGGGCATTGCAAGAAGGGTACATTGGATTTTTCTAATATGCTATTTTGCAAAAAATAGCAGTTTTGTTATTTATGATATGATCTCTCATAATAACTGCAGGAAAATAAGTATGAAAGAAAGATCTAAGCAGATCCAGCTCCTTCCCATAGGAATGTTGCCTGACCAAACATTAAAGCAGTCTATATTGAAGCCTGATCCCACAAGTTCAATATTCTCTCCTCTGGCTGGCTGTGCCTCTCCACTCTCTCTTTGACAAGCCTACTACTAAAGATGCTTTAAATATGAGACTACGGTTACTGAACGTGGGACCTTGTGTGGTCTCTCCTGGGGAGCTTCGGCCACTGTACAGGGGCTTCCACGTGGAGCCTTAAATTTAACAAGGTATTTTCAGAGTTTTGAAAACTGCACTCAATGCACAATCTGGCACCAGCGTCAGTATAGCAGGGCAAGCGTAATGTGATCACAGTTGCACAAAACAACAAGTCCACAAACATGCTGTGGCATTCAAAATAAGTTGCAAGCAAAGGGGAAAGACTATGTACCGCTATCTGCAATACAGACCTCATTGTTAGAAAGGAAAGGGGCACTGTGACAAGGTCAAGCGAGGCAGACATAGGCTTAGCTCAGGCTTTTAGCCTCAGGTTGTTTGCTTCAGTAATGAAAGTAGACGACACCCGCCACCCTACCAGATTTCCATAACGTTATACCACTATTTCAAGAATAGTGAAGCCTGCCCATGAACGGTTGTGCCTGTTCTCCTGTTCTTTTCCAGGATTCTGCACATATATATTCCTGTTCACTTTCTCTGCTAATTGGCTCATATGTGATCAGCTAAAGTCCTGTAGGATGGCCAGGGTTCAGAGCTATTTTGCTGGAGCAGGGTTATGATGTCTTGCCAGGAGATGTGCAAATACTGGTGATATAGATTGCCTTATGAGTATTTAAAATCAGATCAAGACATCGACAGTGTTGTGTGACCTCTTTGACAAAGTGTATGAAACGAGATCCAAAAGGAACCGGTCGACCCGTTAGAGACGTCGCACTTCATTGAAGTCTTTATTCAGATGCCACATCTCATAGGACTTTCTACCAGGAATTGAAATTGATACTTGAAGACTTGACAGCAGCGCAGCCTCTTATTGTAGGACTCTGCTTTGTGGGACTCCTGTAATTTTTGTAGTATATTATTGGGCTAGTGCAATATTGATGTATTTGACGGTTAATGGCACTTTCTGTTGTACACTCCAAGTACAGGAATTGTGAAATGCAATATTGAATGGTATTAGCACTTTAGGATGTTATAGGATTGGTATGTGTGAGCTTAAGGCTCTTTGTAGGTATATGTACCTTATGGCTGCAGATGCAGTGAAGTGAGTACCTTTTGAATAACCATACACAAACTTGCATCAAATATACTTTATTATAGCTCTTGACAGTGCACATTCTGTCTTAGTTAAGCTTCACAGTATTGTTGTTGGATGACTAGGGATGGGAAATTCCTGGAGATTTGCAGGGTGGATCTTGGGGAGGGCAGAGTTTGGAGAGGGGAAGGACCTCGATGGGGTATAATGCCATACTGTGAACCCGCCAAAGCAGTCATTTTTTCCAGGGCAACTGATCTCTGTAGCCTGGAAATTAGTTGTAATTCCAGGAGATGTCCAGACATCACCTGGAGGTTTGATGACCACTCACACCACACGTTGACTGTATGTGCAGGGAGGAAAAGGAGGCACAAGCACGCTGGCCTCACCCCCTGCCTCTGCATGATTTCCAGGTCCTTGGCACAATGTGAAATCGCAGAGGAAATGTCTGCATGTCTCCTCCTTCCCTGTGCTTAGCAACCTTCAGAAAGCAGCATTGCTGATCATGGGGAGGGAACATATGCATGGACACTTACTCTGCACATAGGCATCATGCTCAGAATCTGGCAATCCCACAGAAGTGGGTGGAACCAATGTGCTTGTGCCTTTTCTCTCTCCCCACATTCAATCAACATTTAGGGGTTGTCTATACAAGGATTAACTAGCTAGGAAATCTCATATAAACAAATAGACAGTGAGTGAGTGTAGAAGGCAATTTCCTTTCCTACAACCCTGTAGAGGTGATGAGTGTTGTTGGATTATTTTGGTCTAAAGAATTTGGTTTTTTTTAAAAAAAAATTAAGACAATGCCTCTGATCAAATAGCAGGAGAACATTTGTGGAAACTTTGAAAGTGATGCAGGAATGAACATTTCATTGTTTAGTATCGGAAATAGTTTTGCGTATGTTTTATAAATACAGTTATCCTTTGCCAAAACTAAGCATTTCTATTTTCAGGGAAGACTACCACTGTTACTTCTTGTCCCTAGACTAGGGATGCCACAAAATTCACAGTGCAGGTGTTCAGTGGTCAAATTTACCCTGTTCATCTAATAATAAGATGTGAGCTGCTTATCTGGTCTATTTGGTTCAGCACTGAATAACTTAAATGCCTGCTGCCCTTAATAAGCCTCTAAGCAAACTGAAGTCTTAAGAGTACTATCACCTCTGGTGATATTAGGTCAGTCTTTTCTAGGTATCGCCTGAAACTCTATGGTTTTCTGTAGCTTTCCCAGCAATTCCTAAAGAGGTGTGACATCACTTCCAGGTTTTCCCCAGATGTGATGTCATACCATTGCTGACAGCAGCCCCCCTCCCATGTCCCTGCCTTCCAATCTCCTAATGGTTGCCAGATGTGGCAACCCTATTGCCAACTCTGGCCGTGAAAATTCCTGGAGATTTGGGGGGGTGGTGACTGTGGAGGGGATAGTTTGGGGAGGGATTTCACCTAAAATCTATGGTATACCATTGACTCTGCCCTCTAAAGCTGCCATTTACTCCAGGAGACTTTATCTTTATAGCCAGGAAATCAGTTGTAATACCAGGAGAAGTCCAGGCCCTACCTGAAGTTTGACAGCCCTACCTCTAATGTTGTCATGTGTCCAGCACTGCAAAGATGCTGAAGAATGTAAATGCTTTGACAGACGAGTCCTTTAAGCAGAGCCAAAGAGAGGAAAAACAACATTAAACTGCAAAGAAGTAGGCTTAAGAGACACAAAACGTTCGTAATATACGTTTACCTTAGGCAGATATTTGATTACTTTTTAGCGTGTGTGAACCCTGCTTTCCTTACTGCTTTTAAAATATTTCAAGAGTCTTTATATTTTATTTTATGAATGTTGTCAGTCCGCTTGAACAATCATTTTTCTCCATTTTAATGTTTTTTACAAAAAAGGAAAAGCAAGATAGAACACCTAAAGATTAAGTAAAAATGCAAAACTTTCAGCTTAAACAACTTCCTTAATAAGCCAAAAGGAAAGTCTGAGGGGTTTTTTTTCAGGGCTTTTTTTCAGGGGGAACGCGAGGGAATGGAGTTCCGGCATCTCTTGAAAATACTCAGCAATAGTGCTTGAAAATAATATGATTTCAAAGAATCCCGCGTGTTTCTTCCTCATTTCCCTCTTGAAAATTCTGCCACCTCTTTTCCCAGAAAAAAACCCCTGGTAGTTATCACATATGTCGGTTCTGTCACAATCGCATCAATGTCTCCCTCGTTTCTCCCCCTGAAATTCAAATGATCCTAGAGTTACAGAGAATTTTAAAATTCCCGATATTCATTTGCCAGGAACACCCAGGACACTAGTCATTGATTGAAAAAAAAATCATCCATCTCTTTGGGAGAGGGACTTTCTTTGGTTTCCTTCCTCTCTAGCAATTATATTGACACACTCGCGCGATCCATTAGCGGTAAGTACATAGATGTTCCGTCATCTCTACATGTAGATAAAAGCAAAACACATCAATTATTTAAGAGCTCTCCCCACTGTGTATTACTTTCTTTTGTAAAGCAGTGATGTTCAGTCTCTCTAAAGGGCCAATCTGCCTTTTATGCATTTGGCATTTTGACAAGATGCGTGCGCTGCGGAATCATTATGATTCCGATTACAATCTCTTTGGCAGGCCTGTGAAGTTGAGCAAGAGGGGTCTTAAAGTGTTGTTTCTACCCCCTCTTCCAGGGAAATAAATGATGCGACCCTTTGAATGGCACGCTGCTGAATATTTGTTAATAAACTCTTCCTTGTGCTACAGTGAATGGTGAATTTAGATGTGACAAGATACAGATTACTTTGCAGGAGAGGGCTCTACAGTTCAGCGGCAGCGAGTGTCACTTGTAGGCACTTTCTTGTTCGTTTACGGAGATGCTGTTGAAAAATTGAATGCTGAATTGGGTTTCTTGCTTTGCGGCAGGTAGGGTATGGAATCCTGGTATCTATGAGATAACACGCAGCCTGTTATAACATGTTACACGTTAATAAAGAATTTTTTGCAATGCCTAGCTTCTAGGGCTGTCCAGGTTTAAAAAAAAATAATTAAAGATTTTATTTAAAAAGAAAAGAGTCCAGTAGCACCTTTAAGACTAACCAACTTTACTGTAGCATAAGCTTTCGAGAATCACAGTTCTCTTCTTCAGATACGTGGAGGGACCCTCCATGCACCTGAAGAAGAGAACTGTGATTCTCGAAAGCTTACGCTACAGTAAAGTTGGTTAGTCTTAAAGGTGCTACTGGACTCTTTTCTATTTTTGCTACTACAGACTAACACGGCTAACTCCTCTGGATCTATATTTAAAAAGAAAATATGTAAAAATAGAAAGTATGTAATAAAAGATTATACAAATATTAGATTGGAAATTGAGTTGAGACTTATACAATCTTATATAGACAGTTCATATAGAATTGTTTTGAGACTTGTACAAGCACTACATTTAAACCTACACTGAACAGATAAAAGAGTACATTCAAAATTTACCATACCTAACATAGGCTGATTCTGCACACGTTGGATAATGCACTTTCAATGCACTTTATCAATGGTTTGAGGTGGATTTTTTGTTCCGCACACAAAAAAATCCATTCCAAATGATCTATAAAGAGGATTGGAAGTGCATTATCCAACATGTGCAGAATCACTCAATGTTGCATAATAGTTCTCTTTCCCTCTCCTTGGTTAGTTTTACCTATACAAACTACAATATCAGCTTTTTTTCTTTTAATTCTTGTCTTTATACTAAATTACCTTAATTAAAGTTAATTTCTACCTAAGCAATCAAAGAAATCCTTCCATTTCCCCCCAAATTCAGCTATCTGTCTATTATGTAGATAGGTAGTCAGTTTAGCCATTGATGCACATTCATAAATCTTATGTCTCCACTCTAACACATCAGGGCAAGTATCTGTTTTCCATTTTGCTGCAAATAATATTCTTGCTGCTGTCACCATGTAATGGAAAAGATCTCCCTGTTCTTGTCTAACGGCTGGTAGGATATTTAAGAGCATATTTTTCAGATTTAGTTCAAATCTAACTTTGAAAATCTTCTGCATCTCTTCATGTATCTTCATCTAATATTTTCGCGTTTTCTTACAGGTCCACCACATATGAGAAAATGTTGTGTCCGTGTTTTGCCATTTCCTACAGTGTCCATTGTAACTCTAGGGTTTTTTAAAAAGGGGATTTATAATCTTCCTTTTAATCCATTGATTAATTGGTCAATTGAAGAAACTCCCAGCCACACTTGAGGACTATTTCCACTGTCTCTAAAGCAATAATCTGACATTAACACTCAGCTACATTTTATGTTAAGCTCATAGTTCATTTCCATTTTTTTCCAACACTACACCTTACCATTTGGGTAAATGCTAGAGTGTCACCTGACACGATGATGTCACTTCTGGATTGGGCCAGAAGTGATGTAATGGCATCGGGATGATTCTGATCACTCCATTCTCCCTACACCTGCCCAGCTGAATGGTGTTGGGAAGGGCCAGTAGAGGACGGAAAGTTTCCCACCAAAGCAGGAGAGCTGGCAAGCCTGTTAGAAAGCCACATGCTTGTGACTACACATGTTTACAGAGGTTGTATCAGACAATTTTTAGTGGTGTTTGAAAGTACTGCCTCTAATATTGCTAGCCAATGTAACATCATCAGGTTACATGAGCCTCAAGACCAAACCAAACAAGATTCTGAAAATTCCAGGATTGGAGCTTCTGGAGTTTTTTTTTTTTTAATTCAATAACCAGATTGAGGGTCGATTTGGATCAGGACTCAGGTGTGATGGAAAATGGTGTTTAATCCTTCCAACAGCACCATTCTGGTGACATGAAATAGTCCAGGAAGTGGTATTTTCCCCATTGGTGAAATATACGGGAATTGATATAAATCTGTAGGTATAAATTAAATCTACTCTTTTATAGAGATGGGCACAAACAGCAATATGAACTAAAAAAAGCCATGAAGAGCCCAATCAGCTGTTCATTAACAAGCTGTTCGTGAGGCCCTATTCTAAATGAACAGGTAGTCGTTGCAAGCCTCGTTCGTTGCTGTTCGTTGCTGTTCATCAAGCCAGACAATCTGGCACCTGCAATCAATTCCCTTGGCAACTGGAGGCAGGGACTGCCTGAACTCTGTCTGCTGTTGCCCTGGAAACCACAATCTAAGCCCAATTTAGCTTGATAGGCAGGTCTTCCTTTCAAGTGTGGAGCTCCAAATTTGTTATAAGGAAGCAAAGAGCAGGGGGGAGGGAGGCTCCCAGATCTGGTTTTGCAGACAGTGAGGGAGATACAGTTGCTGTTGGCATTTTGAGAGAGAGACAGGGAGAGTGCATTGGAGCTTGAATTTTCTTTGTGTGTGGTGGGATAGGGATCTACCCCTTCAAGTTCCAGGGCTGCTGCCAGGCTCTGGGCCAAGTTATTGTTTATTATTGGTACATTTCCTGCTGCCTGCTCAGGTAAGGTTTCTGGGAGTGGTGTGGTAGTGATTTTGATGGCTGGAGGAGGGCCTGCTGGCCCCAACAAACAACGAACATGTTCGTGAACAGGTCATGTTCGTCAATGTTCGTTGTTCGTGAATGGCAATGAACAATGAACATCATGTTTGGGTTTTTTTCTGTTCGTGCTCATGTCTACATGGTTCCTGATCAGAACTGAGCTTCTGCACCTCTGACAACTGAATTAAAAACAAAACAACAAATGCTCCTATCATGGAATTCCCAGTTCCTCTGGCTTGGTCCAATTACATTACCAGAGTTTGGGATGCTGGGGACTCGGCAACCTTAAAACTGAAGTGATTTTTTAAGCTGTCCTCAGAGCAGAAGAGAGATGAAGGACACTAAGCACCGCTTGTTTCACAGTTAAAGACAGTTTGACCAGCAAAGGAGGGCGACATGAGTACTTTAGCATTCCTCTCCCATACTGTATCTGGGCATATTCTGTAAAGGTACCAAACCACCCAATGCTGCCTTTTAAAATTACTAGGAATTTAAAGTGACAGCAGCTCCCTGGGCAGCAAACCTGTGGATGATGAAAAGCAAGTCGGAATCCTTGGGCAAAGGAATGAGTTTGCAGGAATAACATTATCCAAATGGGGTGAGTGACAATGTAAGAAAGGTCCTGCTGTGGCACATCAAGGAGCGCTTGTCAGGAAATATACACTTGCTGTGCACAAAACATTTCCAAGAGCACCCCCACGATCCATGGATGTTGCAAACAACAAAAGATCACAAAGCATTCCGTTTCATGGTATGTGGTCTATATTTGCTACAGGAGGTCTTTAGAGCTTCACACACACACAAGTAAAGCAGCTCCATAGTACTACCTGATTGAAGCTTTACAAACCCTGACGATTCAAAGAGATGAAGCTGCAGGAGTCCCTTTCTTCATCTCCTCTCAGATCTTACCATAGAAAAAGGGCAAAGTTTTGGGTAGTATCTGAGAGCTCTTTGATCAATGAAAAGACCCTCTCCTCAGATGACTTATGCTGGGATAAATTTTATTAGTTTTTAAAATGCCACAGGTGTTCTGTTTTCCTTTTCTCCTAAAAGGAGATGATCAAGTTAAAACCTACCCCAGAATTTCATGGGAAAGTGTCATAGAAACACATACGTTTTAGAGGGGTTGGATCCACTTGTAGTGGGTGAAACAGAATTGGCATTTGCCAAGCAGGTTAAGAGCTTGGGGGTGCTAATAGACCTGATCTTGCTGTTTGAAAAATAGTGGGGTCTGTGGCCAAGAATGCCAATTATGATCTGCATCTGGTTTGCCA
The DNA here is from genome assembly GCF_028583425.1 of Eublepharis macularius. Taxonomy (NCBI): domain Eukaryota; kingdom Metazoa; phylum Chordata; class Lepidosauria; order Squamata; family Eublepharidae; genus Eublepharis; species Eublepharis macularius. The sequence goes on along the minus strand of NC_072791.1, from coordinate 24,972,640 downwards.
ACTTTCACCTTTCTGAGCTGATCAGGCCATGCTGAGCCGTGCTTTTTAAATCCCACGTTTAAAAATTCCACGGAGTGTGTTAGCCTGGGACTGGCTTGGCACAAGTGGAGGGGAAGGGTGCTTTGGAACAAAGTCCACATGAGGCTGGCTGCTTAAAGAAAGGAAAGAGTATTCTTTATTGTAAAATAAATCCATATTGTGATAGGAAAAGCAAGATGGGATGGCTATAGCTAGAACTAGACATGGGCATGAACGGGAAAAAAAATGAACAAGCTGTTTGTTGCCATCCACAAACAGTGAACAACGAAGAGTAACAAACATGACCCTGTTCACAAACATATTCGTTGTTCATTGTTTGTGGCCCCTTAAAGGTCCCTTTAAACTACCAGGTGGCAGGGGGAATTCCCCCCTGCTGCCTGCCAGCTGATAGTTTAAAGGGCCCTTTCCTGCCACGTGCAAGGGCCAGGGCCCATTAAACACCCCACAAACTGACCTTCCCAATGTCCAATACCCACTAAATTTGCATGGGACATAGTCCTCACTGTCCTCCGAAGACCCCCCAAGTTTCAGAGAGATTGCACCCTGGAAAAGGCATGATCCATGGGTCTTTCCCTTTGTTGTCATTTTCTCTTCACAGTGGCAAAAATGGTTTTTCCGTTTGTAATGCTGTTCGTGCCCATGTCTAGCTAGAACTATAGGAGAACAGTTGTTCAATTTGACCAAGAAAGTCATAGCAGATGCCTTTATACACAGAAACAGGGCTAGCCCAGCCCCATAGCTAGATAGGCCACAAAGGGAGTCTAGAAGCCTAGAATATAACAACCTTGGAGAGGAGCATGAAACGGAGGAGTATTATTTATTTTATTTTTATTTTATTTATTTAACTTATATACTGCCTCTCCACCATATTTAATGCTTGAGGCGGTTTACAGCATTAATATAAAGACACAATTAAAACAATATAAAATGCAAACATTAAAATACAATAATAATACAATATTAAAATAGGAACACAAACATTAAAACTAATAATCCTGTAGAATACAAACATTAAAACCCATACATCTAAAAGAACAGTGCCCTCGCTAAAGCCTACTCATGCGCATTGTCTATAATAAATAAATCATATGGAGACAAGCCAATAAGAATATCTGAATCAGCTTCTAAATGCCAAATGAAATATCTCTGCTTTGCAGAATTTCACCAGATCTCAGAGAGAGCGAGTCTCCTCTGGTAATGCATTCCAGAGGGAGGGGTCTACAACTGTAAAAGCCCTTCCTCTGGTTAAAGAGAATTGAAAGGCCCTGAGGACAGGAATCATCAACAGGCCCTGAGCTGTGGACTGTAGAGCACGTGGGAGTTATACATAGTTGTATATAGGGTTGCTAGCTTCCAGGTAGTGGCTGGAGATCTCCCGGAATTACAACTGGTCTCCAGGCCACAGAGGTCAGTTCACCTGGAGAAAATGGCTACTTTGGGGGGTGGACTCTACGGAATTATGCCATGCCAAGGTCCTTTCCCTCCCCAAACCCCACTTTGTCCAGGTTTCACTCCCCAGATCTCCAGGAATTTCCCAACTTGGAACTGGCAACCCTAGTTGTATAGCTTTTTATAGATTAGAAGAGCCATCTAACACTTAATCTTCCTCTGAGAGTTGCTGTTGCATAGTGGTTAAGTGGTTGGGCTCCAAGTCAGCACTCTGTTGGTTCGACTTCCACGACTGCCATGAACTCTGCAGGTGGCCTTGCATAATCCACTCCTCGCAGCCCCAGTTCCACAGCTGTATTGTGAGGATCATGATAACACTGACTTTGTTCACCACTCCAAGTGTGGCACTAATCTGCCCAGGAGGGACAGAGTTATTATTATTATCTGTCTCATATCAATATATACAATGTGTCGAGGCCCAGGGGCAGAGAGCATCTGGGAATAGCAGGAATGCCTAAATTGACAGAACTCAAGTATCGGTGGAGGGCCAAAAGATATTCATCTGCATGAGAAACTGGTTATCATTAACGTTCCATAGACTTCGTTAAGATAAAATGTAGCAAGAATGAACTAACAATTTTAAATACGTTGTTTCAAATATAAATAAGCTTGTCTGTTGTTTGAAGATAACAAGTTAGCCAAGAATAGACACCCTTTGAAGAGTGGGTTATTGTTAGGAGATGGTTTTGAAACCCTATAAATATGAGAAGCTGAATTGATCAGGAGTTTCTCCTGCTATCCAGGCTGTTCCAGTTCCCAAACATCATTTTCTTTGCCTGATCTACCAGCTCAGTGCTCTCAGTATCCAATCGTGGAAATGCTTCCTGTTAATCTCTAAGAGTGCTTGCAAAGTAATCTGCCAAAAGCCAAAAGGTGCAAGAGAAATGCAAGATCTCAGCCATTTTTTTTTGTCAAGTCATCTTGATTTTCAGATGAACTATCATGATCTGAACTGATAATCTGGCTAGGATCAAGTACCTACTCAAAACGCGGTGGGTGCAACCAAGCAGTAAAACCGACGCGTGCTGAGTTATGCACACACCTTCAGCAATGACTTGAGTGGCTCAGCCTGTGGTAGTTCAGCATAAGCCGAGAAGAAGGGGGGGGGGAATATAACCATCCCAGTCTCTAAGGAACATATTCAGGCTCTGACTTTTGCAAATACCCAGACAAGAGGAGGAACCAAATTTTACAGCAACCACCAAGAACATCGGCTATGTCTTTGCTTACATAACCTTGATCTGAGTTGCGATGGGACATATGGGGAAAGTATCCTTTGCTGTGTGTACGTAGGTGTCATATTACATATACTTTTAATATGCCCCCAAACACCTTGAATTATATTCAAAAATGTGTAGAAGGCCAATGCAAATCTGGGAGCAACCAATATACCTGTGATTTTTGCTTTAATTTCTTGTGTGAGCATCATTCCGTACTATGTGCGAATCTCTTGAGATGTATACATCAGATATTTATTTATTATTTACTCCATTTGTACCCACCTTTCTACCCAACAGGGACTCAAAGCAGCTTATATTGTTCTCCTCTCCTTCATTTTATCCTTACAACAACCCTGTGAGGTAGGTTATAATAATAACAGTAATAATTACAGCGCACTTATACCTCTCTTCTAGACAGATTAGTGCTCCACTCAGAGCAGCGAACAAAGTCAGTGTTATCATTATCACTCCAATACAGATGGGGAGCTGGGGCTGAGAGGCTTACCCAAGGCCACCTGCTGAGTTCATGGCAGTAGTGGGATTTGAACCAGCAGAGTGCTGATTTGCAGCCTAACCACTATGCTACAACAACTCTCTGAGAAGTTAGGCTGAAAGTATCAGATTTGCCCAAGGTCACCCAGTAAACTTCTATGGCAGAGCGGGGATTCAAACTTTGCTTTCCAAAATTCTAGTCTGACGCTCTAGTCTGACACCATAGTGGCTCATACACCAAACTAAACAATTTTTATAAAAACTATGATTAATTTGTGAAAACAGAGCTCAGCTCATAGAGTATCCCTTGGCAAATGTTGATTACTCTGTCTTCTCTCTGTAGACTAAGAAGCCATGACAAGGGCATAAACCATAATTAAATCAGGATCCATATATCTTGCAAAATCATGTAGTTAACTAATTTCAGACCCTGATTTCTGATCCTGGTTTGACAGACCCTAAGAAACCATAGTTAATGGAGTAGCTTGCATTCAGAAGACCACACTAACCATAGTTAGTTTAATAAAAGCAGGATTTTGTGCAATGTCTCGATCGATCCATTCCTCACATCCTGTCTCTACACCTCCATAACTAGTATTAGTAGTTACTCGCTGTGCCTTATTCAGCCACTAGATGTCTCTGCATGCTACAATGAGATTCAAAACAGGGTGATGATGATGATGTCTTGGGATGGACCTGATGCACACCGACCTTGTAGTCAAGTGGTGTGGCATATTTTTGAGCACTTATTTCTTGTAGAGATTTGCTTTGTTTTGGTAAGTCATATCCCCTTGTCTCAACTGCATTCCAAATAGCATCCCATCCTTATGTACAAGCTTCGGGAAATGGGCCACTGCAATTTTTTTTCCCATTCTCTTGGGAAACTGCAGTGTATGAAACAAACTGGTTTAAACCAACAAGGAGTCCGACAAGCCCTTCAATAAGTGAGACCTTGTTTGCACTCAAGGGAACTTGTTTCTGTGAAGTGTGTTGTTCCGATTTGCAGATATCTATTTTGAGAGTAAATTGCGGCTAAGTCCCACTTGTTACATAACACAACAGAATTGGATCTTGTGTAGCTGAGACAGTTGTGTTGTTCACAGACCAATGAGTTCTCCTTCTCTCTATGTATTAATGTGCACAATACTTACAAAGTACTAGAAGACAGTTCCATGTCCAGAGGATCTTGCAGTTGAAAAAACCTGATGATGGTTTCTGGCTTCTTAGATCCATAGTTCACAACTTTTTTGATATGGTAACTCACAAGTCCAAATTTATGTGGTGTGGTGACATTTGTGTCCTTAAAGCCAGGCATCAGAATAAGGAGGCAGTATAGTTTTAAACTGGAACACAGTTCAATGTCTTTTTTTCCTCTGTGTAGAGTTACAGGAACAAAAACTTCGTTTCCCCCCCTGTTCTGCCCTGCCCAGGTGAGCCTGATCTCATCTCAGATGCTAAGCAGGGTCTGCCTTGGTTAGTAAATGGATGGGAGACCTCCAACAAAGACCAGGGTTGCAGAAGCAAGCAATGGCAAAACCACCTCTGTTAGTCTCTTGCCATGAACACCCCGCCAGGGGTCACTGTAAGTCAGCTCTGACTTGAAAGCACCCTCCACCACCACCCCACACTAAGAGTACCTCTGGATAACACTTTTCTGCACAGTCATGCACTCCCTGTGGTCATTCAGAAGATGTGGGAAACAGCTTCTAAAAAAGAGAGAGCGAGCCCAAATGGGCTTTAAATGATTCCATAGGTAGCAGAAAGGCTCCTGCCTCCTCCCATGCAGTTTTCTTGTATGAAACCCACATAGAGGGGTTATTTGGCTCTCACCAAACTGAGAGCCAGTTTGGTGTAGTGGTTAAGAATGTGGTTCTCTAATTTAGAGAACCGGGTTTGAGTCCCCACTCCTCTGCTTGAAGCCAGCTGGGTGACATTGGGTCAGTCACAGCTTCTAGGAGCTCTCTCAGCCCCACCTACCTTACAGGGTGTTTTGTTGTGGGGATAATGACCTACTTTGTAAACTGCTCTGAGTGGGTGTTAAGTCATCCTGAAGGGCAGTATATACATCTAATGTTGTTGTTGTTGTTTCATTGATAACTTCCCTTGCAGACTTACTCAGAAGTAAGTTCCATATTATTCAATAAGGTTTACTCCCAGGAAAGTTTTCTTAGGACTGCAAGCTTAGTGAATCAGTGCCTGTTCCCTACCTTGTGCGTTCCTGGGTTGCTGCAGGCTATAGAATAAGTGAATGAAAATAGTCCGTGGTGTGATGGGGCACCTGCACGGATTTTCATAGTTCCTCATCGGTGCAGATGTTGCTGAGCAGCTGCAGAACAGATGTGCTTGCATGGACATGTCAGACCAGCTGCACTGAGGGCACTGACCTAAAGGAAAGCGATTATCAACCATCTGTATTGACTGCCACCCAATACAAAATTAGATACACTGATTGATCTCCATCCCTAGATTGATCTCCATCTCCACAACATCTTTGTTATGTAGGCCACTTATTCCCATTTCTGCAGATGGAGAACTGAGGCTGAGATATAGTGAATTGCCAAGTTGAACACATGGAGCTGCTGTCTACTGAATCAGACCCTTGGTCCAAAAAGGTCAGTCTTGTCTACTCAGGCTGGCAGCAGCAATCCAGGGTCCCAGGCAGAGGTTTCTCACACCACTTACCACCTGATCCATTTAACTGCAGATGCCAGGGATTGAACCTGGAACTTTTTATTGACAAGCAGATGGTCTACCACTGAGCCATGGCCTCTCCATATTAGAGGGTAATGAAAGAAATGGCAAAGGCCTGTTGCTGGGTCTCCACCGAGGCCTCTAGTGGCCAACACAGGGATAAATGGATTATATCATTGGCCAGAACAGATCTAGAGGCATGTCCCTGAGTTCTCCTTCCTCTGTCACTGCAGAGCAGTAGCGTCCAGGCCAAGACTGGTGGCTGCCCAATAATAGTGGCCAATAAACTATGTGCTCGAGAATGGACCGCATCTGTTCTTGGCCAAGAATACTTGATGGATTCAATTCATAATTAAGCAGTGATTTGAGCCTAGTCCTTTAAGACTATGCTCAATGTTGTGGCTACCAAGCCATATGCTATATATTCCCTGCAGATCATCACAACTAGTGATCTGGTGGTCTCCAAGGTCTCAAATAGAGGTCTTCCATGCCACCTACTATGTGACCCTTTTAAACTAGAGATGCCAGGATTGAACCTGGGCAGGACCAGCGCGTTCATGGAGGTGGGTCCAGCAGCTGCCTCAAGCACTGAGGCGCCAGAGGGGTCGCCGGAGGGGGGGGCACGCACTGTGGAGCTGGCAGTGGCAGCGCTGGTGGCTGAGTGGGAGGGCTGGGAAACCACACGCACTCCGCCCCGGCCTCCTGCCACGCCTGGCCCGAAGCTGCTGCGCCTGGCCAGGAGTGTGTGCTAGCCCAGCAAGTTATTCTCCTGGCAATCTTCTGCATCCTAATTGTTAGTGTCCCTGGTTCAAGACTCTGCCTGTTTTACATTGACTAGCCCTGATTTTATAATAGAAATGTGTGTTAACAGACAGTAAAGAAAAAACATGATATTTCATGATTCCTTTATGAATGAGTACAGTGTAATACAATGGCAGGTATTACAACACAGAAGCTTAATAGTAATGTCATTGATTGTAGCCACATTGAGATGTCGGAACATTCATGAGAAGCGAGCACAAAAATAGCTTTCAGCTGTGAATGAATACCAGAAAAAAGATTTCCACCCATTACAGTCTTTCTCAGCTATTAACTCTGCTCCTTGAGGAGCTAATGTTTCTCTAACAGTATATTATAAACCTATAATTCTATCAAGGGATCTGGTGACAACCAAAAAACCCACAATAGTGAAATGAAAGTAGGTTTTTTATTTCACTCGTACTTCCCCAGAGGGAAATAGAGCTCTCTAATTATGCTCATTTAAGGTATATTATTTAATGTTATTGGGAGGAGATCTCTCATTAGGTCTAATTTCCAAGCTCTATCAATTGTGGGTTCAAAAGTCCACCTGAAAGTGTGTAATTTAGAACAGAGTCTGTGGGAAAAAGAAATGGAAAGAAAAGAGTTTGTGAGGGAGAAAAGCTCAGAGTATATACTAAGCTCATGGTTGGATCAGCTTGCCTTAATAGAAAGGGAAGTAACAGAAACAGTTGTCTGTCTGACAGGTTTGTGTATGAAATGAATCACACTTTGACTCATCTGCATATTTATTTTATTTATTTCAAATATATATATACATGCCTTTCTGCTAGCTCAGGACAGTTTGCAATAACATCACAAAGGAAAGAAAACATACTTTTTTTAAAAAAGTGGGAAGTATGTCTAGGTTTGTTAATTGCCTCATAAACTGCTCAGTTCTAACCTATGACAAGATTCCCTCATAAAAAAGCCCTTAAAGAGACGGCTGTCTACCTATCCATCTCCCCATTTTTATTCCACCCTTTCTCTGGAGCTCATGATACACGGCTCTTCCTCCCCCATTTCATCCTCATAACCGTGAGAGACAGGTTATGCTCTAGAAAGAGAGGGAAAGACCCTGTCCACAAGTTACCATGAACACACATACAATCCATGTATAAAATATGCTTGATTTTTGAGTAATTCTCATGTTATATTTAACACACATCACAATTTTAAAAGTCAACAAATGACATTAAAAGCCCTCAAGGATAAAAACACAGACCAGACAAATACAATTATCCTTGCGCGGCCCTGATGTGAAAATTGTATTTACTTACTGACTGACTGACTTCATGTAGAATCACCTTCTCAGAGAGACTCGAGGTGCATTACAAAAATTAAAGCCAGCAATAAGTACATTAAAACATTTACACATTTTCAACAGACACTAGAAATTAAAATAAAATCTCCTTCATAGAAATGGCCTCCTTCTATGGAATGAATGTTATGTGGCAGATTTCCTGACCTTGTCAGGTGGGCCCACAATAGAAAATGCTCAGGTATGGGCCTTGCGCAGAGTCCACATGGAGGGTTTTGCAACAGTTAGCAATAGGGTGATAGATTTGCACATCTACGTTTACATGTGTAAAACTGCTTGCAGTGTGGCTTGACTGGTATAGCTTCCAAGTAGGCAGAGAAACAGGAGTTTTGTCAAGTTGCAAAAGAAAATTATCAGATCGAGATGCTTACAGAATGTCTGGGAATGATGTTCGGTTATAGTTAGTAGACATGCCCTAAGATGGTTATAAAGAGGAGGATACATTCCTGGTCTCATTCAAATGGTTACTGGCCAATGTGGAGTCCAAAACTTACGCTGGCAGCAGTGGTGAAAAATCAATTTGGTTTTCATAAAGAAGTCTACTGAATTTTTCAGGACATCTATATAAATGCTTTTGTAGGCTTACAGTGTCCTTTTAAACCCTCTATTTATAAGCTTGTTGCAATCTGAGTCTTAACCAGACTGATTATAATTAGCAAATGTCAGTAGATTGGTACTGTTTGAAGACATTTGTTCTCTGTTTGAAGACATTTGTTCTCATTTTCTTACACCCTTAAAGCTGCCTACAGTGCCTTTTCCACAGCAACAATGCAGAGATCAAAAAAAGAGAAAGGAGCCAAACCCAGTGGCTTTGGCGGCAACTCCAACCTCAATGTTTTCTCCAAACCTTTGTAAATACAGACCATAGGTAAAACAAAATTTATTTCCCTGGTATTTTGCCTTTTCCCAGTGTTTCTAAAACTTCTGATAACTGAGATGCATTTTTAGCCAAACCAAGCAAGGCATAAGAACTGCTTTGAGTGGGTCTCCTATATTTTAATTCCTAAATGGCAGAGGTTGGGGCCTCAATTTCAGATCAAAGGCACATTGTAGGGGCAAGGGGTGTGTGTGTGGAGGGGCTTTAACTTCACTGTGTGTTTCCCCCACAGGGCCAATAGCAGCTCTGCAAGGCCATTTGGGATAACATTGCATGTTGCAGTAAGGTAACATTAAATCCTCCCTCTTGGGTTGGAGCTCTAATTCTATTCACAGATCTCCCAGCATCTTTTCTGGCTAGATCCTCCATTTCTGAATTAAAACTGGAGGCATATTTTCTTCAGACACCCCATACTTGTGAAGTGTCTAATATTTTTTAAGGAGGGGCCATAGCTCAGTGTTAGAACATCTGCATTACATACAGAAGGTCCAAGGTTCAATCCCCACCAACTGCAGTTTAAAAAGGCTCAGATAGCAGGTGATATGAAAGACCTGAGAGAGCTGCTGTCCATCAGAGTAGACAAGACTAACATTGACAGATCAAAGCTCTGACAGCTTTATTGTATACACTCAGAGAATCCCCTGTGGTTCTATCAGTGATGTTCTAAGCAGAGTTAATACCTTTCTGGGCTCATAGACTTCAGCAGGCTGAGGAAGATGTAACTGCTTTGGATTACACTGTATATGAATCACTGATCTGGACATTCCTATTGATTGGAAATGCCTTGAGCAGTAACTCATACAGAGATACAATGGGCTGCCTCCTCAGAGGGCCGCTCCATATCAGGGTGACTTAAAGATCCAATCACAACCAGCAGAAAGATGTGACAGAATTATTTGCTCCAAAGGAGGCCTATTGGAGGAAGCCATGCCAAAGCAATGAAGCAGGCAAAGATAGATTGTGAAGCCTGCTTTATGGGGCTCACAGGATCCTTTCACAGTTTAGTTTGCATGTTTTTTACAGCACCTTATTGTGTATCCTGTTTGGGAAAGTTTGCTGTGAATCCTTTCTTGGCAGGCAGAGTGTTCCCCTTGCACTTGGACTGGCAAGTGCAATGTCCAGCTTTTTGCACTAAATAAGAAGGCTGAGAGGAAGACAGGTTATCCACCTATCCATCCTCCCCAAGACTCCTGCTCATCCATTACGTATGGTTTGGATACTGAGCCTGTAGCTTTTTGAACTGGGACTCCCAGGGCTATTCCACAGAGGCTAAAACATGGGAGAGAAAGATGCTTTGAGTTGAATGAGACCAGCATTGAAGATGGGAGCAGTCAAGGCTTCGCTCCAGTGCCTTACATTAGCTACCGAATAAGGATGGCAGAGACTGACTGTGAAATATGCCGTCCATCTGTGACATGGTAACCTCCAGGCTCATGTAAATAAAAAAAAACATATTCCATGTGCCATGCACAAAAAAACGCACTCTTCTGACTTTGGATATACTGTTAAGCCGGGCCAGCCCAAGGGCATTTCGTGCCCTAGGAAAACTATGATTTTGGTGCCCCCTACCACATTCAATATAGAGGAAAAATGAAAAGTCTCATAACAATGTGGGCAGGGGAGAGTGAGAATGTGGGTGAAAGGAAGTTACTTCCACGGCACTGCTTTTAAAGCGTGATGCCCTAGGTGACCCTTCTTTTAAGGTAACCTTCAGTGTGTGGACCAGACAGTCTGGGCTCAAAGGTTATGGTTTGTGTGACCTCGCTCCTATTGTATGTCCAACCTTTCATTAGAAGAGATGTACAAGCACTGGCACCACACTTGAGAGATCCATCCCAACTATTTTGCAGATGACATGAGGAGGTACTTTTTTGTGCAAGCATTTTATGCCAGCATACCCTGATTCTTAAGTCAAGGCTTCACATATAGCAGGAGAGGGCACATGAGCCAAGAATTACCTCTTCAAGCTATTATTTGTAGTATTTATTAGCTTTAAAAAACCCTGCCCTTCTTCCAAGGTGTTCAGGTAGCATCTGTGGTGTCACCCATCCTATATTAACTTTAGCACTGTAGGATCATTTATGCTGGAATGTGGCTAAAAAAAACCCCTACAGAGCTTCAAATGGAGATTTGAAACAAACTCACCATGGTTTCTGATACTTGTTGGTTCTTAAACTTTAATCTTCTACCACCCTGTCAGTATGCATTTGTATATAGGTGTGTCTGTGCCTGTGCGTATATAGCATATTTTTATCCTCCTTTCCTCTCCGATGGGGAGCCAAAGCAGATTGCAAAAATACACTTTTATACAAATGTACATAAAACAGTATAAAAACAATCAAAAGAAAGTAGACAAGACATTTTGGGTTGGTGTCCATCAGGTTAATTCGTCTGGCCCACGCCGCAGGCTGTCATCCAAAGGCCAAGAGCCTTTAGGGTCATGTCCAAGGGATTGCCCCCCTCCAGTATCCCCAGGTAATAATTATAATTATAATGTATTTAATTTATAGCCCACTCTCCCTGCTAGCAGGCTCAGGTGGGTTACAGCAGTGTAATCATACAAAGATAAAACATTTAAATACATTTAAAATACATTAAAAACAAAACCAATAATATGAACAATCAAACCCAAGATGGCAGCTTCATCCAACTTAATGCTATTCAACTTACAAGTAAACAGGACATTAAAACAGCAGTTCGGACAATAGTGTCGTTATTGATATAGGTATAGTTACACAATATATGTGTATGATCCATAAATTTCAGGACTACATTCAAGGATCTCCTTGTATCCTACAGCCATCAACCAACTCCTAAATGTTGGTTTTGATTCCCATTTGTGTGTCATTGTGTCAAACTGTGTCACTGATACTCTTAAAAATCTTCAAGCAGTAGCTTTATGCATGATTATCATAACCAAATTGGTCTTTGCTAGGAGCTGGAAGCAAAAAATAGGCCCAAAATTCATGATTGCCTGATAAAAGTAAAAGAGACCTACACACAATGGTGAAATTAATGGCCTACCAACAAAATAGAGGTACTTCAGGATTAAACTCATTTCGGCCGTACAGAGAATAGAACTTGCGGCAAAATGTGAAAGAGAGGGAATTCTTAATTTCTGTTCTGGAAAACAGGACTACAGAAATACCTTGTAACTGTGGCTATTGTAAAGGATAATGAAAAGAAAATGAATCCGTCTTTCTTGTCAGGTGTTTAAAAAAAACCGCATCCATAAATGAATCTTGCCAACTTACATACAATATTTGGCATGCTAAGAATGTCATAAGTAGACCCAGTTTCATTTTATCTTACACCACAGGTGTTTCTTTTTGAAGGAAGGGTGTTTGTGGGATGAATATCAAACAAATTCTTTTTCTTGCTGTGTAAAGAATGTCTTTGTCTCGAGCTGCAACAGGAATCTGAAATGCAGAAGTATTTGAATGCACCCATGGGACTCTTGTTCCAGCTACTTAGCAGAACTGCTTATCACTTACAAGCCCAGTTCTTCTAACCCTTTTTGTTTAGGGTATTTTTTACACTACTACCTCTCAACAGACAAGTGCCCAAGGTAGCATGCACAGAAAACAATAACGATGAGAGAACACCCAGAAGGTGAGCGTGGAAAATGAATCAGAATTTCAAGCAATCTGGTTTCATCAGAAATGGCAGGATAAGGAGGACACATGGAAAGAAGAGCTGCTGCCCAAAAAGACAGCCTGGTCTCTCCCCTCATTCTTTTGTCCAGAAATCATTATATGATGTGTTTTCCTATCCCTGGTTTACATCGGTGGCTGATGCTGGGGTGGGAGGAAACATACAGCAGCAGCAGCAGTTGTGCAAGGAGTTAGGTGGAATGAGAATTTGACACAGACCCCTCCATTTTTAGTGGAAGCCCCGTGTTCCTCGTAATATCTAGTTCTGCATTTACGGCACAGTTAGATATGACCAAGAGAACCATGATTGGATTTCATGGTGACTTTAATTTTATTGAGAAGCCACTGAGTTGGAGGGACAGCTGATAAAGATTAGGGCCACGGCTCTGAGGTTAACCTTTTCCATTATACTCATTCCTAAAGATAAATCAGTCTCTTTCCGCTGCATTAGGACAGCTCAAAGAAGGGGATGTTTTCTAAGCAAGAAATGCTGTGGAGGGGAAAAACAGAGAGCCAGTTTGGTGTAGTGGTTAAAAGTGTGGGACTCTAATCTGGAGAACTGGGTTTGATTCCCCATCCCCACTCCTCTGCTTGAAGCCAGCTGGGTGACTTTGGGTCAGTCACAGCTTCTAGAAGCTCTCTCAGCCCCGCCCACCTCACAGGGGATTGTGGGGAATAATAATTGTTGTGGGGATAATAATGACATACTTTGTAAACCACTCTGAGTGGGTGTTAAGTAATTCTGAATGTTGTTGTTGTTGTTGTTGTTGTTGTTGTTGTTGTTGTTGTTGAACTCACCTTCTGTAACATAGCCCAGTCAAATAACTTCTTAGCTACTTTTAAATCAAGTTAAACATGATAGGAGCCCCAGTTGCAGACCTCTTGCATCTTGCCCAGTCGTGCCCTGAATCTGTTTGCAGGAAGACTTGCTTCCAAGTTTAGGTTTATAGGTGTGCATTTTGCTGAGCAATGCCTACAGGCAGCAGTTCATCCATTCCGAGTGTTTTACTGTTCACTGCTTTGGGATGGAAGAAAAAGAAGGCTAAAAATGGTAAATAAAGTTGGAAAGGGAAGCTTAAACAAGTAAGAAGAATTCAAGGCTAAACCCAAATGATAACGGCAGGTCAGAAGAGCAGTTCAGAAGTTTGCTTTACCGTCTAAACACCATATAGAAGAGATGGATCCTTTTATCTCAGGGGAAAAGTAGCAATCCATGGACCAAACAACATGGCCATGTGAAACTGCCTGTTGGCTGCTTCTCTCCTGCAATATATCCTTGAGATCCACTTTGAATCCTGCTGGGGTTTGACGTTCTATGCTTGGCTTGCCAAGATTGGCCATAAAAAGATCCTTGCTGGATCAGACTAGCATCCCATCTCACACAGTGACCAACTAGTTACTCTGGAAGGCCCACAACAGGGCAACAGAGGCCGAGGCCTCTGGGCACTGGTATTCAGAGATTTACTGCCTCTGAATATGGAAGTTTCTTTTAATCATCATGGCCAGTAACTACTGAGGGATCTATCCTCCATGAATCTGTCTAACCATCTATGCTTGTAGCCATCATGACATCAGCTAAGAGTGAATTCCGCAATTTAATTACAAGTTAAGTAAAGAAGTACCATCTTGAATCTATTGGCTGTCAATTTAATCGGGTGTCCCCATCTATTAGTATTATGGGAAAGGGAGAAAAAGTGCTCTGTACTTTTCACATGCATCTATCTATATAAAAGGCAAACTGTGTTTCAGACAACTCACTTCCTACCCTGGTGCACCTCCAGAAGGTGCTGCCACAGTGGGAAACCCAGGCCGGGATCAGGAGCAGAGGAGGCAGCAATGCCCACCCCCCCACACCTTCACCCAACTGGGACCAGGAGCGGAGCAGGCAGCAATGCCTGCCCGCCGCCTTCACCCAGCTGAGATCAGGCATGGAGCAGGCAGCAATGCCTGCCCCTCCCCTCCACCTTCACACAGTCGGGATCAGGCGTGGAGGATGAGGCAATACCTGCCTGCCCGCCCTCCCCTTTCTAGAGCCCGTTGTATTTTCTCCCACAAAGGGCTTTGTTGCTACGAATTTTATAGATCTCTGTCATATCCATTCATCCCACCCCTTGCTGTACCTTTAATATCAACTGATGTTCAGAAGGTAACATGAAATAATATTTACTTCCATCCTGTGAAAAGGTTAATCTGTTGATTCCTACCCATCAAGCTGTACAAGAGTAGACCAGATTATTTTTTTCCCATGGTTGTTGGGCAACCTACTAATCATCTAGAAGGAAAAACACCAAAGTGGCATGGTAGCTTTTATTAAGCTTCTGCTCTTCCATTGTGAGAATGAATAAGATGAAAGATTGTAAAGTGCCATGTTCAGTTGCTGTAGTATTATTATTATTATTTATTTTTATTATTGTTGTGGATGACATACTGCAAGTGAATACAATATAATCAATAGCTAGGACATTCACAGAGCAAAACTACAATATGATCAAAAGTTAGGACATTCAATGAAAACAGATAGAGTAGGGTGCGGTAGCCACAAATTTGAAAACTAGCAGAAAGCTAAACCCATAGATGAAACCTTTCTGAATTAAAGTGTAAGTAATTAACAGGCCATCAGTGTCAAACTACCCAGTAGGAATGTTATCTACATCAGCAGACAATACCCAATAGCCTAGTCTATAGTCCTTACCAAGGTATCTTTTAAAGTTGTTTTTAATGACACAGCCCTATAATCTGAGTGGAAAGCCCTCCTGAATAATTCAGTCTTGCATAGTTTGTGGAGAGCCAGTTTGGTGTAGTGGTTAAGGCTGCAGGACTCTAATCTGGAGAACTGGGTTTGATTCCCCACTCCTCCACTTGAAGCCAGCTGGGTGATCTTGAGTCAGTCACAGCTTCTTGGAGGTCTCTCAGCCCCATCCACCTCACAGGGTGATTGTTGTGAGGATATAATAACACACTTTGTAAACTGCTCTGAGTGTGGCATTAAGTTGTCCTGAAAGGTGATATAAATCAAATGTTGTTGTTATTATTATTAAAGCCAAAAGAGTGGGAGTTTTCCTGACTTCTTCAGGCAGACCATTCTACAAGGTAGGGGTTACCACAGAGAAGCGTGTGCATGGGCAGCTGTTGATTTAGCCCAACTGCAGAATGGTATCTGCAGAAGGCCCTGTTCAGCTGAGGAAACTGCGTTCCCAGAAAAGGTGTCAAAAAAATGGAAGCCAAACAGCCTGCAACCGTTTTGAAAGTGGATACGTCTAGAGTGAAGGGGGAAAGCCGTCAGCGTTCAGTGAATGGGATGTTCCTTTAAGGATGTGTGGAAACAGCCTGAGTGAAGCTGTCATGGCAGAACATAGGGAGAGAGGTGGTTTTGCAGATATAAGCAGTCTAGGCTATATATGGTTGCCAGCCTCTACGTAGTGGCTGGAGATCTCCTGGAATTACAACTGGTCTCCAGTTCACGTGGAGAAAATGGCTACTTTTGGGGGTGGACTCTATGGAATTATGTCATGCCAAGTTCTTTTCCCTCCCCAAACCCCACTTTCTCCAGGAATCTCCCATCTTGGAGCTGGCAACCCTAAGGCTATAAAAGGCTTTGAATGTGATAGTCATGATGATGGCCTTGAATTGGGCCCAGTAACTGATGAATAGCCAATGGAGCAATTGTAGAATGGGAGGGACATGCATTTTCCATCCAGCTCCTGAAAGTAAACGAGCTGCAGCATTTTGTCCCAGCTGGAATCAGAGACCTCTGCAGAACCAATTACAGTAGTCTAGTCTCAATGTTACCAAGGCATGAATCCAGGTAGCCAGATCAGTAGAATTTTCCATAGAAGAAACTGGGATCTGTCATCACTATGAACAAGTATGCACTGTAAAAGGAAAGATCCTATTGTGGAACTTTCCTCGGCATTAGCGGAAGTGATATAGTTCTCTCAAATTACCCTTTTTAGTGACCCCTGCTATTGCAGATTGAAGGGGCTTAGTCATTCACTCTAATACAAGGAGAAGACAGAGGTGTAAAGCTTCTTTTCTTAAGGCTTTTTATCCCTGTGGAATGTTCAGACTTGTATCACATCATGCGGCAGTGATTCATTTGGGGAAAAATCCCACCCCACCATCTTTTTCTCTGCACCCTGCTCTCAACCACCTGTTCCTCCATAGGATATGCACAGCATGACTCACGCCAGCTGACTCAGCTCAGGCTATATCCACAGAGGCTTAAGATGTATTCCGTGCTAGTGTTGCTAAATGGGCCTTTACTGAAAGGTCATAGAGCACCTCAGATATTCAATTGGAAATAAATTCTATTTTTTTGGCAAAGCTGAATATTTGCTAGAAGAAAATCGTGTTAGTCTCTGAGGTATCACTAGATTCCTGTTTCTTTTTTGTTGTTGTTTCTGCAGTAGCAGGTTGTTGGACTGTTTCTTGTGATTTAGTAAAGATTCCTGCCCCCCTCGCAAATTCCCTAGGGCTACCATGAAAATGTCAACACCTTGAGAATATTTTAATATTTTAATTAATACAATATTAATATATTGTATTAATGGTGTTGTTATACCATTGAACCAGGATGCTTACTTGTCGATATAGCGTCAATTTGTCCTTTTTAAAAAAAAACCACGGGGCCGTTCGGGTTTTTCCCGCCCCTTTACCCGTCTTTTTGAAAGGGGATGTGATCAATGGATTGCGCAGGAGAAGCGCTATTCAAAGGGTGATGTGGACAAACAAGTGAAGAGCGCGCAATAACAGATGGAGCAATCATTGCACAAGAAAAGCGGGAGCTAAGGTAGTGTGGAATCGGCCAATCTCATTTTGAGTCTTCTTTTCCTGCTGCCTTCCACCTTTCCTAGCATTATTGTCTTTTCCAGTGACTCTTGTTTTTTCATGATATAACCAAAGTATGATAGACTTCATTTTGCCATTATATCTTCTAGGGAGAATTCAGGCTTGATTTGATCTAGAACCCACTGATTTGTCTTTTTGGCTGTCCATGATATCCATAAAACTCTCCTCCAGCACCACATTTCAAATGACTCAACTTTCTTCCTGTCATCTTTCTTCATGGTCCAACTTTCACATCCATACATAGTAACGGGGAATAATCTTGATCTTGGTTCCCAGCAACACTTCCTTATCCTTCAGGATTTTCTAGTTCCTTCGTGGCTGCCCTTCCAAGTCTCAATCTCCTTCTGATTTCTTGGTTGCAGCCTCCCATTTGGTTGATGATTTAACCAAGGAATAGATAATCTTTAATAATTTCAATTTCTTCATTGTTACCCTTAAAATTATGTAATTCGTCAGTAGTCATTACTTTTGTCTACTTAATGTTCAACTGTAGTTCTGGTTTGGCCCTTTAACACCATCAGCATCTTTTCAAGTCTTCGCTATTTTCTGCCAATATGTAGTATCATCTGCATATTTCAAATTGTTAATGTTCCTACCACCAATTTTCACTCCACTTTCATCTAAATTGAACCCAGCTTTCCTTAGGATATGTTCTGCATAGAGGTTGAAGAGACAGGGAGATAATGTTTGTCTTTGTTTGACAGCTTTGCCAATTGGAAACCATTCTGTTTCCTTGTATTCTGTCCTAACAGTAGCTTCTTGTCCAGAGTGCAGTTTGCGCATCAAAACAATCAGATATTGTTGCGCACCCATTTCTTTTAACACCATTTGTAGCTTTTCATGATCTACACAATCAAAAGCTTTGCTGTGATCTATAAAGCACAGGCTGATTTTCTTCTGAAATTCACTGGCATGCTCCATTAGCCATTGTAAATTGGCAATATGATCTCTCGTGCCTCTTCCTTTTCTGAATCCAGCTTGAACGCCTGGCATTTCTCGTCCCATATACGGTAAGAGTCTTTGTTGTAGAATTTTGAGCATCACTTAGCTTGCATGAGAAATTGATGCGATAGCATGGAGGTAAATCATCTGATAAATAATATCCCATTAAGCTTTTAATAAAGGGATAGGGCATTTTTCTCCAGGCCTGTTGGCAACCTATTTAAATTTGTGTGGGCTTGATTTTTTTTTCTCCCCAATATAACTGGTGTGTGTGTGTGTCTATGTAGCACCAGTGTGTCTCTATTTCTGAAATATTTAAAACCATATGAAAGTTTCTGATCAGATGGGTAATTTACGCACTTTCCTGAAAGATAATAATGAGAAGCAGATATACCTGGGGATTGTCGTCTGCTCATGGTGTCTCTTTTGAGCAAGTGCCCATGAAATGTAACAGTGCAGCCTTCCAAAACCAGACTGATCCAGTAAATCTGCACACAAAGCCTTAGGCTACAACAGGCTGTCCCTTACCAGATGATATCATTCCTCTTCCACTATAAACACAACTGACAGCTTCTCCTGCTGGATGGAAAACGGTATCCTCGCGTCAGAGATTGCAGTGAGTCAGGTCTGATTCATCTGTTCTAACGGGCCCAGTTTTGAGAATTTAACAGCGAGCAGTAATGGCCTCCTCATGTAAACAGTGTAAGATAGGAGGAGATAATTCCTATAATGCTCCAGCAACAACTTCTATTAATATGCATGATTCCCACCCCAAGTTCCTGCTGCTCATGAATGATGCTACACAATATCAAAGAAGCATGCCTTAATCTTACACCAAACAGCTTACTTTTATAGTGAAGAATATTATGAACTCCTTGACTCAGAGGAGTTTAGTCTACCCTCTTGTTTTTCTGTATGAGTTTCTGTTCTGAGAATGCTTCCTGAACACTCCCCGTCAGAGCAATGACTCACGTAGAGAAGAGCTTAATAGCTTCCTTAAGAATGACTTGCCAAAGGCCACCTTGAGAGTCTGTGGCAAAGACTAGAGTTGAACCTCAGGGATCACAGCACATGCTTTTAGCCAGTATGTTTCACTCAGTGGAGAAATACGGCAGATTATCCACCTCCGGATCAGAAGAACCCAAAGCTGGAGATACATACAGTCTCCATGGTCAGAGCATTTCTATGTCCACATTATCTTGTTGTAATATTTACAACAGCTTTGTAAGGCAGGCCAGTATAATTACCCAATATTGCTTAGGCTGAGAGGAGTGTGTGTATAGATACACAGAGAGAAAGCATGGTATAGTGATTAGAGTGTCAAACTAGGAATGTCAAATTTGAGCCTATAGTAATCTCTCAGCCTGGGTGGTTGTGAGAATAAAGGGGTGAATGATGCAATAAGCCACTTTGGGTCATCACAAGGGGAGAAAGGGGAATATAAAAATAATTATTTAATGCAAGATTAGTTTGATCCAAAGATGCAAGATGAAACAGCTGCCTCTCTGGGAAAGGGAACACAATCTAGATCTAGCATTATCTACAGTCTCAGTATTTCGTTTAAAGCTAACAGGTAACATTCTAGTTTACAGTGCTACCCTAATGGAAAGGAACTCCAGTCTAAACTCATTGATTTCAAAGGGCTTAGAATGCAGCAAATGTGTATAGGATTGCACCATTAATCATTCTATATTAAATAGGACAAATACCACATCTCAGAGTCAAATGAGAAAAGCTGTGATTTAGAAGGCCACCACATGGGCTCTCATGTGCATGCCCGATTATTTTTTTTTCACAAACATTCTTCTACTCCTGTCCTGACCTGGATAGTCACGGAGAGCCTGATCTTGTCAGATCTCAGAAGCTAAGCAGGGTTGGCCTTCATTAATGATTGGATGGGAGATTCCAACACAGAGTTGTAGAAGCAGGCAATGGCAAACAACCTCTGTTAGTCTCTTGCCATGAAAGCCCCCACTAGGGATTGCCATAAATCAACTAAGACTTGAGGGCAGGACTTCATTCATTATTCTATTTTTTTAAAAATATTTTTTTTATTTTTTAATTACTAACACTACAAAAAGGGAAAAATGGGAACAGGGGGAAAGGGAAAAAACAACATATAAAAACACACACACTACATCTACAGGTATTGCTTTCCCTTCATACTACAATTGTTTAAAGTTAAAACTTTATAATATGCTATTAGATCGGTAGATCTTATAAAATACAAACTACAATCAGGATCAGGTCTTCTTCCCCCCCCCCCCCCCCCGTGCGTCTCGGTCGCAGCTCTCTCTGAACAGCTACAGTAGCTGTGCTCGCTCCCTCCTCCCCCCCCTTTCAGCTTCTAAGTCCTCTTCTTGTTGGAACTCTTGATAGTTAGACACAAAGTCCCTTAGCTGTGCTTCCGACGTTATCTTGTAGGCTTGGTCTTTATAACTAAACCAGATACCTTCTGGAAATAACCATTTGTATTTTATTTCACGCTTCCTCAGAAGAGCTGCAAACCTTTTGTATTTGAATCTTCTTTTCCAAGCAAAAAATAGAACGTCCTTCAATATCTTAACCTTGTTACCCAGAAAGTCCCAATTCACATTGTACGAATTATATAAGATGGTGTCCCGAGTCTTCTTAGATGAAAAGTCGATAATAATCTCGCGAGGCAGCTGACGCTTTGTTGCATATTTTGAAGATGTCCAACAGACTTCCAAAATGTCGCTTTTTAACTCTTCTTTAGTTGCCTTTGCGGATGTCCCCAAAAGTTCCGACACCAAGTCCTTTAAGTTTTCACTTTCCTCCTCCTTCACATTCTGGAGACGCAATACCGTCTGAGCACGATCCACTTGTAGCCCTATCAGTTGACTCTCCAAAAGCTTTACTTCTTTGTTTGTTGCCTTCATGAGTTCTGCGTTTTCCCGAGTAGACTGCTCTGCCCCCGAGGCTGCTTCCTTAATGGTTTTCACTTCGCTCTCAATTGAGCCAACCCTTTGACCGATTTCATTCAGCTTATCAACAAAGGGCCTTATAGCTTCGATGACTGACCGCTTAACCAGCTCTTCAAGAGACTCTCCTTTCCCCTGCAAGGCAGCCGGAATCCGCCAACTAAGTTCCAAGACTCAATGAAGGGGAAGATATCCGAACCTTCTTAGCTTCAACTCCCACCAATTCTTCACATACACTTGAAATGACAGAAGGGATTCGCTACTTACAGGTTTTCACCTTAAATCTGCTTTTTGCCGTTCTCCATGGCCCGGCAGCACGTGATGTGCTGCACAAGTCTGCCGGCCTCCGTAGGAGCAAACGGGCAACTTACCCCCTGCATCGACTTCAGGGGGCTCTTCCCAGCGCACTCCGGACCCTGACCCCCTCACTGGGAGTCCTGGGGGTTAACCCTCGCAGGTCAACCGCCCGGTCAGGCTGCTCAGGCGCTTCCTCCCAGACCTGCGGAGAGGAGCGTCCGACATGGCCGGGAAAACGAAACCGAATCCACTTCATTCATTATTCTAGTCTGCAACAGATTCCCTTGCTCACGCCCACAACCATCTTTTAAACTAGAGAGAGATAAAGTAAAGCAGCTTTTGGGGCTGGTTGTCAACAATCCGGAGGGAGGGATGTCCTGTTTATTTAATAGAGACTTAATGTGTAGCAACCTGAATAATGCAGCTCGTTAGAACTTCTACATATGCTAAACAGGATTGACCATAGTTAGTCCTTGGATGGGAGATCATGAAGGAAGACTATGATTGCTATGCACAAACCACTTCTACTTGCCTTTTTCCTGGAACTCCCCACAGATGGGGTCACCACCATAAGTCGGTTGTGACTCAAAGGCACGTTCTTCTTCTGAGAACCAGTTTGGTGTATGGGTTAAGAGCGACAGAACTCTAATCTGGAGATCTAGGTTTGATTCCCCAGCTGGGTGACCTTGGGTCAGTCACAGCTCTCTCAGTCCCACCCACCTCACAGGGTGATTGTTGTGAGGCTAATAATAACATACTTTGTAAACTGCTCTGAGTGGGCATTAAGTTGTCCTGAAGGGCAGTATATAAATTGACTGTTGTTAGTGTTGTTGTTATTAATATGGGGAAGTGGGCAGCTGAAGCTTTTCATGGCAGGGAGGTAAAGATAAATCACTTGGTAAATAACATCCTATTAAGTATCTGGTAAAGGAATAGGATTTTTCCCCTCCAAGCAGTTGGCAACCTGACAATTAAGGACTTAAGAAGGGGTTTGCAAATCTGTCTCTTTACTAGAAGCTTAACGAAATGCTGTTTATCAGGTGATGTCATTTCTATGCCACAAAATCCTTCAACTGCCCATTTCTGCACATTTAGCCTCTATTAAAGGGACAGGACTTTTTTTTCTCCAGGCCTCTTGGCAGCCCTTGTGAAGTGCATAATACTAGAAAAAGAAACTGCTTTGTCTATAAACAACAACTTTCCCCTCTAATCTGTGAATTTATGGGGATTCTCTGACTGTTGCTCAAGAGTGAGGGAAAGTTTATCTATCAGTCTGTCCCTCAGTCTATTTTACAAAATTTATGCCCTTTCTTCCCTCGTAAGGGCCACCAAGGTTGCTAAAAATGTAAAACATACATAACAAAATCTCCTCTTAAAAACAGAGTCCCATCTTGATTACTTTACAGAGAAATGCCTTGAATCTCTGCAGGCTGCAGCCTAGCAGTTTTAAGAGTTAACCTAGGCAGGCCAGCCAAGAAAATGTCCTTGAGCCTACAAATTGGTTTATCACAGGATGGGTATGAGGACAAGTACTCTCCCTTTCCAATGACCTCAGCATCCTAAGCTGCTTCTTACGACATCACCTTAATGCTGTGGCTTAAAGGAGGTTCAATTAATTCTGAGTGCATGTGCGCTTTCAGCCTGTTATCTTTGCTACCTTTACGTAAATATCTTGACAGAAAAGGAGCTGCTGTTCTCTCATGCAAACTTCTTCAGATTTTGGGCAACCCCCATCTTCAGTCTCGGAAGCGTTGGGAATGAATATGAGATCCATTCCTGAAGAACCGGCCCAGGTGGATCACGCTGGAGCTCCTGAATTCTGCGCAGGTCTCTCCTTCTTAGTTTTGCTGTATTTCGACTCTTTCCACAAGTATGTTAGTTGTGACTCTTTGGGGACAAGCCTAAGATGGTCTACTCAGAAGTAATTTTTGTCAATGGGGCTTTATTCCCAGGAAAGTATTTTTAGGATTGCAGTCTTCAGACCGTTCACTTGGAATCTTTTAAGTATGATAATGCTGCTTGGATGATAATGTGGTATTGTTAGGATACTGGATGGGCAGTTTATTTCCAAGTATGTGTCTTGCAGTGTTTGAATATAGAGTGAGTTGGATAGAGAGAAGGGTTTCAGGGTACTTTAAAGGACAACAAAATTTGATGTAGTGGTTAAGAGCAGCAGGACTCTAATCTGCTCAATTCCCCACTCTTCTGCTTGAAGCCAGCTGGGTGACCTTGGGTCAGTCACGGCTCTCTCAGAGCTCTCTCAGCCCCACCCACCTCACAGGGTATTTTGTTGTGGGGATAATAATAACATACTTTGTAAACTGCTCTGAGTGGATGTTAAGTTGCCTTAAGGGCAGTATATAAATTGAATGTTACTATTATTATGTTATTATTGCAGCATAAGTTTAGAGAGCACTTGTTCCTACGGAACAATTATTTCCATCTGTCAAAATACATATAAAAATATATGTATACAAAAGAGTTTTGCTGGCATGGGTCACCTGAGCAAATTTGCTCAAAGACAATCTCCTGAACCGGAGCTCTCTAGAAACCCAGCTGCAGCTCACAGGAGCCTCCTTGAGCAAGCCGCATGAACAAAACATACTTAGAAACAATTGCACATGCATGTATCTGTGGGAATCGCTCCAGATTCCACCCCCTGACTGCAAACCATCACATCAGAACTGGCTTGGACGTGGAGAGGGAAAGCCAGAAAGGGGGTGGGAAAGTATTTAATAACGTTTTCTAATCTTTGCCATTATGTTGAGGCTAGAATGCTCTTTCCTTTATGTATTATCATTGCAGAAGAGGGAGCCTTTTTTAAAAAGCTGGAACTAAAGACAAGAAGCAGCTTCCCTGCTCCTTCAGGATAATTAAGAAAAGCTGGACAGGTGGCCTGTGGGAAAAAAGACGGGTAAATCCCAGCCAAGCCATAATACCATGAATGGCTTTAATGCAGTTTAATAAGATGGGCTTGTTTCAGTACGTTCAGGGTTGTAAACAGCTGCACCTTTAAGCGGCAGCGAGAACAAACAAAGCCTTGCTTGTAGTCTTTTATTTCAAGTGCCTCTGATTTCTGTTTGGCGCGTGAGCGTGCAGTTTCGGAGAGCTGGTGTGTGTGTTTTAGCTGCTTGTTAAAGGAATCTCGGGTCTTGAGAACCATAAAGACAGGGGTTTGGGGTTGGTAATCTTTGCAAATTAAATAGCTTCATTGTCTTTCCCCCCATAAACCGATACTCACAGCAAGGTAAAGCCTGATAACATAGTCCATGTATAGAAGCAGATTTTTCAGAGGTAGAGCTTACCGCCATCACCCTGCCATTGCAATTTTGCCAATGCTAAATAAGCTAGAGTTGAGGAACAGAATATGATTCTGCGTACTATAAAGGCTGGTGAAGAAGCAGGGTACAGTGAAACAGGGAACCATCAAAGCCGGCATACCCGTTGCCAATCTCCTGGCGGGAGCTCCCTTCGGGGGCAGTACGGCGGGTTGAAACAACTTTGCCGCATATGAATGATTTTGTGGCTAAAAAGACTCTGTGCCTGTGAGAAGCAATGGAGAAAGAAACATATCTTTAAGCATTCCAGTTTACTGTTTGATGGTTTGAATTCTCTATTTGTACGTTGCCGCATAGGGTAGTTTGTGTGGCTATGGAGATTTTGTACCTGTGAAATTAATAGAAAATAACGTGACTATAAGTGTTGCAATTTATTGTGTGATGAACTGGATTCTTTAATTGTATATTGGTTGTCATAAGAACCTCATATGGTCTTCTTGAACTGATTGGTCCCCCTTTTGGTATTGCACTTTGAAGACCATCCCCTTGTTATATTGCTATTTCTTGTGACATTTTGTTCAAAGCAGTCCTGCAGCCAATATTATTTCTCTCCTGGAAGTGGGGAATATCTGTCAAGTGGAAAACAGGGAGTCTTGTGGCACCTTAAGAGCTAATCCGCCCCTTTATTCCAGCATAAACTTTTACGGACTAGAGCCCAATTCTTCAGATGCTATGAGTGGATCTGCATCCTCAGTCCCCAGTTTATTCAGCAGACCAAATACTGACTCATTCTCTTTCAAATCTTGCTGGATTTGTATTGAAATATATATATGTATGGGTAGTAGGACGTGTGAACAAGATCTTGGGGTACAGGTGGATGGGAAGCTAAATATGAACAGTCTGTGTGATGCAGCAGCAATAAAGGCAAATGCAGTCTTGGGGTGTATCAACAAACGCATAACATCCATATTACATTGTCTCACTATATACCGCACTGGTCAGTCCCCACCTGGAGTATTGTGCGCGGTTCTGGAGGCCTCATTTCAAAAAGCATGTGAACAAACTGGAATGGGTGCAGAGAAGAGCAACCAGGATGACCTGGTTGCTGGAGACTAAGAGTCAAACCACACGATACGAATTACACGAGACCGAGCGAGTGTCAGGAGTCCTGTCTTACCCCAAATGCCCATGTCCAGCATTCTATCCATAAGCACGTGACCTGGTCCGGGCACACATTCAAAATTTTCTACTCCAGTGTAGCTGCGACGGCGTGTGTATGCAGTCACAATCAGTAAGTCAGCAATGCAGATTGTCCTTATTTCCTATATCTTCCGCTTCCTATCTGTGCAAAGTGGAGATGCATGATGAGATATCTTGGAGGTATGCGGAGAAAACCCGTGCCACCGTGAACACAGGTTCGATGGAAGTCCTGCAGTCCTGGCGCGTGTAGTTGAAAACAACGTTGAAACATGTGTAAGTAAGTTTTCGTGTCATTCGCGTGTAATTCATATCGTGTGGTCCGGCTCTAAGCTCTACGAGGAAAGACTGAGGGACTTGGAAATGTTCAGTATTGAGAGAGGAAGTTGAGGAGAGGCAGGATTGCTCTCTCTAAGTATTTAAAAGGCTGTCACTTAGGGGAGGGAAAGGAACTGTTCCTGTTGGCAACAGAGGATAGGACTTGAAACAATGGGTTTAAACTATAGGAGGGAAAGTACAAGCTGGACATTAGGAAAAACTTCTTCACATTAAGAGTAATTCAGCAGTGGAATTGGCTGCCTAGGGATGTGGTAATTTCCCCCTCATTGGGAGTCTTCAAGGAGCAGTTGGATGAATACTTGTTAGGGATGCTTTAGGCAGTTCCTTTATTGGGCAGAGGGTTGGACTTGATGGTCTGCAAGGCCCCTTCCAACTCTCTGATTCTATGATTCTGTGAACTGAGCAGTAGCCATGTAGCTTTTGTGCCCTTTCTTTGTACCGTGAACTAGACGTGAAGACATGAATTCTCCCAAGGAACTCCAGTGAAAAAGTGACTGAGATATTGCTGACTCATAAGGAGGCAGAGGTTTCTTGAAACTCCTACGTCAGCAGATCTTGTCTGAGTTTGGAGCAAAATCCCGAGATGCCTCCACATGGAGATGATTCTCCCTGTAGCTCTCATTGCTGGTTCCCCGTGTAGCTCGCATTGTTCTTGCAAATGCAGCGGCATCCAAAGCAGCATCAGAGCATCCACACAATACTTTCCTTCACATCGTGGTTGCCAGCAGCCTGGAGAAGAAAGTCCCATCCCGTTAATGTAGACTTGAGTGTGTGCAAATGGGCAGCTAAACTTTTTCAAGCCCTCTCACATACATCAATTTTTGTTTGTGACTCCAAAAAAACCCTCTCTTTTTTACTGAGGGGAGGGAATGTGAGAATGCAGGACAAAATCCATGCCTGAAAGTACCTTCTGCTGGCAGTTGGTTGGATCCAAGTCATTATCTAGTGGTCAAGGTAGACTGTTTTTGGTCTCCTATTGATATTGCTGAACCATATTATCTCCAGAAGTGCAGCTGCTAACATGACTAATAAAAAAAATGCATAATGCAATGTGTTACATTTCTGGGTCATGTGCTGCGAGTTCCGTGCTTGGAACTCAGTTCCCAAGCACATAGGCATGTTTGGGTCATGACTATGGTGCATGTGGAGAGAGAGATTATGCCTCCCTCCTGCACAGTTTTCCCACCCTAAGAGGCCCTGGTGGGGCGTTGCTGGTCCCATTGGGGAAACCACTCATAAGTGGTGGATTACACATAATTTTTCCCAATGGGGGAAAGAGCACCCACCTCCAGGACGGGTTCGGGGGGAGAAAACCATGGGAGGGGGAGTTTAAGTTCCCTCTTCTTGCACACTGGAGTTCCAATCTGTTTTGGCCTGCACACATCTGGGAATTGCATTCTGAGCATGAAATCTGCTGCATCTGTCCAATTGCCAGGACTTTAGGAGGAATGATCGTGTCAGATGGTCTGCAGCAGCAGAACAAGATTTGATCTCCATTCCTACCTGAGAGAGCTTCACTCTCGAAAACTTATGCCCTGGAAATCTTGTTACGCTTTAAGGTGCTGCTGGCCTTGAATTTTGCCCTAGGAGGAAAGAGGAACCCATCATGCAGAGGTAGGTCACACACACCCCTTTCTGTGAATATAGAGCAAACCCACATTTATCTCAATGCCTCTTCTGTTCATGTTCACCATCTTCTGAATGGTAGCCTTCAGCAGTGCTGTTTCTGGACTTCCTTGCCAAGCAGCGATTATGATGAATATGCATAACTCTCTTTCCTCATCCATTATTCACAAGACTTTCAAATATTTTAAGAAGTAGGCCAAGAAGATTTGAAATACAGAGACTGGGGAGTGAGTCTTGCAAGCCAGACTTTCAAAAAGCAAATCAGATTTGATCTAATCTGCCCCCCCACCACCATGCACACACTTCATAGCATCAGATGCCTGTATAAAATTCCCTTTCTTTGCTTTCCTTCTGGAAAGGGAATGGCCTGATTTCTATGCTGCTTTCTCCCAGTATCTGCCTAGTTTTTCAGACGCTGTGCTTTGGCTTCCCGAACATCAGTTGCTATGTTGTTTCTACAACAAGCAATAATTGCAGAGGGATGAGAAAAGCTACCTGCATACAGGGGTTGCCAGGAAGAGCCTGAATTGTCTTACATTAATTGGTACCTGTGCCTGCAGCACAATTCTCTAGGTGCACGCTAATACATCGAAAAGCATTACACACATATTGGACTGCCGCCTGATTTTTCCTGTACATCACAAAAATAATGAATAAAAATTTTTTTTTAAAAAAAAATTGCAACGAAAAGTTCCCTGGTTAAAAAAGCAACGGCTGAGCCTGAATGGCATCAGAATGACTTTCATTTCCATGAATATGATAATTCAGATTAATGAAAATGAGTGTTCTTGGGACAATTACATTCTCCAGCTAATTGACTGCAGAAGATTGCCTGGGAAAAAAACCTAATGAGAAATGACAGGCTGTTTTGAATTTTTCATTGCGACTTATCCAGATCCTAAAAATAGTTGGGGGGCATTCCTGGAAATATGATTCACTCTTTGCTGCAATCAAAGCAAACCACCTCTGTCTGAATGAAAGAGCTCTCTCTTTGAAATGTAAAGTTGTAGTAAATATTGGCATTCATTGTGGGTTGGCGATTGTGGGTTGGTTGGGTGGGAAAGAGAACGAGGTCTGAATCATACGGGGCTAGTTGATTGAAGCGTCTAGGAAATTTACAGTGCAATCCTAAGCAGAGTTGCTCCAGTCTAAGCCCACTGAACTCAATGGGCGTAGATTGGAGTAACTCTGTTTAGGATTACAGTGTTAGACTTCCGCCCTGTGCTATTTTCCCAACCTGAAGCAGTTCCAGGGGTGCTGTATGGGAGACTTACATGTTCCCTGGAGTAGATACACAGTTTACCTAATAACATCTCCTGGTACTTTTTCAGGCTGGGCAATTGGCACAAGGCAGGGATGCTTATGCCCCTTCTGATAAATAAATCATATGTTGCCCCCAGAAATCTAATGAAAAGATTTCATGTTTGGGCCATTAGCAGTGGAAGCATGATTATAGGTGGTTGTGAGCTGGTTCTGCTGGCTGGTATGTGTGCAGGAGAGAAAATAACAAAGCATATACTTGCTTATACTTAGAAATGAAATAAGAGTTCTTTATTGTAGGAACTCCATACTCTGATAGGAAAGGAGGAGAGGCAGATCCTAACTACTTATCTAGTCTAAGAATGAGCATGGATGCTAGGACAAGTCCTGCATCCCTGCTTCCAAGACGGAGGGAGGAGAAGGAGGGAGATGGAGCCTGGAACAAAGCCAGGAAGAGAAGAGTGAGAAGGAGGATGTCACGAGGAGGAAGTCCTGAGAATAGCAATCTACATGCCAAAGGGATAGAGCAGTAAACAGTAAATAGAGTGCCCTGACCTCTCTATCTTTCTAACTCTTTGGTTTGTCCCCCTCTGAAACCTGAGGAGAGGGACAGCGCTGAATCCTCCTCTTCCAACACCACCTTCACACATGCTGTCATCTAGATCTAACTGGGCACCACACATGAAGGAATTAAGGAGAACCCACAAGTCATATGTGATTATTGCCATTTCCACACATCCTTAACGGGACAGCCCACTCACCGAGCGCTACCGGCTTTTCCCCTTCACTCCACACATCTCCGATTTCAAAATGTCACCAGGCTGTTTGGCTTCCGTTTTTTTCCCCAGTGCCTTCTCGCGAATGCACCATCCCCAAAAAAGCACCAACAAAATGGAAGCCAAACAGCTTGCGACCATTTTGAAATCGGAGACATGTGGAGTGAAGGGGAAGACTGGCAGCATTCAGTGAGTAGGCTGTCCCTTTAAGTAAACAGCCTGTGTTAAACTGTCCAACATAGGCTGAAAATCTCAAGACTTAACTCATGTTTGAAGAAGCATTTATAGATAGGTACTGTGGCACAGATTCTCTGGGTTGATTGATGATGACTGGCATGCAGAGAGTCTTGCCTTACAGCAGGTAGTATATTTCATCCTCTTTAGCATTCGGGAAGCAAACAGGGACATGCCTGTGATTTATGACAGCCCTGTTCTCACACCAGGGTTCCCACCCCGAGTGTCTCCCACTTGGTATTCCCGGTGCTCAAGGCCGACTGACTGTATTCATGGCCCAGAGAACGATGTGGGTACTTATTTGGGGTTTGGCTTGTTCTTTAATAATTTGCTATTCTCATTGTTCCTAATGCGTGGTTTTATTCTGTTAAAAATAACATTCAGACACATTTCCAGCTGTAACGCTTTGGCTCTTGAGGTTTGCCTTCATCATCCGCAAGATTCTTCTTGCCACATTTCGGATAGACAGACAGAAGAAAAGCTCCTTCCTGCCCAGCATTTTTAACACTTTCTTTTCAGGGCATTTGCAATCGCAGGAAGCAGACTGAAGAGAAGCTTTCATAGTTTCTCACAAAATCATTGTCCTCAACGATAAGCCATATTTAATTTTTGGAAATATTTATGTCCCCCTTATTTCCTTAGATTTGGGGCAGCCTGAGCAATATGACTTCACTATTTAATCAATAAAGGACTGTTACCTTTAGAGTTTCCAACTCCAGCTTGGGAAATTCCTGGAGATTTGGGGGTGGAACTTGAGGTGTAAGAGTTTGGGAAGAGGAGGTGCCTTGGTGGGGGATAATGCCACAGAGCCCACCCTTCAAAGCAGCCATTTCCTCCAGGGGAACTGATCTCTATAATCTATAAATCAATTGTAATTCTAGGAGAGCTCCATGATCCCCATGGAGATTGGCGACCTTAGTTACCTTCAGGGCTTTTTTTCAGCAGGAACGTGGTAGAACAGAGTTCCGGAACCTCTTGAAAATGGTCACATGGCCGGTGGCCCCGCCCCCTGATCTCCAGATAGAGGGGAGTTTAGATTGCTGAGCGGCGTGGAGGGCAATCTAAACTCCCCTCTGTCTGGAGATCAGGGGGCGGGGCCACCGGCCATGTGACCATTTTCTCCAAGGGCAACCCACTGAGTTCCGCCACCTCTTTTCCCAGAAAAAAAGCCCTGGTTACCTTCATGGAACAACCTTCAAATATCTTTTTCATATTTGATTTTAACCCACTTATTTAAAATAAATGAGTTATTTATAAGTGGCTTCAAAGTGAAGCTGTCAAACTGAAGTCAAAACTTGGAGTTTGGTTTAACTGACTTACCAATGAAATTGAAATGCCACGGGGATGTGCTAGATGTGTGCCCAAATTGGCATTCATTATTTATGAATTAGCAGGCAAACTATTTTAAAAGATTAATGAAATTGTGCTAGAGTTTCGTGTTGCCGGGTAACTGTCCTGATGACTGGTTGGTTTTTTTGGTGGAAGAATATCGTATAATCACATGGGTGCTAAAGAGCTCTGTGTTATACCTTCTTCTACCAAGTCACACGGAAGAGGGAACTGGAAACTCCAGAAGATCTCCACTGTGAGTTTCTGATGAAAGGCTTTCTCTAGGGAGAAAGAAGCATATCCTGGCCAAGGTACGAAAGCTCACAGGTTTGTTACACGAGAAACGCTCAAAAGTCTTGCCTTCCAATAGGGAGTGTTTCTTGTGCATGAGAGGAAACACAAAGATAAGAATCACTGGAGGGAGGGAATCTCTGAACCTACCCATGCAGGAAAGGAATCTTCTCACCTTGCTCGCCTGCTGTTCCCCTCAATGTGCATGCAGAGAGCCGGAGATAGGCAGGAGATGTGATTCCCTTTCTCTTCACACACAACCTGCAGCACCTTCCCCAAAATAGAGAAACAGCGGCTGCTCTAGAGGGACTCCACTCTGCAGCTGAGAACCCTGATCCGCTGCCTGAAGACCACCGACCTCGTTTTTATCCTGCCCTTCTTCCGAGGAACTCAGGAAGGTGCACGTGGTTCAGCCACTCTCATTCTCTTTGCCCTGTCCACTGAAGGTAACAGCAATTGGCTAGAGAAGCTTCCAACTTTTAAATCAGACAATTAATACGGTTTTCTTTCCTTACCGATTTTATTTTTGACTTCCTACCTTATCACTAAGCTGTCTTGCAGATTTCTTGCATGCCTATACATTCGCAATATGAATCAAATCTAGTTTCTATGGCTTTATTTATGTATTTGTTAGATTCCATACTCGCTCCTTTCCACCCAGAATTTAAGGGGGGTATACATGGTTCACCCATCATTCTATCCCTACAACAAGTCTGTAAGGTGGGTTAGGCTGGAAGACAGCAGATGCCCAAAGATTACCCTGTGAACTTCATGGTGGCATAGAAGTTTGAACTGGAGGGCTTCCTCGTGCCATCCCAACACAAATACCTTAATTTTAGGACAAAGATATATTGTAACTGGGCTTCAGACAACATGTGGACAACTGTATGATTTTATAGCATCTTCCTTCTCTTCCCATTTTTATTTATTTATTTGCTTCAATTTATATTCCACCCTCCCCACACCAGCAGGCTCGGGGCGGATTACACAGCATAAACACTTCAGTAAAATTGTCGAAGGCTTTCACGGCCGGAGAACGATGGTTGTTGTGGGTTTTCCGGGCTGTATTGCCGTGGTCTTGGCATTGTAGTTCCTGACGTTTCGCCAGCAGCTGTGGCTGGCATCTTCAGAGGTGTAGCACCTCTGAAGATGCCAGCCACAGCTGCTGGCGAAACGTCAGGAACTACAATGCCAAGACCACGGCAATACAGCCCGGAAAACCCACAACAACCATACTTCAGTAAAACATTACATTTCAAAAGATTTAAAACCACAAATAAATACAATATAAATATTTAAAAATTACAGAATTACAAAATTTCCCAGCTGAAAAAGTTGAGAATAGAAGTTGCAGAGCGGCTCCTTTGCCTGATGAAGGTCCCCCATTTAATCCCGAACCCCCCCCCCTTCAACACCTCCAGTTAAAAGGTTCTTAAGTATTCCAAAGACAATACTGAATTGGGAGGACCCACGGAGTCTCTCACGCAGCAAAGCGGCTTAATATAGACATTCATCCTCTCTGAAATGTATGCACCCCCTTTCATTACCAATGAAACATACACTGGTGCATATATGCTTTAAAGTATGCTATTTGCCCAATGGGAATTAGGATTTTAAATGCTCTCTTTCTGTTCTTTCTGAGTCATGCCTCCGTAATTCTTAAACATCACAATATTTGTTCATTGCCATAGTGACTGCTTGGTTTTTTTTTAAAAAAGGTGAAGTTGAGTTTCAGTGAAGCCAGATCATCTGCTTTCAAGGGCTGGAGTTTGGCTGGTTTTATTTGTATTTATGTCAAGCTGCGATTCTCAACCATAGTGCTTCTTCCATCACTTTTCTTAATTAATCCATTGGAACACTCTCAGTTTGACATGCAGTCACTCTTCAGAGGATTTCTCTCACTCGCTGGAACTAAGTGGCAGTAGAGATGGGTTCACCACTTGCCCACTTATGGTAAACAATCTCCAGCAACTCTGGAAGCAAGAATGGTTGCTCTAGGAACTGCCAGAAACTCTATGGTAAAACTATAGAGTTTTACTATAGAGTTCTGCAATTCCTAGAGCTGCCCAAGGTTGCTTCTGGGTTTTATCCCAAAGTGACATGCTGGCGAGTAGGTTGAAGCCTTACTATTATTTAGTTTTCTCCCCACCCCCCCCACCCCACAAACTGGTCATTAGGCGCAGCCTGGCAATTGTAATTAGAGATGTATTACCTAAAAACATGTTTTTGCCATCTTGATACTTTGGTTATGTATTGTAGACAGTGCTGCCAAGCTAAAAATTACTCCCAAACTTAGTGATTCGGGGCAATTTTTAGTAAATCCACTAGCACGACCTGTAGTTCCCTCCCCCATTGCTTTTCCTCCCCACCTGCCAGATGAGCGGTGGCAGGGGGCAAGGAGCAGGGCATCCTCTGCTCCCAGTGGGGAGATGGCATCCCTCCCCCATTTTGTTTTGTAATTATGCGTTTGGCTGGTGGAATCACTGGGAATGTGTAGTCAGGCCCCTGACAAATGAAAGTTAATGTTTCTAAATTCTGGAAGATAATTTCCTGAATGGGCTATTCAGCTGCAGGGGTGGAGTTCAATACTAGTGCTATGCAGGTGTGTGAAATGAAAAGTATGAATGGACAAAGAGAGGGAGAGAGACAGAGACAGAAAGAGCACTGGAGCGAGAAAGAGAGAAAGAGGATCCTTTAAGTGGAGTTAGGTAAAGGTTGGGGGGTACAGCCTGAGTGTCTGTGTGTGCAGGTTACTTTCTAAGGATCTGCTGTCTGTTTTTAGATGTACGGTTTCTTCTTTGTTTGCATTTCTGCAAATAAAGTAAATTCTGTGCTGGGTTCAAAAATGTCCACCCAGTTATGGAAATCCTTCTGCGAATGGAAGATTTCTTTCATCAGCAGAAGGGTTCCTTTGGATCCATCTGGACACTTTGGATTGAACAATATATGCTTTCAGGGCTTTACCTATGGAACGACTTACCACTTGGGTAACTGGGGAGTAAGCAACATAAAATAATGGTTATGATCCAGCATGCATTAATTTATTCCTAAGTCTCTGAAAGAAATGGATCATAATCAGGCTGCAGGTGGAAGGCCACATGCAAACATTTATTATGTACCGCATTTGTTGTTAAAAAAGATGAATCTCCTCCACAATCGCACACAGCTTCCTTTCCCTTCCATCACACATTTTCTGCTAAATCCCACTTCATGACTCTTCTCTCCTCCTCCCCCTTCTATCTATTGTTAACATAAAACAGCTCTTTCAGTAACATTAAACAGGTCCCATAGCCAACCGCTATAAAGCAAATTAAGGATAAGCTTAACAGTGCAAATAAATGATGAATGCTTTGAGGCTTATCATATTTACTTCCAAATCAACTCCCTTGATTTAAATGGCTCCAAATAGACGCAGTGAGGATCATTTCAGTAAAGGTGGAGGCAAAAATATCTGAATACAAACGGGCATGATTCGCAAGGTTCAAAGGCCTTCTTATGGATGTATTCAAGTCTGAAACGGCAAAAGGAAAAATAATCCTAGTGTATTTGAATTGCATTTGTTATGGTTACTTTTGATATCTTATTATAACTAGAGC
Source organism: Eublepharis macularius (assembly GCF_028583425.1). Classification (NCBI taxonomy): domain Eukaryota; kingdom Metazoa; phylum Chordata; class Lepidosauria; order Squamata; family Eublepharidae; genus Eublepharis; species Eublepharis macularius. The sequence goes on along the minus strand of NC_072791.1, from coordinate 24,937,145 downwards.
AGTGTTATCAACTGCAGACCAGTCACATTAAAAAAAAAACGATAAAAAGCAAAGGCACCTGTGTCGTTGGCATGCATAGCAAGTATGTAGGCTTACTTAGTTGTTTATAATTGTAGCTCCCCTGTGTGTGGAACTGTGAGCTAGCAGGGAAGATAGATGCCCAAGGGAATAGTCCTATGTGGTCTGAAAGTTATGAATAGCATCTAGTGAAGCCGCACTTCCCTGGGGATGCTGTTCCATAACTGTGGAACTGCCAGCGAAATTTCCTCTCTCATGTACCCATCAGGTGAGCTTCCTTAGCTGGTAGGACAATCAAGAGGGCCTCTCCCTGTGATCTTAGTTCCCAGGCAGGAACGTATGCAAGAAGATGGCCCTTCAGATATACTGTTTCTAAGCAATGTAAGGCGTTAAAGTCTAAAACCAACACCTTGAATTGTGCTCAGGAGTGGATTAGGGGGGTGGGTTGTAGGCAGCATAATTGCTGTAATATCAGTGGTCACATAATAATAATAATAACATTCGATTTATATACCACCCTTCAGGACGACTGAATGCCCACTCAGAACAGTTTACAAAGTATGTCATTATTATCCCCACAACAAACACCCTGTGAGGACGGTGGGGCTGAGAGAGCTCCAGAGAGCCATGACTAGCCCATGGTCACCCAGCTGGCTTCAAGTGGGGGAGTGGGGAATCAAACCCGGCTCTCCAGATTAGCGTCCCACACTCTTAACCACTACACCAAACTGGCTGTCATGATCCTGATAGCTGGTCCCAACCAGCAGTCTAGTCACAGCATTCTGTACTAGCTGCAGCTTCTGAATACTCTTCAGTGTGCATTGCAGTAGAGTGCATTGCAGTAGTCCAGTCTAGACATAACTAATGCATGGATCACTGTGGAAAGATCTGACTGAGCCAGAAATGGATGCAGCTGACACACTAGCCAAAGCTGTGCACCACTGCAGCCATCTGATTTTCCAGGATGACTGCTGTGTCGAGCTTAGCTCCCAAGCTGCAAACCTGACTTTTCAAGGGAAGTATAACCCCGTCCAAGATTGGAGAAATCTCAAGTTCCTGATCTGCCTTCCTACCAATCCAGAAGACCTCTGTCTTGTCAGGATTCAGTTTCAGCTTGTTCACCTTCATCCAGCCCATTACTGACTCCAAATATCAGTTCAGAACATCAACAGCATCCTTGGAATTAGGTGGAAAAGAAAGATTGAGCTGCATACAGGGCCAGATCTATGGTTGCTGGCGCCCAGGGCAACTGAAGACTAGCCACTCACGCGCGTGCAGACTGCGCACGTGCTCCTGGCACTGTGTGATGACATCACTTCCATGACGTCATCATGCAGGGCAGTGTGTGGTGCCCCGCGGCAAGCCGGCTGTCCCGATGCACCATGGAGCTGGCGGCGGCAGTGCGAGTGGCTGGGAGGCCGCCCGCGCCATTCGCCTGCCCTGCAGGATAGGGGTGGCTTGCCATGCGCCCCCTGTCCTACGGGGCAGGTGAATGGCGTGGGCAGCCTCCAAGCCACTCGCACTGCCGCCGCCAGCTCCATGGTGCACCGGGACAGCCGGCTTGCCGCGGGGCACCACACACTGCCCTGCATGATGGGGGCGTGCTTGCTGCGTGCCCCCTGTCCTGCTTCCTGCGCGCTCCCAGGGCTAGCAGCTGTGCCCGGCGCCCCCTCTTTGGCGGCGCCAGGGGCAGACTACCCTCCCTGCCCCCCCATTGATCCAGCCCTGGCTGCATATCATTTGTATATAACTCCAATCGCTTATTTATCTGACCAGATTTTTGAAAGAAGTCTCTGCATGTCTTCTGTTAACAAGAAAAATAACCAGCTTTTCTTGAAAGCTTTTCTTGTTTTTCCTAGACTATTTGCATTGATACTGCATTTTAATTATTTCATATTTTATAAATTTTATGAATAAAATATTTCATATTTTAACATAATAGAGTATTAAGTTAGTGAGGCACCAAGGGCCTCAAGCCAAGGACTCTTGGTACAGGAATAGGGCTCTTTGTCCCTTCCAGTTGTTCCTAGACTAATTGCATTGATAGTGCATTTTTATTATTTAATATTTTAATATCATAGAGTACTAGCTTGATACCCGTGTTTCACTACAGTATTTAACTACTTTAAATCCTGTTATAATACTTACGGGTATGTAACATTTTTTGGTTTGTGGGGTTTTTTTGTTTGTTTTGTTTTGTTTTTTGAGTTGGCAACTCTAGTGAACTTTTAGGGAAAGACTGGGAGGTGCATTTTTACACATTCAATAAGTCCCAATAGCAACTGCATACTGTTTAGAATGTGTGTGTGGGGGGGGGGGTGAGGACCAATCAGGCCACATACACAAGTGACCTCTGTGTTCCAACTGTCTCTGGGGGGGTGGGATGAGGTGTGGAATGTTGTGAGCCCCAATCAGCCCGCATATGCAAATGACCTTGAAAGGCTAGCCCAATCAGGGAAGAGTAGCCGAGCTGGCTGTGGGCAGGGGTGCAAGCAGGCAGCAGCCTACCAGCCACACAGGGAAGCTGTATTCCTTTGGGAAAACACATTTTACCCCTTTTTACCACTTGGGGGGGGCGAATTTCTTAAAATCCCTTCTTAGTAGGTGCTTACATCATGAAAGGGATGTTATCCCTAAATTTCATGTTTCTAGGTTCAGGAGTTTGGGCTGGGCTTTGATTAGGTTAGTAAGGCACCAAGGACTCTTGCTACAGGAATAGGGTGCTATGACCTTGTTCTCTGCTGCACTTTAGTGCCACCTCTTTAGATGGCCAAGGGGTCATATTACAACTGCTTGTTCCTTAAGGATCAAGTGACACACAGGGCCAATTGGATTCCACTAGGCCCTATAAAGCTGTTGACTTTGCCCTGGCTCCCTCGTCAGTCTGCACAGTTTGTCATTCAGGCATAGACCTTACAACTCCCTTGCCTTCATGCTACTGTGCCATTGAATTGCTAGAAGGGTATTTCCCAATTTGACTCTTAAGTCTCCGGTCTAGTCACCGTAAGTACAGGTTTTTCTAGAAAGGTAACTAATACATTTGTTAAGTAACTACAGTCCCATATACGCCTGATTGAATAGATCTGAGTAAGATTTTAAGTAGACCTGCTAAGGACCAACTGTAGGTCACCTTGAGTACAGGAAGGGATAGACTAGGAAAGAAAAACTGCCCTGCAAAGGGCCATGGCCCTGCCCTGCCCGCAGAGGGAGAGGAAGGGGGTGGTGGTCCATTCTGGAAGTGGGGGTGGCAGGTCCCCCATACTCCCCTCTCATTGCCTGCCACCTTTCAGAGTGGTGGCAGGAGAAAATTTTTAAAAATCTGTAGCATCTCTACTGTCTCCTGTCACTTTTGGTAAAAAAACTGGAAGTGACACGGGGGAGCTTTAGGAATCACTGGAAACACAATAGCTTTATTATAGAGTTTCCAGAAATTCCTAGAGCTACCTATGTTACTTCTGTTTTTTCACAGGAAGTGACATGAGGCTGCAGCCAGCATTGCGCGCCTCCTCTGTATCCCCTCCAACTGCCCTCCCACTGGTTTCCAAGGCACTGACTGACAAACCTAGGAAGGGACAACCTACCTGGCAGTACCCTAACCTGGCCCCCACGAAGGAGGGAAGGACGGGGGAAGAGGCAGCCTGCCTGCCTAGCCAGCAACATGAGTCTGGGACAGTCCAGGCACCACTTCTCCCAGGTTGCAAAGAGTTGAGACAGGCCCGATGCCATCTCCTCAAGGCTGTGCAGGGCTTGGATGTGCTGGGCAAAGCCCTTCCTGCAATGGATTGGCCCAGCATATGTGTGGGGAAGGACATCACCCCACAAGGAGAAATCCAGGTGGTCATAATGGCCAGCCCACCCCCGAATACAGGTTTCTTTACAATGATGACTAATATGCTTGATAATGAATTACTGGTAATTTAGCTCTTTCCATCCTGGCTCTCATCTTTTAGCATTATCTGTTCAATGTCCGTTCTGAAGGCAACCTGTTTTTTACGTCCAGTGCTTTCACATTCAGCTTGCACTTCTCTTCCTTCGTTTGCTCTTGTGCCTGATCTACATGTGCGTCTCCGCTCCTGGCATTTTAAAGCGCTACCTCCTGTGAATTAGCACACGGTTTCCATTCTTTCTGCTTACGTTTAGCTCGTTTTCTTGCCTAATTGTATTTATTACTGCTTGTATTCATATATTCCTGAAATCAGTTTTGGGAGATCACAGCAGTCCTTTGCGAAACACCTGTTTGCAAATTATTACAGTAACTCATGAAACATTAATGAATGGGATATTTTCTGTAAACTTCCTAATTTGTTTTGGCAGAAAGGAGCGTAAACTGGATGCGCTTGTTCTTTTGTTCAGCTCGGCCTAATTGTATCATTTTCTTCAAGGTCACACACTGTGACAATTGCAAATTGTGACTTGTGTTGCCTCTTCATCATAAGACTTTACTTTAGTCTCCGATCTTGGACGGCAGCCAAGTGAAATGTAAAGCAGTGCAACGGGGGAAAAAATGTCTTTTGCTGGAGTCGTCTGATGGATAACCTTTGGGAACCAATGGGGCGGGATCCAGCCAGCTTTTCCGCTGATGAAAAAGGGAGGAAGGTCCCCCTTTACCACCGAAAAAGGTTATGTTGCAAATCATGAGACCTGCATTGATAAAAGCTGTGGGAGAAACTGGCTGTAGTAAGGAGTGGAGTTGAGTGGGCAAGATTCAGTGGGAAAGCTGGTTGGATCTAACCAGTAGTTAGGGTACTGGGATGGGTAGAAAACAGGTTAATATTTATTATGTTAGTGATACCTGTTCCTTTTAATTGCCATCTGAATTGTTTTGTGCTAAATGTCTTGGAAGTAAGAAAAACAATATTCACTGTTTGGTGTTTGAAATAATATATTGAAAATAATGGGGCCAGAGATAGGTGGGGGGGGAGAACAAATGAGATTCAGATCGAAATAGTGTATGGCCCATGGGCTGTTAAACTTGAATCAACTTGAACTTGAGATTCAGATCCCGGATTGCTACAAGGTCCAACTCACACCAGTGTTACTCAGATAAGGGCCGTCGTCACACGGGCGTTTATTCCGTCAAATTTCCATTATGTGGCGCTATTGTTCCTATCGGCGCTATGATGCAATCTTTTGTCAAATACCGTCTCCTCCCGCTTCAAGTTGTTCACACCGTAGCGCTCTGTGCCGTCATTTTGAACGGGCACAGAAAACACTCCTCCCCCCTTTTAAAAAAATTTTTTCCGCTTTATTGCGTTATAACGACATTACATCATAACCAAACGTTAGCCCAACCCCAAAAGAGCAGGATAGGTTGGCCAAGTTTTCCCGCCCTGGAAGCAGCTTGAACATTGGCTAAGATTGTTTTTCTTCCTAATTTGAACATCCATAAATATACTCTTGTTCTGAGAAAAGCCCCTGTCTGACGTGATCCCCATCGCCGAAGACTCAACCATGGCTCCACCGAGTGAACTTGTAGTTCTGGTGGCCCAACTGGTTGTTTTGATGGTTCAGAGCACGTTCACTCTGTGCCATGCACACCTGCGATCCCTCCGTCGGAGGCGAAGGGCAGCAGAAAGACTTTTTCGGTCTATGCTGCTCGAGCAGCATAGAAAGAACACTCTTTCATTGCTTTGTATTTTTATAATATTATGACGTTATAGCGATATAAGGACTTTTTTTTTAAAAAAAAAAGGAGCTCGCTGCAGGATAGCGCGAAAGGGCGTCTGGGATAACGGGTCAAGATAAGAAAGGGAAAATTCCATCATTATGGGATAGAAATCGATGCCGGATGGTCACACGGAAGCAGATTATAGCGCGAAAATTGAGACCAGAGGAGAAATCTCAGACTCGCAACAGTGCCAGAATAAGGTGGGAATTTTGCGGTAGATTGCGCAATTTTCGCGCTAATTTTAAGCCCGTGTGACAACGGCCAAGGTTCAGTTTGTCATCCCGGTTTAAATGCACACATAATACCCGTGCATACACTTATTCCATATTCAAACACCAGAAGAGCACAGTAAGCATATGCATGCAATAACTGGCTGCACATTGAAAAATCAGGTTTGGTTCTGTTCCGTAAAATCTTAGAGCAGGTTGGAATTATCCCATTCGACTCTTTGCTAAAACTCTGGAGGGGATTCCATAATCCCTTCCAGAGTTTGGCAGCTTCCCCTTCCTGTATCTGAACCTTCAGGCATGGGAGTCATGCATGGCCCAGAAACAACCTAATCCTGTACTAGACTCACACTTCACATACCTCAAAATTTCCAGGATAGCAAGAGGACAAGCAAGATGGTGGTGTAAAGTGGTGAACTTGTATCATGGTCTACAGGCATAGATGTCATCTTGTGTGCAGGTTCCCCGACCCTAGCTTCAGTGATCTTTTAGTCTTTGCATACACAGACATGATACCTCTCCTAGACAGAAAGAGGCATAGAGACTGAACCAGTTTAACTTTATCATCTTAACAAAAAGTATAAAGTAGGAATGAAGATAAAAAGTAGGAGTGATTTTGAAAGCCGTACTACTCAATCAAAATGTGATGATGGTATTTATTTTAAAAGCCAGTTCCGAGCCACTCAACAGTAAAACACAACAGCAGTTTACTCATAGCAATTCTGAAAATACAACGGCATCGTTCAGTGACAAAATCCCGGGAGAGCAATTTACTTTGAATTGCCCGGATAGTTCAAGAGAATTCACCCAGGGGAAGGGTGATTGCGTGTACCCATCCCAAATGGAATGGGGATGATTGGAGAGGTGGGGAGAAAGGGATGACTAAGAAGACCTTAAGTGCTCAGAGAGGGAGCGAAATGGAGGATGAAGATGAAACGAGCAAGGGAAACACAATGAGATGGGCCGGTACACCAGCCAGGGAAGGAGCAAAGAGAGTACAAAGGTGAATGAGCCTGTTGTCTGACAAGCAGGGCAGAGGCAGATATGGATGAGGCTATGGCACAAGGGAGAGATGGGGGAAAGAGGACAAGGAGGCAAAGTAAGGGATGGGAAGCAGAACAGAAGATGTCAGGTTATACTGAGTGGAAGTATGTCGAGAAAGTGACTAGACAACAGCATCTGACCAGACACCACTGGGATTCTTACACGTTGTGTGTCTCCTGGGTTGACTCCGCACCCAATGCCTCCACTTCTGCTTTCACACATCCTTCCAACATGTGACCATTGCTAACAAACAGGAAGTGCCTCACTAAAACCGGTTTTGTTCCCCAAAGAAGCCTAACAACCTGGTCCCAGCTCAGCTTAGTTGATTAGCTGCCTTTCTGTGAATAATGATTGTTGCGTCCCTGACAAAATCCTTTGCAAATTTCATTTTTTAAAAATAACTCAAGCATAGAGCTGTCTCATCGCTTTAATTTCCCCTTTGTCTACAATATAAATTTGGTGTTGTGCAACAGAATTTAAGACAATTTACAACAAGCAGTGTCATGAACAATGAAGCCTATGTTTGCTAGCATAGATTGTCGTTTGGTTTTTGTTTCAGTTCAATGGATCACTGTTTTGGTTTTGGTTCAGTTGCTACAAGGCAGATATCAGAGAGTCTGGACAGCTGTACAGTGTTTTGAATTGCCATTGTGACAGGCTCTGTTACTTTTACAGTTGAGCAGATGTCCTCTTTCTATTTTATTCTTGTTCCATGGGGTGTTGGCTGTGGACTATGTTTCACTCGGCCTCCCTCCCAGTTTAACCAGATAAATTTTTAAGGTGCTCCAACATTCCATTTTTTGTCCAATGTGTGCAAGGGCTTAAGGGACATGGATTAAGGGTGCGGGACTGCACCAATATTCCTTTTCAGGGAAATGTCTGAATCAAGGCAAATATGCAGTCGGAGCATAATCTAGATTTTTTTAAAAAAACATGGACTAATGGCAGACTGCTGCTGTATTAGTGCTTCTACACAAGCAGGAACTGGTAATGCAGGACCCCAAAATCTGGGAAGGAATTTGGATGGAAAGAATTCTATCAGCTTCCATAGTCAAATTTGCATCTGTTCATCATAGAACAAATGACACTGCTGAAAAAAGATTGGTTCATTTTATACACCTAATCCAAGTGCCTTGAGAGAAATCGGGGGTCCATGTGTGAGGATCCTCCCTCACCGTCTCCCCTCCCTGACTGCCTGCCATCCTGTCACCTCCACAGGCAGGCATCTTCTGGTCTCCGAGGGGCAGGGAAGGGGGTTGCACCACCTTGTTCCCTCTCCTGCCCTGAGAGTGACAGCAGACTCCTGCGGCCTCTCTCTGACATTCCTCCTCGGCCTTCACAGGACCCTGACTTTAAAGGACTCCCCTTGCCCCACCTCCCTGGATCATCTCCCAATCCTCACCAAGCCTCCCTGAGTGGCTCTTCTCTCAGCCTATCTTATTGGAGGCCTGGGTAGACTCTGCAGTCTCCTGGCCACACCCACTCCAGCCCAGCCTAGGGCGGGGCATTTGGTCTGTTTTCTGCCTGGCTCACCCTTGCTGCTTGTGGAACCTTTCCAGTGGCTCCCTTGGCAGTAGGGTTGCCAGGTCCAGGTTGGGAAATTCCTGGAGATTTGGGGGTTAGAGCCTGGATAGAGTGGATTGGGGAGGGGAGGGGCTTCAGAATGGTATAATACCATAGAGTCCACTCTCCAAAGCAGCCATTTTCTCCAGGGGGACTGATCTCTGTCACCTGGAGATCAGTTGTAATTCTGGGAGATCTCCAGCCACCCACTGGAGGCTGGGAACCCTACTTGGCAGCCTGTGCCTGCCCGACTTGGGCTGCTGCCAATCTCCTGTGGACCTGGCTGAGATGAAGCTGCCTGGGCAACTGCAGGAGGACAGCGAGTCAGCTGGGTGGCTGCAGGCTGTTCCCCAGGGTTGTGCCGGGACGTCAGCTGCTGCTGTCCTAACAGTGCAGGTGGCCTGGGGCTCTGTAGAGGCACCTGCAGCTGAGGTATTGACAGAGGTGACACTGCAGGGCTTGAGGTCAGGATTTGCTGCTACAGGGCTGGTGGGGGGAGGTGGACAAGAGGACGGCGTTGCTGGATATCATGGCTCCATGGCAGAGGATCTGCTTTGTATGTGCAGAAGGTCCCAAGTTCAGTTCCTGGCATCTCCACTTAAGCTAACAAATAGAGGACAAGGCGGTAGGTGATGGGAAAGACCTCTGCCCGAGATTCCAGAGAGCTGCTGCTACTCACAGTAGACAAGACTGCCCTTGATAAACTGATGGTCCGATAGGGTAACAAGACAACATCATGCACTCATGAGAAGAGGCATTCATGCTGAAGAAGCAATACGAATGAGTTAGAAAAGCGCATACTGTTGCAGCTTTCTTTGTTGTTGGTACCACAGCAGTCCCCTCTTCTGAAGCAAAATGCTGTTCCATGCACAAGCTCCTCTTTGGCAGCGAGAACAGCTATGGGAAGAACATCAAAGGAAGCTCTGGCTTGTGTGTGCAGATTGCTCTTCTGGATTTCAGCCAAAGTGTGAAAGAAATCCCTCCCTTTGCCACATGTTAACCACCCCGGTGGTGTGAGTAAAACAGTGGCTGAAGTACACGAGAGGGTTAACTAATCCACATTAATTCATTTTGCAAATGCATGCTAATGCATAGAGGACTGGTGCTAATCCTTGTTTATAATTGCAAAGGTAGAGAAGAAAGGAAGGCAGCATCATTGATGGAATAATTTAATTGTGAGTAAATAAATCCGTAAAGCGGGTGCTTTCAACAGCTGTACCCGGGCAACATTTCAAAGAAGTGGCAGGCAAGCAGAGTGTGCATGCAATTCCAACTTTGTAGGCAGATACATAAATATTTAGGATTCAGCTGCCAGTAAAGGAGGAGAAATCATAGTTAATATTGCTGGCACAAGTTTCTGAAATCAAAAACGATACTGGGGTTGTTTTTGTTCCTATCAGTTCCCTAAACAGCAGAAAGTTTCAAGGGGATAGTCCGTGTTACCCTGGAAGGAGAAACAACAGGAGTTTTATTTTGTTGTACATTTATTTGTACACAAGGCTGCAGGCATGTTCCCAGTCAGACAATACTGGTGGTATGTAAAACTGCACCAATTCTTCCCAAAACAAAGGTAATTCCCCTGGAGCCCCCCAGGGCCTTCCCCTGCCCCCCCCCATGTAATCTGTTTCCTTCTGTGGTTTGGAACTCTAGATGTGTTGTTTAGCTCTGAAAAGCAACTTGGGGGAGCGAGGAAATCTAGATCAGGGCCACAGAAAACGGGGAAAGGGTAGATTAATTCTAACATCCTCATGCCATTTCCCTGGCAGAAAAATCTCACTAATCACCCTGCTGCGCTGCCTTAGCTTCCGAGATCTCATGAGACTGGGCTTGCCTGGACTATCCAGGTCAGCTTGTGCCTGTCCTTACCTGGGTTAAAAAGCCAGACGGTCACTTTTGATCATGAAAATGGCACAAGGAAGGGAGAAACCGCTAAACCCTTTGACCAGCACCACAGCCCCAATCCTTTCTTTCCTTCCTTCCTTCCTTCATTGTCTTAAAAAGCCTGGTTGTTGTAGTGGTTAAGAGTGGCAGGACTCTAATCTGGAGAACGGGGTTTGATTCCTCACTCTTCCACTCGAAACTAGCTGGGTGACCTTGGGTCAGTCACAGCTTCTCGGAGTTCTCTGAGCCCCACCCACCTCACAGGGTGATTGTTGTGCGGATAATAACAACACACTTTGTAAACTGTTCTGAGTGGGTGTTAAATTGTCCTGAAGGGCAGTATATAAATTGTTGTTGTTGTTACTATTCATAGTCCACCTTTCTCACTGAGATTCATGGTGGTACAGAATTAGGGTAAGGAGGCTCTTGCAGCTGACTTTTAAAGGCCCAATTACACCACTGGACTCATAATATTGAGCCCCACATGAGGTTTGTCCCATAGTAGTAGCACACCAGTCTCTACCAATGTAATTCAGGCTTCATTCTTTTCTACCTTGATGGTGACTGTGGCAGTGGTGGCAGCTGAGGTAGTATCAAAGAAAGGGATCTTGTAGACACCCAGAGAATCAATGGGTGCATCATAGAGATGGGCACGAACCAGAAAAAAAATGAACCATACGGTTCGTGGTTTGTCACGTTTCACAAACCATGAACCACGAACTTTCATGAACCTGCCCCAGTTCACAAACAGGTGTGTTTTGGTTTGTGAAAACATCACTTCCGGGCCAGCAAATTACCACTTTCAGGTCAGCAGAAGGTCACTTCCAGGTCAGCAGGAGGTGTGCAGAAAGCCCAACCCTTGTTGCCGAGGAAACTGATTAATTGACACCAGGCTGTCTGCAGTGACGAACCAAAAAATGAACCAAACGAACTGCCCTAAAGTTTGTGGTAGTTCGTCTGAAATGGGCTCTGATGAACCACTGGTTCGCGAACCACAAACCAGCCTGGTTTGTGATGAACTTTGGCTCGTATTTCGGTTCATGCCCATCTCTAGTGTACCATCAAGAACCATTTTTCTTGTAACTTTTTGTGCGCGACACAGAAGCAATGTTGCATTTCGTAGTACACATCTGTTTCCTTGTGACAGTTCTCAAGATGACTTAATAATCCAGTGAAAGTGTTTCATGGGCTGTCTCCAGCAAGTCTATGCCCACAGAAGTATCTGAAGTTCTCATTTTGCCAGAGTTGAACCATTTAGAAGCAAGTGGGACATCCATTCATGTATTATGCAGTATTAACCACAAAGAGCCCCGTGGCACCTTAGAAACCATACAAATGGTCCTCCCTCTGAGAGCAGTTGGGGGGTCTTTCTACTATGTGGTTTGCCTGGTATCTCCCTGCCTCCGTTTTCTTTCACATGGAGCAAATTGAAGTGTGACTGTGTGAACGAGTGCATGGGAAGTGAAATGAGGTTGGTGAAGTGGTTAAAAGCGACGGGACTCTAATCTGGAGAACCGGGTTTGATTCCCCACTCCTTCACTAGAAGCCAACTGGGAGACCTTGGGTCAGTCACAGCTCTCTGGAGCTCTCTCAGCCCCACCCACCTCACAGGGTGTTTTGTTGTGGGGATAATAATGACATACTTTGTAAACCACTCTGAGTTGGTGTTAAGTTGTCCTGAAGGGTGGTGTATAAATTGAATGTTGTTGTTGTTGTTGTTGTTGTTGTTGTAATTGAGTGTCCCTAGGTACTTAACGTGTATTTCCACACTTAGAGAGCACATGGATGATCTCTGTGTTCTGGTAGACACTTAATTCAAACAGCAAAAATAAAAGACAAGGGAAACAGTCTTCTAGTTCTCAAATTGGATTCCCCTCTCTGATGGCCATACATCACTAGGATACATTTTTCATTTCCATGAGAAAATCTACTGTATGTTGGAGTCCACTCTGTACAGCTGTCCACGCTGCCAATTTAGAACCTGAGACGGAACAGATAAAATAAGAAGATTGGATAGTTTTTTCAACAAAAATAATAACCTGCTCTCATGGGGCAGTGAATGTAGAGCTTCCAAATGTATTCATGTTGTATTATTTATGGTGGCGATTGCTAATTTAACCAAATGTGCAGCTGGTCCCTGAGGAGTTCCCTATTTACCTTAATTGCATCGTCTCCTGATGAGAAAAATTATTTCACAATAATTCAAGGAAGATGAAAAATGGTAGCCATCAGCTACCGTAAGCTTCTGGCGCCTGCTAGACAGGCTTACTCACTGGTCACAGGGCACGTCATTCTAGTTTTACAAAGTGCCACCTCGTTGAGAATAGAATGGAGCCACATAAAATGTTTTCATGAGGTTATGAGCGCAAGTCACACAATTACGGTAGCCCTGAAAAATCAGCCACATGGCCAAGGTGACTGTACGGTGACCGTTAATTTCATTAATGGGTCAACTCCGCTGAAGAAGTTAATAGAATTCAGAATGCTGAGGAAATGAAGTGTTAGAAGGACACACCTGCTATTCAGCATGGTGAATAATATCCCTACAATGTACTGATAGGGTTTTTTTTAACTTTCAGTGCAAATATTTAGGGAATATGATTTGAATGAATGCAAATATCAAAATGTGATTCACACATTTTACCATGGGCTAGTGAATGATCACAGTGTGTCAGCGGAGCAATCTCCTAGGAACATAACACCGTTGTTGTTCGGGTGGTCGAATTTTATTTATAAAACGTCTACGCTGCATTTCTGTTTAAAAGGGTTCAAAGTAAAAGATGAAATTTAAAAATATTTAAAAATAAAAATACAATGAATGAAGCAGCAAAACCAATCACAGACTATAAACAGATGTTTTCACTTTCACATCTGTGAGATTTATAAAAAAAAAATTAATGATGAGGAGGTGTTTGATCCACCCGCCCCTCCCCCCCCAGTCGTTGTAATGGGTGAGAAAGGTACACTAACAATATTTCTAAATTAAGACATGTGAACTATCAAGACTTTTTTAAACAAGTGGAAATGCTATTAATTATGTTATTAACCGCATGTATTTAGGCATTTTAAAAGATGCATCTTGCACTCACAACACCCTGTATCATAAATGGAGCTCTGTGCTCTTGAACTAAAATTACATATTTGTCACAATTTCACGTTACAATGCCTATAGGGGCTTCCCAGTTACGAATTACCATGCTTTTGATGTGGAAATGCTAAAGTGTGTCTTTTGATATTCAGGACGTAGCAGTTTTGATAATCAGTTATCTTGCAACAAGGTTAGGAATAATGAGGGGAAGCAACACTCTCTCCAGTGATGAAGGGGAGAGAAATAGCAGAAGCAAAATCTCTTTGCTTTAAAATCTGAATCAATTATGCTCTCGCACTAAGCCACAGAGACAATTCTTAATCATACTGCTACAGACTTTGTGGACTACTCTTTGTGCGGGGAAAACAGCGTCTGCACTATTAGCGTTCCGGCACCATGCCCTCAAAGATATTTAAACTTTTAAGATATGATGCTTCTCTTTATCTGAGAGGTTTCAGTCAGACACAATCAGAAGGAGTAAAAATGTTTTAGGTTTGGAGATGGATCAGAGCTTCAAGACAATCCTAAACAGCTCTATCAGACAGCCAGTTTGGTGTAGTGGTTAAGAGCGGCAGGACACTAATCTGGAGAGCTGGGTTTGATTCCACACCCCTCCGCTTGAAGCCAGCTGGGTGACCATGGGTCAGTCACAGCTCTTCGAGGCTCTCTCAGCTCATCCATCTCACAGGGTGATTGTCATGAGGATAGTAATAACTTTGCATACTGAGCTGAGTGGGTGTTAAGTTGACCTGAAGGGTGGTATATAAATTTAATTCAGTGTCCTACTCGAGTACATTCAATGGGGCTTATTCCCAGGTGCTTGGGATTGCACTGAGAATTCTCAAAAATGTCCTGTTTCTAGGAGATGATGAGTTGGATCCAGCCCTCACTCAATCTTGCTCAATTCCCCTCCCTACCGCAGCACCCATCCCACATGAGTTTTGTCCATGTAGCTCCCATGATCCTAACCACAGCATATCCTGATCGTCTTAGGGCTTTTTTACCCGCTGGCTGGATCCAAATCAATAACCTCAAATTTTATCGTATTCTGAAGCACCTATTCCCTGTTAAGCAATTTCCAGTTTTTTAGAGTGATTAATTTGGGTTTATACAAATCGGTCCGCAGTGGAGTTTACTGAACAATGAGTTATTCAAAGGTATTATTACCGTCCTCTTCCTAGTTCTGAGAAAGCCATTGCAGATGTTTTCAAATCTATTTATTCTGCTGGGCACCACTGCGAAGCGTATCATTTCTTCTTCATTCTGTGCTTTGGTAGCCTAATAAGATTGTAAATGCATCAAGAAATCCCTGCAATGAAATTATGAGACAGTTTTCCCTTTTCTAACCTTAGGTCCTAGAATATAATAGCATCATGGATCAGCATTCAGAGACTAAACCAAAATCATTCCATGATTTGGGCAACACAGCTGATAGTTTCAATTCAAGTTTCCTTTCCTCTGCACAAAACTTCTGAGGTCATTGATTTAATCCTCCCCACCCGCCCTGCCCCAGACCCGTCTCCTTATTCAATAGAATAGCCTTTACCGAAATGCTGTTTTTTTCTTTAAACCATCTGGCATTCTGTCTGGCACCCGGTAGCCCTACTAAATTTTAATCAAAGTAAATGTTTCACTCCAATATTTTTCAAGTTGAAAATAACAGAGAGAAAATGCGCTTAATGTTATATTTCACTTTTTGGTTTCATATGTAACATGGTCAAATTTACACACTATGAACATTATTATTTACCTCATTTATAGTCTGCCTTTCTGAGGGAGACTCAAGTCAGATTATGTAAATAAAAGCAATACAGTATAAAACATACGGCCAACAATGGATAAAACTGGCTTGTATAATTAGGAAGCAATGCACTAAAACAGTATTAATACATATAATACACTTGTGAAGAACTAGCACTCTACTGGTTCAAATCCCACTACTGTCATGAGCTCAGTAGGTGGCCTTGGGTAAGCCATTCCTCGCAGCCCCAGAACTCCAGCTATATTGTGGGGATAATAATCAGGGCCGGTACAAGGGTTTCTGGCGCCTGAGGTGAGATACCTACTTGTGCCCCCCTGCCCGTGCGCAAGCAAAGCACGCGTGCATGCACGCTCCGGCCCTATGCAGTAACATCACTTGTAATGTCATCGCACAGGAGCATCCCCCTCACCTGAGGCAGGCGGCAGCCAGCTTGCCAAGAGCCAAGCCGAGGCAGGTGACAATGGCGAAGGGGCAGAGAGATGAGTGGGGACACGGCCCACTTCTGGGTTGGAAGGGGTCATTGGGGGCCGGCACGGCGCCTTCTTTAAAGTTCAGCACTCAAGGTGGCTGCCGGCACTGCCTCCATGGACATGCCAGGTCTGATAATAACAGCACTAACTTGTTCACCGCTCTGGGTGAGGCACTAATCTGTCAAGAAGAGCAATATATAAGCGCAATTATCATCATCATCATCATCCTCCAGGTCTGGCACTGCTGTAAAACTCAGTTCTTTCTTCCTCCTGCAGGAAGGCTTCAGAGCAAGAGGCTTACTTCCTCATCCTCCCTTTCACTGAACCCCCAACTCCTTCCTTTCTCTGGGTTCCTGGTATGGGTAGAGGAAAATAAAACAAAAATCCAGTGCCACTTTAAAGAGTAGTAACATTTCTTTCAGTGTGGATCTTGTGAGTCACAGAGTCGTCACGCTGAGCATCTTCTCATCCTCTGGCTGGGACAGTTTAAACAGGTCTTCTCAACCCCTGCAAACCCCACTCCCTCCCTCCTTGCCCCAGCCTGTCTCGTGGGACTTCCCTGCTGGATCCAGCAGCTTGTCCACACCCCCTGGTGGGTTGGAGGCTTCTCTGCCATTTTCACAGTTGTGCACAGCCCTGGATTTTCCCAGCTGCCACTTCCTGGCAGGTGTATGAACCCAATGCTGAGCCGGAGGCGTTGGCATGCGTTGGCTCTGGAAATACATTCAAACAGTGCAGCAGGAGAGAATGAGTTAGATCCAGCCCGATTGCAGAAGTGGATTGCAAAAGTGGAGAAGAATGCAATAAAACTTGTATTGCAGATGCGCCCCCTAAAGATCATATATATATATACTGCTCTCGATCCAGAGACTGCCTCCCTCCCCAGATACATGTACATAACACATAATGCTGTGCCAGAATACACATGCTTCTTAACTGTGAAGCCCTTACTGCTAGACGGTGCCAATTTATGGGCTCCAAGCACTCATGAAAGCAGTCATCAATCATGGCGACACAATATATCTCAAATTTCTGGACCAGGTTTGAAGATCTGAGTGACCCTTCAGAACACAGAACCTGGGCAGGCATCCTTGTTCTATCATGTTTCTAATTATCCTTGTCTGAGCTGCAGCCATGCTGTGCTATCCCCGCGCCTACTTTTCAAGATATTATGAACGGCACTGTGATCTTATTTGCAAATCTTCTGTAACCTTGGGATTTTATTGTGGGTGGCATCATTTACCTAAAAGGTAATGTTTTTAGATGCACTGATTCATTAACCTCACACTGTAGTGGGATCTCCGCTGCCATACAGAAATTGTTTTGGCGTCAAAATCAGACACGATAATGAGATTTCCATGGATTTATACAGAGAGTGTTTGACGTCTTAATGAAGTATAGATTACACATGCATCGACATCTCACAGAGAGTGCTATAATTATATTAAATCTTGCTCTACTTAGTGAGAAATTATCCCACTTAAACATTTTGCAGGTCATCGAAAATGGCCCTACTCCGAACCAGGTCTTTTTGCGTTTTTAAAGGTGCTTACATTTTCTCTAGTTGCACCGGAATGTGGGTACGCATTCAAATGTGCATTTGAATATGCATTCTGTTGCAGGCAATGCTGTGCAAGTAGATGGTACCCACATTCAGATGCACATCTGATTTGCACATGCAGTTTCTGGCCCAGCAAGTGAAAGCATTCTGCAGGAAGTCTGCTTTCCATGATGATATCCTTAGCGGGATCAGGGCACGTAAGTTTTCAAAAGAGATGTCTCCTAAGGAACGACGTTGCCAAAGCTTTATATATAGGTTGCAGATCAGAAAATTAAAGCAAGTTAAAGTCATTGGTCCATCTAGAGCAGCACTGTCTACATTGACTGGCAATATCTCTACAACACCTCATGATGAGCCTTTTCCTAGCCCCACTGTTTCAGGGTCTCTTAGATGACATGTTTCTGCATAGGCATGCACTGGTTTTAACGCGTCCTGCAGACACACGTCAGTTGAGGGGAACTGCTTTTTTTTTTATAGAAAAGGAGAGCTCAAATTACCTCAGAACAACATGTCACGGGGAGGAAAGGTCCTGCCCTATCCCACTGCCAGTTTTTCATATGCAAGAAGAGTTATATCACCAGGGCTTTTTTCTGGGAAAAGAGGTGGTGGAACTCAGTGGTGGAACTCAGGACCACACAATGACGTTACTTTGGGTCAGCTGGAACAAGGGGGGGGAGTTTTTTAAAGTTTAAATTGCCCTCCACGAAGATGGTCACATGGCCGGTGGCCCCGCCTCATGACCTCCAGACAGTGGGGAGTTTAGATTGCCCTCCGCGCCACACGGCACGGAAGACATTCTCAACTCCCTTCTGTCTGGAGATCAGGGGGCAGGGCCACCGGCCATGTGACCATTTTCAAGAGGTGCCAGAACTCCGTTCCACCATGTTCCAGCTGGAAAAAATCCCTGTATATCACTGATTTTGCAGCTCCATGTGAAGAATCTGTGCACAGATTCTCCATGCAGAGCAGCAAAGTCCACAAAATAACTGCAAAGTCCACAAAATAACTGCCTCCCCTCTGCTGTTTTTGCACAGGAAAATGGCTTGGGAGATGGCAGGAGCGCTCCCCGCCCTTGGGATGCCATTCTGAGCTTGTTTGAGCTCCCCTTTTTAAAAAGAAGCAGTTCCCTCCAGCTGACATTTGTCTTCAGATAGCACATGAAAACAAGTGCATGCCCATGCAGAAATGTATCACGTAGCGAGACCCTCGGTCAGCAGGAAATGGGCTTACTTCTCCTTTTTTGATCAATGAGACTTACAAGTACTTCATTTTGCTCATCCAAGTACCAGCCCTGCTTACCTTCTGCAATCCGATGAGATCGGGCTATACCATGCTGCCTTCCCTCCCATCGTTTCTATTAGAAATAACTATTAGAAATAGTTATATTTCATTTACTAGTAGAGTTACCCAGTCAGAAGTGTTTTTCCCAGCATGCAATAATTAATCTTCAGGCAATTAAATGGTAGAAAAGATAGAACTTACAGTTTATTGAGGTAGATTCCATTCACAGAATTTTCTTGAAGAAGGCAGAAGAAAGAATCCTAGTCTAAAAGTGAACTTTTCCTTTGGGGCACGGCCAACAAATCTGGCATCACGTGTGCAGGCAGGTATGTGGATCAGGCCTCGTGGTAGGAGCTCTGAAAAGGTACATCCTCCTCCTTGGAAAGCCATGAGGCAAAACAGAGAATCTCTCTCAATGCAGTCAGGAAGAGAGGAGGAGGAGGCATTCCCACATTAGACAAAGAAAAGAAACTTACTAATCAGGAGAATAACACATACACAGAGAGAGACGTGCAGCACCCCCAATGCTCAAGGCATGCTGAGTCACCTCTTCCAACACTTTCTAATAGGCATTGCTATATAGAGATGGATTGAATAACTGTCTAGTGGAAATATTTAGCTATTTGGAGAATAGGGCTGCCAGGTCCCCTTACCTTCCCAGCAGGAGGGGAGACCTGGCTTTTACCTCCTTCTTCCCCTTTTCATTCTTTACTTGTGCACGCTGTGCACATGTGGTCCCACAGCTGCGTGATGACGCCATTGCTGGTGACGGCATCTCCAGTGACATCCCCATGCAGGAGTGTGCATGCGCTTCACAGTGGGCCGATTTGGGCCTCAAACAGGCCAAATTCAGCCCATTTGGGGTCAAAATTGGCCTACAGCAAAGTGCAGGAATGCTCCCGGGGCAGCATGATGATGTCAGGGATGTCATCGTGCCACCCCAGGAGTGTGCCTGGGAGGCCCAATCCCATGCCTTCCTCCCCCACTGGCCAGGTAAGTGGAGGTGGGGGGCAGCGGATGAAAGTAGGGGATCTCCTGCCCCCACTGGGGGAATGGGATCCCTATTGGGGAATGATGTGCTCACAAAATCCCGCCGAGTGCTTACTGATCTATCATTTTCTTCAGGCCAACAGAACAAATTTAAAAGTTGCAGAATTGCCATAGTGCAAGCTGATGAGCTCAGAAATTGTATCAATAATGCAATGGCACATGTGCGACTCCATCTAGATCCCTCCGTAATAGGTTTGCGCTCCACCTATCCAGTGTGGCCTGCGATTGCTCCCACATGGACAGTTTTCTTCATCATTGCTTCCACACTGGAGCATTGTCTTAGGGAGCATCCATAGGGTGGCGCGTGGGGAACAGATGTCCGCCCACCATTCTTTGGTGTGCGGCATCCCTCAGGGGGCGATTCTTCCCTCAATGTTATTTAACATCTATATGCACCCCCTTGCCCAGGTGGTCCGTAGCTTTGGGCTGGGTTGTCACCAATATGCTGATGACACCCAGCTCTATCTGTTGATGGACGGCCAGTTCGGCATTGCTCCGGACTCTTTGGCCCGGTGTCTGGATGCTGTGGCAGAATGGCTGTGTCAGAGTCGCCTGAAGTTGAATCCCCAGAAGACAAAGGTTCTGTATCTGGGTTGTGGGGCGAGGGAATTGGGAATCTGGCTCTCAGCCCTCGACTGAGTGCAGCTACAGCCTTCGTTGACGGTGAGGAGCCCGGGCGTGCTCCTGGATGCCATACATTCTGTGGAGGCCCGGGTTGCAGCCGTTGCCAGATCTGCATTTTTTCATCTTTGGCAGGTCAAGCAATTGCCGCCCTATCTCTCGCCCCAGGACCTAGCTTCAGTAATCCATTATTATTTATGTATTATTATTATTATATTAGATTTTTAGTCCACCCTCCCCACCAGGCGGGCTCAGGGCGGAGTACAACACCTCAACCTACATACATACAGTTAAAAACAGATAAAACAGTATACAAAAAAAACATTAAAACAGTATACAAATAACATTAAATACAAAAAACATTAAAATAACTTTATACAATACAGCTTCTCTTCAGATGGTGATGATAAAATACTGCTTTTCAAGCCCTGGTTCATATGTAGGGTGGTGGACAGATCTTTAGTGTGGCCAGTGGGGGCCCACACTAGCCTCCACCATATGCCTGGTGGAACATCGCTGTCTTACAGGCCCGGCGGAAAGATAATAAATCCCACCGGGCCCTCGTTTCTGGTGGCAACGTTCACCTCTAGACTAGACTACTGCAATTCGCTCTACACTGAGCTGCCTGTGAGCTTGACCCAGAAGTTACAGCTGGTCCAGAATGCAGTGGCAAGCGTCCTTACAGGGACGCCATTTAGGGCACATATCCACCCTGTGTTGTGCCAGCTGCACTGACTCCCGGTTGAGTTCCGGATCCAGTTCAAGGTACTGGTTTTAGTATTTAAAGCCCTCCACGGATTGGGACCTGCATACCTACAGGACCGCCTCTCCCATTATGTCCCCAGCAGGGCCTTGCACTCTGCAGATAAGCAGCTTCTGGTGGTCCCTGGCCCAAGGGATATTAGGCTAGCTTCAGCTAAGGCCAAGGCTTTTTCTGCCCTGGCCCCAGCCTGGTGGAACACTCTCTCAATGGAAATCCCAGCCCTGCGGGACCTTTTACAGTTTTGCAGGGCCTGCAAGATGGAGATGTTCCACCTGACCTTTGACTAGGAGTCAGCTTTTTGTCCCCCTCCTGACCACCACACCCTCCTTTTGCAGCCACGCTTGAGTTACATCATGGTAGTGCCTGGGGTTTTGATGATTTTGCAGCAGCCGATCTGTCTGATAGTGCTTGCATTTTAATGTGTTAATGCATTAATAAGGTTTTTTATTGTATTTTAACAGAATATTTGTTGGAAGCCGCCCTGAGGCCGCTTGCAGGAAGGGCGGGGTATCAGTTGAATAAAATAAATAAATAATAAATATTATATTGTCCTCTTCCCAGACTTTCCTTGGAAAGTGTTTTGTCCACGAAACACTTGGCCCCTTTGTGAGAAAGGATGCTGGACTAGATGGACCACTGTTCTGATCCATCAGGGCTGTTCTTAGGAAACCTAAGCTGCTCCCAGCCATAGTAGACAACAGTGAACTTGATAGTCTAACGCAGTATCAGGCAGGTTCACGTGGCCAGTTTCCTCACTCAGTAAAAATAATGCCAGCTCTATTTTACTTTGGCAAGAATCATATGAATAAACAAAACACTGGGGGAAAGTTTGTGTGTGCTTGTTTGCGCTTGCAAATATTACGTTGCTTGCAAAGTTCAAAAACCCACTGATTAGAATAAGTAGCAGGCGGATACAGTATTCGGGGACACACGTCCTATCTGAATCCTAAGCATGTGGGCCAGCACTTCCAGGAGTATCAGCCCTTGCGCGGTCGATGTAACACTTTATTTCAAAAGTAGTCATGACACCATGTGGGTATACCAGTGTGGTCTGTCTCATGAGCATATTTACTAGAAGACTTTGGGCTAAGAATCTAAGGAGAGCCTTCCGGGATCAGTCCTGTTTCCCATTTCTAATAACTTATGGCTGCAACCGCTGCATATGGCAAAAGGAGCCAGCCTGTAGCTGAGGGGTCTCAAGTCCCTACATCCTCCCTTGGAGGGGCAGTACTTACTGGGAGTGTGTTCTTCTGGAAGTGACATTGAGCAGAACCACAAGTGACAAAAGGCACAGGTTGGACACTTGTCAGCTTCCCTCAAGTTTTGATGGGAAATGTAGGCAGCTTGGCGGAATGTTGGACAAGTGACAGTTGAAAAGTCCATTGGACAGCAGTCGGAGAGCGAAGCTGCGAGACCAGGATGCCTATATTTCCCATCAAAACTTGAGGGAAGCAGACAAGTGTCCAATCTGTGCCTTTTGTCACTTGTGGTTCTGCTCATTGTCATGCAGGCCGCAGGAACGCTCCCATGCTCCATGCCCAAATCAGCTCCAAACAAAGCACAGGAACTGTGACATGGTCGCATTTGCTGAGAGCATGTGCGCTGTGTGTGTTGCCGAGGTACCTGCCCGTGGCCAGCTATCTCCAGGAAGCCCAAAACTTCCTGCTGGTTGAAGTGACATTGTACTGCAAGTACTGCAAGCAGGTAAACCAGCAGGCACCTCGGATTCCTAAAGCTGTGAAGTGAATCTGGTGGTTTGGGGGGAGGGTAGGAATTTGGTGTATGTTGTACATGGGAAAAGCTTTGAGCCTTTCTTGCGCTATCCATATGGATACTAATACAGGACAGAACACAGAAAGACTTCATATGTGAATTATAAGCAAGGTTTTGTGTTTACCCCATGCAGGCAGAAACTGGCTTTAGCCCTTACCTGTGGGAAAAATGTATCTATTTGTTTTACTTTATTTAGAGTCCACCTTTCTTGCCGAGACTCAAGGTAGATTGCCAGATATAAAAACCATGTAATAAAACAGTATAAAACAGACTAGATTACAAGTATAAGACAGGGCTAGATTACAAATTTAGAAAGCAATGCAAATATAAAAACAATGTAATAATAAAGCAATGGTTGTTGTGGATTTTCTGGGCTGTATTGCCGTGGTCTTGGCATTGTAGTTCCTGACGTTTCGCCAGCAGCTGTGGCTGGCATCTTCAGAGGTGTAGCACCAAAAGAAGTGTTGTGGAAAATCCACAACAACCATTGTTCTCCGGCCGTGAAAACCTTCAACAATATAACGTAATAAAACAGTATAAGACAGACTAGATTACAGTATAAGACAGGACTAGATTACAAATTTAGAAAGCAATGCAAATAAAAAAACAGTATAAGCCATGGCATACTATAAACAATGCAGAAAATGATATATTGTCGAAGGCTTTCACGGCTGGAGAACAATGGTTGTTGTGGATTTTCCGGGCTGTATCGCTGTGGTCTTAGCATTGTAGTTCCTGACGTTTCGCCAGCAGCTGTGACTAGCATCTTCAGAGGTGTAGCACCGAAAGAAGTGCTACACCTCTGAAGATGCCACACCTCTGAAGATGCTACACCTCTAAAGATGCCACACCTCTGAAGATGCTACACCTCTTTCGGTGCTACACCTCTGAAGATGCCAGTCACAGCTGCTGGTGAAACGTCAGGAACTACAGTGCCAAGACCACGGCAATACAGCCCGGAAAATCCACAACAACCAATGCAGAAACTGAATTACAAAAGCAGAAGGCAGAAAAAGCAAGATGATACATATAATAAACAGAGCAAAAGATCTTCATCTTTGCAAAAGCAACCTCCTGAACCATTCTGATACTACAGTCCTATTCCTTTTATAAAAATGCCCTTTGGTAAAAAAAAAAAAATCCAGTGCGTACCTGTTGGAACTGACCCAAAAGTCTTGAATGTTATCTTGGGAGGCGCACCTGAGTAAATTCACCACCTGTCTCCCGTGAGATGGAATTTCTGATATTAGTCAAACAGCTGGCCTCTATTTGCATTCAAAGTTTTGTTACCCAAATGCCAGACCTTCCCGAACTTCCTTCTCCAAAAAAACCACAGTACTACTATTCTGTGTCACAGGTGCTTATCAGAATAAATATTTCATGAATTTTGACATGCATAGATCTCGTCCTTCTCAAAGATCATCATACCGCTAATGTGGTTAGAAACAGGAATGTTTTGGCTCTCTGTGCGAGTACAGTTTTTCAAACTTTCTACTATGAACCAAGGAGATAAGAATCTACTTAAAGTTTTCTTTTGAAATGCCATTTAGGCGTAAAGCTTAGAACTGACTACATACATATGCTGCAAATCAGATAGAAATTTAATACTTGTAACAAACGGAAGCCCAGGAAATTTCACAGAACTGATTGTTTGCATTGGTGGATTATAATGTATATGGACCAATGTGCCATATAGTTGTAAAGAGATTTCCAACCAGCTGTCCTGCTAAGAAATACTGACTGTTATCTTAGGAGCACTTGCGCAGTGGCTGACATTGTCTGTGGTGTAGGAAGGAGTGGCTCTGGTGCTTTGGCATCTCAGCAGGGGTCCTTAATTGGTGACAGGGGCAAATTGGGTCAAGCTGAATGTTTGCGAAAGCCTGAAATAGGACTTACAGTGCAATTCTATGGAGAATTCCTCTAGTCGTTAGATGAAAGTTACTCTGCATAGGATAAAATTGTACTGTGGTTGTTGTGGGTTTTCCGGGCTGTATTGCCGTGGTCTTGGCATTGTAGTTCCTGACGTTTCGCCAGCAGCTGTGGCTGGCATCTTCAGAGGTGTAGCACCAAAAGACAGAGATCTCTCAGTGTCACAGTGTGGAAAAGATGTAGGTCATTTGTATCTACTCAGGAGGGGTGGGGTTGAGCTGAGTCATCCTGTGAGAGTTTCCCAGGGTGTGGAATGCTAATGGCGGGAGGCTTCACTGTATATGGATTGGTACTTGATGTGCTAATCTTCTCTGCAGGGCTATTGTCAAGGATAGAATGTTTTGTTAGCCTGGTGTTTTTCAGAACTGGCAACCATGCTCGGTTCATTCTTAAGGTTTCTTCTTTCCTGTTGAAGTTTTGCTTGTGCTTGTGAATTTCAATGGCTTCCCTGTGCAGTCTGACAAAGTAGTTGGAAGTGTTGTCCAGTATTTTGGTGTCCTGGAATAAGATACTGTACCCTGTTTGAGTTAGGCTATGTTCAGCCACTGCTGATTTTTCAGGTTGTCCAAGTCTGCAGTGTCTTTCATGTTCTTTTATTCTTGTCTGGATGCTACGCTTTGTGGTCCCGATGTAAACTTGTCCACAGCTGCAGGGTATACGGTATACTCCTGCAGAGGTTAGGGGGTCTCTGCTGTCTTTTGCTGATCGTAGCATCTGTTGTATTTTTCGGGTGGGTCTGAATACTGCTTGAAGATTATGCTTTTTCATAAGCTTTCCCATCTGATCAGTAATTCCTTTGATATATGGCAAAAACACTTTTCCTGTGGGAGACTGTTTTTCTTTGGTTGTTTGCTTCATCCTGGGTTTGATTGCTCTTCGGATTTCATTTCTGGAGTAGCCATTTGCCTGAAGTGCGTGGTTTAGATGATTAATTTCCTCATTGAGAAAGTGCGGCTCACATATCCGTCTTGCACGATCCACTAATGTTTTCATTATGCCTCTTTTCTGTCGGGGATGGTGATTGGAGTTTTTGTGTAGGTACCGATCAGTGTGAGTTGGTTTCCTGTAGACCTTGTGACCTAACTGAAAGTTTGCTTTGCGGATGACCCAGGTATCCAGGAATGGGAGTTTTCCCTCGATTTCTTTCTCCATGGTGAATTGTATGTTCAGGTGGATGTTGTTGAGATGATTCAAAAACCCCATCAATTCTTCCTCCCCATGGCTCCAAATGATAAATGTATCATCCACAAACCGGAACCATACACTAGGTTTGTGGGGTGCTGATTCTAGAGCTGTTTTTTCAAAATGTTCCATGTAGAAGTTTGCTATAACTGGGCTGAGTGGGCTCCCCATGGCCACCCCATCCATCTGTTCATAGAATTCGTTGTCCCATTGGAAGTAACTGGTTGTCAGGCAATGGTGGAATAAGGCTGTTACATCCTCTGGGAAAATCTGATTAATAAGTGCAATGGTGTCTTTTACTGGAACCTTGGTAAACAGGGATACAACATCAAAACTGACAAGTATGTCTTGTGGATTGAGTTTCAGAGAACTGATTTTGTTGATGAAATCTGCTGAATCTTTGATGTAAGACGAGGTTTTCCCGATGTGGTCCTGCAGGAGCTCTGCCAGATGTCTAGCTAATTCATATGTCGGTGAACCAATGGCACTCACAATGGGTCGGAGTGGGACTGAATCCTTATGTATTTTGGGGAGTCCATATAGTCTAGGTGGCTGTGCTTCAGTCTTGCATAGGTTTCTGTGCGTGTCGGGATGTAGTGAGGAATTCTTGATCAGCGCATTTGTTAGCCTGGTGATTTTGCAAGTGGGATCTCGTTTTAGTTTTTTGTAGGTGGAGGGGTCCAGGAGTTCCTTAATCTTCTTTTTGTATTCCTCTGTTTTCATGATCACTGTAGCATTGCCTTTATCAGCTGGTAGAATGATGATGTCTGGATCTGCATTGAGGGTCTTGATGGCATTTCTCTCCTTGCGTGTGATATTGCTGGTGGGAAGCTTTGCCTTTCGTAGAATCCTGGCTGTCTCTCCTCTTATTTCCTCAGCTTCCTCTTCAGGTAGATGACGAATGGCAGCTTCTACATTTGCAATGATGTCTTCCACAGGAATTCTGGTGGGGGTGACTGCAAAGTTTCCTCCCTTTGCCAAGATGGAGGTTTCTTCTGGTGAGAGTTGACGGTCTGTCAGATTGATGACAATGCGTGCATTGTCGAGCATGGGGCTTGTCTGTCTTTTTTCCTGTAGTTTGTTAAACTTCTGCTTCTGTCTGGATGTGTGGTTGGTAAAAACTTGTTCCATCTTCCTGTAGGTGAGATTATCAACGTTGTCCCAATCCTGACTTCTCATTTTATGGCTGGTGTTGATATGCAAGCAAAATAGCTCCTTGTCTGTGGCAGCAAGTTCTCTGCGGGTAGTGTGGATTCTCTCACGTAAGAGGGCCTGTTCTAGCCGGTCATAAATGCGGTTCGCCTGTGTGGTTTTGAAGATTCTTTTAGTTGTGAGAAAAGAAGGAATAGTTCTTGTGTCCCTGCAGCGTAGAAGAAAGGTTAAAGAACAGAGTAGATGTGCTTTCTTGTTCCGAAGTGTTTCCAATCTCCGGGTCTGTTGGAATGTTTCCTCCCCGTAGAGGTGTTCGATGTATTGTCTACAGGAAACCAACTCACACTGATCGGTACCTACACAAAAACTCCAATCACCATCCCCGACAGAAAAGAGGCATAATGAAAACATTAGTGGATCGTGCAAGACGGATATGTGAGCCGCACTTTCTCAATGAGGAAATTAATCATCTAAACCACGCACTTCAGGCAAATGGCTACTCCAGAAATGAAATCCGAAGAGCAATCAAACCCAGGATGAAGCAAACAACCAAAGAAAAACAGTCTCCCACAGGAAAAGTGTTTTTGCCATATATCAAAGGAATTACTGATCAGATGGGAAAGCTTATGAAAAAGCATAATCTTCAAGCAGTATTCAGACCCACCCGAAAAATACAACAGATGCTACGATCAGCAAAAGACAGCAGAGACCCCCTAACCTCTGCAGGAGTATACCGTATACCCTGCAGCTGTGGACAAGTTTACATCGGGACCACAAAGCGTAGCATCCAGACAAGAATAAAAGAACATGAAAGACACTGCAGACTTGGACAACCTGAAAAATCAGCAGTGGCTGAACATAGCCTAACTCAAACAGGGCACAGTATCTTATTCCAGGACACCAAAATACTGGACAACACTTCCAACTACTTTGTCAGACTGCACAGGGAAGCCATTGAAATTCACAAGCACAAGCAAAACTTCAACAGGAAAGAAGAAACCTTAAGAATGAACCGAGCATGGTTGCCAGTTCTGAAAAACACCAGGCTAACAAAACATTCTATCCTTGACAATAGCCCTGCAGAGAAGATTAGCACATCAAGTACCAATCCATATACAGTGAAGCCTCCCGCCATTAGCATTCCACACCCTGGGAAACTCTCACAGGATGACTCAGCTCAACCCCACCCCTCCTGAGTAGATACAAATGACCTACATCTTTTCCACACTGTGACACTGAGAGATCTCTGTCTTTTGGTGCTACACCTCTGAAGATGCCAGCCACAGCTGCTGGCGAAACGTCAGGAACTACAATGCCAAGACCACGGCAATACAGCCCGGAAAACCCACAACAACCATCGTTCTCCGGCCATGAAAGCCTTCGACAATACATAAAATTGTACTGTTAGTTGCTGAATGATTTGGTAGTGGTTCAAGAATGTTATTTGCTCTGAGTGTTTGATCCAGGGGCATAACTGCTCCAGAACCATGGATAGCTTCATTTAGCTTGTATTAGTTTTTTTTTTTTGAAAAATTTTTATTGGGTTAGAATCCATTATTTCCACATTTACATTCAATTTTCCCCAATTTTTTCATCTCTAACCCCCTCCCTTTCCCCCCCTTTTTGTTGACTTCCAACAGCTTTCCAACCCTTTGTCCCCTTTCCCTTACTTTTATTAGCTTCCTCTATCTAAAACAAATATATATTCTCCATTATTCTAAGCAGTACATCCTTAACTATTTTTAACATTATATGCCCAAACTGTAAGCCTTTGTTTCCATCTTAGATAAACAATTTATCCCAATTTTTCAATTTCAGGTATTTCTATATATCATAAACCATATAGATCATACATTCGTTTATATCAAACAATTTGACTTATTCTCTATAGCTTGTATTAGTAAGGGCAAGCATATGTGCTTAACTCTTCCATCAGAATCAAAGGCACTCAGTTTGCTCAATATAAGATTGTGTGCATACCCTGTCAGGTCTCAAATAGTTCTGGAGGGGAGCCATGTTGGTCTGGAGTAGAAGAGCAAGATTCAAGTCCTGTATCGTCTTACAAACCAACAAAACTTCCAAGGTATACGTTTTCGAGAGTCAAAGATCACTTCATCAGATACAAGTAGAAATGGAAAACCCTGAGCCGTTAGTCAAATCTCTAAGTCAGAAGGTGGGAGAGTCAGGATGTGAGGGTACATCTTGAACAGTAAGACTTATGGGAATTGTTAGTTGCGGAGTTCAGGTGTCCAGTTGTAGGTTTGACATCAGAAGTAGCTTTCTCCTATGTTAGTGACCTCTGTAAAGGATGCCTGAGTAGAGACCCAAATTTCCGACAAGGTCATATTCAATGCAATACAGAAAACAGTTTCACCAGCCTCTTCTCTGCAGTAATGTATTTTAGTGGGATTGCAGGGAAAACACACCCCGTCAAATCAGGATTATCTCATCCACCTGTCTTTAATGTATTCAGAATTGGAAGATCAGCATAACTTGTGAACTGTTGTAGCCACTGTGATTACACAAGACACTGATGCAAAACTTAATAGTTTATCATTCTCTTCTTGTACAGATTTCTGTCTTTATTAAAAATGAATGTCGCTCTTGCTTTTCCATTAAAATACTGCCATAGGGCTGCAGCCCAACAGTTTGACTAAGCCCAGTGTTAGCACACATTTGCTTGCTTCAGCAGTTTGCAGGTTGTGTTGTTCAGCATTGCAACGTATTGCAAATATTCATTTGGATGAAGTAACCGTTATTAATTTTGTGAGAGAGAGGCAGAAAAACTCCAAGTGGCCTAAAAGCTTTCCAATCTTTTAATACCACAGAAACAGAAGCCTATAAGAACAGTAGACCTTTCCAGACCTGGGATCTATTGAGCTGCAAACGTGTGGCATCAGGACAGGAAGAGAGGGAATCAGAGTGATGACTTCAAGGCCTGTCAAAGTCAGGATGGTGGGCAGCAGACCAGGAGAAGTAGGAGAGGAGATACAAACTGAGCCATAGAATGTGTACTGCTGTGAGGAACAAGCCAAGGGTGCAAAAGCTCTCCAACTATGGGTGTTCTTAACTTGCTGTTGTCTGTTCTTCTCCACATCTGCAGAAAGAGAAGCAGAGGCTGTGGTGTCCTTTCGCTCTCTGTGCATGTGGACTAGCAGAAGATCATTCCAAAAGGCAGGGAGGAAAGGGCTCTAGAGGGGCTCGGTGTTCCACCTGTGGGTCCTGAGTCCGACCCATAGGCTGAAGGCCATTACATTAAAAAGCAAGGAAATGCTTAGCACACATTCGGAACCGTTCTTGATTTTTATGTTACATATCCCAATGTCAAGACTGGCATTCCAAACAAGGTATGGACTTTGCAGCGCTGTGAATGAACTCCTGCTGTACATCCGGAGTGGCATGCATAAGACCATGTCTTCCTATGCATCTTTATTGTGCAATAACTGCTGCACTTTGAGTCTTGATGCAGAGGAGTTATCATGGATGAGTTTCCATTCCATTCAACATATAAACTGTCAGATGCTGCAAAGATGGAACTGTTCCACTCTTCTAATGTCCTTAAGTCCATATGAATTGAACAGGGTGGTATAATTGGTGGTAATGAATACCTCTGAAAGCTGTGATCCAGCACCCATACTGAGCTTTAAGCCCCTGCATAATCCAATGACACTTATTTCTGAGTAAACATATATAAGATGAACCTTCCCATGTAGTTCTCATAGTTGTGAAACTCTGGTCCTGTGCATTTTATTCAATGTTGTGTACACCCTGCTTCTATATGGCAAGAATTCTCCAAGTTGCTTTCAGCATCACTGCAAATGCAGAGGCATGTGTGCGCAGGATGGAGCTTCTGCATGGAGTTTTGTGCACTTTCCTCTGTCTTTTGATGTGATTTTTCCCTTCCATAAGTGCCTTGCAGTGACTTCACATTGGCTTTTGGGGATATGTTTGTCACTGCTGTTGTGGTGTTTTGCCACCCATTTGGGTTTCCCACACACACACAACATGCATTATAGTGCTATAATGATTCTATTAAAAGTTGAAATAGGTAATTATTCCACTATAGCAATTCCTGATTATTTTTTAAAGCCATCTGGTGGTGTGGCAGGGAAAAAAGGGGGAGAATGGCGCTTGTCAAGGGGCTGAGCGTGGGAAAATGTGTGGCTGGGGTCGTTGAAGGGCAGAAAAATGCAGAGCATTTCTTCTAGATGGCATGCTAACTTGCTTGCTTCTTTCCCAAAAGATGGGCGTGAAGCGTGAAGCTGGTTTGGAAAACAGCATAGTGAGAATGGGGAAAACCGGGAAACAGGATGATTATGTTGTATGGAAGCTCCAAAGAAAGTGCGCGTTTGGAAGCCAAGGGGGAGAAAAACCTGCACGTCGAAGCAACTTAAGATTCAAGAGAAATCCTCCCCGCATCATCCATAGTAAAGAGACGCGAATCCTCATCAGACTTTTCTCTGGTAGTGTTTCCTGGACGTTTAATGAGTTGCTGAACTGGGGCCTCGGCAAAGAAGAGGCAGATTTCTGTTCGGTTTCTTGCTCAGCCGCGCCTCCTCCTCCTCTTCGCTCGCCCTCCGCCTAATCCTCACCCCGCTCGTGACTGCGGGTGCAGACTGCGTTCCCAACGCCAATGACTCGTCTGAAGGCTGAACCTCAAGAGGATCCGAAGCGTTGTTACGATGCCAATCAAGCCTCCCTCGGACGGCTCCACCCAGCCCCTCCTATCTATTTGCATGTGCTCAGCTTCGCCACCTCCAGAAGCAGCCAGAGCAGGCTGTAAACCGAGATCTTAAGTGGCTGCTTTTCCTATCTGTCTGTGCTTCCTTTTATCGCCCGTTTCTCCCCTCCTTAGTTGCTCTTTCCATCTCCTAGTTGGAATCCGGCGGATGTTATTTTTCCTTTCAGTTTCTTTCCTACTTTTAGGCGCCTTTCCAAACAGTCACACACACGTACAAACTCCCTTTAGATCCTTGGCATTCCTGCCAGTAAGTTTGGAAACCTCTCCAGCCACGCGAGTCCCAGGGGCTGCAAGGAAGAGGTTAAGCTTAAAGGGGCAGAGCCAGGCTTTGGGGGCGTAGCTCGATGCTGAAGCTGGAAGGGCGGCTTCCAGCGCCCGCAAGGTTGGAGAGGCGCCGGGGTTTACGAGTGTTAGAAGTCTGACGCTGGGATCTTCCCATTCCAGAGGGACGTGGGCAGAGAGTGATTGCTCATTCCCTGTAAAGGCGCTCTGCACATGCTTAGAAGAGCTGTTTTTACTTTTTCTCACGACTTCCTGCTTTCCAACCGAAGCTAAGTTTTAGATCCCCGTTTTGAGTCTGTAAAGCTGAATTAGGCTTTTAAATAGCCAATTGTACAGTGGTCAACCTCCAGGTGGAACATAGAGGTTTCCTGGAGTTACAACTGTTCTCCAGGTTACAGAGATCCGTTCCCCTGAAGGAAATGGCTGCTTTAGATGACATTATACCTCGCTGAGGTCCCGTTCTTTACAAACCCTGTCCTCCCCAGGTTCCACCCTCAAATCTCCAGTAATTTCCCAACCCAGAGTTGGCAACCTCGGGTACAAGAAGGGTCTTGGATTCAAATTTTCTGAGATCCAGGTTCAAACCCTGTTATGAAGCTCACTGGGTGACCTTGGTCCTCTGATTTCCTCTCAGCCTAACCTACCTCATAGGATCGTTGTGAGAGTGAGAAGGAAGAATTATATCTTATGCCCTTGGGGCATCTTATACTTCTTGGGGAAAGGGTGAGATTGAGAGAGTCAGCGTGCATCCAAATTAGCACAGATTGACCACAAAGAATGAGTCCAGTACAAGTGGTGGGCATTTACAAAGTAATCCTAAACAGCTACACCCTTGTAAACCCATTGACATGACCATAGAAAAGTGTAACTGTGCTTAGAACTGCACTGTTAGGAGCTAGCTTTTAGTACTCCTTCCTCCTTTGAAAGCACAGCTCAAAAGCAAAACAGAGCAACATGAAATATTTTAGGGAGCTTATATTCTAAAAATCTTGTTCTCTAAGGTGCCACTAGACTCAAATCCAGGATTATTCAAGTGTCTCCCCCACATCCTTCACACGTTTAGAGGGTGTGTTAATAGGGCCTGCCTACATTCCAGAGATCACTATTTCACTCCTAGGGCATCTCCTTCACCCCCCAATTTACTTTTTATAGTGGAGAGAACAGCTCTTTGCCTCAGCCGCCAGAGAATGAGAGAGCCTGGCTCATTTCTTAACCCCGCCCCAGATCTGTGTGTGGGACACCAATGCATTCCAATGCTGTCATTCTTTTTAAATAGGACTTTTTTGTTTTGCTTTGCTCCCTGGTCGACAGATGGATCTCCCACAAACCCATTGTTTCCAGGGACAAGCCGCCTCCCCCCTCTAAACATTAGGAGCTCAACTCAGGCCCCCCTGCTGCCTTTTCTCCTCTTTGGGGAGTGATTAATAGTCTGGTGTGGGGGCAAAGGCAGTTTCTTATCTCTGCAACACCATGACACCTCTTTAAAAACAACAACAACAACCTTGCATCTCCCCCCCCCCCAAGGATGCAATCCATCTCCATCCAGAGCAATGTTGCTCACTGCCTTCGCTTGCATCCTAAATTTCATTTCAGGTGGGTAGCCATGTTGGTCTTGCAGTAGAGAGCAAGATTCGGGTCCAGTAGCCCCTAAAAGATCAACTAGATTTCCAGGGTGGGAGCTGTCTTGCTACCCTAAATTTAGAGAGCAAAGCAGTTACATCACCACCACCCTTCAGCTGGGGAAGAAAAAAACAAGGAGGGGAAAGTGCTTCCATCTCTTCGTCAGTAGCATCCCCATTCTCACAGCCAGGACTGGGGGGGGGGGGTGTTCAACTCATTCCTTTCCCTTCTCTCTTCTCCCCCCTCCCCAAGTCTCAAAGGGAAGCAGCCCCCTTCTCCTTCCCACTCCCCTTCGAGGAGGAGGAGGAGGAGGAGAAGGCCGCCCAAGCCACGGTGGAGTGAATGCGTTGTCATGGCAACTGGCAGAGGCAGGCAGCAGGCCGGCCCCAGCTCGGCTCGGCTCAGTGTGTGTGGGTGAGCCGAGTGAGCAAAGCGAGCGCGAGAGAAGCGAGGAGTTGCCGGAGCTGCAGGGGGAGAAGAGGCAGAGGAGAGTTAAAGTAGAGTCGGACTGGGAAGGGAGGGGATCCACCCGGGAAGGGAAGGGGTGCGGACGGGCTTCAGGATGATGGAGGACGGATTCTCCAGTTACAGCAGCCTCTATGACACCTCCTCTCTCCTGCAGTTCTGCAATGGTAAGGAGAGAAGAGTCGCCCCCCCGCCGCCACCGCTGCTGTGGATGGGCAGGGGATGAAGGGGGAGACCCTCAAGCCCCTGGCCGCTGAGGCGCCTTGCAAGCCGGTGGCTGTCTGGCGAGGAAGGTGGGCGGCGTAGAGCCCGAGTGAGGAGGCAAAGCCTTACTCCTCAGTTATGCTGCCAGGGTGGAAGCAGCGCGGAGGCTTCGGCCAGGCAGGGCCTTCTGCAGGCTGCTCCAGTGA
Organism: Eublepharis macularius; assembly: GCF_028583425.1. NCBI lineage: Eukaryota > Metazoa > Chordata > Lepidosauria > Squamata > Eublepharidae > Eublepharis > Eublepharis macularius. Next base: position 24,902,594 of record NC_072791.1, on the reverse strand, counting down.
AGGCTCTCGGCCATGGAGGCTGGGGAAGGGTGGGGGGACTCCGCTCCACCATTCCCCTTTGGCTGACAGCAAGGCAGGGGGAAGGAAAACACCACATTTTGCTGTTCTGGCGACGTGCGTGTGAGCTTAGCCGAGAGCTAATGCGCGCCGCTGTGGAGAACTTTTCTCCCCCTGCCTCTGGTTTACAGGAATGCACCGACGTGTGTGTAATAAAAGGTTCATTCTGTACAGAGAGTGGAAAGGAAAGTGGAAGGGGGCTCCGCTCGTGTCTGGAGGGTGCGAAGCAGTTTTCTGGTTTTGGGTTGAAGTGCAGAGATCCCCCACTTTGTTGTTGCTCACAGGCTGGGTTTAAAAAAATTTTTTTTTTATAGGCTTGGGGTTTTGAACGAGTGGGAAAAGGGAAACCTTGGCAGTTTCTTAGGAATGTGGATATGTTAGCAGTGTTTTTTTTTAAAATGACTATTTGTTGTTTTGTGTAGGTCTGTTGATGTTTCTGACACAGCAGAGTGGAAGAGTGGTGGTTTCTTGGGAGGGTGTTTGCAAAGTAAACAAAAAAATCCCTTGAAATGGGGTGAAAAAGCCTTTTTTCTGGCTGTTCTCTTCAGGATTTTGGTTAAATCACATGATGTGTTTGGATGGCTGTGTGGCTTAATGATGCTTAATCAGCAGTAAAGTTTTATAATAAAAGTTAAGGCAGGGAGGGTTGCTTCTGTAACAAGGATTAATATTGGTTACCTCGATATATAGTGATGTGTCCTAAGAGTGTGTGATGCCAGTTGGGCAACATAAAGGAGATTTTTATAAAAGGAAACTTTAAGAAAATTATATCTGGTCTAATAAAATTTCAATTTTCTAATACTGATCTTGAGAGTATTGGATTTATCTTTTGCTTGATATAATTATTCTGCCTGTAAATTGTACCATGTACCTCAAAACTTTTAATGCAGTGTGGCCAAGCTCTTATCCTTAGATGCAGTCTAACTGCCTCTGTCATGTGTGAAATGCTGTGTTTGTGTTCTACATTATTAGATTTCTGAATTTTGCATTAAATTAGAAAACAGGGAAGTAGCTGTTCTATCTCAGAGACAAAAGATGGAGTTCTATCAATCAATGTTTATATTGGAGGCAAGACCGCTCTCTGTGTAATATATACTAGCTCTGTTGCTGAACAGAATTTCTGGAGTACATCCCTTTTTAACATTATTGATGGTGATATATTACCAGGAGTAATGGTTGTGGATCAAACTGTCTCCTTTTCTACAAGATTTGTAGGCATTTTGCAATGATAATAGCAGACTTAGTGAAGCACATTAGCTAATGAGTGTTTCTGATGTATCATTCTTCATGTCTGTTACTTTCTTTGCTCATGGACAGCTGGAGTAGCTCTATTCACGCACGCCCTTCTCACGTGTGTTTGGTTTCAACAGGATTAGCTTGCTTGATAAGATGTTGTAGAACTGGACCCGCAGTTAACTGCCCAGAGGAGATCAGATAATGGAGATGTACAGTTTCTGGCCCATGAGGAAACAAATTAAGGAGAACATGTAACAGAGCTAGTTTTGAAAGAGAGAAGGTTGCTTGACAGCCATGTAGAAACTTTTGGAATGTGTTGTAAAGTGAAAGAAGGAAAGACGATATGAATGGAGACCAGATTAAGACATTTTTTTGGAAATTGAAGAGGAAACAGATTTGACTGGAGGTTCTGTGAAGAATGAAAACATTTTAAGCAATTTATTTAGCTGGAGGAGGAAAATAAATGAAAGTGTACCAGGATAAACAGGATGGACAGGGCTATAGCTGTCAGCGTTTATGATGGTGGTGAAAAAAGAACGTACCTCACTATTAATCTTGAGCAGGTTCATCTCTACCTCAAGCAGTTTTCTGGAGATACGGCATATAAATTTTTAAAATAAATTCTCTGTAGTACCAAGATAAGGAAGCAAAGAGAGCAATACGTATTGTGGGAATGTGCTTTAATAGCAAGGACTAATGGCAAAGGAAGGAATAAATTGTTTCAAGCTTTGGGGCATTCAACAATTTTCTTGCATGCTCCAGTGGCACAAGCTTGTGGTCTTAATAATATTTGTGTGGCCTATTCTAAGGAGATTAACACACACACACCCAAATATTGCAGACCTGTCTGTCAACTTTTCTTAAATACTTCATTAATGGAAGACTGTTACTTTTTTTTAAAAAAAAGCCCTGTAATCTGGAGATTCCTGGGGGTATGAATCAGAAGTCCCAGATTCTTTTTCTGCTTCTTCTGTTAACCTTGCTTTACAGGTTTTCATTTGTCACTTAAGCAATAATTGTTTGCTGTAGTTTGTGTAACACTACAGCAGTGTTACACATGTTTTTATCCCACTCTTCCTCCCAAGGACCACAGGGCAAGATACAGCATTCTCCCATACATCACTATCTCCAAACCAACCCTGAGAAACAGGCTAAGCTGGCAGTAGTTAATCCAAGGTCACCCAGTGAGCTTCCTGATAGAGTGGGAATTGGAACCCAGGTCTTAGTTCCAAGTCCAATGTTTTAACCACTATACCATTCAGTCTCTCAGCCATCAACATTCTTTTGGCAGATGAAAAAAAATAATTGACATTGCAATATTCAGAATGATGGATTGGTTTGTAGGATTATTGGTGGAAGAAAGAGAAAAGGACTGAACCAAAAAGCATATTTTATTGGAGTGAACCTCATTATTGGGGCTTGGCAATGTTGGTTTTCTGTTGGCATCAACTCACAGCTATCCACCAGAATCAGTACTACTTGGCATTATCAATGGTAGGGCATAACAAGATGACTTCTGTATGTGAAGATATATATTTTTTAATATTGTGGATTTAATATTGTGGATTTCTCACAGTCCACAATCTCTGGTACATGATTCCTCTGCTGGGTTTCTTCCTATCCGTATTATACTACAAAAAATTTACTTGCATGTTGTAGGTGCCTGCCAGTTTACTGCTGTTCTAGTTTAGTCCTTTTGGCACTATGAGGATCTGTTTGAAACTGTCCATCTGTTCTGTTCCCTGCACAGTTTATTCTAACTGGTGACAGGTCTCTGGTATCCTTTTCCTGTCTCTTTGGAGCAATATATTTGGGATGCTGGTATTCCTGCCTGGAAATATGTATAATCTTTTAATAAGAGGTTTTATCTTATCAACTTTTAAATAGTCTGCTGGGTTTGTGGCTAGTTTTTATGCTACTTATGTCTGATGGCTTGTTTTTATAATGGGGTTTTTAATTGTAAGCTGCCCTGAGCTGGATCCTGAAGAGGTGGCATAGAAGAATTCTAAATAAACAGTATTTGGCCTCTTTCTATTCCAGTTTCTGTCTAATTTCCAAGAACAACAAGGCTAGCAAAGGTGTATCAACCAAAACAGTAAAGATGCCACATCATCAAAATGGAATAAAACAACCATCAAAATGGAATAAAACAATTTCATATATAAATGAGGTGTGAAGGAATCCTATGTAGCACATGGAAATCATCTGGTAGGGTTGCCAGGTCCCTATACCCTCCTGGTGGGAGCGGGGGGCCTGGCACTTACCTTGTGTTGCTCGCGTGGTCGTTCTTCCAGAAGTAACATCATGCTACCCTTGGGAGAGCTCTCGCGCTCTGCACAGGGCTGATTTGGCCCGTTTGGGGCCCAAATCACACCCAAACGAAGTGCAGGAATGCTCCTGCAGCCAGCGTAATGACATAACTTCCGGAAGTGACGTCATCCCCCCCCCCCCCGAGTGCATGCACCTGGTGGATCGGTGGGCATCTTCTGGCATTTGGTGGGCCTTGGTGGTTCCTGCCCTTAAATGCTTCTTTAAACATTTGTAACTATTAAGCTGGATGTTAGTGTCATATTGAGGAGTCAGTTGGTGGTCTATAATAACCTCTGATGTACCAAGCTATAGAATACTTTGGTGTAATGCCTCCTTGTGCCCTTAGCCACACACCTCATGACAGACCATGTAACTGCATTGTTCTTGACCGGGTGAGGAATACCGCTTCTACTACAGCGTAAAGAAATTCTAGAACTCAGCAATACTTAATCTTCAGTATGAGTTCATGCTGAGAGAGAAGGGAGGGTGCTTACAATTATAAATAATTATATTCATTGAAATAAGGTGGAGAGGAAAACAGAAGGGGGGGAAAACAGAATAACCTGAAGTACCTAATTTCTGACAGAGATAAGTATGCACAGGATTGCAGCTTTTCCCTTAGGATGAATCCCATTGGCTTCATTACTTCTGAGATAATATGCAGAGGATCAGATTATGAGCAACTCCCACATTCTAAATAGAAGGGATACTTAACAGTAGTATGCAAAGAGACTCCAAAATTGGGATACTCGAAAGTAGCAAATAAAACAAGCCAGTTACTAAAAGGGTAGCATTTCCTTGTGTCTTCCAGCAAAGCATAATGGTTCCCCCCCACCCCCACTCAGCAGTTTTGATCCCACATATGCTACTCTGAGCTCCTGAAGAAATGAAGTGAACAGAATGAAGATATGATGTGCTGCAAAATGGATAGTGGGGGGTGCAGACTAAACCATTAATGCACACTAACTGGTCAAGGCTTGAGCAACTTCCAGGCCTCTTACTCTCCCTTGTGCTGCCTTTGTGATATCAGAGAGTTTTTTTTAAAAAAAACCAAACCCTTTAGTTACAGATATAAGGCTTACTGAATGGTCCTGTCTCTCCTGCCCCCAAGATGCATCTCTCCCCTGAGCTCTGGTCTCCTATTTGTCTTCTTCTCTTTGGGCCCACAGACAATTGTATTTTTCTTTCTGGCCTACATTCTTTCATGGGAAGAAAGAGGAAGCTATCTATTATCATTGCCTGTCGAACTTTGTCAAACTTGTTTTGTTTTGGTTAGAAACTTTTCACTGTCAAGAACCATAAATAGTGCATCTGCTATAGATGCGGAATGTGAGTACTTTATGGCTTGTTGCTTCTGGTGGAGGTGGGGGGGACCAAGCATGTGTTTAACTCTAATTGAAATCAATAGAATCTTAAAATAATTGACATTTATGTCCTTTGACATTTGTGGATATTTTTGCATATTCTATTTAAACTCATTATATGCAGAGAGGCAATTTTGGGGTCTTTATCAAAAAGGTCTTTAGTTTTTTTTATAACAGATGTGGGATACAGAATAGAAGGGAGGGGGAAGAAAAATGCATATATTTATAAATATAACACATTGCACCGTTTTTTGTGTTAAATGAACAAGTGGAGTTTCTTTGGAAACCAGATTCTTAACCATTTTTTTACAGTTATTGGAATGTATCCCTGCTTTTCAAAGCTCTGCGCATAAATTCAAGAACCCAAAAGCAGAGCTGAAATGAGAAATATCGCTGGGCAGGGTACTCTGCAGAACAGTAAAAAATGTGGTCTGGTTGCAGTACAGTATTGTGTATTGGATTAATTTAAAGGATAGTTTCCTAGACCTTTAGCAAGTAGAGCAGTAGCGAGGTTATTTTTGTAGACCTAGACCATTTTGTAATTGATCAGAGAAAACATTTTGCATAGTGTTTCATAGAACATTGATTTTTTAAAAAAAACACTTTGAGGATAGTTGGCTTTAAAACGTTTGGGAAAGTTGTCTTTTAAAAGTTTAAACTCTTTCCCATAGGCCAGACATGTTGTACAATTTGCGGCTGCAGCTCATGGTGATACCTGAAACCACCCTCCCTGTTCCATGTCAGCAGAACTTGGAGGTATGCGATGAAGTTGGCAGGGTAATAGATTCAGAATGGACAAAAGAAAATAGTGCTTAACTCGGTGAACCATTATATTGTGGAATTCACTGCCAGTGGATATAATTATGGTTGCTATGGATGGCTGTCAAAGGGGATTAGACAGATTCATGAAGAATAGATCTATCAGTGGCTATTTGCCACTGATAGACCTATATGACGACTAAGGGTACTTACATGTTCAGGTGCAGTTTACTGCTGAATATCAGTTGTTGTTGAGGGGGGACAACGTGGGGGAATCTTTGGCTCCAGGCCTCCTGCTTGTGGTCCTTCTGGACACTGTGAGAAATAGGATGCTGGACTAGATGAACTGTTGCTCTGATCAAGTTGGGCTCTTCTTAAAAAGAAGTTTTAGGGAATGATGGGAAAGCCTGTAGTGTGTAGCTGTCTTAAAATGAAGAAGAGAAGATATAAATGTGACAGGGATGCTTGGTGCCACAATACAAAACAATAAAATCTCATGGCTGATGATGCCTGCTTGAACCTTCTGAGGGAAGGGATTGTGTTTGCTCAGGAAGAGGTAAAAGTACTCTGCATATGCTCACAGGTAGAGATGGGTACGAACCAAAATACGAACCAAAATTCGAACCAGGGTGGTTTGTGGTTTGTGAACCAGCGGTTCATTAGATCCCATTTCTGATGAACCACCATGAACTTTAGGCTGGTTCGTTTGGTTCGTTTTTCAGGTCATCACTGCAGACAGCCTAGTGCCGATCAATCAATTTCCTAGGCAACAGGGAACAGGCAACAGACTTCCTGCAGACCTTCTGCTGACCTGGAAGTGGTAATTTGCTGGCCTGGAAGTGACATTTTCACAAATCAAAATGAACCGATTTGTGAACCAGGGCAGGTTCATGAAACGTGATGAACCATGAACCGCATGGTTCATTTTTTTTCTGGTTCATGCCCATCTCTACTCTCAGGTACTCTTGACTATATTATTTTAATATTATAAAGCTCTAGCATTGAGAATAGGGATTGGGGATGCCTCACCTTGACTCATTAGAGCTGGCCCTGCCAACCAGCTATAGTTGATCACCTGTGTATCATGGGGAGCCAGGCATTTGATAAACCTGTTTTTGCTACCAGTCTGGGACTTCATAGCTGGGGCTTCTGTCTGGCCAGACTGCATGGCTGGTGAGCTACACTGAGTTGGTGAGTCACAAGTTGTACAGGCCAGCTGTGGGCAAAAAAGTTGCATTTAGCACATGGTTATTTCTATAAGATTAATATGCAGTGAAATCCATCATGTTTGCTTTTAAATATAGAAAAATGAGACTGTTTAGCTGGAAGGTGCTGTTCCAACTCATTTCCTACACATTGACTGCATTCTGTTCAGAGTTCATTGTAGCTTTATAAAAAACAAATATGTTCTTCTCTGTTAATAATAACACATCCAAATATGGGGGATTTTTTGCACAGAAGTTAGTCTCCACTAGGGAGCCTGGAGTCGAAGCTTGTAGCATGTACAGGAAATCAGTATTTCAGTTATGAATAAAACAACATTCAGAATTGTAAATTAAAGCATCAGATCCTCACTAGGAAGTCACATTTTTGTCTGATCTTCAATGAGTTATTTAAATATTAATCACTTAATTATGCTGAGAACTAGAAAATATACCACATCTTCCTTTCCAAATAATAAGTAGTAATCACCAAAGCTGTATATTTTACCCTTTTTTACTTTTAAACTCACTAGAGGTTAGCTTGACATTGTCAGTATTTCTCAAGCGTGTCGTATGGGCTGGAGCACTCACAAGCCAGGAGTCAATATCTTGCATGTCTTGGTGGTAGTAGGTCTTTAAATAACCAAGGTTCAAGGTTGCACACAAATACAGAGAACAAAGCTGCTGTAGCATTGTGGTTAAGTGGTTGGACTGCAAATCAACACTCTGCTGGTTCAAATCCCAGTACTACCATGAGCTTAGCAGGTGGCCTTGGGTGCCACTCCTCTCAGCCCCAGCTCCCCAGCTGTATTGTGAGGATAATAATAATACTGATGTTATTCACTGCTCTGAGTAGGGCACTAATCTGTCTAGAAGAGTAGTATATAAACACAGTTTATTATTATAGAGCAGAAACATTTAACTAAGTGAAAAAATTAAGGTTTACTGCTGTTATTGAGAGTCTCTCTACACAAGACATCTTACACAGGGACGTTCAAGTGACTTGCTTTCTATGTGGTTTTGTATTCAAGTGTACTCTGTCTCCTTAGCAGTGCATGTGTCTCCACAATGGGAGAACCAGTGTAAGATCTTTCACTTGAGCATCACCATGTAAGATGTCTTATGTAGAGAGTCTGAGAATTGTTAGTTTATATGGCCTCAGTGAGTTCCCTAAAGCAGAGTTCAGGCTATGGATAAAGGAGAGACTAGAATAGGATGTGTCAGGTAGCCATATTATGGAACTTGAAGAATTAAAAGTTAAATGTGCATATAATATACAATACAATTTTCAGCTGGGATCCAGTGCAAAATTCTCACTTGTTGCTAGGGCTCATGTGCAGATGGAAATGCAGGAGAGAGATGGTAGTATCTGCTTGTGCTAAGTTGAACTTACTGTATCTCCACTTGTGTTTCTGCTTGCACAAGACCTTTGCAGCTGGTTTCTGGGCACTGTAATACGTAGGGAGCAAAGCACTAGGTGTTGCACAAGTAGTATGGCACTAGGTCTGTTTATGTTTCCTCTTGCATATCATTGGATCCAAGTCAGTGTGTATGTGTAGCCCTTTATTTTGCTTTTTAGATAAAGCAAGGAATGATAATATATTACCATGTCTTCGCTAAATTACTTATTTGGGAGGTAATTAACAGAGGTTGTCCACACTACATTACTTTCAATGACTGAAATCTGGCATGGGCCACCATCTTCTTGTTTTCTCTAGAGATGTATAATTATTGAGTAAATAAAGGGCTGCTTACAGATGGATGTGGAAATGTACCCCTGCCACCGAAGCAACTGGTGAAGCGGGAATTGATGGGAATGGCATCCACAAACCCTATTCCCCATACCACTTGCTCTGCAGCAGCCTCCCAGTTCTTCTTGTTGTGCCTGTGTATTGTGCAGCACCCCCCCCCCCCAAAACTCTTCTTTAAATCCTTTTTCGGTGATTATTCCTTTCTTTTTCCTCAGCTTCAAAAAGCACAAAGGGGACAGGAATGCAAAGTTAAGCTCTGCCTTTTTGTAGGTGGAGTTTATCATGAATCCTCTCCCCTCTGCGCAGTCCCCTTTTCACATTGCAGAAAATGAGGTTTATATTTTCTCTTAAAATAAAGAGAGAAAAGAGGAACAAAATGGGAGCCAGATGAGATGTGCCCAGATTGGGCATGATGTTGTCTAGATGGTCCACTTCAGTATCTATGCTTCCAGCTCTCCATATGGAGAAAAATTTCCATTTGGAAGCAGCCATGCAATGGAAATGTTTGCTGACTGTCTCATATTCTTTAGATATAGTATCTGAAGAAGCAAGCTGTGACTCCCAAAAGCTCATATCCTAGCACAAATTTTGTTAGTCTTATAGGTGCTACAGTTCTCTTGCTCTTTTCCTATTCTATAATTTGGAAATGGGCTGGTGTGTTTTATTTGGATAAATTGTGGAAGACAGTCACAGTTTATCTCTTGTTTTCTTGCATCATAATTGCCGAAAAGTGCCGTCAAATTGCAGCCAACTTATGGTGGCCCCTCCATGGGTTTGCAAGACAAGAGACATTCAGAGGTGCTTTATTTATTTTATTTATTTATTATTTCGATTTATAGACTGCCCATCCTTTGCCATTGCCTGCCTCTACTTAGCAAGCCTGGTCTTCCTTGGTGGCCTCCCTTCCCAAGTACTAACCAGGGCCATTGCTACTTCACTTCCAAGAGCTGACGAGATCGGGCTAGTCTGGGCCATCCAAGTCAGAGCAACATTATACATGTTTTGACAAGGTTTATGCATACTGAATTATATATAGGAATCATTGGATCCTCTAGTTTTGCTGTGTTGTGCGGTTCCATTATGAAGATGGATCTGTGCTGATGGAGAAACTGAGAAGTTGGCCATGAAAGAAGATCTTCAGGGATGTCTGCTGCATGCCAGCCGTGATGTAGATTTTCTGGAAAAAATGAGATTCAGACATTTTTCCAGAAAACTTTCCAGTGCCCTAAATAAAACATGATCTAATTTTGTGTGTTTATTTTGATGTATATTTAGTTTTAAAAAATTAAATTATATCATGTTAAACTTATGTCCCACTAGCAACAAATACTCGAACTAAAATATTGCATACTGAAAATCCTTTAAACCTGTAAAAAACAATAATATACCTATAAACCAATATCAACATCACAATTTACAAAAAGGCCTTTCTAAAAAGTACAGCTATACAGTCTGCAGAAGGACAGGAGCTTGCGGGGAGGAGGTTGCTGTCTTCTTCTGGCGTGTTGTTCTACCAGTTAGGAACCACAGTTGAAAAAGCCCAAGCATGGACTGGGACAGATCTTGCTTGTCTTATCGAGGCTGTCTTCACATGACCCTGTTCAAGTGAATGGAGGTGATGCAGCAGCAGAGAATAGCAGAAGAGGTGGTCCTGTGAACCTGTCGGGCTTTATAAGTAAAACCCAACAAACAAGAATTGAGCCTGGAAACTATTTGGCAACCAATTAAGTGATTGCAAAATTGGTATAATACGATCATTTTGCCTTCCGTCTGGCAATAATTTTGCTGTGGCATTTAGTGCAAGTTTATGATTTGGCTTCAAGGGCAGTCCCATGAAGAGTGTATTAGAATAGTCTAGTCTTGAGGTTACTGTAGCGTAAATCCAATTAGACAGAATGATTTGGTCAAGGTGGGGAGCCAAACTCCTTACCAGATGAAATGGAGGGAGGCTTTTTTTTTTGCAGCTGAAATACAAAGTAGTTACTAAAATGGAGTTGAGTTCTTTCTTATTTAATGCCCATTACAACTTACCCTTGTGTGTGGCCTTGATACATGGCATTTCTCCTCTTCTATGAGTGGTGTGCTTCCAGATGCCATACAGGCACAACCCAAATTTCATGTGACTGCTTTCCATCACACCCTAAATGTGAGGAGACCTGAATGTGGTTGTGAAGCCCCACTATATTTTGTGAGGGTTTACCAAAATGAAAAGAAGAAACACAGGCAGGAATTGGAGAGCACCCCTTGAAAAAAGACTAGGCACTACTTGTCAGGGTCCAGGGATGCTTTAGACTGTTCCTGTATTGAGTAGGGGATTGGACTAGATTGTCTGTAAGGCCCTTTCCAGTTCTATGATTCTTTTATTCTAAGGGGCTTTACTCATTCCATTCCTGTATGTCTAACAACTTGCAATGATTAACCACTGACTTTGAGTGCTGCAATGCAGCATCTTGCCATGAAAAAGTGGGCCTTGTGGTCATCTGTATGCATTGTCTATTGGATGTCCCATTCTGTTGATTGTATTGACTTACTCTGTGTAATCCGCCTTGAGTCCCAGTGGAAAAGACAGGCCATAAATAAATAAATAGGCTCCTTTGTGCTGGTCTGTCTGCACTGCTGTTTGAGCGATGTAGTCTTGACCCTCGGTTTTCGCATTCTTAAATTAATTGTTTGAAATCTGATCCGCCCCAAAACGCTGTCAATTTCACCTGGTTTTCCATTGTCATTCTTTAATGCAAATTTTTAAAAAATCTATTCAGAACATTTTTTAAAAAAAGTTGTTCTGAAAGTTTTCTCTATTGCCCTTTCTGCAGTTTGAATAGAATTGGCAGATGTTGTTTCTTAAATACTTTTCTATGAAAGCCTTGATCTGGATCTCTGCTATGGACTAACAGAGATTATCTGTAATGTGCATTTTCTTCATTAGTATCCTATTTCTGACCCATCCTTCATGCCTTAACTCTGTGCAGCGGAAAGATGCTTTAAAACTGGGATGTGGTGTGGAGGGGATGGATTAATCACTTTGCTTAGACTTGAAGACTGCCACGAGGAATCATTCCAGTGTATGAGATCATGGATTAATTAGTGGAGAAATAAAAGGAGCAGCATGATGAACGTTGCCACTTATTCAGAGCACTCCTAGGGAACATACGGGCCTCAGCGATGAGCTAAATGTTAAGAGCGTTTGCTTTCAGTCAGTAACACAAAAGCCAAGAAAGACCCATTTCCCTTTATCCCAGGGTACATCTGCATCACTGACCATTTAGACGAGGACAGGCCAGGATGAATTCTTGGCAGCCTTACGTGGAACTTCTCCCAAGTGGGATCACCAACCCCCACCCCCTGCTGAGCACTGAATATACCTGCAACCTTTTCAAAGGCACTTGATAACTTATTTCTTGCTAGGTATGGTGATTGGTTGTGACCTTTAATAAATACATTTTATAGATAAAATAAAAAGTGATCAGGAAAAAAAATTGTATTTGATCATGGGGAAATCCTTATGAATAGTCTGGGTTGAAGAAGATTTTGGTGGCTGTAAAGGAGCTATAGAGCTGAAGTGTAGGGATGATTTCAAGCAGAGGTGATAGGGAGGGTGTGCTGAAGCCTTCTATCTGTCCACTCCCAACCCCTCCCTTTTGGCATCCCTTCCCCAGCTGTTTTGTTTCACTCCTTAGGCAGGCTTATTGTTCAAGGACGAAAGCCAAGCTGATAGGAGACGGTACCAGTCCGCCCAGTGCAGGGTTCCTCAGGACATTGTCAGGGGTTCTGTGAAAAATTGTGGAATAAATAAATATTTTTTTTTAAATACTGTGAAAAATTCCAAATATCCCTTGGAATATCGCAGTTATTAATGTTTTGTAAGCACGCGCTCTCTTGCGCACGCTCTCACTCCCTCGCACACACTGCAGCTTTTTACATATCAATTTTATTGACAATAATGCAGCAGTAATTGAATAGCGCTCCCCGCCGTTACCTTTTTCCGGCCTGTGAACTTTTTTCATTGTGAGGGGTGCCTCATGATTTGAAAAATTAATTTAGCAGTTCCTTCATAGAAAAAAGTTTGGGAAACTCCGATCTATTGTCTTGATTGAATACAGTCCTGCATGGAATGTATTGCTGTTCAGGAGTCGGACAGCAAGGCATGTAACTAAGGCATGTCCAAGAGATTCCAAACATAGGGCAGGGGGTTGGTTGGTTGTGGGTGGAAATAGTGCTCCTGGTTTTAGATGCTTTTTGTGAATGAAGCCGAAGTCATGGATCTAGGAGTATCCTCAAGTTGTGAATCCTGTTCTTTAGGGGAAAGTGTGACCCTATCCATAACTGGCTGCTTGCCAACTCCTGCATCCACCCACTCGGCCTTACCTATTTTCATTTTATTATGGCATCATTCAGCCCATTACTGACTCCAGGCACGGGTGCTACTGCAGAACAAGAATTTGAGAAGGAGAGAGGAGTGGATGTCATCAGTATACGGGTGGCTTTAAATTTCAGATCCTGGGGAGGCCTCTCCCAAAGGCTTTATGTAGATGTTGAACAGCATGGGTGTGGGGGGGGGGTGAGATAGAATCTTGCTCAACACCCCACAGTGTCATTCCCATGTTTTGGAACGATACCCCAGCACCATCTTCTGGAACTGGCTCCTTAGGTAGGAGGAGAATTACTACAAAATAGTGCCTCCACCCCTTTTTGATGGCATGCTGCAACTTAAATTCCTGGGTTCTGAAACTTTATAGGTATAAATGTCCAGATTCACTGGGGAGGGGGACTTCAGGGGGAGTGTCAGCAGAAACCCTAAAACCAGCTACTGTGTGAGCATCTTGCATAGTTTCTTGAACTTGCTGGCAAGGATTAGCTTTTAAATCTACATTTAAAGGGGGGATGGCAGTAACTCATTTCTTTAGGGGGGGTTGGGGGTGGCAGCTCAGAAGTCAAGCCATATATTTCCCCCGTTTTTTCTCTTCAACCTTCCCAGAGCAGATCAACAATCCTCTAATTGCTATAATCAAGATTGTGAGGGGAAAAGGCTGTTGTACCAAACCACTCACTGTAAGTGGACTACCCTATGATTACAACGCTATCTGATGGACTCCCCCCAACCCAAATTATTGTTTCTCACTTGTTAGTGGCTTTTTGGTATTTTCACTATTTTGAAGCTGTGTTACTCTCTGCCTGGAGATTCAAGTGAAGGTTAAGTGCCATATCTGAGGTGGATCAAAAAGAGTCTAATAATTTCACAAGATGTTTTGTTGTGTGATGTGATGAGGAAAAGATAATAAAGTATAGCACTGGTGGTTTTGTTCCTCTGCCAAGATGCAAATTACGTTTTTGAAATATTCAGAACATGGGGATAGAAGTGTTTAAAGTTCTATCAGATTTAGCAGAGCGCTTGTACTATTGAATTTGTTGTGGGGTTGTCTGTCCAGTGTACTAATTCACATTACTTCCAGGTGAGTGGAAGCACAAAATTATTTGAACACCATGGACCTTGCATCTGTAGACATGCAGCTGCCAAGGTGCCTGCTAATCTTAATTTTGAGATTAATACGTTGCATCACTACAACAAGTTACTACCGAGCACAACAGTGGCTTCACAAAATCAATTCCTTTGGGCTGCCAGCTTTCCCCCACATCTCATTTCAATAGAGTCCTGCTTCCATGTAAGGTCCTCCTCATAACTAATTGCATCTCAAATCAAATGGAACATTTCTACTCATAGTTTCTTGCCTTCCTTTCTCCTCTTTCTGCACCCCAAAATGTGGAGGGGTGGTGGCGGCATTTTGGCTTGAAGGAAGGAGGTGAGAAAGTCAAGCTCAGTGGGTGGAAATCTTCCCTTCGTGGAAATGCTCTTGTTGGATTCGATTCTGTATTTAGTTAGTTCAGATATTAACAAGCTTGCTTTCTGTCCTAAAAACCTTGAGAATTTTTAGAAGCTCCTGAAACAAGTGCGTTGTTAACTGAACAGCAGTCGTCCACACAGTGCCACTACTGATAATGTCTTCTCAGCAGTAAACTTGCTATACTTAATCCCATGACCAGACATCCTAAATTGATGCTTTGCCGGCGTGTGTGTGTGGGATCCTGTCGAATACTCAATTTTGAACAAAGTTTTTTCTGCTGTAATAGAATCACTTCCCTTTTGTCATGACATACATGATGTAGTGCGTATGGGAACATATGAAGCAGCTGTATACCATTTAGCCCAGTATTCTCTGTTCTGACCGGCAGCCATTTTCCTGGGTATCAGATAGCAGGGCCTGTCCAGGAAGGACTGTTTCTTGTGTTCTGTTGGAGATGCCAGGAATTGAGTATGGAATCTTTTGCATGCCAAGCTTGTACTCTGCCATCAAGCTACAGCCCCTGATCCTGAAAAGGCAGCTGCCTAGCAGAGGATGGGTTCCTTTTGCCAGACATTGTCGGACAAGAGAGGATGTTATCAGAAAAGGCAAATTTTCCTTCTGGATTATGTGTTGTAACATAACTTCAGACATCTGCATAAAGATGTTGACTGGAAAAATGATGAAAGATCATCAGTCAGAGAATACAGTAACGCCTCCTTTAATATTCCTGAAAACCATGTTAAAGGGGCTATGATTCAGTGGTAGAGCATTTGCTTAGTATGCAGAAGGTCCCAGGTAGTAGGTGAGGCGACAGACTTCCACCTGAGACCTTGAAAAGCTGCTGCTAGTCTGAGTGTAGAGTACTGATCTTGATGGACCGAAAGAACTGATTCAGTATACAGCTGCTTCATTTGGAGCGCCAAGTGAAAAAAGCTCTGTGCTATTGGTAACACCAATTCTAATGGAGATGTGTTCACATTATCACCATTTCTGATATTAGGACGGTATCTGAGACAGCCCCTGGAACAGATGGCAACCATTGGCTAACTGTACCCATTCGGTTCCTGTACTAAAACGTTCTGGGAAGCCTCCCTGGGTCATGTTCCACATCAAGGCTTCCACCTGGTTGTCACCCGTCCAGCCCCTACAGAGGCCGTCCTATCCAGCCATGCAGGTCTTCTACAGATCTATGGCGCCACTTTGAGCCTTTACTTTTGACTGGCCCGATCATGCCCCAGAGGTATTGCCCAGCCCCCTCACCCACATTTTGTTAACAAAAAATTACATCCAGGATGAAGAGAGTTATAACAAAGTGATTGTATAGGAAGTATTGTGTGTAATGTGCCGTCAAGTTGTAGCTGACTTTTGGCAACCTTATAGGGTTTTCAAGGCAAGAGACAAAGAGAGGTGGTTTGCTGTTGCCTGCCTCAGTTTGCTTTTGTTTTTATCTATAGTTTGTTGGGCCCAATTGTTCTTCTCCCAGTACTCTAAATCTTTAATCCAAAAACTGATGATAGAAAAAAGGTCTTTATGCCTTTCAGCATATTTACAGTATAAAATGTTGTCTTTCAAAAAAAAATTAGATGACAGCGCTTCTGCCGCAAGCAGCATGGAGGTGACAGACCGCATTGCTTCACTGGAGCAGCGTGTCCAGTTGCAGGAAGATGACATCCAGCTGCTCAAGTCGGCTCTGGCAGACGTGGTGAGGCGCCTGAATATTACTGAGGAGCAGCAGGCCATGCAGAACAAAAAAGGACCTACCAAAGGTATCCATTTTCAAATGCATCCACTCAAATGGGTCAGGTGCCTATTGTTGTTGAATTTAAGCAGTATCACAGTAGCCTTGTCAAAAAGAGTCCAGTAGCACCTTTAAGACTAACCAACTTTATTGTAGCGTAAGCTTTCGAGAATCACAGCCTGACTGAGTCAAATTTACATATGAATTCATATGTGAATTTGACTCAGGCTGGGATTGAACAGAGACTATGAATGGTTATCTCATTATCAGAAGTAACTGACTTCCTTAACAGAAGCAAACTGATCTCCATATCAGAAGCTACTGTTTGCATCTACTCCTCCCTCCCCTCTCCACCTCTATATCTGACCAGTTTCTTCTTGCCCTCCATGCATCTGACGAAGAGAACTGTGATTCTCGAAAGCTTATGCTACAATAAAGTTGGTTAGTCTTAAAGGTGCTACTGGACTCTTTTTGATTTTGCTACTACAGACTAACACGGCTACTCCTCTGCAACAGTAGCCTTGATAATTCTTCAGAATGGTTGGTGGAGGACAGGGAACAATTTGGCAGCAGTTCAGGAATCTAAAGTTTGGCTTGAACAGGGACTTTTCTGGCCTTTATTGTTCCAGTGAGATGTATCTCTCTGTTGTTCTTTACTACTTCTTCCCTGATGCAAGTGCTGTAATCTAACATTAGCAGCAATTCAGAAGCCTGCATATCATAATAATAATAATAACATTCGATTTATATACCGCCCTTCAGGACAACTTAATGCCCACTCAGAGCAGTTTACAAAGTATGCCACTATTATCCCCACAACAAAACACCCTGTGAGACGGGTGGGGCTGAGAGAGCTCCAGAGAGCTGTGACTGACCCAGAGTCACCCAGCTGGCTTCAAGCGGAGGAGTGGGGAATCAAACCCAGCTCTCCAGATTAGAGTCCCATGCTCTTAGCCACTACACCACACTTACCAGCAACTACACCATGTTTTTTTAACAGATGTTTTGTAACAACTGGCCTGATGAAAAGTTCTGGTGAGCTTGAAAGTTTTCACAATGTTTTGTGCTGTGTTCCTTAAGTTATACAAGTGAGTGCCTGCCTACCTGTTGCCGTCAAAGGCAGAGCTTGCTACTACCTGCTCTGCTGCTGTATTCCATCCCCTGGAAGCTGAAGGGAGAGCTGTTTTTGCAGAGGAAGGAAGGAAGTGCCTACCTGGGGAAAAAAAGACTGTTGCCATCAAAGGCAGAGCTGCTACCAACTGCTCTGCCCCCTTCTCCCCTCCCGGTACACGAGTTTGCTGATAGAACTTAACTTGGTTTTAAATATTTTTGTTTCCTATTGTGTTTGTGTGGGAGAGGGAGTAGTATTGTAAGCTCACTTTGAGTCCACAATTGAATGGAAAAAAGTAAGTTAAAAATACCCTAAGCAAATAAACAAAGTAGGCTAAGAAAAGTTGTAGGGAGCAGGGAGGGCAGAGTAGGGGGAACTTCACTAGTGCCAGCTATAGCCTCTAAGCAGTGCTTAGTTCTGCTCTTCCTGTTTCCAGGTATAAACCTGTGGGTGTGGCCACAGGTGCGATCGGAAGGGAAAGAGCCAGGGGACTCCTCGCCCTTGCTTCTTAGCCTGTGGTTCATGCCCTTGGATGATCTGGACTATTGAATTCAAGCCTGGCCAAGTTATAGTTAGTCAATTCCTGTTTGTTTTATTTGACGTCTGTGGCGTTTTCTTCCTGATGAATTTATTGATGTTGTAACCTGCTTTGGGTCCCTTTGGGACCCAGAAGATGAAACTACCAACACTCCCCACAAACCCTTTTCGATGCCCTAAAATACCAGACAATTCACTGCACGGTAGTGAAGCATGCTGTTTAAATATTTCATACTCAGCCTGTTTATTTATGACTCCACCTGCATTCACCACATTATCATTCTTCTGTCTATGGTACCAGAAGCTGAGGATTTCACTCCTTGGCTTGCTTATAAGCCAGAGATAACGCCTTCTAAAATTAGTTTTTTTGCTGGATGGATCAGATCCCAGTATTTCACACAAGACAGCCGCTTTTGTTTTTATGTACAGCCAAAATTAGATACGATTTCATGCAGGCATGTTTGGTTGAAGGGAGAATTAATCCAGCATGTGATCTTTGACTCCATTACTAATACACCTTTTATGTGTATCTGTGTTCTTATTGGTTTGGATAGTTATACTGTCTCTGGCTTAGACAATAAAAATATGATGCTTCAAGCCCATTTACATTACCTATTAAAAAATCAAACCCAAATTTTGAACTGGTTCACAGTTTTAGTAGCAGTCTTTTAAAGTGCAGTCTTTTAAATATGAAGGATGGGTCTGTCGCTGGCCATGGTAGCTGAAAGGCTCTGATGGTCAGTCGGTGGGGACTTGGGAGCAGATGAGGGAGAACTGTGGGTCTTCCCTTTGGCACCTGCTATTGGAAACAGGATGCAGAGCCAGCCTGGTCCATTGGTCTGATCCAGCACAGCTACATGTATTCATTGGTCTGATCTAGTGCAGCTCATTCATATTCTCAGTATTCATCTGTTGTATAGATACTAGAGTCTGTAGCAAGAATATTTGCCGTTTGAGACCTTTCATAATGAAAGGCAAACTGACTTTTGGATTCCTGAACATTTTAGTAACTCCCTTAAGAGAGGCTGTAGGTAGATTTTGGTGTTCAAGAGGAAAATTTTGTGTCAGTATCAACAGCATTAACCAACATTCCATAGGTATTCATGACTGATGCTTGGCCGCGAGTTCTATTTAAATGACCTGTTTGGATGTGATAGTACAGGAGTAATAGCAGAGGGGTGAACTTTCTTTCCAGAATAGCAGTTGCCTTTTGTGATGACCTTGTACATCCCATAATACAACATACTGAGACATGATTTATTTTTATGGGGGGTGGGAGAATTTGGTGCTTTTGAATTTTTTTTCTTCCAGGTTTTTCAAGGTGAGCAAAGATACAGAAAAGTCAAGAGTTAGAGTTAATAATTTGTAAGACCAACTCATTGGCCCATGAATGAAAGATATTGCGGTTCATCAGCATTCTTCTTTTGTATTCTCCATCAAATCTTTAGTAAATTTCTTTTCAGCACTACTGCATAAAAATCTACTGTTTTAAAGTCTCTTTAAAACAAGACCTTCCAACAACTCGTTTTCCCTCTCATTTGTGAAAGGTTCCAAACTTGCTAAAGTAAACAAAAAAATTGCCATCAGGTTGCAGCCAGTTTGTGTCACCCTGATCCTGTCAGGTTTTCAAGGCAAGAGACAAACAAACATAGTTTTCCATTGCCTGGGTCTCCTTAGCAACCCTAGACTTCCGTGGTAGTTTCTCATCCAAGTACTAACCAGGGCTGACTGCTTAGCTTTCAAGATCAGAGAGCCAACTTGGTGTAGTGGTTAAGAGCCGCAGGACTCTAATCTGGAGAATCAGGTTTGATTCCCCACTCCTCCACTTGAAGCCAGCTGGGTGACCTTGGGTCAGTCACTCACAGCTTATCCAGAGCTCTCTCAGCCCCACCCACCTCACAGGGTGATTGTCATTGTGGGGATAATAATAACACACTTTGTAAACTGCTCTGAATGGGAGTTAAGTTGTCCTGAAGGGTGGTATATACATCTAATGTTGTTATTATTGTCTGATGACATCAGGCTAGCCTGGGCTATTCAGGTTAGGGCAAAGTTAAATACAAGTTATATCTGGCTGCAGCTGACTTGGTCCACAAGTTTCAGTGGGGGTATAGTTAAGAAGACTAGATCAGGGACATAGTTAGAAATAATATTATTTGAGATGAGAAAGTAAACCCTTGAATAATTGTACTATCAGTTGGTAGGTTACAGCCAATCATTGTGGCTTTGTAAGGAAATAATTCCATGTATACTGTTTTGCTCCTTCAGTTTTCATAAACGTTTTATTAGCTATTCCTGAACTAATATCAGAAGTCAATGAAAGAAGGCTCTAGACCACTAGTACCAAGTTACCTTTTGCTTCTAGTTTTAATGAATGGCATGGCTTATGTAGAAAGGTGTTCGTTCATGCTCTCTCTCTCTCTCTCTCTCTCTCTCTCTCTCTCTCTCTCTCTCTCTCTCTCACACACAAACACACACACACACACACACACACACAGAGTATTTCTGAAATTAGTTGAGGTTTCAGAGATATCATGTTAAAATACAGATGCACCTCATTCAAACAGAATCTCTTCCCCAGCCATTTACAGATCCCAAGCGTATAATACTATAGTTAGGCTTGTAAAAAGCTTTCATTTCAACTTTATAATTTAGCATTCTTTTTTTGGCCTCCTCTTGCAATTATTTCTTTATTTGCAATCTCGGCAGCCCTGTTAATCCATAGATCAGCATTGCACTAAAACAAACCACTGTTTCTGAGCTTCATAAGCAAATTTATGCTGCTGCCACAGGTAAGCCCCTGAAGCCAGCCCTTCCACCTACCCAAACCCATCCTTGTTCAATGTACATCTGACAACTGTCAAAAAGTGTGATTTATCTGAACTGTTGCATTCAACAAAGTTTGGCAGAAGTCAATGACATGTTTGGGTTTGTTTTTATAGTTACCAGCATTAAGATTTACATTCACTTCAGCAACAAAAATTGAGTAGCAGCAGACTACGAAGGCACTGAGGAATTTTAACAGTATTATTCATTCTTGGTTGCTACCTCAATATGCTCTGTCTGTAGAAATGACAAATCCTTTTTTCCACTTCTAAAAGTTTTTCTGTGGACCCTGTGAATGGCTTCTTGCTATGTGCTATTCAGCATCACAGCGCATTAAATTCAGTGGACTTAAGATTTCACTGTAAAGCTTGTAATTATAATGGCACATGGAGGTATAATATGCTTCTTGATTTTTGAGGATTGCTTATTTATTTAATTTTAAGGTATTAAATGTTTGGTGGCTTTTCCGCACACTGACCTTTTCCTTTGGAAGTTCTGTTGCTGCTGTGTATCCTTATCTGGGGAGCAGTAATGGGCCTTTCAGATGGTAGGTTTCCCTACATTTTCTTGCTACTCCGTCCCTCCTATCTTTTTCAAGGATATTTGAACCAGTAATTGACATAGTGATATACCAGAACAATATGATGCTATGGCAAATTCCAATTAAAAAAAAAAAACCTTCCCTGGTTGCTCACAGAGAAAGGGAAAATGGCAGTTGTGTAGGCGGGACCAGGAAAATGAACTTTCCGTTCACACAGCAGCCCTTCTGGTTTCGCCGCAGTGTTCCCCAAAACTTTGCCCCAAAGCAGGTTTGGGAAAGACTGGAAAAGAGCCGGGAAACGCCCAGGAGGTGCCCAAATGAGGCACAGTGCTGTGGGAGGTGGGAACCTGCTCTCTTCTGCTTCCTGACCTCATTGATCCTGGGGCAAATAACCCCTGTGGAAGAGCCATGAATGGGCATACGGAACTCTTTGTGGACAGGGGTTTGTCCTCCTTCCTCTTCAGCTCTGAGAGCTCCACAGTGCATGCAATAAGGATGCTTTTCCTGGGTCAAGAAAATTGTAAAGGCCTCACCCCTTTCTGTGCATATTAAACTGCAGGATGACATGTTCTTAATTGGCATGGTTTCTTCTGTGTAACAGTTTGCATTTGTGGTTTTCTAAATGGTATATTAATGCATTTTGTTTGAAGTGGCATCGCTGAGATTTTTACTAATATGTGAGTGGCAATCTGGGAGAGAGTGCCACTGCTCAGTCATAGCACCAAAACTCTGGAACCCTCTCCCCAAGTCCCCATACAGACTCAGCTGTCCCCTTCTGCTGCCATTTTCTGCCAGTGGGTGAAGACTTTTTTTGTTTTATCTGGCATTCCCGTAGTGATCTCTCCTTCATGCTGTTTTAATTGTTGTTTTCGTATTTTGTATTTATATTTTGCTTTAGTTTTAATGGCTTTAATGGTGTGTTTTTGTTTGGGTTTAGTGCTTTTTAATATGTTTTTATTATGTATGGTTTTTACTCTGTTAGATGCCTGGTGGCCCTGATGAGGGCAGAAATGAAGGATATAAATTGTATAAATAAATAAATATATTGACCCCAAGAAACGCCTGGTGTTCAGTTAAACCATTCCAGCATCCACAAGAACTAAGATGGACTTAATTTTTTTTAAAGAGCAGGATTGTTCTTTAGGACAGACAACTAATTAGGTTTGTGCTGCAGAACTTGTTCTCTGAAAGTAAACAAATGCTGAAGTGTTTCAAAGCATCCAAAACATTACACAATTTACCTTGATCACAAAAAGAGAGCCAAGGTGGTATAGTGCTTAGTGTGTTGGACTAGGATTTTGGAGAACCAGGTTTGATTCCCTGCTCTGCCATGGAATCTTGCTGGATGACTTTGGGTCGGTGACATGTTCTCAGCCTAACATACTTCACATGGTTGTTGTGAGGAGAAAATGGAGGAGAGGAGAAAGCTGTGAGCTGCTTTGGTTCCCATTGGAGAGAAAGGCAGGGTATAAATAAAGTATATGAGATACTGCTGAATATAATTAATGTTTTGCTTTTGATATTTTGGACCCATTTAGGGGTTAGAGCGGCCCTAACAAAGCTATGGTCTCCTTTGCTTTCCTGCTCACATGGAAAGGAAATAGTCACCCAATGCTTCAACATAAGGCATGAGAGGATGTCAGTTATTTATTTAAGCATTTCAGTGGCGCCTTTCTTTACATCACATTGAACTCAGAGTGACTTATATAAACGTTTGTTATACCACAAATATAAAACAGCCTAAAATTTCAGTATTCTCGAACTAACATAAAAGCCAATATTCTAAAACCAGCAAACCTCAATGTGCCCCAAACGGACTGATCCCTGGAACTGAATTCCCTGACAGTGATGGGGAAGGAAGGGAGAATGTGGCCAGGTTGGTCTCCAGTGAAGCCTGCTCAGTATCTTAATCTCTGTATACAGAAAAAGCAGGGATTACACCTTTGAATGTTGCCTTTTTCTAATGTTTGCATTGGTAGTTAGAGCCAATTAATTCCTTGTTTGTTGTGGATTGAAGATATAAAACGAGCAACAAAAGTGCAAACCAGGGCTTATTTTCAGCTGGAACGCGGTGGAACGGAGTTCCGGAACCTCTTGAAAATGGTCACATGGCTGGTGGCCCCACCGAGCAATCTAAACTCCCCTCTGTCTGGAGATCAGGGGGCGGGGCCACCAGCCATGTGACCATTTTCTCCAAGGGCAACTCACTGAGTTCCACCACCTCTTTTCCCAGAAAAAAAGCCCTGGTGCAATCCATCTATGCTTCTTGCTCTCAGAAATTCTGCGTGAGTTTATAGGTATGGATTCTCATTTTGCCTTCTCTTTGTTTTACAGCAAGACCCCTAGTACAAACACTGCCTTTAAAGACTACTGTTAATAACGGAACTGTTCTACCAAAGAAACCCAGTGGCTCTCTGCCTTCCCCATCAGGAACCAGGAAAGAGATTGTATCACCGGCAGCAAAAAGGTATTAAATATCTACTGTAATGTACGTGTGTGATATTGCCTTTCTCCAGTTTCTCAACCTTTTTTGTTTTTTTTTGCTTCCAAGGTGAAACTCTCAAATTTCTAAATAGGGAGATGAACGGACTTTTTAACTTTGTAGCAATCTCTTCAATGTCATTTCTGCTAGATTAAGTAAATGTTGCAAGAAATTCTAACGGCACACATAGTTAGGTGGTTATTTTCTTTCTTCTGCAATTTGAAGTTAAGCACAGGAAACATCTGAGGGCCAAACTACACATTTGGGTCTTTAGCAAGTTGGGTTCTGGTTTCTAAGACCCAGGTTTCCTGGACCCAACTTGGGTTTCCCAAAGCCATGCACCAGGAATGGGGAATAGCTTTTAAAGGGCGGGGGGGGGGAGCCCAAAAGAACTTGGAATGCCACAGTGGGAGACAGAAGGGCTGCAGCCTCCTCTCCCAAAGCTATTTTCCCATGCAGAAGCTGCACTTGGGGAGCGTTATTTGTAGCTCTTTGTGCACAGACCACTCCACATGGAGCTGCAAAACAGGAAAATAAATCTCCCCAGCACTGTTTGTGCATAGGAAAATGGCTGGGGGGCATGAAGGAGCCCCCCCCACATCTACATACACTCACCCCCACCCACCCACCCACACACAAAGAAGTCACAAAGATGGCTGGAAGATGTTGCAGTACAGCTATATAACACCGGAGGTTACTTTCCACTGCTAAATTTTACAATGATAAGACTCCTGTTTTTCCCATTACTTTAACTTTCTGCAGTTTGCTTATTTTCTACAACAATCAATGAACCAAAGCATCTCTAGACTTCGTTCCTTCTGTTATTGTGTAGGGGAGTCCTTTTGCAAGATCTTTTAAAAAATGTCTTTGCCAGTCTAGCCATGTTCAATATATTAGTGCTGTTATGATGAGAATTCATGCCCTCGAGTGGCAAGTGAATGTAATTTTTCTTTCACTATTCCCCTGGTTTCTTTTGCCAAGCCATTTTTCACTGGGGTCATATTTTGTTTAGTTTTGTTTTACTTCATGGATGTCAGTAGTAAATAGCTATAGATGAAGAAATTTGGAGAAGGGAAGGTTAACAGCTTGCAGAAAGACAGTATCCGTAGCCCCAGGATTCAGGCTTCTTGCCAACTCAGAGCAACCCCTAGTGCATCTGGCTATGTCTGTCCCTCCTGCTACAACTATTCCAACATGGCAGAAAATGGGAGACAGAGTTATGTGGTATGTTATAACTCTAAAACCAGTGGCGGTGTTAATACTGGATGCTTCCAGACCCTGTTCTTGAGGTTAGGCAGATCGCACATGAACATACCTGAAACTGTTGTATACTGAATCAGACCATCAGTCCATCAAAGTGAGTATTGTCCACTCAGACTGGCAGCAGCTCTCCAGCATCTCAAGCAGAGGTCTTCCACATTACCTACTGCCTGGTCCTTTCGACTGGAGATGGTGGGGATTGAATCTGAGATCTTCTGCGTGCAAAGCAGATGCCCTGCCACTGAGCCACAGCCTCTCCCCCATCACAGTTGTGGTCACGCTGACCTGGATGCTAGATCTGTTGTTTCTGTTGTGGTTCTAATCCACTCGAGGGGCCTTTGTACTATGGATTAAGATAGGGAAGCTGTCCAGGAGGGAAGAGGTAGAGAAGGCTGAGACTAGGTTGTTGAGCAAGCAATCCATGAGTTATAAAGGAGTGAGTAGCGTAGGTGTTGCAACAGCTGTTTCTAGGCTGCATCTCAAAGTTTTTATATCATGCCAGGCTGCTCCACGTTTCCTGATATATCAATGGGGGTCCTCATCTTGGAAGCAATGAAGTGTTCAGGAGCTTTGCTGGGGAAAGGAAGTGCTACGCTGCCAGCTGAGCACGGTAGCGTCTAAGGATGGCTTCTGCCCAGGTTTGGGCCATCTGTAGTCTGGAGAGGGTGATTGTGGGGAAACTTGTGATGTTGGACACATGGGGTATTGACCCTGGCTTAGTGGAGTTCAAGGCAGGAGTGTTCTCCATAGCTGTTGTGCTACCCACTGGGAGCTGTGAAATTCTCCAGGCCTTGGCATATATTGCAGTGGGTTCCTCATCTGAGGAGGTTTCATCTGACTTAAGCCCTGGGAGTTGCCTCGTCTGGGCCTTTTTCCTTCAGCATATTCAAGGCCCACCGAGATGAATTGATGATACATATTGCAGAGCCCAGCTGAGCATTGGTGCTAAGCCAGCATTCAATGCACTTTACTAGCCAGTCCTCAGGTAGAACTGAGTTCTACACCTTGAGTCCTCAGTTCTACCTGAGTAAACCTCTCTGTAGCCTAGAGCACTGTTGGCAGTTCCATAGAATTCTATTTCAGGCCAAGTACTATCAATCAAAGAGGCAAGCAATGTCTACAAAATGTTCTTGTTCACATGAATTTCCACAGAAAAGTTGAACAGAGGCAGTTGCAACTTGCATTTCAATTTTTAAAAATCCCTTCAGTGAGAAAGTTGTGTTCGTTGATACATGGGTAATGCAATCAGAATATTCCAATTTGTCTGCAGTAGAATATGACATAATTTCATATAGTACTGGCAAAATGAAGTGGCACTAATTTGGACACAGTTGATTCTGTGTGATAGATTGCAACATTAAAACTGTGAGATGACATCTTCGTGGCTGTTATGAGCATGCCAGCGCCATTGAAAAGTCATTTAAAAATGCCATGAGGCTGCAGCGCAGCTGGCTGAGGCATTCCCCCCCCTCCCCCATGCTTTATCAGGTGCTGATGCAGTTCCCCTAGGTGGCTGTTTTGGCACTTGAAAAGATGGGGGGGGGGGGAGATATGCGCTTCAGGCCCAATCAAGCTTGGGCCCTTGTGGCATTTCTAAACGACCTAAGATGGTGTCAGCATCTTGTGGCCACCCCAAGGACACTGTCATGTATAGTTTGCCCTGTGTTCGGTGCTAAATCACAGCTCTTGTGGCTGATGTTAAATATTGCTGTGTCATTTCAGAATAACAAGCAGGGGGCCCCTGCAAAAATTGCGGGGGGATTCCCCCCAGCCGGCCTGATCCCAGCGTTGCTGCTGCCTCAACAACAGTGGTGGCCTTTCCCTCCTCTCTTGGCCACCCAGCTCCTTGTTCACTGCCTCAGCAGAAGTGGGGCAGTGGTGGCATTTACTTTCACCCAAGCCTGCCTGACCACAGGTTTGCTGTGGTGGCAGCTCCCCCTGCCCGCCCACCCAACTCCATATTCGCCACCTCAATGGTAGCATTTTCCCCACGCTCTGCAGGCAGAGGTGATGTATTGGGGAGGATTTAAACCCCTCCCATTTTTTTCAACTTTTCAGACTTTTCTGGAAACTGGCAGGTTCCTCCAAGTTTTCTGGCAGGTTCCTTCAGGTTTTCAGAACCATCTGTTTTGCGGCCAGATGGCCTGGATTGGCATATTTAAGTATCCGCACATCAGGGCCACCTGTTTATTGGTACATAAGATTACCTGAACAGAGGAATTTAAAAATCTCCTTGTGAATGAATGTTATTTTCTCTGATCCTGAATTGGTTGGCTCTATGTAAGCGTTACTCGTCTCTGTTCAAACCAGCACATTACTTTCATTAGGTAATTGGACTTACTCTAAGAAGTAATCTTTTGGGAAACAACACTATATTGGGTGTGGGGGAGACAGATTTCGGCTTATTCCTAGATACTGTACAAAAATGGTTATCTTTTTTTTTTAAAAAGTGTTAAGCTATTATTCCCAGATATTTAAATTGTTTTGCCTTGAAATAATCAGGAAGCAAATGTGTAAAACTGGAAGCATATGTAAGATGAGACAACACTAAACTTGTTTACTTTTCTGAAAAACTTTTGCTTCATTGAGGATGTGACAGTAACACTGAATAGGATTCCAACTCCTTCCGTGTGTGAAGGGTGCAACAAAATAGTAAAGAATCCAGTAGCACCTTTAAGACTAACCAACTTCATTGTAGCATAACTTAGCTTTCAAGAACCACAACTCTCTTCATCAGATGCATCTGACAAAGAGACCTGTGGTTCTCGAAAGCTTATGCTACAATAAAGTTGGTTAATCTTACAGGTGCTACTGGACTCTTTACTATTTTGCAACTACAGACTAACATGGCTAGCTCCTCTAGAAGTGGGAACAGTTATCCCTTTCCCTCCCATGAGCCTAAAGATCCTCCAAAATGTATTTTTCAGGGACACAGGAGACAGCAGCGGGAAGAGAAGGTGGGAAAGATCTTGGGGAGGGGGGCTGATGTCTGCTCATGATTCATTGGATTCATTGGCAATGTCAGGGGAAGGTCTTGGTCTCTGTGCCCTCCTGTTGGCCACTGTATGAGACAGGATGCTGGCCTCGTTGGACCTCTGATCCAACTGATCCATTATGATTATGTTCTTGTGTTCTCATGGATCAAGCCATTTATATTATGCTGGCTTAGCTTGCTTTCTTTGTTTACTCCTTCCTTAATTATTCTGTTTTGATCCTGTCCGCTTGTTTGGTTGAGAAATTTGTATGGCTCCATAGACTAGTTTGAAAAAGTTCTTGAAAACAAGAACTTTAAATAAGCTTACATTAGAGAAATAAGAGAGATCCAGTTAGGATGCTGGGCTTCCTTACTTTTCTCTGTATGCAGCATGGAGAAAAGATCATGGTTTCTTTCCTTGCCCTTAGGGGTAACCTGCCTTGCCTTGAACATCCCCAGGTACTCACACCTTACTGTGATGTTTGAATAGGGTGTATGTGCAGATGATCATGCTCGGCTCAAAGGAGCATAGTTTTATGACTTTGGGGCCTATGCATAGAAATGATTAATATGACCAGAATAGCAGCAGAGAGGCAGGAAGGGGGAGAGAAGAAAAAGGGCGAGGACACAGTTTTAACCTTGATGCAACAGCTGTTTCAGACAAAGACCTATGGGTAAACTCAAGCAAACAATATAAAGCTTTATGGTATTTTTCAGACTATCTCAATGCAGAAAGAAAAATTGTGTCAAGGAGATGTTAAAGTGTAAATAGCTTGTCATGTATTTATAGGAGGGGGAAAAATCACCAATGTATATGTGAGCTAATCTCTAAATCCCAAAAGCACATTAACAGGGCTTTGGTGGCCCCTTCTTTGAAGTCAGCCTCCCACTTTACTGACACACACGCACACTCACACGGTGCTACAGAAGAAGAGGGTGTCGTACATCCCTAAAATACAGCAGTGTCAGATATCCCTGGATATGGGTGTGCTGACTGTACAGAAGTATTCAGTCAGGATAGGAAAAATATTCCTGGCCTCATGAAATGGTCCTGTTTTAAACAAAACCATGTCCCCGTGTGCTGCTGAAACTTGCCCTTACACAGGGCTTTTTGTTCAGCTGGAACACAGTGGAATGGAGTTCCAGAACCTCTTGAAAATGGTCACGTGGCTGGTGGCCCCGCCCCCTGATCTCCAGACAGAGGGGAGTCGGAGGGCAATCTAAGCTCCTCTCTGTCTGGAGATCAGGGGGCGGGGCCACCAGCCATGTGTCCATTTTCTCCGAGGGTAACCCACTGAGTTCCACCACCTCTTTTCCTAGAAAAAAAGCCCTCCCCTTACATATGCGCCTGCACTTAAAATGACCTGCATTCTATTACTAGATATGATTGGAGAGTTTTCATTTCTTGCCTTCATGGGTTACAAAGATTTATTTTGTATCTAGCATTTCAAATGGTTATCTACCATAATCCATTATTTGTGTGTCTCTAACATGCTTATCATCTTTTCCCCACCTTGCTGCTATTATTATTGAGTGTTTGCTCTGTTTCCTGTCGGTTACAGTTCTGCTTATTTTCATATTAATGAAAATATTTACATGCTGCCTTATTTCCTGCCAGCCATGGGGAATCCCTTAATTTCTTGCTTTAAAACAAAAAGATCCTGACATGTCTACCCACAGAAGTGAGAAAGTGTTTTACAAACTTCTTAAAGCCTTTGCCATCTCTGTGCTGTGTGCCGTAAGCAGTTAGCTCAAATGTTCAAAATAGCTGATCAAGGACTCTATTAAAATTGAGGTTCCTTAATCCTGATGCACATAACATGCAGAATTGTATGTTGATTGCATGAAATTGTATGTCTTCGTATGTGTAACTTTTTGTTAATGTTCCTTATTCTTACATTCTTATTTTACTGCATTCACTTTTATTCTGCTTTGTTTATGCACTTCTCATTCATGGAATAAGCAGGTCTGTGAGTCTTCTCAATGCATGCAAACTGAAAAAAACTGCTCTAAGGTGAGGGATTCTTTCTAGTAATGTAATGTCATATCTCTTAGTCTCTCTTTCCCCCCGCACTCTTTTTCTCTCTCTCTTTTTGTCTTGTGACTCATTATGAAAATGGCATTATTATGAATAATTATGGTAATTATTAAAGGGGAAAAACCCAGTTGAAAGAAATTCTCATGATTGGCCTTCTCAGTTTAACTTGAAATGTTAGGAAGTATTAACTTTTATTTCCTGTTTCCCTACTAACATTTCCTGCTTCTAAGTGAGGATTTCTTATTTTTTCAAATGCCATTGCATATATTCTGCTTTGTCATCTGATTGCAATGAAAGCACAAATATGTGCCATTCCTAAAAATACTTACTGTGGAGACAACTAGTGTTCTCACTTAATTCAGTGACATTTCTCAGTGGTCTAAGAACTATAAATGTATCAGTTATTTCCTTTCACTTTTTATAAGTCTATTTTGAATCCATGTTGTCTTTTTTTTAAAAAAACAGCCTTGCTGAAAACTTTTGTTGTTGTGTTTTCAAGCAAACCTAAAATGCGAAGCATTGATCAGAGTTTGTTGCGCAGGACTCGAAGTTAGCCCGTGACCAATCACAGGGAAGCTCTCTGATCCAATTGAGTAAAAAACAACCAGCTTCCTTTTCATGTACCACATAGAAGCCCCTCTCCAATCATGTCCTGCTGGGCTTATGTACCCCCAGTGAGAATTATGACTGTTTCTGCTTCTTGGAAGAGCAGATTCTTAAGGCCATTTTGCAAGTTTTTTTTTTCTTTTCATTCTCCTGTTGCTGTGGGGAGAGAGCCTGCTGTTTAAAACCAAAGCACAAAACCCTGCTGGGTATGCTTATTTTCATGGGTCACTGAACTGTGGCCTAAACAGCCCTAATGAGAGCTGACGAAAGCGTTGGTCTCTTTTGCTATTATCTTGGTGCTGTGTAGTAATGACTGAGACTAGAATATAGTCAGCAAGAATATATATATATATATTCTTGCTGACTATATTCTATATATAGAATATATATATATATATAATTTTTGCTAAGATATTATGTGTTCTGAAATACATGCAGATTTCAGCATGCTTCCAAAAAGATGGCTCCGTATAAATTAGGTTTCTGGTTTTGGCATTGTGTTTTTGTTTTGTTTTAGAGTTTTACATGTGGATTTCCATGAGCATAAATGGATATTTTTCCCAATTCCAATAGCACCGTCAAAAGAACCAACTCAACTGAACGCATGTCTCCTGGGGGCCGAAGGGAAAGCTACGGAGATTCCAAAGGCAGCCGCAACAGAGCTGGATCCACCAGCAGTTCATCAAGTGGCAAAAAGAACAGTGAAAGGTATGAAAAGTTCTTTACGTTCCTTTCATTTTCCCCCCACATCACTCTTAATGTCAGCCTCAGATCGTTAGGCTTTTAGATGTTGTCATGGCATTTTACAGAGTAACATAAGAAGGTTACGGTTTTGACAGTGGAGGATATATCAAAGAGGGAAGGATGATGAATAACAGAAAGAGGGAGTGAATAGGGAGGAGCAAGTCTGGAGTAAGAAGGAAAGACCTAAGTGCACACAAATTAACTGGAAGCATTTCTTTAATCTAGCCCAGTGTAAATGTGTAAAGAATGCCAAATCTGCAATGGTAAAGTTGTTAGGTTTCGTTTCCATGGGGGTGAGGTCAAAGATGGAGTAGGAAGGCAGAGAAGAGGTGTTACGGAAGGGACTCTGTACCTTTAAAAGGGTAAGATGACAAGATTTTTTTCGGCAACTGAAGATGGTAGAGTTGGAAAAGCAAAGGTCCTGGTAAAGACACACAAAATTTCAAAAATAAGGATTGGGGAGGGGGGGGAGACATGGCTCAGGGGTGGAGCATCTGCTTTCTGTGCAGAAAGTCCCAAGTTCAATCCCTGGCATCTTCAGTTCAAAAGGTCAAGTATTGGATGATGTGAAAGACCTCCACCTGAGACCCTGGGGAGTTACTGTCAGTCTGAGTAGTCCATACTGACCTTGATGAACCAGTAGTCTAATTCAGTATAAGACAGCTTCATATGTGTAAAGGGCAGGTGGGGTGGGCATCTTTTACCTATTATGGGACTGCCCATCTCAGGGAGGACATGGCAGCTTCCCCTTGGGTTGCTTGTGGCAGCAAGAGGAGTGGCACAAATTGCATCCATGGTCATATAAGCTAATCTTCCTTGCTTAGGATTCTCCACTCCCCGCCATGGTTCTTCTAAAAAATATCTGTTGGTTATCTCAATGGTCTGCATGCCTGTTAATACCACCACCACCACCACCGTTTTGTGGAAGCTGCAGCAATAAAAGTGTGGCCCTGTCTTCGTGAAGCTGAGAGTGCCTGCTCCTTGTCCCCCTCTCCTTCTGTAACCTCACTCCCCACAGTAAGCACAAGGCATTTGTGCTGAGTGTGAATGGAAATTCTATGTAGAGATCAAGGAGGCTTAAAGCAAAGCACAGAGAAGATTGTAGGGAACACAAGAGTTTTCAGTGACAAGACCAGGAGGAAAGGATACATTTTTGTAGTTCTGTATAGGGAGAAGTGCTATAACTTGACTATATGGAGCAGAGGAGAGGAAGGAATGAAGGGCGGGAGGTTTCTGGTTGACAGTCAGTATTATAATGCCCCTGTATAAATCTCTGCTCCAGCCTCATTTGGACGACTGTGTGCAGTTCTGGTCACCATATCTCAAAAAGGACACTGGAGATCTGTAAAAAGTTCAGAAGAGAGCAACCAAGATAATTAAGGGGTTGGAGCACCTTTCCAATGAGGAAAAGCTTTTAGTTTAGAAAAGTGATGACCGGGGTGGGGTGGGGGGACAGGAAGAACTGTTCTGCCTCTCCCAAAATACTACAACTTGAAGGCATCCAGTGAAAGGTGATAGTAGATTCAGGATGGACAAAAGAAAATACTTTGCACAGCGAATGATTAAGATTTGGAACTTATTGCCAGAGGCACAGCCACAAGCATAGACAGCTTTAAAGGGGGATTAGACAGGTTCATGGAGGATAAGTGTATCGGTGGCTACTAGCCATGGCCGCTAAGGGGAACCTCTACATTCAGAGTTAGCATACCTCAAAATACCAGTGCTGAGAGCCTTTGCCTCTATGCCCTGTTGTTGGCCCTCCAGGGCAACTGGTTGGCCACTGTGTGAGACAGGATGCTGGATTAGATGGTCCATGGGTTTGATCCAGCAGGGCTCTTCTGTGTGCTTATGCCCATGGCTGCATCCACACAGTGAGGATTTTCCTTTTCCCTATCATTTCCACTGCATAGGGAATGGAGCATCTTCGTGAGAGTTTTGTATGCAGTTTTTCCCATCAGCCACCATTTCCCCGGCATTTTTCCCCTGCTGCACCAACAAGTGGCTTTTTCAGACTTCTTTTAAAAAAAATCAATAATTGCTAAATTGCTATAGCATTATAATATTAATAATGATCTAATACCACAATCTAGCCGTTTCTCTGAAATCTGAGCTTTTATTTTAAAAAAAGCAAATCTCTAGCCTGTTTGAGGAGAAATAAGATGTATCTCTTCAATGGAAAGGGCTAGCGACTTTTAAAAAAAAAACTGGAAATTCTGTGGAATTCATAGACTGTGATAATATATCATTATAGCAGTCTAGCAATTGCTAGTTTTTTCAAAAGCATGAAAAAGTCCTCTGGTGGCATGGGAGGAAATGGTGAATGTGGGGGGGCGGGGGCGGAGGCAAGGAAAATATTTCAAATGTGGGCAGGACCTTAACAAGTGTACACCTTCCCAAAACACGTTTTGCAAATGTGCTTTGATTAAAATCTTTCCCAAGAGGGTGGATCGAACCAGTTTTTAGAAGGAGTGGAGCAAAGCAGAGGAGAACCTGGAAAGCTGACAATTAGGGGGTGAGGCAGTGTGGTTGTTCTAATCATTGTCCTAATAATCACTGCTGAGGTCTTGATGTCACACCAGTAAAACCTCCACCTGGAAACAGTCGGAGTGAGTGGTGATGCTGGTGATAGATGTGAGGAGTACATAAGAGGAGGAAGGTGTGGGAGAAAAAAATTGTAGCTCAGGTTCATTAAAACCCTTTTTCTTCATTATTTTCACAGCAAGCCCAAGGAACCAATGTTCAGTGCAGGTAACTATTTTGCTTTCTCTCTCCTTGCATAAAGGATATTTTTTTTTTGATACTGTAACTTTTAAAAAAAAAAACATGAGTTTGAATGTTTGAAGATACTGGTGTCATCTAGATTTTCAGTAAAGATAACCAGTCATCAGTGGTGTTATAATTTGCTTCTAAACCATGGCTTGTGAGATATGTTTTATTTTTAAGTCTTTGTTGTAGTGATTAATGGAATGAGAATAAACAGTTTACCTTTTTAAAAACTGAATGGGATGCCAAGCTTACCAAGTTGTGCTTTTCTTATTTATTTATTATCAAAGGCGGTTACAAAACCATTAATCCCCAGTCACTTGGGATTTAGCATAGATTCAGATTTCACTTGCCGTGCCTTGGGGATGATCTGATGCCATCGCATTTCAAGCCAAGTAGTACTTAGACAAAAGCAGTGGGGATCTCATTCAAGGGTCTCCGAGTTCCTTTGCAGAAAGGCAGGATACCCAGTGGGGAAAAACCCAGAAAGTTTCACTTTTTTCAGACAAAATTATGTTATCTCACTTTGCATACCTTCCGCTGTACTAAGCTTTTTCAGGCCTGGATCTACATAATTATTGCTTTATTATGTTTGGGTTTTGCACAATTTGCACTCTCAGACCACTGCTATAAATTGGTCACTGGTACCAACAGAATAGTTTTGGTTTAGTTTTTATTTTACTTATTACTGCAGCCAGGGCTTTTTTTCAGGGGGAACGCGGGGGAATGGAGTTCCGGAACCTCTTGAAAATGGTCACATGGCTGGTGGCCCCGCCCCCTGATCTCCAGACAGAGGGGAGTTGAGATTGCCCTCCACGCCGCTCAGCGGCGCGGAGGGCAATCTAAACTCCCCTCTATCTGGAGATCCAGGGGTGGGGCCACCAGCCATGTGACTATTTTCTCCTAGGGCAACCTACTGAGTTCCACCACCTCTTTTCCCAGAAAAAAAGCCCTGACTGCAGTTATAACCCCACCTTTCTCCTCAAAGAGGGGGTACCCAAAGCCACTTTTATCCTTCTCATGTCCTCCATTTTATCCTCATAACCATCTTGTGAGATAGGTTAGGCTGACAGTGTATGACTAGGCCCCTGAAGTCATCCAGCAAGCTTCCGTGACAGAGCGGAGATTCAAATTTGGTTCTCCCAGATCCTAGCCTGGCACTTTAACCTCTATGCCATGCTGGCTCTGTCACCTCAGCTTTGCTTGTGCTGCTCTGTCTTCCGTTGTGGGGCTTGGCCCTCTGCTGTGGAGCATGTTCCTCCAGCGTTAACAGTTTCCACTTTTGCAGGACTAGTACTTACAATGAGCCCCAAAGCACCATGTACCAGAGGGGAAACACTGCACAGTGACCAGCTACCTTGGTAATAGACAAAGAGTATGAATGGAAGCAAGCCTTTAGGATCCAGGCTTGGGATAATAATGCATGGACCAAAATTCTGGCTTTGCAAGGGTGTGCTAAAATTCAGTGGCTTAGATTCACACTTTCTGTGAATGACTGAGGGTTTTTTTTGCCACTTTCCCAGAGTGAGCTCCCTGAAAAGTTGGTCCTGAGGGTTCAGCATTCCTCAGCATCAGTGTGAGATAGGGCACAGGTGTGTGAGTGTGAGTGTGCACATGCACGCAGAGCACTGGTACCACCAGAAGAAGGAACTGGCAGAAATCTCTCTCCCACAGACAGTATTACTGCTTTTGCATTATTTATCTGGAAGATTTGAAGCCTGCGTTTCTTTCAAAGATACTTGAGGCATTTGACAGCTAAAAACCAAATATGATCATATATTTTGAAACAAAATGATCCCTAAAAACCAGACGCTGCATATTAAGAGCTGTTGAAAAACCACAGGGAGATCAGTGTTCATTCAAAGGGCTCCTGGAACAAAATGGTTTTCAGCCAGAACCACCAGCAACCATAGAACAAAGGCTCAGTGCCATGCATGGATCTTGCACCAGAGGGCTGTGTTTGTTTGCGGGGCGGGGGTGTATGTGCATCTGTGCATAGGGATCCGCTAGTTTTTCTCCTGACTGCAACACCTTATATTGCACACTAGCCTTAAAGATTCCCCAACTTCTAGAAATGGCTTTACAGGGGCTGCATTTAGAAGTGGAAAGTAGCAAAAATCTGACCCTATCTGCAGAGAATTCTATAGGTCCCATATCACCTGCCTCTGCTTGTTGTAACAGCCACTTTATCCAGAGAGGGTTACGTAAGTGGGAAGATAGAATATTGTCGAGCATGGTTCAGGTCATCACAATGGGAGTGGGAGCTACCCCAGGCCCTAAATCTAGGTTTCACTGTTTAAGCACAGACTGGACTGGAATACACAACCTATGTAGAGTTCTTTCTCTTTGACTCGTTTAATACCCAGGTATAATTTCCTTTAAAGTCATGCATTGAATTTAGACTCACCAACACACCATATCAGCAATCCTTCCATAGCCTTTAGAATTAAAAAAAAACATTTTATCACATAACTAGCAACCAAGCCCGTTTTTTAAAAAATGGACCCTAGAAAACGGATAGCTGGGGCATGCAGGAGCACTCCAGGGCTCATGGTGCCAGTCCAGCAGTGCTCCCCTGCTTCCATTTGAGGCTGGACTGGACCTGCTTGGGACCGAAATCAGGCGGGTGTGGAGCGCAGGAGCACTCCAGGGCTCATAGCACCACTCCAGCAGCGCTCGTGTCCTCCCGTTTGAGGCCAAACTGGGCTTGTATGGGACTGAAATTGAGCTGGTGCATAGTGGAGGAGTGCTCCAGGGCTTGTGGCGGCGCTCCAGCAACACTCCCACATTCCATTTGAAGCCGAACCGGGCCTGTCTGGGGCTGAAATTGGCCTGCTGCGGAGAGCAGGAGCACTCCAGGGCTCATGGTGCTGCTCCAGCAGTGCTCATGCGCTTCCATTTGAGGTTGAACTGGGTCTGTTTGGGGCTGAAATTGGCCCGCTGCGGAGCACAAGAATGCTGCCGGGGTGGTGCAACAGACCCTGGAGTGCTCCTGCTCACCTCAGCGGGCCAATTTGGGCCCAAAATGGGCCCGGTTCGGCCTCAAAGGGGCTGAAATCGGCCTGCTGCGGAGTGCAGGAATACTGCTGGGGTGGTGTGATGAGCCCTGGAGTGCTCCTGTGCTCTGTAGCAGGCCGATTTTAGCCCCAAACAGGCCCAGTTCAGCCTCAAAGGAGCTGAAATCGGCCCATTGCAGAGCACTGCTGCAGCAGCATGATGGGCTCTGGAGTGATCCTGTGCTCTGCATCGGCCTGATCTCTGCCCATTTGGGGCTAAAATTGGGCCGGTGTGAAGCGCAGGAGCACTCCAGGGCCTGTTGCAATGCCCCGGTTTGCTGAGGGCCTGCTGAGGGCTGGGCCTCCCTGTTGCCTCCGAGAAAGCTGCTGCAGTGATGGAGAACGGTGGTGCAGCGCCCCTCCTAAGCAAGCCGTATTGGCGACGACTCTTTATCCTCGTGCAGGCCAGAATACAGCTCAGCTTTTATATAGTAGAATAAAGGATCATATCGTCTCACTGCATTTTTTCCTCTTTCCTTGTTTAGCTGCAAATGTCTTTAGCAGGCCATCTCCACACTGTGTCTATCTTGTAACTCTGTTGTAGGGAGGGGGAATCATTCACAAGGGGGAAGAAGGATGTCTACTTTCCTGACTGCTGATTCTGCCTTATAAATTATAGTCCAGAAATTTTTATTTTTTATTTAGAACGCCTGCTAGGTTCTAAATTTGGAAGTGAGCCCACCTTGAGAAGAGAGGTGGATTGCCTTATGTGAAAGTATTTTTCTGTGACATTTGCTTATAAGGCATCCCTCCTTCTTGCCTTTCTGTCCTAGGTGCTCCTCCAGACAATTCCTGTTGATTTGGCAAACCTAAGATCAGGTCCATAGATTGTATCCAAACTAGTATTTATGGGAGCAGAAGGACTTCTGCCCGCAAGGCATGACTATCCTGCCTCCTTCCACCCACCCAAATATTCTCTGTCATCTTCTTTCTGGGGGAGAGGGTACCGCAGGAACAGGATCTATTGGCAGGTGCATTGAGTTTCAGCGGTAGGGGGATGTGGTAAGGTTGTACTCTGGGATCAGAAGTCCTTGAACCTGCAGAAATAGTAGTCTGGGTCCAAGCCATGTATTTGCCAAGTGAGCTTCTAATTTGGTGCTCAGTTCCATACCTTCTCAGAATGGATGATCTTAAAAATCAGAGTTCATCTACGGTCTTCCTGTGCAGTCCCACATGGGACTGCGCACGCGCAGGCCTGCCGATACCGGAGATTTTAATAGCTAAACACCACCAGGGGGCGCTCCCGCCTCTCAGCGCGCATGCGCGGCCGCTTTCCCGCCGAAACGGCCCTTAAGAGGCGGAGCGCCCCTCACATACCCTCAGTTTTCTCTTTCGCCGCCGATCGTTGAGGTTTAACAGCTTTCTTCGTTCGCGATGTCTGAGAAGGCCTTGTTTAAGCGTTGCGAGACCTGCAATCGTAAGATGACAAGGTCGGATGGCCATTCCATTTGTTTGTATTGCCTTGGGGAAACTCACAACACTCAGGCGTGCAAGCATTGCCGCGCGTTTACCTCCAAGGCCCGGGCGGAACGGACGGATCGTTTGCATGCCTTTCTCTGGCAGCGTGCGATGTCGGTCGAGGACCCTCCACCGAAGTCTTCGTCTGCTCCGTCTGCGTCCTCTCGTCCTCCTGTACCTTCGGGTTCCAAGACGCCTCGTTCTCAGCCGTCTCCGAGTCGCTCGGAGTCGAGGTCCGAGAGGATCCCTTCGGGTCGGAGTTTGTCGGAACCGACCGCTTCGGTTCCGAGACATCTAGCAAGTCGACCTCCTTCGATCTCGTCGGCTGTCTCGGCTTCGCCTGCTCGTGGCGCCCATAGAGGTTCGACTCCGTCGGTTCCGAGGTCGACTCCGCCAACTCAGACCACCTCTACGGTTCCGATGACTTCGGATCCTGCTGTGAGACCGAAGGCCGTTCCTGAAAAGAAAAAGAAGAAGCATAAGCATTCCAGTAAGCATGATAAGGCAGTGTTGGAAGGCTTACTCACCTCTTCCCCGTCGGCTCCGGTCGACTCCGCTCCCGTCCAAGTGGAACAGCGAGCAGAGGCGAGTGATCGTCCGCAGTCCAAGACTCCTCCGGACCGGGTGGCTCAGGAGGACGATGTCATTCTCCTCGAGAAGCCTCTTACCCCTTCCGGTCGGGCTCGATCGGCCTCGTACGAATCGGACTCTATTCAGTCGGCTCGGAGTCGAAGGAGTCGGTCCGCCCGTCGCTCTAGCTGTCGGACCCTACGGTCCTATCGGAGCCGATCCAGGGAGAGTCGACGTCGAGATGATCCTGTCCCTCGTTACTCTAGTAGGGAGAGTTCATACTACTCGGACCGGCATTATAGAGGTGCTTCGTTGTCTCCTTCATTTCGAGTCGGTTCCGATGTTGGCTATGACCCGTCCCGCCTCCCGTCGGATCGAGTCTCTCCACGACCCCGGGCCCGTTACAGTGTTTCTCCTCTGTCGGAGTCACCTGAAAAGGAGATTGGGCCATCTGATGAGGCCTCGCCTACTGATGATTTTCGGGCCTACAACGAGTTGCTCCAAAGAATGGCGAAAGCCCTGGACCTTGAAGTGACTTCCACTGAATCTAAATTCACTGATAAGATATTGCAACATATCTATTCGGGTTCTACTCCCTCGATTGCCTTTCCCCTTATTGAGGGGTTTGCTGATCTATGGAAGAAGCTGCAGTCTCGACCTGCGTCTGCTACCGCCACTAATCGAAAAGTGGAGAGCTTGTACCGAACCAAGGACGATGCTCATCCGTTCCTGGCCGTTCACCCTCCTCCATCCTCACTTGTCACCGAGGAGATGCAAGCTCGGCCTCGCCAGGGCTCGCTATCGGCTCCAACTGACAAGGATAGTAGAAAGATCGATGCCTTGGGTAGGAAGTTGTATACTTCGGCTACGTTTGGCATCAAAGTGGCGAATTATGCCGCAATGATGGCGGCTTATCAGCTGTTTTTATGGAAGAAGGTGGCGTCTTTTCTTCCTAAGCTTCCCGAAGATCAGCGCACTCTGCTTCGGGTCATTCAGGAGGAGGCTGTTCGTCTCTCCAGACACCAAATTAATGTTGGGAGAAGTATGGCTGACACTGCGGCTCGATCACTTCTCTCCTCGGTGGTACTGCGCAGGTACGCATGGCTTCGCACGACCGCCCTGCCAGTTGAAACAAGGAACAGGGTTGAGGACCTGCCGTTCGAGGGCACCACTCTGTTTTCAGAGAAAACTGACGAGTTCCTCTCTAAGAAGAGGACTGACCGTTTGACAGCCCGCTCGTATGGGGTTCTACACCAGCCGTCGCAGCAGCCTTCTCGCCCATACTATCGCTCCTTCCAGCGTGGCAGACAACACCGCTATCAGCCCTATCAAGGGTATGCTTACCAGCAGCGCAGGAGCTACCAGAGCCCACAATCTGCCTTTCCCAGACGAAGGCAGGGCCAACGTCCCAAGCCTGGTTCCCAACAGCATCAGGCCAAGGACCAGGACCAATTGCATAAGCAATTCTGACAATCACAGGGACCTGACCCCACATTTGGGGACAGGCTTAATGCTTTTTTGGATGCCTGGTGTTCAATTTGTTCCGATGTTTGGGTTTTGTCTATTATCCAGTTTGGTTATAAAGTTGAATTTCTTGGTTTACCTTACCTGCGTCTCCCTGTGTTTTCTTCTGACCCCCCTCGTTCAGAGATCCTGGGAGAGCTCTCAGCCCTATTGCAGAAAGGGGCTATAGAGGAGATTCCGGTTGCTTCAGCTGGTTTGGGGTTCTATTCCAACCTCTTTTTAGTGGAGAAGAAGGATGGTGGGCTTCGGCCTATCCTGGATCTTAGGGGTTTGAATAAATTTATACGAGTTCGTAAATTCAAAATGGTTACTTTACAGATGGTTTTGACCTTGTTGCCCCAACAGTCGTGGTTTGCAGTCCTGGATCTGAAGGATGCGTATTTTCATATTTCAATTTTCCCTGAACACAGGAAATTTTTACGTTTTGTCTATGGGCAACGTGTCTTTCAATACAATGTTTTACCCTTTGGGTTGGCCACTGCACCTAGGGTGTTCACCAAGTGTGTGGCAGTAGTGGTGGCTCATTTACGTCTCCAGGGCTGCCAGATCTTTCCTTATCTGGATGACTGGCTCTTGGTTGGTGATTCTGCTGACTCTGTGTCCAATCAGGTGTATCTCACCTTAAATTTATGTTTACGCCTGGGTCTTTTTGTTAATCAGAAGAAGTCCAAGTTGACCCCGGTGCGCTCCATCCAATTTATTGGAGTGGTTTTGGATGGTGTTCGGGATGCAGGCTTCTTGCCTTCAGAGCGTGCTGCAAAAATTAAGAGGCTTATTTCGACCCTTCAGAGGTGTCGTTTCCAATCTGTTCGCTTTATCCAGACCCTTTTAGGTTGCATGGCTTCTACTACGGCTGTGGTTCCGCTGGCCAGGTTATTTATGCGACCCTTCCAATTGTGGTTCAATTCTGTATTCTCACCGGCCCGTGATTCTCAAAATAGGAGACTTTCCGTCCCTAGGGGGGTGCTGTCCTCCCTGGAGTGGTGGCGGGATGATGCTAATTTATTTAAAGGGATGGAGTTTGGTTTTCACCAAACTCATCTGTCAGTTACTTCCGATGCTTCCCTTTTCGGTTGGGGGGCTCACTGTGCTGGCCTTTATGCCCATGGGTTATGGTCTGAATCTGAACGTGAGGAACATATTAATGTTCTTGAGTTGCGGGCAATTTTATATGCATTGATCTCCTTTACAGATGTCGTGCGGAACAAGTCCGTTCAGGTCCTGACCGACAACACGACGGCGATGTTTTACATCAACAAGCAAGGTGGCACGGCGTCTGTGGCTCTCTGCACAGAGGCGATGAGACTCTGGAAGTGGGCCATAGATCATGCTGTCTGGCTGCATGCAGTTCACATCCCGGGGGTACAGAATTCCATGGCGGACCACCTGAGCAGGCTCCACAGGGAAAACTACGAGTGGTCCCTCCAGGACAAGTATCTCGCCCCTATCTTCTCGGAATGGGGGACTCCGGAGTTGGACCTGTTTGCGACTGTGGAAAATCGCAAGGTCCTAGCTTATTGTTCCAGAGGAGGAGTAGGCCCAGAATCAAGTGGGGACGCGTTTCAGTTAAGTTGGTCAGGTCCCCTGTGTTATGCCTTCCCTCCGTTCCCGCTTCTGGCACGGGTCCTCAGCAAGATCCAGAGGGACAGAGCGTCCGTCATCCTGGTGACCCCGTATTGGCCGAGGCAACCATGGTTTCACTCCCTTCTGAGTCTACAGACTCAATCGATCCGTCTCCCGGTGGTTCCCGATCTCCTGACCTGCGGGGGGGTTCTTCACCACGACATCAGGAGACTCAAACTCACAGCGTGGTTGATCAGGCCGGGGCTGCCTTCTCCGAGGCTGTGACTAATGTTCTCTTAAATGCTAGACGTTTGTCTACCAGGCAGTCTTATGCCCTTAAGTGGGACAAATTTTCTGTGTGGTGTAGTCGCAGGGGTTTGGATCCTTTTGAGTCCACCCTTTCTGAGATTTTGGATTTTTTGTGGGAAGTAAAGCAAGAGGGTTTGGCCAACTCCTCAGTCAAGGTTTATCTGGCAGCCATCTCTGCCTTTCACCCTCCAGTGGATAGAAAGTCTGTTTTTTCCCACTATTCTGCCAAATTATTTTTGAGGGGATTGAATAATTTGTTTCCCCCTGTGCGGGCTTTGGTCCCTCAGTGGTCGTTGCCCCTGGTTCTGACTCGTTTGATGTCTAAGCCGTTTGAACCCTTGGCTTCCTGTCCGCTTCGTTTTTTGTCCATGAAAGTGGCCTTTTTGGTTGCGGCTACTTCAGCCAGGAGGGTTGGGGAGCTGGCAGCGTTATCTTGCGAGCCCCCTTATTTGAAATTTCACCCTGAGAAGGTCGTTCTTCGTACAAAGGTTGAGTTTTTACCTAAAGTAGTATCCCGTTTTCATTTATCTCAGGAATTGGTTCTGCCGGTTTTCTTTCCGACTCCGGCTTCTGAGGCAGAGGCGGCCCTTCATTCTTTGGATGTTCGTAGGGCCATTTTATTTTATTTAGATAGGGTAAAACCATTTAGGATTGACTCTAATTTGTTTATTTGTTTTGCTGGACCGAAGAAGGGTAACCGGGCTTCGGCTCAGACTATCTCTAGATGGGTGGTCCAGGCTATACTGACCTGTTATTCTGCTGCTAACCTACCTTGTCCTTTGCAAGTGCATGCCCACTCCACCAGGTCCCAGGCGTCGTCAGCGGCTCTCTTCAGAGGTGTTCCACTCCAGGACATCTGCAGGGCGGCGACGTGGGCCTCGGCGGATACCTTTGTGAAGCATTATGCGCTGGATATCCTAGATAGAAAGGAGACAGCGGTGGGCACGGCAGTTCTGCACTCCATCTTTGAGTGATGCTTTGGCGTCACCTCCACCCAGGTATTTAGCTTTGGAATCTTCCCATGTGGGACTGCACAGGAAGACCGTAGATGAAAAACAGGTTTTACTTACCATAACTGTTGTTCATCTAGGTCTTCCGTGCAGGCACACATGCCCTCCCTCCTTCCCCGCTAACTCTCTTGGTACTTACCTTGCAGGGGGCGGCGAAAGAGGAACTGAGGGTATGTGAGGGGCGCTCCGCCTCTTAAGGGCCGTTTCGGCGGGAAAGCGGCCGCGCATGCGCGCTGAGAGGCGGGAGCGCCCCCTGGTGGTGTTTAGCTATTAAAATCTCCGGTATCGGCAGGCCTGCGCGTGCGCAGTCCCATGTGTGCCTGCACGGAAGACCTAGATGAACAACAGTTATGGTAAGTAAAACCTGTTTTTTCTTTCTTGTTTCTAATCTCAAGTGAGCCTGACCTTGAATTTGGGTGGTGGTGAACTGTTAGAGTTTTTTTTTTTAATAATCCTAAATATAAGGTGGCCTTCGTAGCAAAATACAGTCTTGTTTTTCTGGTGTACATTAAAAAAAAGTACTAAATAATGCCAAACAAATAATACTTCCAAAAGAGGGATACATTCTGCTGCTGGTGAATAAAAAAAGGCATAGACTATTGAATGTAATTCAGTGGGTTGTTTAGCTACTGAACACAGACGGGCTAGCATTTTTGCCACGCATTCTAGCATGCATCTTACCATGCCTGACGT
This sequence comes from Eublepharis macularius, assembly GCF_028583425.1. NCBI lineage: Eukaryota > Metazoa > Chordata > Lepidosauria > Squamata > Eublepharidae > Eublepharis > Eublepharis macularius. The sequence continues at coordinate 24,858,272 of NC_072791.1, read as the reverse complement.
GTAGTAAAATGTTCCTTGCCGCCTGGCGAGAGGATGCAGATGGCCAGGCTGCTCCGGAGTTGAGAGAGTTCACCCCAGCTTAGCTTGATCTGTAGGGGCTCATTGCTTTCTTAAGCAGCATGAGCCTCTAAAGGCCTGTTCTCAAAATACATTTTATGCTTATACATGCAGTCCTGAGTCCGTCTCCCAGTTGTGCATCCCTTCCGTGGGTGGCTGCAGCTCAGTTCAAACACGGTCTTCTACCCCCAGCCGCTTCCATGAGCATTGCTGTTGATTCTGTCCACAATCATTTTGTTCACATGTTCTTTGCCCACATCCAGGGATAGTTTAAACAGCCTGTGTGGCCAAAAGAATGTATTAGCCGAAGTGGCCGTATGGAGAATCCATAGAACAGGGAATTACGTGAGCCTTACTGTTCTTGAATACGTCTTTATCTAGCACTTCTGTCTCTGTCTCTGTAACCACAAGGGAAGCGTCGTGTGACCCATTGCAAAGGTAGGTGGGCCTCGCTTCTGAAACCTCATAGCTCTCTAAGCAAGCCTGCACTTGTGCCGTGAACATTAAACCAGCGCAGCTTCTTTTAAAATCGAAGTTCTTGCTGAGCATCTACTGTGTTCGAAGCCTCGTAGTGTTTCCTATTCATGGATTTCCCTCTAGACCTCTGGTTGATCTGGTCAAATATAATGGAAATGCTAAGAGAGCTATATGGCGACCAGTGAATGTCTCACTGTGTGATAGTAGTTGCTTGACACCTGGGCTGAAACCGTTTGTGATAGCAGTGCCTGCTCCGTAGTCTGGTCAGTTAGCATCCTAACACGTGCCTAAAAACAGCATTTTGTTCTAGAGTGGTATTGCAGTGCTTGATCACTTCCTGAATTGTCCCCGATAGATCATAGCTTTAGCCCGAGTTGCCAGCAGCTAAATTGTTGCAGCTAACGTATTTCCCCATGTTTTGTAATTCATTATGCTAATGTCAACTTTGTACAGTCTTAGGCGTGTTTATAAATGATTAACATAAGCAAATTATAGCCTATGCGCACTTGATTGTGTGTAAGTGTATAGTAGCTTGTGTGAGTGAACAGGATTTTGATTTGCGGATTTCATACATGGTTTACGAGTGTATAGTATGGTGTGTGAGTGTATAGCAGCTTGTGTGAGAGAACAGAATTTTGAGTTGTGGATTTCACAGATGGTTTATTCCTGCCCAATTGTTTATTGTTCTGCATCTTAGCTATATACCAATTAAGACTAAGTTTTTTAAAAAAAACTATTAATGGTTCTGTTCTTGCAGACCAAATTGTCTACCACATGTAACTTTAATCCTGCAATCCCTCGTGCAAGTGAGGAGCTTAGCATTAAGCTTTTTGCTCTCCTAATAGCATTAGATGCTATCTTTTCAGTGCTGTTTGCAAGCTGTCGGTGCAGTGTTATGAGAGTGCTACGGGTTGCATTAACTAATGTATTTTTAACAATTGGTCTTTCATCTTTGTATCTAGCAGCTTCACCTCCTTAAATCTATGTCTTATGATTGAAATCTGTTCTAAAATACAGATAGAATGCCTGTGTAACTTTTCTGCTTTGTTATTCAAAGTGATACAGACCATGCAAAATGTGTATGTTTTTTTTAAAAAAAACTTTATTTCCCTAGCTCCTCGTGCCTGTTATACGGGCAAAACAGTAACAGGGAAGTCCTAAACAAAGTTACACCCTTTTAAACCCGTGGACCTCTGCTTAGGATTGACACGCTAGTTTCTTGTAAATGATGATTATTCATCCTGATTATGTGGCTGATGGGAAAGTTGGTTTAGGTCAAGGAGGGGGCTGGACTAGAATGTATACAATTTAACATTGTGTTCCTCAACTTTTTGTACAAGAATAATATCATGTAGTGAACTGCTGGTGCAGTAATTACTGTTCCCCACCCTAAACATTTATTTGCTTGTCTTGTGAATATTAGATGTGGGCCAGAAATCTGTCGGCATTTCAGAAGACAACTCTCTCTCAACACCTGGATACAATTAACATGTTTTCAGTTTAACGGGCTGTCCAACAAATTGTAGAACAATAATGCACTACGTAAAATATTTTTCAGTAGTAAAAATTAGCCTTAAAATCCTTAAATCACAATGAATCTGGTAGATATCATGCAGCTGTTCGCTTAACAAAATGCCTCCTCATTCTTCCCTTGCTTGATACCATTTCCTGCCTATATCCCTTGTTGGCTTTAACCATGGTGACCTATGGTTGCCCCACCATGGTTAATGCAAATTGGGTTCTTCCTGAAGTGAGATCAGACACCTGACCTCACTTCAAACTCTATGGTTAAATCCTGGTTAAGATTGGAAACCCAGAGATGTTTACCTAGAACTAGCTGCAGAGCAGATGTAAAAGATGCTGGTAAATGCCACCACAGGAAGGGGAAATTGCACATGGAAGAGGGAGGAAATACGTGAACTTGCTAATCACTCCCATAGTTAGGAAAATGTCAGAGTTATGGCTTTAATGTTAGATAATCCCATAGACTGCTGGTGATGGTGCAGTCCTAAAGAGAGTTATACCCTTCTGAATTAATCGAAGACTGTGAGCTTAGAAAGGTGTAACTCTGCTAAGCACTGTAGTGTAAGTTACTTGAACTTTTCAAAATATGCTGAAAAGTCTATCATTTTTAAAGCTCTGTATTTTTGTTTCTTGATAAAAGGGCTAGAAATGGAGCTACTCGTAATGTAACTGTCCATACGTCTCTCTGTTTTGTCAAGTGTCCATTGTGTTCCTTGTTTTTGTTACTTTCCTGAATGGCAATAAAGTACTTTACTAGTTATTTGCTTTCACAGTATCTTCGATATTATGTATCTAGTGTAAAGTATGTCTTTGCACTATGATTTGATTTTTAAGCCTTTAAACATTCACTTTTAACCCTTTTTTTGTTCTTCCTTTTACAAAATTATGATTACAAGATGCCTAGTTAAACTCTTGATATGTTTCCTTTCCTGGCAAAACTGCATTAAAAAAGAGAGATCTCATTATTGCAACAAGTGGTTACATGGTAACAAATAAGTATGCAATATGTTTTTATTACTACTTTTTTTGTGTAGTAGATTCTGATTGCAGGTGTACTGGTACTTGACAGCCTTCATTGCTTCCACTAAAATAAAGCCTTATTTTTTAAAATATACATTGGCTTTTATTTAATGGCATTTTTAAAATCTTTATCAATACTTGAGTAGACCTAAATTTTGTCACTGATTTACGCAATGTTGTTACTTCTGCCCTTCCGTTTTCCCTACGCCCATGATTATCCCATCTAGTAACTCTGCTGATGTCATTGGCTCCAAAACTACCTGATTTGGATGAAAGCAAGGCTGGATCCCTTGATCTGCCGATGGAGCGACAGGAGGCAGCAAGCTCCGAGTCTCGAAAAGCTTCACCCGCTGTTTGCAAGAAACCCCCTTTGGCATTGCCAGTTTCTAAAAGTCCTAGTCAGACTATCATGTCCTTTCCTAGATCGCCTAGTTTTTTAAGCCCCATGAAGTCCCCAAGTCAGTATTTCCAGATCTGTTATTAAATCCATGCTTCTCCGTCCAGAGAATCTTGCTTATAACATCACCAACTTGGTTCACTCTGGCGTTAAGCAGGTTTAATTACTCTCATCATCAGAGGATCTGTATTTTTGTATGTTTTTCGTTATCTGTGTTGTTGTTATTGCTGTTGCTGTTTAAACATCTAGCTATTTTTTTCTGCATGTACATCACCACAGTTCTTTTAGCCCAACATGCTTGCGTGTATCTCAAACAATATATTCTGAGTGTGAAGTTCACCTTTGCACCAACATGCAGTAAATGTTGAAAATTACAGATGCTGATACTCAGATATGTAAAGATCAAATCAAACTAAATAAAAGATTTTTAAGTGGCATCCCTGTGTTAATTGTAATCTTTACTTTGGGGAGTCTCCCTCAGCTGGGTATAAACATAAGATCAGTTCTTGCATCCAGGCAGCTGTACTTTCTCTCCCCTTTCCTGCTCCCCAGTGTGTAGCATTCACTATGTGTACAGTTGTTGGGACTTCTGTTTCTAAAGATTTTCAAGGCAGAAAGGGGCTCCATGCATATAACTGATCATATGAAGGTTTTTGAAAAAATCCATTTTTCCCAGTGTAACTTTACAATGTCATTAGGCAAGGTTTTTAATCAAATGAAAAGTATTAGTGGGTTGGGATGGGAGAATGCTGGGATCTATGAGTTACTGTGGGTAATTCTTTTCTATTTCTGACCTTTTTCTAGAGGAGGGATATGTTAAAATGTTTCTGCGTGGACGTCCTGTTACCATGTACATGCCCAAAGATCAAGTGGAATCTTATAATTTGGAAGCGAAAGCAGAACTACCATCCAAGAGACTTAAGCTGGAATGGGTGTATCCTTTTTTTTATGGTCATATGTTAAACTGGAAGTTGCTAATTCTTTGCAGCTGTTTAGAAAATGGAACTTGGATCATTTGTTACTCCAAACCAGGCTTCTTTTATTTTTGGGAATGAGTACAATTTCACTAGTAAAACAATCAAATTGGTATTAATGGTGTGAAACTTCTGCTCTACATCTTTATGTAAAGTAGTTAAGCAGCTGCAGGAAAGTTTCAGCTTGAATGTAGCCTGAAGGTTTTGTTTAAAACAAGTTAATTATCACAGGATTAAATTAGGCACATAGTGGAGAAGTAGGACACTATGGTTACCAATTATAATGAACTGAGAACAGGTTTGTTCTCTTTCCTGACAAATCGATGTATTTATAGTATTTGCACAGTTTCTTAGATACATGCAATTCTTCTTAGGGGGAAAAATCTCAGCCAGCAAGATCATTTTTCTGTAAAACGCAGCCATCACTTTGAGTCATGTTCTGTTCAGAAAGGCAGGTTACACTAGATTTTGTTAGCTCCCAGTTCTGTTGTGAATTCTGTTGTTTACCCAGCAGCAGCCAAGCTGTTTACCGCAAATGATTTAGTGTCCTGTAGTATATATGTAGGTTGTTGTGCCTTGGAAGGGTTTTTTCCTCTAGTCTCAGCCAAGGAGCAGGAAACTTGGTAAGATGGGAGCAACAGGTAGGAGAGATGCCCTGTCCCGTACCAGGCCCAGGCCCACAGGACTTCCTGCTTGTGTTCAAAAGTGCCACACAGTCTCATTACTCCTGGACCACAGACTTGTCATGCATGAGGTGAGTAAGAAGGTCTGGCCTTAAGGTCATGGGACATTACTGCCATGCATACCCTATTGTATTGTTTATCGAATGTCCCAGCTGTTGATTGCTTGGACTTACATTGTGTAATCCACCTTGAGTCTCAATGAGAAAGGCAGACTATAAATAAATAAATAAATGTAAAACTTGGAAGGAATTTAGGTGGAGTTTTCACAAACCCGTTTTTTAATTTTTAAAAAAGCTCAGTATATAGAGCTTTCCCTGTGCTTGAAACAAACTATTTTTCAGGCTGCCCTCTCTTCTCAGATACATGGGGCTTGTGCTTGCTGCTCTTAATTTTAATAGTAAAAGGCTGACAGGTTTGATGGGCAGGCTCAGGGGAAGGAAGAAGAGCTCTGGGCCTTCTCTCTGTGTGTCCATCATGGGAGGGCACTGCTTCAGGCAGAACCACACACTGGCTGCACATCACTGGATGCTGGATTATCCGGTGATGTTACAGCAGTCACTTACAAATGAATTGGCTTTTCCGTACAGTTGAGAATCATCACCCTTATTGCATAATGTGCAACTCTGTGCAGACGCAGTCTCAGCAGCTTCACTGTAGTTGCTTCTGCATTGCTGTTTTCACCCACCCACCCCATACCAATTCTTGGTTTTCAGTCTTCCTAATTTATACTATAACCCCGCAGAGCAGCAACTGGTACCATTTCTGTATGGTATCTAGCATACTCTTCGGTGTGAAGCATGCAGAAACTATAGGACATATATAATTGGCTTGCAGTGCTTCTCCTATATTGAATACATAGATTATTCTTAGAAGATTGGGATGCCACCATCTATGCATACTTCTGTTGAGTAAGAAACAAATGGTGCTGGATCAGTGGAAGTAGCATGGCGACTTTGGAAAATCCTTCAGTATTTAATTAGGTGCCTGCCAGCCCCTTTCCGTTTCCATATTTCTCATCTGCACTCTTTCAAAGTGTGTTGGGAAGTGGCTAAGGGCAAATAACTTACCTGATTATTCTTTTGGTTACTAATAAGATGATCCTTAACCATTTTCCAGTTGCTTCCCTGCAGACTTTTTCAAAGCTCAGAGAAGGAAAACAAAATATGGAAAGCTGCCATGGTTATAATTAAGGCACCTAGATTTTTATTTTTTACTGCTTTGGTGTGCCTTCATAATTCATGATAGCTAGAAGAAACAGGTAAACAGAGCCAGGTCAGTTCATCTTTGAAGACACCCCATGTATCATAAAGTGAAGCTGTTGTGTTCAGTGAGAGATAATAGAACATGTACTTCTATCTTACATGTAGGTTATTTCCCATCATGATTTGATTACATTGACCCAGGATTTGCACTGATGGTAGTAGAATGAAATTCAGGTTCATTGCCAAAACACACACAGTGCAACCCCCTTTGCAGTCTTGTTTCCATCTGGCTAGTTAACACTAAGTTAATGAAAGCAGTCATCCTGAACATGCAGAAATGAAATCAATCCTGGTACCAGGCCCGGGGAATGTATTGGCTGACCTAGTGGAGGTCGCTTCCATACAGACAATACATATTTAAATAGCAACTGCTCTTGAAAAATTTTTTTAAATTGCTTTAGCTTCCATCCTAAGCATCCTTAAAATATTTTAAGGTACAGTGTCGGAAAAATACGGAGGATGAAGGGTGAACCATGTCTTATAAAACTGTGAAAATGGAGATAGAGAGCAGAACCACAAGTGACAAAAGGCACAGACTGGACACTTGTCTGCTTCCCTCAAGTTTTGATGGGAAATGTAGGCAGCTTGGCGGAATGTTGGACAAGTGACAGTTGAAAAGTCCATTGGACAGCAGTCAGAGAGCCAAGCTGCGAGACCAGGATGCCTACATTTCCCATCAAAACTTGAGGGAAGCTGACAAGTGTCCAATCTGTGCCTTTTGTCACTTGTGGTTCTGCTGATATTCACCCATATCAGAACACTGCTGCTAAAAGTATGGGCATAATAGTTCACACAGTAATGGGTTGGATTCAAAATCAGTTTCCATCAGTTGAAGGGGAGGACATTTTTTGCCGAATTCTTGTCATTTCCAGAGCTCCTGTTTGCCCTCGTGAGAGTTAGGAAGCAGCATTTCAGGAAGCTCAATGGGCTGCAGTAGAAGGGAAGGCAAGAAAGTTCCATTCTGCTGACGGAAGTGCCTTCCATTAGTGAAACCCTGTCCTTCAATCCAACCCATTGTTCCCAGCCCTCCAAATGATGGCTTGAAAGATTGGGGATGTGTTGTGAGCTTTTGCAGCCTCTACTTACATCCCCCCCATCCGAGCTGTGATTCTTTCCTTCTTTTCTGTTTCCTGGCAAACCATCATTTACTGTTACATGAGAACTGAGCCAGCTGAGGTTTAACAAACCAGAATTTTCCTGGAAACCAGAGATGCAGACTAGGTCATCCTTTTTTAAAGCAAATTATGGTTTGTGGAAACCAAAGCTTGTCTGCAAACTGTGGTCTTCCAAGAGGAAGTGGGTGGGTGAGTCTGAGCACATGGAAGGAGAAGCATGGAAGCTTACAGCTTGGGTATAAACCGAGCCTACATGTGCAGTACACCAATCTTTTCCAGGAGGAAGCATCATTTTTCTTTGTCCATTTCCTTGGAATGTTTGCTGCTTCTCTTTGTGAGGATGAAGTGGGCACCAACAGAAATTAACTCCAGAATATGCATGGCCTGGCCTGCTTATTCATGAGCTTATTCATCTAGTCCTTTGCTTGCTATAGAGCCCTCCCTAGTTAGGAGTGCCATGCATCTGCCAGCTTCATGGAGGCATCCATTTCGAGTGACATGCTCTGCTGCTTGGGACAGAAATCCCAGCCAGCAAGGAGGACAGCTCCATTAAGTTCAAAGTCCTAACCAGCCAGCAGGTCTGATGTTCTACATCACACCATATTTCAGGGAAATACTTGTTCATCTTTAAAGAATATTAATAACAATTAAGTGCCATCAAGTTGGAACCGACGTATGGCAACCCTTCATGGGGGTTTCAAGGCAAGAGATGAGCAGAGGTGTTTGCCATTGCTTTCCTCCATGTAGCAACCGTGGCCGTCCTTTTTTTTTTTTTTTAATAAAATTTTTTATTGGATTAGATATCATTTAGTTTCAAATTACAATCAATTTCCCTATATCCAAATTCTAACCCCCTCCCTTTCCCCCCCTTTTGTTGACTTCCAACAGTTTTCCAACCCTTTGTCCCTTTTCCCTTACTCTTTTTAAATTCCTTCTATCTAACAAACATATACTTTCACTTTCTTCTAAGCTTATCTATATATCTATATAACACAATATTCTTTCTGCCTTCTTACTTACTTTAACAACTAAATAATAATAATAATAATAATAATACCTGACTGAGTAATATCTTTCTTTTAGTAATAATCCTTTAACTATTTTTAGTACTCTATACTCTATCTTGTAATCCCTTCTTCAATATGGGACAAACAATTTATCCCTTTTTACATATTTTCAAAATACTTCCATAAACAATACATTCATATAAATCAACAATTTAACTTATACTCTATATATTACTTTTTCTTCATATCTTATCTTCATTCTGCTTTAATTGTATTATTATATTACTTCAATTATGCAACTATATAATTATCATCAAAAATCGTCAACCAATTTGACCCATATATATCTTCAAACCAACTCATTCAGTTTAGTACATTATACAATTTTCACCAGCAATAATATTAATTAGTCTATCCTTATAATTAATTATTTTCTATTGTTATACTATATATAATGGTCTAATAAAATAACTGCTTAGAAATTCACATTTATCTCTCCCCCCCCAGTAAAGTCACCTCCCTCTGCATTTAATATATTTCAGTAGTTCTCAAACTGCCACAGTTCTCCTCCCACTTCCCATTTCTTGATTAGATATTGTTTCAGCTTCTCCCAGTCCGTGTTAAACTGTCCTGGATCAGAGTTTCTCAGTTTTCTTGTCATTTTATCCATTTCCGCCATATACAGCAATTTATATATCCAGTCCTCGAAAGTTGGCACTTCTTGTACTTTCCATTTTTGCGCATACAAAAGTCTGGCCACTGCTGTCATGTAAAATAACAATGTCCTGTGTTGAGCTGGAATATCCTCCATTCCCAAGTTCAGTAGCAGGAGTTCTGGGTTCTTATTAATTTGAAATTGTAAAATCTCACTTATTGCTCTTATTATTTCCCCCCAGTACTGCCTAGCTACCTCACACGCCCACCACATATGGTACAAAGATCCCTCATGCTTTTTACATTTCCAGCATTTATTAGACATATTCAAATTCCCTAGCGCAATTTTCTTTGGTGTCATATACCAACGATAAATCATTTTATAGACATTCTCTTTAATGTTAGTGCATGTCGTAATCTTCATTGTATTCTTCCACAAGTATTCCCACGCCTCCATTGTTATTTCTTTATTAAAATTTATGGCCCACTTCACCATTTGTACTTTGACTATTTCATCTTCAGTATACCATTTCAACAGTACTTTATACACCTTAGAGATTTCCTTCTTATCCTCTTGTAAAAGTGTCTGCTCTAATTCCGAATTCTCCATTCTTATCCCACCCTTCGCACAGTCCGAATTGTAGAGATCTCTGATCTGTCTATACTGAAACCAATCATAGTTTGGAGACAACTCGTCCTGTGTCTTTATTTTAAGTTTAGAAAATTCTATTCGGGTTATCTCTGCAACCGTGGCCATCCTTGATGGTCTAGCCAAGTACTAACCATGGGCAATCCTGCTTGACTTCCAAGCTCTAATGAACTTGAGCTAGTTTGGGCTCTTCAGGATGCTTTAAAGAATATACCTTCCTCAAAAATAAAGACTGTATTAAAGGTATATAAAGGAAAATACTGCCCCATGGCGCAGAGTGGTAAACTGCAGTACTGCAGCCCAAGTTCTGCTCACAACCCGAGTTCAATCCCTGCGGAAGCTGGGTTCAGGTAGTCGGCTCAAGATTGACTCAGCGTTCCATCCTTCCGAGGTCAGTAAATCAAGTATGCAGTTTCCTGGGGGTAAAGTGTAGATGACTGGGGAAGGCAATGGCAAACCACCCCATAACAAAAGTCTGCCAAGAAAACGTCGTGATGTGATGTCCCCCCCCCGTGGGTCAGTAATGACTCAGTGCTCAGGGGACTACCTTTACCTAGGGAAAATACCTTCCCTGAAATTGCCCCAGTCAGTGACTCCGTTCTAGGTCAGGGGCATTGAACTCCAGCTATCCCTGAAAAGGAAACTGGTGAATACTCACAAGAATCTTGTCCCTCTGGAATTTTTACATTTCTGAAACATCCCATTTAAGGTCACATTTGATTTTTGAAATGTTATGTCTTAACTGAGACCCTCAGCTATGGATACAGGGGTCGGGACTGTCGCAGCAACCTGTACCTTCTTCCAACGGGTGAAACTGTCTATTTCATTGCATCGGTTGTTGTATTATACAACGTTGAAGAGCAACTGCAAAGACATTACACCGGTCACAATGACGATGTGAAGTGGTAAGTCTGAGAAAATCAGTGCCTTTAACACAGATCAGGCACCTTAAACCAGACAGACAAGCTACTCTAGTGTAAAGGTGGATTTTTTAACTTCTGAAAACAAAAGTTCTAGGGCTGCGTCAGCACCAATGCAAATTCCAGACTAAGCTGCACACCAACTCATTCATTTTAAATATTTGTGTTTTGCTTTCCTGTCTGGAAGGACCCAAACAGCAAAAAAGTACAATTAGCCAACAGAAGTGAGCAAACGATATCTTGGACTTGCCCTGGATTTGTTTGGAGGCTGGCTCCTCGAAGGGCACTAGCTGCAAGCCACAGGCTAAGAACCTAACAGGCCAAAGGCCCCTTTAGTTCTTGCCCTCTGCTCATGCCAATGGTTTGCACTTCTGGCAGTACCCAACTGTTATTGATACCTGCAACAGGAAGGGGAGAAAAGAACTGCTGAGATGTTGTGCAGCTGGTTAAATGTTCCCCTAGCAATTCTCCCGTTCTAAGTGTTACAGTTCCGTTGCTACAGATGCAAATACATTTATAAATATATAATATAAATAAACGTATAAATATATTTATGTAGAGCTTCACACACATTTTTTTCGCTGGTTCTTAGGGCAGGGTTGTCCTACCCTGATGAGGAGCTGATAAGACTCTCTTGCCTAAGGCCACCCGGCAACTTCATGGCTGAAGTGACATTTCAGTTGGGGTGGGGTGGGGTGGCCGCAGCATTCCTGGCTCCCGGCCCCGTTTTAGAAAACATCAAGCCTAAAGATTTCTGCAGTCTTTTTTTTTTTTTTTGGGCTTGCATTGTTGACAGGGGCTTGTAAAATCTGAGCTTGACAAAGCTTTCTTTTGCAGCCTAGCTGTCCACCCCGACAGGATCACCATAGCAACCGGCCAGGTTGCAGGAACGTCTAAGGATGGAAAAGTGAGTCGGCCCAGTGGTTCAGATTCAGAGTTTTGGTTCATAGAAACATGTGTTTTGATCAGAATCTCACTGTAGCCCTCTGTGGTGGTGCATGGCCCTCAGCAGAAAGTTTTGGGGTTGTGTGGGGGAGAGAGATCTACTTGGGAAAAAGGAAAGGTGGGAAAGATCCTCTTATGCAAGTTCATTTCATCTGCCTGTCACTAGAATCCAACTTTTACCTGTTAATCCTTATTGCCTGCAAGTAGGAAGCTGGACTTCTCAGTTTCTTGCTTCTTTTAAAAGAAAGTCTTGAGTACAGGATGATCTTGTTTAAAAACTTTCCTACAGCTGTACTTGGGAGGCTGCGTCCTCTGCTGAGGCTTTTTCATGAGCTTCAGCTATTGTTGCTAAAAAGGCTTTGTATTCATTTCATTTAACTAGAAATACGGCTGCCTTGCTTCTAGACAAACCAGCCCTCTGCATTGCCTGCAGTTGTCAATAAGCAAATATACGGACTCTGTTCGTCTCCTGTGTGCTTTGCTGTGTTTCCAAAGGTTGCACTCTAGTGGTTCCAAAAATGCATTGCAATCTTGATGAGAAAATAAGTTTTCTCAGACCCATCTGTTGCCCTAGAGGGGAACCCCAAATGTAAGTTAGAGAGGCAGTTCATTTATTTGTTTTTTTTATTTCAAATTTCTATTCTGCCCTCCCCGCGAGCGGGCTCAGGGCGGATAACGACATATCATGAGTCGACTGTTGGAAGCACTGTTTGAACTGGATTTTTGGAGGTTAGACTTAAGTTGTCGGAAGGCTGGATTTTTGAAAATATATTTTACTATTTTGTTCTGTTGTTAGTGTGTATAATCTTTCATTTGTAATAAAATAACAGAGTTTCAAAATGCCTTGCACAACCTGGCCCAGTGATTTTACAACAGTCCTACATTTTTGGTTGATACTATTATTTCCATGGAGGGGAAGGGCAGACATGTGAGATTTGAATCAGTAATGTGTTTGTTCAGAGCTTATTCTCTTCGCCGTGTTACCATTCCTACTGTTCACTTCTGCCTGACCTTTGCCATATGATGAGCTATACATTTAAGCAAATAGCTTGCAGCATGTTGAATTGCTAACTTTAATTTACACTGAACAAAATCTACCTTTATGTGACCTTTTGTGGAAAAAAGACTTAATACAAAATGATTTTCTATAATCTCCTCTCTTTCTTTGGAGGTTTTAAAGCAGAAGATAGATGGCCGTCTGGCAGTAAAGGCAGTAACCTAGGCAGATCATGAGAGGGAGGTCAGGAAGGGTTACATCAGTGCTTAGTTCTCGTGGCCCCTTCTTACCCGCCCAAGATAAAGCCAATCACCACTTTGGGGTCAGGAAGCAATTTTCTCCAGGCCAGTTTGGCTAGGGATCCTGCCAGAGTTTTGTCACCTTGTGAGCATGGAACAAGGGTCACTGGGGGTGTGATGGGGGGAGGTAGTTGTGAATTTCCTGCATTGTGCAGGGGATTGGACTAGATGACCCTGGAGGTCCCTTCCAACTCTGATTTTGATTCTAATTTAATTGCGGAATTCGTAACTGGGAGCGCCTTTCTCACTTGCTCGTGATTCTGTGAAGTAGAGCTGTCCCTCTTACAATATATTAAATAGTGCTCAAAACGTCAGAAGTGCATTTTCAGTTCATTTCACATTCTTCGGGCTGTGTGCAAGGTTATTTTCCCAGCTTGACCAGTTCTTCTAAAAAAATTGTTCACTTCCTTCAGCAATTACTGCCCCATGTCCGGATTTGGGACTCCGTCACTTTGAATACTCTGCACGTCATTGGAATGGGGTTCTTTGACAGGGCTGTCACTTGCATTGCATTTTCCAAATCTGTGAGTAACATTTTATGTCTTGTTAAATTGCTGAGTGTGCTTTCAAAGACAGGTGTATACTTCTAAAGATTAAGATCAGTGAATTGGATCTAGACTACATTTTCTGTCAGCACTTCCCTCGCCCCCGACACTGGAACCTACTGATCTTTCCTTGGAAAAAGCTTTGTTTATTCCAAAATATGAAATAGTTCTCTCACTCATGTTTAAGTGTCTTGCTTACAATGGATAGACTTGTGTAGTTCTTTCTTGCTGGTGCAGCTGCCTACACGGCGCTGCAGCAATGGGGTTTTCACGTGGCAGGTGACCCTGCAATTTCCCTGCCTAGGCAGTGGCAAATCTCCCTGCCACACCACCAGGGATCTTCAGGGTTGTTGTTTTTTTAAAAAATTAACAATTAAATATCATATTCATATTATAAACAATATATGTGAGAGGTCCTCTGAAATTCCAGCATTGTAAACTTTTATCCCTTTCTGTTGCAGAGATATCTCTCCTCAATGAACAGGGCTAGAGACTTTTTTAAAAGGCTGGGATTTCAGAGAACCTATTTCACATATTGTTCTAAAGTTATGATATTCAGTTGCTCATTTAAAAAAAATCCCCAACTGAAAATCCCTGATGGTGTGGCAGCATATATAAAGTATTCAATGTAGCAGTATTCAGTTGGGGATTTTTTAAAAAAGCCCTCTGGTGGTGGGGAGGAGGACATTGCCATAGAGACAGAGAAAATGGTTGCCATGTGGGTAGGGAAATGGTCAACTTTCCCACTCGTGCGCTAGTCATTCAGGCTGTTCTGTGATCTTTCTCCATACTTCGGCAAAGCAGGCTTGAGGAAGATAGGAGAAAAGTTGGGGAAACCACGGAAGGTGCATGGATGCGCCATAATGCTGTGGGGATGCAGGGGGTGGGGGAATCTGCTTTCCAACAACTCCCAACCTGGGGTAAATAACCCATGTGAAAATGGCTTGTGTCTCCGCCTTAATGGCATCTGTCCAATCATCCGTGCGTGGACATTTTCCCACGCTCTGTTCCATTCCTGCAGGCTCTCCCAGCCCCCTGGAAAAATCCTCCTGAGGTTGTGGGAACCATTTAGAAGAACAGTGGTGTAGATTGGTGGTCTTGAGTGAGGCCAGACAAGGGGATGAAATCAACCTATCTCCTCAATGGAGCTGTGTTTGCCAAAGAGGAAGGAAGAGCAATTTCACACCCTTGTCCTTCCTTACACCAGGACTCCCCAACCCCATGGTGATGTTCTTCTATGTGAGTCCTGCATACCTAAAGATAGTTTTTCTAGGGTCCAGAAGGGACTGCAGGAACAGAGAGAAACGTGGGAAAATTTGATGTATTCATGCACACAGGGAAGGAGCCTGCCTCTTGCTTTCTCTACCCACTTCCATGAAAAGATGCCATGGTATTCTGCTAGGTTCAGAACTTTCAATTGGGAACTAACAGTATCGGTCATTTTATGGTGATCAATAAATTACTTAACTTGTGTAAGTGGTTGTGTGTTACGGAGTCATTAATGTTTTATTTCAGAACGGAGGAAGTAACATTTGTTCAGTGGATGATTCCAATGACCATATGCTTTCAGTGTGGGACTGGCAAAGAGAAGAAAAGCTTGCAGATGTCAAGGTACTGCGTGATAAGATGTTTACGGTGCTGCTTGATATCTGAGGGCTTCTTGTGAGTAATTGCTCTCTGTTCCCTTGCAGCTGTTTAGTTCTCTTGCATTCTCAGCATTCGTGATTTAACTTTAATCGTCAGTTCTTGTTTTCATAGGGAGGGGAATTAAGTAAAGCTTTTCACTTTGCAGCCAGCCAAAATCACTACTCATTATTTTTATTGTTTTATGATTATAGTAGTGCAATTACAAAATATCAATTATTTTTTTAAAAAAATTTTAAAGCTTCCCACTCATACTGGGAACTTCTGATTTGATGAATGCTTCACGAGAATCCTGGACAGCTGCTAGAAAAACAGGAACTAACTAATTAAACTGGAAGGAGAAGAAAAGGAAGCAAATTTAAAGAGACAGTAGCTTTTAAAAACTTGAGTAACACTTCCTGTCCATATTGGATTGCCTAGCATTGCAGTTGCATGTGGGATTTTTAGAAGATCGCCACAAATGAGGCCTGAAAAAGATGGAATGTCTCTAATGACATTATTTATACTGGGAGAATAAGTAATGGCAATTTCAGACTAAATGGCTAGTGTGGGAAGGAACCTAGTTTATCTGCCTCTGGGCTGAACAAGGAAGCTAACTCTGACAAACAGCATACTCTTGTATCAGTTATTTAGTTCAGACAAAAGTGGATTGACAGGAACTTGGTGAATGGCTCTGAACAGCTGTTTTTGCCTGACTGGAATAAGGAGTATGGAGGGTGATTAGAGTGGAGCAAATAGTGCTCAATAGAGCCTCTTTCCTCTTTAAATCTTACTGAGTTCTTCTGAGATTCTAGTCACAGAGCTGCCAGTACTTTGATGTTGAAAAAAGGCATATGATAAACAATGCA
The DNA here is from genome assembly GCF_028583425.1 of Eublepharis macularius. Taxonomy (NCBI): domain Eukaryota; kingdom Metazoa; phylum Chordata; class Lepidosauria; order Squamata; family Eublepharidae; genus Eublepharis; species Eublepharis macularius. Next base: position 24,842,255 of record NC_072791.1, on the reverse strand, counting down.
GTACTAAGGAGATTTACATCCTTCTAAGCACATTGACGTTAATGGATTTAGAGAGATGTAATGCCGCTTGGTGGTGGAGAGTGCCCTCCAGTCATAGCTGACTCATGGCGACCTCTGGCGGGGGGTTCATGGCGAGAGACTAACAGAGGTGGTTTGCCATTGCCTGCCTTTGCAACCCTGGTCTTCATTGGAGGTCTCCCATCCAATGACTAACCAAGGCTGACCCTGCTTAGCTTCTGAAATCTGATGAGATCAGGCTCAGGGCATAATGCCATTTAAGTGCTTATGTTCTGTTTCAGCATTTCTTCAACTCTGTATTGAGTTCTTTCTAATGTTATGTTTTTGTAAAACTTGTGTTTATTTACCCTATGGCATTGTTTATGAAATTGTCCGTGATACTGACTGTACTAATCTCACACTGTGTAATCCACCTTGAGTCTCCATGAGAAAGCTGGACTATAAATGACAAAAATAAAATAAAAATAAATAAAGACTGCACTATAGATCTAGCAGATAGTTATGCTTGTGCAGAATATCAGTGCAGGTTCAGCCTAATACTAGTAATTTTAAAAACTTCTTTGCTTGATCAAATCTTCTAGTAGTCATAATCATATATTTTTCTTGACGAGTGAAGTTACTGAATAAATTTAAAGCTTAGAGACAAAATAAGACATGGAGCTTCCTCCTAAGCCTTTATGCATCAAGTAATCTAGCCTGGATCGATTTGTTTTCTTTTAATCAAAAAAATTCATTATGTGCATAATTTGTTCCCAGTAACCTAAAGTTATTCTTGGCACTCCTGGAAGATGTCTATTAGCATTTTCTCATGTTGTTAGCAAAATCCTAAACTAATTTTTATCATCTTCTAGTGCTCTAATGAAGCTGTATTTGCTGCTGATTTTCATCCTACGGACACTAACATAATTGTTACATGTGGAAAATCACATCTTTATTTTTGGACACTTGAAGGGAACTGTCTGATTAAAAAACAAGGATTATTTGAGGTAAAAACACTATGTTTTCAATGGCTTTTTTCTAGGAACAGTATGCATATTAGAATCCTGGAGCCAAATAATTCTCTGGCTAATTTAAATCAATATATGAAATTCAACCCCCTCCCTCTGTTTTTGGACCCCCTAAAGATTGTGAGGTCACAAGGCTCCAATGATGCCAAGTTGACTGAAGTCATCTGCTGGAGTGTAGATTCTAGATGCAAGCAATGACTTTCATGAACCACCCTGACTCCATAGCTACCCTGCAGCAAGCAGTCCCCCTCTTAAACGTTAAGCCTTGTCAGATTTCTTCACAGTCCTTACTCCAGTTCTACCCTCTAGGGTGTTCTGTTTCGTTCAGAATTCGAATTTTCGGTAAAAATTCAGTAAAATTTGTCCATTGTTTTCTGTGGGAAAATCAATCTGAGGGCTAACTGGTGGGCTGCAGGGGGTCGTTTTTCAACCAAACCCCTCAGGTTTGATGAAGATTGGTTCTTGGGCCAATTTTATTGGCGCCCCAAAAGGGTTTCTCCACCCACTACATTATTCCCTATGAGGAAAATATCTGGGGGCTATCAGGGGGAATGGGGGTGGCATTTTTCAAGCAAACTCCATCAGTTTTCAGAGGACCTACTCCTGACTGTCCTCTAAAGACCCCCTCTCAAGTTTTAGGAAGACTGGATCCTGGGGAATTTTATGGGCCCCTGAACAAGGATCCCCTAGCCACTCTATTATTTCTTATGGGGAAAAGCCAAAGCTGACTCCCACTGCAGAAACACACTGGTGCATGGCTGCCATGGCTAAGGCACACTTCCAAATGCAAGCTGAGCTCATCCCAGGGAAAGCCCAACAGACCCAAACTGAAGCACAGGAATGGAATCCTCCCCAGAAGCAAAGGGGACCAATATCACATCAGAGAATCACATCCATTCCCCCCAAACCAAACTGAAACAAGGGAGCTTGTTGCAACTTAGCCCAACAGAACCAGTGTCATTCACAGCAGCCAGGCACTGAGTTCAGCAGTGGGGAAATACCACGGAACAGAAGCAAGCAGTACCCAGCCACAAGCCAAGGCATTCCCTTGCTTCTGTTGGCCACTGTGTTAGATGGAACGCTGGACTAGGTGGACTACTGGTCTGATCCAGCAGGGCTCTTCTTCACATTCCACAGCCCAGCATGTGGAATGTGGCTGCTTATACTACATGGTTTAAAGGGCTTTGCAAATACAGTATTGTTAACACGGTACTATATTCTAAACCATACATAAAATGGAAAAAAAGATGAATTAACGGTATAATTTAATAAAGGTATTCAATCTCTTATCATGCAGAAACAGGAGAAGCCAAAGTTTGTCCTTTGTGTAACCTTCTCTGAAAATGGTGATACAATCACAGGAGACTCAAGCGGGAACATTTTAGTTTGGGGAAAAGGTAAGAAGAGGATGAGCTCCCAAAACAAGTATGCTACCCTGTATTGCATTGCAATCTGTAAACAGTTTTCTGTTGTAGAAAATATGGAAACTGTCAGCAACAACAATTACAATAAGTCTCTTTTCTTTTTGAAATAACTAGTGGGGGGGGGACCCTTAATTCCTGATTTACACAGGCAGGTGCTTATGTAATTTTCCTGGAAAAGAGGCCGTGGGAGAGCTGAACCGAAGCAGGAGTGTGGGGAAAGCACTTTTCATTAACACTTTCATCCCTTGTAAAAAGCTGATGATTGTGAACAGGGCTGCAGAAAAAGATGAAAGTGTCTGCCCATTGCAGGAAATGTTGTACTTGCTTTAAAGTGGCTATGTGATGCCATCGTATATGTCAATTGTATTGGCTTTGTAATGTCAGGGCATTGTTATCCTCGGTATGTGCTCCCTGATTAGCTGGAAGAAGTTCATGTTTAGGGGGGGAAATGCCGCCAGTGGTTCTGAAGCTGCTGCCAGGATGGGCAGCACTCAGGTGCAAAAGGCTAAATTTGAGGAAGAACCAGGATGTTTTCTACTGCTTCTATAGCTCCTTCAGTTTTGCACCAATAGTATTTACTTGCAAGCACGGAAAGGTAGACTAGATTGAGATAGCTGTATGTTCCTCTCTGTATGTTTCAATGTTAAATTGCTGTGTGCAGGTTTGAACAATTGAGGTTCTAAGAACGCACCTGACAATTAGGAATTGAGAAAAACAACAAAAAAGATACGAACTTTACAGAATGCAGTACCTATGATCAATTTAATTATGGCAATATAGCCCTAGATCAGAAATTTTGTTTCTGTGAACCAAGGATATCAGGCTTGTTGAAGCACAGAGAGAGCTAAGTGAAACATCAAATACAATAGTGCAGCAGTAGTGAAGTTACTATTAAGTTCTTTTCTCCCCACGTCTAGGTACAAACAGAATAAGCTCTGCAGTCCAAGGAGCCCACGAGGGTGGAATTTTTGCACTTTGTATGCTGCGGGATGGTACGCTAGTATCTGGAGGTGGAAAAGATAGAAAGCTCATATCTTGGAATGGAAATTACCAAAAACTTCACAAAACCGAGGTGATGCTCCTGTCATTTAAAAACTGATCTCTTAGTTTTCTGTTTTTAGAGCTATCATCATCGTTATCATCATTATTATGCAGCTCACATTCCATAACAGTTTTATTCCCACATTACAAAAGACAATAATGTTCTTTTCAAAAATAATACTGTATCCTAATGGGAATAAAATGTAAAATCAGAAGGGCCATGTAATGCATATATTTTGAGCAAAGGCCACTTAACACACACAGCTTGTTTGTTCTGGCTTAAATGTTCTTGGGAAGTGGGTCCCCCCTCAACATTGTGGTGCTTCCATGCACCTCTCAGCTTTCCCCCAGCTTTCTTTTGATTTTCCCCAAACCTGTGATATTTTGGGAAAGATCCAGATCTTCCAGTCCTGCCCACACTCATTCCATTTTTCCTGCCCCAGTCCCTATTTCCCTCCTCTCCTGCAATTGACAATCTGTCAGGGTCTCTGAATTGCCAGCTTGCATTTTTACAAATCCTGAGCCCTTTTCATTGCAGAGATATAAGAGGAAAATCATACCTGTTCAACAAAATGCATTCTGCTTCTGACACTGCATTTTTGAACATCTTAAGATCTCAGATTTCTGACAGTGTTGCAAGATCCAAAAGTCCTGGAACAATGCCCTTCTTTTTATTATGTGACACTGCAATACAAAATCATTTTTCTCCTTTATATAATAGTATGTACCTTAGATGGCACCGTAGTTGCAATTCTGGGCAACTGGACAGCTTATGAAACTCAAAACTAGTGTGGAGAAAGGCACTGCAAATGCATTGTTCCATGCAAGCTGGATTGTCAGTAGTTTTCTTTACTGTTGCGAAATGCTTTGCACTCCTATTATGAACCATCTCTCTGTGTATATATATATATATATATATATATATATATATAAAAAGCAAAGAAGCTCTTGGTTGCGTGCAGCTTCATGTTTTATTTATTTATTTACTGTATTTATATCCCACACTTCTCCCCAATGGGAACTCAGAGTGGTTTATGTCATTCTCCTCTATTCTATCTGGCATGTTCATGCTGGGCTTCTCTGGAACTTGGGATGTCAGTCATGTTGTCCCAATCTGGAGAATCTAGTCTTTGCTCAGGACTAGCCTTGTTTTAAAAATGTAACCATCAGCTTTTAAATAAATGTGCACATCAGTCAGCAAAACCACAAGTGCTAAAGATTACTCTGAAGACAGAGAGGGTCAGAAGGACTAGAGCGTTCCGCATTTAAGGCTCAAGCCCTTGACAGCCTCCAGGCAATGTCTGTGTACAAATATAGCCCTTTCTGCTCTGAGGATCACTTATTTGATAGGTACTTAGCTCAGCCAATTACTTTAAATGGTGACAGAAATCATCCATAATACAGGAATTTGTAAACCGAGCGTATTGCCTCATAAGCACTAAGCTGGGTGGCTGAGGCTAGCCTTATCAGATCTAGAAAGCTAAGCAGGGTCAGCACTGGTTAAAAGTTGGATGGGAGACCATCAGAGAAGTCCAGAGTTGCTATGCTGTGGCAGGCAACAGCAAACCACCTCTGAACGTCTCTTGCCTTGAAAACTTCCTTGGGATCTCCATAAGCTGACTGCTGTTTTATGGCGCTTTACACACACAGCACGGTATTTGGAGCAAAAATCTTTCTTTTTGGTTCTTTTTTGCTTGCTTTTTTGCTTGGTTCTTGTTTTGCTTCCAAAACACTAATATCAGGCAGCTGGGGAAAAATGGTTGTCTGTTTGATCTGCATCTTGGCATAAACTACCCACAAAGTTGTATTGATTTCAAGTGGAACATATACATACAGTATGCATGTTTATAAATAATTTGTATATAATATACATATTCCTTCTAAAGTGTAGATAAGCTTACAACGTTAGAAGTACTTGAAATTTCAGGATCAGTTTTCACATTTTAAATGATGCAATAATCACCTTTGTATGCTTTTCTTTTTTGTCTGATTTTTAGCAGCAAGCACAAAGGCTGGTTCTCATGTTCTTTTTAACCTGGCAATGTCTCCCTGAAGGTGACTTTTGCTAATAATTTTGAGTGTTAAGCATTGCAGTTCTTACACATTCAGTCTAGACACTGCAGCTGTATGTAATGGGAGCAGATTCTTTTGGTTCACACCATCCCCATCTTGTGAGAACAGGGTGTGAACGTATTTTCCATGTGTGTGGAGCTTGAGTATACATGGACACATTCCCTCAGAAATCTGGGGTTCTGTCCATGAATACCAAAACTCTGTGTACATGGAAAATACAAGCATTGCCCTATTTGCATAAAATGATGATCATGCCTATGCTTCTGTTAGGTGTGGTTGCAGTACCAAAATCAAATGTATGAAAAGGGCTAAGATCTTGGGAGCATCCTGAGAGCTATTCAAAAAAGCTTTAGCTTTTGGTTGCCATTCAGAATTCTCTCTGGCCTTAGCATCGCTAATTTAGTTGTCTTACGCTACTGTTACAAAAACACTTCAGTTGCCTCAGTTGCTTCATCTGGAAATGGCCGTCTGATATTAAGATAAAGCTTATCATATACCTTTATTCCAGCACTGTAGAAAATGTACTCTTGAGAAGTAAACCTGTGTCATTTTGTTAATTCTGAAAATAGATTCCGGAACAATTTGGACCCATAAGAACAATAGCTGAGGGGAAAGGTGACGTCGTGTTGATAGGCACTACTCGAAATTTTGTTCTGCAAGGCTCCCTATCAGGAGACTTTTCTCCAATTACACAGGTAAATTATTTTGTGGAGATCACCTCTGTCCTTAAAAACAGAGTGGTTTTTTTTTTAAGCCATAGGTTTAGTTTCATTGGGTTGGATCCAAACATCTGCAAAGGGAAGGAGCTTGTAAGAGCTGATTTCCTTCCTGGAGCCAGCCCCCTTGCCTCTTTAAAATCTAAAGTTGAGGATGGGGGAGACCCTTCCTGCATGTGGTACTGTAGGAAGAAATAAGAATCTAGTGAAATAACCCCCAGCTTCTTGCATGAACAGAGCTGGCCTCAGCACTGAGCTTGTTCTGCTTGCACAAGAGGGGGGGCCAGGAAAAGGCAGGATTGATGAAGAAGTTGAAGGAATAGAAGGCTATATATGTATGTGTATTTGTGTACATTACCAGGGTGTATAACGTGTATCAGATCAACCCCCTGCCTTGGATCCAATGAATCGTGAGCAGAGTTCTGCGTGCGGAACATGGCTTTCCCTTGTCCAACTCCTTGCTGTATCACTGCCTGGTCCCCCCACCACCACCACACACATACACCACACCAGTCCTGAGGGTCACAGAACCATTGGAACAGCATGGCCGGAGAGAGAATTGTCTAAAATCGCCCCCATTCATGGGTGATTCGTGCTGCAAAAGTGATCCAGAAGAATTCACATCAAAGGCATTGTGTACTATTGCTAACCTACTGAAAAACATGTTGCTGTGTTTTTTCAGGGACATACTGATGAGCTCTGGGGACTAGCAGCACATCCTTCCAAACCTCAGTTCTTCACGTGTGGGCAGGATAAACACATTACGCTCTGGGATGCTATCCGACATTGTCCGATCTGGAACAAAACTATAGAGGTATATTTGTTGTTATTTTTTAAATGAACGTTTAGAACAGTTTTGCCTGGGGAAAAAAAAACCCTACGTATTAATTGTCTACTATTGCCACAAATTGATATTGACTGACAAAAATAGATAAGGCCTCGATCTGCATTTTTAGAAAGGTTAGAGGTGTTCCAATATTAGCGTTAAGGTGTTGACGGGGAGGGCAGGGGAGAGCGAGGATTACAAACTTAAAATGAGGCTTCTTCCATCTAGAAGCCAATTCCTGTTTAATATTTTGCATCTACAAGCTGACTTTTGGAGCAATTCCTATAGAACGTGAGGAACATTTCCTTGGAACGTGTCATGACAAAACTGTCCAAATCTGAACTGCAGATGCTGAGGGGAAAACAGTATTTTCATGGGAATGCCCTTGGCCAGTACTAAGGAAGAAGTACGCTGCCTACACAGAAATCACTCTGAAAGCTGATTTCTGAATGTTAGGAGGTTTTTTTCATCCCACGGATCTCATTCAATGCTTCCCTTTACGTTAGTTCGCCATTATCAGTGCCACATCATTAAACTCTTGAGGGTTGGATCCGAAGTCTTATGAACAGCAGAGTGGAACTTTCCTGCCCTCCCCTCTTGTTGAAGACTGCTGCGTACCCCCAGTATTCGCTTGCAGTTATCAGTGTTGTCTCATGAACCACATCGGAAGGGGATAAAAGTGGAGCTCTGCAGTCGGAGAGGGGAAATTAGCAAAATTTGAGCCGCTTTCCTCCACCAGTAAAAGTGCTGTTAGGCTGGCAGAATGGTGCTTTTTCGTCCAACGCTTGTTTTATAGTCGCTGTCTTAATAAAGGTATTTGAGTCCAGCGGCATCTTTCTGACCAGCAAGATTTCCAGGGTATAAGCTTTTAAGAGTCAGGGTGTAAGCTTTCTTTAGAAGGGAGCTTGACTCTCAAAAGCTTATACTCTGGACACCTTGTGGATCTTTAAGGTGTGTAATATAAATGATATCTGCTATAGTTGGTTTGTTATCCCCAGTGTTGCATTAATGGTCAATTACAGATTGAAAAGCTGAACAAACAAGTTGAGGCTTCTCATTTCCCCATCTCCCAATTTTTCCTCTTTCCTGGCTTTTGTGAGATGGCTGCTGGATCTTGGCGAGTCCGGCAAGGCACGTGGTAGCAAGTAGCCCGTGGTTGCTGATGGGCCTGGCCTCAAGGCCAAAACGGCCCTATAAAGGGCCCTGTTCCTCTCGCTACCTTTTACTGACAGAAACCAGGGCTTGTGGTCCTGTTGTGGTTGCCTAGCAACAGCCAAAGAAGTCATTTGTTTCTTAAAGCCACAGGTGCTGCTCCTATTATTTTGGGGAAATTTAACCCACCCACCCCAATGTATTTTTTTCTTTCAGCTTTTTCTGCAGCCCTGGTGCTTTTCTCCAGTTTGTAGAAAGATCTGTCTAGTCTGTTTATGGCTGTAGTCTCTGTTAAATATATTGATTAACATGTGCAAATACACAGTGGCTATCTTCCACACTCATTTGGCAACAGTGAGAAGAATTCTGAAGTATGCTAGAGCTGCACTTCACCTCCCTGTTTTATGTGCCTGCTATCTAGACACATAGGTCATTTATGTAAAAATCTTTATTTTAAAAAATTCCCCTAATAAGAACCATCTGTGTATATTTTGAAACCTGTTTTTTACCGCTTGCTTTCCTGGGACAGATTTAAAAACTTTTATACCAATTTAATTGGCGTGGCTTTACCCAAAGCAACCTGGCAATTGGAATTTCATAAGTGTGCTAATTAGGGGGGGGGGGCTAGAATTCCTAAGCTTTGGCACAGAGCTACGGATTCTCAGGGTTTCCCTGTGAAGAGGGAATGAATATTAAAGTCCACACAGTACAGATGCTGGGTCTGAGATATTGCTTGGATAAAACTGGATCAAGAGAGCATTCATTCCAGCAAAAATACCTTTCAAGTCAGCCTTAACTGGCATAGTCTACTTGACCCTCGAGCATAAGCCAAATGCAGTACAGACAGGTTTCTCCTTACACAGAGAGAGTCTGATGTCATGACGACTATTTATTTCAAGAATGGTATGCTTCAACTTAAGAGACTCTTAACATTTGAAATCCCATCCAGAGCATCGCCACAAGGGCATTCGTCCAAGCTGTAGATACCTGCTGAGTCTTGGACAGTTCTGAAGTTCCCGTTCAGTTTGAACGGTCATAACATTTCAGTTCAGCAAATTTTAGTTTATGCTGATAAAAGTGACCTTCTGGATTCTATGAAAGGGGCCATTACCTTAAATGTTCTTGGAGCTGAACCCCCCCCCCAAAAAAAATCTTCAGAACATTTTGCAGTTCAGTGCTTGAGTGATAATGGCAAATTGGTCTGCAGCACATCAAGGGAAAGATAGCAAATACAGCTTTCATTGTGAAATAATAGTGGGCATAACTAGGAGATAATGTATTAAGTAGCTATGGACGCAATCCTAAAAATACTTTCCTGGAAGTAAGCCCCATTGAATACAATGGGACTTACTTCTGAGTAGACTTGCTTGGTAGACCTGCTCCCTATGGCTTCCTCTCCACTGCAGTGATTCTCTGTGGTGAATTCATTATTGCTGCAAATCTGAAATGGAGCATCCACTTGTGAGTTTCCGACACACTCTCCTCAGAGTCAAGCTACAAGTGATGCCTTATACAGGTTGGACACTTGTCAGCTTACCTCAAGTTTTGATGGGAAATGTAGGCATCCTGGTTTTACAGCTTGGCTCTCCATTACAGCTGCAAGACCAGGATGCCTACATTTCCCATCAAAACTTGAGGGAAGCTGACAAGTGTCCAATCTGTGTCAGGCATCACTTGTAGCTTCACTCTCAGTTATTAGTTTGCAACTGCTATATCTAATTCTCAGCACGGACAAATCTATGGATACTTAAATCAAGAGATTTTCCTACAAACCTGGAAAAAAACCATTTGCCGAAAAATCTGAAATCTAAAAAAAATGCAAGGGGGAGTTTGAAAGCTATTGTGGTCATTGCTAGGCAACCGTAACAGTATTGCCAGCCTTGGTTCCTGCCTGTGCAAGGCAGGGGAAGGGGGCAGGGCCCTTCACAGGCCTGTTAGAGCCACTGTTTCAGCACCCACTGGACAACTTAATTCTGTGCAATCTACACGACTCAATCAGGACTGGCTTCTTGCTACTGTTGAACAGCAGCCACCCCGTGAAAGCCAGTATGATGTAGTGGTTAAAGTTTCAGACTGGGAGCTGGAAGACCCTGGTTCAAATCCCTACTCTGCCATGAAAATTCATGGGTGATCGTGGGCCAGTCACACACTCTTAGCCTAACCTACACCTCACAGAGTTATGAAAATAAACTGAAAGAGAATGATTTAAACTTTTGGGCCCCAATTGTGGAGGCAGTCAGGGTATAAATGAAGTAAATGAATAACAAATATAGCTGAAGATTGGGACAGATAAAAGGCTGGTGAGGGTGGGTGGGGAGGAGAGAAGGAAACAGGGAAAGGGGAGGATATGGGGGCTTCCCGGAGAAGTAAAAGAGGAAATTGTTTGGAGAGGGGATACAGGGGAAAGTGAGGTACCCCCCCCCCGCCACACACACACAGAAGTCCCTTCCAGTTCCTCACTGCACAACTGGGCCTAGTCAAGACGGCTCTGTGCAACTCGGCCAGAGCTTCCCCAGGGATAGGCAGCCATGGGAGGGAAGGAGGGAAAGATGAGGACAAGGAGGGGGAGATACATTTTGTTGGCTGGTGAGTGGGAAGGAGAGAAGGAAGCAGGAAAAGGGGAGAGAGTATGGGAGCTTTCAAGGGACAGAAATAGTGGGGGGCATGAGATGTCCCCTGCATGTCCTTGTGTTTCCCCTGCTTGTGTCAGTATAAGACACAACTTTTATTTCTCATAGATAATGATACTGGATTGCATGGACCAATTGAGGGGGAAATTAATCTTGTATCTGGAGTAATTATTCTCGACTTCCTGCTGATATTGGAGCTCTGAGCAGCTTACAATGCAATACAAAGTTTAAAACAAGAGGATTACAGTTTTAAAAATGAGGCCAAGCTGCTGTTTAAGCCTAAACTTAGCAGCACTGCTGGAGGACAAAGCTGCCTGAATTCCTGTCCTGAGCCCTCCAACGGTCCCGCTGCTCAAATGATCTCTTTAGAGGCTGTAGCATAGCTGGTGAAAATAGCCCCTCCCTCAGAAGTAGTTGCTGAGCAACCTTATGGGCTTGATCCTTAGGGGAAAGTGCTAAGGATTACGTGCCACCTTCTAAAAGCCAAGACCCAGCTAAAATGCACCTGGTACCTGCTACCGGCGTCGCTCTCCAGGTACTATGAAAGAATTGTAGAAGACGCTGTGCAATGCTGACATGCCCCTGAGGAAGTCCATGGGGATGAAAATCTGCGTGAGAAAGAGCCGGCCCCAGTTTTGGGCGTCTGGATTTAATCACCATCAATCCGCTGGTCACATTGCAAACTGAAAGAAGAAAGAAAGTACCTTGTACTTTGGATATATTTCAAGGTTTTTTCCCCTCTTTTGTTTCTGTACCATCTAAAAGTCGACTTATGGATCTTTAGTTGTTGATAATACCTCAGGCTAGACTACTGTAGTGCTCTCTGCATGGGTCTGCTCATAAAGTCAATTTGGAAACTCCAGTTGCTACAGAATGCTGCAGCCAGGTTCCCGTCAGGTGCCAGGCAAAATATGAAGTCACTATACTGGTTACTGTTCACTTCAAAATACTGATTGTCATCTACAAAGCCCTTAGTGGACTGGAACCTGCAGAACTGCCTCCCTTCCTATGTTCCACTGCAACAACTTCGCTCATTTGAGCAAAATCTTCTGAAGCCACCCTACAAATAGATATGGTTGGCAACTGCTCACTCATGTGCATTCTCTGTTGTGGCTCCCAGATTGTGGAACAGCCTGCCAGAGGATATCAGGAAGGCCTCCCTGCTTCTGTCATTCCACAGAATGTGCAAAACAAATGTTCAGGAGGGCATTCTTATAAATGTATTAGAACCATACTAGAAATTCTAGAATGGAACAATCCAGGAGGGCTCCATTATGGTGATGCATAATTAAAGCTCACTGCATTGATTATTCTAGGTTATCATCTTGCTTTTATTACATCTTTCTACTGCATTGTCTTCTTCTTGTGTGATGTCTTCTGTCTGTATAACTCCACTATACCTTTCCTAGGCTGTTGTATTTCACCATCTATTAATTCAGAAATCCTAGTCCAACTGCATTGTTCAATGTAGCTTGAGCTGTATGATTGCATTTTTTAAAAATTCTGTAATCCTCCTTAAGACTCAGCAAGAAAATCAACAACTATCCCCAATGAATAGGAATCCTCCCTTTAAAAAAAAACTTCACGTGCCTACTTTCTCTCAGGATGAGTTCACATGCTAGTCATACGGTAAGCGTACTGAACAGCGTTTTCACACCGGAATGCCATCTCTAATAGTGCTTCCAGCTGTGAAAGCCGGATTGGCATAGTGGCAGATAATACTGAGCAAGGTCCGTCACTGAATGTTCGTTATGTCAACTGGCTCCCTCAAAGAATACCCTGTGAGACGGACTCTCTTGCCACTAGGGGGCCCACAGGCCTGCTGTGCTGTCTCCAAGGTTGGAAAGAACTTTTAAAATAACTCCTCTGGCAGGCAGCCGGGTCGGCCGGTCAGAGCAGGAATCTTGTGGCACCTTAAACAGGTAAAGCCATTTTAGTACACAAAGCTTGCTAGAATCGGTCCTTAAGATGCCACAAGACGCCTGCCTGCATTTTCATCGAGCATTTATTTATTTTGATTTGATTTATAATTTGCTCTCCCCGCAAGCAGGGTCAGAGAGGATGACAATCTAATAAATATATATTTATTAATAATAATAAATATATATAAATAAAAATAAATAAAATAAATAAATACATAAAAAACATACAATAAAAACACTAATATCATCACATAAATATTATAAAAACATTTTAGGGCAGCGTACAATGCATCCTACATCTCAGTTCTCAGATATGTTAAGGGTCCACGGGCAGGATGGCCAAAAGCTAATTATTACAGGGTCAGGGTACATTACCCCCCCCCCGCCCCACTGGCAGGAAGCTGGTTGGGATGAGCCGCCGGCCTCAACCGCCATAAGCCTGGTGATGGAACATCTCCATCTTACAGGCCCAGCAAAATGATTTCAAGTCCTGCTGAGACCGGGCTTCCACAGACATAGAGTTCCACCAGATAGGTGCCAGGGCCGAAAAAGCCCTGGCCCTGGCTGAGGCAAGGTGAACCTCCTTGGAGCCAGGGACCACCAGTAGTTGTTTATCTGCTGACTGGAGCAACCTCCATAGAATATAGGATGATGATCCCAGTCTGTCCAGCTTTAGAGACTGGCTTTTAAACCCGTAGCAATACCCCCAGGGTATTGTGTATAAAATATCTGTTATATCTTGGGTGTTCCTGTTTTCTGATGTATCTTGATGCACATTTTTTGTGTATTGAAACTAGGGGTGTGCAGCCCAAAAAGATTTGGGTTTCCCACTTTGGATTTACTTGAAGCCAAAGTGGAGAAAAACCCCAAATCCCAAAGCAGCAAACTGGTTCGGGTATTTAAACTGCTTTGGGATTATTAGAGAAGATTCAGCCATTGTTTCCAAAGGGAAACACTGCTCCCGGCTATCTGGGGACCTGGGGGGCCCATTTCCTTCCCTAATAATACCAAATTTTCTGGGAACTCTCTCCTAACCCTCCTCTCATGACCACCCAACGTTCAGAGAGATTGGACTTCATGGGGCCATGTTATGGCCCCTCAAAGAAGGTGCCCATATCCACCACTGATCTCCATTATTCCCTATGAGGACCAACCACATCAGAGAATCACACTGAGAAAAATTTAATTTAAAATACAGAAAACCATATTACTATTATTATTATTTTATTATTGTTCATTTCATTTATATCCTGCCTGCCCACCCTGCAAGCGGGCTCAGGGCAGGTTATAGCAATAAATAAAAATACAATAAACAGAAACAATAAAATCACAGATCTTACAGACATAACATCCCAGTAAAGCAAAAGCTTGACAGGCGTAAATTCCAGTATCCCCAGATGGGCCCCCCTCCTCGCTAATAGGAGACTGGTAGGGAGGCTAATTAGGTGGATCTAATGCTGGCCTCAGCCATATGCCTGGCGGAACATCTCCAAAGCAAGGGACACTCTTGCAGCTAGAAGTAAACTGAACCCCCTCCCCAATAACCAAACTGATGCAAGGGGGAACGACTTCACACCAGAGAATCACACTAAGAAAAATTCCCCCTCCCCGCAAAGAGAAAAAAAATCACTCTCAAACCAGTCTCCTCCAAGTGCAGTCATCAAGTCTAGTCAAGTCCAGGGCCATTTTGCTTGCAAAATGCCACTGTCAGCCATCTAGGACCCCCCCCCCCTTTTCTCCATAGGGAACAATGAAGATTGGAGGTGAGTAGGGGCACCTTCTTTGGGGGGCCGAAGTCCAATCTTTCTGAAACCTGGGTGGTCATGAGGGTGGTTAGGAGAGAAGCAAAATGCACCAAACCTGCAAGAGACCCTCTGTTCCTGAAACTTGGCGGGGTAGTCCTGAGGACCGGTAGGAGTAGGTCTCCTGTAAATTTGGTACATTTTGCTTGCAAAATGCCACCTCCAGCCAACTAGAAAGCCCCACTAGCAGCGGAAACACTGTTTCCTCTTGACATTCCTTAGAAACGGCATGGGAAAGACTCTTTCTGCACTACCTGAAGCTTAACTAAGTGTTCCGAGAACACTTAGGTGAGCTTTGCTTTGGCATTCCTGAATTGCTTCAGCAATGCTGAGGCTGATTTGGGAATGCCAAAACATCCCGAATCAGGCCCAATCCATAACCCAAAGCGCACATCCCTAATTGAAGCTATATTGCATACATTCTTTTTCTTAGTGTCTGCGTTACTGAAGTATTGTTTCCTTCACTGCCATATCAGTACTTTATATGTTTAATTTTAATACTAATTTCCAGGTGTGTTTGATCTTAATGTTTCTTGCCCAAGAAGGAAAATGGTCTTCAAGGTGATCGCTTGGGGTAACATCAAGGAAAAAGGGAGAGAGGTGCTACTACCAGATATGGCCTGGGGTACAGTCTGCTCCTGCTCTTTCATTAGTCAGAATGGGTTTTCAGATGAACTGCCGGACAGATGAAGGTCGTAATACCTTGTAACAGCTCTTTCAAACCTAATATGTAGGGTGTTAAGCGGCAAGTGCTGTACTGAGTAATTTATTTAGCTATATAATTATCTCTGTAAATTACTATAACTGTTGTTAATTCCATTTTTATAGGACCCAGCGCAGTCTTCTGGTTTTCATCCTTCAGGGTCTGTTGTTGCAGTAGGAACACTAACTGGAAGGTAAGATGTTGAAAATGTTCCTTATTTATGTAAAGTATTCACACTCCACACTCTTAGCATTGTTTCCAAAAAAACTGAATGTAATAAAAACAATGAACAATAAAAACTGAATAAAAGTCATAAGAGTAAAATCAAGAATAAAACGGGAGGCCGAAGTAAAGCTAAAACACTTTTTTAAACAATTAAGACAAATCCAGCAGTGTTCCTTTTCTGGACCGATATACAAGTGCTCAGAAACAAAAAATCAACTGACTCAAAAAGGGGCATGGGAAAATAAACAATATGTTTGCTTTGCACAGGAAGCCAAGAAGTTGGACACCAAGCAAATTACTGTGAGAAGTTCCATCTTGATGTTTCTGTATCTAATAGTAAACTCGGGTGATTTGTGCCAGTCATAAAAAAAGCAAAATTGCCCACCAACGATGATGCTACATTCTAATTTATTATTTTATTTGGAAAATGTATATGCTGCCTCTTCAGGAAACCTGCCTGAGGCCAGTTACAATATAAAACATTGACAAACCATAAAGCATCATAGAAGTGATTAAATCCTAGTATTCAGAAATGCAACATGAGCAATAAATCAAAACAAAACACAGAACAGCTTTAAAACGGTTCTTAAATATTTCTCAAGCTTAAAAACAGACGATAAAATGAGGTTTTGTTTTAAAAATATACTTTGCAAATGAACCAAAAAGAAAAGAAAAATAACCCTAAGAAGTCTGAACATACTCCTGGAGACACGCAATATTGAAGGCAGATCCCTGTGAGTTGAAGGGGAAAGGGAAAAGTTATAGTGCAATCCTAAGCAGTTGCACCCTTCTAAGTCTATTGACGTCAGTAAGCTTAGAAGGGTAGAGCTCTGTTTGGGATTGCAGTGCTAGGCTGACCAAGCCCCTTAGCACTTTAGAGCATTCTGGGGGGGGGGGAGTTTAAGAGATGTGATGGAGCTTCCCAAATTGTCCCTCCTGCGATTTCCTTGCAGCCCCCTCCCCTCCCATTTGTAAGGAATGTATTTGGCCTGATAGCAGCTTGCTGTGGAGAATTTAGATTGTGTAGAAGTGGTAGAGAACTTCTCAGACATGTGGTAATCTGTGTGTGTGTGTGAAAGAGATAGAGAGAGAGAATCCAGTAATACGCCCCCCAAAAAGGTCTCGAAATTGACGTGGAGTCATCTGCAGTGTCTTCTGTGGTGGGAGTGGCTGAAGGCACTCCATTCTAGGATTGCACCCCACTCTAGGATTCAAGCGTGGAGGGAAGGAGAGTTCAAGCTACCCAGTCCCTCCACTTCCTGTTGGGCTCCCCACCCTGTCTGCAGCTCCCTAGCAGAGAGGGGAGTAGTCCCAACCGGATCCTCAGTTTCAGGGATTTATATAGCCCAGGCTGATCTCCGAAGGCTCCGCCCCCCCCCTTCCTTCCTTGTGATGCCCTGAGAGCCTCAGGGTTGGAATTGGGGCTGTTGAGCATGATGGTGTGTAGTGGTATCCTGTGATTCACCCATGAAGGTGAATGAGAGCAGTGAAGGGGAGGTCAGAGCCGGGGAGGGGGGGCAGTGTTCCTGGTCTCAGGACACTGTAGTGTACCATTTTTAAAGGCTAGGCTCAAGGGGAATTATCAGGCACCATAAATATGAGTAAAGCAAGAAGCATGATCCCAACACTTAAAATGGACTTGGCCCTTTCAAATATCTCTTCCTCTTGGAGCACCTGGGGGGATAACCAGCCGTGCAATCCTAAACAGAGTTACAACCATTTAATCCCATTGACTTCAAAGGGTATAACGGTGCTTTGGTGTGCATTGTTAATTAATTAATACAATACAATGCTAGGGGCTAAAAGAGTTATTTATGAATTGACTTTTCTGAAGCCTAAACCATAAAAGAGAAAATATCTCAGTCAAGCAAAATGGTAACATTGTGTTGCATTTTCTCATTTGTATAATTGTCATGAAAAGGACAATCATTCTGCATGCATAAGGTATCTCTCAATTGCCTACCTTTAAAAAGAACAATAAATTTCAACAGTGATAGTACTAGACTAGAGGCTTTGATATTAAAATGTTAACAGTACTTCGGTTAAATATTGTTTACTGCCAAGCCAATTTCATCTTCATTGTTCATTGCTTAATTGTCAACATACGTGGTTCCTGTTCTGACATTGAGAATGATTGAGGGGAGGAATGTTGATTATCCCTTTCCCATTCTATGCCAAACAACTTGTTTACTTTTCCTCTCTGTTTTCAACAGGTGGTTTGTGTTTGACACTGAAACAAAAGATTTGGTCACTGTGCACACAGATGGAAACGAACAGCTGTCCACAATGCGTTACTCACCAGGTTCGGCATAGTTTGCTCAGTTGTTTAAACAAAAAGGACGGGTCTGAATGTCTTATTGAGTGTACTTGTTAATATCACAGTCTTAAAATTTGTGTTTAAATTGCTTGGCATATTGCTGGAGGTTTTTTCATTCATAACTCGATAGATTAAATTTATGTTTTATTTTGTTAATGGGAAAACCTTGAAACCTAAGCTATTAACATAAGGTGGGGAGCTAATTTGAATAATGGCCTTCCTTAATTTTCTTTCACCAATTGGCAGTCTCTCGCAACCAATTCATATGACTGCTTTTTTAACATGGCAAAGTCACCGTGAATTTGACCTTTCTAGTTGGTTAATTTGGTTTTGGTATGCTAACTGGCACAGTTGCCATATCGTGTGAACAGGGCAACACACGTATTTACCATATGCTTAGAACCTTGGTATGCATGAACATGCACCCTGAAAAATCCAGTGGTCAAGTTGCATGCCCTGGCGCTGTACATTGTCCCTGTTCATGCAGCATGGCCACGGTATGTGTCAGAAAGACCCATGCTTGGGTGTGGGGGAGGGGTCACCCATTACATGCAATTCTACACACAGCAGTAGCAACAGCTTTCAGGTAGGAGAGCAGAGAACAGATGCAGCAGTCCTGTGTCTTCTCGCTGTGCTCCCACCTGTCACAGCAGCATCACAGATTGTCATCGAGCACCTTCGCCATGCTGATTCCTTATCTATGATAAGGCTGACGTTGGCTGAGCAGACGGCTCAGCATGCCACTGTGCAGAGGAGTGGATTCAGCTCAGGAAGCCCAATCTGCCAAGCGCTGCTTCTGTGCAAGTTGTGTTGGGTAAACTCCAATCGTTCCTATCAGGCTTCCCCAGTGCGGTGCCTCTGGTCCCCGCCAGTAGTTCCCCTGGTGTCTGCTTAGCTTTTCAGAAAGTGGGAGAGGCCAGTGGGCACCAATACTGGTGAGTTCTTATTTTAAGAGTCCAAGGAGCAGGGCTGTTGCATGAGGGGAAATGAGCATTCAGGAGGAGAAGCCCACCCCTCCTCCTCCAGGCTTGCTGTCCTCCCGTGGCTCCAGCCAAAATATAGATAGCCCCAGGGATCATTTCGTAGAAAAAGAGCTGGAGGAACTCATTAGCATAACTTGTTAGCATATGCCACACCCCTTGGCATCACTGGAAGTGTGTCATTAGCATAACTGATTTGCATATGCCACACCCCCTGACATCACCTATCCTGGCTGTTTTGGACCCAATCCTGGCCATTCAGGGCTGAAATTGGGCCCAAAATGGCAAAAGGGGCTGAAAATGGCCTAAAAGGGGCCCAAAATGGTCAGGATAGGGCGGCTGCTGAGTGGGAGAGTAATCCACCACCCGTCAGAGGCCTGATCCAGGCCGTTTCAGCCCCAATCGAGGCTGAAACGGCCCCAAATGACCGAAAGTCAGGTGGGTGGAGCCACCTGACATGTGACCTCTTTGGGGAACTGCCGGAACTGCATTCCGGCGCGTTCCCCCTCGAAATGAGCCCTGGATAGCCCCGTCTCCAGCAGCAGCCACTTTGTGTTTAGCTCCATGGCAGCCGTTTTTGGATGATGCTTACCATCCCCTCTCAAAAAACTAAAGGCACCTGCAGGCCGAAAAAGTTTGGGGATCCCTGTTCTTACGCATGAGCAGCGAAGTACTTGTCCAAGGGAGAAAGCCAACATTAGTCTCCGCTGGCAGCTTCTTCTATCTAATGGAGTGCTGCCCTGGAAAGGCTGAGGATCTTTTTGGGGAGTATGGGGGCAGCTCCTTGCTGAGGGAGTTTTAGAGCTCCCTGTGTCCCAGTGGAGCACCCCGCCCCTCCCCAGTGTAGACGCTGACTATTGATATGAATCATGTGCAGTGGCCAGTTATTTGCCCTCTGGAGTATCCTAACGATTATAAAATTGGGGTAGTAAGGGGATACATTTTTCTACTGAACTATATTACGAAAGTGATTGTCTACAATGTGTTGGTGTTTCATGAATTAATTTCGCTGCAGCATTAAACCAATCTTAACTATATGTCTGTTTTGTTTTTCTTGTGTGCATACAGATGGCAACTTCTTGGCAATAGGTTCTCATGATAATTGTATTTATATATACAGTGTTAATGACAATGGAAGAAAATACAGTAGAATTGGCAAATGCTCAGTAAGTGATCACCTTATTACTAGTTAAGAGATCAGCTGTGTACTTAGAGGAACCTAGACTAGGTTCCTCTAAGTAGTGGAACTACTGCACTGAACGTGCAGTGAAGGTTGCTTAAAGTACCCCAGAATGCTCAAGCAACATTTTAAAAATAGAATACAAAGTAGTGCCTAAAGCAATTTTGTTTTGCAAAAAAAAAAATTAAATTTAAAAAGGAAAGAAATTACATCCAGAAGTTACTCAGGCTCTTGTTTGAATAATATTCTCCAGAAAATACGTGCTTTTTCCTCAGTTGCTCACTTGGGCTTTTAAACAAAAGCTTTTTTACCACCTCAGGCCATTTTTGCTTCCATGGGAAACAAATATTTCCAGGATATGTTTGAAGTATCATCTCTACAATTAACTAGCAAGTGGCTTAAACAACACAGGTGGTTTATAGAAAGGAGTTTGCTTTTGGAAACCTTCCTTTAATGTAATCAGGGTTACTGCATGTTGTGCAAAAAGGCACACCTTGGAACTCAAAAGAAAGGGAACAGATAGGTGAGAAGTATTTTT
Organism: Eublepharis macularius; assembly: GCF_028583425.1. Taxonomy (NCBI): domain Eukaryota; kingdom Metazoa; phylum Chordata; class Lepidosauria; order Squamata; family Eublepharidae; genus Eublepharis; species Eublepharis macularius. Next base: position 24,821,701 of record NC_072791.1, on the reverse strand, counting down.
TTTTACTTCGCAATATGTACAGTCGCCATATTATGTGAATGAGGCAACACGTATATTTACCATGGGCTAAGCACCTTGATATGCATGAACATGCACCCTGAAAAATCCAGTGGTCAAGTTGCATGCTCTGGAGCTGTACATATGTGGTAAATACATACATTTTCCCGGTTCATGCAGCATGGCTATGGTATGTGTCAGAAGGATCCATGCATTGGGGGGGCGGGGCTCCCAGGAAATGCAGTTTTACACACAGCAGTAGCAACAGCTTTCAGGTAGAAGAGCAGAGGATGGAAGCAGCCGTCTTGTGTCTTCCTGTCACAACGTCACAGCAGCATCATAGGTTGTCAAAGGGCACCTGGGCTATGCTATTTCCTTATCAATGACGAGGCTGAGGTTGGCTGAGCAGACGGCTCAGCGTGCCACTGTGCAGAGGAGTGGATTCAGCTGACGAATACTTTCTCCCCAAATGTCGACCCAAAGCGGCTTACACCATTCTCCACTCCAGTTCATCCTCACAACAACCCTGTGAGGTGGGATATGCTGAGTGTGCGCGACTGGCCCAAGAGCCTCCAACCAGATTCCACGACAGAATGGGGGTTTGCATCTGGGTCTCCCAGATCCTAGTCCGACACTTTAACCACTCTTTTATGAAATGATCTCGTTTACATTCCCTGAATTAAGAGCGTGGGGGGAGAGGCTTTGAAACTTTCACGCCAGGCAGGCTTCTCGTTCAATACAGCTGTTTGTAAAGTCGAGATGGCTCTACAATGAACCTAGACGCAAAAATTATTTGAGGGAGATAGAGAGAGCCCTGATGAATTGGAGCTCCCAGTTCTTCCAGCAGTTCAAAGAGAAACCTGGTAGGGATGTAGAGCCTTCTTGAATACTGGTATCCCTATTGAGTACGTGATGCTGCTAGGTGAGAAGCTGCCCATGTGATGTTGCACTTGCCCAGGTGTTCATTGAAACTGGTCCTTCATCTGCCACATGTGCAGTATAACACATCAGAGGTTCGCAGCCCAGCCAGGCATCGCTCTGGTGCACTAATGTTGCAGGTGTAGCATGATTGGTATCTGGGGGAAATGGTGAACGCACAAAGGTTTTAAATCAATACATCAGTAGACCTTTGCTTTCATTTAGGCAACAGGCAAAAAAAACTCCCTCCTTTTTCTACCCTTGCTTTTAAATAGGGATATCTTACCAGCTTTTTTAATGGTCTGCTTGTGTTTTATGCTGCTTGTATCCAATGGCTTTTTTAATGACTTGTTTTTAAAATTGTGACATTCTTTTAGTTGTAAACCACCTTGAGCAGGACTCTGAAGAGGTGGCATAGAAATACCGTAAATAAATAAATAAATAGAACCGTTGAAACAAGATGCTGAATACACATAATGTGACGTGGGTAATATCTCCTTGCCCTCTAGCATCAGGGTTAAATTGGGCCTTAGCCGACGTGCCCAGGATTCAGCCGGACGTGCGCCACTATTTTTCTCCCACATTAAAAGAGCACATGGAACTTTGGACAGGAGCCTGTCGTTACAGTGAGGTGCCCCAGGTTGCTACCCAAACACAGGTCACCCACTGCTCTTAATGTAAACAAGGCTTCGGTGTACTTTTCAATGTAGCTTTTTATATGTACTAGTGTAATTCTGTTGGGGTAATGTTATGTGGCTGGAATTAATATAATGCCTCTTTCTCTTCATAGGGTCATTCCAGCTTCATTACTCACTTGGACTGGTCCGTTAACTCTCAGTACCTCGTGTCTAATTCAGGAGACTATGAAATCCTATACTGTGAGTAACAAATAGTGTTTTGTCCTTAGTGCGGAGTTCGTTCTTGGCTAGTCAAGTATTTCTGAGGTGGAAGTCCCAGAAGTTTCACTTGGATACCCTTGTAACTGGTGTCTCTCTTTTATATTTTTCTGCAGGGATTCCTTCAGCTTGTAAGCAAGTAGTAAGTGTGGAAACCACTAGAGATATAGAATGGATGACTTACACGTGTACGTTAGGGTTCCATGTCTTTGGTAAGCTCTTTATCAAATTGTCTGGGTCTCTGCAATTAACTATCGTTCAGCACGTCAGCCTGTAACAGGGACTGAAATGTTAACCGTAATTTTCATCCCTCTGTGGCCCCTGAAAAGTTGTTCCTAAGAGTCAGGGAACCCTCAAGAACAGAATGGGATGGAGCCGAGGGGGAGGGAATCAGTAGAAAGTCACAAATGGAGCAAGAGCTCAGGCAAGGTTTCTGCTGACTCTCTCTCCGCTTTTGCCCCACTCCCCTGAACCCAGGACATGGGATGTCAGAGAGAGTTGCAAACAGATCCCCCCTTTCACGGCCATTTCAATTCAGGAGACTAGCACAGGAAGACAGTCTGAAGCCCCTCCTCCCCTCTCACAGCACTCATGAGCCTCAGCAAGCAACGCTTTGACAGGTGAGTCCCTAATAAAAATGAAGAAGAAGATGATGGTGATAGAGAGAGAGAGCTCTGAGAGAGCTGTGACTGACCCAAGGTGGCTTTAAGCAGAGGAGTGAGGAATCAAACCCAGCTCTCCAGATTAGAGTCCTGCTGCTCTTAACCACTGCACTAAACTGTGTGACAGCGACCTGGGTTGGGGGAGCTCCTCGGCTCACATCTCGTGCATCATTTAGCTAGACCCTCATCAGGTTTGGAGGAAGGGGTGTAAGAAACCGACAAGGGCTTTGAAGGTAAAGGGGAAACAAGTGGAGTCCCCTCTAAAGAAGTGTCATTACACTGCAGCTCCAGGAGACCTTGGCAGTAACAGACAAGGATCATGATTTGTTAAGCTAGCTAGTTGCCTGTATAGCCCAGCTTAGTCCAAGCTCATCAGAGCTCGTGGAGCTAAGCTGGGTCAGCCACGGTCAGTAATTGGATGGGAGACCACCGAAGAAGACAGGGGCTGCTATGCAGAGGAGGGCAATGGCAAACCCCCCTCAGCTCCTCTCTTTCCTGGAACACTCTATGGCTGGGAGTCATCATGAATCGGCTGCAACATGGCAGCACATTCGCCTTTGCTTTCTTTGCTCTTAGAGTAAAATGACCTCACAAGGTAGCCGTCAGCCTGGATGTAGTAAATGGTTGGGACTAGGATCTGAGAGACCCAAGTTTAGGTCCCTACTGTGCCCTGAAGCTTGCTGAGTGATCTTGTGCCAGCCAATACTCTCTCAGCCTAGCCTACCTCTCAGGGTTGTTGTGAGGGTAAAATGAAAGGGAGGGGGACAACATACAGTCCCTTGAACTCCTTGGAAGAAAGGCACAATAAAGATGTTCTAAATAAATAAATAAGCCCGCTCGGTGGGGAGGGCGGACTAAAAATCTAATAAAATAAATTAAAAAAAAATAGTTTATGCAACACCTTGGAAGAGGAGAATTTGAAAGCTTGCAACTTCATTTTGTCCTTCCTTGCTTCATTGAATCATAGCAACATTTGTCATCTAAATTGCCTGATACTGTAATCCTAGCAATGTAAGATGGTGCATTTAAGTGTGTGTTGGACATCCCCTTTTGGCCCATGAGCTCCATATTCTAGCATACGCCTGTGATTGTGTTTAGTGCTATGCATTCTTTTTCGAGAAAGACGTAAGTCCATTGATAGCAGACTGTGGTTGAGTTATCTGGTGCAGGTTAAAAGACTTGGCATTTAAAACAGCTTAATTAAAGAAATGCTACAATGCTTGCTTTGTATTTCAGGTGTGTGGCCAGAGGGTTCAGATGGCACAGATATCAATGCTGTCTGCCGCTCACAGGAGAGGAAATTGTTGTCAACTGGTGATGACTTTGGCAAAGTACATCTCTTCTCATATCCATGTTCACAGTTCAGGGTAAGTACAAGATGCACTGCAGAGTATTGTTTTAGGTGGAGAAAAGGCCTTTTTGAATATAGCCCTTAGGCTCTAAAGAGACTTAACCAATGCTGTACTAAATATAGTTACACCCTTCCGAGTCCACCAAGTCAGTCACCTTGGGCCTGAACTAGACGAGGCTGTGAGTCGGGGCAGGGCTCTCCGACTTGCCTTCTCCCAGCCTGATGGTAACTGAGTTTGAAGCATAGGTAATCTTTGAACTGGAGACTTCCCAGGTCATTCTCTTAACTGCTATGGGAGGGTCACAAGGCCCCAATTTAGATGAAAAGCCACGTCAGGAATGAGGGTTGGACACTGTCTGTTTCACATGGAGCTGTTCCATGCACACTCTGTGTGACTCTGTAGGGGCCAGATTTGTTTAGTGGCACCTGGATTCTTATGCCGCTGATATAAAATTATGTATCAATATTGGTTTATACTATTTATCATGTTTTATTGTATTTTGAATATTTGTTGGAAACCGCCCTGAGCCTGCTAGCAGGAAGGGCAGGGTATAAGTATTAAATAAATAAATACATTTTACCTCTGCTTCAGCCAACATTCAGTACTCTGGTTAGTGCTGGGGTAAGGTAGCAGCAGAGGAGGAAGAACCCTGGCTTTGCCTTGAGAATAACTTTGCTGAGCATCCACTGAGCATGTGCAAAGTGTAGTAAAAACTCAGCATCCAGACCAGTCAAAATAAAAAAATAAGTTGTTCAAATGCAAAAAGAGGAGATAAAAAGATGGAGACTGGAATGGGCAACATCGGCTTAGAAACTGAGTAATTTTCATGCAAAGTCAGCTAAAGATAAACTCAAAAGGAAAAGCATTGTGCGTCCTCTAATTTGGTACACCCTAATCTGATCTCTGGAGTTCCTGACTGAGGTCCTCACTTCAGCTAAATCCAAGGCACAGCAACAGGACTGAGCTGCCCTTCAGGAAAACAAAAGATGCTGATGGTTTTTTTATAAGCTTTACAAATCTTGAGACTAGGTTATTCATTGGCTGTTCTTTCTACCACGTGGGTTCCTATGGAGTAAAATCTCATAACTGTAGGGTGCAGGGGAGACAGGGACTGGATTGGTTTTTGGGGGGTAGGAAGAATAATCAATGTTAACGATTAATGATTAATGATAATCAATGTTATCTAAGACAGGCCTGGCAGCTTGTCCCCTACCTATCAACCCATGACTTAACTGCAGTGATCCAAGCAACGGTCACTTCTAGCCGAGACTACTGCAACTCGCTGTACGCAGGGCTTCCCCTGGGCCTGATACGGAGGCTACAGCTGGTCCAAAATGCAGCTGCGTGAGTAATTGCAAGGGTCCCAATTAGGGAACATATAACACCTATACTACGCCAGCTGCACTGGTTACCAGTTGAGTACCGGGTCCGGTTAAAGGTTTTGGTGTTGACCTATAAAGCCCTATGCTGACTGGGCTCAGCATATCTGTAGGACCGCCTCTCCACATATGTACCCCAGAGGATGCTTCGTTCAACAAATAAACAATTGTTGGTGGTCCCTGGCCCAAGGGAGGCCTGCCTGGCCTCAACCAGAGCCAGGGCCTTTTCGGTCCTGGCACCGACCTGGTGGAACTCTCTGTCTGAGGAAACCAGGGCCCGGCGGGATTTATCATCTTTCCGCCGGGCCTGTAAGACAGAGATGTTCCACCAGGCATATGGTGGAGGCTAGGTTGGGCCCCCACTGGCCACACTAAAGATCTGTCCACCACCCTGCACATGAGCCAGGGCTTGAAAAGCAGTATTTTATCGTCGCCATCTGAAGAGAAGCTGTATTATATAAAGTTGTTTTAATATTATTTGTATACTGTTTTAGCTGTGTTTAACTGTATTTATGTAAATTGAAAAGTCGTATTCTGCCCTGAGCCCGCCTGGCGGGGAGGGCGGACTAAAAATCTAATATAATAAATAATAATAATAAATAATAAAATGGCTGTTTCCAAGGTTCTGGGCAGTCTCTGGCCCCCTGCCATGCTGTCACTGCTGCAGCCAAACTCACCTCTGCCTCTGTATGTGTGCACACGTGTTCAGACAGACAGACAGACAGACATAAGCAGTAGTGCTGAAATTGCTCCTCACTGTGTGCTTTGCATTAAGTGAAAATGACCGTCTTTTCTAAGTGCACAAGGAATAGCACAAAATATTTCTTCAGATACAACTTCAAGAGCAAATTAGATAAAATCATGCCAGCTATCAATTGTACAGTCCATTGCTCCATATGCCCATTGTTTTGTTAAAAATTATATATATATTTTAATTCATTAGTACCCTGCTTTTCTTCCCATTGTGGGGACCCAAAGCAGATTCCATTGTTCTTCTCTCCTTCATTTTATCCTCACGACAACCCTGTGTGGTAAGTTAGGCTGAGAAAGAATGACTGGCCCAGGTTGACCTTCCATAGCGGAATGGGGATTCGAACCTGGCTTCTCACCAGCATTCCAATCACTAGGTCTCACTGGTTCTCTGTGTGAGGTGCTGTGTAGTGCCTTCTGACCCCTGTGCAAGCAGAATTGTGCTAATTATGTTTTCCTTTCTGCTCACATATTGCTTGGTCCCATCCCATTATTTCTTTGGAGTCTGGCACATGATGTGTCATTTACCATAAACGAAAGCAGTTATTTTGGCAATGGCACCTATTGCCCATATTTACGTTTTCCTTGTTGACAATTCTGTTTCCTCATTTCAGGCACCTAGCCACGTATATGGTGGGCACAGTAGTCACGTAACCAACGTAGATTTTCTATATGAAGACACTCATCTCATCTCAACAGGTGGAAAAGATACCAGTATTATGCAGTGGCGAGTCATTTAGAGAAAACCTAGCATGAACAGATGTGTAATCAAGAGCAGGCCCTGCACAGAACTTCTGTATAAAACTGTATATTTAAAATTTAACAGTATGGTTGCCGTCTAGCCTAGTCACTGTGATTTTTTAAGTTTAAAAAAAAAATCCTTACAAACCTCAGGAAAGCGAAGTCCTCGGCTAGCCGCCGTACTTATTTCAGTAAGTTGTTAAGCATCGCGGTTTTTTGAAAAAAAAAACCTTGTTTTTTGTTATACACAACATATGAAGCAGTACAACTTTAAAATGAAGTCATGGCTTGAACATTTATGCAATACATATGAACCGGATTGTTTTAATAGCCAGAGAGAAAGCTTATCTTAATATTACATATTTGTGCTTCAGTATCATTATTTACACTTTTGTACTGTCTGGCTGCGTAGTTAGAAAGTCCAATGGCCACTAAAATGGCGGCACTCCCACTTTCGAGGCTGGTGAAGATGGTGCAGAAGCCGTGACGCCAGTGGGACGAAGCCCCTCAATACTGCAATATGCTTTCTTTTCAAAGGAGCTGCTGTAGGTCTGCTATTTGAAATCAAATAGACATTTCACAGCAGAAGAACTTGCCAAGTTTCTTCCAAAGTAAAGAACTTGTTTAAATAAGAAAACGTGAAAGAGAATTCATTCGTTTTGCATTTTTTATTTTCTGGCATAGTAAACGTTAAAGTGAAAGGATACAATCCCACAGAGTTGGACTGTGACCTGCTTCCACTGGTGTGGAATTTAGTCACAACGAAATAAAATTTCGCTGATTTTTTCAGTGGGACTTAGTCACGAAATTAGCAGTTTTAACTTGAGTTATCTCCGCAGGGATTACAGGTTCAGGTAATCTGGTTCAAGATAAATTCTTTTTTAAAAAATTGTTTATGAACCATTTGTTTAAAAATAATGAAACCAATTTGAACACATCTTCACTGTTCACTTGACAGAGTAAACGAATTTGTATGTTGGTAAGCATGAATAGTACTACCTTACACATATGTAAGATTTTTAGCAGTTTGTAAGGAATGGTAAGGCATTCTAAGCTTTACTTGTCTATTGCTTATGGATATTGTATATTCGTAATGTTAAGGCCCAGGAGACCAAGTATAAAGTGATCTTTTTTTTTAAAGTGCACCATAAACCTGCAAAGGAAATGCAGAAGTAAATTTATATAAACCATTAAGAGGGCCAACCAAAATGGGTGGAGCTTAAATTGGTCCTTGGGATTGCAATATGGGGGGAGGGATGTAGTGCCCAGTCCAAGAGATGGACCCCCCAGGATCCCCTTGTAATACCTGCTTTTCTCCAATCATACGATGCAGCCCACTTGGGGCATCAAAAACATCTGAATATCAAGTCCCTGATCCAACATCTTTTGATGGATGAAAATTTATACTAAGAAATAAAGATTGTTGTTTTGTAATGAAGTGGAGGGTGGCATAAGAGAGTTCAGAAGGCCTTACCAATTTTGATTGTGACACAGACAGAAAAATTGTTTACATTGGGGGAATGTATCTGAAAAATATTTCTAAAGGAGCAGCATTGTTATAAGTGGGCTCTAAAATGCTAAATAGCAAAGGGTTTGTGGGGGGGCGGGTTGTGTAATGGACAGGAGACATGAATTAACTGAGCTCTGAAGCACGGGTTGTTTAGAGTATTTCAATGAAGATTTATTAAGTTTTGAAGCTTTTTAAAAAAAAAGTTACATTCACTACCTGCTACGCTGAAAGTGCAGGACACCAATAAACATCATGTTACCAAGGTGAATTGTTGTGATGTGGTTATGTTACACCATTCAGTGTTTTATCTGCTGTCGTTTAACATCCTGAAGGTGAGCATCCCTCAGTATGACTAAAGTTTGCATAAATTGTTTGTATATTCATTTTAATCAGAGGAACAAGTCTAATTGAATCAGCCGCAATAGATTTGTGTCTCCCCACTTTCATTTAGTTATGTACAGAATACTCTGTTCCATTCTCTGCATGAGCATTTGAAGCGGCTTACAAAAATTCACATGGATCACGTACCAAACCATTCTTAATAAAATGTTTAATAAAACCACACAACCACTGCTTGAAAATTTAGTCAAGGTCGTAGAAGGGACCCCCTGCACAATGCAGGAAATTCACAGCTCTTCCCCCAGTGACCCCTGCTCAATGCCCAGAAGAAGGCAAAATCCCTCCCGGATCCCTGGTCAATCTAGCCTGGAGGAAAATTCCTTTCTCACTCCGAAGTGGTGATCAGCATTATACAAGAAAGAGCCATGAGAACTGAGCACTGGCTCATCCCTTCCTACCTTCTCTCCCATGATCTGCCTAAGTTCATACTGAGTCTTAGAATCCATTGCTGACAGATGGCCATCTGGTCTCTGCTTAAAAACTTCCAAAGAAAGAGAACCCATCACCTCCTGAGGAAGCCTGGCTAAACAAACCCAAATCCTTCAGCTCATCAGACTGGCTCTTTGGACCCGTCACCGTATTTGTATAAACGTGGTTGCAACAGTGACATAAGACCTAAAACAAACTACTTCTTTATATCTTCACTTGAATAGTATTAAGCTAGCCCTGAAAAGAAAGCACAGAAGTAGGCAGGTGATCCACTCTCAGTAGACGTTGCAAAAGCCACCACCATAAAGGCCCTGCTCTGAAACCCAACAAATTCTTACGCAAAAGACTGAACACCAACTAAAGAATCCTCCATGTACAGGGTGAGGCGGAAAGGAATGTGATGGGAGAAGATGAAGCTTTCACAAACTTCTTGCTAAATTTAGGCAAATGGTGGCTTGCCTTGCACAACCCAGGAGTTTCTCCCTGGGATTTAAGAAGACCTATATACAGGTCACCACATGCAATTTTGAACCCCCAGAGTGTGATCCTTAGGGTGGTGGGTTGCTTGTCCTGGCTTTGTGTCTAGTGAATATCCAACAGAGGGTTTTTATTACAGAGTTTTGAAAGGGTGAGCCCAGCATATTCCACTTTTTCTCCTGCCTGTCTTCTCTTATTTGGACACTACTGCAAGGTAAATAAACAATATGCATGCCACAAGTATATTTGACTCTTAGTTGTTTCACAGGAACACCCTCCACGTGCCTCACCCCCGTTGTCTTGCAAACTTGGCTTAGTGCATCCTTCCTTCCATTGACATTTTATCCTTTTTGGAGAAGAACCCCCAGAGCGGCTTACAACAAAACTAGCTTTTAAAAATACGCTGCAAAATTTAAAAAGCTCCCAGTCCCAAGGGTCAAAGCAGCCAACAGATAGAAAGCCAGTATATAACACAGCTCTATAAACAAACACCAGACATAGATGCAATATTTTTACCAAAATCAACCAAAACCTGTCAAAAGGGAATAGGCTTTAATGGGTTTCTGACAGATTAAAGGGATAGGATGTTTTTCTCCAAGCTTCCTGTCAACTCTAGCTCTCATTGCTACTTTACAACTCGTTCTCCTTTCTTTTCCTCTCTCGCCCCCAACTCTACCTGGGCATCCCGTTCAGGGCAGCCTCCTGCTTTTTTCTCTGCAAGGCATGCTTTCCTGACCTGTCCTTGACCTCTTTCTGCTTTTCCCAGCCAGAGAATCTTCCCCATTCCCAGCCATGTTGGGAAGTTGTTGAGCAGCTCTGCAGCAAGAACAGGCAGACAGGGAATGCGTTCAGCTTCGGCCACCAATCTCAGGATTGGTTTTATAATGTTGTCATTTCTTATCACCAGGGCTTTTTTTCTGGGAAAAGAGGTGGTGGAACTCAGTGGGTTGTCAGCACAGGGGGCAACTCTTGGCAGGAGGTAGTGCCCCTGGTACCACATGCGCAAAGTGCGCACACGCTCCCAGGACTGCACAATGATGTCACTTTGGGTCAGCTGGAACAAGGGGGTAGTTTTTAAAGTTTAAATTGCCCTAGGTAAAAATGGTCACATGGCTGGTGGCACCGCCCCTGATCTCCAGACAGAGGGGGGTTTAGATTACCCTCCAACATGGAGGGCAATCTAAACTCCCCTCTGTCTGGAGATCAGGGGGTGGGCCACCAGCCATGTGACCATTTTCAAGAGGTGCCGAAACTCGGTTCCACCGCGTTCCCGCTGAAAAAAAGCCCTGCTTATCACCAAACTACATGTTGCATGCAGATGTGTACCCTGGTAGCTCTTTCCATAAAGGGGAAACCAGCTTCCAGAGGAGCAACTGAGATCAGAGAAGCAGCAGAGGAAAGGCTTTCGCCTGTCCACTGTCTACCCCCCCCCCCATTTCAACCCCTCCCTAAATGGTTTTCCCTTATGGGATATCATATGGGATATGGGATATCCATTTGGAATTTCAGGAGCTTGGTTCTGAAAAAGAGGTGGGCAAAGAGGGTTAGCACCCCTTCGTTAAAACAAATGGACTTCACATTGCTTCCCTGAAATATCCCACCATCCAAGAGAAGAGGGTGTGTGAATCACCCAGTCACATTCAAGCCTCTCTCTTGTGGATGTAATTGCCTAAAGGAAGAAGTCCACAACCTTTTATAATGAAACAACATCAAAGTTAAGAGCAAGATACCAACAAAGAACCAGTATAAGAAAGCTCATTTGCCCACGTCTATACAACTTACCAACGTGTCCTATCCCCAGTGTGTAATAATGCATAAAATTTCTGCAGCCCAAACGCTGGTTGTTGTGAGTGAATTTGGCAGTGGCACACCCAAGGTCTTGGAACTACACACAGAAGCGCACGGCACGATTGTTTTAGAGCACTGGCATAAATTGCGCAGGGTTCATGCTTGGGTTACCGGCAACCATTCACAGCTATCATTTCCCTTTCTGCACAGCATCTCTGAGAAACCCTTTAGTCCTTTAAAAATGTTTGCCTGCCATTCCTTTCACATAAAGGTTATTCTAGCATTCCACCTGTTCCTCCAAGCCCTGTGGCGCAGAGTGGTAAGCTGCAGTTCTGCAGCTCAAGCTCTGCTCACAACCTGAGTTTGATCCTGGTAGAAGCCGGGTTCAGATAGCCGGCTCAAGGTTGACTCATCCTTTCATCCTTCTGAGGTCAGTAAAATGAGTACCCAGTTTCCTGGGGGCAAAGTGTAGATGACTGGGGAAGGCAATGGCAAACCACCCTGTAACAAAAAGTCTGCCCAGAAAACGTCATGATGCGACGTCCCCCTATGACTCAGTGCTTGCACAGGAGACTACCTTTACCTCCAATATACTATTTGTTTTCTTTTTTTAAGAGCTGTAGGTTGCAGACCCCTGGCCCAAAGTATACCTGACTTTACAAAGTAGAATTGTTGGAAAATTCCACTGATGTCTGATGTGGGTCTACTCTGCTGGCACTAGCCATTACACACCAACTTTGCAGAGGAGAATCTCCTCCTCCTCCACAGTTGTAATGGTAGAGAATTCCCCCTTCCTGATGGTATGGCCTAGTAGTTAAGTATTGGACAAGGACTTGGGAGACCCAGGTTCAAATCTCCACTCTGCCTTAGAAACTTGGTGGGTTACCTTGACCCACTCATACACACTCAGCCAAACCTACATCACAGAGTTGTGAGGATAAAGTGAATGAAAAGAGAACAACATAAGACGCTTTGGATCTCTAGTAGGGAGAAAGTCAGGGTATAAATGAAGTAAAAAAATAATAAAGTATCTTTATAAAAAGAAGTACTAATACCATCATGGAGACACGCAGTCTCAGCAAAGCATTCCAAAGCCTTGGAACAATGTCAAAATCAGTCAAATGACCTTGCAAACTGGAACATTACCATGTTGTATGCAGCTTGTAGTACTAACTCCTGCATAGGTTGACCTGGCTGTAAGGATATGCCCTGAACCAGATTTTATACCTACAGAATATGCCATTGTCCTTATCGTTCTCATTTTAAGGAGCAGTAGGATTTTTAAAAAAATATTTATGTATTGTAGTTGTCATATTTGCAACCCAAGGGTGGTTCTCAGAAGAACAAACAATATGCCCTATGAAACTGGGGACCTTACACTATGACCTTACCCCGATGAGTTGTTGTTGAATACTCTCGACAGCAGCTTTCCCTCAATTACAGTAGTGCTGCATCCCATAATATATGCTTGCTAAAGTAAGTATATCTGTACAGCTGTTTCCTCTGCAGAAGAAATTTTGTCAAATACGTTCTCCGATACGTGCATACTCCTCACAAAACAAAATTAAACAAAGCTGAGCTCTTCTATAGGAGAGGAAAGGCATTTCTCACTTTAACTATGGCTAGATCTAGTGCCTATTAGAAGGGGCAGAGCCTTAGAAAGCACTATATTTAAAATAATAAGTATTTTATGTGGATCAAGTATACATGAGTCTTCATTAAAAATGCTTAGTATCAGAAGGGCTCTACAACTGCTAAAATCTTTTGAGCATTTTGCTTAGGTCTGTGGGGCAAGCCGCTGTGATGCGCTTGAAAAACAAAACCTTATTGCCTCTGGATGAGAATTTGAAGAACTGACATATATTATTACGCTGATTTGCATGCTGGCTTTCTAGCACTACTGTGAAAACTTTTGATGTTCAAGTGCCGATTTCCTACTTCTGCAACCCACAAGTAGCTATTCCTGCCCCCTCGTTCCCTTTCCTCTTTCTGCAAATTCGAATTCTGCAAATCCTTTTTGCGCCAGAATATTTTCACAATGTATATTCTGAGCTGGAAATAGTGGCTTAATATTTGAACCTTGCAAAAGGCAGACGCGTGCTTACTCAAGAGCAAATCCCTACCCTCCAAATGACAATGAATTGTGAGTGGCTTACAAAAAGAGAGCAAGACTGCAGAGAGAGTTCTGCTTTAATGCACCACCTGATTGCCTCTGCTTAGACAAGGGTGCGCTTGCTGATGCAAGGATATTATTTCAGTAGTCCCAAGGATGTCAGTGGCTGCAGCTCTTGAGTTTAAAAACAGCATAGCTTCATCACTAAATTAATGGAGAGTGGAGAGGCAGGTAGAGTTTAGCTTAAAGCCTTCCTATTGCAAGAAAAAAAATTGGTTCAACCTTCTCCAAGCAGAATGAGGATCCAGAACTTGAGGCAGTCAGGAAGGAAGCAAGACACGATTCTGAAAAAAGAATCTTGATAAAAAGAAATCCCATGGAACTATGTCATGAGCTCAGGATATGTTAAGAGAGCAGCTTTGCTGAAGATAAGCTAACCTGCCTGAATCTAGCCAATGTCCAGATGAGAAACGCCTTGGAAACCCTGTAGTTTGCATTCCATATGAATAATAATAAAGTGCCAACAAGCTGCATCCAACACGTGATGACCCTTCTGTTGGAAGTAGCAATGTCTGGTGTACAAGAAGGAAGAAGAAAACTCTAGCATACAGGGGGCAGCAAGGATCAGTCAGATAGGATAATGAGGGCAGCAACTCTCTTCTCTGTTAAGAGTCACTTCCTTGTCTCGTCTCCTATTGGGCTAAACAGGGCAATATCTTCCTCCTCTCTCAGCCACTCTCTCTGCTATGTAGTTGGATAGCCAGCAGCTCTCTCTCTCTCTCTCTCCTCTTTACTATCTGAAATGTAGTTCCTAAATAAACTCTTTCTATACCTTTAAACCAGTACTGCGTAACTACCGCTGTTTATTTGGCACTCTGCCAACACTTTCTTGGGGGTTTTCAAGGTGAGAGATGAGCAAAACCCATGCTTGCCTTGGTGGTCTCCCATCCAAATACTACAACTACGACAACAACGATGACAACTACTACTAGTAATAATAACTGTACTTATATGCAGCTCTTCTAGACAGGTTAGTACCCACTTAGAGCGGTGTACCAAAGCTGCTTATCTTCCTAGCTCTGACAAGCTCGGGCTAGGCTGGGCTGTTCAGGCTATGTTCCATGATGGCAGATTATACATGGCATTAATATATGGAAATCTACCAATAGAGGGAGGGCATTTGCTTAACATGAAGATCCCAGGTTCATGTGAAAGACTTCTGCCCGAGACTTCTGGAGAGCCTCTTGTGATGTCACAGCATCTGTATTGCAATGCTAAGCTGCTTGTAAAACATTTCAATGAAGTGAATTCCCTTGCTATACTCAAAAGAGAATGTTTCATCACATACTTTATGAATGTCAAATTTTCCCACAACTGGTGCTAAGGTTAGAGATGGGCACAAACTGAAATACAAACCAAAATTAAGCACGAACCAGGCCGGTTCATGGTTTGCAAACTGCAGTTAGTCAGATCCTATTTCTGATGAACCACCATGAACTTCAGGCTAGTCCATTTGGTTCGTTTTTTTGGTTCGTGGCTGCAGACAGCCTAGTGCCAATCAATCAGTCTCCTAGGCAAGAGGGGATGGACTTCCTGCAGATCTTCTGCTGACCCGGAAGTGACCTTCTGTTGACCCGGAAGTGATGGTTTTCTGACCCGGATGTGCCATTTTCACAAACCAAACGAACCGGTTCACGAATCAGGGGCAGGTTCATGAAAGTTCGTGGTTTGTGAAATTTGATGACCCACACGGTTCGGGGTTTTTTCTGGTTCATCCCCGTCTCTAATTAAGGTATGTTGTATTGCTTTGACTTAATTTGTACTTCAAAACCACAAATGGTTCGTGAATTGCCCCAATTTACCATTTTCATCCCCCCAGGGTCCGTTTAGGTTATCTTATCAAACAACTTGTTGTAGCAGAGTTACATCACTCGCAAATAAATACCCTGGCCATGGAAATCTGCTGAGCATTTGCCACGATCACAATGGCTTCGGCATGGCATCCCAATGTTCCACGCTGTCCGAGACAGTTTCAATTTGGGGTATTGTTTTTCATTTTAGATGGACTTTGATGCCTCAGTGCAGTTTCGGGCTTTCAGTGAATCTTGCATATCACATGTGACTGTTACACAGGAGGACCCAGTGCGTGGGTGGGAGGAGGCAAGTCATGTCCTCTGTAATGTGTGATTGACAGATGACTTTGGAATCCCTTTGTTTGCATAGACCTAGCCTGTTATTTCTCAGGTTAAAAAATTCTAGAATAGAAAAAACTCTTGGAAAACGAAGTATATATTTTTGGATTTCCCCTTGGGTAAGCAAACTCTTCCTAGAGCAACAGAACAGTGCTAGTGTATGTTGAGTTTCTGAAGGGTTTTAGAAATGCAAGTTCTCTGGCAATCCCCCATTAATGATTTCTAAGCACAGAAAATGTGTAGTCTTGGTAGCAGAACAACATCTATTTTGACATTTCTAATTTAATCATCCTTTTAAGGGACATTGAGACCTTAATATTCCCATAATTTAGGACAGGGCATTTTCAGTGTCTTTGGAATGCCCTTCTCCTTTAGGCTTGCCTGATGCCTGCCCTACTCACTTTTAGGCAGCAGGCCAAAACATTTCCTCCTCCTCTCCCCAGGGTTTTAAACCAGTTTGGTGTAGTGGTTAAGAGCGGCAGGACTCTAATCTGGTGGACCATTACATGCCGCATTTTAGATTGCAGTTTTAACTTTTGTACTGGAATTCTAAAAGGCTGTATTTTATCTTTTATTGTGTATTGCTTTAATTCATTGTATCATTATATAATGTTGTAACCCGCCCTGAGCCCGCTCGCTGAGAGGGCGGGCAAGAGATCTAATAAATTAAACTTATGGTTGTTGGGGGTTTTCCGGGCTGTATTGCCGTGGTCTTGGCATTGTAGTTCCTGACGTTTCGCCAGCAGCTGTGGCTGGCATCTTCAGAGGTGTAGCACCAAAAGACAGAGATCTCTCAGTGTCACAGTGTGGAAAAGATGTAGGTCATAAAGAACCTCCTCAGGATACAGTGAAGCCTCCCTCCATTAGCATTCCACACCCTGGGAAACTCTTACAGAATGACTCAGCTCAACCCCACCCCTCCTGAGTAGATACAAATGACCTACATCTTTTCCACACTGTGACACTGAGAGATCTCTGTCTTTTGGTGCTACACCTCTGAAGATGCCAGCCACAGCTGCTGGCGAAACGTCAGGAACTACAATGCCAAGACCACGGCAATACAGCCCGGAAAACCCCCAACAACCATCGTTCTCCGGCCGTGAAAGCCTTCGACAATACAAATTAAACTTACTTAATTAAACTCAATTTGCTACCTTTTGAAAAGCCATTTATTTAGCCCCTTCCTTCTCTCCAATGGAGATTCCCTTCTTCTCCATTTTATCCTCGTAAGTTAACAACCCTGCGAGGCAGGCTAGGCTGAGAATGCCCAAGGCCACCCTGCAAGCTGCCACGGCGCAAGAGGGTATTCGAACGCGGTTCTTCCCGAGGTAGCCAAATCTGCCCACTCACTCAGAGCCGAAGGCGTCTGCGCCGCCACGAGCAGAAAACCCCAGCGGCTCGAGGACGCCTCAGGCACAGCCCCAGCGCCTGAGAAGCCAGAGGCGCGCACGCCCCTCGTCCACGTGCGCGCGCGCCCCTGGCTCGGCCGGGCGTTGCGTGGAGGCTCCGCGTCTCCCTCTGCGCGTGCCTGGCCGGGCTCGCCAGGTCCGCCGTGAGGAGCCGCCGTCGCCGTCGCCGCCGCGGCAGACAGGCTGGCGGAAGCGCCCGCCAGCACCAGTGGGCAGCAGAGCCCCGCCGCAGTCGCCGCCGCCGCCGCGGGCTTTGTGCGCTTCCCCTCCGCGCCGCCCCACGCCCACCCAGCCTCGCCACCGCCAGGGGCGGCGGGGGAGATGGCCAGGCCCCTGGAGCCGCTGCCCGGCGCCGAGCAGCGGCAGCGGCGCCCCAGTTAGCGGCCCGGAGAAGATGCGCTTGCGGGCGAGCCGCCGCCGCCGCCCCAGCAGATGCAGCCACGACGCCAGCGCTCGCCGGGCTCCCTCCGCACCGAGGACGCGCCTCCCTTGAGCATCTGACAGCCGCAGACGCCGCCGCAGCGCCGCCGCCGCCGCCGAAGCCCAGGCCGGGCCGGGGAAGCTCCCCGCTGCGCAGGAGGGAGACGCCGGCCGGGGGCGGCTGCGCACAGCCCGACTGCGGGGAAAATGAGGTGAGTCAGGCGAGCGGCCGTGGCGGCGCCTTCCTCCGCCGCCTCCTGCGCTCAAGCCCGGCAGGCAGAGCGGCGCGGCGGCTCCCTCCTGCCTCTGCTGGGAGAGGAGGCGGAGAGCCCTCACCTGGCGGCCCGGCCAGAAGCGCCCCTGGGCAGGAGGCTTTTCCCAGGGCCCGGCCGGCCGCAGGGCGCGCCTCGCCTCAGCTCCGTGCGCTCAGGGGAGGCCGCGTTGCCGACTCTTTCCGCAGTCCTGGCACCTCCGCCTGGTGCCAGGACTGGCTGGTGATCCTGTTGAACTCGGGGTTGGGAAATTCCTGGAGACTTGGAAGGAGGGGTTTAGGAAAAGAGGGACCTCGGCAGCGTGCAATGCCTTAGAGTCTCCCCGCCGAAGGAGCCATTTCCTCCAAGGAACTGATCTCTCTTGCCTGGAGATCAGTTGTAATTCCGGGAGAACTCCAGCCACCACCTGGAGTTTGGCAACCCTGTTAAGAGAAAAATAAAACTGCTGGTTTCTCCTAGTGGTGCTATTATTTTAAAACACGAGCACGGGCTCTTGGTCAGTTGGCAACCTGAAGCCTGTGTTTTGATAATAAACGTGATGGGGTGCCTTAGCATTTTAGACCCCGGGCTCTTCTAGCATGTCATCTGTGAACATCCTGATTTCTTTTGTGGTAGATAGGCATCATTTGCTGCAGAGACCTGTGTTTTCCCTTGTAATGATACAGTTGGCAACATGCCGGCCTTTTAGATGGGAACTCTATCCACAGTAATCTTAACCTCCCCCTTTGGCCAGTTGCAGTTGGGGGGGAAAGATGTGTAGGGCACCCGAGACAGGGCTTCCAGGCAGGTTCCAACTTTCCTTTCAGAAATCTAAGCCCTGCCGTTAAGATGGGATGGATGGATGCCCTTCCTTCATTTTGGCCTTCTGTATCTCCTAGTGCTTTCTCAGCAAGCAACTGCATTTATTTTTCCCAGCCTGCCTTTCCACAGAGGGAAAGACTTGCATGCAGCCGCTCAGACATAGCGAAATGCCTACCCAAATTGCTGTGCTGAAAAAATCAAATTGAGAAGAGGCCTTTGTGTTTCGTTTCTATGATGTATGCTTGCATATGTGTGACGGAAATAGCCATTGTACTCCTGGTGTGTGTTTCAAGATGCGGTTTTTCCCTCTCAGTCACCCTCTATATGTGTTTTTGTTGTCCTTCCCGCGGCGTCTCAGTTGCCATGTGAAAAGCTAAATTGTGTGTGCATGGGCGTGTTTTGCCAGCCGACTCTCCCTATTTGTGCAGAGAGTGGAGGGGGAATGGGCACTTTATATACGGCGAATGAATATGGAAGGTGCAGTGCACCATGTGGAGTATATGCATAGCAACAGAGCTGGAGGAAACAGGCAAGGCCTCTCTGTTGTTATGCATGTGGGTGTGTGCATTTCCCCCATCCCTACTGCCATGCATAAAACATATATGTCGCTGTGTGTTTGCATAGGACTTCCTTTATTTTTGTTGCTATGCAGAATGTGTGCTGCATATTTTCCTGTTTGTTACATCCATTCGTTTTTGTATGATTTGTGCAGGAGAGGTTCTTTACGTCCCAGGCACTTCTGTAAAATGTGTATGTTATGTCTGCATAGTCCCCTTCCACCTACATCAGGGTTATTTTATAGGTAGCTATTATTTCTACCAGCTATTATTTCTACCATTATTTCTACCTTCGCTGGCTTTGCGCATATTTCTTCTTGCATTTCTCCTGTACGCATTATCATTTGCAGACCCTAAAGATGTGTGTGTTCTCTGGGGTGCAGAGATGGAGGGACTGGACAGTTCCAAAGTAACCTTCTTCTTTTTTTTTGAAGATGAGGGAACAGTGTGTATATTAAATCTCCACTTTGTAACATCTTGATGAAGTCACAGCTGTTGCGGCTTGCATGGTGGGGGCACTCTCATCCCCTCCCCCATGATTTATGGAAGTTGGTGACTGCAAAGTGTCCAAGGACAGAGTCCCAAGGCTTGAGACTTGGGATAGCTCTGCCATTAATGTACCTGTGCCTGCATTTCCTTATATATGTGACATTAATATGGGGAAAGATCCAGATAAGGGGCAAAACTTTCCCCATTAATTTTGTCCCCAGGACCACAATTATAGAATCATTCTCACTTTTGCTCTGTGGGGTAGCAGTGTCTCTAGAACATCTCAAGATTGCTTGCCTGGAACTCAGAAATATCAGGGTGTTTTGTTGCATCCTGTTAGGGGCAAGAGCCAGTGGTTAAGAGCAGCAGGACTCTAATCTGGGGAACTGGGTTTGATTCCCCACTCCTCCACTTGAAGCCAGCTGGGTGACCTTGGGTCAGTCACAGCTTCTCGGAACTCTCTCAGCCCCACCCACCTCACAGGGTGGTGGTTGTGAGGAGTGTGGCATTAAGTTGTCCTGAAGGGTAGTATATACATCAAATGTTGTTGTTATTCATTGGGGAGGAGCTGGAGATGCTAGAGAAGAGCAATGAAGCGTCGCTCTATCTCTTCTTCAACAAGATGGATATAATAACTGGGGGTACACGTGCGTGTGTTTGGCTGTCATTAGAGAAACCCATCTTTTAATTTTTTTTATTTTTACTTCATTTATACCCTGCCTTTCTCCCCAATAGGGACCCAAAACGGCTTAAACCATTTTTGTTTCTTCCATTTTTTCCTCACAACAAACCCTGGGAGATGGGTTATGTGACTGGCCGAAGGTCACCCAGTGAGCTTCCATGGCCGAGCAGGGAATCAAACTTGGATCACCCAACCCTGGTCCATCACTTTAGCCACTACGCCACATCGGTTAGTGTAATGGGCCACACTGCTTAATACAACCCATATTAACATGGTTTATAAAAGGCTGTAAACTTTTATAAATAGTGTGCAAGCAGAAAGATCTCTCTCCATCTCTCTCGTTTCCATTTAAGCTCAAAAAATACAGACCTCTTTCCAAAGCTCTAATTTTATTTGTTTCCCTTCAGACAGAGTCAGTAGAACTCTATGCAACATTGTAAAAGAGCTGCTTAGGGGAGACAGGATGATGGGAAATACTCAGTTGCTTCAACAGCATCTGTCAGAAATAATTTTTTGTTGGCATGGTGCACTTGGGATCCCCCCCCCCATTTATTTTTCTTGTGGTTGGCCCGCCAGCTCTTTTGAGCTAATGCTGGTGTAATCCCTTCCCTATTTCTTTCCATGGAAGATGAAGCTCATTCACCTTGTAATATATTCTCTTGCCTTAGCCGAGACCCAGGAACTCAGTAGTTTTGGCTAGCTTCTTGTGACTTGCCACACATGGAGGGTCTGGGGATAGACAGAAGGGCCTTATGTCTTCATTGGCATAAAGAAGCATAGTTTGGGCATGGTTCAAGAGAAGAGTAGAGGTGCCCACTTTGGCTTCCTGCTGCCTTTTCAAAGGTGTTCTTTCTGAGCAATCTAGTCGTGACCCTGGAGATGAGTTGGGTAGGTCTCCAAAATTGTTTAAAGGCTAAAAGCGGTGACACAGTGTAGAAGTGTGATGTGGCTTCAGTGTTGTTAAGTGGAAATCTCTTAATTCTTCTTTGCTGATTTCCCCCCGCCACCCCGGAATCCAGGAACCCGTTTCTATTCCTCTATTTAGGAGACTGAGTTAGTTTCGAATCAATTCCGCTTTTGTGAAGAGGAAGATTTGATTTGGATCTCTAAGAAGTAATACGTTTATATATTTATATACTGCAAGAATAGTTGAAAAATTAAGGACAAGGAGAGCCAGTTTGGTGTAGTGGTTAAGAGTGTGAGACTCTAATCTGGAGAGCTGGGTTTGATTCCCCACTCCCCCACTTGAAGCCAGCTGGGTGACCTTGGGTCAGTCACGGCTCTCTCAGAGCTCTCTCAGCCCCACCCACTTCACGGGGTGTTTTGTTGTAGAAATAATAATGGCATACTTTGTAAACCGCTCTGAGTGGGCATTAAGTTGTCCTGAAGGGTGGTATATAAATCGAACGTTGTTGTTATTATTAAAGAAACAATTACACACAAGCCAGAGCTTGATTGAACATATCTTTGCTGGTCTGACTGCTTTTAACCCTTTATATCAGTGGCAGAAGAAATCCACAGGTGAAGAAATCTATACTGTCACATAGTTAAAAAACCCTCAAATGAATGAGAAATCAAACAGAATTCCTCTTTAGATAGAGGAAAAGAGAATAAGAACAACCAATTGCTGTATCTAAAAAAGAAAATTTCGGAAAAAGAAATTCCCCCCTCCCCAACCCTATTTGGATTGGGGCTGAGGTGTTGAGAAAGAGGGCATTCCGTCGCCCCATTTCTTCAAAGTCATACCCTTCCCGGAGCGGCTGTTTGCCCTGCAGAGGTAAACATCCAGGCGCCGCATGGGAACCAGCATGTTCTCCCTCCCTCCCCCCACAGATTACATAGCAGCTTCAGAACAGAGATTTGCCTCCTTCCTTCTTCCCTGGTTGCTTTTAACCTTTTAAAAAAACAACAGTCCTCATAATGCTTCTCCAAGGCCGCCGCAGCTTTGTCTCTGAGTGCCTCTGAAGGGCAGCTTGACGTCGGAAACTGGTTGTTCCTCCCCTCCCACCAATCCTGGAAGGGGGCAGGGCGTTTGCTCTTGCTCTGTACTTTGCCAGTATTAGAAGTGAATTCCCGGCTCAGGAAAAGGCAGGGTCTTCTCTGACTCCGCGCACTGCATTTTGGAGATTCTGAGCGTGTCAGAAATGACAACCGGTCACCATGGTGACTGAATGTGTGAACTTTTGCTGTGACTTCAGGTTACGTTCTTAACGTTCTTTCGTAGGAATATTACCTGATGCAAGAAATGCAAAGCCAGGTAGCGATTTTTCCCAGGCCAGTTTGGCTAGGGATCCTGGAGATGTTTTGCCATCTTCTGGGCATGGAGCAGGGAGTCACTGGGGCAGTCGGGGGTGGGGGTAGTTGTAAATTTCCTGCATTGTCCAGGGGGTTAGACTAGATGACCCTAGAGGTCCCTTCCAATCTTACAATTCGATGAAATTTGCGTGTGAATGAAAGAGTTGAAGGTTGTCTGTCCTGCAGGCAAACACACTTTGTTCTTATAAACTCCTTTTGCTTCAAGTCCTCTGTCATTCCCAGCTGAAGGCTTCCAGTGTTGGGAAATCGGGAACCAAGCTCTAGATTCACTGTGATCCTCCCCTCCCTAGAGGCTGCATTGTGGCTCATTGGCAGAGCATCTGCTTTGCACGCAGAAGGTCCCAGTCTCAGCCTCCAACATCTTCAACTCTACGGATCAGGTAGTATGTAATATGGAAGATGTCTTCTGGAGGAGACCTGCTGCCAGTCAGAGTAGACAGTACTGACCTCAACATTATCATTTTAACACTCGACGTATATACTGCCCTGTTGTTATTATCCTCACAACAATCCCCCTGTGAGGTGGGTAAGGCTGAGAGAGCTCTGAGGGAGCTGTGACTGATCCAAGGTCACCCAGGTGGCTTCAAGCGAAGGAGTGGGGAATTAAACCTGGCTCTCCAGATTAGAGTCCCACCTCTCTTAACCACTGCTCCAAACTGGCTCTCACCTTGGTGGACCACTTGTCTAACTCCCTAGAAGAGTTTCATGTGCATTTGCTCATGTGACACCTGAATTGATATACCCAGGCAAGATGGAGTTAGCTTCTCACACAAGCCAAGATTCTTAACTGGAATTAAACCAAGGTTTAGACTCCCAGTTTCCGGAGAGGAAGGGGAAAAAAGACCCTTCAATTTGCTTGAGTACCTGCAATCAGACGGCATGATGAACTGGAGCCTGAAGATATGGAAGCTTTCAGTTTTGCCTGGCGTGTGAGGAGGAGGGAGGGAGGAAGAATGACAGTTTGCACAAAAGTAAACTGTGTCCATGTCTGTTGTGGACAAGCTTGTTGTGACACCTGAACGCAGCCAGTAGTGGAGAGAAGGGAGCGTTATTTTTAGACAATGCACGGTTGTGTTCCAGTAGGTCAGGAATCATTTTAGACTCTGTTAGCGATTGGGAATGGTTACTGTGCTTATCTTATTTTGCATTTCATGGCCTTTTAGCCTCCCTTCTTACATTTCTTGCTTCTGTCTGCATACATGGACAGTTCATGCATCTGATGAAGTGGGTTCTAACCCATAAAGCAGCAATGAATCTGTTAGTCTTTAAGGGGCCACAAGACTGCTCCCCCCACCTCCCTTTCATTGAGGAGCAATGTGTATTTTAGGATGTTTTCAGCTACCTAGCCTGTTTTTTGGGGAAAATAATTTTATTAAAAATAACTCAAGCTCGGATTTCTTGTTTGTTTATTTTAATTATTTAGGAGATTGTTTTTCTTGAGCAAAATTAGTGCCAAGGATGGCTTTATCCAGGGGTCATTTCGTAGAAAAAGAGCTGGAGGAACTCATTGGCATAACTTATTAGCATAACTCATTAGCATATGCCACACCCTCTGACATCACCTATTCTGGCTGTTTTGGACCCAATCTTGGCCATTCAGGGCTGAAATGGGGCCTAAAATGGCAAAAAGGGGCTGAAAAGGGCCCCAAAATGGTCAGGATCAGGCCGCTGATGAGCAGGAGAGTGATCCACCACCCGTCAGAAGCCCGATCTGGGCTGTTTCGGCCCCAATCCAGGCTGAAACTGGCCCCAAATGGCTGAGAGCCAGGTGGGCAGGGCTACCTGACATGTGACCTCTTTGGGGAACTGCCGGAACTGTGTTCCTGTGCGTTCCCCGTCGAAATGAGCCCTGGCTTTATCAAAGAGAACAATATGAAGAAGAGGAAGGTAGAGAGAACACACATGCTCATGTATGTGCACACACACGATGCTGCGTTATACTAAATCAGACGGTTTGCATATCAAGGTCAGTATTGTCTACTCGGACTGGCAGCGGCTCTCCGGGGTCTTGGGAAGAGATCTTTTACATCCCCAATTGCCTGGTCATTTTAACTGGAGATACCGGAAATTGAACCTAGGGTTTCTGCATGCCAAGCAGATGCTTTACTGCTGAGCCACAGCCCTTCCCATTGGGGGGAATTTTTAACCTTTTCTCTCTTTGCTCTTTTGTTGCTTTTATCTCCACTGGGGCGGCCGGGGGGTGGGGGGAGAATACTTATAATTTTCCCCTAGGAGTAGTTCCAGGGTGGCTTTTTCCTGCAAAAAAATGGCAGGGAATGAAATGGTTCAAGTTTCTTCCCCTCCTCTTCCTCCTCCTCCTTGCTAAAGCAATTCTGGCAGTCAATTTTGCAAAAGGGGGAAAGGAGTCCTTTAAACAAAAGAACAAATCCTGATACATATGAGCCCTCCCTTTCTCATGTTACAGCAACTTTCAAGTTCTTTCAGTTAATCTGCACCTTTTTGCGCTGTTAGAAGATGGAAGCATGGAAGACTGCAGGAGATGATCATGTTACATGAGCTGCAGAAAGCCACCGTAGCCCCCAGACCAATATCCCTATATGCCACCCATGCTTAACCCCAGTGTCATATGACAGCTAGATCACGTGACTTGCCTAGCTCCGTGGGCTCTTGGAATGACCAGGGTGCTTGGGGTTTTCTCCCCCTCCGTCTTGACAGCCCTGCCTCAGAGCCAGGAGCATTCACAAATGACATAACAATAAAGATATGACTGTGCTACAAGCAAAGAGGATCTCCAGGGACTTAATCATGGTTAGTCTCCAAGAACATTCTGGGAGAGCCAGAGCTAGCTTGTCATCACTTCCTCTTGGTCCAGAGTACTTTAGTGTAAGTATGCCCTGCAGAGCTTTCTGACTCTAGGAATGCAGGGATGGAGGAACCAGATTCTCAGCTCCGGGTGTGTGGGGTTTTTTCCCCCTGTAGGAGGCTATAAAAGTGGCTCTCCTTGCTTCAGTAGGTTTTCTAATGCACATGTCAAACTTGTGTTGGTCAGAATACTCGTTTGCATGACCAAATAAATGCCTCTCCTCTGCTTTCTGTTTCCCATGAACAGATATTAATATTAGCAGTGTGAAAGAGGATCAGAAAGCAAAGACTGGTGTGGAAATCCCTTTAGCTTTCTTTGGACAAGGGAGTGGGTGTGTGGACATGTGAGCGGATGCTGGTTGGAGAGGGCATAAAGAGGATAGAACAAGCTGCGAGTCCAGTAGCACTGTAAAAGACCAGCAAGTTTTTCTAGGGTATAAATGTACTTGAGTCAAAGTTCACATTGTGAACTTTGACTCGCAAAAGTTTATACCCTGAAAAATTTTGTTGGCCTTTTAAGGTGCTTCTGGGCGCACAGTTTGTTCTGCTACCACAGGCATACATGCTTACCCTCCTGAAATATAAGAGAATAGAACAGGAATTCTGCAAAGAAATATTTGCAGTACAGAAAGTCCCGGCTTCATCTGGTGGCATTAACCATTGGGATCCCTGGTAGGAAGTCTGGGAAGATTCCATTGGAATAAAAGCGAGATATGAAACTTCCTAAATAAATAAATCCCTGCTGGAGATTCTGGAGAGGTGTGAACAGTCTGACTTGGTATAAGACAAGTTCAGATGTTTCTATGTTTAACATTAGATCAGGGCTGCAGTCCTAAGTGCAGTTAGCAGGACACAAATTCCATTAAATTCATTGGGACTTGCTTCTGAACAAATATGAATAAATGGTGCTGTCAATTTCATTTCTCAATCCTCACCAAATTGATCTGTTGGGAAACAGTGACCTAACACAAATAATTCTGAATTTAGTATGAAGGAGATTTGTGTGCCTTTGGTTCTGTTGGGACTTTATTTTTTGCTCTTACGATCACCAAATTACTTACAGTGTGACCTGTGCAAAAGAAGTTGATTTAAACAGCAGCCACCCGGATTGAAAACACCTCTGAATCTTTGTAAGGGGCTCTTCAAGGCTGCGTGATTGGCAAAAGTTGCGGGGGACATGCGTTCAGGCTGAAAAACTTGAAGTGGTTGCCTGAAGGTACATCATAGCTGCTGTATGGCAGCCAAGCCAGTCTGTCTTTTGCTGTCTGTATCTGTTCTGGTGTAACTGTGTGCTCAGCAAGCATCTGGTTGGTGGGTTCTGTTGTTGCTTTACACTGGTGAAGGTTTTTGCTGTGAGAGTTCCCTGTGTGGTTCATTTTTTTTGGCAGAAGTCTCTGTGAAGCTGAAAAAAAAGAGAGAGAGGACAATCTGCAATATAATATTTCATCAAATAAGCACGTAACATTACGGGCATGATGTGGGAGGAGGATAAGGTCTGGCAAACAGGGGCGGAAAGAAAAAGGCATGCCAAATAAACCCTGGGAAGAAACTTCTTGGCATGTGAATCTCTCCCTGCTGTGTGCACACACAGTTCACTTATAATTTGGCCAGAAGATTAACAGTACCCGATCAGATAACAAAGGTGGTGCAAATATGTGAACTGGTACTGGGCAAATTGGAGCGATGGCACGGGTGAACTGTAAGCGTTGAAGCCATTCTGTTTGAATACAGTTCCTAGTTCTCCTCTCTGTCCATAATGCGTTGAGTGTATTGAGTATGGAATATTTTATGTCTGTTTTTTTTTTTTACTTTCCCTGATCTTCATACATGGGAATCAGCTGGGATTGGGAGATCTATTGCTCCAAAGTTTAAACCAGAGTTTTCAAATCTGCTCTAGCCTGATGCACACCTGACCCCATCACTGTCCTAAAGTCTGTGTGGTTTCATAAGCAGGGTCATGTGGAATCCTGCCTCACTGCTGTTATTTAGTGCTGATTTCCAGGCCTGCTGCCGCCTGCTGCTGCTGCTGGAAGCTCTTGCTTCATTTTCTCAAACTCGATGTCATTTTCCCTATCATTGTTCCTGAGTTGCAAAAAGCTTGTATACCGCACCAGTGTATACGAAGAGAACTGGGGTTCTCGAAAGCTTATGCTACAGTAAAGTTGGTTAGTCTTAAAGGTGCTGCTGGACTCTTTACAATTTTGCTACTACAGACTAACACGGCTAACTCCTCTGGGTCTAGCACCAGTGTACGGGTGGGAAAGACCCTGTCCATATAGTTCTGCAGCAGAAGTGCCGTTTTCTCCAAACTGCCGCCCTGGACAGCCACTGGTCCTTGAGCCGACCTACAAAACCTTATGCAGGACCTGAATATCCCAAGAACAAGTGGAACATAATAGTATTGAAACAAGGATTTAAACTATAAAAGAAGCAATACATAAGCAAGTTGAACTAGATAATGATGTATTCTGCACATTTGTGGTGGTTGGGAAAGCTTCACGTCTTGGGCTCACAAATCTTACTTCTACTGAATTGTTTGACAGAACTCACTTAAAAAAAAAAAACATTTCCCTCTTTTGGTAACCATGATCTCATTCACAGAACCACAATCCCAGAGAAGTGTAATTTGACTTGTATTATGTCTTATCGGTGTTCGTTCTTGTCGCTGAATTCTACAGTGGCTCAGAAATTCAGGCAATAAGCCGGATTATTCTGGATGCATTCAGACGTCGCTTTAAATGACATTAAGCTGAAATGTGTATAAATGTGCCTTTGCTGCTGTGCATGTCTTTCTCCTTCCTCTGGTCCTTTCCTTCTTGCGTGGAGAATCCAATTAGAAACTAACTCGAGTTAATTATGATGTACGAATGCAAACATATGGGTTTACTGGAGTTAATTCCCCCAATGGCCTGCCTGAAGAAGTCAGTAAGCCTTCCAAGCTTGTGTCATTCTGCAAACTGCATAAAACCGATTTGTTCAGGAGGGCATTTCCTAAAAAGCTGTATTATTATAACAAAATGGTTCAGGAAGGTGCTTTTATAAATGGACTGAGAACTATATCAGTATAGTTCACTGTCATGTTCCTTTTATACACCACTGTGTGTAGTATGTATTATGTGTCGGCTGTATGCATTATCCCACTCAGCTTTAATTTTATGCTTAAGTAATACCCCCCTCTTTTTTTACTTTAACATACCATGAGTGATTCCGCACACGTTGGATAATGCACTTCCAATCCTCTTTATAGATCATTTGGAATGGATTTTTTCGTGTGCGAAACAAAAAATCCACCTCAAACGATGGATAAAGTGAATTGAAAGTGCATTATCCAACGTGTGCGGAATAACTCAATGTCCAATACTTATACTTCGTTTCAGGCTGCTGTAATCCTAGTCCCATCACACTGTTTATAAAATGTCTCATCTCTCTATTGCATTGATTTACAGTCTGTAATTTGCCTTGAGTCTGAGTGAGAAAGGTGGGCTATAAATAAATTAAAACACACAGCCACAGCCACACGCACGCACACACGCACAAACTGGATTATAAACCAGGATTTAATCCAAGTTTAGAATCCTGGTTTGTGGAGGTAACCTTAACTCTGCTGCATTTATACATCGTGGGTAACTGGAGGTGCCAACTCCACATTGGGAAATTCTTGGAGATTTGGAGGCGGAGCCAGAGATACGATGCTTTAGAGCTCTCCTTCCAGAGCTGTCATTTCCTCCAGGGGAACTGATCTCTGTAGTCTGGAGATCACTTGTAATTCTGGGAGATCTCCAGGCCCCATCTGGCGGCTAGTAGCTGGAGTTGATTTCTGACTGGGATTTTTATTTTTATTTTTTTGCATAAGGGGAGGGGAGCGGGGAGGAGTGTGTGAATCTGAAGGCCAGTCAGTTGGCCTTGGGACTTAGAAGACAAGCTTTTCCATAGCTCCTTCATTTTATCAGGGATCAGTTGCTCATAGATTACATTCTGTCTGGGTAAGTTTTGTATGTGTTTGGTAGACCTATATGGTATACTGCAGTTACATTTCCTTCCTCATTGAATTAATCCAAAATGTGCACTTAAAAAAAAAAATCACAGCTAGCTTTCTAAGAACTCTTTTTGAGGCTCAGTGTTAAAACTAACAACAGAGAGATAAAAGGATGGAGCGGGGAGAAAAAGATACTTCTGGTAGTGGATAAGGCATAGTGATAATGAACAGCCCTCTCTTAAGTGGTTCAGGAAGCACTGTGCAGACTAATTCAATTAGTATGCTCCCAGTACAGTCCTATCAAAATATAACGGGACAAATATGTTCCCTGTTGAGAACATAAAACCAACAGTCAGTTGAACCTATTACTAGCTAAGAGTTGTTATCTTTGGCCCCTGGCCAGCTAAAATTTGTTGCCAATATGTACTACTGACTGAAATCAATTAATAATAATAATAATAATAATAATAATAATAGCAGCATTCGATTTATATACCGCCCTTCAGGATGACTTCACACCCACTCAGAGCGGTTTACAAAGTATGTTGTTATTATCCCCACAACAAAACACCCTGTGAAGTGGGTGGGGCTGAGAAAGCTGTGACCTACCCAAGGTCACCCAGCTGGTTTCAAGTGGAGGAGTGGGGAATCAAACCTGGTTCTCCAAATTAGAGTCCCGCACTCTTAACCACTACACCAAACAAATTGAACAATTACTAGTGATTCATTCAGACCTCATTGCTTTTAATAGTAGCAACTAACTTTATCTAGACTGGAACCTAATTCACATTTTTGATGCTTAAAAATATACAAAGTATTAAATTTGTGGGTTTTTTTTTTTAAACAAAGGGGGAAAGGCACTGATAGCTGCTTTGTAGCTGAGGCCAGCTTCATATGTTATTGCTGAGCCTCAGATATCACGAGCACGTGCTTCCCAGTGACTGTATAATTCCAAGATCGGCAATCTTCATGAAATACCCGTTTACTCAAGCACAGTTTTCCATGTGCTGCTGATACGACACAGGAGCCATGCAGAGGGATGTGGCTTTGCTGCAGCATCTGTGCCACATAAATCATGTATGAATTAGGCCTCCGAGCAAAAGCATGTAATTTTTACTTCCTCCCGGGTGGATGAGTGTATCTCTGCATGAGAGAAAATCAGATATACATTTGCTTCACCGAAAGCAGTTCACAATATGAAAGAGACATTTGCAAGTTGGGTATAAATAAATCCTTCTGATTTCAGAGTAGGCTAAAAGCTCATCTTTTCCTGCAAGCAGGGCA
Source organism: Eublepharis macularius (assembly GCF_028583425.1). Lineage (NCBI taxonomy): Eukaryota > Metazoa > Chordata > Lepidosauria > Squamata > Eublepharidae > Eublepharis > Eublepharis macularius. The sequence continues at coordinate 24,791,069 of NC_072791.1, read as the reverse complement.
TAATCACAGTTGGTGTCTGAAGGCAGACAGGATCAAACAGAGTGGAGTGACAAAAGATAACCGATACTGGATCCCTTCCCACTTGCTTCAGGGTTGCTGTGGTATGTACTCAAAGGTAGATTAAAGTGAAGAATAGTTTATATTTTTAAAATTTTACTTTTAGCCCTTTTTTCTTACTGAGATTCAAAGCAAATTCTATGGTGAGAGCCAATATGGTGTAGTAGTGAAGAGCAGCAGGACTCTAATCTGGAGAACCGGGTTTGATTCCCCATTCCTCCGCTTGAAGCCAGCTGGGTGACATTGGGTCAGTCACAGCTCTCTCAGCCCCACCTAACTCACAGGGTGTTTGTTGTGGGGAGAGAAAAGGAAAGTGATTGTAAGCTGCTCCGAGACTCCTTCAGGTAGTGAAAGGTGGGGTCTAAAACCAACTCTTCTTCGTCTTCTGCTTAAAACAGTGTAGTCACACACCATGAGAAACAGTGATAACGATTGGAATTCAATTTGGTCGTCAGATCTCTACGCATCCAAGTTGCTAAACATTAGAATACAAACATTAGAATGCAAACTTTTAAACTAGTAAACAGATGGTATATAACTCCTCTGAACTTACCTAACAATAACCCCAAATGTTGGAAAGTCTGTAAGGAGAATGGCTCTTTTATCAGCTGCCGATGGTCCTGTTGTAAAATACAAGCCAACTGGAGAAAGGTCGCAGATAACATTGAAAAAATATCAGGGTATAACATACCACTAAACCCAGAACTCATTTTATTAAAGCTTTGGAACAATTTTTCTGTCCCACCAGTGAGAAGAAATCTAATTTCATTACTACTGTATGCAGCCAAATTTTTAATTGCACAGAGCTGGAAATCTGATAAAGTTCCCTCAATTACACAACAGATTCAAAAAATATGGGATGTAGTGGTAATAGATAAGATGCCTGAACAGCTAATATTGAATGACAACTTCAGCTTCCAACCTTGTTTCTTGGAAAAATAGTTCCCTTTTTTTGATCATGTAACTAATTATGCATCATCATATATTTCTTTACCAAAAAAATTCTCAGACTTTGTACTTTACTAATAAGGTGTAACTCAGCTCTCTACTTCTCTAATATATTAATGGATATTGCATTTATTATGTCTGATTATTGGATTGTTAATAAGTTGTTCAAATTGTTGTTTGTATAAATATTTGGAAAATTAAATAAAAAGTATTTTAAAAACCACCATGAGAAATACAATAAGTACTATACAACAGGATTAAGAATACAAAAATTAGAAACAGACAGTGATGAAAATGGAGTTACAAAAGTAGAAAACAATTCAAATAAGAGCAGGATAGTATAGACAACAAATGAATAACACGTACCACACATAGTGGCATAAGTATTTTATGTGTTTCTATTGATTCTTGATTTTGGTTGTTTTCTGTTGCCTGATTACGGACACTAAAGTTAGCTACGCTCTGTTTTGTGTCCTTTTACATTTTCATACTTGCTGCTCTGCAGCATGTGATGTTGAAAATTGATTAAACTATTACACAAGCTACCATTGAGGGGCAGCAACAAGCCTTCTTAGAAAGGCTTAGAAAGCAATTTTTTTTTTTTGCCCACTGCTAGCAGTATCCAAGGGAAAGTGCACCAACATATTATATAGGCAAATAATTGCAGTGTGATAAAAGGGTAGCCTTGTTTGGGTTGCCAAAAGATGTTTGCAGGAGAAACATTATGTAGTTGATCCTGGAGATCTTGTAACTGAGAGCAGGGTCTTCCCTTTTAGTCAGAACTGAGTTATAGAACGAATGGCAGTAATGAAATCGGCTAATGCCCTGGCATTAATAGAAGAGATTAAAACACTGGCTTGGCCTTTAGTGTACAGGGATTTAAAGAAATCCAAGGAAATATTTCTCATGTTGTTTAGACCGGAAGGAGGACAGGTTTCAGTGGAAGCAATCCATTACAGTCAAAAGCTGGATAAAGGACACTTTTTTAGTTGGAATGCCTGACTCTGGACTGGGAAATAATTGGAGATTTGGGGGTGGAGCCTGGGGAGGATGGGTATGTGAGGGGAGGGGCCTCAGCAGGGTGTAATGCAGGAGAGTCTACCCTCCAAAGCAGCCATTTTCTCCAGGAGAACTTATCTCTGTAGTCTGGAGATCAGTAGTAATTCTGAGAGATTGTCAGGTTATTCTGACTGACCAAACTCAAATTGGTAAAGAGAAGCTTTGAAAGCTGAGCAGGCTGGAGAAGAAAATCATGGATGCCCTAATGGAGTCTGTGGAAAGAACTTTGTTGGGAGTCAATAGTGCAAAATTCATAGCAAGTGTTACTTTGGCAACAGGGAAGAAGGCATATGCCATAGTATATATATACACTCAGGGCTTTTTTTCTGGGAAAAGAGGCGGTGGAACTCAGTGGTGGAACTCAAGACTGCACAATGACGTCACTTTGGGTCAGCTGGGAGTTTTAATCGCCCTCGGTGAAGTTTTAAAAGTTTAAATCGCCCTCGGTGAAAAAGGTCACATGGCTGGTGGCCCCGCCCCCTGATCTCCAGACAGAGGGGAGTTTAGATTGCCCTCCGCACTGCTCGGCGGCACGGAGGGCAATCTAAACTCCCCTCTGTCTGGAGATCAGGAGGCGGGGCCACCATCCATGTGACCATTTTTAAGAGGTGCTGGAACTCCGTTCCACCGCGTTCCTGCTGAAAAAAAGCCCTGAACACACACATGATATGATTGTGATAAGAAGCAAAAATGACAAGTCCCCCACTCTGAGACTCTTACAATCTATACTTTGACAATAAGCAAGATCACATGAGTGTTAGATTTGGGAAGCTAAGCAAAAGGGATGGAAGACTACCAAGGAAGACACGAGTTGCTCTGCCATGGAAGGCAATGACAAACCTCCTCACTTGCTTTGGAAACCCCTCGTTGGGAGTCACCATAAGTTGTGACTTGATGGCACACATGCACACACAGTTGCACAGGGTGATGCGAGGGAAAAAACAGTAAATATGAGTACATACCCAAGGTCTACAACAGCAAGCATATTATAACCGAAGTGGTATGGCTACATTTTGAAAGTAGTGCACAGTTCAAAGAACCCCTGTCTCAAAAGATGATATTAAAGAGATGGAATTCACTGGGCAAGCTGTGGTGATGGTTGCTAGTTTAGATTACTTGGGATTACATAAATTCATGGAGGATGTTTCTTCAAAGCCTGTCAGTCCTGGTAACTAAAAATGTTCTGAAGGCAGTACACTTTTCATACTATTAGCAACCCAGTGGTTTCTTGAAAATAGGCAAGATGGGCTCTTTGTCTGATCTGAAGTAAGGCAGTTCTCAAGTTCTAATGTAGTCATTTTCATTGGCCATACAAGGATGGTATATAAGCACACTGTTGTTGTCATTTTTTCATCAGTTGATCTGTTTGTGAGTAGGATGGCAGTAACTCAAGGGGTAGATAATTAATCTGTGTTGTCATTTTTGCGTGTGCCCATGCAGGTATCAGGTTCTGTCATTCAGGAGTTTGAAAAATGCTTGTTTCTCATTGAAATCAATATTTCAATGGAAGAAGGAGCTTTATGACTTCTTCTGCACCTGCCCTCTTATGTCAAGGCTAGGCAGGCAAGCTTCCTTGTGCACCGTGAAAATGTTCCCTCTTCCAGTCTCCTTCATTGATGATATAGGCAGGTTACGGCCCAATGAGTAGGCATTGTAAGGCCAGTTGGAAAGTCAAAGGTTCAGTTTTCCCTGATCTAACAAAACAGCCCTCATAATGGATCTCATTTAGAATACCATGTACGCTATTCTCTGTATATACGATCTGCTAGAGGCAGATCCGGATTGCTGCTGGGATTGCTTTCAAAAGGAGAACAGGCTTTTTTGCTTCTCTGTCCCAGGAGCCATTGGAATATTTTAAAAATAGTGTTCTGATCTGCAATCTGAAGTCTTTATATGGATTTTATGGTGATGCTATGCCCTTTAAGAGTTGGGCACCCACTGACAGCTGGCCCTTTGACAGCTGTCTGTCCGACAGTCAGCTGTTGGGAATCTCTACCCTGGGGGCAGGGAAGGGAAGTAACAGGGCAGAAATTACACAGGAGGCACTATTGGACCCTCACAGGATGGGCCACACCCTAATAAGTCTTCTGGGTAGAGAGAGAGCAATGTGTAAGCTCCAGACCTGACTTAGGTCCCTCAGAAGCCTTTAGGGAGGAGATCAGACCAGTTCTGGCTCTCAGCTCAGAAAGGAATAGAGCTAGAGGAAAGTAGGTGGATTAGGGTGGCACCATCCTGTCCCTTACTCTCTGAGGCAAAGGGAAGGCACGTTAGCCAAATTGGGCCCTGGTGCGTGTCAGTTGGGGCTGGGATTCCTACACTACCTTAATGACAAGCCATGGGCAAAGACTCCTTTTGGCTTTTGCCAAAGACTTGTGCTCCTGAAGATGTCCATGCAGGATCATAACTAGTGACTGAAATAATGATGTAACAGAAATTCAGTCCAGATTTCATGCAACTGGCAAAGATGTCCCCCCCCCTCTCGAGGCCCTCCCCTGAGTGTTAGGGGCAGTCCTAAGCAGGTCATTTTATTCAAGGGGCGTATTCCTTGGAAAGTGTTCTTAAAGCTTGCAGCTTTGCTCTGCTACATTTGTAGACATGCCTCAGGTGTAGATCAAGCTTCAACAGAGCAGTACTGTTAACAGTTCCATAGCTAGGAGTGCCAGTTCTGTAGCAGGGGACCTCCTGGCAATCCCATCCGTTGCCCACCGGTGCCTCAAAGGCCAGTGGGGGGAAATTAGGTGAAATGGGCGTTGCCTTGGCACACGGCATCCCTTCAGGTAAAAACTAGAAGTGACATCATGACATTGGGGGCATGGCTTTAGGGTTTGCCAAAACTCTATGGTTTAACCATAAAGTTTTGGCAGATCTTAGAGTATCTCCCCCCACATCATGATGTCCCTTTTGGGTTTTGGCAGAAGTGACTTCATGCTTTAGTGTGACACTGGCACACCTGTCTCTGTCCTGCAAATCCTGCCATGGCCTGGCATCCCTGTCCATAGTGGAAGAAATTGATTTTGGAATGCAGTTTTCATTATTCATATACATATACGCATATGTATACACTACACACACACACACACATTTGGTGTTCTGTTTTAGGCTCTATGTTGTCTGTCAAATGGAAAGGTAACATAACTGTGCCCTCCTGTAAACAATACCTGCCACTGCCTGGAAATATTAAGAGGCAAAAGAAATAAGAACAGAAAATACTTAAACCATACAAAATACATAAATGTTTAATCATAACTGCAGCCTCCTCCTTCTCCTCTGATCTGAAACTAAAAGAAAGATTCGGAAAGGAAGCCATTCAAAACACATTCCAGTGGCAAACACTCCCCCCCACCCCCTGTTTGAATGAAATGAGACTGGAAATCCAGGTTAAACTTTAGCTCCTTGCAGGAAGAGAAAAGAAAATATGATTGAACTGGCTCTCGCTCTACATATGTCACCTACAGAATTTGATTACTGATGCCCTAAATGTGACATCACGTATTTGTCTGGAAGACTCCTGCACTTGCCTTCGAGTTTATTTATTCAAGAAGAACATTTGCAAAAGGGGGGGGGGAATTCAGAGCAATAAAATAAATATCAATAAATACAGTGGGCTCTAGAAAGGGAGGGTGGGCAGGGGGGCATTGCCTCTTCCTCCACAACTGATGAGGCCGGATGAAGGGGGGAGGGCATTGCCGCCTGCCCACCCTCCCTTTCTAGAGCCCATTGTCTTTATTGATGTTTATTTTATTGCTCTGAATTGCTCCATTACTGATCCTGGCTGGGTGAGGGGGGGCAGGCATTGCAACCTGGTCCACGCTTGATTTCGGCAGAGTGAAGGAGAGGTGGGCATTTCCACCTGCTCCACTACTGATCCCAGCCGAGTGAAGGGGGGAGGGCATTGCAACCTGATCCATGCCTGATTCTAGCAGGGTGAAGAGGGGCGGGTATTGCCACCTGCTCTGATCCTGGGTGGGTGAAGAGAGGGCAGGCATTACTGCCTGCTCCAAGCCTGATCCCGACTGGGTGAAGATGGGGGGTGGGCATTGTCACCTCCCCCACTTCTGATCCTGGCAGGTTGAAGGGGGAGCGGACATTGCCTCCTGCTCTGTGCCTGATTCCAGCCAGGTGATGGTGGGTGGTGGGCATTGCCACCTGCTCTGTGCCTGATCCCAGCTGGGTAAAGGTGGAGAGTGGGCATTGCCACCTGCTCTGCTCCTGCTCCCAGGAAAGAGGAGAGAGCACGGATCTCCCGCAGTGAGAACTTGCAACCTTTTCAACTATTAAAGTGCACCATGCAAAAACAATAATATTTAATATTTTTATATTTATATATGCAATTATAAAGTGCAAGGTGCAATAAATAACAATAAATAAGCAATTCGCAATTTTTCAAGAGCGTTCTGAGACAGCAATATTCTCCGTCTCTAGTTTTTCAATCAATAAAGCGTTTAGCAGTAACCAACCATAATAGGTCCCTCCTGGATGAAGGCGGGGCGGCGGGGCGGGGGGTGAGCATGGCCACCTGCTCTGCTCCTGATCCCAGCTGGGTTAAGGCAGGGTGCAGGCATTGCTGCCTGTTCCACGCCTGATCCCGGCCTGGACTTCCCTGGGCTTCCCTCTGCGGCATGCTCTCGGAGGGACAGGCTGCCTCTTCTGCGCTTCCTTCCACGGCAGTGCCCTCTGGAGGCACACCAGGGTAGGAAATTAGTTGTCTGGAGCAAGGTTAGCCTTTTATATAGTAGGATATACTGATGAGCATGCTTGAGGTAAGGCTTGGTTTTCAACTCATTGAAACTCGCTGAAACTAAAATTAGCAGGAGAGATAGTTCATAAATACTATAAATGAATTTATATCAGTATAGATGAATAGAAACTCACTAGTAAATTGTGATCAATGCATTGAATTGCTGAAAGGTACAGAATTATGGGTTGGATCCAGTGCAAGGACTGTGTGAGATCCATACATGGATTCCCAATCTACTTCCCTTCCTCCACAGTGATTTCTGATCCCAGGAGAGCTTATTCTTGAGGCTCTGGGACCTGCATGGAGTAATAGTCATCTGATCTCAGAGGCTGTTGAGGAGAGGGGAACGGCCCAAAATTGCTCCTGTCTGCCTCCTCCATCAGTTGTGCAAGAGGAAGCTATTTCACTCTTATCCTCTTCCCGTTCTGGGAATAAAATGGTTGCTGGGGTTAAGGAAAGCCGGGAAGTTTGGTGGCCAGCATTTTCAACTGATGCATCGCAGAATCCAGCAGTATGAACTTGTAATCTTTAGGAGTTTGGCATTAGGCTTTCTTTCTCTCCCTGCCCCCCCACAAGTTTTCTCAAAACTTGAAAGAGCTTTTCTCTCTTTTTAAAAAGAGCTTGGTTAAAATATATGTTAGTGATCTAATTTTTCAGATACTAGTTACATCCCCCACACACACACATGGCCGTTGGTACTTAGTGAAGCATACTTAAACTGGAAATGATTAGAAATTGTTATATAATTCAAAGCAGGATTACTTTAGTAGTAGTGATGAATGTTGTGTCCAAAAACATCAAACACAAACACCCTTCTTAGGGATTCTTGCAGTGAAAATTCTATTTACAAAAAATTGCGTATTTTACTCTTTTCTGATAACAAAAACTGGAAAATTGTCAGCCTAAGTGGAAAAAGTCCTCTGCTGCTCTTGTGGCCCTTGCTAATTTTTGTAACCTGGATGTTTCTGATCCCAGGAGAGCTTATTCCTGAGGCTCTGGGACCTGCATGGAGTAATAGTCACTACTGGTACTTTTAAAACACCTAGTGTTTTAAAAGTACCAGTAGTGAATCTTCTACCAATTATTTGCCTGGGTTTTTAATGAAGGGATAAATACTTAATAGTTATATTTTGCAGTAACTCAAAGGCATTTCCTTTTAAAAGAATCACAGATAAAGGTGACAGTCTCTCAGGAATAAGAAATGAAAAATGAAAACAGTGTTTTAGATAGCCATCAAATCCTTGCTTTGGCATGTTTTCTTCGGATGTTCAGACTGAATGAATTACATCCTGTTCTACAAGAACCATAGTTTGCCATCAGTTCCAAATTGGGTTGGATCGAGACTAAGTTTTCCAGTGGCAGAATGGAACTTTCCTATCTCCTCTCCCCCACTGCAGCACCTTAATCTCCATAAGGACCCCAAGGAATTACAGAAGAACGGAAAGGGGAAGGTGGAAATAGTCAGTTCAGTCTGGATCCAACCTTATCCACTTGCCTTCCACATAGGGCTGCCAGGTCCCTTGAGTCCCCTGGTGGGAGCCTGGGAGCTTGGCACTTCCAGTGTGTGTGAGGACATCACTTCTGGGAAGTGACTTCCTCACGCACACCAGGAGTGCCAGGAAGTAATGTCATCATGTGGGTGAAAGGGCGACCCGGGGTTGCTCCCATGCTCACTAAAGGGCTTAATCGCCCCTGCGGGCCTGATTCAGCCCAAAATGGGCCCGTTGCAGGGTGTGCACTGCATTGCCAGGGGGCGCCCCATGGTTGCGCCCCCCCACTGGCCAGGTAAGTGGGGGTGGGGGGAGGAGGGGAAGCAGGGGATCCCCTGCCCCGGGCGGAGGAATGGCAAGCCTACTTCCACACAAATTAGTTTCAAATCATGATTATCATTGTGATGTAATTCCATGAGGTTTTGAACTATCAGACTGTCTGTATGACTGCCAGCCTTTGTAGCTAGAGCCAGTCATGTGAAGTTTTCTCCTTGCTATCAGCGTCCTTCCTCTCACTGGCTCCATGGGAAACACTCCCATGCCCGAGTATGTGCTTCAGATGTATTATGCATACATGTGAAGTAGGAGGAGTTCTTATCCTCAGGTTTGTGAGTACAATAGGTTAATTCAGAGATTATAGAAAATTCTACCAGCTAGATGGTGCCGAGACATACAATTCTGTTTGGTGAGACCACCCAGTGATACCTCTTAGGTTCTACCAGAAGTAGATTTGTGAGTAACGTGATCATTCTTAATGTGATCGTTGGTTTTCAGTATCTTGTGCAGTCTAACAAGTAGTGTGACAGTAGTTCTTCTTAGTATTAAAATAAAACTAGCCCCAAACTTCAGGACTGATGATGATTCCATCCTTAATATCCCCTATTAAAAGGATTAGGTAGTGGGTGATGTGAAAGACCGGTAGCTGAGACCTTGGACAGCTGCTGCTAGTTAAAGTAGGCAGTACTGATCTTGATAGACTAAGGGTCTGACTCAGAGCCAAGCTACAAGAGATGAATTACATGAGGACGCTCACATGAAGGGAGTCACAATATTAGCTGGGAAGACGAGTTTTAAAAGAGATTGGAAGGCTTTGTCAATTTCCCCTCTCTACAGAGCTAGCAAGCAGTTCCTCAGAGGGTTTGTTTATTTCATCTTCCCTTCCTAGAAGGGGCGGTGAAACTGACAGAGTCTTCTGGAGGCAAAGGGGAAATTAGCAAACCCTCTGAGGAACAATCTTTGCTGGCTCTGTAGAGATGGGAAATTGCCGATCTCTTTTAAAACTTGGCTTCCTGGCTAACATTGCTACTCCCTCCATGTGTGCGTCCTCGTGTAATTAGTCTCTTGTAGCTTAGCTCTCTGTGAGCTGTTGCTTACGAAAACTCATACCCTACAACTAATTTTGTTAGTCTTATAGTGCTACTGAAATACTGCTCTTTTCCACTGCATGTGTTCAATGGACAGTGGATGGTCATAATATTAAATATTATTCCAGATAAATTTCAGCAAGAACTTGATATCTTTTGGAACATTAATTGTACACAGATATATATACAGTTTTTTTTAATGTTAAACTTTTATGCTAGAATTATAAGAATTGTTAATTTGCAACCAAGCATTTTCCATTCGTAGGCTGTAGATTTGCCTTTCAAAGAATGGCTTTTTTTGTGCAAGTACTCACTGGTATTACTACTGAGTACCTACATGTTTGGAGGGGGGGCAGTTCTCCTGAGGGGAAATTGGTTTAAATTGATGCAACCTTATATATAAACATTGGCACTTAAAAAAAAAGACAAAAAGCACTATTTCCAAGTAATTAGAGTTAATAGAATATGGTGCGTAAACCACTTTCATTACTAGTTAGGAATGTAGCTGAACGGGCTACCAAAGAATCAAGGCTTCAAAAAATGTCACCAGTGTGACTAGAGATGTAAAATTTCTAGAAATTTTGAAGTCACAGAAAAAAAAACATTTTTTTCCACAGAATTTTTTGCGGGGGAATGGAAATTTTTGGAAAAATTGAAATATATGCAGTATTTACTGTCCTATGAAACCTAAACTAATATTACTGCTTGAACAACATAAAATGCCTAATTTATAACTTACTTAGAGTATAAAATAGCAATATTTGATATTTTTATGGAATTTAAGAAGTTATAAATGCCTTGGTTTTCTACAAGCAAAGATGCAAATATACCCAATCACTGAGAGAGAACTGCACATTGATGCACCCTATTCTACCTTGTCACCTGTATCTTTAATTTTTGCTATCTGGTTGGAAAAAGCTCAGTTCACAAAGTTTTCCTCTGCGAATTTGATGGACTTTCTGCCTTACCTCCTTATCATCTTTTTTCCTCTCCGACAAGGCAGGGCAATAAGTTATTGTTACTCAGTTTGTGGCTAAATGTGTCACAGTGGTTTGAGGATCAACCACAAGGTTTAGGTCAAGTCAGAGGGATAATAACAGAAGGCATGAAGGACTCAAGAAGAAGCGAAAGCCCTGCATGCTCCCCTCGTGAAGATTAGGTATCCTTCTAAGTTCAGAAATTCATCTTGTATTTAAGATGTATACAGCATGCCCACCTTGTTTTAAAAAAACATTCCACTCATTCTAAAAGAGAGAATGTTTCGTAGGAGAGTTTTCAGTACTCCCCAAAATTTCCATTTTTTCTGATGGTAAAATTGAAAGAAGGGCCTCAGGAAAAAATGGGGGGAAGGGGGGGAACAGGATGGTTTTCCTGATTTCTTTTTTTGTTTTTTTTCCTTGTTTTTTCACATCTCTTCATGTAACACTCTGGGAGGCAAACAACAAAACTGCTTGGGGTAATTTTGATTTGTAATTCTGTTTGTGACAGTAAGATGAGAATTGCTGAAGCAGATAGGTATACAGAAAAGGAATGTTACTATGTAAGCCACCTTAAGGCCTTTTTGAGGAGAGGAGAGGGTAGAAATGTCTTCATAAGGAATAAATGTTAGCAATCATAAAGAACTGTATTGATAATTCTGTTAAGCCCTATGCACAATAACATTTGTTAAAAAAATTGGAAACAAACAAAAGCATTGGGTTGGATCCTACCATTTTTCTTGCTTTTCCTTCTCATCTATTTTGTTTCTCGGCTACAGGACATTTTCAAACATCGTGAATGTCGCACAATATCATGCTACACTCACGGAACACTAGCGTCCTTATGGTGCGATTTCTGACGTCATTGTGCCACGAAAACAGAATCACGACGGGGTGACATCAGTAATAGCGTCATGAAGACACCACTGCTCCATGAGTGTTGCGTGGCATTGCATGTGGCGTTAATGACGTGTGAAAACGGCCACAGTTCTCATCCTCTATGCTTTTGCCCCTGATGATCCCACAATCCCTGGTGTAGCCTTTTTGGTGGTCAAAATGGTTTCCTCCAGAGCAAAAAGCTGCTAAGATCCAGCCCATTGGAAGAACAATTCACAGAGCATCAGTTTAACAAGAAACAGAAGATGGTTGGAATTTCACATATTTTATTTGAAGGTTTTTAGCTTAACAACTTAATATCAGAATTTTCTGCAATAAGATTTACATTTATGTAAGGTTGATCACTAGTGTGGCGAGAATATGATTCTTAATTTTTTTCTTTAAAATATAAATATTTCAGATCCATGGTAGGTCATGTGTTGACTTGTCCCATTACTGTTTCTGGGGGATTTGAAGATGGAATCACTTAAGGCAAGTAACCCTGATGGTGTTTGCCCCAGGGTGTTGTAAGAAGGTACTGAAATTCCTGTGGAGTTTAGAAAGTGGGATGAAAGAATACCTCTGAGCTGACTAGTAGTAGCATCAGAGGAGAGGAAAAGGAGAGGCAGATTTTAACCGGCAGGCTGAATAGTTTATGAGGAGACAGTACTTCAGGTAACCTGGCCCTGAGCCATTAAGGTTCTAAAGGGTAAGAACAAGGACTGTGAATTGGGCCCAGAAACACATGGGGAACCAGTGTCGATCTTTCAGCACAGGGTTGATATGATCTCTGTTACCAGCAACTGACGGTAATCTAACTTGGATGTGATCAGAGCATGAATCTGATGGCTGGTTCACACTTTTTAAGTAACAGCCATAGCTGGTGAACCAGCCGGGTTTGGTTAAAAGATGCTATGTACCATAGAGGAGACATGAGCCTCCAACCTTAGGCCAGGATTGATAGCACTCTCAAGCTATGAACCTGCTCCTTCAGGGGAAATGCAGGCCCTTTCAGGACAGGCTGGCTGTGCAACTTCTCCATTGACCAACAGCACTTCGGTCTTGTCTGTATTGTGGTTTGGTTCGTTGCCCCTCATCCAGCCCACCTTCTCCAGGCACCTATTCAGAACTTCCACAGACCCACCTGGCTCAGGAAAAATAGGCATCATCTGCATATTGGTGGTGGCATCTCACTCCAAAGCCTTGAACGACCTCCTCCAGCAGTTTCATGCAGATGTTAAATTGCATGGGGGATACGGTGGAAACATGTGGGACCCCATATCATAAATGCCATGGGGGTGAGCTGCAGTCTCTCACTACTATGTTTATGGAATCAGTTGTAAGAAACAAGAACAGAATCCCTGAATGCCTGTATTCCGCCCCTTCTGGCCAACCCCCAATCCTTCCCAGAGGCTGTCTCTGTCTTCCCCTTCTGACATGGGGCATAACCCTTCTGACCTGGGGGCTTCCAGCCCCTTTCATCCCTGGCCGTCCCCAAATTGGGTGTCCTCTACATGAGGCTGGGTGGGTGATCCTTTTCCAGCCCCACCCCCAAATAATCCAAGCCCACCCCTCACCTGAGCTAGCCCTTCCAGCTGCCAGTGCAGGGACTTGCTGTTGGGCAGGGTGATTCTTGGGTGTGGTGTGAATCTGCTGGATAGGCAGTTCTTGGCTGTGGTGTGAGTCAGCTGGACTGGGAGATTCTCCAATGTGGAGTGAGTCAGCTGGGACATACTTCTGGCCAGCACTGTTACTGTGGCACCTGCTGACAATGTGACCAGCCAGGATGACTTGTTGGGGAGAGCCAGGGTTGGTCCTCAGCTGCAGCTGTGGTTGGGGCCTCCCCTCCCCTTCTCCCTGCTGCAGCAAGGTTGTCCACCTTTCCCTCCTTCCTGGTGGGTGCCCAGGGCTTTGGTTTCGTTCCCTGTGCTTCCCGGAGCCTGTGGAATTGAGTTGCTTTGTCTCCTGATTGAGTCATGGGCTGGAGTCGGGGCCTCAGCTAGGCCAGGGCCAAGTGCCAGTCCTGGACAATGCATCTCCTCCAAGACCAGCTAAAATTTCATTAATGAGACTTGACAAATAACTTAAGTGCCGCTTTGAGGATTAATCCTTCCAGTAAATGGGTGTAGAACTTATTGATGGAATAAATGGACACATTTTAAAGATTAGAGTCCTGCAGATGGAAAAATGATTTGCTTAGAGCATTTTGGAGCTGAAAAGATGTGGTGTCCTGGTTTAGAACCCCATTTTGTGGTCAAGAAACCAATTCCAGTTTTTTGAAGTGCCTGAATTTGGATGTCACAACACATTAAGATTAGACTGAATACTTCCTGAATCAGGAAGTCTTCAGTGCTCAGTACTGTTCACAAAGAAGAAATGTGATGAAATGTGTGGGCAGGAGAATAAACCAAATTTGAACTTGCTGCAGAAAAAACTCCAGTTTGTTTTTGATATCTGAAAACAGGCCCAGTGGTACACCTTCCAGTATTCTTGGTACTCTTTTTGAGCAAGCTTGAATCAAGCTTCTTGGATTTCTTCCCATCATGTTCTAAAAAATCCCCCAAACCCCAGAAGATCAGATATTTCAAAACAGTGAGATTTTTCCATGAGGTGATGGCAATTTGCAAGGCTTTGAAGAGATTAGTTGCTTAAAATTATTTCCTTACATGGAAAGTTGTTGCAGACTTGGCTGTCCTCACTAGTGAATATTTTGGCTTCCAGAGCAGCAAGGGGGAAGGGGCACGGAGAGAGCCTCTTTAGTGTTTTCCGAATATCTGGCTAGGTGATGATAAAGTTTAGCTAGGACTGTATTCTCCTTATTGCCTGGGGTGAAGAATCAAAGTAGAGACAGGATTCCGGTTAAAAAAGAAACGAGACCCTGGCTTATTTTCAGGGGCATTATGAGACATGTGAATGTTGGAAGGGAAATAGCAATTTACAGACTCTTTCAGCTCAGGGGGTTATGTGATTTGGCCACACAGAAAGGGTGACTTTAAAGTTATCTGTCACTGGAGCTCCCAACACCTTTCTTAGGTGCTCTAATGTGACTCATTGCTTAGTTCCTCTGAAATCAAGCTTGCATAACTTGTGACCATCCAGTTGAATGTCGCCTACTGTGGGCTCTGTGAGTCAGTTTCGGTTTCCTGCTTGGGAATGCTAAAAATGGGAATGTTTGTTGAGCATCAGACAGGCTGCTGTACATGTCTACATTTGTCTTGTTGCGTCATAAGTTGTACGGGCCTGTCTTAAATCAACCCTGGAACCACCCTTTTCAGGTACTTACAGTAACCACAACAAGTGGTTATACCAGTTTGTGGTGAACCTTACATGTTTATCTGTTGGTGTAGAACTAATATGTGGCACAGAGCAGATTGCAAAGGTGAATTTGTAGTTAGGGTGTATACATGGAGTGTCGATGGATTTATGCATATATGCTGGGTGAGCTTTTTGCAGAAGGGGGAAAAATTAAGAAAAAAGAAGTGCAGGAAAAGCATGAGGTATGAATAAAATAAAAATGATGCAGCAATCCTTGTTTTCAAAATTTTGAATGTTTTGTCAAACAGTGGGGTGGTAATAGGAGGGAAGTATACAGAATTGGGGGCATAAAGGTATACCTTGGTTGTGAACCAAGACTGAGGGAAACAAGTTCAAATCTTTACTCAGTCCTGAAACGCACCTTGGTCCATTTATTTCCCAGGCTTGTGCTGAAGATAGTATGGTGGAGAGAACTATATATGCTACTCTGAGATCTTTACAGAAGAGCAAGATAAAAGTAGAAATGTAGGAGTGTTGATCAGAAAATAGTTGGCTTGTGTAGGATGAGGGGCCCTCAAAACCCACCTCTTGATGACTGGAAACACGAGCACAGGCCATCTGTAGATCCAGGGATTTCACCAAACTGTCATCCAAATGGTGTTTTCAAAATTTTAGTCACAGGCAGAAACTTGCAAAATGAAAACGTAATTATTCTGGAGTTTCTGTTGTGTGCTTGGCAAATCTACAGAAAAGAGAGAGCGACAGGACTGTTGAGCTGTACTTCAACATTATTCTTTCCTAGAATTATTTTGAAGAACCAATAAAGCAAGGCTTTTGCAGTTTCCCTCCCAAGTTTTACTGCAGCAATTTTGGGATAATCAAGATTGAGCAACGAATCATTCTGTTGTACTTCACTTTTAATTTTTTGTTTGTTTGTTTACACGTGTAGCAATATGTTGTTAGAAGGTGCTCCGGTTTAAGGGAATAGGAGGGACACAAATATTTTAAATAAAAGTCTTCATCCATGTAGCATATTTTAAGCTAGGCAGTTCAAAATGGCAACTCACTTTACTTGGGTGTGGTTAAAGTTTGTGCATTAGTAATTATATTTCAATATTAATGTATTCACAAATCCGCTAAACATATTGCAGTCTCTTTACTGGCAATTCATTATAAAAGGTATCTCATTACATAAAATGGTTATCATTCCGTTATCAATTTTTTACATTATTCTTTAAGTGGGATTAGGACCCCAGTGCCTCGATCTTGCGCTATAGAAAAACTGAGGCAGTGTAGCTTCCAGAGACAAGAACCCTAGTCCTTACCTGTAGGGTTCCTAGTTTTCCCAGAACTCTGTTTTGCACAAAGAGACAACTATGAACAAATGTATAATATACGAAGACAGCATTTTTCAGTGCTCTCAGTGTGAACCTTGGTTCACAGGCTGCTTTGAACAAATGAATACCGGCCAGTTATATGGTGGATCAGTCACTAGTCTTTCCTTTTCCCTCGTGTATTAGGTGATCTGTCTGCCTTTCTAAAATATGTGCCAGTCTCAGCCTAACCTACTTTACAAGCTTGCTGTGAGGAGAAAATGGAGTAGGAGAGATAGATAAATAAATAAATAAGGAGATAATAGCCCTCTTTGTGCTGGCTCAGAAGAAGAGGGGGACCCCAAATTTGATTGACAACTAAGACAAGTCATAATTATAACTGCTTCTGCATTCTAAGATTTTTTTTAAAAGTTGGAAGAAATGTTCTCTGGATTGTGGGACATTAATTAGTAACATTGGTACTGATGCAGTAGAAAAGAGTAAGAGTCCAGTACAGGGCCAGATCTGCGTGCACGCTGCTGGCGCTGCATGATGATGTCACTTCTGTGACATCACGCAGAGCGGCCTGTGCCTCCCCACAGCAAGCCAGCTGTCCCGGTGCCTCGTGGAGCTGGCGGCGGCAGTGCGAGTGGCTGGGAGGCTGCCCGTGCCATTTGCCTGTCCCACAGGACAGGGGGCGCGCGGCAAGCACGCCCCCTGTCCTGCTGCCCGCGCGCACCCTGGGCTGGCAGCTGCGCCCGGTGCCGCCTCTTTGGCGGCGCCGGGGGCAGACTACCCCCCCTGCTGCCGCCGCTCCCCCCCCCCCGTCGATCTGGCCCTGGTCCAGTAGCACCTATAAGACTAACAACATTTATGGTAGGGTATGAGCTTTTGTGAGTTACAGTTCACTTCTTCAGACTGGTATTGATGGAATCAGTTACAGCCATACCACAAGCCTAGGTCAACTCATTGCTATATTGAATAGGTCATGACTGATCCCCAACAGAATTGGCAGATGGTTACACAACTGTTGTACCATTCCCCAACTCCTGGTATGCTGTAGGATGCTGGGTATCAGCTCTCTGAACGGGTTCAGGGACGAAGGAGTACCATGAAGCTCTTTTATGACTGGCCCTTGGTCCCATTAGAGTCTCATGTTTCTATAGTTCTGTGAATACCATTTTCTTGGTGTTTACCCAGCAAGTTGATTGCTACTCTAGAACAAAATTGGTTACTTTGGAGTGTGTTTTGAAGTGCCCTGAAGTTCATAATGGCTAATGCTATGTTTAATTGCTGCATTAATTAAATCTACCAGTGGGGCATTAAGGGTAAAAGAAAACCACACCCTTCTACTTTCTGTTTAGCGATGAATAATACATTACTGCCTGCGATTTTGTAAATCACTGTTGTACCTTTCCCTAGTAAATTCTTAAATAATGTATTATGTTTTTTTTTTAAATAAGTAGAGAGAAATCCAAACCTGGACTTATTTTATTTATTCAAACAATTTCTTCCCTGGCTTTGCAATAAGCCCAAGATGGCTTTGAAAATATTTATTTTATTTTACTTTATTTTATTTATATCATTTATAGTCTGCTTTTCTCATTGAGACTCAAGGTGGATTACATAGTGTGAGATTAGTACAATCAGTAGCAAGGACAAGGGCAGGCATTTCCATGCAGTGTCAAGGACATTTCCATAAACAATATCATGGGGTAAAAGAATATAAGTTTACAAAGATATAGTAGTGGGGAGAGAGTGTCATCTCGTAGGCCGCTGGTATGTCGTGTGCCACAGGGAGCGATACTCTCTCTATTATTATTTAATATCTGTATGCGCCCCCTCGCCCAGTTGGTGCGGAGTTTCGGGCTTGGGTGTCATCAATATGCGGATGACACCCAGCTTTATCTGTTTTTGGACAGGCAGCCTGGATCGACCCCTGATGTCCTAGAGCGTGTTTTTGAGGCTGTGGCTGGTTGGTTGAGACAAAGTCGGCTGAAATTGAATCCCACGAAGATGGAGATCCTGTATGTGAGTCATGGGGAGATGGCTTCGGGACCCCAGCTTCCTACACTTGATGGGGCACCACTTACATTGGCCCCGAGAGTTAGGAGCCTGTGGGTGATTCTGGACTCCTCCCTGAAGATGGAGGACCAGATCACGGCAGTTGCCAGGTCCTCCTTTTATCATCTTCGGCAGGCCAGGCAGCTTTCCCCTTATTTATCTCCCCGCGACTTGACTACAGTGGTCCAAGCAATGGTCACCTCTAGGCTGGATTACTGTAACGCGCTCTACGCTGGGCTTCCCATGGGCCTGATTCGGCAGTTACAGCTGGTACAGAATGCAGTGGCGCGGGTCATTACTAGAGCACCAGTGTGGGAGCACATTACGCCGGTGCTACGCCAGCTGCATTGGCTGCCAGTGGAGTACCGAATCAGGTTCAAGGTTTTGGTATTAACCTATAAAGCCCTATGCGGACTGGGACCGACGTATCTGCGGGACCATCTCTCACCGTATGAACCCCAGAGGACTCTTCGATCTAGTGGAAAATATCATCTAAATGTCCCTGGCCCTAGGGAGGCCCACCCGGCGTCGACCAGGGCCAGGGCCTTTTCGGTCCTGGCCCCGGCCTGGTGGAATGCTCTGCCTTGCGAGACTAGGGCCCGGCAAGATTTGCTTGCATTTTGCCGGGCCTGTAAGGCGGAGCTATTCCACCAGGCATATGGCTGACGCCGGGCGGTGCCCCCCCCCCCGTGGAGGGGGGGTTAAACTATTCCCCCATGTGAACGCAGATGCTGCTGCCACACTTATTACGGTATGGATTTGCTCTGGTAACACTGCTGTGTGATACACTAAACTTTTGCTATGTGCTGTTTTTAAATTTTTAAAAAAATTATTTATATGTAATAGATGTAGATGAGATGATTGTGTTTTTAAAGGTGTTTTAATTATGTGTATATTTGTATTCTGTTATCCGCCCAGAGCCTGCGAAAGTGGGGAGGGCGGAATATAAATACAATAAATTAAATTAAATTAATTAAAAGTATTAGCAAGGATCCAGTATGGGGTTGAGGAATTGCTGAAACAAAACATAATCAATTCTAGGATTGACATTAGATAACATGAAGCGCAAGCAGTATATACAAGTACATATTCAAAGCAACAGGTAATATGTAAAGCAACATAATGGTGGAGCCCATGGTTCCCAACTCATTGGCGAAACATCTGAGACCCAATCCTTACAATACTACCCTCCTATTAGTGAAACATCCAAGACCCTCTCCCTACATTACCGCCCTCCTATCTGAGTAAAAAAGTCTTTTTGAATAATTCAATTTTGCATTGTTTGCAGAAAGCCAAAAGCGTGGGAGCTCTCCTAACCTCCTCAGGCAGGTTGTTCCATAGGGTAGGGGCCACCACAGAGAAGGCCCATGTATGGGCTGCAGTTGATTTTGCCCATGTGCAGGCTGGCACCTGCAAGAGACCCTGTTCAGATGAGCAAAGCTGCCGTGGGACATAGGGAGGGAGGCAGTCCCATAGGCATGTTGGGCCAAGGCCATGAAGAGCTTTGTATGTAATAACCAGTACCTTGAATTGAGCACGGTAGCTGATAAGGTAGCCAATGGAGTGGCTGCAGGATGGATATTCATGCTCCTGCTTGCTCCTGCTAACATCGAGCTGCAGCATTTTGCACCAATTGGAGCCTCCTAGTTAACTTAGATGGGAGACCAATATATAGTGCATTACAATAGTCAAGTTTTGATGTTACCATAGCATGGATCCAGGTGGCCAGGTCAGCCACGTCAAGATAAGAAGCCATCTTCCAGGCTAGAGTGAGATTGTAGAAAGCATTTTTTGCAGCTGCCTTGTTTTTCAAGTAGTAGCGCTGGATCCAGTATAACCCCTGGGCTCTTAACCAACTTTACAAGGGTCAGACGAACTCCATTGAAAGTGGGGAGTACAGTGTGTTTCAGGATATCTGACTTCCCAACAACATCAACATTAAACCCCAAAACAATACTAAAATAAAACCAGTAAACAGAAGCACACTGTAAACCAGTTACTTGAAAATTAATTAATAAATACAAACATCCCCCCTCAGTCAACATAGAGCCTGTTGAAATAAAGTGCACACATTTCTTCGCATTGTTCTATCTTTTTTCACTGCCTCGTTGCTCGAGGTTAACATGTTCTCTAGATAGAAGCAAAAGCTGAACTTTAGTCAAGGGAGGAGAAAAAAATCTCCTTGAAACTGTGCTGTTTCAGGGAGAAAACATCAAAGCTTTTAAAACTTTTATAAACATCTTTAAAGGCTCCTAACTTAACATTGCAGATGATCTCAGTGCTGCAGTGCGCAAAGTACATTTCTGCCTTGTGTCCAGCTTCTAAACGAGATGGCTTGACTCAGTAAAAGAAGCCACTTCCTCCAGTTTGCAAGATCTGAGCAAGTCTGTTAATGATAGGATGTTTTGGAGGTCTTTCATTCATAGGGTCACCATAGGCCAGAGGCGACTTGACAGCACATCATGCACATCTAGCTTTCAGTGGTCATAAGAAGGGCAAGAAGAGGCCAGGCACCCCTTTATGATTATCTTCTATCGGCTCTGACTTGGAAAATTCCTGGAGATTTGGGGGCATTGCCAGGGGTAGATGGTTGCGGGTGGGGAGTTCAACAGGGGCACAGTTCCATAGAATCTGCCCTCTCGTTGCCATTTCCTCCAGGGGGAGTCTGGAGATCGTATGTCATTTCAGGAGAACTCCAAACCCCACCTGGAAGTTGGTAACCCTATTTTATAGTTGTTTCAAAATATACTCTAGACTAACAACAACAACAACAACAACAACCTTGTTCTTATATCCCACTCTTCCGGACAACTTAATACCACACTCAGAGTGTTCTACAAAGTAAATGTCATTATCATCCCCACAAACAAACACCCAGTGAGGTGTTTAGAGGTGTTTAGAGCTCTGAGAGAGCTCTAAAAGAGCTGCGACTAACCCAAGGCCACCCAGCTGGCTTCAAGTGGAGGAGTGGGGAATCAAGCCCAGTTCTCCAGATTAGAGTCCTGCCGCTCTTAATGACTATACCAAACTAGCTCGTGAGGAGGAGCTGCGGCTCAGTGATAGAGCTTCTCTTTCGCACACAGAAGGTCCCAGTTCAGTCTCCCACATCTCCAGCTAAAAAAAAAAATCAGGTAGTAGGTAATATGAAAGTCTTCTACATGAGACACTGGAGAGCTACTGCCAGTCTGAGTAAACAGTACTGATCTTGAGAGACGTGTTTTTGTTCAGTATAAGGCAATTTTGTGTGTTCGTGTATACATGCTTCAGGTGGGTAGCTGTGTTGATCTGCAGTAGAACAGCAAGATCCAAGTCCAATAGCACCTGAAAGACCCAATAAGATTTTCAGGGTATTAAGCTTTTAAGAGTCAAAGCTCCCTTTGGCAGATACCACAAGGGGAACTTTGACTCATGAAAGCTTAATAATGGTCTTTCAGGTGCTACTGGACTCAAATCTTGCTGCATACATTTAGTTTCTCTTCCATATTTTCGGCAGAGTGCAATTACTTTTTGTGTAATACCTCTTGCCTGTGTTTTTTTTTCTAAGCTGTATTTTACTTCAGCACTAGAACTGTTCGCTGTAAGACTCTTCTTTGGTCACCTCCCATGAAGTTCTGGTTGAGAGTGATTTGAATTACGTGATGATGGTGTATTGAGCATGAGGGTGGGGTTTTTAGCTCTGTGGAACAGCACAAAGCAGAATGCGGGTCAAATGATTGAGTGATGCAGATTGCTACATGATCTGAGATAGCAAGGCATTGAGTCCTTGAAAGCGGTTATCAGTAAAGCAGCACAATAAAGAGTAGATAGAGGAATTTCAAGGCGTAAGATCTCATTGTGTCAGATGTAGAGTAGCTTTTAAAAACTTAGCAGAACATGTTAGAAAAGTAGAGGTTCATCACTCGGAAAGTTTGCCAGCCCTGGGTTGGGAAATTCTTGGAGATTTGCAGGTGGAGTTTGGGGAGGAAGGGTTTGAGGAGGGGAGGGACCTCCAGAGGGTATAATGTCATAGAGTCCACCCTCCAAAGCAGGCTTTTTTTCCCAGGGGAACTGATCTCTGGGGTTAGGAGATCAATTGTAATTAGAGTTCCCAGGTCCCTATACCCTCCCAGCAGGAGTGGGGGACTCGGGACTTCTCACGTGTGTGCTCCCAGCAAGGTGTGATGCCATCACATTGGCCACAGGAATGCTCCCATGCTTTGCTTGGAGCCAATTCAGCCCATTTGGGGCCAAAATTGGCTCCAGAGAAGTAGGGCAGCACACTCGCGGCTGGCACAATGACACCACTTTGGAAAGTGATGTCATCTCGCCCTGCTGGGAGCATGCTAGGTGCACACTTTCCTGCTGGTGGCGGGCAATCACCGGGCAACAGGGCAAACCTCTGGGAGATTGCTCACCACCGGTGGGCAACTGGGAAGCCTAGTTGTAATTCCAGGAAATCTCCAGGCTCCACCTAGAGGCTGGCAAAGCCTATCCCCAACCTGTTCTCCCAATCTCAGGGTGATGGGACTCTATCAGCTCCTTTTAAGTGCCAAAAGGAAAGTTTCTAGTCCGTATCCACGTTCATAGAAGCTCTCCATACCTCAACAATGCCTTTCCAAAATTAAAGAATATCCTACCGCAGAAGCGTTAAGCACAGCCTATACATAAAACTGTAGGAGGCCCAGAAAAATTAGGAACGTTTTGGGGAAAGGGGGTTCCTGATGGCCCTCCCCCAGTTTTTCCAGTAGAAGAACTAGAAATCTTGGGGACAATTGAAGAAAGCTCCAATGAAATATATTTTCCCCTTTGAATGAAGTATTTTTAAGACCAGGTTTTACTACTCTTAAAATGCTTTTAAAGAGCTGTGTAGTGTGTCCTAAATTTTAAAAATTCCATCTTCTGGGTTTTGATAACAGGATAACAACCAATGAAGACTCATGGGGGAGAACAAACCACCGTTGGCACTTAAAAGGAGCTGATGCCCCCCCCCTCTCCTGCAGCTTTACAGACTCGTATCACAAGTCATAAGTAGAAATGATCTACTGCAGTAAACAAATGTACCCATTTGCTAATTTGCCAAAAATACTAAAATGATGCAAATGTTAAAAATCAAGCTACTGTTGCACAGAAAAAAATGTATATATTTATGGTGAAACTTCCTTAAGTTTCACAGCCATTTTGAAGAGGCTCATTTAGTTTTAAATCCCCACACATACTTCAACAAATGTTTTTGATAGTAGCTGAAGCATGAACAAAAACGGCTTGATCTAAAATCAGGGATATTGATTGAAGCTTTCCTGTTGCATGATTGAAATCATATTTAAATAAACTTTTAGTTCTTTTTTTATCCAGCACATTGATGTGTAAGGTGGCGTGCGCACACTCATATATAGCAGTTCTTTAAAAATAAGTTTTATTGACAGTGATTTAGCAGTAATTAACTGCACTCCCCTCCATCAACTTTTTCTGGTGTTTTCATAGGTAGGGTGACCTTATGACTATATGGGTTTGTATTCAATGAACTGTAAGAGTTCCACTTGTACAACCAGGCAACTATGTCTCTCTTCCTGCTGCAGCCCTTTCCACTTGCCCGAAAGCCATTCCTGATGGTAAGGCAGGTTTTTTTGTCACCTGGAGTAGGTATGCCACCTGTTGCCTCCCACAAGATCAAGCTAAGCTTGTTGCTAACTGATGTTTGCTTGTTTATTTATGTTATTTATAGCCCGCCTTTTTCACTGAGACTCAAGGCAGATTACACAGTGTGAGATTAGTACAGCCAGTTTCAAGGATATTTCCATAACCACAATTTTACAAAGACATAGCATTAGTAAGAATCCAATACAGGGTGCCTCCTAGAAGGGGAGGTGAAACTGACAGCAATCTTTACTGGCTCTGTAGAGAGGAGAATTTGACAAAGCCTTCCAATCTCTTTTAAAACTCAGGTTCCCGGCTAACATTGCAACTCCTTTCACATGCGCGTCCTCGTGTTATTCATCTCTTGTAGTTTAGTGCTCAGTCCCCACTTGGAGGTTGGCAACCCTAAGGAAGCTGCAGTTTGTCAGGGGTGTGGAGGTGTGTGGGGGTTCAGTGAAAATCCTCTTGTAAAAGGAATGGATTTGCGCGAGGGCTCTTCAGAGACCTATAGTCAGTTTTGTTTCATGAGGCAAAATGGAGACAGTTTGAAAACAGATTATTAACTCGATCTTGAGGAGTCTACCCATTTTATTTAGAAACTTCAGGGAGGAATTACTCAATTATTTCTGCATTCATCATTACCCTCAAAAAATGGTAGCAGATGGACGATAAAATTTTGAGTTTTCGTCTTAAGTATTGATTAAACTCAGAGGTTGTACAGATGCTGCTAGGAAATGGCTTTGTTCGTGTGGTAATTATGTTCAGTCCATTCTTGTGGGACATTCTAATAATAATTAATACTAAGGAATTAGAGTATTAATTTCTGGTAGGTTGGAGACAATGATGGAAGACTACTTTTGATCCTGTTGTGAAAACCGGGGTCAAAATTAAAAATTTAAATGATCTTTTGATTGGAATATTTCATGCCATGGACCTCATTCTGTATGAAGTGTTCAACAGACTGAATGAGGGCCAAACTACAAGTGATGAATGACACAGGTTGGACACTTGTCAGCTTCCCTCAAGTTTTGATGGGAAATGTAGGCAGCTTGGCAGAATGTTGGACAAGTGACCGTTGAAAAGTCCATTGGACAGCAGTCGGAGAGCCAAGCTGCAAGACCAGGATGCCTACATTTCCCATCAAAACTTGAGGGAAGCTGACAAGTGTCCAACCTGTGTCATTCATCACTTGTAGCTTGGCCCACAGTTAATGTAAGTGTTTTGGCTAAGATCATTTCTATAACCTGTGTCACACCCCCTCCTCAACATTTTACAGAAGAAAATAGGCACAGCAGTTCTTTAATGAGATCCAAAATAAAGTTGTTCCTCCTCAATTCTCTTGTGCAAATATTGATGACAAAATTCTCGGTGTATGGGGTAGAGATGCTGCAGAATAGCTGCTGATAAATGCATGAGGCTATTAGGACCAAGGGCATCTAATAAAGAATCTGTGGTAGTCTCCGCAAACCATGGCTGCCATCCTAAGAGCACTTTTTTGAGAGTAAGCCTCATTGAATAAGATGGATCTTACTTCTGAGTAAATGTGCCTAGGAATGTTCTCTATGATTCTGAGTCAGTGTAGACTTAAACTAGTTTAAATTTGTAATCCCTTGGCATCACAGGAGTTACAAAGCACAAAGGCAGAACTTCAGTTGAATTTCTAGAAACATGCAGGTGTTTTTTCACTTCCAACACATTTGTCCATGTACACATATTCTGGAATGGTTTAGAATTCGTGTCTTTATGTGAGCAGATCTAGAGAACACCTAATTGTACATCTCTGGCTCTGAGGCACGAAATTCTAGCAATTACATAATGTTAAACTCTGGATGAAAATCTACACATTCTTGTTGCAAAGCAATAGCACCTTAAAGACCAACTTGATGCCCAAGGTGTGAGCTTTTGAGAGTCAAAGCTCCTTTCATCAGATACAAGAATCATTTTAGGGTTGAGTACAAGCTGTGGTTCCCTAACCACCCAAGCAGTCTTAAAACCTCCCCAGATTTTGAGGGGACAGCTGGTGCTTCTTTGACTGGAAATATTCCAGGAATATTCTTCCTGGAATGCATCCTGCTCACCGTGCGCTTATCTCCAAATTATAATACGCTGACACCTCTCTCTCTCTTTCTTTGAAATCTTATTAGACATGGCTTCTTTTCCCCAGCCCTTTCTTTCTGATCTGTTCTTTTATGTCTTAATAATGAACCTTGAAAAGAAACATGGCATGATCATGTGTAGTGGAGTTTCCTATTTGTTCCCATGACCCCGTGATGTCTTCTGACCTAGAATGTTCGGCATGGTTCCTTCAGCTTGTTGCTAGGCAGCCCAAGTCACACGCTTTAACCCCGGCACCTTGAACTTTCCTCAGCTTCAATTCACTGCTGGCTACTTTGAAACAGGGATTCAGTATTCGGTCTTGTTCAGCTCGTTTACTCCACTGTGATTCCGTCCCACATTAACCGTTAATTTTCTATGAGCCAAATGTTTCAGTGATAATTGGATGCTGTGGCAATTTTGGGGGAGGATGTGTGTGAAGCAAATGTATGTGGTTGGACTTACCTTCTTTGTGGTAAGGGCAGCCTTCTGGAATGTCAGATGTTTTAATCAGTGGTTGTGGCTTCCATGGAAGGTGTGGTCTGTAACTGTCATTCTGTGCCATGTGCACAGAATTAATCCGACTTGTGAGTTAAGTCAGCTTAATATAGGCTAGAGCGGAGCTTTCAGGGCCCTAGTTAATGTATCCTGTTGGGACATCAGCAGTATTCTGTCTTTGAGCCACACACACACACACAGCAAATCAAGAATCAGCGATGTTAACTGCAGTGTATGTCAGGTTCTGTACGTATGGCACTGATTTGGCTGAAATAATAAAGATATCTGCCTGTATTCTTGGAGTGTGCTGCATTAATCAGACTCGCTGGCACGATCACATGGTATTCTATCGTCTTTCCCTGCGAGTTGCTGCTTGCCTGCAGCTGGCTGAGCTGCAGGCCAGTTATCTGCAGACCCTTTTTTCCTCCCAGAATCTTTCCATCCTACTGCTGTCTGTTCATGCCTGTGGTTCCGACCAACTTAATGTTTCTCCTGTGCCTTAGGAAGGTTATTTTTGCAGATTTCAAGGCCTCTCTGCCTGATCATCTAGGCCATGTACGCATTTGAAGAATTCAGGTAGGCTGCGTGTTTTGAGACATCAGCATGCTTTTTTTCTTTACCCTCCTGTTCTTGCACGAATTTTTGCTGTGTAATGTCAGGCAGTTGCGAAAGGGTTTCGTGATGCAAAAGGGGGGTGCTTCCCCCCCCCCTTGTATAAAAATTCCAGCCCTTCTGTGATATTTGGGAGGTGGGTGTGTCGAGGATGAGCTTCAGGTAAACAATAGCTACAGACGTGTAAGAGCTTCTTATGCCTTTCTGGGATTTTTTAAAAAATCGCTCTTTGCAGCTTGAAACTGCAAGTACTGTCTAGAGTTATAAATATAAAAACCTGCTGTTCCGTCAGGAAACCTAAAAGTATATTTTTGCTATTTTGGATGCTTCTCCTCTGGAAGGAATGCAGATTATGATAGTTAAGGGGCAAAATATTGATGTTCAGAATGATCGTACATGGGATTAGGTGGGGAGGCTGTTGCTGGCTGCTTGTGGTTTCAAGCTGCAGGATTTCACTAAAACCGTACTGTAAAAATAGAATACTCTCGATGTTAGTGCGTGTCTTTTATTTTGGACGGATTTTTTAAAGTGCAGGGAGGCTGCTGTGCAGGAAGACCATCTTTTAAATTAAATATTCTATTCCAAATGCTTACTTCCTAGGGGGTGTTGTGTCTGGCAATTGTTTATAACACTCCCCCCCCCGGTTATGTAGGCTTGAAGATCTGCTAGGTATAAATAAATCACAGTAAAAGCAATTTTGAGCAACAGTACATTGATCTGTTAAATTGCCTGACCTTCAGTGGGCTTGCACATTTAAGAAAAAACACTTTTATTGGTAAAAAAAAAATAATGGAATTATCATAACCAACTCTGTATTTTATGTCATTTCAATAATGACAATTTTTAAAAAGCTAACTTGGGAGATTACACATATAGATGAGAGAAGGGGATTGTTTAATAGAGGATGTAACCTGATTGGGGAGAAGTACTGGATTTGCTCGAAGGCATTTGGTTATCATTCCCTCCCCCCCTTCCCCTGCCCCAGTTAATCATCTTTAGAATGATCAGAGGTAAGATTGGTGGCATCTTTGTGTTGACATGGCTGGGCTGTGCAGATCCTAAAGGGTAGGTTTTTAACAGCAGTTCCTTATTCTTGGGAAGCAAGTGATCAGTTTATGGAAAATGCTGGGTGAAAAACTGAAGGAACTTGCTGGTAAAATGCAGGAGAAGGAGGAGGATTTTTACCAGAAGCGGGTGCAGGCTTACAGTAGCTGTAGCATTGTCAAGAGAATGCTTGCAAGCCATGAAGTAGCCAATTACTGTGTCACCTAGTTCAGCTGCAAATGTCGTCAGCGCAACCAGCCTGCTGTCCTTTTTGTGTAAATCATCCCCTTACCCAGATGGAGACCAAATGATGCAAAAGTGATTTCTTTTTCTCAATGATAATTCTGACCATATGGTCACTATATAAAAAAAATCATTTGACATGGCCACTTGTTAAAGGGTGAGGCCGGATAGTTTCCCAGTAACAAAATCCATACAATACCTTCTTTCATTCAGACCCACCAAAATAACACAACCAACTGTACAAGCTTTAGAGTTCTCAAGAACTGTTTATGGGGCAAAAAGACACACACAAAGGATGGAGGGAAAGAAAAATGTATCTTCCAGGTCATGGTGTTGGCCGTTCCCTTTCAAGACCCCCCCCCCCCAGCCAAGTCAAAGCAAGCCCTTGAGCAAGATACATTTTGGGGCTGGGGCTTCTGGATTCCTTACATATTTGCTATTCCGGTGTTAGGGAGATTTATATTGGAAACAGTAGCAGCTACCTAGTTCCCGCACTTGGCATATACACCTGCATTGCCACAAATCCCACAGAAAATCGGAGATACCACAAATCAAAGTAAGGTTTTATGACGGGGCTCTGTAACAATATGAAAGCCTTTTAAGCTACACAAAATTCTTCATCAGCCATGATGGAAAGGGAGGAAAAACTTAAATAGTTGGTTACATAAGCGCATTTTCAAATACACTGAAAAACCCTTAAGCATATAAGCCTATAAGGAGCAACTACAGATATTTTAATAACCCATTGAAGAAATTGGGAACTGCTGATGCATTAACCTTTTGTAGCTGATCCTCAACTTCACAGCTGGGTTGTGACAGTTCCAAGTTATTCTTCTGAGGATCATGGAACAATCCCAGCCAAAGGAACCACAAGTTTAAACTGGTATGATTGTGCTCTAAAATGTCCTGAACATCAATATTGAGGGTTTTTTAAAAGAAAAACTGGGTGTGTTGTTTTTAAAATAAATCAAGTATCCGAACAGCTTCAGGGATATCCATTCAGAGAGCTGATTGTATTTAACGTTTGTTATTTCACAACACTACACAAGGGGATGCAGAGAATTTAGATAAATGGCAATTGCAACTAATAAGGCTATTTACTAACAAAAGTTCTCTGGAGGATAGAACCACCTATTATGGAGCAAACACAGGAATTTGCACTAATAGAAGCAATGGGTAGCATTTGCAGGAGAATATAGGCAGGTAAGGGATGAATCTTGATTTCCCCTACAATCCTTTCACCAGCAGATTTTCGACCCCACGCTCACCCCACCTCCTTTGCCTCTGAAACCAACCGGAAAAGGAAAAGCCTTGGGGTGGGAGTTTCATGGGAGGGCTGGCAGGCACGGGCAAGAATTCTTCCTCCTTTCGCTCACTGATTGTCTCTTTTGTAGCACATACTGCTTTTAACCAACAAATTATGCTCTCACTAAAGAAGTTGTAGCTCCACCCTTAGACACTAAGAGCTAAACTACAAGAGATGAATTACACAAGGACACATATGTGAAGGGAGTCACAATGTTAGCCAGGAAGCTGAGTTTTAAAAGAGGTCAGAAGGTTCTGTCAATTTCCTCTGTACAGCGCCAGCGAAGATCTCTCCTCAGAGGGTTTATTTCCTGTTCGCCTCCCAAAGGCTCTGTCGGTTTCATCTCCCCTTCTAGGTGGCGAAGAGGAAATAAACCCTCCGAGGAGTGATCTTTGCTGACTCTGTAGAGAGGGAAAATTGAAAAAGCCTTCCGACCTGTCTTTTAAAACCGTTTCCCGGCTAATGTTGCGACTCTCTGTATGTGAGCATCCTCATGTAATACGTCTCTGGTCATTTAGCTCTTAAGTGTATGCATTTGTGGTTGCACAAAAACGAACTGTGCAAATCCTAGATTTGTGAGACATGAGGATTCAGTGTTTTGTGGAGTCGTTTGTACCGTCCTGTGTTCTGTCATTTAAATAATGATGCACTTGGCTTTATAAGCCACTGTGGTGTAATGAACAGAGTGCTGTTCGGGAAACCTGGAAGATCTGGATTCTGGTCTGGTCTCATTTGTGGACACGCTGCATCTATGAAGTGAGAATAGATTTTACAGGTCTGTTGTGCCTAAAGAGAGCTGTTTAAATGATCAGATAAGAAAGACTCAGGCCACCAGTTGAATCTGTATGGCTTTATAACTGTTTGGTGAGAAGGTTCTTTTGATTTCTCAGAATGTAAGGATGCTTAACCACCATAGTATCTTGGCCACCTTCCAAATGAGGTCATCGCAGTCTGTCTACCCTGCAGCCTCATTTGATGCAGCACATTTCATTTTCTGGCTTATACTGTTGTGCTGCATAGCTGTATGTTCTCAAACAGCTAATGGATTTCTTCCTAAAAAGATAGCTCATTTCACTGCTGGTTATAGCACCTCCCGGCATGCTTTTTATGAAGCACCTGAGTATAGAAACACTTAATCAAAGAATAGCTTTTATTTATTAAATGTAGCCATTATGGATAGTTTGGAGAAGGGCCTTTTAATAGTACCTGTTAACAGTTGCATCATTCAAAAGGTGCAGTCCTGTGGTCATACATACACATCTCTTTCAAGTCAAGAGCTGAGACTGCATCTGTTCTGAGCTTACAGTAGGCCTGTGGGTTCTTTGTTCAGCCGCTTTAAAGTGAAGCCAAATTATAAGTTGACTTCTTCAAGGGAAATTCGTACGTTGACCTGGGATCCAGTCAGTTGTGCCTCTAGTGAAATGGAGGAGAGAGACCTCTTCTTGAGACCCCACAGAGCTGAGACCAGTTGGAGGAGATGATACTGTGCAAGAGGTACCAACATCCTGACTCTGTGGAACTCATAATTGTTGAGGATTATGGCTTTGCCCCCCTCGGGCTTCTTCTTATCCAAAAAGAAAATGTATACATTCCCAGCTAGACTCTGGTGTACATCAGATCCAACTAGAAGTGGAACTCCACTGATGGAATGGATGTTTATCATCCCTTCATTCTCTCTGCAAACCCCCTGCAAAGCCACCCTGGAATGTCAGAGGACCCTTGGGAATAACAAAGAATCCAGCCTATCTTCTCTGCAGTGGGAAGAGAGAGTCCAGAAATTGTTCCCCTGACCTTATACAAGTGAAAGTGTCTTGCACAAGTAGAAGCGAATGCAAATTGTGCTTCTTTCAGAAACCTGTGCCGTGCTAGCAGTCTGTTGCCATGCAGTGCCCAGGGAAGGGGAGAGGGCCCCATTCACATTATTCGTGCCTTCAACAGGATGGGAATAGCCGGGGGTGGGGGAGGGGGCTGCGTACACAAGATAATAACGGCCCAGCTGACTTCAATTTGATATTTATTTCCTTCATTTACAGCCTACCTTTCACACCAGTGGGGGATCCAAAACAGCCTACCTCCTCCTCTCTTCCGTTCTGTCCTCATAACAACACTGTGAGGTAGGTTAGGCTGAGAGTCGGTGACTGGCCCAAGGTCACCCAGCCAGCTTCCATGGCAGAGTGGGAATCTGAACCTGGATCTCCCGGAACCTAGTCCAGCATTTTAACTACTGCACCACATACTTTGTGAACCTTCATAAATTAATCTCAACCATTGCTAAAACGTAAATTACCAAAACCTTCCATCTGCTTTTGGCCTGCTAAGCAAACTGTACTTCTCTCACTGGTTTTTGAGTGACGTTTGGACCTTGCTGGCCTGTATTTTTTCTAATGAAATGACAACCCTTCCATTGGTTGCTGCTTTTCCCCTATGTGCAAGTGCTGCAATCTGGCACCTACAGCTGGAGCCCCCAACCTTTTTCATGAGGAGGTGGAGCCAACCACAAAATGTCAGGAAGTTAGGTTATGCTTAACTCTAGTAGTATCTCTTCAAACTTTGAGGAAGATGCTCTTTTTAATAGGATGCCTTTTAAAATGAGCATATTTCTAACAAATATTTTTTTGCATACATACAACCTACCTTTGGTCACACAATGAAGATCCTTATGCTGTGATGCAGCTGCTGCGAAAGCAACATTTAAAAAGATCTGCACATTCAATAAGATCTCTAGTGGCCAATCAGAAGCCCTGCTAGGCAAAGCCCCGTTTGGCTCCACCCACTTTCTAAAGATACTTGGTGGGTGTCAGGACGGTGTTGGCAGGCAACATGGTGCTCACAGGCACCATGTTGAAGAACTCTGACCTACAGCAATTAAACTGTGAGCCTGTCTGCATCTCATGTCAAAGGATGATAAGGGTCTTAAGATCTTGTCTGGGAAAATCAAACTTTTCCTCCATTTAAAAACAATTATAACTTCTGGCTTGAGTTCTGATGCGCTCAAAAGCTTGCACAATGTTTTGTGTCATTTTGCTGACCCTACTAAAAGATACACCATGGGTTTTGTTTCTTAAACTGGGTAAGAGCCTGTCAAACAAACTCTGTAGAGTCATGAAGGTTCTCTCTCTTGCCATTGAGAGGTATAAAACTCATCCTAGTGCAAAGAACGAGAGAGGCACCTGCACATTCAGCTTGAATAGGTGCAGTTTGATTTGTCAGTGCATGAGAAATGTGAACCGGGTCTGGATGTGTGCTCTGGTTATACCCGGGTAGTGGCCATTCGCACACCACACTGCAGTCCTCCGAGCATTGCTCATGATAGACACGTTTTAAAAGAAACACTTTGGATTTCTTTGTGCACAAAGTTGCTTTCCCAGTTTGTCTGTTTGCTTGCTGCTAGAACCTTGTAACATCTGTTCAGCCTGTAAATAGATTCTTGCAAAGGTGCCAAAAAACTTTGATTCTGTTTTTCCAAAATACTTAAAATGTGGGAAATCTGTAACTTTGGAATGTCCATTCAATATTCACATGATGAGAAACTTCTTTTATTCAGGCAGTAAAAAGTAGGAGCCCAGGGATGTAAGGAATTTAGTTTGCTGTCATTTTATGGTGTTAAAGCAGGAGAGATAGCTGAGAATGTTTTTAAAACAAAGAGTGTCTAGGGCTTTGAGATGTGGGTGCTATTTTTGAACATGGTTTGCTAGACGTTGCCATCTTAGACAGTTCAGATCTGTAGCACGTAAAATAAAACTTCAGAGGATATCAACAAATTAAAGCATTCTTTGGTTTGGTAGAACAGAATGCTGTGAGACTGGTTGGAGGTGCTGTAGACAAAATCAAAAGACGGTGCTCTGTTTTCAAGTCCTCAGCTGATTGACAGTTTCTCTTCAATGTTTCCTGTTGTTGGAATGCTTTTGCAAACATTCCAGCAGCAGCAGCATCTGTTTTTAGGTATCTTGCAGCAGGCAAAGGAATGTCACAGCTGATGGGCTTTTTGTCATATCAGAGAACCCTCTTACGATTTTCACAGCTCAGCCAAATTAAGCACCTTCTTTGTTGGCAAAAGCAAACCGGCTATTTGCAGAGAGAACATTTCTTATTTCTGAAAGGGGGGGTGGGGGGCGGAAATTACACTTTCTGATTTAGAAATATGGTGCATTAGGACCTGAGGGAAA
Organism: Eublepharis macularius; assembly: GCF_028583425.1. Classification (NCBI taxonomy): domain Eukaryota; kingdom Metazoa; phylum Chordata; class Lepidosauria; order Squamata; family Eublepharidae; genus Eublepharis; species Eublepharis macularius. The sequence continues at coordinate 24,757,352 of NC_072791.1, read as the reverse complement.
TATATCCCCTCCTCCTGCCCCTGCAATAGCTTGCACCTTTTTGTTGCTGTTGTTTGACTGAATGTGGCTTTGTGAAAGTTGAAGGGCCCTTTTGGATATTGGGTTGGATCGGTTAGAGTTAGGGCTGGATATTGGGTTGGATCGAGACTAAATATTCCAATAGCAGAATGGAATTTTTTTCACCCCTTCATACTTAACTCTACAAAATGCTTGCTCATAGAGCTGCTCTGGAGAAAGCTGCCGTGTTGGTGAAGCTTCTCGGGAGCAGGACGCCCAGGGAGAAAGTAGAAGCTGCCCCCCCCAAATGATCATTGAGAGCCCTCTTGTCCAGCAGGCTCGTGACTGGAGGAACGATTTGCAAAAGGGAAGGATACTCGGACTTCAGTTCCCAGGAAAACATGCGAAAACAATCAAGTGTTCTCCACGTGAAAAAAGTCGCTTGTAGCTTGGCTTTGAAAGACAGCTATCTCAGGCAGGGCCGGATTGAGGGGGGGCAGGGGAAGCAGCTGCCAGCTGCCGGAGTGCGCAGGTGGCAGCATGGGCAACCTCGCAGCCCCCCACGCTGCCTTTCGCCTGCCCTGTGGGACAGGGGGCGGCCGGCTTGCCGCGCACCCCCTGTCCTGCAGGGCAGGCAAAGGGCAGCGCGGCCACCCGCACCATTCGTCTGCCCCACAGGAGAGGGGGCAGCCGGCCGCCCCCTGTCCTGCGGGGCAGGCGCATGGCGCGGGTGGCCTTGCAGCCCCCCACGCTGCCTTTTGCCTGCCCTGCAGGACAGGGGGCATGCGGCAAGCCGGCCGCCCCCTGTCCCGCAGGGCAGGCGAAAGGCAGCACGGGGGGGCTGCGAGGCTGCCCGCGCCATTTGCCTGCGGAGAAGCGAATGGCGCGGGTGGCTTCCCAGCCCCACACGCTGCCTCTGGCGCCCCGCGTGATGATGTCACCAAAATGACATCATCACGCTGCGCCGGGAGCGCGCGCGCTGCGCTCACACGCAAGCCCGGACTAGGGTTGTCCCGGGCGCCGGCAACCCTAGATCTGGCCCTGATCCCAGGGACCGGAAGATCAGTGGAGTTTTCTGTTGGGGTGGCTCCCAGGGCTGAGGCCTCTGAATTTAGGGTCTCAGTGTCTGAGGGAGCTCTGGCAGCATTTGGGGTCTCCTAAGAACCCAGGTCTCCATCAGAAGTAGTTTCCAGATCCTCCGATTCTCTCTCAAATGAGGAATCTGCTTCTGGGTTTAGCTCAGTGGAGTGGGGGAGGGGGGGTCCTCACAAGAACACTCATTCTGCTCAATATTTTTTAAAATTAAAAAAATCCACAGGACAGCACAACTAGCCTACCCTTCAGTTTCGTGAATCTGTACTTCTTACTGCATTTCTGGCCTTGGTAGGTTTTCCCACAGCTGCTCCTCCAGCACTATTTTAGGGGGGGGGGGAAGGAGTAGACTAGCAGCAGGCTGTGTCTTGTTCAACCAGTATGTGAGGCATCGATCCAATGCTAAGGGGAAATCCTCTTTCTGATCTTGCAGAGAACAACACACAACTCAGAGAGGCTTTTGCTTTGGCATCTTCAAGATGTCAGATTGGATCAACCTCCTGTGAAAACATTTTGAAATCCAGCCAGTTGTAATATGTGCAGAGAGGTGTGTAAATGTGCAAAATGTAACATACACGCAGCAGAGGCATCTGTTGGCTTCCTCAACAGGAGGGAGGGGGGAAGGCGAGGACCAAAATGAGAATAAGCCCCAAGATGAAGGGAAGGACAGATTAAAGAGTGAGAACGGTACTGGTAAGGACTCTGTACTCTCCAGAGGGTGAGGTTAGAACCAGTGGGCTGTATTGGATAAATGTCAGAAGGAGTTGGCCTGAGTGATGCAGACTAGGTGGCTGTTCCAGACCGAGTGAGCGGTAAGACAGAACGTGTGAAAACAGCAGTCAGAAGAGGAGTGTTTGTGAGGGATGTTCATTTTGTAGTGCAAGGAAAGAGGAGGAGGAATAATAAAAGGAGACAGCGAAGATGCTTCTGTGTCCAAAGGCTCCGTTTCCGTTTGTGGGCTGTCACTCTCTCTTGAGATCACACCCCCACCCCCACCCCACACACACACATCCCACACCCATGGCCAACACTGAGGATTCCAGTCATGAACTGAGGTGGCTCGGTGCACCTGGTTGCTTGGGAAATCCTAAGGACTACACAGACAGGGGAAATGGAAGTTGGATACAAGGCCTCAGACTGCTTCTGGAAGAGGTGAGGTCTTGATTAGCAGCAGTCATTAAAAAGACTCTGAGTGGATTGCGCTGTCCATTGTGTGCTATTGGGGGTGTGGTAGGACATCTTGGCTAGCTCTGTGGACAGCTGTATGCCTCATGCTGGACAGCTCCATGGAAGGATCCCGCGCCTTCATTTATGTTCCTAAGGCCTTCCAAGTTCTTCTTTGCTCCTTCCTCACTCCAGCAGCTTTTACCTTGAATGGGTGAGCCAATATTTCCCGCTTATGCTTCAGTAAAGTTGGTTAGTCTTAAAGGTGCTACTGGACTCTTTTCTATTTTACTACTACAGACTAACACGGCTAACTCCTCTGAATATTTCCCACTGTTTCTCCTCCCCAGAGCCATCTCCTTTGTTTGCCATTCACCATGTGAACTGGCTGGACCAAGACAGGACACCGCTTCTTAGATTTGTTTCATTCATCAGCTGCTTTTCTCATTGAGAAGCAAGGTAGATTATAGTTACAAGAACTATGTGTGTGCCGTTTTATGTGGTGAGACACTGCAAGGTGGGATACTTCACAGGGTCTGTGATTTAAACGGATAATGTAGTAGATTCAACCTGCTAAAATGCCATCCTGAAAGGAGTCTGAGAGCGTGAATGCCAGCTTGCGCACTCTGACCCTACTCATACCAAGTGAACTCGTGAAGTTTTTTGTGTATATCATTTGGAATTTTTTACCTGATAGAGCTGCTTAACCCATATTGTTCTCTGAAACTCCCCCGTGGTGGTTGATTACTTATTGAACAACAACCAAGGTCATTTAAATTTGCTGTTAAAACCCTTTCACCTTTTAAACAACTTTTGGGGTGACTTTAGGCAGTTGCCTAAAATACAGCTGGGGTGATAGAGAGGGGGCAAAATGTTCTGGTAGCATCTTGTAGGTCAGGGAATAAGCCATGATGAGCATCCAGCATGAACATACAAAGCAACCTTACACTAATAAAGGCTATTAATCCATCTAGCTGGCGGTTGTCTTTTTTGAGAAAGGTCTTTGCCCTAGGCCCCAAAATATGACACGACGCAATAAATACACAGACACAAGTTACGTGCGATCAGCTAGTTTCTTTATTTAAACATTTAACTTTAAACTGATCTCCATCAACATTTATAACATAAGCTGACTGTTTTGAGGGTGGGCTGCACTAGGCATCCTCTTTGGGTGCCCACCTTGCAAGTCCACCCTGGCTCCAAACTTGGCTGGAGGGTTCGCCCGCCTTGTTTATCATAGCCTGCACAGCCCTCCTGTGTCGAGAGGTGCCCAGTTCCCAGCTTCATCCGCCTCGCCTGATGGGCCTCAAGGCACCTACCAGGTTTGAGAGATGATTCTCGAAAGCTTATGCTACAATAAAATTGGTTAGTCTTAAAGGTGCTACTGGACTCTTTTTGATTTTGCTACTACAGACTAACACGGCTAACTCCTCTGGCTCAGCACCCAAGGTGCTCCTTCATAGCGCCACCTAGCCACACAGCTTGTGATAGCCTGTTTGAGAGATACACACACACACCCATCACCATGTTGCCTCAGAGTATATGTGGATTAACCCTACCTATCCTGAGCAACCCGCCCTATTCCTGCCAAACTTGTCATGGCCTAACCAGTATTTTAATGAGGCCTATTTAACTCCTATCACCAAAGCCATCACAGAACAGGCAAAAAACAGATCCCACCTCTGCCAGTTTGATGAAAACCTCCCATAATTCCTGCTTGGCCCCACTAGGCGACCAGCTATCCTTGTGAGGTTCTCTGAGAGGGAGGGTGGGTCGATCACCACAACAAAGGCCCATTGAAGGAATGGGGCAGTCAGAGATATCTCCTGCTACCCCCACCTTTGATTGGCTGAGACTCATCAGGCCTCGTGCCACATTTAAAAGATGTGGGCTGAGGCAAACTCGTCCCCAGCTTAATGCCATGAACTTCACTTCTCAGTGCTTGCTGTTTGAGGCCCTTTTATCTGGAGATACCAGGAATGAACCGGGAATGAGTTTTTCCGTATCATCAATACTGAATCCTTTCAAAGTGTTTGCCAATAGACAGTTTTAAAACACTTCCTCCAGTGAGGAGGAGTGAGAGCGAGTCTCTAGATTTTTACCCCTGTGATCCCTAAAATAGCATCTAGGCTGAATATTGCAATTTGCTGCAATCCTGGTGTGTGTGCATGAGAGAGAAAGAGAGAGAGAGAATTCTAGTCATAAGACCAATGGCAGTCTGTGCTCTTAATTTAGGAACTACGTTTTGATAGCCTACACATGTGCATTAGTCAGGCCTTTTCTTTAAAGCTCAGTAGTTCATCTTTAAAAATAGCATGTCTGTTGCATTCTGCTTATATAATTATTAAACCCTGTAAGACAATAAGACCTTAAGAAACTCTTAGAATCTGCAGCTCAGGTCCCCTGCATGCTTGGTCATTCTACCAGCAGTTGGTCACTGAGAAATAAGGCCAAAGGGCCTTATTCACTTGTAAGTGCACACTTAACCTTGTATGCAAAAGTCACAAGTTCTTTTTGCTTTTTTTTTAAGTAAAAAGCTCAGGTGTTTTCTTTTTTCCTTTTTAAATGTAAAAATCCATGTGCCAGTCTCCCATTTCTGAATCTTTCTGGAACAGAGGACATGATGATAATGGTGATCAAAAAGGGAATGTGTTTGCATTTTAAACAAGCTGCAGCCACAACTTGAGTCATTTTAGCTCCCTAGTTTTAGCAACGTACACTGCTATGTGTGACCTTGCAATCAAGAATGGCTTAGGGCAATAGTATCTCTGCATGCAAACGAAGGATGCAGAATCTCCTGGGAGTCAATGCATGCATGTCCCAATTATGCCAAAATGACTACAGCATCACTTGCTTGTGCTTGGAAAACAAAGGCTGCACTCACAGCTTTTTTGCAGCCCAACCCAGGGCAAACTTTTGCAAGATTGGGAATGGGCAAAGGACCCACATAGGGTTGTGCACCCCGAAAATATTAGGGTTACCCGTTTCGGGTTTACCCAAAGCAGGAAAAAAATTCAGAAATACCCAAAACCATTTGAATCACTTCGGAATGCTCCATAAATATTCGGAGCATTGCAAAGTGATCCGGGGGGGGGGCTGGGCTTTCTACCAGCACCTCCATCCACCCCCACACCTCACCCCCCACTTAGCCCCCGTCCCCTCCACCCTACTTACCTGGCCGGGCGGGGAAGGCTAGAGCCACCTCCTCTGCTGCTGCTGCCTCCTCTTGGCCCGCAGCAGCTCGCAGGGCGGCCGGGAAAGCTGGAGCTGCCTCTTCTGGCCCTTCCTGCCCCCCAAATGGCCGCCATGGCAGCCATTTGAGGGGCTGGAAGGGCCTTCTCCACCTCCTCTGCTGCCATGCAGCCCCACAGGGCGGCAAGAAGGGCTGGAGCCACTGCTGTGCTGCCTCTTCCACCACTGCATGGCCCTGCAGGGCAATGAAGAAGGCCGTAGCAGGGCAGCTGGGGAGGCCAGATCTGGCGGCACATGGCGGGGAAGGCCAGAACCGCTTCCTGCGGTCCTTCATGCCCCTCAAATGGCCGCCGCAGTAGCCATTTGAGGGACAGGAAGGGCCTTTTCCACCTCCTCCGCCGCCGTGCAGCCCCGCACTATGGTGGAGAAGGCTGGAGCCACCTCCTCCGGCCCTTCCTGTGGCGGCCAATTGAGGGGCAGGAAGGGCCTATTCCTCCTCCTCTACCACTGTGCGGTCCTGCAGGGTGGCAGAGAAGGCTGGAACCCCTCCTCCAGCCCTTCCTGCCCCTCAAATGGCCACCGTGGCAGCCATTTGAGGGGCAGGAAGGGCCTTTTCCACCTCCTCTGCCGCTGCGTGTTCCCGCACGGTTGCGAGGAAGGCTGGAGCCACCACTGCCACCCTGCCCTGCCGCCAATCAGAGGACTGTTTTAAAGGCACTCTCTTTTAAAATGACCTGTTGTTCTAAGAGTGTATATTTATTACTTGTTGCGGGCCCTTGTGTGTGCGTGCCACTTCCTAATAGAAGTATTTGGGCTGCAGAAACTTTATGGATTAATAATCAACCTTTCTGTGGTCAGTAATGCTAAGTTGTATATTTTCAGTTCTGCAAACAGGCTTTCTAAAATGGGCTGTTTGTTGATCTCTTGGTCTGAATTTTGATGTAGTTTGGCTCTTTAGTTAGAAAAAGTTGCTGACCCCTGATTTAAAGAGTGTTTCAGTAAGGGACTGAAGCTGGAGCAGAAAGTTTGAAACTGTTTCAATAAAAGAAATTTCTTTGAGCTCCTAAAACTTTTAGCATTTTTGGCACAGTGAAACTTGGGAAGATGGAACTTTTTTAAAAAAAAATAAGTCTTGGCTTTTAATCTATACAGGAAGTTGCTTATAAGGGATTACCCCTTCTGTTTTCTAAATGTAGTTTATTTATTTTATTTAACTTATAGTCCGCTGTCCCTGTAAGAGGGCTCAGAGCGAATTAACAGCATATAAATATCTATAATAAAAAATAAATGAAAACACGGATAGCAATCGTGTAACTACAGCACTAAAAACATACTAAGGCATCTCACATTGCACCCCATGTCTCAGCATCCTCAAGATCTGCAGGGCAGGGTGGCTAAGATTGAGTCAATTCAGGGTTGGGGCACATATCCCCCCCACTGGGAGGGGTTGGTTGGATACTTCGTCTGCCTCTACCCCCATAAGCCTGGTGGAACAGGCTTGGTGAAATGATAGCAGGTCTTGTTGAGATTGGACCTCCACAGACAGAGTTCTACCAGGTAGGTGCCAGAACCGAAAAAGCCCTGCATGTACTGTACAGTATGTACACTACAGTAACTGAAACTCAAGGCTTGGATCCTGTCAATGTGTCTCTGCCACATAGCACTCTTCCCTTCCCTTTAAGACTTCTGATTGTGCAAGATCAATGCTTTTCAAAGTTTCAGAGGATGAGTAAGCAAATTCCATGGCAGAGATTATCTAGCATGCATGGAACTCGCCCATAGGATCCAACCCATTGGCCTCTCCCTTCCCTATGAGTCTCCCCATGCCTCGGTAACCCTGTGTTAGGAATCCTCCTGTTTATGCTGGTGCCTGGATGCTCGAAAAGATTCAAGACTCAAATGGGCTCCATGGCACTTACAGAGACCAATTTTTTTTTGTTGTTGTTAAGGCATAAACCACAGTCTAGAAAATATTCTCAGCCTTTGGAAGCGTGGAAGGGTCAGAGAGTTTTTCTGAGCGTGCAGAACGGTATGATATTACTGTTGCAACTGTGGGATGACAATTTAGCTATGGCAGTATGAGAGGTCTTCACAGGGCTTTTTTTGTGGAAAAAGAAGTGGTGGAACTCAGTGGGTTGCCCTCAGCGAAAATGGTCACATGGCTGGTGGCCCCGCCCCCTGATCTCCAGACAGAGGGGAGTTTAGATTGCCCTCTGCACCGCTTGGCGGTGTGGAGGGCAATCTAAACTCCCCTCTGTCTGGAGATCGGGGGCGGGGCCACCAGCCATGTGACCATTTTCAAGAGGTTCCGGAACTCCGTTCCCCCGCGTTCCAGCTGAAAAAAAGCCCTGGGTCTTGAGATATGGTTATCTGTGGATCTTAGCACTGCTTACAGTATGCACTGAGGAAGAGTTTAGTTCAGGTTAGTTTATCAAGCAATGAGAAAAATAATGCAGCCCTCATTAACTTGACTTGAATGGAAACGGTGGCGGCAAGGTGTGGGGGGGGGAGGCTTTGGTGCTGAATAAGCAAAAATGCATCCTCTAGAAGAAAGTGTCTTATTAAAGTCACTTTGGGAATAGCCTGATTAAAAATAGTTGTGGATAATCATTTATCAGTGTTATTGTCAAATACATGAACAGACAACATTGTATCTCTGCATCTGAGAGATTCTCAAAAAAGGAGGGAAATCGGTCCCTAAATCCTTGACTTCACAGTGTTTACTTTTTAAAGAGCGCACAATGTGGAGATAAGTTTCCCCATTACTGATAATATATCACTTAGAAACTCCCAACTTTAGGTACATATCTTTGACAAAGAGGTGACTCTTGTTGCATAAATTGGTGTATGCAGGCATTCCCATGTGAGCTATCCTGGCCTTTTTTCACTGAGTGCTACAGTATATTTGTACTGGTTGTGTTCACTTTTGATACTAACCTTGGGTGGGAGTGGATGGAGTTAGATAACCAATTTCCTTGAAAGCTTATGTACATTGGTCTGTTTCTTGGAGAGGTGCCAAAGGCATGGAGTTAGGTCTGTTTGGTGTCCCCCCCCCCATTCAAAACTGCTGTGTGTGCAGTGAATGATTCAATTTTGGCTCCTAGCCTAGAATCAATACCATTATGTTTGGCATAAACTCAAAGACTACTTGAAGTACCGAAATGTCACTCTTTGTGTTTCATGATCCAGTTCTTGAACTACTGCTTTATTCACAGAATTAAGGATTATAAATAATAATGTAGAAAAAGTTATATGGCCATTTTGGTCCCTGAAAAATCCAATACCATGAACTAAATCCAGGTAATACCTTTTATCAGGACCAAACAAATGGACAGGTTGGTTCTAAAAAAACATATCACATGGATTTGGGTTTTGTTTGTAAATATTGTACTATCTTCTGATTTTTACTAACTTGTGTACCACCTCTTGAAATGCTCAGGGCAGCTTACAAAATTCATACAAATCCAATAATAATAAATACATGAAATGTCAAAATGCTATTGCTTGGAAACCAACACTCAGCCATAGCTTATGAATGAAAGCACTTGTACTTAAGACATGTGTTGATATCATCTGCTGCATGGGTGGCTTTATGAGACAGCTACAAAACATGGAGAAAAGGTTAGAGATGGAATGGGATCTCTCCATTTGGTAGACCAACCAGACTGTATTGCACAAACTATGGTTTTGTTATAACATCTGCAAACAGCCCTACTATTTTGGGGGAGGCTGTGACTCAGTGAAAGAACATTTGTGTTGCGTGCAGAAGGTTCTGGATTCAGTTCGGTTGAGAACCTGGACAGCTCAAAGTAGACAGTGGGTCCGATTCTGTGTAAGGCAGGTTCAGGTGGTGTTTCTTATAGGGTTGCCAGATCCCCTTACCCTCCCAGCAGGAGGAGAGATCCAGTACTTACCATGTTGAAGATGGTCACCCCAAATTGGCCCCCCAAAAAGAGTGGAAGCATTCCCGGGATCAGCATGATAACATCACTCCTGGAAGTGATGCCATGCCCCGCCAGGAGTGTGCCTGCTGCAGGCTTGCCGCCCCCCCCCCCCCGTGCCCATTCCTCATGGCTTTCCCACCACCGGCCAGGTCACTGGTGGCGGAGGGTGGAGGCTGGGAGTGGGGGATCCCTCAACCCCACTGGGGGACTGGCAGCCCTAGTTCTGTACCTTCGCAAACTGCTAAAACAAAATGAAGGGAGAGGATTTGGTTTGGACATGGGACAAAGAGTATGTTATTGCTGGCAAGCTGAAAACTGGATTTGTGCAGCCCTAATAATGACAGGAAGGGAGAGTATGGGAACCTGGTTGCTCTGCAGATCTGAGGAGGAGGAGGAGGATATTTTGGGATCTGAAAATGAAACTGTGCCCACTTTTAAACCTTTTTAAGAGTAAGAGTGAAGTATCTGAATGCCTCCAATTTTAGTTCTGTTTTTTTTTTAAAAAAGCTGTTTCAAATATCTCTCTTCCATCATATTTGAGCACCCAATGGAGTTGGTGGGTCATAGATTAAAGATGAATGAAAGGAAGCACATTCACTCTGTAAGTAATTAAATTGTGGAATTCACTGACAGTAGCTGTAGTGATGGCCAGTTGCAGAGGATTAGGTAGATTCCGGGAAGAGAGGTCCATCAGTGGCTCCTAGCCATGGTTACTGAAGGGAACTTCCATAGACAGGAGTAGCAAACTTCTAAATTCCAGTGCTGGGAGGCAGCAGCAGGGGAGGGCCTTGGCCTCTATGCCCTGTTTGTTGGCCCTCTGGGGCAACTGGCTGGCCACCATGTGAAAACAGGATGCAAGCCTAGACGGAGCTCCGGTCTCATCCGGCAAGGCGCTTCTTAAATTCAAAGGGGAAACAGAGGAGGTCATAGAGGAGGAATTCTTTTGTTAGGTTCACAGGTGGTTTGATACTTGACTTGATGTTATCCATGGTCTAAATATAATATGATCTATATAAAATGGCATTGGTATAACAGCATCTTTAATTAAGCATGGTTATAGTCTCGCATAAGTTACAAGTGCTTTCTGAAGTGGATGTGTGCTTATTCCTCCACACAGAAAAATCTCAGAACTGTTAAATATTAATCATAGGTTTGTAAATCACTCCCTTTAATAGTGTTAAGCTAAGATTAGTGTTTGTAAACAGTACCCCAGCCTTCCAGTTTGGAGTGTATTAAAGAGAATGGCCTTTTCATTAGCTAGGAAATGCAACAAAATTTGCTACAAAACAGTTTAGCTCATAGGAAAAAGCTGCTGAGCGTCAGAGAACTCATTGTAAAGATGCTGCAAGTTTTCAAATATTTAGTTCTGGGAAAAGATCTCTTTATAGATCACAGTAATCACACTGGTGGAGGAAAAAAATCTCTAATTATAAATGCAAATCTCTAATTATAAAGGCAACATGCATTTGAATTTAATGGTATGTTTCTAAACTAAATAGTCTTTATTTCTAGAAATAATGAAGCAATAATGCGTATCACTATTTCTAAGAGGGGGGGAAAGTAGCCTGGTATGATTATTTGGATTTTTATTTCTTTCCCTGGTTTGTTTTCATTCTCAGACGGACTTTAGTTCTGTAAAAACTTTCTCTTATAAATCAGCTGCTTGCAACGTTAAGTATAGCACAGCTTTGCTGAGATGCTGTAATGTTTCTGCTCTGCCCTACCTCTTTATAAGGTGATATATGTAGGCGTAAGTCTATGAGCATAGATAAGTGTGGTGAGGATAAATATTCATGAGGGCTAATCTAATGTAGTGGCTCAAAGGCAGCTGTGACCCAGAACACCCTTGGGTGAGAGCTTGAATCTGCCATAAACTCTTCAGGCAGCAATTCTAAGCATAGTTAGGAGTAGGAGAGCCAGTGTGGTACAGAGGTTAGAGTGTTGGACTAGGATCTGGGATACCCAGGTTTGCATCCCCATTCTGCTGTGGAAGCTTGCTGGGGCCAGTAACGTTTTCTTAGACTAAACTACCTTACAGGGTTGTTGTGAGAATAAAATGGAGGAGAGGAGAATGGTGCAAGATGCTTAGAGTCTCCAATTGGAGGGTAGGATATAAATGAAGTAAATAAATAAAAATAGTTACCCCCTTCTTAGTCCACTCAAGTTAATGCAGATAAAAAAGCATGTAACTCTGTTTAGGATCACCCTGTTAGGTTCTTTTCTCACACTCGGCCTGCCACTGATTATTTGGGGATAACAATAACCCACCAGCCTTACAGGGATATATTCGGGGTGGAGGAAATAAAACACCAGAGGAACTGAAAAAGCACAATGTTTATAAAAGTGATAGCGGCAGACCTGGGTGTTACAACTGGGTCACACAACGCAGCAGATGGATTAGGGGAGGAAAGAGGAGCTGAACATTTTTCTTAGAAGAATGTTAAATTGGACCTCCCAGGTTCAGAAGTAGAATGCTTGTGTCGGATGCCAGGGAATAGAAAGCAGAGATGGGTGTTTCTCGTGAGCCCTGCTAGTGGGCTTTCTGGTGTCCTCCAGCTGGCCACTGTTGGAAACAAGATGCTGGGCTAGATGAACCACTGGATTTATCCACCATGGCTATAACAGGATAAGATTACTAACCTCTACATGGACCGCGGAGTTCTCCTGAAATTACCACTGATCTCCAGACTACAAGGATCAGTTTCCCTGGAGGAAATGGCAGATTTGGAGGGGGGAAGCACCAAACTCTGCCCTCCCCAGACACCCCTTCCCAAAATCTCCAGGATTTTCCCAAGCTGGAATTGGCAGCCTTGTAGTAACAGAGATCTGCTATCATCATGTTGTGTAGGCATGTTGTCTTGCTTAACACGAACACATCATGTACGCTTCTAGCCTTGCCAGGATTCCATGATAGTTCTTAGCAGGGCTTTTTTTCAGCAGGAACGCGGTGGGACGGAGTTCTGGAACCTCTTGAAAATGGTCACATGACTGAGCGGCACAGAGGGCAATCTAAACTCCCCTCTGTCTGGAGATCAGGGGGCGGGGCCACCAGCCATGTGACCATTTTCTCCAAGGGCAACCCACTGAGTTCCACCACCTCTTTTCCTAGAAAAAAAAGCCCTGGTTCTTAGTAGTGTATCTGAAGTATCTTCAAACCTGTGGGCACAGTAGGGGAGGTGCCCCTTCACCCCGGTTCATATCTTGAGTTTCATTTAAAACCTATTCCTGCTCATAACTTCATCAAAGCCAAATGAATCTCTTGATTTTGACTCTTTAAAATGCTCCTGGGAAGTGCAGGCGAACTGCTAGCAACAAAGCTGGTATGAGTCCCTAGTCCACCTATCTATTTTTGTCTTTTTATCTTCCGGGACATTTAAGAAACTGGTGTAGAAGACTAACCTTTGCTGTCTTTTGACCCGTGACCTTAATTAACAAACGATATGGCTTAGCTTTGCCTTTGGAGTATGCAAGTCATGTCTCCACCCCTAGCAACTATTTTGATTTTCTTCCCCCTTCCCTGATTTGGGAACAGTGTACCAAAGCAGTTTTGCTGCATCAGAGACTTATCCCATGCATGTATAAATCTGGCCAAGTGAGTGCTGTACTAACTGGGGCCCTGACAGCTTAAATCAGGCTTCAGTAGAACTTGATTTTTTATTACTTACAGAGAAGCCGGAGAATGCTTGCCTGATTTGTGTCTCTGTAGCTGTCAGAGGAGGAGATCACCATGTATTTATGTGCTTGCTGGGTAGGCATAATTAAATATAAGCAGAATGATACACAGCCTCAAGTACTTTGGTTAAACCTCGGTGTTTTGAGAGTTCTCCTGTTTCAAAAGAATTGGTCCTTTTTTCAGAATGTCACCATTTCATAGAAAATAAAAGGGCACACTCTCTTAAAAACATATGTACTTACTGCAGGCAGCATGGCTTCAGCTTGGCTCTCTGAATTGTTTTTGTCTTTTTACAGATATGATCACCTTCAGAACCAAATTAAACAGGGAAACTTGTGTAGCAAAATAAGAGATTGTTGGTAGCCATGTTGGTCCCAAGCAAAATCTAAAAACAAATACTTTTTATTGGGACCAACCAAAGTGACCTCCAAACAGTGTGCAAGCTTTTGTGTTCTCCAGAACAATTTATCAGGCTGGATATTTTTTTAAAAAACGAGGAGGTGAGATACGAAGATGTTTCAGGCTGTAATCTTTAAAGTCTTTTGCTTGAATCCCATGTAGAATGGCAGGCAAGTTTTAATAGATGCTCTGCTGGGCCATGATGGTGTCAGGTCTCATCTTTGATCCTTTTTGGAAAAAGCAGTGGCAGTTCCCAACAAAAATAGAATGGAGCACTTGGGTCCCTTAAAAGGCTGAAATTGGAGGAAAAATATGGTGGGCATTATGTTACCAGTGTCCTGACCTGGATAGCCCAGGAGAGCCTGATCTGATCAGATCTCAGAAGCTAAGCAGGGTTGGCCTTGGTTAGTAATTGGATGGGAGACCTCCAGCGAAGACCAAGGTAGCAGTGGCAAGCTGCAAGATGGATTGCAGAGGCAAACTGCCACTGTTAGTCTCTTGCCATGAAAACCCCAACTGGGGTCACCATAAGTCAGCTACCATTATGTGTGTATGTGTGTGTTGTAAAGTCACAACCGACTTATGGTGACCCCAGCAAGGGGCTTTCAAGGCAAGAGATGAGCAGAAGTGGTTTGCCATTGTCATCCTCTGCAGAGCAACCCCACTTTTCCTTGGTGGTCTCCCATCCAAGTACCGACTCTGCTTACCATCCGAGATCTGTACCGGTACCCATCCCATGCACTTAGATGATGCACTTATTAAAGATGCACTTAGATGATGCACTTATTAAAGATGCACTTAGATGATGCACTTATTAAAGAGTCCTTGGAAGAAAAGGTTACCTGGTGATATGGGGCAAGAAACCCCACAAGCACAGTCTCTTCCCAGATAATTTTCTTCAAATTGAAAAGTTCCTGTTTTGTTGGCCAAATTCAAGTATTCCCAAGACAGGCAAAGGTAGCTACATTGGTCCAAAACAGCATACAAAAACAAAAGCCATATAATATTTGTTTACTTACTTCATTTATACCTCCCCTTTCCCCCAATGGGGACTCAAAGCGTATTACATACTCCTCCTGTTCTCAGTTTTAATCCTCACAACAATCCTGAGAAGTAGGTTAGGCTGAGTGTGTGTGACTGGCCTAGGGTCCCTCTACAAGCTTCCATGACAGATGGGAGATTCGAACTTGGGTCTTCCAGATCCTAGTCTGAAATTCTAAACCCACACCATGCTGGCTTATTAGGACCAATCAAAATATCATAATATTTTAGCCTTCATGTTCTTTGGTGTAGTGGGAGAGCCAGTTTGGTGTAGTGATTAAGAGCGGCGGGACTCTAATCTGGAGACCCAGGTTTGATTCCCCACTTCTCTTGAAGCCAGCTGGGTGACCTTGGGTCAGTCACAGCTCTCTCAGCCCCACCCACCTCACAGGGTGATAGTTGTGGGGATAATAATGAGTGATTCCGCATGTTGGATAATGCACTTCCAATCCTCTTTACAGATCATTTGGAACGGTTTTTTTTTGTGTGCGGAACAAAAAATCCACCTTAAACTATTGATAATGTGCATTGAAAGTGCATTATCCAACGTGTGCGGAATCAGCCAATGGCATAATTTGTAAACCACTCTGAGTGGATATTAAATTGTCCTGAAGGGCAGTATGTAAATCGAATGTTGTTATTGTTGTTTGTTATTATTATTGTTGTTGTTTAAAAGAAAGGGAGAGGAGGAAAGATGCACATTGCAAAACGTTCTTCTTTAATAAGAATGAAGGCAGAATGCGTAAGATCCATGGGTGCACAACCTGCTGCTTGTTTTCTAGGCAAAGAATGCTTCCGCACATATTAGATAATGCACTTTCAATGCACTTCAGCGATCGTTTGCAAGCAGCTTTTCCTGTTTCACATGGGAATAGGCATCTTCCAGCCTATGAAGTCAGTTGTTTCTTGGTTCTCTTGTACCAGTGAAGTGGAGGAAACAGTTAGCTCTTAGTTTGGGAGAAGATATGCAATGGGAATGAAGCAAATGGGCACCACTGGTGGTCTCCATGGGCACAGTGTTGGGGATCACTGCTCTTGCAGTATGTTGTTACTTCAGCTAAAAGTTTGTTCATTCCTGGTCTCTAGTTTTTTTTAAAAAAGATAACGTAGCAACTTCCTGTTTTGGGGTCAAGGTGTAGCATTTGGTTATCTTGCCCAGTTAAGACTGGACACTGCTCAACACTCCTCCTCCCCAAAGCGAGGCCTGCTTCTTTCTTTGAAAGCCAGTTTTGGCAGCATTCGAATACCCTCTGGATTCTTGCACTGAACATAAAGTAGCATGTAACAGCTACATTTGGTATTCTTTCTAATGTAATTGGAGTTTTCCTCCTGCTTTGCCACTTACTGGATTTGCCAAATGTATTTGATTGTTTAACAGCTAGTGATAATTGTTGTTTTTATCTTTTCTCTCTGTGCACCCTTTAATACAGTACTCAAAATTTGTGTACAGAATGTTACTATTGCAAAGGTACTTCTGTTCCAAAGCTGCCACATAATTTAAAAAAGATCAGAAACAAGGCAATAATAAAATACAAATCAGCAAGCAAGATTTCAGTCCTTGATCGAGCTTCTTCAAATACCCGCCCCCAAGTCTTCAGCTACTCTTGTGATGAGATCCATAAAGGGAACAGAGAGAGAACATGAGAGAGACTGTTAATGCGTGGGAAACCACTGACAAAAAAGAGGAAGAGAAAATTTCGTTGGCCTGTACATGGGTGTTCATAATGAAGATGTAAACTATTTTACTTGCAGGCTTACCCATTTACTGAAGGGAGAACTGGTTGCACTACTGTTTCTTGCAGTAGTCACAATGTTTCCTCTTCCCTAACTTCAGATGAGCCAAAGTTGTGAAAGGCCAGTTGAAGGTACTACAATCTGCTCTAATCCGCCTTGAGTATCAGTGAGAAAAGTAGACTATAAATAAATAAATAAGAATCAGGAACTTCCTCAGAAGTTCCTTGCAAGCCCCCTGTGATGGGCAGGGCTAATTCCAGCTTCACCTCTCCCAAGGAGACAGCCAATGAGAGCTGGCGGAATACTGGGCAAGTGATAGGTGAAAGTCTGTAGGGGAAGCTGTTAAGGAAGGCAGCAGAAATATAACTGGCTGTTAACCAGTGTTGTTACACCCCTATTATCAGAAGCGCTGTGTCCTGGTTTGCTAGACTTGCAAGTGAATCAGGATGTTATGGTGCGCATGAGAATGAAAGAGAGCACCTCTTTCCAGGTTTCTGACAGCGTATTGTACTAACTTAGCAGGATGTTGGAGCCAGACCAGTTTTTTCAGCACCAAGAACGGACACACACACATACCCAGGTCATTCTTGAAATAAGATGTACAGGGAACTAGGATTGTGTGAAACATCCAGTCTGAAGCCCCTGGAAGTGTTTGATGCATGTAACTCTGTGATCTGAAGAAAAGCTGGACCCCTGTACATGAACTGGTTTTAGATGGATATCATTTAAAGACCTTTTAGCTTCTTTCCTTTTGAAAATTATGCAAGCAGTGATGCTTGTTTAACTTGCTCAGTCTTTTAGCTCTTTTAGAAACGAAGATGCAGCTGCCTTTTAGATTATATTCCAGGGATAGCTTCTGCTAGGATAAGCATGTACAGAAATGGTCTTTTCATGCTTCGAATGTTGCTCTTAAGAAGAGTACACAAAACCTTGAGTGACTCACAATGTCTCCAAACTGAATCTGGCACTAAGGAAACTGTTTCCTTTGCAGCAAAAACAGATAATTGCTTTAGTTGTTGTGAGAACTGTCATTCTTCTGGGCTACTTGTTATTTTTTTTCCCCCTTAGAGGTTTAAAATCACAAACACATGATGTGAAAATGAAAGAGGTTTTCTTTAGAGAAAATTATAGTGATC
This sequence comes from Eublepharis macularius, assembly GCF_028583425.1. Classification (NCBI taxonomy): domain Eukaryota; kingdom Metazoa; phylum Chordata; class Lepidosauria; order Squamata; family Eublepharidae; genus Eublepharis; species Eublepharis macularius. Next base: position 24,739,980 of record NC_072791.1, on the reverse strand, counting down.
TCTACCCTCAATGTAAAATGTGGACAGCCTTCAAAAAGGCTAACAGTACAAATGCAACCCTATGCAATCATAGGATTCTTGGGGTGGGGGATGGGGAATACCACAAAGTACTTTGTCCCAGTTTAGCTTTGCTTTTCTGCTGGACTCTGAATGTATCAGATCTCTGATTTTGTTAATTTAATACATTATTTTTAATGGATGGTGAGCAATTCATTGTATGTCACTCTATGCTGAAATCAGAGCTTTGCCCTGGATTTAATTTTCAGGAATGTGTGTGTGGGGGGGGGGGATGTATAATTAAGATTACATTCCTGAAATGTTGTTACAACTTGTTGTAGGATGTTTGCAGATTAATATTTTATAGCTTATAATACTTGCACAGATCCGGGGAAAGGTTCTCTAGTTGTTTTTGGTTCACAGCTGTGGCAGCTGTGATATTGTGAATCAAAAGGAGAAGCAGAAACAAGAGACCAGTGGCCCAGATAAGTGTGAATTACAGAAATGAGATTTATCTTACCAGGACGCATTCTGAAACGGAGTTTCAGAAGCTTCAAGGGGATACATGCATTACACACACATTCTGCACGAGTGACTGACTATATATATATATATTCTTCATAGCAGTACTGGGAAGGTACTGTAAATGAATTTCAACTTCGGGTTAATCAAGCCTGGCAAAATAAAATGTTACTTTACCCTGCAATTTTTCCCCATGTAAACAAAGCAAATTTTGCACACAAGCATCCTTAAGCACTGCCTTCTCCCATATGAACCTGTCTGTCAACTCTGGTCATCTTCAGAGGCTCTGCTTCAGGTGCCCCTGCTATCTGAGGCAAGAGGGCAGCAACCTAAGAAAAGGTCTTCTAGGTCATGACTGAGAGCCAAGCTACAAGTGACGCCTTACACAGGTTGGACACTTGTCAGCTTCCCTCAAGTTTTGATGGGAAATGTAGGCGTCCTGGTTTTACAGCTTGGCTATCCATTACAGCTGCAAGACCAGGATGCCTACATTTCCCATCAAAACTTAAGGGAAGCTGACAAGTGTCAAACCTGTGTCAGGCGTCACTTGTAGCTTAGCTCTAAGAAACTTTGAAATTCTCTCCCCGTGTAGATTTGTCTGTCTCCCTCCATTGTTGTCTTGTGCCAGCAGGTGAAGAATTTTTTTTCTGTTTGCCTTATCCCGATAACTGTTATTGGCCTCCTCCCTGGTTTTTGACATTATGTGTATATGTATGTTTTTATTGAATTATTGTATATCTATTGTATTTTAAATATTTTAAATGTTGAAACATTTAAATGTTTGATGTTCACTGTCATGAGGATCCTATTTAGGCGGAAAGGCACCACAGAAACTTTTAAAATAAAAATGCATTCATTTCATAGCTTATAACAGACCTGGTCTCTTTCTGGATACTGGACCACATTACTAGCACTAAACTGCAAAGTTAGTATGTATATGTACCCTTTTTCTGTTTCTGGATATGTAATGAAGACCATTGAATGTGGATTAGTTTCTCCTAGCACCCTTTCAATCATTCTTACACTACTGTGGTGTAGTGGTTAGTGTGTCAGACTAGGATAATAATAATAATAATAATAACAACAACAACAACAACATTCGATTTATATACTGCCCTTCATGACAACTTAACTCCCACTCAGAGCAGTTTACAAAGTATGTTGTTATTTTTCCCACAATAATCACCCTGTGAGGTGAGTGGGGCTGAGAGAGCTCTGAGAGAGCTGTGACTGACCCAAGGTCACCCAGCTGGCTTCAAGCGGAGGAGTGGGGAATCAAACCCGGCTCTCCAGATTAGAGTCCCGTGCTCTTAACCACTGCACCAAACTGACTCCGGTCCAGATCCCCCCACTGCCATGGAAGCTTGCTGGGTAACTTTGGGCCAGTCTCAGCTAAGGGTGCCAGGTCCTTATATCCTCCAGTGGGAGGGGGGGGACCTAGCACTTACCTTGGGGCTAAATCCTACATGCTCGCAAAGCATGCATGCGCTCCCAGCGCCTATGTGATGACATCATTGCCTTCCAATGGGCTTGCTCCCACACTTTGCGCTGGGCCAATTCAACCCATGGCTCCTGGGCCATGCTAAGCATGGGAGCATGACCACTGCCAGGCATGATGATGTCACTTGAGGAAGTGCCATCATGACGCCTGCTGGAGAGTGCGTCCTCTGCATGCTTGCCTGGGTGTTTCCTTGCCTCCTGGGCCCGTTTCCCGTGCCTTCCCCCCGCCCTGCCAGCCGGGTAAGTGGTGGCAGGGGGCAGAGGGGACTGGCAGCCTTAGTCTCAGCATAACCTACCTCACAAGGTTGCTGTGAAGACAAAAAGGAGGAGAGAGTGATATAAGCAGCTGTAAAGTCCCTCATTGGGGGAAAAATGGAGTATAAACCAGCCAGTTTAGTGTGGTGGTTAAGAGCAGCGGGACTCTAATTTGGAGAATTGGGTTTGTTTTTCCACTCCTCCACTTGAAGCCGAACGGGTGACGTTGGGTCAGTTGTAGCTCTCTCAGCCCCACTCACCTCACAAGGTGATTGTTGTGGGGATAATTATAACATACTTTGTAAACCTCTCTGAGTGGGTGTTAAGTTGTCCTAAAGAGCAGTATATACATTGGATGTTGTTATTGTTGTTGTTATAAATGAAGTAAATAAATTACCCTTTCAATGTACATATGAGAATATAGTAGTTGTTCTGATCTTAGTTTACTCAAGTAAAGGCCAACATAAATGTGCTTTCCAAGGGAGAACGCATTGTAGCATGCATTGAAGCTAAAAATACTCTTGGTGGTGATGAAATGGAGGCTTCATGTATTGGGAGAATTGTGGATGAGCAGCATGTGTTCCTGTTACATGCGGATGGATACCTCAGATATAATGACTGCACATGGCTTCTCATCTAGTTTTATGAATTCCAACATCCGGCAATGAAAACAATTCATGAAATTCATCATTGGAAGTGTAAAAGTTCCTTTTAAAAAATTATCAAGGCATCATAAAAAATTATCATGTGAAACGGGGGAGGGGAAGGGTTGCACATAAAACAATATATTGCAAAATGATAAAGCACCATCAATCATTAAAAGCAGAAAACAAAACACTCCAAGTTCAAAAAGGCAGAACTCACAAGACCTGTTAAATTGTCACATTGAGCTAGAAAAACTTAATAATAAAGGTCTACGTTGTCTGTGTGAGTCTGTGGCTCAGTGGCTGAGCATCTGCCTCACATGCAGAAGGTCCCGGGTTCAGTCCCCAGTTAAAAGGACTGGGTGAAGAAGACCTCTGGAGATCTGCGGCTCCTCATGGCCAACTGCACCTGCCTTGATAGACCCAATAGTCTGACCCAGTATAAGGCAACTTCATTCGCCTGGTGGAATTCTTTCAGAGAACTCTTTTTAAAGGTTGTGCTTAGTTCAAAGTTCATTGATGGAAACGAGTCATTTTGGCCTGAATTGCATTTCCTCACTACAGCCCCTGATGTCTATTTTCTTCTGTACTCTTACAATAAAGGCACGATGATCATCAATGTAAAAGGACTACTACATACAAATGTGTAGCAAATTCAGAATTGTGTGTGTGTGAGGCATGATACTATGGTGTGTGTGTGTGTGAGAGAGAGAAAGAGAGTGAATGAAATCTAATTTGCCTACCTGTGAAAGAAAAAGTGTCACTCAGAAAATAAGCACGCTCAGGCTTTGCTTTACCTTTGTAGAGATTGTTCCCCACCTACCCTTTTCAATCCTAACATTTTCAGTCAGTGCTCCAAATAAGAATTCAGAGCTGCAGTAAAGGTCATCTCCATCACAGCATTTCTCCTTCTGTCCTTTAGCCAGACAGTGTTAAAACTAAATTGACAGAATATGCAACAGTCTGAACAAATTGGGGGGGAAGGGGAGACAGAAAGACCCCGTAGACTCAGGTACAGATATGCGGCTTTGGCTTTATGGTAACCTCAGCTGTACAAGCCTAAAGGTTGTTTCTTCTTGTCAGATGAAATAATACATGATGAATCCCATCCCTTGTTTTACCTCTGCCCACCGGTGGTTGTTTATAGCCATTGATGTGTTGTTTTGAAACATGCACCCTGATAGAAGACTGGGATGGGTGAGCAGGAGGCAAAAATGTCAAGAAGCTTCAGCAACCTCTGAAAACTCACCGGTGCGTGCGAGAAAGCGAGCCCCTCCCTTTTTGACAGCATGTGCTTAAATTTGTGTGGCTGGGCAAAAGGAGATGGACTCTCAGTAACAGCGCATGACATGTCAAGGGCCTGGCAGGGATTAGGGGTGGGGGTGGGGAGATATAAACACTTGGAGATTTCCACCCGCTGTAGCTGAATAGCAGTGCTATCCCTGAGCTCCAGGTTAGTAGCTTCCTGCTCACCTGGCCTTTGAACCTCAGTCTCCTAATAATGTCTGCCAAGGTTGTAGAACTGGAGCCCTGGAACCCCATAGCTGGGACTGGTGAGGTTCGAAGCTGTGCTTCACTGCTTCCCCTATTCCAGGGAATGCCAAGAATTTCTAATTTCTGTAATCCAGCTTTAATGCATCATGTACAATAATGGTTTATACTTTTTAATTGCTTTGTTTTAAAACTCTGTAATCCGCCTTGAGCCTCGGCCAGAATGGCAGGCTATAAATGAAATAAATAGGTTTGCCCTCTTTTTGCTAAATGAGTCTCTGGAAGAGGGCAATTAAAAGGAGTGGGTTGGTGGATTCCTCCCCCCCTCTGTTCCTAATGTATCTCACTTGATGCTCTTGTAGCTTTAAAGCCCTTACAAGATTGTCATATTTTGGGCCAGAGAGGGGAACTGGAGTTGGAAGATGCACTCGTTACTTAATAATATCCCCCACCTTAATTTTTGTTCAGCATATTATAAACTGTTTGGATTTGTTTGAGATAATTTCTCCCTTTCCAATCCCCCCCCCCCCCGCAACTGACTCCCGGGTGTTCTCTGGATCCCAGAACACGTTTAGACCTTGTTGGACTATTTTCAGTCTCCCCCCACCCCGCCCTTTTCTCTTTTTTAAATACATAATGGTGGAATCCCCCAAGTATGAAAAAAAAAACCCACCCCACCCTCTTTTATCTTTGGTGGTGCAGTTTCGCTTCCCTATTGATAGGCACAGGTTCATCAAGTTTACTATTAGAAGCTGTGATATGTCTTTATCGGCACTGATGGCTCAAAGATGCTTGTTTTAAATGAGAATTGACATGTTTAGATTTCCGGTGATTTACTTAGCTGCTTGACATCTGCTGCTTGCTTGTGTTGAGGCTTGAAGAAATACTATTGCTATTGGATTGTAGTCAGTGATGGAGGAAAATAAGAGCCAAGCTACAAGTGGCACCTTACACAGGTTGGACACTTGTCAGCTTCCCTCAAGTTTTGATGGGAAATGTAGGCGTCCTGGCTTTACAGCTTGGCTCTCCATTACAGCTGCAAGACTTGTAGCTTGGTTCTAAGTCAGAGTTTCACAGCTGACTGGCCAGGAGGAGTCTTGGAGGGGTCTGGCAGCTTTTGGAGGGAACTGACCTTGCTTTAAAAACTAGCACTATCCATCTAGGACTGTACTTATTTGAATAGTCATAAATAGGCAGGGCTTTTTTTCTGGGAAAAGAGGTGGTGGACCTCAGTGGGTTGCCCTCAGAGAAAATAGTTACATGGCTGGTGGCCCCGCCCCCTGATCTTCAGACAGAGGAGAGTTTAGATTGCCCTCCGCGCCGCTTGGCAGCGCAGAGGGCAATCTAAACTCCCCTCTGTCTGGAGATCAGGGGGCTGGGCCACCAGCCATGTGACCATTTTCAAGAGGTTCTGGAACTCCGTTCCACCGCGTTCCTGCTGGAAAAAAAGCCCTGTAAATAGGTATTACAAAAGCAATGTAAAATTCCTGCACATCTTCTCTATGCGGAACTGGAAAAAGAGAAATGCTTCTTTCTTTTTGCAGAGGTCCAGTAGCTCAGTGCTGTGTGTTGTCTCTTGCATGAAACTACCCCCATGTTAAATCCCTGCCATTTCCTGTGAAAAAGAGAAAATGACTGTAGTCTGAACAGACAGATTTGGGCTATATGGATTTATGGCCCAATTTGGTAGAAAAGCAGTGAAAAGCATGTTCAAGGTAATACAAACTGAGTATATAATTTACTAAATTTATTCTGAGCTCCGAGTTGTGTTTTCCTTGGTACAGAATTTTCTTTGCAGAGAAGTTGGCATCTCTGTGCCATCTAAGTTCCTATGAATTGCATGTTGCCTATAAGCTATACTTTACTGGTATTTATAGCTAAGCAGAATATTTTACATTGGTATAAACACCTATTTTGCAAATTGATTTAATACTGGCTTTTAAAAAGAGCCTGTTTGAAAGTGCACAATTATGGAAAAATGACTAATGTGTAATGTTGTCTTAATTTGTACAGATGGAAGTTTTAAAAAATCAGCTTAAGCTGTGTGGGTAAGCAGGGATCTTTTCCTTCTGTTTTACATTTTTATCCCACCCATTTTCCAGCTCAAGGCAGCGTGCACAGTTTTCTGATCTCTTATCCTCACAACAGCCCTGTCAAGTGGGTTAGGTTAAGCATAGCCGAGTTGTCCAAGATCAACCTCTGTGCAATTCTGTGCCGAATTACTTCATTTTAAGCCTGTTGATTTCAGCAGCATGGAGTAACTTTGCATAGGATTGCGCTGCCAGTGATAGCCAAAGCACATAATGTCAGAGTGTGAAAAATAACTCTGGCAAGATTCAGACATTGTCAGATCATTCGAATCTAAATGACAGCTAAGTCATATGATCGTCCAAGGTTGTAAAGTTGCATCAGCCAGATGTGCTGAGTGCAAAGGTAAAAGCTGATTGGATGTAAGTTGTATAAATGTATTTTGTGTACAGTGTATCGTGTGCCAGCAAAGGTTTCAGAGTTTGGCAAAGCACGTTGTCGCTCTGATTTGTAAAGGCTATTGGACTGTGTATATATATCTCTGTAAATAAATCTGTATATAGTTCACCTTACTTGGTGTGGTCTCTGCTGCATCTAACCTGCTTAGTATTGCTAGCCAGTAAGCTGCTGGAAAGCTTTGCGTCACATAATACCTCGGTAGTTCTGTGTACCATGAGGGTTATTTGGGATTTCAACCTGTATTTGCCCAGTCTTTCTTTAGTCCTTCAAGCACTATAGAATACAAATTCTTAAAATGGGAATTTAGAAACCTGGGGAGTCTAGAGAAGGAGACCAGAATGAAGGACAGCAGGATTTGAGTCCAGTGGCACCTTAGAGACCAACAAGATTTTCAGAGTATAAGCTTTCACGGGTCAAAGCTCTCTTCTTCAGATGCCTTCTGAAGAAGTAGTATTTGAAGAAGGGAACTCTGACTCTCAAAAGTTCATACCCTGAAAATCTTGTGGATCTGTAAGGTGCCACTGGACTCAAATCCCGCCGTTCTACTGCAAACCAACATGGCTATCCACCAAAAAGCTCTCAGAACGAAGGACAGTCAGAAAAAGTGGATGAAAACTGAGAGTCGTGTTAGCAAAAGCTGACTAGAGAGTGTCTAGAGCTGAGGAGATGAAAAACAGTTTGAGAAACCCTGCACATTCATCTTAGGCATCATCTACAGATAGGAGAGGCTGCATGGCAGGAAGGGAGTAGGCCTGCAAGAGGGTGCCTGAACACTTCCTGAGGATCTGCTACGGGCCCTTATGCAAAGTAGACCCCTTCAGGGAAAAAAAAGAAAGTTCATAGAGAGGTTGCAAATGGCCCTGTTGGCTCACAGAGACCCCAAAAATGAAAGTTGGGTAAATATCTTTAGACTCCTCACAGTGTTGGTGTTGGGAGGACAAAACGGGGGGCGGGGGAATGATGTTGTAAGCTGTTTTAGGTTCTCCAGTGGGGAGAAAAGCAAGATAAATATCTAAATAAATAAATAAATGGAAGGAATGGAAGGGGTAGAAACTGACTAGTTTCAAGGCATGAATTCAGAACCTAGCAAGTATACTACTTTGTCTGAAGTACATTGGTTCAGAGGATGCTGAGAAAAAGAAGTTAATGCAAGAAAAAATCTAGAATATTTGGGGGGGGTATGTAACTTAGCTATAGGTAGATTTCTTTTATTGATGCTTGCAAACGTTTTTTTCTGCTCACCACACTTCCTGAAAACTGAGCTTCCTTCCTCTGTGGCATACCCAGAACAGTGATTTACACAAGATTAAATGGGCTATAAAATTCTGTTTAATTAGGGTAGAAGCATTTTAACAGTCTCCAAGCAGTGGGACAAATGACAAGGCAGGGTTGCAAGAAAAGTGATCTTAACATATAAATGTCCTTTCTTCCCAGGCAATTAGATGTTTATGTCAGCCTGAACTGAATGTCCTTTAAATGCACTTCGCTTTCCTGTTCCTAGAATTTCTTTCTTGTGTATTTAAATGTGTATTGTATCCTCTTCCGAAGGTACAAGTTAAGTGACATTTGAGGAACCCCTACATCTAATCTGGCAACCAGTTTTGCTGATGTTTCCTTTGGCCCCAGTCAGGGCCTATGCCCGACTTTTTTGTGACCTAGGCAAGGCTAACTACTTGCGCCCCACCCCCACTGCTAACCAATTTTCAAAAACCGATGAGTTGCAGGAAAAACAGAAATCACAAAACTTGAAATAGCTCATTTTTGGAAAAAAATGTGAAAATAATTAATACAACAATCTTTGTTTTTCTTTCTCAAATATAAAACGGCTTTAGCACACAAATCACAAATCATTTTGAATAACCCTGTGAATTGTGATGTTAAAATTTAAGTCTCTTGAATGTTGCCATTTCAGGCACATCAAAATCTCATTTTGCATGCCTTTTGCTTTGCAAATGTTGTCACCAATTCCTTCAGGTCAATTGCTGATGTTTGGGCATGTTCAGTTGATATAGTTGCCAAACCAACTCGTCTCTTTTGCAGCATTGTTGAGTGTATGTATGTTTTTATAAGTCTGAGCTTTGAGAAACTGCATTCACCACTTGCCAGGTGCCACTGACACTGGAAGTGTGAGAAGGATCCTTAGAGCAACAGAAACATTAGGCACACTATCGGGGTCATTTCGTAGAAAAAGAGCTGGAGGAACTCATTAACATAACTCATTAGCATAACTCATTAGCATATGCCACACCCCTTGACATCGCCAGAAGTCATTAGCATAACTGATTTGCATATGCCACGCCCCCTGACATCACCTGTCCTGGCTGCTTTGGACCCAATCTTGGCCATTCAGGGCCGAAATTGGGCCCAAAATGGCAAAAAGGGGCTGAAAATGGCCGAAAAGGGGCCCAAAATGATCAAGATCAAGCCGCTGCTGAGGGGGAGAGTGATCCACCACCCATCAGAGGCCCTATCCGGGCCGTTTCAGCCCCAATCCAGGCTGAAACAGGCCCAAAACGGCCGAGAGTCAGGTGGGCGGGGCCACCTGACATGTGACCTCTTTGGGGAACAGCCGGAACTGCGTTCCTGCACGTTCTCCCTCAAAATGAGCCCTGCACACTATCCAGGAGTTTTTGTTGTAGTATGAAGAGAAGTACTCCGTGGGTGGCATAGAATTTGAAAGTCTTTGAGCAATGGCTATAAGTTCACAGCACAGATTTTCAGCATCAAAATCTTTGTTTCCATCGTGCATCAATTATGTTTCCAAATTCTTGTTGGGCTTAATTACATCTTCAGTAATTTTTTTGTTCATACTGTATTTATCATCCAGGAAGCTAAATAGGGAATTATATTGTAGCTGTTGGAATCTCTCTTCAACAGACTGTACGGCCATGTTTCAGACAGTATAATAGAGACCTACTTTGAACTTCTGCTTTGGATCTTGCTGTGCCTCTTCTTGTGCCCCATACTCAAACTGCTGTTTTTTTCTCCTTTTTCTAACTTGTTCTGTCTCAAAGTTTGATAGTATTTCTTGGTGCTCTGCAATCTCAGTAGCACCTATCAAAAGTTATTGAAAACCCTCATCACACCTACAACCCACCAGGTAATTCTTGGTCACTTGCAATTGGCTTGTAGCTGAATTTAAATCAGCTTCCTTATTTTGTAGTAGCTTGCTTGTAAGATTAATTGAAATTAATGTTGTACCGTGTAACAAGGGATACCACAAACTTGAACTTATAAATTGCATCATTGAGGGCCTTAGCTTCAATTCAAGGAGTATTTCCAGATACATTTTTTAGGCTCATGCCATCAAAGATCTCTATTAAAGTTATTATACTACCAAGACAAAGTCTCAGTGGTTCCAAAGCGTCGATCCGGCTCTCCCATCTTTTTTGACTCAGTGGCTTAATACATGATACATGGCTAGTTAGAATTTGCCAATGCTGAGTCAATGCAGAGAAATAATTTTAGATCTGTTGGACCGAATTGAAGAAATTTGTTGCTTCCAGACAACGCTTAGCAGCATCATTGACTACCAAGTTTAAAGAATGTGCATTGCAGGGCATGAAAATGGCATGTGGATTTATGTCTAGGACTCTGTTTTGTATGCCATTTTCTTTGCCTACTCTTTGTTACTCCCATTATTATAACCTGACGACGCAGATTCTCAAGTGGTAATCCCATTTGCTTAAACTGTCCAAGAAGAGTTTCTGTCTTAAAGGCACCTGTAGTCTCCTGCAGTGGAACAAATCCCAAGAAATGTTCTTTTATCATAACCTCAGGCTTAGACATCTTGGTATCTGATGGTTTGATTACATCAGCATAACCTACAGTCATTGTCATTTGTTCAATATGACTAACATCAGGTGCGCAGTCCAGAATAACTGAGTAGTATTTGGCTGAGTTTATACTTGCTGAAATTTTCTGCTTTATAGCACCTGCTACAAGCTGTATAAGCTCATTTAGAATATTTTTTCTTAAGCAGAGAATAATTGTTTCTTCATCTTTAACTCTGATCAAATGTTAATTCATGATAGGATCAAAAAGGGCTAAATATTCTACAAACTTCAAAACATTTCCATTGTTAGCACTGTTCACTTGTACCCAGAAAGCCAAGTTTTGCAAGCCAAGAACTCTGACCAAAGCAATCAAGCATTCCAAGATTTGTTGCCAATATTGTTCTTCTTGCCTGATTTTCTGCTGGTTAATATCATCGATTGTTTTTCCTTTACATAAGCAGAATTCAAGTTCATCTACGGTCTTCCTGTGCAGTCCCACATGGGACTGCGCACGCGCAGGCCTGCCGATACCGGAGATTTTAATAGCTAAACACCACCAGGGGGCGCTCCCGCCTCTCAGCGCGCATGCGCGGCCGCTTTCCCGCCGAAACGGACCTTAAGAGGCGGAGCGCCCCTCACATACCCTCAGTTTCTCTTTCGCCGCCGATCGTTGAGGTTTACAGCTTTCTTCGTTCGCGATGTCTGAGAAGGCCTTGTTTAAGCGTTGCGAGACCTGCAATCGTAAGATGACAAGGTCGGATGGCCATTCCATTTGTTTATATTGCCTTGGGGAAACTCACAACACTCAGGCGTGCAAGCATTGCCGCGCGTTTACCCCAAAGGCCAGGGCGGAACGGACGGATCGTTTGCATGCCTTTCTCTGGCAGCGTGCGATGTCGGTCGAGGACCCTCCACCGAAGTCTTCGTCTGCTCCGTCTGCGTCCTCTCGTCCTCCTGTACCTTCGGGTTCCAAGACTCCTCGTTCTCAGCCGTCTCCGAGTCGCTCGGAGTCGAGGTCCGAGAGGATCCCTTCGGGTCGGAGTTTGTCGGAACCGACCGCTTCGGTTCCGAGACATCTAGCAAGTCGACCTCCTTCGATCTCGTCGGTTGTCTCGGCTTCACCTGCTCGTGGCGCCCGTAGAAGTTCGACTCCGTCGGTTCCGAGGTCGACTCCGCCAACTCAGACCACCTCTACGGTTCCGATGACTTCGGATCCTTCTGTGAGACCGAAGGCCGTTCCTGAAAAGAAAAAGAAGAAGCATAAGCATTCCAGTAAGCATGATAAGGCAGTGTTGGAAGGCTTACTCACCTCTTCCCCGTCGGTTCCGGTCGACTCCGCTCCCGTCCAAGTGGAGCAGCAGGCAGAGGCGAGTGATCGTCCGCAGTCCAAGACTCCTCCGGACCGGGTGGCTCAGGAGGACGATGTCATTCTCCTCGAGAAGCCTCTTACCCCTTCCGGTCGGGCTCGATCGGCCTCGTACGAATCGGACTCTATTCAGTCGGCTCGGAGTCGACGGAGTCGGTCTGCCCGTCGCTCTAGCTGTCGGACCCCACGGTCCTATCGGAGCCGATCCAGGGAGAGTCGACGTCGAGATGATCCTGTCCCTCGTTACTTTAGTAGGGAGAGTTCATACTACTCGGACCGGCATTATAGAGGTGCTTCGTTGTCTCCCTCATTTCGAGTCGGTTCCGATGTTGGCTATGACCCGTCCCGCCTCCCGTCGGATCGGGTCTCTCCACGACCCCGGGCCCGTTACAGTGTTTCTCCTCTGTCGGAGTCACCTGAAAAGGAGATTGGGCCATCTGATGAGGCCTCGCCCACTGATGATTTTCGGGCCTACAACGAGTTGCTCCAAAGAATGGCGAAAGCCCTGGACCTTGAAGTGACTTCCACTGAATCTAAATTTACTGATAAGATATTGCAACATATCTATTCGGGTTCTACTCCCTCGATTGCCTTTCCCCTTATTGAGGGGTTTGCTGATCTATGGAAGAAGCTGCAGTCTCGACCTGCGTCTGCTACCGCCACTAATCGGAAAGTGGAGAGCTTGTACAGAACCAAGGACGATGTTCATCCGTTCCTGGCCGTTCACCCTCCTCCATCCTCACTTGTCACCGAGGAGATGCAAGCTCGGCCTCGCCAGGGCTCGCTATCGGCTCCAACTGACAAGGATAGTAGAAAGATCGATGCCTTGGGTAGGAAGTTGTATACTTCGGCTACGTTTGGCATCAAAGTGGCGAATTATGCCGCAATGATGGCGGCTTATCAGCTGTTTTTATGGAAGAAGGTGGCGTCTTTTCTTCCTAAGCTTCCCGAAGATCAGCGCACTCTGCTTCGGGTCATTCAGGAGGAGGCTGTTCGTCTATCCAGACACCAAATTAATGTTGGGAGAAGTATGGCTGACACTGCGTCTCGATCACTTCTCTCCTCGGTGGTACTGCGCAGGTACGCATGGCTTCGCACGACCGCCCTGCCAGTTGAAACAAGGAACAGGGTTGAGGACCTGCCGTTCGAGGGCACCACTCTGTTTTCAGAGAAAACTGACGAGTTCCTCTCTAAGAAGAGGACTGACCGTTTGACAGCCCGCTCGTATGGGGTTCTACACCAGCCGTCGCAGCAGCCTTCTCGCCCATACTATCGCTCCTTCCAGCGTGGCAGACAACACCGCTATCAGCCCTATCAAGGGTATGCTTACCAGCAGCGCAGGAGCTACCAGAGCCCACAATCTGCCTTTCCCAGACGAAGGCAGGGCCAACGTCCCAAGCCTGGTTCCCAACAGCATCAGGCCAAGGACCAGGACCAATTGCATAAGCAATTCTGACAATCACAGGGACCTGACCCCACATTTGGGGACAGGCTTACTGCTTTTTTGGATGCCTGGTGTTCAATTTGTTCCGATGTTTGGGTTTTGTCTATTATCCAGTTTGGTTATAAAGTTGAATTTCTTGGTTTACCTTACCTACGTCTCCCTGTGTTTTCTTCTGACCCCCCTCGTTCAGAGATCCTGGGAGAGCTCTCAGCCCTATTGCAGAAAGGGGCTATAGAGGAGATTCCGGTTGCTTCAGCTGGTTTGGGGTTCTATTCCAACCTGTTTTTAGTGGAGAAGAAGGATGGTGGGCTTCGGCCTATCCTGGATCTTAGGGGTTTGAATGAATTTATACGAGTTCGTAAATTCAAAATGGTTACTTTACAGATGGTTTTGACCTTGTTGCCCCAACAGTCGTGGTTTGCAGTCCTGGATCTGAAGGATGCGTATTTTCATATTTCAATTTTCCCTGAACACAGGAAGTTTTTACGTTTTGTCTATGGGCAACGTGTCTTTCAATACAATGTTTTACCCTTTGGGTTGGCCACTGCACCTAGGGTGTTCACCAAGTGTGTGGCAGTAGTGGTGGCTCATTTACGCCTCCAGGGCTGCCAGATCTTTCCTTATCTGGATGACTGGCTCTTGGTTGGTGATTCTGCTGACTCTGTGTCCAATCAGGTGGATCTCACCTTAAATTTATGTTTACGCTTGGGTCTTTTTGTTAATCAGAAGAAGTCCAAATTGACCCCGGTGCGCTCCATCCAATTTATTGGAGTGGTTTTGGATGGTGTTCGGGATGCAGGCTTCTTGCCTTCAGAGCGTGCTGCAAAAATTAAGAGGCTTATTTCGACCCTTCAGAGGTGTCGTTTCCAATCTGTTCGCTTTATCCAGACCCTTTTGGGTTGCATGGCTTCTACTACGGCTGTGGTTCCGCTGGCCAGGTTGTTTATGCGACCCTTCCAATTGTGGTTCAATTCAGTATTCTCACCGGCCCGTGATTCTCAAAATAGGAGACTTTCCGTCCCTAGGGGGGTGCTGTCCTCCCTGGAGTGGTGGCTGGATGATGCTAATTTATTTAAAGGGATGGAGTTTGGTTTTCACCAAACTCATCTGTCAGTTACTTCTGATGCTTCCCTTTTCGGTTGGGGGGCTCACTGTGTTGGCCTTTATGCCCATGGGTTATGGTCTGAATCTGAACGTGAGGAACATATTAATGTTCTTGAGTTACGGGCAATTTTATATGCATTGATCTCCTTTACAGATGTCGTGCGGAACAAGTCCGTTCAGGTCCTGACCGACAACACGACGGCGATGTTTTACATCAACAAGCAAGGTGGCACGGCGTCTGTGGCTCTCTGCACAGAGGCGATGAGACTCTGGAAGTGGGCCATAGATCATGCTGTCTGGCTGCATGCAGTTCACATCCCGGGGGTGCAGAATTCCATGGCGGACCACCTGAGCAGGCTCCACAGGGAAAACTACGAGTGGTCCCTCCAGGACAAGTATCTCGCCCCTATCTTCTCGGAATGGGGGACTCCGGAGTTGGACCTGTTTGCGACTGTGGAAAATCGCAAGGTCCTAGCTTATTGTTCCAGAGGAGGAGTAGGCCCAGAATCAAGTGGGGACGCGTTTCAGTTAAGTTGGTCAGGTCCCCTGTGTTATGCCTTCCCTCCGTTCCCGCTTCTGGCACGGGTCCTCAGCAAGATCCAGAGGGACAGAGCGTCCGTCATCCTGGTGACCCCGTATTGGCCGAGGCAACCATGGTTTCACTCCCTTCTGAGTCTACAGACTCAATCGATCCGTCTCCCGGTGGTTCCCGATCTCCTGACCTGCGGGGGGGTTCTTCACCACGACATCAGGAGACTCAAACTCACAGCGTGGTTGATCAGGCCGGGGCTGCCTTCTCCGAGGCTGTGACTAATGTTCTCTTAAATGCTAGACGTTTGTCTACCAGGCAGTCTTATGCCCTTAAGTGGGACAAATTTTCTGTGTGGTGTAGTCGCAGGGGTTTGGATCCTTTTGAGTCCACCCTTTCTGAGATTTTGGACTTTTTGTGGGAGGTAAAGCAGGAGGGTTTGGCCAACTCCTCAGTCAAGGTTTATCTGGCAGCCATCTCTGCTTTTCACCCTCCAGTGGATAGAAAGTCTGTTTTTTCCCACTATTCTGCCAAACTATTTTTGAGGGGATTGAATAATTTGTTTCCCCCTGTGCGGGCTTTGGTCCCTCAGTGGTCGTTGCCCCTGGTTCTGACTCGTTTGATGTCTAAGCCGTTTGAACCCTTGGCTTCCTGTCCGCTTCGTTTTTTGTCCATGAAAGTGGCCTTTTTGGTTGCGGCTACTTCAGCCAGGAGGGTTGGGGAGCTAGCAGCGTTATCTTGCGAGCCCCCTTATTTGAAATTTCACCCTGAGAAGGTCGTTCTTCGTACAAAGGTTGAGTTTTTACCTAAAGTAGTATCCCGTTTTCATTTATCTCAGGAATTGGTTCTGCCGGTTTTCTTTCCGACTCCGGCTTCTGAGGCAGAGGCGGCCCTTCATTCTTTGGATGTTCGCAGGGCCATTTTATTTTATTTAGATAGGGTAAAACCATTTAGGATTGACTCTAATTTGTTTATTTGTTTTGCTGGACCGAAGAAGGGTAACCGGGCTTCGGCTCAGTCTATCTCTAGATGGGTGGTCCAGGCTATACTGACCTGTTATTCTGCTGCTAACTTACCTTGTCCTTTGCAAGTGCATGCCCACTCCACCAGGTCCCAGGCGTCGTCAGCGGCTCTCTTCAGAGGTGTTCCACTCCAGGACATCTGCAGGGCGGCGACGTGGGCCTCGGCGGATACCTTTGTGAAGCATTATGCGCTGGACATCCTAGATAGAAAGGAGACAGCGGTGGGCACAGCAGTTCTGCACTCCATCTTTGAGTGATGCTTTGGCGTCACCTCCACCCAGGTATTTAGCTTTGGAATCTTCCCATGTGGGACTGCACAGGAAGACCGTAGATGAAAAACAGGTTTTACTTACCATAACTGTTGTTCATCTAGGTCTTCCGTGCAGGCACACATGCCCTCCCTCCTTCCCCGCTAACTCTCTTGGTACTTACCTTGCAGGGGGCGGCGAAAGAGGAACTGAGGGTATGTGAGGGGCGCTCCGCCTCTTAAGGTCCGTTTCGGCGGGAAAGCGGCCGCGCATGCGCGCTGAGAGGCGGGAGCGCCCCCTGGTGGTGTTTAGCTATTAAAATCTCCGGTATCGGCAGGCCTGCGCGTGCGCAGTCCCATGTGTGCCTGCACGGAAGACCTAGATGAACAACAGTTATGGTAAGTAAAACCTGTTTTTCTCTCCAGGTCTGGTAGTTTTCTAAATGGAGAGTATTCCTCTCATGTAAAGACAGAATTGCTCTGGTGTTCTTCCAGTCTTTTGAACCTGGTTCTTGTAGAGTTGATGCATCATTTCTTTTGCTAAACAGACTACAGCAAAAACAAAAAAAACCTACATCTTTTGAGGTGGAATATATCAGCCATTGATGGCATACTTTGTCACCACTTGCTAGTCTCCTATTGTAGCGTATAGGAGAAAATCTTCTATTTTGAGACTTTGAGAAAATCATATGATAAAACCTGCTGTGATCTATGTTGTACTATAAGCTGTCACAAATTATCACTGCAACAGTTAGAGGCCAATTAGCTGGGTCACTCTAATTCAAGCTGGGCACAATACCTCTCACTTTCCTTGAAATCCTCTTTTTCCTCTGTGTATTTTACTGAAATATCTCCAAACCGTGAACCTTCTTTCTTAGCATTTATGTCATTTGGCGTAGGCGCACCACGTACAGCTTCCTCAGTGGTAGTTTCAGCAAGGGTATAGTCATATTCTTGTTCTTTTACTTGCTTTCTGTGTACAAAAGTATTTCCAGAAGAACCCCTCTTGCTTTGCTTACTCCTTAGCTCTTTCTGCAATTTCCTAAGGGATGTCAGATGGAGCTTTTGAATAGTCTCTTGATGGGTTCTTTAGTCTGTTGATTCTTAGGGGGAGCAGTGGGTCTTTTATGGTTTTTTTACTGTTTCTGTGGGCTGTTTTTATTATTTTAATATTTTAAGCTTCCTTTGATATATATGGTTTGTAACCTGTTACCTGTCTTGGGTCTCAGTTAAAGTCCCCAACATTGCTATGGTAAATGCCAAGAGATTTAGAGGCAGTGCCTGGGGGAGGATGGAGTTTGGAAAGGATGTGGTTTCACTTCTGGGTGATGCTCTAGGCTATCTTCCCAAGACTTTATCATTTTTTCCTGTGGAGACTCAGGTAACTTTCTAGAGCATCTTCTGCTCTGTTTCTCAGTTTGGGTAATCGATGTAGGGGTCAGATAATTTCCTCATCCCAGGCAGGTAAATGGGAGATGTAGTCCCAATAGCCTGGGAGAAAGCTGGGCTTATGAATGTTTTGATTCTTTTTTTGAGTATTATGTTTTTAAATGCATAAATTTGCAGTAGTATTTTTTCTCATGTGGAATTGAATAGGAGGGTGCCTCTTCTAAGGTAGAGACTGCCATAGGCAGTTTTTTAAATAAATATTTTTTATTAAAATAATGTTTTTAAACTGTTACCCAGTTCATCAGGGGCAGCTCTTAGCTGATTAAAAGGTTTTTAACCAATCACTCTAACATATTAATCGACTAAAGGCTGACTCCCTAGTATGTTTATGGTGTTTTTGTACTAGACACTGATTCATGTTTCTTTTAAGGAGAGGCATGGCCAAAGATGCAGAAAAAGTGGTGTTATCACTGGTGAAGGAGAAAGGGACTTGAGGCCAAAGCCATTGGTGCCCACCAGAGATTGCTTTGTAATGTTAACTGACTGCAGTGGTGTCCTTGTTGTATGCTGTGTTTCTATATAAGTTGCAAAAATGCACTGATTTAAAATAGTGGGAAATGCAGAAACAATTGTAAGTGGAGACTAAAATGCTGTAATTTTGTAGAGCACACATCTTGCATGACAAGCCATCTTCATTATCTTTTACTGATTGTACAAAACTAAAGATGCATTCAGTGTGCTCTTGGATGTTTTAAGGCCGCCGCGTGTGATGCCAGCAAGGCTGTGATCGTTAGACACAGTGACAACCTCCCCTCCAGCCATTAACATTGTCTACTTTCAGCAACATAAATGTCAAAATGTCTACGACTCTAATTAGAGCAGTAGGTCAGCTAGCGCTTCCTCTGTAGCTGTGTTGAGGGGACTACCTTTGCATTATCTGTATTTTCTTCCCGTTCTCGTCTAAAAGATCAATTGGATTGTTTCCACACGTCATTGATTATCTTAAACACCCATGCAAACACACACACACACACACTCTTTTATAGTGCTCTGTGAAAGCCCATTCTTTTGGATTACAAACTGTGCATGAATAAGACAAATTCTTGCTGTGAGAATGAAAGTATTTGTGCAGCCCCGAGATATGACCTACATGAAAGCGGAGCACTGGTTTGTTTGTTACCTTTTCCGTAGCAAAATGCGCAATTCAAATTAGAAGTGTAAGTACCAGTAGCATTAGAGTATTGAAACGTTGCCATACCATAAACATTAAAAATGCAAAAAGTTCCCCCTGGCCCCATCTACTTTCCAAAAACACTTGTCAGGCACTTGGAAAGCGGCTGGGGGTGCCATGGTGCCCATCGGCCCCCAATCTAAGCAATAAATGAATACGTTTGTTGCGAAAACAACAACACGTTCTTGTCATACCCCCATACCAGTGTGCTGTTTACTGATTTTTAAAAAAGAAATTGGTAGTAGATATATCACTGCAGTGACCTAATAATTCCATGGCTTATCATTTACAGTTCTTTGGGTGTGTTAAAACTGATCTGTCAACACTTGGTTCTCGCCTTAAATTTAAACAGTGAAAGGGAAGTATATGCTATATTGTCCTTTTAAATTTTTATAAGTATCATTCCAATAAAAACAATTTCCTCATAAAAGGTCTTGAGTGTATTTAAATATAACATTTAAATTACTCCTCATTTATTTGTTTTCCTTAATCAGGTATTTTAGTTCAAAGTTTGGTTGCTCTTGGGACATACAATCAACATGACATACTTGTTTTTTGTTTTTGTTTTTGTTATTTACAAAATAAGTTAAAATAACCTAAATTACATCACTCTCTATTTTAGGGCCATTTTTTCCAGTTTTAATTTTTCTGGAAAGCCTATGTAACTGAATAGCATATAACACAGTTTCTACTATCCCTAGATTAAATGCCCAGGATTTACCCAGGGGGATCATCTGCATTCAAAGCTCCTTCCCTACAGAATGTGAATTATTAAAGGGATTTTTTGTTTTAGGAATCACTTAAGCATAAATAAATTTAAATATCTGAAAGGCTGTCATTTGGAGGAGGGCAAGGAGCTGTTCCAGTTGGCAGCAGAGGATAGGACCCGAAGCAACAGGCTTAAATTACATGCAGAAAGGTACTGGCTGAATATTAGGGAAAACTTTTTCATGGTCAGAGTAGTTCAAAGGTGGAATCAGCTGCCTAGGGAGGTTGTCAGCTCCCCTTCACTGGCAGTTTTCAAGAAGAGGCTGGATGAATATTTGTCAGGGATGCTTTAGGCTCATCCTGCATTGGGCAGGGAATTGGACTAGAAGGTCTCTATGGCCCCTTTCAGCTCTGTGATTCTGTGAAATAAGGGGATAGTAGAAAAGCGCAAGGTCCAGTAGCACCTATAAGACTAACAAAATTTGTGGTAGGGTATGAGCTTTCGTGAGTCATGAAAGCTTATACCCTGCCACTAATTTTGTTAGTCTTATAGGTACTACTGGACCCTTGCTCTTTTCTGCTCCTACAGACAAGCTAACATGGCTACCCATCTTGATCTAAGGGGATAGTGATCTTGAAAACTCCACTCTGAGCCAGGGGATATTTTAGATGGCTGAGCTGAGTTGGTTGGAGGTCAGAGCAATATCAGTTGGGCATCTGACTACCATTTTTAGTCAGAAATTTTCCAACCATAAGAACATTCTTGAAATGAAATCTGCCATAAAATGACCTCTTAACATATCATTAGGGAGCACAACAGTTCTTGTTCTAGCCTGGAAGATTTCCCTCAACATGACCAATCTGGCTTCCTAGATCCATTGATTCCTTGATCTATGCTGTTGGTAATATTAAGACTTGACTACTGTGATACATTGTACATACATCTCCCCTCTTAAGTTAACTCAGAGACTCCAGAATGCTGCTTCTTGGTTATTATCAGGAGCTAGGAGGAACATGGATATTGCTCCCACTTGGCAGTCACTCATTTGGCTACCTATCAGCTACCAGGCTCTTTTCAAGGTATTGGCTATCACATACAAAGCTCTTCATGGCCTTGCTCCGTCATATCTACAGGACTGCCTCTCTCTGTGTGTCCCAGCACCACAGCTTCGCTTATCTGAACAGGGCCTTCTGCAGGTGCCACCTTGCACATGTGCAAAATCTACAGCTGTCCATACATGTATGTTCTTCGTGATGGCCTCACTTTATGGAACAGCTTACCCGAAGAGGTCAGGAATTAAGCTCCCACTCTTCTGGCTTTCTGCAACCTATACAAAACAAATATTTAAGAGGGCTTTTTACTCAGATAGGAGGGTTGTACTGTAATGATGTGGTCTCAAAGAGATGCATAAGTAAAGTATAGGGGCTATAGACTTTACTGCTATATACTGTCTGTTGCTATAAATACAATCCTACTGGATAATTTCTGTATTGTTTAATATGTCAATCTTAGAATTGCTTCTGCTCTGTTTCAGCATTTCTTCTACTATTTATAGGATTTTTTCGGGTTTTAAGTCTGCAGATTTGCATTCATATATTCTATTGCACTGTTCATTGAAATGTCTTTGAAATTCACTGTACTGACTCACACTGTGTAATCCACCTTGAGTCTCAGTGAGAAAGGTGGAACATAAATAATGTAAAAAAGTTAAAAAATTAGTAACACCATGCCCATGGCTCTGTGGTGGCAATCCTAAGAGTATTTTCTTAGAAGTAAGTCCCCCTGAATAAAATGAGACTTACTTCTGAGTAAGTTTGCTATTTTAGTGTAGCAATTGTATAGTATTTAAGTAGGGGCAACAGAAAGTAATGAAAGACGAGAAAGTACTTGCTCAGACATAAGTTCCTTGTCGAACTTGGGCAAGTCAGTACATAGGGATCCCAGGTCCCACAGTAGGGACGGGGGATCCACTGCTCCCACCCACCACCACCCTGGCTGGCGCGGCGGTGGGGGGGGGGTAGGGAAGAGTCAGGGAAATAAATGTCCTGGGTGCACTCCTAGATATATACATTCCAACCATATATCGGTACTTTAACTGTTAACTGTCTTGACTTCTTCCACAAAGTCTCACGGGTTATAGTTTGTTAAAGGTTGCTGAGAATTTCCTGTGAAAATTACTGGCCTTTTTCATAGAACTACAATTCCCAGAATTCCATGGGGAGGAGTGACTCTTGAACCACTTTAATATAGATTTCTCCTTCAATTTTTGTCTCAGTTCCTCATTTATCAAAGAAAAAAATGAGATGTTGGTGATTTACCTCACAGAGCTTTTGTGAGGACAAAACAAAGTGAAGATTGGAATTTCACATTTGCAGACATGTAGAGATGTCACTAAAATTATAATAATGTAGAAATATAACTGAAATAGTTTGGGAAATAGAGGTTTCATGTGGAAAGAACAGTTACTTCTGTCCTTCCAGAATGTAATGTCTGAAATGACTTCTCAGCGCAAAAGGCAAATTAATAGGATTTTTTTTAAAAAAAAAAACAGCTAATTGTAAAAATAGCATAGAGAAAAGGAACGCATTCATTGCTGAAGGCAAGGGGATGCTCTCGCCTGGGTGGGGCAAACTGATTCTGTTTGTACACATCATCTATTTTGTTCCAGTGTTCCCAAATGCAAGTGTTTCGAGCTTCAGCTGCATTAAGTAAATAAGGCCTATAGTTGGGGTGTTAAAGCCTGTAATATTTACGTAGAAAGGGCTGAAACAAGCACAAGGGAAGAAACATCAAGGGGAAAAAGGCTAAAAGATTGTAGCAAAAAAAAAAGCTGACATGTTAAAAAAACCAACCTTATGTGCTCTAATGCTCTGAACCCCAATTCTGCTGCTTGTCATGGGACTTCAAGCTGGATTTGAAAGGCGTCTCAGAGGTCAGTGTATATCTGTACAGCTGTTAACTGCCGAAATGGGAGTATGCAGCAGGAACGGCCCTGGCTTGATTCTTATTCCCTTTGTACTGTGGAGAGTAGATTTTTTTTTTAACCCAACCGAAAGAGCGTAAGAACATCTCTCTGATGATAACAAACCAATTATTTTTTTTAAAGTTCACTGCATGAAGCTGTGCAGCGAATTAATTAAGGTTTTGCACAACCTCTTTGGGGTGAGTTGAATCTTGGGGAGTTGCTCTGCGAATTGAATTTCAGTCTCTGTCAGACAGCAACAGTGATGTTTTAATGCCTCAGTGATTCCTAGTCGAGTCTTCCCGAAGCCTGCTGCCGCATTAGCATGGTGATCAAAGTCTCTGCTGTTAGATGGCTGCCTTCTGGTTGGGCCAGTGTAATGCCAGCCGTTGAAATCGGAAGGAGACAAATCGGAAGGAGGCACATTCTGGGCCTGTTCTGGTTGTGACCCTTGGTCTGGCCTACGGAGCAGATGAGCCGCTTTAAGCTCCATCTTCAAAAGCTGTATTGTAAGCTGCTGCCTAACAGTTACTGACAGGGAGCGGGTGATCCTGTATCGACACCTGATTGCCTTTAGAGCATTCCTCTGAGTTAGTCATGGCAGATTAACACTTCTGGTTCAGGAGGAACTGTGAAGAAAGTAGGCCAGGCAGGAGGAGGATGTTTTCAAGAATAGCTCCTCAGCCCCATTGGCAATGCTGGCTCACCTGAGGCCATGTGTTTCTTTGGATCCTGCCACCTGGTAGCATCCGCCAAAGGAAGCAGCCTTCTAGTCACCAGTCAACAGCTCATGTTGAAAGCTTCTTGTCTGTGTGAAGTGTTCTGTTTTGTTTCTTCTCTTTCCCCTACCTTATCCCTTCAGTTAGCCTTCTTTTGTCGAGCCCATTGACTGACTTGATTTCTGCCTGTTTGTTTTGAGCTTTCCTGGTCATACTCCTACCCAGTTATGAAGTCCATCTCGCAGGGCTACTGTTTGAGCCCATGTGAGACCCAAGCAGTCAGAGGGAAGCAAATTTCCTCAAACTGTCATTTTGTGAGCTCCATTGTAATACTTACATGCAGCTATATAAGTTATTTGATTTCACAGTTGGAGTTAATAGTGGTTCTGTGGGGTAGCTTGAGGAAAGTGAAAAATGTCTCTGAAGGAGGCTGAAGCTGCTTCTATTTTTAAATTTACTTTATTTTTATTTCCCTCGGAGGCACAACATTCCCACTTAATGTCTGAGGCCTAGTCCTTGTGATGTCCATCAACAAACACAAGAACTTCGTGAGGTGTGAAGTGGCCCCAAGGAAGCACAGGGTAATACATTTCTTCTCATCTCTTGGTTAGATGAGAGAAATGTCTGGTTCACCAAATGGCTGCATGGAAGTTCTCTCAAAATAAATGGCTGCCTGCGTTTATTCGTCAGAACTGATCTCACTGTATCCCTTCCTTTTGAGTTCAGAAACCAGGCTGAGTCTTTTCCTGTATCACTACTGTCTAGAACCTGTCTTGTTTCCATATGGCCAGCCTCATGCTAAAGAAATGTTTATCTTACTTACGTTGCAAAATATCTCCAGCACTTGGGGCCCGTTTAAACTGAATATTTTAGCAATTTTGGAAAAAAGGCCAAGTGTATTTCTGCATAATGGTATGACCGAGACTTGGCAGTTGTTCTGTGTTTGCTAATCAGCGGATGTCCAGTGAATCAACGCTGGTGTAAATAGTATTCTGCTGACTCCTTTGTGTGTGTGAAGTGGCAGATTATTGCTCTCCATATGTTCTATAAACTGTTTCATTACTTCTCGGTGTGAGGTCCCAGCTCATTATCCACACAACAATTTATTGAGAGAAAAATGTCAAGACACCTACTGAATTAAAGAGTTATAATAATATGTATTTTATTACATAGTATTTGACTTGCTGTTGGCTTCTTCATTCCCAGGAGGAGGTGGCCCCCAATCTTGATGCAAAAGCTACTAATTTGAAATTGAGACTTGTCCTCAAGAAGCTTTGTGTCAATCTTTCCTTGAAAATTCCCCTGCTTGACGACTTGATTGTCCTTATTAGGAAGCTATAGAGTAAGTGAATGTTAGCTGATAGCATATTGGTCTCTCCTGCTAGCCCGAGCTTTAAGCCCAGAAGCTGAAGCTAGAATTTTCCCCCAGCCCAAGACAATTTTCTTGCAGGATTTCCTCCTTTTCATATCTCTTACTTTGACTACAAGCAAAGCATTTCTGTAGGTGTGCGGAAAGTGTGATGTGAGGTTGTTGTTCCACTTAGTCACCTTTACTGTAAATTAACTACCCACTTCTGCTGATATCATACCTTACTTGTTAAGTATTGGAATGCATTTAGAGCACCTACTCAGTAATAAGAGGTTGCATATAGCTATACTGGTCCAAAGCAAAACTCAAGGTATCTTGTTAAGTACCTAAAACTCCCAGTTGTCATATAATAGCATTTTTGTTGGTTGCAGGTGATGAATTTAACAATAGTGTTAGGGCTCTGAGATTTGCAAGCAGACTAGAATATAGGCATGAAAAGTGCACCCTGTTGGTCCCATTTTTATTTTTAATGGTCATTTACACTGAAACTCTTTTTTTGTGTAGACACTGTACAAGAAACTCAGGCATACAGTCCAATTATAATTAAGCTAGGGATTCCATTCCCAGCCTCTATCCCCCACCACTGCTTACCTGGCCAGCGAGGAAGATAAAGGTGTGGGGAATGGGCCTGAGAACTCTGGAGCGTGCTCCGAAGGATTTCTTCCTTGCATTGGGAATGATGTCATTCCTAGCACAACAAAGAAATCCTCTGGAGCATGTCTCACAAACACACGGTAAATTCTCCCAGTGCACACCCCCCCCCCCCCGCCCATGACCCTACTGTTTTCCAGCTTGGGACCTGGGAGACCTGGAAACCCTAAATCAAGGACTTATAAATCTCATTGATTTCAGCATGAAAGACACACTGTTTCATTGGAATCAGTTTAAAATTGAATAAAATTTTATCCCTGATGATAATGAACATAAACAAATCTATAGAACCAGTGTGGTGAGAGTGTCAAACTGGGATATGGGAGACTCAGATATGAAGCCATAGTAGCTTGCTGAATAGCCTTGGACCAATCGCACACTTAGCCTAACTTACCGCACATGGCTGATGTGAGGATAAAATGGAGGACAGGTGAATGATAAGCTCATTTGGATTCCCACTGAGGAGAAAGGTGGGACGTAACTATCTGTTTATTTAGAATGTTTTGTGCCACCCTTCCACCCAACTTAAGGTCCTCAAGGTGGAAAATGTTCAGAACCATTAAAACAGCTTTTAAAAATGCAAAATATAAAACCAATTAAAAACAATTAAACAAAGCACATAAACAGTTAACATTCATAACATGGAGGGGCTGTGAGGGAATGCCAAACGAAACAATTTTCACACCCTCAAGCAAGCAAGCAAGCAAGCAAACCCACCTTACGGACTCAAGTAGAGCCTAGCTGAATCGGACCAGAGGTCCCTCCATTCCAGCATCCTTTTTGTCACAGTGGCCAGCCACGTGGCCATGCAAGGCCTGTAGGGGGAACATGGAGGCTAAAGCATCCCCCTGTTGGTGCATCCCAGCAACTTCATCCAGAGATATAATAAGTCTGATCTGAGATGCTCCATTTAGCCCTTATAGCCACAAGGTGCTGATTTCTCCTCCACAAATCTTATCTAATCCTCTTTTAAAGCCATTTAAGGGTCAAACCAGATGAGATGCTGGGAATTCCATGAATGGAGCTCCCAGTGCAGTCCCCTCTTTAAATAGTAAAAATAAGGGGACTTGTATTGGACCCATAGAAGATACTTAAGAGGGGGGGGGGACTTCTTGGATCCCCTTTCATGGAAGTTTCAACATCATGTTTGGTCTGGCCCTAAGCTAACGGGCACCACTGCATCTTGTGATAGTAAACTCCATGGCCTATTAACTTCAGTGGGTACCCATGAGACTTACTGTTATGGAGAAAAGAGAGAAAGTTCTCTCTTTCTCTCTCTCACTCTCTCTCTCTCTGCTTTCTCCACACCCTGCTCATATTTATCAGCTTTATGTACAGCATTAGTTTTATTTGACTACATTTGCTGTAAATTTAATTTGTAGGCATTTTCATAAGATCATTGGAATATTCATTCCATAATCATATTTCTGTATTAATATTTGCCCCCCGCCCAGCATCAGCTGCATCCCCTTAACTGGACTGGCAGCAGGTTAAATTAGGGTGGCCAGGTCGCAGGAGTGACGTTGTTGCAGCACTCCAAAAGCATGCCTGGGGGAGACCTGTTCCCCCAGCTTTCTCCCACCCGCTGTACAGGTGAGGGGGGGCGGAGGGGGGGAGCAGAGAATCCCCCACCCTCACTAGGGGAATGTCAACCCTAGTTTAAATGTGCACATGGACACTTGGTCTTGTAGACACCTCTCCCTATTTCCTTTGACTTGGAGTGGGGAGCTGGTTGCCTTGGGAGTCACATGTGTGTAACAACAATACAAAACCCCTTTGCTGCCATTGGAGAGGGAAAGGAGCAAAAGCTCCATGCAGAAGGCACCGATGTGACTGCCTTGTGACTACTCTGATTCAAATAAATACCGTTCTCCTGCAAACCAGGGTTGTAAATCGTGGCTTGTTCCTGCTTCAAAATCTTGGTTAGCATGGAAAGTGCCAACTGTGGTCTGTGTTCAGATGCAAGAGCAAACTATTATTTGCCATGAAAATTAAGTAACTAATTTGATTGTAGGGTAGGAAGGGAGACAGTTCTGAACATGCCCAAGGATCCCCTGGGTTCATTCATGTAGCATTAAACCGGGGTTTAACATATTGTCTGAAACTAATAAGGCTTGAGAGTAGTTTCTCATCTATTTTATTCTAGTAAGCCTACGAAGAGCAGGTTTAAAACCTTTCCCTTCCCTGGGACTGCTGCGATAACAAACTATATTGGCTTCAAATGGTATTCCAAGACTCAGATCTTTACCCTGATTCTGAAATATTGGAGGCAAACTGCCCCGTTCCTTTTGGGGGGACTTATCTAACTATTGGTTTCAGATTTCTCCCTCTGAAACCAGTTCATCTGCTTCTTTTGCTGTCCAGTAGATGATGCTAGCTTGACAGACGTTCTTTATTTTAAGTCTTCTTTGGAGGGGAGAAGGAATTTTATCTTCCAGGCACATATTTTCAGTTTGCAAGATACGGCAGCAGACAGACAAAAGAACAATCAGTACAGTTTTTATTTATTTAGAAAATTTATATGCCGCCTCTCTAGAGACCTGCTTGATGTGCCTCACAACTAATAAAACAAAGCCAAACAGGCCAATCCTGCTTCAGATGCAATTTTAAATTTTTATAAGGAACTTGGCTAGCATGGGGAGAGGGAGTAGAAATTTCCATTATGAGTCTTGAAAAATAATAATGTTTTAGGACAGATGGATGGGACAGATTCCCAAGCCAATGCTACTGTCTCTTTCCATAGAGCATTAACTGCTTAATTCTCAGGTAGGGAGAAATTATGTGCCATCTCCCCAGTTATTAGCAGTCTTGGAAATTATGTTCGTTCTGTGCCTTCCTAAAAAATAGCCCTGGATTAGGATTGTATATACTTTAATATTAAGTGTAGCTTGGCCTTGATCAAAGGGGCAATCTCTGTGTTGAAAGGATTGCAAGAAAGTTGGTCTGCAGATTCTGTGGAATGCCTCACAGGCAGATAGTTTTTACTCCTTGAGAGTGTATCTCTTTTAGACTTT
This sequence comes from Eublepharis macularius, assembly GCF_028583425.1. Classification (NCBI taxonomy): domain Eukaryota; kingdom Metazoa; phylum Chordata; class Lepidosauria; order Squamata; family Eublepharidae; genus Eublepharis; species Eublepharis macularius. The sequence continues at coordinate 24,711,552 of NC_072791.1, read as the reverse complement.
GCAAGACCACCAATAAATGATTCTGTACCTGGATAAAAAAATGTTTTAGTCTGGCACTTCAAAGAAAGTAAAATGAGCACCAGGTGAACCTTCAGGGGGAGGCCAGTCCAAAGGCCACCACAGAAAAAATAGTTCTGACTGCTTTGAAAGAGGTGGTTTGCTCCTAAGTTTTGGATGGCTGCTGTGCAGGTCTGAAATTTTGGATTTTCTAGCCCACATGGCAGCCATTGTCCCTGACCCTGTCTCTGTGGCAGCCATTTCCTCCACCAGCGGGCTTTGTTTTTTTTTAAAATCGGCACTAGAATATTACTTATATCAATATACCCTTGTAACAAGTGGTATAGCAGGTTCTCTGAATTCTCAGCTTCCATTAAAAAAAGAGGGTAAGGCTGTAGGCCCTTCTTTTGCAGAGATATAAGAAAATGGCATATTTTTAATTGTGTATACACAATTAAAAGGGAAGACGTTTTTTTAAAATTGTGTGTGTTGTCATTATTATCATAGATGCAGAGGAGTTAGCCGTGTTAGTCTGTGGTAGCAAAATCAAAAAGAGTCCAGTAGCACCTTTAAGACTAACCAATTTTATTGTAGCATAAGCTTTCGAGAATAAAGTTCTCTTCATCAGATGCATGTTACAGAGACTGGTCAAATATAGAACAGGAGGAGAGAGAAGAGGCAATTAGGGGGGGAGGGGAGGGTGCAACCAAAACATTCCTTTGCTAGTATATGTAAACATCTCCTTTTGGTGTGTGGATCAGTTGGCTTCAAAGGAGTTTGCCCTGTTAGTTTGCAGCAGCCAAACAGCTAGACCATCCAATTCCAATGCAGTATGAGCCTTCGATAACCACAGCTCTCCTTGCCAGATGCATCTGACAAAGAGATCTGTGGTCCCCGAAAGCCCACGCCAGGTGCCACTGAGCTCCCCCAGACCCCGCCTCTGTAAAGGAAATCTGTTACCTGTGATAATGTGATAACCATTCATAGTCCCTAATCAGTCCCAGTTTGACAGAGTCAAATTTGCATATGAATTCCAGTTCAGCAGCCTCCCGTTGGATTTTGTTTTTGAAAGGTTTCTGTTGAACTACAGCGACCATTAAGTCTTTGATGGAATGTCTCTTCACCTTAGTTTTAATGCTGCCACCCTTAATTCTTTTGTTCCTTCTATGCTATTTTTGCCCATTTGTGCTATTTTTGTCACATTCAGTGTATATGCAATTAAATGGTGCAAGAAAAGAGGAAATAAGAACTCCCAAGGGGGAAATGAAATTGAAATAGGAACATGTGAATCAAACCAGCCAGCTTTTGAAATGCCATCTCCTTCTTCCTGCAATCTTTATTGGATTGCATTTTAGGAAAGTGATTCAAGAAATAAAGATACGATTTTTATGTAGGCCAACAGACAAGGAAATAGTGAGCGTACAACTTTCTCTGGAAAGTCTAGAATAAATGTGAATTGCTGCTCCCTTCCTTACCGCACCGCCTAACTACCATCTTACTCCTTGGTTGTGGAATATACAAGATCATAGCACCTATACCGGGTGATTTCTCTGATGGGTATGTCTAGGGCAGTGATACTCAACCCAGTGATAATGATTCCTATAGTCGACTGACATCACTTCTCAGTTCTTACCAAAAATGATGCCACACCATTGGCTGACAGTGCCTCCCCCAGATGCCCACTGGTTGCCAGCCTATGGCTTCAGGTGGCAACCCTGGTGTGTAAATTTTTAAAAATTTAATTGTGCAGACGGGATTGAATTGACAGATGAGGTCACAGTTAAATTGCATTGGTGGGAAGGTTTGGTTGTAAGTTACACCAGCTTTGCCAGTGAGGCCGACACAATTTGGGTGATTCATATCTCTTCTCCATTAGCCTTTCTGCTGAACAATAGATTTTGTTTTAGAAAAAAATACCAAGTAAAAACGCAGAGTTTGCTTCCTGCACATACTCTCCCTATTTTGGTAAAGCTTCCTTTTCCTGTTTGGTTACAAGACTCTGTGTAAACTTTCAAGTGAGATTGCTTGTCTAACTTCATGTTCTGCTTTGTAACTTGGTGAAGTTACAAAGACTATGTTTTAGTGCAGACTGGATAGATTTAGTACAGAGTTTTTCCTAAAATACACACTAGAAGTTTTCAATGGCAGAGAGGTAAGTATTTGGAGATTTTGCTGCTAATCTATAACCACTTTGTTGCAGAATAATACGTTAAATGAAGAGTAAGAATTCATTTTTGAAAACGTGTGTAAAAGCGAGTTAGCTTTACTTGGTTTATGCGTATCAGTGAATGAAGAGGGTGGGAAAGAAAGAGCAGTAGTTATGTGATTTGAGATATATGATGAGTGGATAAAGTTGATAAGGCATATAACTGGCATGATTTTTCTTCAGTTACATTTCTAGTATTTAATAATCCCCACTGGAAATAAAGTTTCCTCTCTCTAAATCCATCTTGCTGCAAAACACAGAATGAATGACTGAAACTTCAAAATTAATTTTGTGTGTGGTACTATTATTGGCTTGAATTTAGAGGCAGGCAAGAGACCGATAGTTGCTATCCTGATTATAAAAATGTAAGATGTGTTGTTACAAATAAGTATAAAAGTAGAACCTGTAAGAATTGGTGTAAGGGCTTTTCTGTCGTGGTTGGCACAGTATTATTTACAGCCTTAAGAAGTGATTCATTCATTACTTATCATCATTCTTTGTAAAAGTGCATTTTTACTGATTTTTGCCATGTGCTATGTAACATGTACCCATGTTACAGTCAACAAATGAATTTCCAGTTTTGTGTAGCTGAAAAGTGTATACCTACTACATAATTAATTTGCTAAAACTACAGCAGTAAATTTTTGACTGCAAGAGTCCTTTTAATCAATTGAATGTTGTACCATAAGCCCTGGCTGTCGCAATAAATCAGGCTGCACATCGTGAAAAGGCTCCATGTGATTGTAGCAGCTGTTAAAACTATCAGGGGTAAACTGGGAAGTTTAAATGGCCCAGGATAAAGCCAAGCTGAGCAATCTCCACAGAGCTGTGAGGGGGCCACTGTAGGGGGCTGCTCATCTCAGACCCAGCCAGCAGTACTGACAGTGGGCATCGGCTCACCCATTGCCTGCACTAATGGTGCAGGAGAAAAGCAATGGGTGAAGTGACAAAGGTTACTGCTGCTTCAGAGCCAAGCAACTGCTGCAGTACTTCTGTAGCTGCTGGGGCACTGCTTTTTCATGGAGGCCCTTCAGGGAAACAGCCCACAGGAAACTTTCCCAGTAAGTTAAATGGTCAGTCCTCCTCTGATAGCCACTTGTTTGCTCACCCATCCTATGACAGCATCTGGCTTCTGCTTAGACAGGGTTGGATTGGCAAAGAGGAACAAGGATGTTGTCACTTGCTGAGTTTTCCTTGTTCCTCTCTTGCTCCAAGCTCAAGAATAAACCAAGTGGTACCAGAAAGACGAAATAAGTAGGTGGGTAGTGATTATGAGAGGTTAGTGGTTGGTAGCTGCTACTGTCATATGGAGGCTTCTCACCACATGGAGTCTTGTTTCTGAGATTTTGTGTGGGGGCATTATGGGATACCGTCTCCCTGTGTAACATACTAGGCTGTTTACAGCTCAATCCTAAACAGAGTTACTCCAGTCTAAGCCCATTGATTTCAATGGACTTAGACTGGATTAACTTTTCTTCGGATTGCACTGTTAGAGTTTTAAAGTTTAACTTGAATTAAATTTGAAAACAGACTGCTCAGAAATGTGTGTGCATGTGTATTTATATGGGTATACACACATACTGTGAATTAAGGTCTGCTGTGGGTTCACTACCATCTGAGATCAACATTTCTCAGAAATTGCTTTATTTGGGTTGACACCTACCTCTGTTGCAGAACTCAATCCTCTGGGGAAACTGCCAGGGCTTTCCTTTGCAAATTTTAGCAAATCTGTAAATATGTTCTTCCCGGGCTTCTAAGAACTAAGATTTCAAAAAAAAAAATCTGTTCATACTATCATATTTGGATCTGGTTTTTATGAACTGCTTTATTGTTTTATTTTAAGCCATTTTGGGCCTCTGTCTCAAAATCAGCCTATATATTAAAATATAAATAAAACATAAAAATGTTGTCTTCTGGAAAGGCTGTTGCTTTCATGCAGAAGGAAAGCCAGATTGAAAAAGATAGGTAAAAATACTTTACAAAAATGATTTCATGGAACACATAGGGAATCCCTAACATTAGAAGTCATTACAAAAATATATTCTTATTTTACATTGTTAATATCTGAATGTAAGTTGAAATTTGTGTGAATGCTTCTGTTTTTGTAGGAGGGGTGTGTTTGTTTTTAAATCTTCTTTCCTTGAGGCTAAGAACATTTTCACTGGACTAGTGAAATTGCTTACCCAGCTCAAACTCAGAGCCTAGTGACACTTTAAAGACAGATTTCTTCTGACTATAACTTTCATGGATTGGAGCCTACTTCATTAACTGCATGAAGTGATACCACCCTTGACGGGATGGTTAAAAAATTGTGCATGAATTCTTTCTTTCTCGTTTTGTTCTATTAGTGTATGTATTGGCAACAATGTATTTCCTGTTAGTGGAGACAAGCTGCCTTGTAACTAAATGTGTTTTTACTAAAAAAAAAAAAAAAATGGACATTGTGTTGATGCAGTCCTATGTGGTGTTTGGTGGTAGAGAGTGCCCTCAAGTCATAGCTAACTTATGGCAACCCCTGGTGGGGTTTTCATGGCAAGAGACTAACAGAGGTGGTTTGCCATTGCCTGCCTCTGCAACCCGGGTCTTCGCTGGAGATCTCCCATCCAAGCTGCGTCGAGGGCAATCTAAACTCCCCTCTGTCTTGAGATCAGGGGGCGGGGCCACCGGCTATGTGACCATTTTCTCCGAGGGCAACCCACTGAGTTCCACCACCTCTTTTCCCAGAAAAAAGCTCTGCTGTTAGTATATTGAATTATTCCTCAGGGCCAGATGGATCATAGGGTAGCCAAGTGATAAAGTGTTTAAACAGCAAGCAAAGAAAACCAAACACCTGGCTTTTACAGCAGCATAGCAAAAGAATGCCTTTGGAACCAAGCTGCTCGATAGTCACTTCCGTTCCTTTAACACATAGAAAAGTCATAAGTAGAGCTTTTCTGCCGGGGGAGATTTGGGTTGGCATCTGAACGTTGAAGGCCCAAGATCAGTTTTAAAAAGCAAAACCCTCTCCTGGGCACCAAGGAAGCCGATGGGTGTGTGTGTGTGTGTGTGTGTGTGTGTGTCCGTCCGTCCGTCCGTCCGTCCGTCCGTCCCTAATGGCCAAAAGATTTCAGAGAAAGGGTGCCATTCTGCAAATGGGCAAGATCAACAGCTGCCTGGACATAAGCTTTCTCTGTTCCATCTCCCACTTGTGGAATGGCCTGCTTGGAGAGAGCAGAAAGGCCTCCGTGCTTCTGTCATTCTGCAAAATGTGAAGAACAAAACAGTTCAGGAGGGTGTTTCAATAAAGGGAAAAAACTGTGCCATAATGCAACAGTTTAGGAGGGAGCTTTCGTAAAGGGAATGGAACTGTACACAGTAGGTATTATCTTGCTCTTAATGAATCGTACTCTGTTTTTGTAATTCTTTTTTTTCCCCCTGCATTGCTTATAACATACCGCGTATGTGCATTGTTTCTAATGTTTGTGATCCTAGTCTTATTGTATGCTTTGTTTGAATGTCTCATTATCTTATACTATGTAATCTGCCTTTGGTCTCAGCAAGAACAGCAGGCTAAAAGCTAAGTAAGTAATGAAGTAAATGCACTAAAGTAGTTACTTTACCTGTTTCGTGCAAAGTATCTTGAGAGCTTGCAGCTTGAGGCTGTATGCTTGTGGTCTTCCAACTCTGCCTCACTAACGAAGTTAGTATGGCAGGACAACCGCACATCCTGGACTGTGACGTTTTATTTCCTTTTATTAAAATAGCTAATGCTGAATGAGGTTTAGGGTAGCTGCTCTTTCTAGTACAGCATGTTGAACCACAGGTCTACGATTTCCTGTGGACTTACCAAAATGTTAAAACATCTACATGAATTAAGATGTTGTTTTGTCCATTCGTGATGCATTTAAAAGGAAATGTGGTTAATCGATAGGAATTGGTCCTGCTGGGCCTAACTGAACAATTAAGAAGTTGCCTCTGAAACTACCTAAGTTCTTGGTTGTATAGTATATAGTTTTTATAGTTCACATTGCTTATAAGGAGAAACAGTCGTCCTGTCATCTATGTGAGGCTTGGATTTAATGCAGCTATTCAATTTGCCACTTACTTGCCGATATGAAACGTGGCAGGTGCCTCCCTCACCCTATGGGAGGATTCTTGTGGCAAACTGTACTAGCCTGGGCTGGAATGAAAGAGGGGCTTATGCAGCCACCATAGCGCTGCGTGTGAGATTCTCTCTTGTAGCCTTACAGAATCCCAGTCTTCAGAGAATGAGAGATTCACAGATGCATGTACCTGCCATGGAGGCTGCACATGAGGTTCTCTCATTTCCTGTAAGAATCACTGTCTCTTTTTCAAATGCTAAAGGGGAAACAAAGTCGTTCAAACACCTGCCATAGTATTTTGCTATAGAGGCCTCAGTGAAAAGCTCTGGGGGCAGATTAATCAGCCAACTGCCCTAATAAGCCTTGTTGCAGTTGTGTTTTGCAGTTGCATTCTCTGGGGACAGGAGCTGCCTACTGGGACACAGGGATAAGATTTTGCCTCCTAGATGGATCATCCTAGCATAGGGGATCTCAGCAAACATTAAATGGATTCTGCCACGGTTCTGCATATATTTACTCAGTCCCTGGTTTGGTCCTCTGGATTGTAGTGTTAACAGAAACTTTGATGTCTTAAATATGAAGAACACATAATACATAAGTATTATGCTTTGATTGCTTCTGAAAGTCATTACAGGTAGATGGAGATACATAGGCTGCATTTGCAAACTAAAACTGCAGGTATAGTGAGTTTATTAGGGCAGTCGGCTGATTCATCTGCCCTTGTACTGATTGCTTGATTAATGAATCAATTAAAAATAATAAATCTGCAGTTTACCAAAACTTTGGCAGAAAGTGCTTATGAGATACTGAAGCATGTGTAAGAAGAAGAGGGCATATTTTAATATTTTCTTTTTTGTGCCCTGTTCGTTCGCACACCCAAACCAAAATCATCTCAATACAGACAGGCCTTGTGCTCTTAACTCGCTGCAGCGACTTGTGTTATATTAGGTCCTCATTGATTACAATTGGCCCTCCACCTTTTAATTAACTAAAGCTTTAGAGATCAATCTAACCATTAAACTGTTGGCATCCCATTTATCATCTCATTATCCCGACTGGCACTACATCTTATACTACTCAAGCAGCCGCTAGTTGAAGGGGAAATCTCCTATGTATTATAAACGAATCCTCTGTAAGGGGCATTGAGGGGACAGGGTGTGTGCAGAAAGAGAGGCATCTCTACGCAGAGACCCAGTGCTGTTTTAAGAGAGTGGTCCTCTGACCCTAACAAAGCAACTTTACTGCAGTTGGAGTTGCTTTTAAAAGAAAATTGGGCGGAAATACGTTGTTCTGACTCATTATTGAATCTGTATTATTCTGTCCCTGGGCCATTCTTCTGTATGATGAAAAGCTAGTTTTGATGCTGAATAAGGGCCCAGTCCCTGTGGAGCATCTCTTGCCTCTGCCTTATTATAGTCATTGTGTGAGGCTTGTTCTCCACCATGACTCATTTCATTCTGATACAAGAGGGTAGCAGCCTTGAGTTATCTCCGTCTTCTCTCCCCAGTACCTAGGGATGTAAAATGCATGACATTGCATCGTCATGATCCCACGTTTTCCTGCTTTCATTCATCACTATTGGTGGTCGGGAAACTATATCGCTATTGGCGGTCGGCTATAATGGGTTAATTTCTGTTCCTAGACATGAATGTGGAGAGGGAACGAGTGAGTAAGTCGCAGGACTCCTCTTTTCAGCAGCAGTCCCACGTCTGCTGCAACAACTGAGTTCTAGCTTCAGTGCAGAGTGCACCGGGGAAGATCTTGGTCAATTGTGCCACAAGAGTTTCAGTGTGTTTTTGAAATCGAAAAGAGTCCAGTAGCATGTATTGTCGAAGGCTTTCACGGCCGGAGAACGATGGTTGTTGTGGATTTTCCGGGCTGTATTGCCGTGGTCTTGGCATTGTAGTTCCTGACGTTTCGCCAGCAGCTGTGGCTGGCATCTTCAGAGGTGTAGCACCAAAAGACAGAGATCTCTCAGTGTCACAGTGTGGAAAAGATGTAGGTCATTTGTATCTACTCAGGAGGGGTGGGGTTGAGCTGAGTCATCCTGTAAGAGTTTCCCAGGGTGTGGAATGCTAATGGTGGGAGGCTTCACTGTATCCTGAGGAGGTTCTTTTGCATATGGATTGGTACTTGATGTGCTAATCTTCTCTGCAGGGCTATTGTCGGGGATAGAATGTTTTGTTAGCCTGGTGTTTTTCAGAACTGGAAACCATGCTCTGTTCATTCTTAAGGTTTCTTCTTTCCTGTTGAAGTTTTGCTTATGCTTGTGAATTTCAATGGCTTCCCTGTGCAGTCTGACAAAGTAGTTGGAAGTGTTGTCCAGTATTTTGGTGTCCTGGAATAAGATGCTGTGCCCTGTTTGCGTTAGGCTATGTTCAGCCACTGCTGATTTTTCAGGTTGTCCAAGTCTGCAGTGTCTTTCATGTTCTTTTATTCTTGTCTGGATGCTACGCTTTGTGGTCCCGATGTAAACTTGTCCACAGCTGCAGGGTATACGGTATACTCCTGCAGGATACAGTGAAGCCTCCCGCCATTAGCATTCCACACCCTGGGAAACTCTTACAGGATGACTCAGCTCAACCCCACCCCTCCTGAGTAGATACAAATGACCTACATCTTTTCCACACTGTGACACTGAGAGATCTCTGTCTTTTGGTGCTACACCTCTGAAGATGCCAGCCACAGCTGCTGGCGAAACGTCAGGAACTACAATGCCAAGACCACGGCAATACAGCCCGGAAAACCCACAACAACCATAGTCCAGTAGCATCTTTAAGACTAACCAACTTTACTGTGGCATAAGCTTTCGAGAATCACAGTTATCTTCGTCAGATGCGTCATCTGACGAAGAGAGAACTGTGACGCATCTGACAAAGAGAGCTGTGATTCTCGAAAGCTTATGCTTCTGTAAAGTTGGTTAGTCTTAAAGGTGCTACTGGACTCTTTTCGATTTTGCTACTACAGACTAACACGGCTAACTCCTCTGGATCTATGACCATGGAAATCAGTGTGTTTTTGAAGGCTCTCTTTTGTTTTAAAACAAAAGCACAAACCCCAGTACTCAGCACACTGCAGGATCTCTGTTATTAAATTGCCACATTTGGGATGGTTCCAGTGGCGCACTTCATTGTTTTTTTTCTTGTAGCCAGCCATTGTTTTTACCCATTTTTAGAATTTCACAAAATTTGTTCTGACTGTCCTTATTGAAACAGCGGCTGATGTTTAAAATAAATTCGTTTTGTCTTTCCTGCTTCTTCTGGCTTGTGAATCAAGACACTTGTTTACTCTTCAGCTTTTGCTGGAAAGTCTGAATGCTTTCTTAGGGAAATGGACTTTCCTGTCAGTTTTTTCTTCCTAGATATAAAACAAGTACTTTGGATAGTTGTTTTTTTTAGAGCATAGGAGCCCTGTACAGTCAGACCAAAGGCCCCTCGAGGGCTGTTTCCCAGCAGGATAATAATAATAACAACAACAACAACAACATTCGATTTATATACTGCCCTTCAGGACAACTTAATGCCCACTCAGAGCGGTTTACAAAGTATGCCATTGTTATCCCTGCATGCTTCCAGTAAAGGGCCAAGTTAGAATGTGGGGGGGGCAAAAGTCCGTAAACAATTTGCATCCCAGTCATTTGTATACAGAAGCATATTGCCTCTGAACATGGAGGTTCCATTTAGCTACTATGGCTAATAGCCAAGGACTAATAGACCTACTCTCATGAAATCAACTTTTAAGGCCATCTACCTGTAAGCAAATGGCCATCACTGCATCTTGTAGCAGTAGGTTCCACAACTTTGCTTTGCCTGTACTGCATCATTTGCCAGTCAGTTTCATTGGAGTGAAACTAATTCATTTATTGGAATGTAAGTGCCTCTTTGGTATCTTTGTAGGTAGGGTACAATAGTTATTCTCCCTCCATTGTGTCAATTTGTTATATAAAGCTATTGCTTTTTTGCATTGAGATTTGTAGACCTTTCCACAAAGGCAGAATGGTGGTTGGCTGGGATGGGTGCGAGTCTTTGAATTCTGTGATCTTTAATGTAGCCTCAGTAACACTTTCCAGGTTGATTTAAAGGCCTCTTTGTGGTGTGTTTGCAGTGGTGCAACATCTGTCCAACAAAGGCTTTGGAACTATATGAACAAATGTCAGGGAGAAGGAAAGGGTGCCTTTAGCTGCATAGTCTCTAGAAAGCACACAGCTTGCATGCATGTGTGTGGCCGATGAAGGGGGTGCCTCTTGCGGGTTGCATAGTGAATGCTGCTGATCTGCAGCAGCTGTATTAGAAAGATAACACTTCTTTTTTTACATCTGTTCTTCTGTTCAGGATTGCCTGTGTTCTGGAAATCCTGAGCATTCCTTTATAGTTATGCTTTTCTATTTGGGGAAATGCTTGCCTGATAAACCTTTCAAAATATTTACAGCTGCATCAGGTATTACATTATTGCTGCTGGATTCCCCCCCCCCCCCCCCACACACACACAAATATGAAAAAGCCAAAGCCGATCAGGAAGCCTCAGCATTAAAGGGGAACATTCACATGACCTCATGCTCACTCTGAGCCTGACTAGTTCATACTGTTCCCATAGTTCTCCTTTTTAAGAAAGAAAGTTTTTCTCGGGCTCAAAGGGGAACCTTCGGTGCGTCTGCAGAGCAGTGTCTTTGTGGACATTCCCTCCATTACTGCTATGGGGAGGGTTAGTGGAAGTAACCTGTGTATGCCATTCCCTCCTCTGCCCTTTGAAAGATCTTTTTAAACATATTAAATCAGTCCAAGCGGGCAAGGGACAGTGAGGGGTAAGGGGGTGGTTTCCAGGCTGCAGGGACACTACTCCAAATCTTAAGACTGTAGGGTGTGCTGATCAGCTGCATATCATGGAGGGGACCATTTCAAGTGGATCAGTAGGGACACCTTCTCCATCTACTGTTTTTCTCTGGCAGTGCCCTATTCCCAGCCTCCCCCCCCCACCCCCAGCTCAGTTATGAGGAGAACAGCTTAGGGAGACAGTGAGACTCTCTACATGAGACGCCTCGGCACATGTTGGTCAAGTGTAGGGAGATGTAATGTTAGCCAGGAAGCGTAGTTTAAAAAGACAGCCAGTGGAGATCGCTCCTCAGAGGGTTTGTTAATTTCATCCTGTTGATATCCTGTTGATATCTCTCTATTTCATTTATAAACTGTTTTATATGCGCTAAAGAAAACCTGTATAAAATATTATTTCTCCAGTTTATTTGGTTACATGCCCCAATGTCCTGGCTCTGTATCAGGCAGCTTCATATAGGAGGGATTGTGGCTCAGTGGAAGAACATCTGCTTGGCATGCAGAAGGTCCCAGGTTCAATCCTCAGTATCTCCAGTTAGAAAGAGTAAACTGTACTGACCTTGATGGAATATTGATCTGGTTCAATATAAGACAGCTTCATTTGTATGTTCCTCTATACAAACCCTCAGAAAAATCCACTCCTTTCCTCTTCATTGTGCTCCAGTATTGTATGTAAAAAATTGTGGTTAATTAATGATATAATTATTAAGTAATTAATCTGCTTTGAGTGAGCTTCAGTATGTAGCACAAGATATTATTTGTGTAGAGTCCGCACTGGAGTGGTCTAATCCTGTGGTCCCCAACCTTGGAATTATAAGAAGAGGTAGGGGGCACGATAGCAGAAAATTGAGGGTCTGACCAATCACATGGGGTGGGGTCCGATCACATGATGTTGGGAGGTTCCACAAAATATTAGAAGGTTCCAAGCCAAGCATGCAGTCAGCTGTTTCTAAATGGATGCTCACTGTTGACTCAAAGGTGGCTCCTGGGTTGTTCGGAAGCACCCACTAGTATAATTGAGTGGAGGGTAGACAAAAGCTAGTTGCTTTTGCAAAGAAGCAAGTAAGTGTCAGGAAGCATATCGGCAGATGCAACGGTGTCCACAGGCGCTACATTAGGAGTCACTGGTCCAGTCCATCTGAACACTTTGAAGTTCTGAAATATTGCTTTCTCTCTGTGATCCAATTTGCATCCTTGCCATTGATTAAGAGCAGCTTCTCTCTTTTTTCCCCCTCACTCTACAGCGAACAGAGTATTTGCCAAGCCCGGGCATCAGTCATGGTCTACGACGATACCAGTAAGAAATGGGTGCCAATAAAGCCCGGCCAGCAAGGGTTCAGCCGAATCAACATCTACCACAACACTGCCAGTAACACATTTAGAGTAGTCGGAGTTAAACTACAAGATCAGCAAGTGAGTAACTCTGGTTCTATCAGTATTTCCTGCATCGGTGTTAAAATGAAACCCAAAAGCATGACTCTGAGTGCTCCCTGCTCTTTCTTCCCAGAAAGACACTGCAGATTTTGCATTTTGTTTAATCTCTGACCCATACTCCCATACGAGCCTGCCCTTCAGTTAAGGTCAGCTTCTCAGGCCTTGTACTTCATGCCTTCAACTTCACCTGAGGTCATTGAATGTCAGATACAGGCTTGGAGCATTTTAATTGTGCTGATTTCTACCAGTTTGATTCTTTTTTGGGGACCTGTTATCTGTTTTTAAGAATTTGAAGGAATTTCGGGGGTAAGAACAGGATGTAATGGACAAAGGGATTTAAGGATAAGGGTAGATGGGCTTCTGGGGCAGAAGCTAAGCTGTGGACAAACGGAAAAGGAACTCTGTTGGCTGCAGAGTTTTGGAAGACTGTCTTGGGCATGTCTTTGGCTAAGGTCTTTCACTATAAAGCGCCACTCTTAACTTTTTTTCTCTCTGCCCAAATCCAAAGTGCCTTTCCAAAGGCTTTTTAAGACCATTTCTCTGAAGAGGCAAAAACAGGACTTCTAGCACATATTTACCCATTGTTTTACACCTGAAACCAAATGAAACTACCTAGACAACAGCCCTTTCTGCTTTTCACCTGTTTCTGGTTGACCAGTGGATTTCTAAAGATACACAATAAAATATAAGTTCTTCCTGTTTATTGATGAAGTAGTGTGAAGGGAAGTAGTAATTGACCTGCATGAACATGAGTTATTTTCTACTTAAGTAACACAGTTTGTTTATTAAAATTGTGTATGTAGTCAGGTGAATAAATGGTATGAAGTCAGTGAATAAATACAAAATTTCACTATACTTATGATAAGAAGATCCCTGCTGGGTCAGATCAGTGGTCATTCTAGGCCAGTATCCTGTTGCTCACATGGTCAACCAGCTGACTCAGAACTAAACCACACCATACAAATGTCATGAGGATACTCAAATGAAGGGAGACAATGTTAGCCGGGAATCGTAGTTTGAATTTCATCTCTCTCTACAGAGGGGCTAGATCGCTCCTCAGAGGGTTTGTTAATTTCACCTACAGAGCTGACAAAGATCCTCTGCAGAGGATTTGTTAATAATTGACAGAGCCTTTGGGGAGGCAAAGAGGAAATTAACAAACCCTATGAGGAGCCATGTATGTGTGCCAGAGGACTCTACCAGAAGAGTCTTTGTTTCATTTTCATGGAGACCTTTTTTTTTTTTTTTGCAGAAGGCACTAGAGACCCCTCGAGTCTCTCTGACCACTTCCCCAGTGCTTTCTCCCAACGTGCTTCTCCCTTTCCCCTAGTCTTTTGTCACTCTGAGGGCTTGTGGGAAGGAGAGGAAGGGTTTTCTGGTTAACAGCATGCCACGCTAGAATTTGTGGACCCCTGTCACGCTCTTGTAGATTTTAGAAAAGTGGCAGAAACTTTCCTCTTTCAAAAAGTGACGGAAGCATTTCCCTTTCTGGAGGGCTCTGTGGTGTTTTAGGCCAACTTGGCTTGCTTTTGTATGCTGTTTTCAGTTTTGCTGCTGTTCTGCTAACTAGATGCTTTGATATTGGAATGCTGTTTGTGCTTCAATTTTGCTTTAATTGTCTGTGCTTCAAGTTGCCATAAGTAGCCAGTCAAAGCCAAGGAAGCAGCTTATAAACTGAAAAAGAATAAAGGAATGGATAAAGCACTGGCTACAGAACTCACAGTTCTCTGCTGATTTTAATTGTTATCCACTAATTTCAAAAACATACAAAAGTTAGCCATACAATATCGTACATAGTCTCCCCTGTTAATTTCTCTAGAGAGGACTTTTCTTAGTTTTGAGGTGGGTGCCGAACAAAACATTCATAAGGAAAATTAAATACAGCCTGTTGTAATCAATCTGCAAATCCATTCAAAGATTTCCACTCACAGAGGCTGCAAATTGGGCCCAGGATCCCCACCCTACGCAATGTTTGTATGCGAGTTCCTCGCTTCCCATGTATGCCGGCCCTTATTTGGATCATGAACATGGTGTGTTAGAAGAAGGGGCTTAAGTTTTCCCCTGCAGCGTTTTCATGACCTGAAATGGGGGGCATGCAACACTTATATGCAACACATCCAACACAGAGTGGAGACCCCAGACTCAAACTGTGTATTCTGCAACATGGAGATTGGCACTTGATTCACTGTAGAAACATATTAACTTTCAATATGCCTTCCCTTTTGGCTGTATATAAAAAGGATATGAAAATGCTAAAAGAAGATGGGGAAGCAGGGATTCTGTTAGCATCGTCTTTTATGTGACGTCTATGAAGACGTCTTTCAAATGGCACAGTGGTTCTCTTTCCCTGGCAGTGATTGCTTCATTTATTTTCTTTCTGTTTCATAGTGTTCCGCTCTGCCGTTTCAATTTCAGGTAGTGATTAATTATTCAATTGTGAAAGGACTGAAGTACAATCAGGCGACGCCCACTTTCCACCAGTGGCGCGATGCACGGCAGGTCTATGGATTGAACTTTGCCAGCAAAGAAGAGGCGACCACGTTCTCCAATGCAATGCTGTTTGCTTTGAATATCATGAACTCGCAACAAGATGGAGGTATGGCACACAAGCCTTTTTTCTTATTTTCTTCTCTTATTCTGCATGATTTGTCATGTTGTCATGAGGTGCTTGCCTGCTTTCCCTGTTTCTTTGTCTTGTGCTCTAGTTACGGGACCTTCCTTTCAAGTAAGAGTGAAGACAGACGCCACATTTTTAGAATGGCAAAAATGGACTCACTCCTTTTTTAATGTGCCAGCGTGGTGTAGTGATTAGAGTTTTGGACTAGCATGTGGTAGACATGAGCCTCCGAGTGTGGTTTTGAGGATAAAATACTTTGTGTAACACCCTGAGGTCACAGGGAGGAGAGCTGGATAAGAAATGTGTTACATTTTTTTAAAATCTGTTTTTTCTTGTTGGTCTGGAACAAACATAATCCAAGTTCTGCAGGTTTTCAGTAATACTGCACCGTGAATATGGAAACCCCAGTTATAGAAAGAATCCTATTGGCTAGTGACTGTGTTTACTGATCTCTTTCCGTGGTACGTTTATAATGCATGTTATTATGGATGGAGCTAAAAATATTGGGGAGCTGTTGATGGTTATGGCTGGCGACATCATTGAAAGTCACTGGGGTGTAATGGTTCCAATATCAGATTGGGATCCAGAAAGACCCAAGTTTGCATCCCCAGTCTGCTGTGGGAACATGCTGGGCGACTTTGGGTCAGTCACTGTTTCTCAGCCTATATGACATCACTGGATTGTTGTGAGGATAAAGTGGGAAAGGGGGAAATTGCGTTGGAAGTTGCTTTCAGAGCACAGCCAAGGAATGGTCTGTGCAGGTAACTATCTAGAGATGCTTTGTGGAGAATGAAATCTCCCTTAGGTCAGCATAAGTCTTGTTTAATGTTTATATCAACAGATATGACAAATATGTTAATTACAGGTTAAAAGCAGGTGGAAGTAGTGTCAGGAAAGTAGTGAGCAAGGAAACTGGTCAAGGATGGGAGGAAAACATAACTGGAAGATACATTTTATTGGATGTTGGTGAACAGTTGCATTGAAAGTGATATATCATTGTCATGATTAAAGGTAAAAAATGTGTTAGCAATGGTAGAGACATAAGACACTAAATTTATTTAAGACTGTATGGGCAAAGGTAGTCTTATGAGTATATCTTAAGAGTTAAATTGCTCCTAATTAAGTAGGACAGCTACATGATTATAAGAATGATTGTAATTTCTTGAAAACTTAAAACAGTTTTGGAATTAAAAATCAGCTACTTTGATATTGATATTGAAGCTCTTTGCCTTGGGTATCTGGGGATAAGCTGGCTCATGCAAAGAGCTTTCTCTTTTAATTATCTGTGTAGAATTAACGGTTGGCGTTTTTGTGTTCCATTGAGCTTATTTATATATATGTATACTGTGTGTGTACTGATGAATTTTAAAATAGATGCAGACTCTTTAATAATATAATGGTTGCACTGTGCCTGAGATGAACTTAGGATTATTAAAATGATTCACCATTGGCTGGCAGATTGTTAAGGAAGCTAAATAGAACCCATTGATTCCTCAGGTGCAAACCTCTGGGCTGATTAAGTTAACAGAAGGCCTTTGATTATAACAAAGTTGCAGTTCTTGACTTAAACTAGACTTATGCTACAGATGGTGAAAAGGTATAGGAAAAAATATTGTCCACAGTTCCAATTTAGAAGAAGTGTTTTCAGAAGTGAAAGAGATTATGTACTGAGGTGAATTACATGCCTTTGAGTTTGGTATGCAATGAATTAGTTATGCCTGGGTGCATGAGCACCATAATCAGTCAGTCAGTCAGTCTGTCTGTCTGTCTGTCACGTTTGTATGCCACTTTTCTACCCAAATAGAGTCCCAAAGGCAGAGAACATTAAAACACTAACAAACAATTTAAAACAGCATTTTAAAACAATTTCAATTTAAGATATCCACTGTTGTGTAGTGGGTAGAATGATGGGCTAGGATCTGGGAGACCCAGGTTCGATTCCCTGCTCTTCCTTGGAAGCTCACTGAGTGACCTTGGGCCAGTCACCAAAAAAAACCAACCTCAGTTTAATCTACCTCACGGAGACAAGAATGCTATAAGTCCATTTGGGTCTCCATTGGAGAGAAAAGTGGAGGATACATGAAAAAAACAAAATAAAAATTAAATTTAAAACAACATTTTTAAAAGTATTAAAAACAATTCAATAAATACACACAACACAAAGAACAAGGAGGAGGGCCAATAACAGTTTTAGGGGGTATACCAAACAATTGGCAGAAGAAAGCAATAGAAGGGACAGACAAATCTCCCTGGGGAAGGAGTTTCAAAGTTTTGGTGCCATGATTGAGAAGCAAAATCAAAAAGAGTCCAGTAGCACCTTTAAGACTAACCAATTTTATTGTCTTAAAGGTGCTACTGGACTCTTTTTGATTTTGCTACTACAGACTAACACGGCTAACTCCTCTGGATCTATGACTGAGAAGGCCGCTTGGGAATCCCTTTCAGTTAGGTGGGACCTACTTGATTATGGAGCATATTCCTTGCAATAGCGTTGGTTAGGGTGGCAAAATACACTTTTTGAGATCGCCGTGTTCTTCCCCTGCTGCCAAGAATGCAGTGTTTGGCCATCTCTTTGGTAGGGCTGAGATTGGGGAGCACAGCAGACTTTACATCCCTTTTTTGCTGTTGAGACATCCAACATGCAGGACAGAGACAGGAGAGTCCCGTTAACTTCCCACCACATCCATAAATGTCTGCTCTTGAGTGCTTGTATTTTAGAAGCTGGATACAGTGTTGTGCTGGGTTTGGTACCACTCACTGTGGTACTTCAGGGGCAGGGGGAAACAACTGGTACAGCAGCACCTGTATGCAGGGCTTTTTTTCTGGGAAAAGAGGTGGTGGAACTGGGCAATCTCAACTCCCCTCTGTCTGGCGATCAGGGGGCGGGGCCACCAGCCATGTGACCATTTTCAAGAGGTTCCAGAACTCCGTTCCACCGCGTTCCAGCTGAAAAAAAGCCCTGCCTGTGGGCCTAGGTATTCTGGAGGCAGAGCATCAGATGTAAAGAAACAGCCTTCTGGAAATTGGTTGCTTTAAAGTCTTTTCATTGTTCTACTGGATAAAATCAATGCATGTTTTTCATTTCATTCAAATATTCTTGGTTGATTTCTGAAGACTAAACAAGAACACACCCTGATCTGGATGGCCCAGGCTAGCCTGATCTTCTCAGTTCTTGTAAGCTAAGCATGGTCTGCCCTGGTTAGACTTGGATGGAAAGCCATCAAGGAAGTCCCGGGTAGCTGTGCAGAGGCAATCAATAGCATGAGGTTGCCATAAATTGGCTGTGATTTGAGGGCACTTTACACACACACACACACACACACACACAAGATCATGCAACCATAGATATGTTCTGTGCTAGAAGCCAGTACTTTATCATTAACAGTACTAAATTCATGAAGCAAAGATAGCTACTAAGATTGATTTTTTTTAAAAGTCAAGTTCCAGAGAATCATTGGGACCCACCTCCCAGTAAATGTGTTTAGGTCTGCAGCCTTTTATGAACCTCATGAAAGGTTATACGTTAAAACCAAGAGCTCAGGTTTCTCCAAGGATATTTACTCTCCATTGCAAACATTGACCCAGCTGCCTCCATAGAGGAAGAACGTATGTACAGTATGTGGCTTCTAGTAACATGACCCCAGTAGGACCAAAAGTCTTAAATTCCAGATTGCCAGTGTGTGATCTTAAATATTATATTGAGACTTATTAAAGATTTAGAGTCGAAAGTTTTGCTTCATGAGCTCAGTGAAGTTTCTGGGCTTTTCTGCCACCGGCTTATACGAAGACTAGTTGCCAGCTGGACGTCAGACAGTTAACTCAGAAAACCTCCACTTTTTTTCGATGAACATCAGAGGATCCAGTGTCATTCGCCTCGGCTCATTGCATGCCCTCTCAAGTGATACTAGCAATTCGCAGCCCTACGGACCAGGCTGATAGTCTGTATTAATCATAGTTCTATCCCAGCAATTCTCCAAGGTAGCTCAGGGCACCTTACCTGAGACTGAGTTCCCCCATTTTCAAAAAGCGTCCAGTAGCACCTTTAAGACTAACCAACTTTATTGTAGCATAAGCTTTCGAGAATCACAGTTCTCTTCGTCAGATGCATCTCGAAAGCTTATGCTACAATAAAGTTGGTTAGTCTTAAAGGTGCTACTGGACACTTTTTGATTTTGCTACTACAGACTAACACGGCTAACTCCTCTGCATCTCTTACCCCATTTTGTCCATCCAGCAACCCTGAGAGGGTTGCTGAGAGAGCGTGACTGATGAGAGGTCACCTAATGAATTTCATAGCAGATCAGAGATCTGAACTGTCGTCTCTCCTGCTCTGATGTTCTGTTCATTGTACCACACAGATACCTTCATTTAATACTTAAATGAGAACTGGAATAAAGAATATGATGTAGACCCTTTCCACACACCCTTTGTAAACTGTTTTGGCTGCTGGTTGCTAATGGATTTTTAAACCTTTTCAGACAAAGCTGCTTGTGTCCCATTTGCAATATGGGGTTCAGCCACTGTTTATTTATTTTTAAAAAACTAATTTGCCCATTTTCAGTGTTCTTCTATTCACTAGAGAATGCTGATTAAAATGACTGTATCACTTCCAACAGTGTTGCATTTTTTATTTTTCTGCCCAGTTCCAGCATGTTCTTTTCTTGAACGTAAATAGATTAGCACTATAGCATTGTAATGATAGGTGTAGCAGGCTCTCTGAATTCCCAGCTTTCATTTTCTTTTTTACAAAAGTAAGTCTCTAGCGCTTTCCCTTGTGAAGTTATATCTTTTCCCTTATATCTCCACAAGGAAAGTGGACAGAGACGTACTTTAAAAAAAAGAAAGAAAGCTGGGAATTCATACAACCTGCTACATCTATCATCACATACAGGGTTATAGCAATATTTTTGTGCTGATTTTTTTTTTTACTGCAAGAGCCCTGGTGTCCCAGAGTAAGGTGGGTGGCCACTTCCTGTGCCAGAAAAAGCAATGCTATTTGAAATGGCCGCAACGATTCACGTATGGTTCATTAACAGATGTAAATGCTGTTTGAAACCACCACTCCCAGATTGCTTCACGTGAAGTCGAGACAGCAATGGATAACAACCAAGTTAAAGTGGAAATGTGAAAAGGGTTGTAAAGTTTTAGCTGTGAGCAGATAAGCATCGAGCTCAGAGACCACCTTGGCTCCACTGGCTGCAATGAATTCAAAAGAGCAGCCGTGTTAGTCTGTAAAACAGAAATCAAGTGACGCCTTTAAAACTAATTTATTCTAGCATAAGCTTTCGTTACTAATTTGTGCAGAAATAAGCTTCATTAGATTTAAAGATGCCATGTGATTCTCATTTCCCTTGTCAGCAATCAAGGGAAGAGAATATTGGCCTGGGCTGCGTTTCAGGCTTCTTGTAAGGATATAACGCATGTGAAAAGGCACAATGTAAAATGCTTACTTTTAAATAATATCTTTGCTCAGGGCTTTTTTTCAGCTGGAACGCAGTGGAACGCAGTCCCGGCACTTCTTGAAAGTAGTCACGTGTCTGGTGGCCCCTCCTCCTGATCCCGTTTTCTCTCCGCACGCAGCCCAAGGCACCCAGCTCTTTCGGGGCACTCTGAGCCTCAGTGGCAGTGAAACAAGAGCAGGCCCCTCACTTCAGGTTGCCAGGGAGGGGCTGTCTCAACTGCTGCTGCTTCAAGTGCTTCCCCCCTCCCCCGGCTGGAGGCAGAAGAGAGCCTCCCCGCACACGAGGGCGCACTGGGTGGTGAAGCAGTAGGCATGACTAGTGGGCGCAGTAGATTTCCTGTCCTGGTGCTCTTCTGCTCTGGCCCTGTGCTCAGGCAACCCGAGTTCATGGGCTTTCTCGGGCCGGTGGTGTAGCATGGGGGGAACAGAGGGGTGGTTGCCCCAGGCACAAAATTTTTAGGGGGTGCAGCACCGAGGAGAGTCTGTGCTGCGTCTGCTGGAGGCCGCCCACACCGCCTGTTGCTCCGACAGGGTGGCTGACTCGCTGGGCGCCGAGCTGGCCCTTCTGCAGTGGCTGCTGGCTGAGGAGCGCACCAAGCTGGTGGCGGCAGCGCAGGCAACTGCACCAAAGGGCTGCCAGGTAAGGGGTGGGGAGGCAAGCAGGTCTGAATCGTGGGAGCGCTTCCAGGGGGGGAACTGCGCCCTACATGATGATGTCACTTCCTGGAAGTGATGTCATTGTGCGGTCCCAGGAGCGTACACACCCACCTCCTGCCAGGAGTTGCCCCAGGTGCTGGCAACCCACACTACGCCACTGAGTTTCACCACCTCTTTTCCCAGAAAAAAAAGTCCTGACTTTGCTTATATCACAAACCTCACTGTGTTATTTGTTTTTAATTTTTAAAAATAATCTTCAAAGCTCATCAGGATGATAGTGAAACCTGGAAGGCAATTGTATTGTGGGGGGCAGGGAAGGGGGGTATAGTTTGATCAGTTTTATAATATTACTTTGAAATTCCAGAGGCAGTAACCATGTTGATCTCTTACAAAAGAAAGTCCTGCTGCCTCTTAGAAAGTAATATTTATTAACGTATAATTGTTCTAGGACTACAGGTTCACCTTATCAGATACGTGCACACTACAAACATACACACACGTCTATGCAAAAGAAGAGAGCAAACAAAATGCTCAAGGCTGTGACATTGCCCTGCTAAGTTAAGACATAAGCAAAGTGTGGAAAGCAATCATTCATAAGAACACTGAGAGGTGATAACAGCCAGCCCCTGCTTATGTGGAAGATGGTATGTGCTTATCTTGTACACTTTGAGCTCTGCATAGAAATATCATGTCCTATTCCTCTTGTACTTCCTGTCCTTTTGACACAACTATTTACATGTTTCTCTATAACTATTCCACTCGAAGTATTTGATGAAGTGGGTTCTAGTCCCTGGAAGCTTATGTCATGCTAATAAATGTCTGTTGATTTCCAAGGTGCCACATGACTGACTCTCTTTGGGGTTTTTACATGGAACAGTTCTGCATCTGTGAGATAAATGTCCATACTCCTCATGGAATGGCCTGACTGAGGAGGTCAAGAAAAGCTCCCACTCTCCTGGCTTTCCACAAACTATGCAAAACTGAATTATTCAGAAGGATTTTCTACCCAGCTTATAGGGCTGTGTCATAAGAAGTAGCTCAGAGAGATACATTGATAAGGACAAGGACTATATACTACTCTGTTGGGTACTGTCTGCTGATGTAGACATGCACTTACTAAGGAGTTTCCAGATTGCTAAACACGCCATGCTTTGTTTCAGAAAGATTTCATCTTGGTGCTCAGCTTTATGCTTGTTTTGTTTTCAAATTTTCTGCTACCGGGTGGATAAGACTCATTCTTTTCTGCATAAAGACTCCTTCCTCACACTTAGCTTCTTGTGTAGATCTGTTCTACTCCCAACAATCTTCTATTCATTGAATTTTTTGAAACTTAGCACTTAAGAGGTAAGGGGTTGGTTCTGTGTACAAAGATTTGCAAAGGAACAATGGGATTAAGGTCTTTTTCTCATCTGGGTATATTTATTTTATAACTTTTTTGCTGTGAAGAAGAGGCATGATCTCTGCAGACACAAATTCACAGTTTTTAGAACTGTAAAACCAAGCATCTGTGATAATATCTTCTAGATAAAAAAATTGCTCAATAATCTTTCAGAAACCTCTGGAAGAGCATGTCATTGTGAATCGATTAATGGAATTCATTTACCAAAAAATTTAAACGTTGCATGAATATACAGCCTCAAGCTACATAATTAAAAGCTAATCCTTATTTCATGATGATAACCTTTGGACTGTAATGTGTCTTAAGTAGAAAATTATCTTTCAATGGATTTTTCCTCAAAAAACATTTTATTAAATCCGAATTAAATAAAAAAAATCCGATTTAAATTTTTAAAATCTGATTTTTATGATTTTTTTAAAAAAAATCATTGATTTTTATCCACCTTGCCATATCCTATTGTATCTTTTCATGAAATGTCCTAACTGTTGTTCATTTTAGTACTTTGCTCAGCGAATGTCCTTGCTGTTGATTATGTTGTATTTTCACTTGCACTGTGTAACCTGCTTTGGATCTCAGTGAGAGAAGCAGACATTGAAAGTTTGCCACAAATTAGTTATAATGTTGAAATTGCAATCTACGCATGGCACTGGTGAAAAAAGTAAATGCGACAAACTGGTGACCTCATTTTCTTGGCTGAGTCTTGGATGCGTTCTATTTTTAACGCTTGTTTGCATTTCTCGATGCTTATTGTTTAGGCTCCGGGAAGCCCTACATCATTGATGCCAAACTCTTGACTTGAACTGCTTACATTGATTCAAACACCCACTTGTATGGCCTGAAATTAATCAGTTGAGCGGTTGAGGGTAGCATGCGTATAGCACTTAGCGTGCTTTCTGCAGAGCCTGTTTGTTTTAAGGGCAGTGAAACTTTTTGGAAACAGCATGTTCTCCAGGGACATGTTAACCTTACATTTAAATTTAGAATGTTAACAAATGACAGTTTTCCAGCAATTAAAAGCATCTTAGTAGGTTCTGGCTGTTGAATTTACAGGCATATGTTTAAAAATTTAACAAAACAAGGGCCATTCTTTTATTGAACGGGATGCTATCCTAGGATCTGCTTCACAGGCCAGGGCAGTGCTGACTTCAGAAAAAAATAAGATCATTCCATCTGGCTGCCACTACCAGACAATTCCACAGGGCCTTCTTCCTATTCTATACTGGGGCTCACACAGAGCCCCCTGGTAAAGCTCTTGACATGGTACCATTATTTTAATGGGTGCTCACTGTTATGCTGTGGCATTCATACTGGAGGGCACAAATATCATGAGTGAGAATATCTCCCCCCTCCCCCCTTGTCCAGTAGTGCCATCATATGGCAGTATTCTTGTTAAAATAGAAACTTATTTCTACTGATGAAAAGCAGCTCAGATTTTTTTCCCCTGAGAATATACAGTGTGGGCTAAATTTATGCAGGGAGTCTAGCTAATTTTGATTAGAGTTATTTTTAGGCTTTAATGTTGTGGTGATCTGCAGTAGAGACATGCTGTTACGACCCTCTTTATTTTTCAGTTAGATTTTGCCTTTAACCCTCTTGTTATACCCTCTAGGTAGATTGTTGCAACCAGGAACTCTGCAAAGGGCAAGGAAGGGAGGCTTGTTCATTGTAGCTCCTCTGACTCCTCAGACCTGGAAGTCAGAAGAACCCCTTATCTCTTGATAAACGCTGGCAAAGCCACCAGACACCCCTTCCCGGGTTCCAAGGTTGGGATACTCACAAGTAATTAACCACTCTAAGAAAATAAATTCTTTATTGAATACTTAATGAATATTTAAAATCAACTCACTACTGGTCTCAGTAGTTCTGAAGCTTAAGAAAATAATAAATCTATATTAGCTAGATGTTACAGTAAGTACCTGTAGCTGCACTGGAACTTTAGCTCCCAAATAGAGATGGTTGAGTAGCAGCCGGGTAGTGAAGCATGCAAATGTCAAAGCACTGCAGCTGAAACACACAAGGGTAACAGAAGGCACACACCAGCACGCACACACAAGACACTGAAGCACCTAGCAGCTAGAACCTGAGGCCAGTTGTCAGTTTCTGATCAGTGTTGACCAATAGGAAGACCAGCTTCTGGTTCTTAATTTGTCCTATTAACCCAGGATTCCATTGCATCACAGTTTTCTTCCTGGAAAGTGATCCCAATTCATCAGGGATCATGTACTCAGGATGATGATCAAGATTTGGGTCCAGTAGCACCTTAAAGATCAACTAGGTTTCTAGGGTATGAGCCTTTGAGAATGAGATACAGATCTGACAAAGGGAGCTACAACTCTTGAAATCTTATACTCTGGAAATCTAGTGTGTCTTTAAGGTGCTACTGGACCCAAATCTTGTTCTTCTACTGCAGACCAACACAGCTACCCACCTGAAACTATCAGGGTGATGATGTTGCGGCTCCTGTGTAGCCAGTTGCCTTAACCGCTTTTCAGAGAGCTTCTCCAAAATTGCAAAAAGGGAGTCACTTTTTAGAATTGTCAAGCACTTCTGCAAAAAAGCATGCACGTGTGCAAGCAAACACGCACTCACACACACACTCTTTTAGCTCGGTCTTAGGGTTTTTTTTTAATGAAACCAGGATAGATATCTTTTTTAATTGCTGTATGTATTCTGTGACTTTGGTATGAACAATAAAAATCGATGATAACAGTGATACTGATGAGAGGTACTCCAATAAGGACACGAGAGCACCTTCCCTTGCTGCTCAAATGTCCTTGAACTTGAGTGGACCTGAAAAGTTCTCCGTAAATTGCCTTTAAGAGTGTGGAGCGTTAGAGGAAGAAAACTGCTACTGTTTTTATGTCTTCAGAACAGCACAGGATTTCCTATAGCCTTTGAAGGACATGAGGCAAAATGTACCAGCTTACAAAGGGATGTTACAAAGAGAGGCTAGTTTAAAACAAGCTCCGATCATCTATTCCAGCGGTTCCCAACCTTTTTGGCACCAGGGACCGGTTTCATGGAAGACAATTTTTCCACAGACCGAGGGGGATGGTTTCGGGATGATACAATTGTGCACTTTATTTCTATTATTACATTATAAGATATAATGAAATGATTATACAACTCACCACAATGCAGAATCAGTGGGAGCCCTGCACTTGTTTTCCTGCAACTAGACGGTCCCTACCTCTCCTGCTCCCTGGAGCTGGCTCTGCGCTCGCCCGCCACTCACCTCCTGTGTGGCCCGGTTGCTAACAGGCCACGGACCGGGTCCGGTCCACGGACCGGGGGTTGGGGAGCCCTGATCTATTCAGTCAGTGTGTGAGTACCATTTCCATTGATTCCATGGATAGGTGATGTGGGATGCAGGATGAAACATGAAAAACAGGTCCCGTGTGAAAGTTTATAGAGGCATTGATGAACTAACCAACCTCTATAAGGGATGAGATATGCAAGATATGAGCATCTACAGTGAGTAAGAAATCTAAAGGCCACGGTAAGATGGGTGTGTGTGAGAAAGAGGAGGTATTAAGCTTCTTAGTAGATTCTGATGCAGCAATTTTGTGTGGGATTCTTTCTTTGAAGCTCTTTTTATAAAAGAATAGTGAATAGCAAATTTACAATAACTGACTGACAGGGACGGGTGAATGTTTCTCCATAGATTTCATCTCTCTGATGCTTCCCCCCGCCCCCCCCGAGAGTGGCAAAAGATGCCTTCTGTTTTTCATGCTAGTTGTTATTTATATTTGCTTGCTTGCTTTGTATAGATCCATTCATTTTCAAGACACTTGACAGATATAAAAATGCAAGCTCCCTGCTCTGAGAAACCTGCATTCTAAAACTTGGCACAAGAAAGATGGCAAAAGGAGGGGAATAAGGTGGAGGCAGGGAGATAAACAAGGGAAGAAAATGTGTTCGTTCCAGTCACATGTATTTATATTTAGTTTTAGCAGGGAAGGCAGATTGTGGGATTACAACAAAGGTCTTGTGGAAGAGTATGTATGAGTGACAGTGTGGTGTACTGGTTAGATCACTGTATGAGTTTAAATTCAGCCCTGAACTCCACCTTAGACCAGTCAAACTCATCTTGGAGGAAGTGTAGTATAAAAATGTGACGCAAAAGGTCTCCTGCTCTGCCCAAGTCTCCTTACTATTCTCCTCTCCTAGAGATGATACCTGCATGGTATCATCTCTCTCTCATATTCCTATAAGTCCTTCCTCAGGAGCTTAATTCCCTTTTCAGATGAACTTTAGAATCAGTCGTAGTAGCTAAATGATGTTTAATTTATGTATTTATATTAATTACTCTAAATTTTTAAAAATTAGGCTGTTGCAAACAATAAAAACATATGACCACTAAAAAAACAATCATTCAAACATTCGTAATAAACACCTAAAATCTTGCAAAGAATGGTGAGCTGGAAAAAAGAATGAGTTGCCTGCCATCCCTTTAGGGTTTTTTTTCTGTGGAGCTCAACCTATCGTTTTTCTGAGCTCAGTTGATGTTGATTCCGTTTGTAGGCTGTTCATACGTGTCTTCCTCAGAGATAGTTCTCAATAATGGTCTTGGTTTTAAATTTTTCTTTAGATTATGCTTCCCACTGGCCTAATGTCAGCAGCAAACCTTTTGATACCCAGTAGATTCTGCTGTTTCTTAGGAAGAGAGAGATTGCTTCCCTTCTTTGGTTATTCCAGTGAAATGGACATGAGAAATGATCCCCTTCTCCATTTTTGTCTTGGTTATGTTGAGCCTGTCACTCTCTCTCTCAGCCCGACCTAACTCATAGGATTGTTGTGAGGATAAAACGAAGGAGGGGAGAACAGTGTATGCGACTTTGAACTGTCAATGGGATTTCTGAAAAGTTGTAGGTGGTCCTTTTATCCAACTTTATATAAATTCATTGCTATCAGCATCTAGGTTCAAATACCTGATCAGCCTTTATGTTCTGTGGGGGGAACTTGGGATAGGCATTCTCTTTCAGCCTGAGCAACCTCACAAGGTTATCCTGATGATAAAATAGAGGAGGGGAGAACCATGTTTGGGATGCTATTCTGAACTCCTTGAAGGAAAGGCAGAATAAAAGTACACTAAATAATTAATAAATATGATCTGGTTTTTCAAGTAAGTGGCTTTTGGTATGTTGGTTGAATTCTCATTCCCTTCTCATGAAACCAGATACTTCAATTTATGATTGCCACGGTATCCTGTTAAAACCTGCTACATAAAAGCTTTGCTTCCACCTGGGCAAGAAAGAGTTAGGCAGCCCCCCCCCTCTTACTCCTCTAATTCTCCACCTGAAAATCTCCTTTATCCCAGTGGAGAACTGGAAGCTGAGAGCAGAACCCCAAGTGACAAAAGGCACAGATTGGACACTTGTCTCCTTCCCTCAAGTTTTGATGGGAAATGTAGGCAGCTTGGCGGAATGTTGGACAAGTGACAGTTGAAAAGTCCATTGGACAGCAGTCAGAGAGCCAAGCTGCGAGACCAGGATGCCTACATTTCCCATCAAAACTTGAGGGAAGCAGACAAGTGTCCAATCTGTGCCTTTTGTCACTTGTGGTTCTGCTCTGAGATTCTCAGGTACATGTGGCTGGAAGTGCACCTGCAAGGCCAGATTTGTTAGAATATTCAGCCTCTGGCCATTTAAGATTTTAACGTTTGGAAAATTAGAACAATGTTGGTACATCTTTTTGTTTTTTAATCTCTTCCTTCCTCCAAGGAGGTTAGTGTGATATACATAACCTGCCCCTCTCATTTTGTCCTCTCAACGACGCAGTGAGATAGATTCAGCTGAGAGAAAGGGACCGGCCCAAGTTCCCTCAGAGACCTTCATGGCAGAGAGAGGATTTAAACTGTGATCTCCCCAGTCTTACAGAGGCATTGTAACTGTCATGCCATGCTGGTTCTAATTATGGTTGCTTGGCTTAGTGGCAGGAATATACAATGGCAAATACGATACTAAAATAAGGTCTTGTCCAGACAAGTGCTGAAGAATACATTTACCAACTATTATACGGTAGAGCCCCATGGCGCAGAGTGGTAAGCTGCAGTACTGCAGTCCAAGCTCTGCTCATGACTAGAGATGGGCACAAACAGAACCTTCCCCCCTCCCCCAAATGATGTTCGTTGTTCATTGCTATCCACGAACAGGGACTCACGAACAACCACGAACATGACCCTGTTCACAAACATGTTCGTGGTTGGCTGTTCATGGGGCCAGCAGGCTCTCCTCCAGCCATCATCCAAATCAAGATCCCTACTGCACCACTCCCAGAAACCTGACCTGAGCAGGCACCAGGAAAGGTACCAATAATAAATAATAGCTTGGCCTCAGAGCCTGGCAGCCGCCCTGGAACTTGAAGGGGTAGATCCCTACCGCACCACTCCCAGAAACCTTACCTGAGCAGGCAGCAGGAAAGGTACCAATAATAAATAATAGCTTGGCCCAGAGTCTGGCAGCCGCCCTGGAACTTGAAGAGGTAGATCCCTATCCCACCACACAGAAAGAAAATTCAAGCTCCAGTGCACTCTCTCTATCAAAATGCCAGACAGCAACTGTCTCTCTCCCTCTCCACTGTCTGCAAAGTCAGAGCTGGGAGCACCCTCCCCCCTGAGCACCCTCCCCCCTGCTCTTTGCTTCCTTGTTGTAACAAATTTGGAGCGCCACACTTGAAAGGAAGACCTGCCTATCAAGCTAAATTGGGCTTAGATTGGGGTTTCCAGGGTAACAGCAGGAGTTCAGACAATCCCTGCCTAAGTTGCCAAGGGAATTAATTGCAGGTGCCAGACTGTCTGGCTTGACGAACAGCAATGGACGAGGCTTGAAACGACCACCTGTTCGTTTAGAATGGGGCCTCACGAACAGCTTGTTCGCAAAAAGCAGATTGGGCTGTTTGTGGCTTTTTTTTGGTTTGTATTGCTGTTTGTGCCCATCTCTACTCATGACCTGAGTTCGATCGTGGCGGAACCTGGGTTCAGGTAACCAGCTCGGTTGACTCAACCGTCCATCCTTCCAAGGTCAGTAAAATGAGTACCCAGTTTCCTGGGGGTAAAGTGTAGATGACTGGGGAAGGCAATGGCAAACCACCCCGAAACAAAAAGTCTGCCATGAAAACGTCATGATGCAACGTCCCCCCCAAGGGTCAGTAATGACTCGGTGCTTGCACCTTTACCTTGTGGATGAAAGTTGTCTATTTTTAAAATCCTGCATGTTGGTAAGACAAATAGGCTTGTCATGAATATATTTTCAGGCTGTCATTTGACAAAGGTGTTACTGACTTCTGCCAGGCTGGAACTTGTGACAGCAGCGAAAGTCTTCCTGCGCCAGTGCCCCTAGGCACAGATCTGTCTAGGCCCCTTGAACCTGTGATATGACTCTTGGAATGGTCCATGTATGACACACAACTGAATAAAGGCAATACATTTCAAAGAAAGAAACATGGAAACTGCTGGGTTTGCCATCTGTCATGTTGTTTGGATCAGATTGTACCTCTTGTCATTTACATTAGGTTCGAGTCCAGACCAACACACCCTCTCACGTGAAACTATTAATGTTAGCATTGTCCCATATAACTCAGTAGGGATATGTCAGAGTAGCTGTTTCCTGTAATGATTCCTTGGTTGGGTGTGCATGCACATAACTGAATGAATGGAGCTAAAGATGAATAAGCTTGTCCCTTAAAAGAGTGAACTTTAAGCAAATGTTACAAAATAGACACCAAATATGCACTTGGGATTCATAATTGTAGATGAGAAAAGAGTACAAAGACCAGTTAAATTGTTTACATTTTAAATGTGAGAAGTTTAGTTTAGGCTACATGCTTAAAAGTTGCTTGATATCCGTGAGACTTCTTTACATTCTAAAATGTGCAAAAGTGACATCCTGCATATTGAAAAAGTCATTCTGATTAACTAACCGAAGTCTCTCATCAGAACTTCTTGGTCAGCTGATGCTAAAATAACAGCAATGGACCAATCTTTTAAAAACCCTGGAAAAGTATATATTTCCTATTGTCTACCTCTTATTCTCCAGGAGTAATGTAACAAGCATAATCAGGGGCGGTGCTAGGGTTTGCTGCGCTCGCGGCTGGCCGGCCAAGCGCCCCCCCCCCCCCCCGCGCGCGCATGAGCACGCGCGCACCTGCCTGCATGATGACGTCATGCGTGATGTCATCACGGGAGCTCACACGCCGCCGCCGGCCCAATCGCTGCGGCGGGCGGCCTCCGAGCTCTCCCGCTTGGTTGCCTCCACCACGGCAGATGCCTGCCCTCAGTGGCTGCGCCCGGCCGGGGGCTTGTGCTGGCGGCGGCGGCGGCGCGGGGTGGGAGGAATAGGAGGCTTCTGCTTTTGGGGGGCGCTCTCGCCCCCCGTGCCTCTTCCAGCGCTCCCTCCAGCACCCCGCGCCTGCGGCCACCGCCTACCTGGCCTCAATAGGCGCGCCGCCCCTGAGCATAATCAAGCATGCAACAAGCTGTTTATTGCCAAGCATAATTTCTTAAATACCAGAACATTCAAATTTTAATCTCAGAAATAAAAGGAGAGAGAGAGAGAGAAATAAAGAGTTGTCTGTTTGTGAACATAGCAAAAAGTGTAGAATTCATGTCCGATACGAGTGGCTTATTATTACCTGTTTATGAACAGTAGGTGCAGAGACAGTTTTAATCCCCCACTGAACTCCTTGGGGATTTAAGCATGGTGGGGAGGGGGGGGATAGAGTCCCTTGTGCAGTCCATCCATGTGCAAAGGAGGTGTCACTTCTGCCAGCCCCCTTCCCCACCTGCTCATGTGCTTCTGCATAAAGAACATTGAGAAGATTATGCCCCACATCTTTAACAGAAAGCTTGCATTCTGACATCACACAGAGTTGAATCTAACCGTGTTTTATAAACTCCAGTTTAGTGTGATGACTTAATCCAGGCCGCCCTTGTGCTTTTGTGCAGGGTGGCAAACCAAAAAGAAAAAGAAATTGCTCTGTACAAAAGATGGTTCCGGTCAAAAGTAGTTCACACAACCCACTTACTGCCTTATCTTTCTCCTCATAAAAATATGGTCAAGCCTCCCCTTTACTCAGGAAAAAATGAGTATCTGACAGTGTTTGTTTTTCTGTACAAGCTCTTATTTTCTTTCTGAGAGAAAACAAGGTTAAGAGATATTATCAGGCTGGTAGTTGTGTCAGTCTGTAGCAAAAGCCCATCACCATTTTCCAGGGAATAACTTTTTGTGAATCAAAGCTCACTTTGAGGTTTCGTTTCTGACAAAGTGAGCTTTGACTCCCAAAAGCTTAAACGCTGAAGAAAATGGTTGGTCTTTAAGGTGCTGCTGATCTCAAAGGTTAAGAAATGTGGCAAAATGTCAAGAAGAAAAAACAACACAGGCTGTAGGGGAAAAAATCTATTTTGTTTCAGAGGAAAACAGTTAAAGAACCCAGTGAAGCAGTTAAAGAACAGTGAAGGACCCACTGCCACTCACCAAGTATGAAGCATCGAGTACAACCCAAACCATAAATAATATTTTTTAAAAGATAAGTCAATATTGTGATACGTGTATATCATTCAAAGATACCAGACTTGCTTTCACTGTGACCGTTTTGACTGAGGGCAGAGTTGCCAGCCTCCAGGTGGTAGGCAACCGAGAGAGTATCACGTAATAGACTATGAAAAAACCAACGAAGCCGTAAAAACTAACTATGCAGAAAACAGTAAATTATTATACAAAGATTTTTTTCTTTGTGTGTGTTAATTTATAGAGAAAAATGAGTGGAGTCAAATAAGCTCTACATATATTATTCATACACAATAAAAGAAGATCAAATTCAGTTACAATATACAATCCACATACATAATTAATAGAATTCACAACGATGTATACAATTCAATACAAGGAAATTCATTTACATGTAAACATTTCACTTATGTACATTCATTAAGAACTGATTCTCTAAAATGCATGTGTAGGAATACGAAAATACATTTGATTCCTTGAAAAGCTGTAAGGTGCAAAGTCTAAATCCTTGTTTTTGTGGTATTCTGATTTAGAAAGGGTGTTTTCTGAACAAGCAAGCTCTAGATTTTATCATTCTCCTCTCAGTTGGTAAATGGCATGTAACATTCCAGTGTGTGTCAAATTAAATTTTAAAAACTCCTAATTGAAGAGCAATGGTGATAGAATTAAGCAATTCCATGCCACTTTTGCAGTGTGCAGCCTTTTAAAAAAGTATGTTGACTTCGATCTTGGTTTCGTTCTCCAGATTAATTCTAATTAATCTCACTAGAATTCACCAGAGGAAATAAATGCATGGGCAAAAAGTATTTGGCAACATAAGAGGGTTGTCAAGAGTGAGTTGAAGTTCCTTAATTTTCTTTCCCTGATTCAATGAGCTAGTAGAGTCCCTCCTGCTTTGCTTGTTTACCCTCTGGTCAGAGCTAATATTTTTAACCTTGAGACTTTAACAGCTCCTGCATGGTGGTGTGTGTATCTTTTTCTTTATAGGTTTGCCTACTTAATTGAAACTGGCTACTTGTTATATCAAATGTCTTTATTTTATTTTGCTTAACACATGTTCTTTGACCCTCTAATTCTGCTTCTTAAGACAGGACCCTGGGGACCCTACTGTATTTCACGTTGACAACTGACATGTGATGCCGTTTGATGGGTCTCAAAGACACATCTCCTGTTTCAGTCTCTCTAAAGTCTGCCTAATCTAAGACATATATGGTCTAGGAAGGGCATGTGTTCGTTTTTTTTCCTGTCACCGGGGCTCTGATTGGAGGACTTTTAGGTCCAAAATATCCCAAGGAGTCTTTAGGGTTATTGGCTGTATTTCAGATATTGCCCTGCCCCCCCTTTTCTCTCTCTCTCTCTCTCTCTCTCTTTTTTTTTCCTTGGGGAGTTTTTTCTACACATGAGATTTCCCTTGTTATGCTGAAGACTTGAATCAGTTGCTGTTTAGCCGCAAGCCCTCTTCCCGATGTGTCATTTGGATACAGTGTCCTCTATGCCTAACGCAGAAATCAATTGGACGGATTGTGTAGAGTGTCGCTCTTCATGTTGCAACGTGGGAAGTAACTTTATTTTTCTAAAATGCCAGTCCGGCGGACTCGGCACGGTCATCTGAAAGGAGTAAGCTGGGCCACCATCAGTCTCAGCACTCGCTGTAAGTACAGGTTTCCTACCGATTCAGGCTGTTGCAAGTCGCCCCTTGGGCCTGCTGACACCCTTGGCTACCACCCTATAACTGTGACATCTCAGCACCTTTTTTACTGGGGGTGTGGTGGGGTTCTTTGCAAAGCCATTTTTGTGTGCGTGTGTTGTTAACAAGTGATACAGTCACTGCAGTTTTGATTAAAGACGGTACAGGAAGGTGTGTGTTTTGCTTTTGTTTTTCTCTCGTCACCAAAGCTAACTTTTGGTTTTCATTGGCACCTGATTTTATTTATGGATTGAATTTGTTCTATCCTACCTTTTATCCCAAGAATCTGGAGTGGCATTCATCATGCACTTACCCTCATTTATCCTCACAACAACTTTGCAGGGGGGGATGAAGGCAAGACCGGTTGACTGCACCAAAATCACCCAGCAAGCTTTGTAGCTGAGGACGGATTTGTACCTGGGACTCCCAGTTCTCGGTGTGACATCCTAACCTTCCTACAAGAGGGCTTGGAAAGGGAGGCGGGAGTCATTGATAATTCAGATTTAGAGTTTAGGAGGTTTTGAGGAGGGTAATTTGAACTGTTGTTGTGGAGAGAGTGTAAACAGGATATGTTGATTTTTATAAGCACTCTTCTAAAAAGAGTAGTGTTTAGAAAACATGAAATATGGTGTGGGGGGGCATGATTTTTGTGAGACATTTGCAAGGGGTATAACCTGAACAGTGAAGGAATCCTCTCTGGGGGCAGGGGGTGGGCAGTGTGATTTTAGCTATTCTGCCAGTCTCTCCATCGCATTACTGTTGTGGAAATAGACATGTGGTGAACTCACTGGAGTTATTTCAGATTTACAGCTCAGTCTGTGAAGCTGAGCTGCTTCTGTCTCCTTGAGGCTAATTTTGATAGTAAGCTATCCCCACCCCTTTCTCGTCCCTGTGGGAATCAAGAGGAGTAACCGTTGAAGCCTGAAGTAAGCATGACAAAGCAGTTTTTCTCTTTGCCTAGTTCCCAACTCGCCAGCCCTGCTGTAGAATTCCTTGGTCAGAGAGGCAGTTTTGCCCTGGAAGTGTCGGTTAGCTGACCCTCCTTGGTATCTGACCATTTTTCATACTAGGCATGGCATGTGGGCGACTTTCTAGAGCTGGTGTTTCTCCAAATGCGCCCCGTGGGGCAGAAAGCACATTTGATAGTGTGCAGATTTTATTTTTCTCTTGGGCCCATCATTCTGTCTTGAATGAAACTCAGTGACATAAGGATGGATGGAATGCATCTCCACAGATAATGGTCTTATCAATCTTTCCATTTATAATGGTTTAGAAAAGGTGATGTCAGTGCCGCGGTGCATTACAGCAATTTAAAAATGGGCGTAGCATAGCAGTTTAGAGCATGAGTTGTGAGCTGGCTGATTCAAAACCCATCTTAGCCACTGTGTGACCACAGACAAGGCACCCCGGTTTTAACTCCCCTCCTCCTCAAAAGATGAGAATAATATATGTTTGTCTTGCATAACTACTGTAAGCATGGCCAAGATAATGTATGTGAATTGCCATACATATACTTACAATGATTAATATTTAAAAAGGAAGCAGATACATGTTTTGTTAATGTTCAACAATCAGTTCTCTTTATGCAATCTTCAGAGGAGACAAATTCACTGCTTATAAGGAAACAATCCTTAAACAAAGCCGTGATAGTCTGTCTAATTCTACTGCTTTGACCAACGTTGGATAATGCACTTCACCAATCATTTACAATCATTTTCCTATTTCTGTATATACGCAGACTGTAGTCTGTGGTCTGTCCCACTGTCTGACCCCCTTGGCACTGTGGAGTGCATTTATGGTTCTTGTTTATATCCAGAGTGCCCCTGCGAGGTGGCAAGGAGTTTGTGGGGACTAAGGAGCAAGGCACCATCGCCATTCCCTTTGCCATCAGATGACTGTATGGGTTACAGTGTGTGTGTGTGTGTGTGTGTGTGTGTGTGTGTGTGTCTAAGGTGCTGTCAGACTGTAACCAACTTACAGCGAATCCGTTGGGTTTTCAAGAGACCAACAGAGGTGGTATCTCAGTGCACTCTGATTGTATACTTTGTATTTAGCCCTGCCTACCAAGCATAAAGACAAGAAATTATAAGTTTCAACTACAAGGAAGTCAGTTTATGTTATACATCAGGAAGAACTTCCTGTCTCTAAGCAGGTACACAGTAGAACAGTTGCTCAGGCAGATGCCCCACCCTCAAATTTTGGATAGGTTAGGCAAAAGTAGATTCTGGTGTCAGACAGAAGGGCGGCAGAAAGGAGCTTCGAAGTCTACGGATAGGGGAAATATCAAAACTAGAACAGACTGTTGGGAAAGTGGGGTGAGGCAAGTTAGGGCAGAGCCCTGGGACTAAGGAGAAGTTTGGGGGATACAGTGGAGGCAGGCAGTGTGAAGGCGAACTGAGTATGACAGCCAGAGGCATTCTGCCTTTGGACTCAGAGCTCCCATCCGGCTCATCACACCACCGATAGATGTACCTACCACACACTGAATTTTTACAAATAGGGCAAGAATGAAATTACAATATGGTCCTCTCTTGTACTTTCCTTTTAACAAACAAGGAAGAGGAAAAGAAGGGGAAACAATGATTGTGACTAGGGTAGTCACCTATCTAATGTGTACACGTGCTGTTGGGCTGGTATCACCAGAGGCAAGTCAGAACTTTCAAATAGTTTGATGGTGGAAAGTGCCGTCAAGTCGTAAGGAACTCACGGCAACTCCATAGGGTTTTCAAGGCAAGTGTCTTGTGTAGCCTCTGTGTAGCAACCCTGGACTTCTTTGATGGTCTCCCATTCATTTACTATCTGACAAAACGGAGATCAGATAACACTGGGCTAGTCTGGGCCATCCAGGTCAGAGCAGTTTATAGTGGCTTGAAGTGGCCACTACCATACCAGTCTTTACATGTATCATTTTCTGCCATTTGCTGAGCACCATTATTCAGGCACCATTATTTCACTGTTTTTATTTGCTTTGGAAAAATGCTTTGGAAAAATGCTTGGCTTCCTCTTTTATTCCCCATTCCACCAATGGTTATCTTAACAATAGGCCTCCCAGGCATGCAGCTTGATAAGCTAAGCATTAGAATTGACTTGAAACACACTGACCAAATTATGTTCTCCGGACATATCTTTTTTTTAAAGCCTTTGCAGAAACCTCTGTGACTAATTGTAGCTTATCTGCCCAAACACAAGGCTCTATTATTAGCGAAACATTTTAATTAACCCACAGAGAAGGTAGAACCAAACGAGAAATCTCTTGGCTGGCATTTTCCTAAGTAGTTTGTCTCAACAGTTCACGCGCTAAATTTAAAGGCAGTGTGTATGGGTCCCGTAGGGATTGGCTAATGTTTTGATACAAGCAACATTGCTCTAAGTTTAACTCTTTTATGATTGGCTTCTGATAGTCCAGTTTGCAAACGGGTAGCTAAACTGCTAAAAACAGTTTGCATGACAAAATTAATTCCAAATGGGTGATGTGATGTCAACAGAGTACACCAAAGTGGATTAGAATATATTTTGGGGAGTTGGGAGAACACTATCCATCTGGGTCAAGCTGATGGACAGGTTATCCTGACATCCCATCTCTGATAATGCTTCTTTCAGATGCTTTAGAAGCAGTGTGGCAAAAGATATTACAGTGTGTTAGATCGGTTGTCACTTATTCTTTTCTTTCATGCAGCTACCACAAGAATACCAAAATATGGTCAGCCTGTCAATAGTAATATTTATTATTATTTTTTATTTTTTTATTTACTTAAATTTATAGTCTGCCCTCCCCAACCAAGTGGGTTCAGGGTGGATCACAACAATTTAAAAACACATTACAAAGTTCACCAGCAGTAGCCATTAAAAATATAAATAATACATATCATTCATTTAAAACATATATTAGCACCATGTAAATACAGCTATCAAAAATAAAAACATAGCAGCACATTATACATTCACCTATCACCGTCTACAGAGCAAATTACAGCGATCGTATAAAGGTGTGAGATGACTTTGGGCGGGAGGGCACAGAATCTCACCCCCCCCACTAGCGGGGAGGGGCACTTCCCAGCATCACCCATATACCTGGTGGAACAGGCCCAGCGAAATGATAACAAGTCCTGCCAGGCCCTGGTCTCGCAAGACAGAGCATTCCACCAGGTTTGGGCCAGGGCCGAAAATGCCCTGGCCCTGGTCGATGCTAGGCGGGCCTCCCTATAAATGGAAAGTTGCCAGATTTAATTGAAGTGCGCTGTTTCCAGTTCTGCAGTACTGTTGGAATTCTAAAGCACATGCAGGAGTGGACAGGCGCATGAATTCTTCAGTCACTAGCTTAGCAATTCTTTCAGTTCCAGCAGCCCAAATCATTTGGGCTGCTGGTCTCCTGTGCCTTGGTAGCTGCTTCCATATCTGGGAATGCAGAGGCAGAGGCGTGGATGTTCGCGACAGAGCTTCCAAATGGGGAATTTTCTGTGTATTTTTCTCCTGCTTTAAAAAAAAAAACTTTTTCCTTCCACATATTGCAAATTTCTCTTCACTTCTGTAGGCACCCAGACTATCTAGGAGCCTTTTAAATCCTGTCCTGGTTAAAGAAATTAGTGCCATGTCATCAGCATACAGCAGAATTGAAACTTTGTGATGGCCTATGAAGGGTGGAACTTTAATCCTACTTAAAAAAAACAAAAACCTTTCCTCTTCCACATATGCTCTACAGCCACTCTGCATTGGCACTTGGAGCCATGGCCACCACAGACACTGTGGCAACATTCAGCTCCTTTCTTTGTGTTTCCTTCAGACATGTACTGTAGGGGCAGTATCGATGTACAGATAGTTTCAGGTAGACATGGGCACGAAACGGAAAAAGCCCAAAATGAGAGTTTTGTGTTTCATCACGAATCACGAAACTTCATGAAATTGACACATTTGCCAAAATGATTTGGTAGTTTCGTGATTCATCAGAACCTGGGGCATTTCAACGGCCCCCTTCATACCCAGAGATGCCAAATTCGCAGAGAGACTTCAGAAGGCTCTCCTCCACCCACCCTCCCAGTTTGCAATACGTTGATTGGGAAGGGTGGGAAGGGAAGTGCTGCCAGAATGCATGACTGAAACGGGGACCACGAGTTGCTGGATCAGAGGAGGATGAAGGACCGGCTGTGGCGGAGCTGGGCCGGGAAGACAGAGTGAGGGGTGGGGTGGGGTGGAGGAAAAAAGGCACCCTCACCCCAAAACCTTCCCACAGCAAGGCCAAGAGCTGGAAATAAGAGGCTTCTTTCAGTCTCTTTAAAGCAGCAGCAGCCAAAAGCACAATCCCAAATCCTTCCATACACTCTCCCACTCCAATCCCAGCAAAACGCTGACATAGATCAGAACAGGAGGTCTGTGGTTGGCTGACAGACCTGCCTAACAGGGTTTGGAGGGGTGAGATTGGTGTGTCCATGGCTACAGAAGGCGCACCTCCTTGGTTGCCTAGGGGATTGACCCACAGCTCCTGGCTGTATAGGGCAGAATGGAAGCTCTCCAGATGGCTAGGAGAGCTGCCAATCAAGGGTAAGTGGGCTATGATTGGGGTTTCCAATGGCAACAAAAGGTCTGGGCCCATTGTTGCCTAGGGAATCAATGGATCGGCGCCAGCCTGTCTTCAATTATGAATCTTTCTCGAAGCTAGCGAAACAGGCCAAAAAGTCATGAATTTCATGATAATTTTGTGATAACTGTGGCCCCACAAAATACTCTTTCGCAACACACGAAATGACCCGTTTCATGACGAAATTTGCTTCATATTTCGATTCATGCCCATGTCTAATTTTAGGTGGGTAGCCATGTTGGTCTACAGTAGAATAGCAAGATTCAAGTCCAGTGGCACCTTAAAGACCAACAAGATTTTCAGGGTACTAGCTTTTGAGATTCAAAGCTCCCTTTGTCAGGTATCTGATTTGGACCTGAATCTTGCTGATATAAAATAGTATCCTCCATCTGAAGCTTTGTGGAGATTATAGAGAAACCACTGTTCTTAAGGAGTTTGAAATGATTGGTTGTTTAGTGAATTCATGCTCCACTCCAGCAGTTTTGCAGAATGTATTGCGTCCTTCAGTATGAAATCTTTGTAATGTATGTGTGATAGTAGCGAAGGTTCTGAAACCATGACTGAAAATAATCTGGTGTTCTTTATTACCACAGGCAGGGCTTTTTTTCAGGGGGAACGCAGGGGAACAGAGTTCTGGCACCTCTTGAAAATACTCGGCAATAGTGCTTGAAAATAATATGATTTCAAAGAATCCCGTATGCTTTTTCCTCATTTCCCTCTTGAGAGTTCCACCACCTCTTTTCCCAGAAAAAAAACTCTGACCACAGGTCTATAAATCTAGATGCTTGTTGTCCACCTGCAGCTGTCTCATTGTTCAACACCCATTGTAACAATCCCTTCCCCCGAGTTTACTGCAAACTGCAAAGAACTGAGAGGAAAGGATTTTTCACTGTACCTATCATGAGAACCAACCCTGACCCCTCCCCATGTCTAGATGGAACTTGAGCTAAGTTGGGCTTGGTTTCTTATAACTCAGAAAGATACGCATAGCAGTGTGCTGCAAATCTCCTTGTTAAGTACCCTTCTCCCACCAAGAGAAATGATTCTTAAAGTGCTGAACTGGTGAGGAGAACCAAGAAGTAATTAAGCCAGAGGCAGATGGAAAGCTATACAAAGTCTCTCTACGCGATATATCGGACACATGAAGAACACGTGACTGGAGATGCAGTGGTAACCGGGAAGGGTAGTTTAAAAAGACAGAGCTGGCAGCAAGGCAAAGGCTTTGATATACACTGGAGCTGTGCGTAGGGGCTTTGAAATGCCAGAAGGGAAACTTCCAGAACCTGGCTCTGGTAGGCAGCACCAGCCCATTTCCATTCCTGGCTGTCCTTTGGTTGCAATCCCACACAGTTTTAGACCTGAGAGGTGAAATTGACAGAGCATTCAGGGAGGCAAAGATGAAATTAACAAACCCTCTAAGCAGTGATCTCCACCGACCCTTTTAAACTATGCTTCCCAGCTAACATTGTGTCTTCCTACACTTGATGAACACACACCAAAGTGTCTCGTGTAGAGATTCAGTCTCTATGGGAAACCTCAACAGCACTCTGACTATCCACATGAGACAGCTTTGCATTACAATAGTATTTTAATTATTTTAAAACAAAAATGTACAATTCCAGTTTGAAAATAGATGGAAAAGTAATGCATAAAATACTGGAATGGAGTGGGTTGGCTGGGACATTGACTGTGAGAACTGAGGGAACAGATAATGGCATTCAATGCTAGCTAGCTAATGCGGAACCAGTACTTAATTTGGCAGAGCCTCACATTTGTATTTATTTTTAGTTATTATTTTTTTAAAAATCAGTCCTGCTTGTCTTACATTTGAGGTGACTCATCATATTTGGAGGAAAAAAAGTTAAACCCTGAAAAGACCAAAATAAAAACAGCTATCTGAAGAGGTCAGGAGAGCCCCCACTCTCCTAGCTTTCCACAAACAATGCAAAACCAAATTATTCAAAAAAGCTTTTGTATTGTAGGGAGGGGCTCTCAGGTGCTTTGCTAATGAGTTAGGGACCATAGACGTCACCACTATGTTGCCTTATTTACTATCTGCTGCTTTAAATATGTGCTCCTATGTGCTACCTGTGCTTCATGTTGTCTAACGTCAGCCCTAGAATTGCTTATGTTCAGTTTCAGTATTTCTCCAGCTCTGTATTGGATTCTTGCTAATGCTGTGTTTTTGTAAATTTGTGTTTATTTACCCTATGGCATTGTTTATGGAAGTGTCCTTGATATTGACTTAACTAATCTCACACTGTGTAATCCACTTTGAATCTCAGTGAGAAAGGCAGACTATAAATTATACACACATACATACATACATACATACATACATACATACATACATACATACATACATACATACATACATACATACATACATACATACATACCACCATCTAAAAACATGTCAGAAAAAAGATTAACCTAAATGCTATCTTATATCTTTAAAAAGGTCTTACATTCTTTCTAAAGGAATGGGGGTGTGGCTTTACAAAGTTCTTGGGAGATCTTATTTCAAAATACTGGGTTTGTGGCCAAAAAAGTTTTAACCTTTGCCAGGATCCAAATTGGTCTGGCAAAGGGAATGGTTAGCATACAGAGCTCATCAGACATGAGCTGAGTGGCTGTTGGGCTTGGAAAGGCAGTCCTTCAAGTATACGGGCCTCAGGTTATGGGAGCTTTATATATAATATCCAGCATCTTGATTAGAACCCAAACACAAACATTTGTTCTTCTATCTGTTCACAAACTGAAGGGATAAATAATGAAGCTGTGAGTTGTGGAGAACTGAGATACTGGACTAAAACAGGATATTGTGTCAGTACTGACTCAGACTGAGGGCCAAGCTACACACAACGAATGACACTTGAACGGCAAGTGGATTGAGTGGAGGGCAAGTGAACAGGGAGAAATACACTTGCTGTTCAAGTGTCATTCGTCATGTGTAGCTTGGCCCTGAGAGTCCATCTAACCAGCTGATT
This sequence comes from Eublepharis macularius, assembly GCF_028583425.1. Taxonomy (NCBI): domain Eukaryota; kingdom Metazoa; phylum Chordata; class Lepidosauria; order Squamata; family Eublepharidae; genus Eublepharis; species Eublepharis macularius. The sequence goes on along the minus strand of NC_072791.1, from coordinate 24,669,118 downwards.
TAGGATCCCCACGTCGTCGGAGAGATCCAGCAATGTGTGAACCTTACTGCATTGACTATTTTCAGGCCTGCAGCAGTACCATAAATGTGGCGATTTCCAGAACTGAATCTGAGACCTCCCATCCATAGTTAACTTCATCTGTGGTGGAGCTATAGCCTATACTTAAAAAGTTCTAACATGAACACAGTTTCCATTGAGATAGATCAAGATGGGTAGCCATGTTAGTCTGTAGCCATAGAAAAGAGAAAGAGTCCAGTAGCCTCTATAAGACTAACTAAATTTGTGGTAAGGTATGAGTTGAAGAGTGAGGTGTGACTCACGCAAGCTCATACTCTACCACAAATGTTGTTAGTCTTGCTCTTTTCTAAAATGTCTATTGAGGCTGAGAATCAGCACCCCTGAAAGTTCAACCTCATTCAGTGTTCTAGTGAACATGAAAGCATGCTTACTATTTTGTGATATCCCCTAAACTGAACACTGAACAAAAATAGAACTTTGCCAACCCTCGTACCCTTTTCTCTTGCTCTTAAACTTCCTTTTAAAAATTTCTCATGGAGAGAGGCTGAAGTCTCTGAATCATATTCTTTCTGGGTTAATCAGAGAGTTTGCAAGGAGAGAGGTCCGAGGATATGTCTTTAAGGAAGCACCTTCAAGAGCTGAATGCAGCAAGGTTTTCTGTTGCTGTATTCTTTTATTTCTATGTATGCAGGAGGCTAGCAATGACAAGAGAGGGGAGTGCTATTGCACGAACTAGGATTTCTGTGTGCAAACTTCACAGTAAATTAATCATCAGGTGTCACAGTTTATAAACCAAGTACAAACCATAGTTTAGAATCCCAGTGTCACCAATTAACAAACCACAGTTGGCTGCATTCAGACATCATGCTAAACAGTGGTTTTCTCTCATGTAAATGATTTTCTTATAGCCCACAGAAAAGCTAGCCTCCTGGCCGCAGCTTCAGGGTGAGATTTTATGAGTGTGTGCATGCGTGCGCACACATGCTTGCTTGCTTGGTTTTGGCTGCTCTGGTCTGTCTGTGCCTTACTTCTGCTGCTAGGTTGGTTTGGCTGGGAGTCTGTGATTTTCCACTAGTTCTTTTGTGCTTTGTTAGTTCTTTTTGCATTGGAAGACTTTTGGTCAGTGGTTGCTCTTGTGTGTTTGGCTAAGGCTTCTGTGCCCTAGATAAAGAACTTTTTTCCCCTACATAAAAAAAAATGGAGAGACGTTTGGAGACACCTTGTTTTGAGGGGTCTGTAGAATTGGCCCCCTTGACCCAGTTGACTTGGAACTTGGGGGTGGGGGTCTTCAGTGGGTAGCACTGCTGCAATTGTGTAATTTGCATGAAAAACAGCTACTTCAGCCCTCTGGAAACATTCCCCCATAAGGAATAATGGGCCCAGTTAATTTTGGAATCCCCCCCCCAAAAAAACAGATCCAAATACCAAACCTGTGTAGGAGGACCCATATAAAGGAAAATACTGATATTTAGGGCCTTCCCAATACCCAAATCTGAAAAATACCTATTTTTGTTAGTGCACATCTCTAGTCTGAGTGTTTATCTCTGTTTTATGCAAATAGGTGAATTTGTATAAATATACCCTTTAATGCATTTTAGCAGCCAGCTGAGTCCATTAAATGTTGGTTGACTACATGTTTGGGCCACAAGATTATTCTAAATGTGTAGACAATAGTTTAAGAGCTCTGCAGTCACTTTTAGGTTAATCTGCCTTCCATATTCTAACACGTGAGTCAAAGAATCACTTGCTCCGAAGGCTGAACTGAGCTTTTGTTTCAGAGACATTCTCTGGAGATTAAACAAACCTCCAGAGCACTGGCTTTGTTTTGAGGAACGAACATGGATCAACTGTCTAATGCAATTAGTTAGTTCTATAACTTCATGGGTAATGTCTGCTCAGGCCTTAATTAGAAGATTATTTCAGATTTTTTTCCTTTCCTCCCCTCCCCCACTTTTACCTACTAATATGAAGAAACTAGTTCTTTTTTTTTTTCAAAGAAAGATGTTTTATTATGCTTAATCCATGGATGTAAGCAAATCTGACTGTACTCCTGCCCCAGTTTCTTCCTTTTCTTTTAAATTGCATGGGAAAATTTTTTTTCCCCTTTCAGTATCCTTTGAAGTGTCAGGCTTTTAAATATCAAATTGGAGGGCAGGTAGAAGTAGAAGCAACAGAAGAGGAAGGAATATCAAGCGTGAAGACTTTAAGACGTTTTTAGGCCAAGCTGTGCTCCTAGCATTGACAAGACAAGTCTGCTTTTTCAAATGCTCCCCAACTTGATGGCTGCAATTTGGCAACCAGGCAGCCTCTCCCCGTTTCTTCAGGAAGCCAGCTGTCGTGGCAGACAATTGGGTGGCATTTCGGGTCATTTGATAACTGGGACACACCAGCCCGTGTGGTTGAGGTTCCTCTTGGGCAAAAGCGAAACAAAAGTCTACATTGTCAGATGTGCTTCTTTGACTGGAGGAGCCCAGGTGGGGTCAAGTTGCCATGTGATTTTGCACACTCTCTCTCCCTCTCCCTCCCCCCCCTCTCTCTGCTGCGCTCTCATTTGGATGCAAAAGCAGCAGAGAACAGGGTGACTTATCGGAGGCAGCTGCTCCTTCCCATTGCTAATGATGCCTTGAAAGGGTTGCAGCCCATTAGCAATTAAAGCAATCAACACACCACTTGTGAGGTCTTCTGGTCTTCCCTTGGTCACAGCAGGTGTTCTGGATGATTAAGAAAAGGAGGACTTATACTTGAAGAGTGGGGAGAGAGAATTCTAAATGTTTGCCCTAGTCTCTTTAAATAGCATGGGAGGGCAATGTTGCACTTTTACTTCAGCATTAAAAAAAAATAATTGATAAATGTGTTAATACATGGATGAGGGGAGGATCCAAAAACAATGGTAAGGTATTTGTCTTTTTATTAGAATCAATCAAAATATCCTCAAAGGAGCACAAGCTTTTGGGTTCCGCAGAACTCTTCATCATATCTTTGTATATAGTACTATTATGTGACCGCAATACACCTATTGAACACACAAAGCTGTCTTTATACTGAATCAGACCATCAGTCCATCAAGGTCAGTCTTGTCTACTCAGACTGGCATCAGCTCACCAGGATCTCGGGCCGAAGTCTTTCACATTGTAGATCACCTGATCTTTTTAACATGAGATGTCAGGGTTTGAACATGGGACCTTCTGCATGCCAAACTGATGGTCGTCTGCTGAGCCATGGTCCCACCTCATGCTTTCAGACATTGCATTTGATTCTTCCATCCCCAATAATGGAAATTCTAATTTAGCAGGCGGCGAGAGGGGGGCCGCGGGGGAATAAGAATTCTTTTATATTCTCTTTTAGCCTCCACCAACATGCTGAAACGACAGTTGCTTGGGTTCCTGAGAAGAAGGAATTAAATCAATATGTTCACAATATAAAGAGGAAAAATGTGTGTGCGCACACACAAGAAGAGCAGCATGTGATTTAAAATATTTTGAAAATTTAGACCCACTTTGCAGATTGGTGTTAAAAGCGAAACCTCGTTCTCGGAAGGCTGAAGCTAGAGGAACCCTGGGGTTTTAAAGAAATTGCTGCTGGATCTTGAAGAGCATACCTGTATGAGAAATGGATAGCAACCTGCCTCCCCCCCCCCCCAACTATTCTTTGTTTCCTTCTGAGCTGTTTCAGCCATGCTTGTTTTTGCCGTCCAGACAATATGTTGGATAAAGGAACCTAACCTCTGAATGCCTGGATAGGCCTGGAAGGCAGCCTCCGATTAAATAATTAAAGGGAGAGGCCCACTTCGTTGCTGCAGTCGGGGGTATCGATTACACCTGGTGTAACCTGGCCTGGTGACTGTGGGATGCTAGCTATGTACGGGCCAGGAAAGAGTTGCATTGAAGGTGTCTCCACAAAGGTGCCACCATACTATGGTGAACAGGGAATGGATTTGCCATTGCTTCTGCCTCTGTCAGTGTGACTGCATCCTCTTGTGCAGAATGTCTTGTAGGTGATGGAAACTTTTTCATTTCTTTTCCGTTCCTTGAGTACCTTTTTCAAAGTTGAACTTCATCTGTGAAGGAAAGAGTGGGCAGCTTTATCATTTTTTTAAAACACTGTGTTTGGACAGTAGCTGGTTTTGAACCAAAAAAAACTTCATTTGGAAGCCCCGGGGAAGAAAATTTTAGACTGCTTTTCCTTTGCTTGTTTTTCCAATGTCTAGTAATTAAACTGCATAGATGATTAGATTTAAATAATATCATGATATGTGGGAAGAGGAATTTGATGAGAGGAAGGGATGTGGACAGAAATAAGAGTTGATCTGGGGAAGAAACCCCCAGATTAAATTAGCAACTGTGAAGCAACAAATCTATTAATGTCTCCTTATGTTTGCTTTGAATCTGCTGCTTTATTGTAATCTTTAATTGTAACTGAGAACTTTTTGGAATTGAACCATATTTTTAAATGCATGTTAATCGACATAGTTTTTAATCAATGTGACCTGACTTGCAGAAGGCATTGTACACAAATGTGTGTACCAGAACTGTGGGTTGTTTTTAAAAACGATAAGCTGCCTCTGAAATCTGCGATTTGGTGTTTAGGAATGGAAGGTGCTTGTGTTCTTAACCTTTTTCCTGTGGGATGGATATTTAATGCTCGAAATCTTGCCCCCAGCTGCTCCCTCTATAGGGCTCCAGGTACATTTATTTCAATTTTGTGAATAGGGTTATAGTACAACAGAATTATTCGGGAGACTCTATCACAATAGGGATAGGACTGCTTTTTTAATGTCTGTGGGAAAAAGTTTAAATCCTACTGTTTTATTTATTACTTTGTCGGTTGTACAACTTTATACTGTTTTTATTGCATTAAAAATTATAATCCGCCATGAAGGTCAATGAGAAAGTCGGACTTTAAGTAAAATAAATAAATGGCTCTTTCTTAACACAGGGAAAACTTTTCTTTTAGTTGTGTTAAAATGCAGTACCCCTTACATTTTTTTTAAAAAAAATCCATACTAAAAAAATGCAGAATGTTAACAATACGGCAAAGGTCTTCTGTACTGTTGACTGTTACAGTGAAGGGGGACTGTATTTCATTCCACTCTCTATTTTTATTGGGGGGGGAGAGATTTTCTGTTTCTCTCAAGGCTGGCTACAGTTGCCAATGAAGTGTTGATGGGGGTAGGATTACATTGCTGTGATAGTGCTGAGAATGGGAGAGGGGAAAAGAGAGACAAATGGCTCTTAAAAAGCGATCCTGGTGCGCAAGACCATGTTGAGAAGAATGCTGTTTTTTTTAAAAACTTCCATGTGACTTTTAACACTGAAATTGAGGTGTACCTTTCATCTGCTGCTTTACAAGGCAAGGCAAGAGAAGATTGAAAGACTCGAATGTGTACTATTCTTCCCCATGCATGAGCTTTGTTGAGCAGCAGACTAAGGGTGCCCAATCTGGATTGGGAAATTCCTGGAGATTTGGGGGTGAAGCCTAAGGAAAACAGGGTTTGGGGAAGGGAGGGACAACAGCAGGGTATGATGGTGTAGAGTCAACTCTCCAAAGCAGCCATTTTCTTCAGGGGAACAGATCTCTGTAGTCTGGAGGTCAGTTGTAATTCTGGGAGATTTCCCATTTTTACCTAGAGGTTGGCAGCTCTACTGCAGACAGACCAGTGAAGCTATTGTTTTTAATTCAGAAGTGTCCTCTTGCATTGTGGCTTACACAAGTAAGCATGGTAGGCCCCAGAGAATGAGCTTGTTAGAGTTTGTTTGTTCTTTATGGTCCATTATGTTTTTTAAACTGACTTCTACCAGGCAAGAGGATGTTTAAAAGGCTCTGGGTTAAAGAACAAAAAAAATACATGCAATATTTTTTATTAGGACCAACCAAACTAAAGAAAAAAAAGGCATTGCATTTTATTGTGTGTTTTGTGGAGCTTTTGTGTGGACCAGTGTGGCTGGTTACAGCTTTTTTCTACTTTAAAATACAAAACCAGCATCTTTGGTAACATAGTTTCTGCAGTCCATGATACAAAATTTAAAAGCAGGCTAAGGTGTTTAATTTTCAAGATCAAAATTTTCAGCTGTGTTCAGTTTTTTTTAAAAAAGTCTTTTTTATGGCCTTTCTCGGTAATAGGTGTCATTATGTGACTGCTTGTAAATATACTTTATTGGTTTGATTTACTGTTGCTTCTGCTACAGGAGTCTTGCTTATCATTCTTTTCCCTCCCACTCTTTGACTGCAAACCCACTGTAACATGGATAATTGTGTCAGCCAATAGGTGCAAGGTTCTGCCTTGGTGATTAGAAGATGTTCGGGAGAGCATTGATACGTTGTTACGATTTACTTGCAGCTGGCGAACAAAACCTTGAATTGCAACCTAGATGGAAGGGTTGGACGATTTGACAATTCTTTGATAATGTCAAATTCAGTGAGAGGAGCGTGACAGGCTGGGGTGTGTGTGTGTGTGTGTGTGTGTGTGTGTGTGTGTGTGAGAGAGAGAGAGAGAGAGAGAGAGAGAGAGAGAGAGAGAGAGAGAGACATTCCACCAGGCAGGCGCACAGCTCGCAGGATCGGATTACGCTTTTCTTTTCAGAAATGCCCCTCTGATCACTTGATACTCTCCTCGGTCTTGTTCTCCTTGGGTAAAGAGGTTTCTGCTCCCAGCACCATTTTGCAGCTTCATTTACATTTCTATCCTGCCTCAGGTAAGAACTCAGAATAGTTCAGTGGTGAAAAGGTGCCCAGTGTGTCACAGGCTTCGACTCTTAGCCTTCAGAAGTTTCATACCTATATTGTAAAGTTTCTGTTGGAGGCAAGAAATTGTTTACAGAAGTGTAGAATGGAAGTATCAGGAAAAGGCCCGTCACACCTGCCCATCACCAGATCTTCCACAAACACGTCAACGGGTCAGCCTACATGACCCAACTGGTAGTTTTCAGGAAAAAGGGAGGACTGAAGTAAAATGAACCCCATAAAATGGCTTCAGAATACAGGAAGGTAAGCCAAGCTATCCGATACACAGACAGGTCACATGGTATGTTAAAACTGTTCCTAGACAGTGCCGCTTTAGTTTGCTTAATGCTTTTCCATATAAAAAAGAGCCAGAATATGGAAAATGAGAACTGGGATTTTTCTTCTTCATTCATTCAGTTGTGCAAACCCTTATCTGCACGTCCATGCCGTGTTTTACCTCGTGATCTGTTGTTTCTGTAAACTAGTTTAAGGAGACATTCGTTCCTGACACAAGACAGGTAGCATTATGAGCAGAAGTAGATTTGCATTTATTTGTCTAAGTTTTGGAAGGAAGGTGTTTCACTTTGGCACAATGTACATCTGTGTTGCATTTCACTTCTAAAAGTTTCATTTAGTTAATTACAGAAAAGCCTGGGGGAGGGTACCATCAGGACTGGAGAGGCCGCAAGCAGGTTGAGTCAGTATTGTTTTTTCCCCACTGTTAATTTATAAAAATGGAGGAAATAATAACTTGTAAGTTTAAAAAAATCCTGCTGATGCTAGTTTTCTTTCTTTTTTAGATAGCAAACTAACTAAAACAACAATGCTACTTGACGTGCTCTTCTCCAGTGTCATATATAGCTCCTTAGTTGTCAGATTTATGCTTTTGATTCCGTGAGGTTTGCAGAATGGATCTTACTTTGTGTATCTTTTCAAAGCACGGTGCCCTGAAAATTCTGTGTGTCACTGATGGAAATGTGTGCATGGGAAAGAGGGAGTGAGCTCTGCAGTGCCGCCTTTCTGGCTGCTCTTCATGCTTTCATTAAGCATAAGCAGTAGGGAGACACTTCATGTATCATCAATGACCTGTAAACACCAGAGTGATTTGATCAATGTAATGAAGTTTCAACAGCCCTTAGTGCAGGGAAGGGGGGTTGTTCAGCATCATGATGCTCCTTGGCAGTGCGCCAGCAACAGGTGGCAAGCTTATTAGCCTGTATTTCACTAGAGCGTAATTGATCAGCTGCTAAATTTCTTAAGTCTGGCTTGGAGCATCACAGCCTCCAAAAACAAGCAGGTGATTCCCAGGGTATTCCGATGTGACTTTCCCATAGGATCCTTTTCAGACATTTGCTTTTGGTGTTCCAACTGCATGTAACAGGAGTGTGCTCCGTGCATGATTTTCTTGATATGTGTCATTACCATTTTATGTGAATACTTGTATATTTTCTGTGTAGGAGACTAGGAGACTGATGGGAGTAAGAATTACCCTAACGGTGTCCCATGATTCTGCAACACCACTTGTGGCTGCATAACTGGAAGTGATGTCACCACATTGTGGGATGCTCTAGGATTCATGTGAAGCTGTATGCTGTGGCTTTCAGCATAGAGTGTTGGATGAATCCTAGAGCATCCCATTACATAGTGACATCACTTCCAGCTATGCAGCCACAAGTGGCATCACAAGATGCCAATCTCTCCCCTCCCCCCATTATTTCACCACCGCCTCATTGAGTCCAGGGAGAGACAGGGGAGCACCAGTAGAGGATCCTCCACCAGCAGTGGGCAAATGGGAACCCTCATATTATATAGCTTCGGTATGTGTGGGGGAAAAAACAGAGTTTTAAGGGAACGTGTTCATACATACAAAAGCTTTACACATAGGGGAAATATGTGTGTTTCCCCATCCACACAAAATGATGACTGCACATATCTGAAAGACTGAGCATAAATTGAACATTGGGAGTTATATCTGGGCCGTTTCTGAATTCTACTCACTTATACTGTAGCCACGGCCTGCAGTTTGCATGAACTGAGCAAGGCTGTCAATGATAGGATGTTTTGGAGGTTGTTAATCTGTAGGGTCACCATAAGTCAGAAGCTACTTGATGGCACACAACAGACACAATACTGTAGTTGGTTTCATTTTACAGTTTTATCCTGCTCTTCTCCAAGGAATTCATAGATGATTCATTCCCACTTTTTTTGTATTCAGAACAATAAGCAACTGGCTCAAAATGATATAAGTTTTATGACTGAGTGGGAATTAAAACTCAGGTCTTTTGAATCCTAGTCAACCCTATATAGTCTCCCTCTTGAATTTTCTTTGTATGTAATGTATGTTTCAATATCTTTGTGAACTCGTGGTCTGGTTCTGTTCTCTCCTGCTTGTAAAATACTATTGGCTTTATTCTGATACTACTCCTATGTAGCAACAATAAAAAGCTCTATTTAAAAATAGAGCTGTTTTCCTATATTATTTCTCACATAAAGCAATTATAATTTACCTGTGGGATGCCTCAAAGTTTTTCTCAGTATTCTCTGCATTTCTGTTTTGTCTCCACACATGGGGGAAGGACGATGTTTGCTTTAGTTTGTGTTTATATTCACTTGGTGTGCATTGCCTCGAATTCTTTCAGCTAGAGAATGCGAGTGGTAAATCCTGCAGTTCTTCGAGCATTGATTTAGAAGTAAGTCCAATTTAATTAGCTTTCTGTGTAGAATCAGACTAGAAACTTAACCTGTGGCCCGTGGTTCTGAGAGGCCCATGGTTCTGCCAGGAGCAGCACATTGGAGATATTTTGGTGTCCCTCTGTGGTCTCTTTGGGTTTGATATGGATGGGAAAGTATGCTTTTCCACTATGATTTGTTTTTAATATTGCTTGGTGTTGATCAAAAAGATATTCCGAGCTCATGGTAATAAATCCCTGCCCCAGAATAGCCAGTCTAGGAATCTTGCACTCGAGCTCAGTGCCATCTGAAAGGTATTTTTCCCTCCACCACCACTCCCCACTCCAATCCTCCTCCTTTTAACACACAATCAGTTTTTTAAGAACCTTGTTAAATGAGAGCCAAAATTTGCTGTGTGAAGCCGCCAGCTTTCCTTGCCTCGTGGTAATCTCACAGGAATATTTATAACCGTGACAGGAAGTGGGGGAGAGTGATGGGGCTTTGGAATTCTTATTACCCACAAACAAAATTACAGCTATATTTTGACCGTTATGTGACAGTGTAGTTTTGATTATTTGTAGTAATAAGAGACCCTTTTGTTCAAAAGTGAATTATATGAGCTGTACTTTTTTTAAAAAAATTCAAAAATAAGATTGCTGACTGAGCCTTCTGAGGATGCCAGCGTGCGAATAAGTAAGATCGGCAACTGCCTGTTCTCATGAGTTCTCCGTTGTGGCTCTCACCTTGTGCAACAATTTGCCTGAAGAGGTCAGGAAGACACTTACTCTTCTATTGTCCCTCGGAATGGGCAAAGCAGAAATGTTCAAGCTGGCATTTTTATAAAGGAATTAGAATTGCAATCTAATGGAACAGTCTAGGAGGGCGCTTTTATACAGGAATAGGATTGTAGACTATTGCTGTGTCTATTGTGTGTACTGCAATGTCTTCCACCTTTACAATCTGCATTGTTTATGGTATGTCATGCCTTAGCTTTCTGTTTGCATTGTTTTCTAATTCTGTAACCGTAGTCCTATTGCAATGTCGATTGGCTGTCTCGTGCGATCCAATTGAATGTTGAGTCTCAATGAGAAAGGCAGGCTATAAATTAATGAAGAAGTCAACAAATTCTTCACGGGACCTAGAGTTCTCCTGGAATTACAATTTATCTTCATACTACAGAGATAGTTGATGGCACCTTCAGAGGAAATCACCTCCCCGCTGATTTCTCCTTAACCCTCTCTAGGTAACACCTTTAAATCTCCAGGAATTTCACAAGCTCAGTTTGGCAGTCTTGGATAAATATACGGATATATCCTACTTTATTTTGGAGGAAGTTATGCCAGCCTAAGGATCCAGCCAAAGCAGATCTTGCGGGGGAGGAAGTTGGAGGGGGCCTTTAAACTTTGTTCAGAGGAGTGCTAAGATAGATGCTGCTATATTTATTAAATAGGTACAAGAATTTCTGGGCAGTGGTGCTTTTGTATGGTTTATTGTTCATCTGGCGGTTTTATCTGCTTACTTTAATGTTTCTGGAGATTTTTAAAATATAGGTTTGTGGCCTGTGTAGTTTTAGGCTGCCACTCAATGTTTAGTAATATATAATTTGTTTTTAGATCTGTATCTTAATATTTTTGTACACCTCCCTTAGTACGTAAGTAAAGGATTGGGGTATAAATACAGTGTACAGACTGGCAAAACAATGTTGCAGTTTGTGGTCTTTTCAAAAAAATTGGTGCGCGTCCCGTGAAAAATACACTCCTTTCTCAAACTGTACTACTTAACCCCTGTCCAGCTACGCCAATCTGTATGCATATCTTAATTAAGAAGTAGATCCAGAGGAGTTAGCCGTGTTAGTCTGTAGTAGCAAAATAGAAAAGAGTCCAGTAGCACCTTTAAGACTAACCAACTTTACTGTAGCATAAGCTTTCGAGAATCACAGCTCTCTTCATCAGATGCATGGAGGGTAAGAAGAAACTGGTCAGATATATAGGTGGAGAAGGGAGTAGATGCAATCAGTAGCTACTGATAATGGGACCCTCCCCTCTCCACCTTTATATCTGAACAGTTTCTTCTTACCCTCCATGCGAAGAGAGAAAGAGAGCTGTGATTCTCGAAAGCTTATGCTACAGTAAAGTTGGTTAGTCTTAAAGGTGTTACTGGACTCTTTTCTAGATTAAGAACCTAGATGTGATCTGTCTCTCTACAGCATCATTCTTCAATGGAGTGGTCATTTGTATGGGCAGCTGATTGCATTTCACATTGGAAACAACACAGTATGGCCAGAACATGTTTATAGTGAGCTACACATTTGGATGTGTATCCAACTTACCTATGACTCCTGACTGGGCAAGTGCTATGTGAACAAAAGGCTGCTTCTACACATGCTAGAGACCAGTTAATTGCTTCTCTTTCCCTCCCACCCTTCACGGTCCATTAACCTGCAGGGGAGAATTCAGCCTCACACTTCAAAGGATACATTGGGGAAGAGTTTGGGCTGGAAGGGATGTCTTTCCAGTTGCCTGCTTTGGAGGCACCATGGATCCTATGAACTTTTCTGCTTGATGTAGCCTGACTCCTCTTCAGTAGAAAAGAGCAAGAGTCTATTAGCACCTATAAGACTAACAAAATTTGTGGCAGAGTATGAGCATTCGCAAGTCACAGCTCACTTCTTCAGATACAACTAGAATGTGAGTCCATCTGTCCTTATACCTTGGCGAGTGGAGTGATTTTAGATGCTGAATGACAATAGCCAGTGAATGACAAAAGCAAGTGTGGTGGGATATGCAGAGGGGTAGTAGGTGTGGAGAAATCAGCCTTGGTAATGAGACAAGAAGTTAAAGTCTCAATTCAGTCCAGGTGGATGCATTGTCTGGAGCTTCATTATCAGTTGCAATTCAGCAGTATCTCTTTCTAATCTCCCTTTGAAATTCCTCTGCTGGATAACTGCTTCAATTAAAGAGCCAGTTTGGTGTAGTGGTTAAGAGCACAGGACTCTAATCTGGAGAACTGGGTTTGATTCCCCACTCCTCCACTTAAAGTCAGCTGGGTGACCTTGGGTGAGTCACAGCTTCTAGCTCTCTCAGCCTCACCTACCTCACAGGGTATTTTGTTGTGGGGATAACAACAACATACTTTGTAAACTGCTCTGAGTGGGTGTTAAGTCATCCTGAAGGGCAGTATATATATCTAATGTTATTATTATTATAAAAGTAGCACTTTTAGGTGCTCCATTCACCCAAGATATAAGAACTCACATTCTAGCTGTATCTGCAGAAGTGAGCTGTGACTCACAAAAGCTCATACCCTAACACAAATTTTGTTAGTCTTATAGGTGCTACTGAACTCTTGCTATTTTCTACTGACTAACACGGCTCCCCATCTTGATCTGATTCCCCTTCCTCACCGTGGCCCCCATCCTGCATGGCTTCTGTCCACAGTCCTGGACATAGCCTTTTAAGTGGTCAGGAAGGGGTCCTCCTACCACTTTCTCCAGTGAACCCCATCCAATGCTTTCCTACACAAGGGTCTGTCCGGGATTGTTTATTGGCATCCATCATTGCTGAAGAGAAGAACAACAAGCAAATTTGTTAGACAGGATAAGGTTGTCCCAAGAACCCTAGAGAGTAAGAAAAAGGAATAGAGAGACTTCTGGTAAATAATTCATAACATGTAGGGGGGAAAAAATAAACATGCCCTTCTGCTAGAAAAGGTATAGTCAGATATCAGGTCTGTTCCAGTACCAGAAAGCTAGGTTTACAGGTGACCTTGGGAGCCTTGATGTTAGCCAGGCTGTTGTTAGTTGGTTATTGCACAGTAGCTATGTGCCTTGGTAATAAACAAGCTTATGGGCATCTTCCAAAGCCAGTGTCTAAAACAGCAGTAGCAGGTGCCAAAATGAAAGCAGTCCCAAGGTCTGCCGCTCAGGAGATGCTCTGACTAATTGTCATCAGCCAAAAGAGGGCACAAAACTTAATATAGCATGTTTCCGGTATCAGTGTTCCCAAAAATATGCCCACGGCTGAGTCATAGGATGCTTTTGCAAAATCCAGGGGTTTCATTACAACACAACTGGTGGGGGAGACTTCAGGCAGTCGCAATATAATTCCTGAATGAATTGCCAAAGGCCCAGCTTCAAAAAAGAAAAAAGGGAACAGCCTGGTAGGAATATCCTCCCACCTCCTCCTCCATCATTGTTTTCAGCAGCAAAAGTTAGCCTTCTGGGCTAGCTCCCAAAAACTGTCACATTAGGAGACAGGTTAAATAGCAACCCCAGAAGGTATCTTCAGTATGGTTACTAATCACTGCTGTTGCTCATGTTTTAATAGCACACAGAATTGTGCCAACCTGTTATAGGCAGGTGGGTCCTATTGAAAGAGAGCAGGAATCTCAACGAAGGACTAACTTCGTAGAACTGAGCCCCAATGCCTTTATAGGCCATTATTATTATTTTTTCAATGAAAAGGTGCTTTGGGAGGAAGAGACTTTTAGAAGGCAGAAGCAGCAAGAAGGAGAAGAAAAACGTAACCCTTCCCTTTTGACTTGCTCAGTACTCTACACTCACTTTCCAAGTGGCCTGCCAAAATGTGCTTGGAAGGGAAAGCTGCTTCTTCCCCGGTTGAGTCCCTTTCCTAAATATTCCCTTACCAAAACACCTTTTCATTACGAACAACCCCATCAGGGTTCAATTCAGTGAATTTCCATGTAACGTCAGTCTGGCTGCAGCATGTTTCTGATCTACCTTGGACAAGTCATGTGACAGTTGCTAAAAATAATCTGGATTTGTTCTTGAGATTTGGCAGGGAACAAATGTAAAACTGAACTCCATGTACCTGGACTAGAGTAGTACTCTTGTATCTGTGGGCCATGAGGACCTTAGAACAGGCTAGGTGGTTTTTGCAGTGCCTTATCGCTAGAGGCAGTTCTTACGATGCAATATCTCGTTGTCTCAAGATGGTGTCATACTGCATGGCTTCCTCCACAAAAAAAGAGAAGCAGGAAGTACAGTCATGCTGCCGGCACATTCATTCGGTTTATAACAGCATTTTCAGCCTCCCACTCTCCTCTTCCATTCTCCTTGCTCTCTCTTTTTTAAAGCCCACCAAAGCAAAACATGGTGGCAGCTAAATGTTTTTGTAAATTCTCAGGTTGTTTCCCAGCAAACCCAAGGACTTTGTTCAGTGTCAATGGAGCCAGAGCCATAAAAGGAAAAGTTATGAATCTGTGAACTGTTTTTTGTTGGACTGGAAGTTGGCAAGAGAAGCTTTGAAACTTCAGCCCAAGTGAAGATGGCCAACTTAAGGTGAATCTGATGAGAGCAAAGATTCCTTCTGCTGTGGAAGTAGCACACACTGAGACAATATCAGAATGAGACTAAACATTCTTGTTGCCCTTGTGAACCTGGCATGATGGCCAAGCTTGGCTCCCTCTTTGCTGTGTTCGTATTGCAGGCTGCTTATTTGATCCTATAGACTTCACTGCCAGCCAACCCACATGAATTCAGAAGTACAAGACAAGCTATGAAGAACAGACAAGTTGAAGAGGGGAGGCTAGGAGACTTTAGTGCGGAGTTCAAACTGTGGGGCAAGTAGGCTGTTAAAGAAGAAGTAGCCAAGGCAATTAGCCAACTCAGATAATCAGAGGTTAAAGGAAAAGGAGAAAAAATTATACAGGGGAAAGCAAAAAAAGGGAGAAGAGAACCACATGATATCCTTAGGGCAAACAATTTAAATGTTTGGTGGGATGATTTGGATGGTATGAGAATGTTAAATGAGGAAGGGGGGAAGCAGAGCCGCCCAATTTCTTGCCTAACACGTACTCCCAGTCTCACAGATGCTGAGGTAGCTTCAACACAGGGGCAGAGGGGCCACCGCTAATGGAGAATCCAGAAGGGATAACAAGTGCTTAGGGTTTTGGCTACTGATTCCCATCTCAAAACTGTTCTCAAGCTGTTTCCTCTTTAGCTGGGATTACTTCAGTGTTTGGACCTAGACTGAGAGAGTGTTAAACTATTAAGAAGGCCTAAGGGAGCGTTTGAAGAACAAATCAGTAGGGGAGCATCCTTTTCTGCCTGCAAGTTCTCCCTCACAATTTATTTATTAATTTTACAGCACTTCTTAGCCAGCCTTTCTCCACAGGACTTGAGGCAATTTACAATGCAATTGAAACCACTGTTCAACAATTGAAACCACCTTACAAAAGCCTCATTATAAATAACAAGCAGTAAATGACCCCTTCCCATATGTCAACAGAAGTGTCCTTCACCCTTTCAGTTGCCTTTTGAGGAGGTTGGGAAATTTCAGGTTTTCCTCATGGTGTATAGGTCCAACCTTCAGTTTAAGCCTCTTTTCTTCAATGCTTATCTTTGTATTGGCCTGTCGTTAGAGGCTGTGGTAGATTCTGGCTCATTTATTCATTAGAATAGACATTAACGACAGCTAGATTAACATCTTGCAGTGATGATGATGATGATGACAACATTCGATTTATATACAGCCCTTCAGGACAACTTAACACCTACTCAGAGCAGTTTACAAAGTGTGTTATTATCGTCATGCCAATCACCCTGTGAGGTGGGTGGAGCTGAGAGAGCTCTGAGAGAGCTGTGAGTCACCCAAGGTCACCCAGCTGTCTTCCAGTGGAGGAGTGGGGAATCAAACCCGGTTCTCCAGATTAGAGTCCTGCTGCTCTTAACCACTACACCAAACTGTCTTCAGTCCATGGCTGGCCACCATTATTGTAATCGTGCATGCTACTCTTAACTGGTCCTCGAATAACTTCTTATTTTTCACTATACTGTATGATATCATTATTCCTTTGCATTATTAATAACAGGCTTGCTATTTTAATGTCTTTCAGGTCCAACAACCCAACGCCAGGTTCAAAATGGACCTTCTCCAGATGAAATGGAGGTTCAGAGAAGGTAAGGAGCCAAAATGAGCAGGCGGGAAAATGTCGTTTTGAGTTAATTATTTTTGTAAAGCAAAACAGCTGTTGCTAATTATGGAACCTAGATTCCCCCCCTTAAGCCATCGGGAAATTAACATGAAGATGTAGAATTGTACAAAAGTGTTACGGTTCAGCAATTGAAGACTTACCAGACTTGGCAGCATGGATGCAAATTTTATCCCACTGTACTCAGTGGTAAGCTTGCCTATTGTTTTATGCAGGCCTGATGCATTAAAACCATACCGGAGTTTTGGCAGCGGGTGCAATTTACTATGCTGATCTCAAAAAAATATAAGAATTGTGAATCATAGTATTGTCTGCCAGTTTCCATTCAGCAATATGAAATGCTATAGGGAAACTAATCCTGTTCCACAACTAGAATTCCATATAGTAAAGATCTTGATAATTGTGGTTTGGGGCAGATCTCAGTATTAAGCAAAGCTCTGGGTTGTTTTTTTTTAAAAGTTCGCTTCACATTTTTGTGCTCTATTGAATTGAGTTGAAAGGGGATGGGAGTTACATCAGAAGTTGCATTGAATGCATACAATTTACCATGTACTCCTTTGAATCGAGGCCCGTGATGGACAGTACAGTCCCTAAGCCCAGTTGCACTCTGCTAAGCCGGGTTATCATGGTTGACAACATGAATTTTGTAATCGTTGCATTAGTTTCCCGTTGGTTCCTGATTCCAGTTCAAGGTGCATAGCAATGCCTTTCAGCTGTTCTGACCCCTGTAAAGACATATTCTCCTGCTTCCCTCGGTGTTGTGGACCAGCCTTCCAGAGAAAATTAGAAAGTCTACACCTCTTTTTTTGCCAACCTTTTTTCCCTGATGGCTCCTTTAATTGTGTTGTTTTTAAGAACTGTATTTTTAAAAACTGCGTTTTTATTGACATCATCTGGGAGAAAGATGAGGTTATAGATGTTTAAAATAAGTCAATACAAGCGAATACCCATGAGAAGCCTCCTCCTTGCTCTCCTGCCATTTGCCCACCTTTCTTTTTCTGGTGAGGGGCTGGGGCAGCTGGTGGAGGTGGAAGAAAAGAGAGAGCAGCAACAACTCCTTTTCCTGGCGACCAGCGCTGCCACTGCCTTCCTTCTCTGGAGAAAAAAAGGAAAGAATAACACTGCTCCTTCTTCCTGGCTGCTGCCACGATCTTGCCTGCTCAGCTGCTTTTCCGGCTTGTAGCAGCTGCTGCCGTCATCCACCTTCTTCTCTCTAAGGCCGTTTCCACGCGTCCTGGCATAGCGCTAAACTCACGGACCGAGAGCATCTTCCTGGCTCGATTTCTGACATCATCGTGCCAGGAAGATGCTCTCGGTCCATGAGTTTAGCGCTATGCCAGGATGTGTAGAAACGGCCTGTCTTGCTCTGCTCGCCTAACATTCTCCTTGCCCACCTGGCTTCTCTGCTCCTGCTTCCTTGCCATCGCTGTTCACACTGGCCATTGCTGCTCCAGTTTTCAGGCTCTTTTTGAAGCTGCTGTGGCATAGTGGTTAAGTGATTGGGCTGCAAATTAGCACCCTTCTGGTTCAAATCCCGCTCCTGGCATGAGCTCTGCAGGTGGCCTTGGGTAAGCTACTCCTCTCTGCCCTGCCTCTCCAGCTGTATTGTGGGGATAATAACTCTGACCTTGTTAACTGTTCGGAGTGCAACACTAATCTGTTTAGAAGAGCAGTATATAAGCACAGTTATGATTTGTTATTATCATAAACTCCGTAATTTAAAAAAAAAGTTCATGATTTTTCTGCAAATGGGGCTCCCTCAGTTTTGTAACGATGTGACCCTTGTTTGCACCTGGGCCCCATTGTATGGGCTTTTCAATCCACACAATGTGCTTCACAGTTTTTACTTAAACATGTATTTCATATTAAAATGTTTTAAATAAATAAATCATTCAGGGCCACAGGTGACAATACCCAGATTTCTTTACCTTTGGGGATGGCTTCACTAGCCCAGAAGTGTCTTTCAGGGGAGAGGTGGGTGATATTCTGAGCATCATCCTACAGAAGTATCTCCTGTGTGATTGCCATGTATTGAATTCAGTGTTCTTAAAGCTCTACGTAAGTTACCAACTTCCTATTTGTATGGCATTTTCCATTTATACATAAATACATGCAGAATAAACTCTTTTGAATGTATATATGTTTCTGTATCTAAATGTAAATTAAAATGTTAAAATGCAGTTGTCAGTTGTCCCTCATCAGTGCCATTTTCACATGATCCTCAATCTTCTCTCATATTCTCACATCCCCAAGGAGGCCCACCTGACCTCAACCAGAGCCAGGGCCTTTTCGGTCCTGGCTCCAGCCTGGTGGAACTCTCTGTCTACTGAGACCAGGTCCTGGCAGGATTTGTTATCATTTCACCAGGCCTGTAAGACAGAAATGTTCCACCAGGTATGGTTGAGGTAGGTCTACTGAGACCAGGTCCTGGCAGGATTTGTTATCATTTGACCAGGCCTGTAAGACAGAGATGTTCCGCCAGGTATGGTTGAGGTAGGTCTACTGAGACCAGGTCCTGGCAGGATTTGTTATCATTTGACCAGGCCTGTAAGACAGAGATGTTCCGCCAGGTATGGTTGAGGTAGGTCTACTGAGACAAGGTCCTGGCAGGATTTATCATTTGACCAGGCCTGTAAGACAGAGATGTTCCGCCAGGTATGGTTGATCTCCGCTGGCCGGAAAAAAAAACAGAGAAGAATATAAAACCTGAATCCACCCCTACTAGGGCTGTCCGCCACCTTATCTTGTCGAGCTGTGCTTGCTGCCTATCGATTGCCACCATCTGACTGTAATTAGTGTATATTTTATGAGTGATTTTTTCTTTTAAATTTTCTTTTAAATCTATTTACGGTTTTAACTGTACAAATTAATTCTAATATGTTTTTAAACTGTTGTAATCCGCCCTGAGCCCTTCGTGGGGATGGCGGAATAGAAATCCAAAGTAAATAAATAAATCTACCAGGGACCTAACTGGGATTCTAAATCCCCTGGGCAGAAATTACCTATCACAGGGGCAGTAAGTCAGATATACATCTATCTACCCAAGCTGAGTCAAGGGAGCCCCCATATACAGAGGCAGCAAAACTCTGAAAACCACTGCCAGGAGGCAGCATCAAGAGAAAGGAGTTCAGTGTACATTAAATTAGCTAGTGGATGCGCTCAGTGAAAACTGCTTGAGGGTCTTTCAGGGCAGCGGTTTTTGTCACTCTATAAACCGGGATACTTGACCTAGATGGACTGCTGGTCTGAACCAGCTCGGCTTTTCTTATACATTTTATTAGAAATATTTCTTATGCAAATTAATGTTTTAATTACTTTGAACTGGGAATGCTTTGGAGTATTTTTTTTGTCACTGGATTTTTCTGTTTGTGCGAAAGTTCAGCAGGTCCCATTCAAATCCAGGAGGTGCTTTTGTTAAAACGGAGCATGACATATATTTTGAAAATATTTTCATTTCATATATTTTGTTCAGTCTGCTTTAATACAAACAGTAGGAAACGACTCTCATTTTTAATATGTTAACAATAATTTCTAAAGGGAGTAAGAGTGTATTGTTCATATTAATATGTAAGCTCAAAGAGTGAGCTTGTCTGTTTTTTTAATTAACTAAAGAGAGGTCAGACTCATTAGCAATCAGTCTTCAAGATAGTTAGCATATGAAAGGCCCTCTGGTGGGTATACTTTGAAACTACATGCTTCAGTGAAGTCATAGCTTTTGATTGGCACATCTGTCCGATATCATTTCACTTGCTGTGAAGTAAAGAATAAGATGGTGAGCAGGTAATAGATTCTGAGAAGTGGACCTTTTTGAAACCAGCTATAATATTTTGCTAGGCCTGAACTGATCAGGCATCTAATGTTCCAAACACAAAAACCTGATACACAGTTTCTCGTATGAAGGCATAAATTGTCCATACATATATAGTATAGGTAGGCCTCAGGTTGAAAAAGGCTTGTGTACATCTAGGAGGTCATTACATCTAGAGAACTGCTGTAGCATAGTGGTTGGGCTGTGAATAGGTACTCTGCTGGTTCGAATCCCATGAGTTCAGCAGATGGCCTTGGGTAAACCACTTCTCTCAGCCCAAGCTCCCTAGCTGTATTGTGGGGATAATAACAATACTGATTTTGTTCACCATTCTAGAAGAGTGGTATGTAAGCTCACTGTTATTGTTGTAGTTGTGGTTGTTGTTGTTAAGAGTTGTTTGAAAAACTGCTGAATATTTTTCTATGCCTGGAAAAGGGAGAGGGACATTTTGGGCACAGGTTTAGGGGAAAGATTCTTGTTTGGATAATGGGCAGAATCCAACAAGCTTTCCCACTTGATCTCACCTGATTCCCAGTTTCGCAACAGTCCCTATCTCACACATTTTTTTTCCACATGGGTACTGGTAGGATCCAACCCCCCAAAACAGGGCAATGGCTAGGGATAATCATATTTTGGCCACCTCAACTGCCACATTTTGGAGTTCATAAATCTGGACTAGTGAACCAAATCCTGTTCCTGGAGTACAATAAAACAAGAGTCCAATGGCACCTTAAATAGTACCAGATTCAATCCATCCTAAACTTCCAGGAGACAAAGCTCGTTTCATCAGATGCATGGAGTATACATCCATTAGGCAGACACATTTATAAAGGATATAAGGCAACTGATGTATATGTTACAAAGTGAGGTCTGTTTAAAGCGAGAGTCATTCAAAAAAGTAATCAATCCACAAAGAGTAGGTGATGTTGATTACCAACTGCTGATAGACAGGCAAAGTGGGGTTTAACATAAAATCTAAGGTAGTCAAGTGCAGGATGAAACATGATGAGCAGATGCAATTAGAAAGTTATAGAGAGATAGCATGACTTATTAACATCTGTAAGGAGTAAAATGTGTCAGGTATTAGCAGCAATCAGGAGCAAGGAGTTCCACATCCTGGTTAAGACTGGGGCGAGGGGAGCCAGGGAAACATTCCAGGGGTTTAAGCCTGACACCCAGCAATTTCTGCAAGGTCTTCATAAATGTACGATGAACTGATCCTGTGAAGCAGGGCTTTTTGAAAACCGCCTATAATATCTTGCTATTCTTGGACCTGAAAGGCAGATAGTGGTCTAGCTACAAAGTTCTAACACATAGAAATTTAATCACCCTTCCCCCCCCCCCCACCCACCCAGCAGCTCACACTAGGAGTTCAGTGTACGTTAAATTAGCCGGTAGAGGCACTCAGTGAAAACTGATTGCATAACACTGGAAACTGTAGTACCTCTTATTAAAATCAAGGGAATTTAAACATGCTTGACATGTTCTGGATCGTACCTGGTTGCCCTCATCAAGGGAGGGTGTTGTGAGTGGGAATAGATCCAGAGGAGTTAGCCGTGTTAGTCTGTAGTTGCAAAATAGTAGAGTCCAGTAGCACCTTTAAGACTAACCAACTTTATTGTAGCCTAAGCTTTCGAGAACCGCAGCTCTCTTCGTCAGATGCATCTGACGAAGAGAGCTGTGGTTCTCGAAAGCTTGGGCTACAATAAAGTTGGTTAGTCTTAAAGGTGCTACTGAACTCTTTACTATTTTGTGAGTGGAAATGATTCTCCTCATATCTTGCTTACTGGCAGCGAAAAAGATATGCTATGGGGGGGAAATCCTACTTCCTTATATTGCTTGTATGTTTGCAGTGGTCGTGCACGATCTACACACTGCCGGGCTAAGAAGTCTTCCGGCTGTTCCCCATTTACCCTGAAAGGCAGATGAGCAGCACTGTCAGAAATGATAATGGAGACCAACTGTGTAGTAGGAGGCAAAAACAGGCACCTCTTTGGTACATGGACAACATAAGAGCAGGAACGTAAGAACAGCGAAAGACCCACCTAGTCCAACATCCTGTTCATTACCCAATGCATTTAACCATTCTGATGTATCATAATATCAACCTGAATTTTCTGCTTGCTAACTAAATATAGTTTCAGGGGGGTAGCTGTGTTGGTCTGCAGTAGAGGCGCAAGATTTGAGTCCAGCAGCACTGTGAAGACTATCAAGATTTCGTGGGTGTAAGCTTTCGAGATACCTGATGATATACCTGACAAAAGGTGCTTAACTCTCAAGATCTTGTTGCTCTTTAGGGTGCTCCTGGACTCAGATCTCACTCTAACTAGATACAGTGTCTGTCTGAAGCGAATTCCAAAATGTTGTGTGGAATGAAAATAATTGCTCTTTAAAAATGTGGAAGAACCACCTAACTTTGGTTTAGCAAAGTGGGTAGCTAATGTAAGTAAATTTTACAAGGTCTACCAAGGGCAAAATCCACAGTCTCCAATGACAGACTTGACGTGATGTGATAGATCGTTTTCTCTCTGCATCTTAAAGCCGCCACATGGGCTCATACCAGGAGAGATGGTCCTAAAAGCAGCTTTGGGAGGCGGTCACTTTGGTGAGCCCCGTGGTGCAGTACTGCAGCCCAAGCTCTGCTCACGACCTGAGTTCGATCCTGGCGGAAGCCGGGTTCAAGTAGCTGGCTCAAGGTTGACTCAGCCTTCCATCCTTCCGAGGTTGGTAAAATGAGTACCCAGTTTCCTAGGGGTAAAGTGTAGATGACTGGGGAAGGCAATGTCAACCCACCCCATAAAAAGTCTGCCAAGAAAACGTCGACGTCCCCCATGGGTCAGTAGCGACTGACAGGGGGGTTCCAAGTCCATATTCCAAGTCCAAGTACCTTTACTTTTACCTACCACCTTGTTGAACAGTTCAGGAGCGTCAGCCTTTAAAATTATGACCTCCCTCATTCTTGGAAGTATTTGGTTAAATGTATATGACTAAAACTGGATTTTAAAAACCAATGACTTTTCTGTTTTAGGCAAGCGATGGAGCAGCAGCAGCGCCAGGAATCTCTGGAAAGAAGAACCTCCACCACAGGCACGTAACATGTTTTTGAGTGCTGTGCAGGTTTAGCGTTCTTCCCGCTTGTCTCCCTTAACTCCTGGCTGCTCCCTGTGTTTTTATGGAAATGGTTTGGCCTGTTGAGTACTGCTAAAATTATTCTGTGGTTTGAAAGCATTTCAGTCAGGCACTAAAGGAAGCACATAATGGGGGAAGTAGAAAGACTCTTGTGAAGATATAACTGAAAGTTAAAGCAAAGCACCTTTCAACTTACTTCCGTGTGCAGTGGGATTTCAGTGGGTACCATTTTACTTTAGCACCTTTTCACATCCTTCACCGAAGCTCTAAATTGACTTTGGCTTCAGTTTGTCTGTGACGCAAATGGCAAATCTACACTGGTTGTTTATTTTCGCGCGCTCTTCCACATTCTGTCTTGCATTATCATACAAACATGACACAAAGGACCTGGGCAGGGTTCAGAGATGCATTTGAACACACAGAAGCTGCCATATGCCAAGTCCAAATCGCGGGTCTGTCAAGGCCAGTATTGTCCCCGACTTACAAACTGCTCTTCCTTTTCACTGCCGATGTGGGGAACTGAATGTGGGAAACTTCTGTGTGCACAGCAGATACTGTTCCTCTGATCCATGGCTCCTCGCCATTTAAACCTCAGCACGAAGACATCCTTAATCTTGTGTTGGCTCATTGTCAAGCCACTTGACAGTGAGCAGTGTATAAGGTGTCCTTGATTGTGCTTGTTGAAAAGCCATTTTTTACATTGCCGTACTGGTTTGGTTGCTGTTTCCCGTGCCATTCCAATAATGTACGACCTTGAGTTCCACAAAGGAGTGGGGAGCTCATCATGGTGATTCCTCACTGCAGTGTAGCCAGGGAGCTGATCACGCTAACGCTATCTTGCTTCGCTCTGACCTGTTTTCCACGTTATATGCATTACTATAATAATAATAATAACATTCAATTTATATACCGCCCTTCTGGACAATTTAATGCCCATTCAGAGCAGTTTACAAAGTGTGTTATTATTAACCTCATGATAATCAGCCTGGCAGGCGGGTGGGGCTGAGAGAGCTCTGAGAGAGCTGTGACTGACCCAGCTGGCTTCAAGCAGAGGTGTGGAGAATCAAACCCAGTTTTCCAGATGAGAGTCCCACCACTCTTAACCACTACACCAACTAGAGCAATGTGGGACACAGAAGTGGTGACCGCACTATTTGGGGTGAGTTAGGGTCTGGACAGGGGTGTCTTACACAAAAACTATTTTGTTGATGGGTTGAAATGTCTGGTAGTTGACAGGCCTGTGTTGTGTTGTGTGTTGGCTTTGAACTAAACAGATTAGCAGCTTTTCTGGGGTCATGTGGACATACTTAAAAGCCATGTCTTGTCTACACTAAACATTTTTTAAGTTTGAGTTTTATTTTGATTTATTTAATTCCTTCTAACCATAATACTGTCTTTCACTCCTTTGTACAAACCCACTTTATTCTTTTTCTTCCCCCTCCCTCTGTTCTTTTCAGTCTCTACCATTCAGATTAAAGTTTCTTCTTCCCCTTTCCACTGCCAGTCTCCTCCTCCTGACTACAGTAACTACAATGCTTCCACTTCTGCTGGCCCAGTTCCTCCTCCACCTCCATATGCCAAAGTGATCTCTTCAGCTTCTCCTCCTCTCCCTCAGCCTGCTAGCAAAGCCTCTCCCATCAAATCCCCTCACAGAGCTATGGAATCTCCCCTGCTTGGCCACCAACATTCAGCCTCTGATTTCTCGCCCTCTCCCAGCCCGTCCTTTTGTCCAGCCTGGCCAGGCCACAAGCCTGTTTCAAGGACCACCAAGCAAATCTCTTTATCCCCACCACCTGCGCCTGCTTCTCATTATCCATTCACCCCTCATCATACCATCAGACGTTCCTCTCTTTCATATTCTCCCCAGTCCTCCTCTCCCCCCGTAACCCTCACACACCCTATACAAAAGGGGTTGGTACTGCAGCCCCATATTCCAGTAGTCCTTCCTGTGATTCCAGCCCAGAATGGCAGGGTCAGAGGGTCTACAGACACAGTGGTCCAAGATGCCTCAGGAAATGTACCTCATCTAGGTCTGAATGGCCATCCTGATGAACCTGTAGCCAAACAAATTCCTCTGACCTCCTCTAGGACCCAGGTAAAGAGAACAGACGAGGGCTTTTTCTCATACTTGGAAGCTGTGCCCATTTCACATCTGCCCATTATAACCAGTCCAACCGGGTCCTTTATTCAGGCTTTTTCACAGCCTTCCCAACTTCCACCTCACGCTCCGCATCATCCATATCAATCCATGTCACACTTTGTTTCGTTACCTCCCCATTACGCTGCTGTATCTGAGGTGAATTTGTCCAAGAGGACCCCTCCTTACATGACTTCATCAACTCTTTCCCACTTGAGTAAGTACTTTGGCTTGAAATAGTTGTGTTTAAAAGAGAGAGAGAGAACTTTAGCTTTTCGCCAGTTTGGTTAAATAACCACTGAGTTTTCTGTGAGCCTTTCAGGAAGACTCTTAAGCAGCTGTGAGAAAGATAGGCTGTGTAGGCTTACAATCCAGAGAACCACACAACTAAGGTAGTGTGCAGCTTTGCACCCAGTGCTGAGGCCTAGCTTAACAAAGCCATTGAAAGACTGAGATGGGAATCAGGAAGTACCTGGTTAAAAATCAAGAGATGAACAAATTCCTTCAGTTCTCTCCCATTTAGGGTTTGATCTCTTTCCTCAGGATTTGATTCCAAGATCTTCTGTAAAAGTCTGTAGATTAGGGCAGGCAGCCTTGCTGGTCTGAGTACCAAGTGGAGGCAATATCTACTTATGCAGATGTAAGCATGTTGGCAAACAAAAACTGGGGTGAGGGAATTATGACTGGTACTTGGCCATTAGGAGCAAGCGAAGACCCAAGAGTGCTGCCAGCTCCTCAAGGGCCTTCTCTTGCTGGAGCAGAGATCTGGCCCCATGTCCTGAGCAAAATGATCTGGTATGTTGCAGTTCAGCACATGCGCCAGGGATTGCTTATCTCAGTGTTAGATTATTATAGATTACCAGCTGAACAGAAGTTAGTGCATGAGACAAAAATAAAGAAATGCAACCTTTTTATTTACATATTTTAAACATTTTAACCCCCCTTTCCTACAACTGCTCCAGATAACTCATAATCTTGAGGTACAAAAACAGGAATTTTTTTTCACAGCAAGGAAATAATGCTACAACTGTGGTCTCTGTTGGATCTCAGCAGTTTTATTTTCTTTTGTTTTATGATGTTTAAGAAAAATTTGGAAAATTTGGGAGAGAGTTCAGAGAAGGGTACAAAAACAATTAGTTTTTTTCAGTTTTAAGATAAGCGAACTGTGTATCTGTGATAACATTCCAGCCAAGTCTTATTCAGCCTAGCGGAAAAATCACCAGGGGATGCAGGTTGTGATAACATCAAATAAAGGAAAATGTATTCAAAATACCTTAACTGGTGCAAAAGACTTTGCAAAGAAGAAAATTGCCCTCATGAGATATTAAGAAAATGGGGGAAAGGAATATTTAAGGTAGAATAACTCTCTTCCACAGAACTCAAGGTGGCATTTGTAGGGTTCCCAGGCACCTACCAGATTCAGATCTGTTTACCCTCAGCTTATTTTTGCATCAAGTGCTTTTCAGTCCATGTCCAGAGAGCTGCGGTATTTGTGAATGGATGTGCCAAAGTTACTAGTCATCAGTATTTTGTTAGCTTATCTATCCCCTCTTGTCTGTAATCATGATGTGTAGACCAAATGAAACAACTTTGTCAACATCCTCTTCCTTGTCCCATTTCTGACTTTCCTCAGGGAAACAGAGTAGTTATTTACCATTCTTGAATTATATAGACATAAGTGTGATAAAAAAGACACCTGTCCCAATGTATGGGCACTTGAACAGCCTGCAAGATTTGTGAAGCCTGTTTTGTTGAAGGTATTTAGGAAGAGCCTTATGGAAAAAAATGGTGTTGGTTTAGATCTACAGAACATGTAAGAGGTGTCTCTGAAGAGCAGTTGAAGTAAGTACTGTGCATGCATTACTTACTTCCAGGGCTTTTTTTCTGGGAAAAGAGATGGTGGAACTCAGTGGGTTGTTCTCAGAGAAAATGGTCACATGGCTGCTGGCCTCGCCCCCTAATCTCCAGACAGAGGGGAGTTGAGATTGCCCTCTGCGCCGCTCAGCAGCGCAGAGGGCAATCTCAACTCCCCTCTGTCTGGAGATCAGGGGGCAGGGCCACCAGCCATGTGACCATTTTCAAGAGGTTCCGGAACTCCGTTCCCCCTGAAAAAAAGCCCTGCTTACTTCAAAGATCCTAGTTCAATTTCAGGCACTTCCATTTAAATGATCTCAGGTAACAGAGCTGGGAAATAGACCCTGGGAGAGTTATAGGCAGTCAGAGTAGAGAATGTAGCATTAGATGGACAGATGACTTGATTCAGGTTAAGGTTGCTTTATATGTCCATATGAGGTGTCATCCTAGCCCTATGTCTGTATGAACAATATTTCAGAATTTTTTAATAACCATCCTTCACAGGAGAGTTCAGACAAAAACACAAGCCGAATGTGAGTCAATCATTGGTTGGCTGGATTGAAATGAAGCCTCAGGAAGAAGTATTCCAGATATCTTGTTCCAGATGTGTAATTTTATCCTTACAATGGGATATAATTGGAACAACTAGTTTTTGCTTCTCACCTGGTAATTCGCTGCACAGTCATTTTGTAATAGGCAGTGACCATTATATTTCCTGGGCACAGAACACCAATGTCATATCCCAAAGATGTTATTTTATCACATCCCTTTTGGTTTAAAAATGGGCCACATGAGAGCTATGCATTGCATTGGGAGTTGCTTGATGTTCTAATCAGAATTTTCTTGGCAGACTCATCTCTGCTTATCATATTGCAGCTAATCTTCAATAATATGAAGGATGATTGATATAATCTTCCTGTTGAAAATTTAAGGGGCATGTGTTCATTTTGTTACTATGGGGCTTTGCATATTCAGCAGCCCTCTTAACAGATCCTCCTTTTAATTTATTTCACTTAAGAAATCATCTATTGTATTAGATTCAGTTTAAATGTCTGGCTCAATCCAGCCCACCCTTGTTATTTATAAGATGAGATTTTCCACATACATCCAATCGTGTCCATGGGGAAAGATAAAGCATAGGAGCTGCCATGTTTCACCATTTTGGGGTGCAGATTTCTATATCTGCAACACATTGCAACATCTGACATGTGTGGTTATTTACAAGGTGTTTCATGTATGGAGATGGGCACAAACAGAAAAAAAAACCCGAACATGATGTTCGTTGTTCGTTGCCATCCACGAACAGGGACTCACGAACAACCACGAACATGGCCCTGTTCACGAACATGTTCATGGTTGGCTGTTCATGGGGGCCAGCAGGCTCTCCTCTAGCCATCATCCAAGTTTGGTTAAGATCCCTACTGTACCACTCCCAGAAACCTGACCTGAGCAGGCACCAGGAAAGGTACCAATAATAAATAATAGCTTCGTCCCAGAGTCTGGCAGCAGCCCTGGAACTTGAAGGGCTAGATCCCTACCACACCACTCCCAGAAACCTTACCTGAGCATACACCAGGAAAGGTACCAATAATAAATAATTGCTTGGCTCCAGAGCCTGGCAGCAGCCCTGGAACTTGAAGGGGTAGATCCCTATCCCACCACACACAAAGAAAATTCAAGCTCCAATG
The DNA here is from genome assembly GCF_028583425.1 of Eublepharis macularius. NCBI lineage: Eukaryota > Metazoa > Chordata > Lepidosauria > Squamata > Eublepharidae > Eublepharis > Eublepharis macularius. The sequence goes on along the minus strand of NC_072791.1, from coordinate 24,640,143 downwards.
TACTCTGCCTATAGACCAGCCTATCAAGCTAAATTGGGCTTAGATTGGGGTTTCCAGGGCAACAGCAGGAGTTCAGATAGAGTTCAGACAATCCCTGCCTAAGTTGCCAAGGGAATTGATTGCAGGTGCTAGACTGTCTGGCTTGACGAACAGCAATGAACGAGGCTTGCAACAACCACCTGTTCGTTTAGAATGGGGCCTCACGAACAGCAGATTGGGCTGTTCGTGGCTTTTTTTTGTTCATATTGCTGTTCGTGCCCATCTCTAGTCATGTATCTGTAACACAGAACTGCTTGTTGTAGGAATGGATTGCTTTATTTAAAGGAGATGAATAAATACACCCCACATATCACATAGTTTTCAGTATGCTGATGTCACCTAATTGTATCTGATGATGGACGGCTGGCCCAACTCTGCCCCACATGTCTTGGAGCATACCTTCGAAGCTGTGACTGGGTGGTTGAAGCAGAGTCAGTTGAAACTAAATCCCACAAAGACAAGGTCCTGCATGTGGGCCGGGGGTCCATGGGCATGGGACTCCAGCTCCCCACTCTTGATGGAGCACCGCTTGCACCAGTTTCGAGAGTTAGGAGCCTGAGGGTGATCCTGGATGCCTCCCTGACTGTGGAGGCACAAGTCGCAGCGGTTGCCTGGTCTTCATTTTTCTATCTAAGACAAGCCTGGCAGCTTGTCCCCTACCTGTCGATCCACGACCTAACAGCAGTGATTCAAGCAACAGTCACCTCTAGACTAGACTACTGCAACTCGCTCTATGCAGGGCTTCCCCTGGGCCTAATTTGGAGGCTACGGCTGGTTCAAAATGCAGCTGCGTGAGTGATTGCAAAAGTCCCGACTGGGGAACATATAACACCTATATTACACCAGCTGCATTGGTTACCAGTTGAGTACCGGGTCTGGTTCAAGGTTTTGGTGTTGACCTATAAAGCCCTATGCGGACTGGGCCCAGCATATTTGCGGGATCGTCTCTCCCTATATGTAGCCCAGAGGACACTTCATTCTGCAAATAACTTTTGGTGGTCCCTGGCCCAAGGGAGGCTGGCCTGGCCTCGACCAGAGCCAGGGCCTTTTCAGTCCTGGCACCGGCCTGGCAGAACTCTCTGTCTGATGAAACCAGGGCCCGGCGGGAGGGAGGGAGGGGTTGGTATCATTTTTATTAAAGTACCAAGACCAATATACAAAAATTATGTTACCAAACCACTTATCAATAAAAAGAAAAATCATCGTTTATTGATAGATAGATATAGATATATATTCTACCGTCACCATCTTGAGAAGTTTTATTGTATATAGTAATTTTAATTTTACTGTAATGTTTTATCTGTTTTAAAGTGTATTTATGTAAACTGGAATGTTGTAATCCACCCTGAGCCCACCTGCAGGGAGGGCGGACTAAAAATCTAATACAATAAATAAATAAATTCAGATTTGGATCTAAACCAGCAAAACCTTTAATATTCAGTAACAGTACATTCTCCCCATGTAATTACAAATGTCAGTTCATCAGACTTCCTCTCATAGAGATCCATGTATGCAAACAAGTACTTTGGTTCTTCCAAACATGAAATTATTTACAACTCTTGGATGGATGTCCTTGATGTCACTAGAACAAATAAGATAATGCTGTGCTTGTACTGTGTAGCATTTAAAAACTGGGAGAAATATGGAAAACATATTTATATAAAACATATTTTTCCATGCTTGGGGATGGTCACCTATCATTCATAAAGAAACAATTGGAGGTTGGCAAAGCAAGTACAGGCAAACACATGGCTAATCTCTTGAAACAGTTGTAAATTGCTGTTATATTTTTTAGTGTCATAGAATTCAGACCTTCACGTTTCATAAATGTAAACGGATTTTTTTAAAGGACATTTGAACAAACTGCCTAGTTATTTGTTTGTTTATCAGGGGATGCTGCTTAAGTATCATGCAGTAGATAATATATTGCAGGTAACCTATCATAGATGCTATAGAGCACCAATATGGTGTTGTTAGAGCGTGATCCACCAGTGTCCATGCCCATGTTCTTCTTGAGTTTGAGGGGGCCGTGATATGAATACATTGAGTTCCTATCTGTTGCCTTACTTCTTTGTTTAATTTTCTCTTTTATGACTGTGCCCGCCTTACTCACCGCCACCCACCACCTCCCTTCACAGGTCTGGGGGCTACACAGGCAGTTAAGGGCAGTCACCACATGCCATGTGTCTAAACTCCAGTTTCCAGACAGAGACCCTTGACCCAGATCCTCACACAGGTTCCCTCTTTCCTCTTCCAGAGTCTCCACCAGACAGGCAACCCATTCCCTATATTTACTTTTCGTCACCCAGCTACTGCCCAGAGCTATTGGAAAAAGGGATCTTAGAGTTTACTTTCCCTTATATATGCTGCCACCATTTACTTTAGATATATTGGGCCATTTGTTGTGATCAGAGTGTTTGAGGTTCGTGTGTGTGCTTTAATTCCTCTCAGCTAATGACTTCAAGCCAGCCAGAGTTAAACAAAACAAAAATAAATTTTAAACAAAAAAAAAATTTATTTACAAGATGGAACATAGGAGAGAATGTTTTTGAAAGTCATAAATATACTGGGGTTAAACAGAGAATGTTTCAGTGAATTAGAACAGGTTTTTGACCCCCAGCAATATCTCTACAGCCTTCTCTCAGCAGCTCCCCTAAGCCTTCCTCTTCTCTAACTCCCTTCCAATGGACACTAACTGTCACTGGTCCAGCATTCTGTCCACTCTCATTGGCTGTTTCTGAGGAGAGGCAGAGCTGGAGCCAGTTCTGTCTGTCAAAACGATCTTCCCTAAGCAAGCTGCTGGACCACTTTTAGCATCCTGTTAATAACTCAGACTCAGGAGAGCAGCCCTTTTGTAATGAAGTATTACTCTTTTTTGGGCAGAGGGAAATTAGGACTGGGTCTCTTTCTTCTTCTTCAGCTTGGGACAAGGGCATTGGCTGTTTCCTTCCTCCAGCAGAAAAAAAACCCCAGTGCCCATCAGATTCCAGTGCTCATCAGATCACAGGAGCCAGTGTGGTGTGGTGGTTAAAGACCCAGGTTAGAATTCCACTTTGCCATGGAAGCTCACTGGGCCCAGTCTAACCTAACCTATCTCACAGGGTTGTGAGGAGAAAATGAAGGAGAGAATTGTAAGCCACTTTGGGTCTCCGTTGGGGAGAAAGGCAGGGTATAAATGAAGTAAAATATATAAATAAATAATCTCACAAACCCAATTGCTTATAAGCGGTGGGCACTGAGGCAAAAAGTATAAAACTTAGGAACAAGAAACAGACTCCCTCTGGAAACTGCTACCGAATAGCCTTTGCTCCCCAAAGCACAATGCTGATCCCAGCTTCCCCGTCTCCTTTGTGCAGCTGGTGCTGCAGTAGCAGCCTGGGGGTATTGCCTTTGCAAGTAACCATTGTCCTGCTCACCAGGCTGGAGGCATGGCCCTAGGCAAACACGGTGTTCCTCAGTATCAGTACCTGGCAGGTAGGGTTCATCCATGAAGTCCAAAGGCAAGGCTGAACAGTTCAGAGGGTTCGAGCAACTGGTAAGCTAGTCAGCAAGGTGGCAGCTGCAGAAGAAGTAACTGATGGCCGTGAAGGAGCACCTTTAACCTCGCCAGAGTATCCTCAACCTTGCTATGAGGCCCAAACAAAGATGCTCACATTATGCCAGTTCAGCACTGGGAGGGAGGTGGAAGTAGGAAGGGCCACAGTCAAGCAGAAAGGCCTTCCTCTCCCTGGCAAAGCCCAAAACAAGGGGAACTGCTGGATGCTGGAAAACTGGAAAAGAATTACTGGTTGGAAATGATGCCTTGAGGAGGTCTCCTGGAGAAGTAGCATCTCTATTCTCTAAACAAATAGAGTGCTTAAGATTGTTTCTCAAGGGGGCTGATGGTGAGGTTGAAGTATATAGTTGATTAGGGGAGTGCTGCAGTATACAGTCGATGCATTCAGTGTATATTGTCCATCTGTTAGAATGTGGGAACCCTGGAAAACAATCCCTCTCCCTCTCTTTCTCCCCGCCTTCATTTGCTTGCTTGCTTGGGGTAACAGGCAGCAATTGATGGGACAAGGCATGAGAGGAAATGTCTGCCGTCACTGAATGGAGTATTCTTTTGTGTTTTAGGCCCCATCCTTCCACCGGGTCATCCCTCTGCCGGTGTGGGATTACCCGTGTCGTCTGGTGGACCTCCTCCACCGCCTCCTCCACCAGTACCTCCTCCGCCTACAGGAACTGCGCCGCCACCCCCCTCCCCCGCTGCCAGCAGGGACCGGCCCTGATGATGGGTCAGTGTCAGGACTCGCCGCGGCTCTGGCTGGTGCCAAACTAAGGAGAGTACAACGGGTAAGGTCCCTAGCAAGATACTGCTTGCAGCGTAGGGTTAGGAGTATGAATCAAGATGGTGGAAGTCTTGGGTTCAATTTCTGCTTGCTCATTTGTGGAGGGGGGGCATGTGTAATATGAGGTAATTTGAGAAGGAGTGTGGTGTAGTGGCTAAAGTATCAGACCAAGATCTGAGAGGAGGAGAAAAAAATAACATGCTATTGAGTCACAACATTCACAACCCCCAACCATTACGTTTTCCAGGCAAGAGACAGACAGAGGTGGTTTGCCATTGCCTTCCTCTGCAGAGCAACCCTGGTCGTCTTTGGTGGTCTCCCATCCAAATACTGACTGTGGTCAAACCTGTTTAGCTCCTAAGCTCTGATAAATCGAGGCAAAGCTGGGCTGTTTGGGCTGTTAGGATCTGGTAGACTCAGGTTCAAATCCCCACTATTCCTTGGAATCTCACTGAATGACCTTGGGCCAGTTTCAGGTAGGTAACCATGCTGGTCTGCAGTGGAACAGCAGGATATGAATCCAGCAGCACCTGAGAGAACAACTGACCAGATTTTCAGGATATAAGTTTTCCTGAAGGGAGCTTTGGCTCTTGAAAGCTATGCCCTGAAAATCTTGTTGGTTTCTAAGGTGTCATTGGACTCAAATCCTGCTGACCTTGGGCCAGTCTCTCTCTCTCAGCATATCCTACCTCACTGGGTTTTTATAGTGAGCATAAAATGGAGAAAGAGGAAAATCTTTAAAAATGCACAACATGTTCTGATTGCATACAAATGCATGGAAAGAAAATCCAACTTTTTAAAAACAAAAAGCAGCCTCTGCGAGTTGTCGTTACAAATAGGGATGTTACACAGGGTGTGGAGGGAGGGAATGTTTAGCTCTTTCTTGACAGCCATTTTTTCTGCCCCCCCCCCCGGTTCACTGCTCCTCCTCCTCCCGTGGGGTTCAGAATGCGATTCTAGTCTTGCAAATGCTTTGCAATGGAATGTATACCTGGGATTTCATTACAGCAGATTGTTCTTAGCCTTGAATTGTGTAACTCCCTTCAAAGGCTGATGTTTATAACTTACTGGGGAAACGATGATGGGCCTGCAGAGCTGCCTCCTCCATTGAAATGAATGAGTGTGCTTCCCTTTCGTTCAGTACTCATGGCTCTTGATCAGGTTACATGATCCAGATGTAGTGATACACTCCCACATAGCACATTTTTCCAGCCATGTGCTTCTTAGCTGTTCCCACATGAAGAAACAAAGCTATTTTTAAAAATCAGGGACCCTGACAATAAAAACGTGTTTGTGGGTATGTGAGAAAGATTTTGGAGGGAGGGAGACCATGTGTAATATTCACAGCATGGATCTCGTGGACGTAACTTGAAAGCTATTTGTGTCTTATTCAGCACAGCTTAGTTGCCATAACATAGTTACAAACAAAGTGCCAATTATGTTGCATTCAGTTGTTAATCCGTATATAGTGGAGATGAGTGGTATTATTCTGGGGTGAAAGGAAGCTAGTATGGACCAGTGTGGAGTACCAGTAAAGAAATGGCGAAAGCGGTAGGTCCCATCTTCTGTTTTGAGCACCCCCAGAAAGAACGTAACAGTAAGAAAATTAATAACAACAACAACAACAACAACATTCAATTTACATACTGCCCTGCTGGACATCTTAATGCCACACTCAAAGTGTGTTATTATTATCATCACAACAATCACCCTGTGCGGTGGGTGGAGCTGTGAGAGCTCTGAGAGAGCTGTGACTGACCCAAGGTCACCCAGCTGGCTTCAAGTGGAAGAGTGGGGAATCAAACCCAGTTCTCCAGGTTAGAGTCCTGCCACTCTTAACCACTACATCAAATTGTCGCCCTGATAAACAATTTTTTTTCCAACACAATTTGCAGCTCAGAAATCTACTTTAAAAAATGGAAATGTTTTATTTCAAGAACAGTTGCAATGGAAACATCATAAAAGCAGAAAAAGATACACCACACAGTCCATCACACACTACTGCCACTGGCTCGAAGGAGCACACGTTTGCTGTTAGAGCCTTTATCTTTCTCGACCCCAGCAACCAATGCAAACTTTAGCCTTTTACAATCATTTTAGTAGGTCATAGAATCAGACTCTTAAGTCCTAAGGGCCTCGAAGAACTGAAGTTCTGGTTTCTGTCTTAAAAGCCAGAAGACGGTTCAGGAGGCTCCAGTCCCAGTGGGGCTTCCAAGAGTGATGCCAATCGAACCAGTAGTGGAGGCCTAATGGAAGAAATGAATAAATTGCTGGCAAAAAGGTGGGTTCTTCTGCCTACGGTAGCGAATGGACGGGATGTTTTACATTATCTGTGAGCTGCAGCGTGGCTGTCCATTGACCCCCAAGAAACTGTGATCCTGCTGTCTGGAAGTTTGGAGAGGAGGGAGCAGGTTGGCCTGTCGGCAGCATTGTTTATCCCAAGGGGCTCCAGTTGCCGAAAACCAACATGGGAAGATTGGGATAGCCTTTCTTAGAAATGTTTAAGGCGAGGCATTAGCAGCATTTGTCAGAAGCGCTCTGGATAAGGGAGAGGAGATTGAGCCAGGTGACCTCCACTAAATTAGTCCAAACTTCACAATGATCCTTAATGTTGATTCAGAAAGAATAGCCACAATTCTGGCTTTTATTCAGGCTGAGTTAGGTTTCTTCCAGGTGGAGGCTCTGGCATACAAACTGGAATGGGGAGGAGCGTCTACGTGACATCATGCCCTAACAGTACTCCAATCATCCTTTCTCCATCATCTGGGGTCATTTCATAGAAAAAGAGCTGGAGGAACTTATTAGCATAACTCATTAGCATATGCCACGCCCCTTGCCATCACCGGAAGTGTGTCATTGGCATGACTGATTTGCATATGCCACACCCCCTGACATCTCCTATTCTGGCTGTTTTGGACCCAGTCCTGGCCATTCAGGGCCAAAATTGGACCCAAAATGGCAAAAAGGGGCTGAAAAGGGCCCAAAATGGTCAGGATCGGGCCACTGATGAGCAGGAGAGTGATCCACCACATCTCAGAGGCCCGATCTGGGCCATTTCGGCCCCAATCCAGGCCGAAATGGGCCCAAAATGGCCGAGAGTCAGGTGGGCGGGGCCACCTGTCATGTGACCTCTTTGGGGAACTGCCGGAACTGCATTCCTGTGCGTTCCCCCTCGAAATGAGCCCTGTCCATCATTATGCTTTTTTCCAGATCTCTTTTTCTATGAGCTTTTTAGGTTCAATCTCAGTCCAAGTGCAGTATCCTGCTGTTTAGACGGCAAGGTCCCTTTTCAAAGGACCTGCCCTAGTTGGCACCATTTTCCTTCCATCAGCTCCTCATAGTTGCCATTTTCCTTGCAGTTCCACCGGCAGGCTTATATAGCGTTATATTTACCTTTCTAAGCCCTCAAAAAGCCTTTCAGTGGAACACTGGAGGGAAATGCAGGTAATAGGGGGGCGGATGGAGGAAAGTGTGCAGAAAACTTCCATGTGGAAACTCCGTTGTGAATGAGATTGCCTCTGCGTTGACAGCAGCGATGAATGCAAAATGGAGACTCTTCACTATATGAGTGCAGCCTTACCGCCTGCTTTGGATTCTTCACTCCTTCTGTTTTCAAAGTAAAGGAGTGGAGAGTGAGGGGGGGAAGCACAACCCTTGAGCGAATGGGCTCCCTGAATTCAAAGGCCAAGCATGTCTTCCCCGGGGACTGTTTTATAGTCTTTCTTTCACTCTGTCCTAAGGAGGAAAGCAGCATCACAGTCAGACAAGCCAACTGACAAAAAAGAAGAGGAAAGCCAAAATGTAAGTGGAACCTCTGTTCAAGAGGGAGAGTTTGCAAAAGGGAAAACGGGGAAGCATTGACAAGCAGCAAGAACTCGGGAGCTCTGAGATGAGAAGCCCAGAGTTCTTCGTTTGAACTACAGGCCAGAGAATGAGCTTCTGTGGCAGGAGGGAAGCCCTCTTCTCCCTAGAATGGGATGCTTGATGTTCTTACATGGGATGAACCTTCATGCTGGCTTTCTTCATTTTATTATTTGCAAAGTTTATACCCTGCCTTTCTGCCCTCGTCACGGCCACTAAAGATCTAACTCCACGTTACGGAGTTTATGATAGTGACTTCCAGCAGTTAGGGCCACGTCTCAAGAGCTTCGTGCCGTGTGGCTTCCAGCAAGGAAACAGCCTGTCCTGAAATCGAACCCTACTTCTGGCAGAGTAGGTGTGCTTGAAAGCCCCTCCACACTGAGCGCAGCGTGTGGGGCTGGCAGTCAAGTGGCCAGCATGCGCTTTCGGGCTGCAGCAGCACGAGAGGACCATTTCCTACAGGAGTCTAAGCACTGAGCAGGTTTAGTAACTCACAGTGTGTTCCTAAGTAGAGTTACACCCTTCTAAGTCCATTGAAGTGAATGGGCTGAGGAGAATGTAAGTCTGCTTGGGATCGTGCCGTCAGCCTTCAGAAGAGGCTAAATTCAAGGATCGTTCACAGTCATGTGAGTCGAGTTCTGCAAATAGATTTCTATCTTTGTTTCAAGAAGCCAAAAGCGTTCCAAGAGCAGCCTGGCTGTGTGTCCCAGATTTAGAGAGAACGTGGGTTTCTGAAATGGTCCTTAAACCTTTCAGAAGCTTGCCCCTGCCCAGGCAATGTTTCCCCTGTTACCAGGCATGTTCCCCCCCCCCCCCCCGCACCGCTGCCATGGTAAATGAAAGCAGTAGTGAAATTGTGAGAAGGGGCAAGGAGCTTGTATTACTCTTGTTATAGATTGCCTCTCCATTTATTTCAGGTGTACTTGATTCTGATGGCAGTTTTAAAATGAGTATCATGCCTGTTAAAACAGTTTGCTCTGTTACACAACGGAATTGGCAATCTCTTCTTTGTTTATTGACAGATCGGGAAGTTCCATTCTTGTTCCTGTAGAGGAGATAGGAAGGGAGACAAGCACATAAAATGTAAAGATTAGGATCTTAATGCAAAGAGAAGGCAGACTTCACAGGGAGCAAGGCTGAGACCTTACTTATTTGTCTCTATCCTGCCCAATAAAAGTGTATTCCTGTTAGTGCAACAATGTAATACAACCCAATGCTGAAAAGAACTATTCAGTATCTAATCCAGTTCAGTAACTAAAAAGGCAAAGTTATGAGTAATTAAGTACTATGGAAAGGAGGCAAGTTCATATAAAAGAGAGAGCTGGATCATGTGAAATGTAATGATCTTGAGACGGGATTCTGTGGGAAGAGAGTTCCATGAAACTGGGCCTACAGATAAAAAGACTGTGCATCCCATGTTCTCCAGTTTTTTTGTTCTATTTTGATGAGGTAAAGGAACTTCTGAGTGATGCTCTTATGGACGGAGGGAGCTCATGTGGGAAGAGCTGTTCCAGCATAGCAGTTTTGTAGGGAAACATGGTTTCTTCCAAAATGTTATACTGAAGTTTTGAATTTTTTTTTTCCAGGAAGATGCAAGCACCTCACCGTCACCCGTTACGCGAGGCCCTGTCCAGCAGCAGAATTCTTCAGGTATTCAGCCTTCTCACTCGCTGTCTTTTCCTTTTTGAAACAGCTGGCAAGCACTTCAGTGGTGCAATTCTAAAGCCTGACCCTCTCATGCAGCAGAATGTGGTGACAGAATGCTGAGGTGGGAAAGCAGGCTATTCCACTGCAGCTAGCAGGCAGGCGGCATTTTTTAATGCTCCTCCATATTTAAAAAAACCCTCCCTGCAAGTTGAAACAAACAGCTCACTAGGGATAAAGCTTCCAGTCCTGCTTGCTCCGTGATTGGCTAATTTTCTACTTGCAGAGAGTGTTTAGAACATTGGACTAGGATCTTGGCGACCCAAGTTCAGATCCCTACTCTTCCATGAAAGCTTGCCGAGTGACCTTAGGCTAATCACATAACCTACCTCACAGGGTTGTTGTGAGGATAGACTGGAGGAGAGAAGAACGTAAGCCTTGTTGGGTTGCTTTTCCACCACTCGGCCCTTCCCTTCTGCTGCATGTGTAGGTCATGCCTGACTTCTTTGGTATCTGAAGAAGTGAGCTGTGCCTCATGAAAGCTCATATCCTACCACAAATTTTGTTAGTTTTATAGGTGCTACCGGACTCTTGTTCTTTGACTTCATTCTGACAGCAGTGCATGAGGAAATCAGGACTAAGTGCAAAAGAGACTTGGCTGAAGCCAGAGCTTTCTGGACATTTTGTTTAAGGGGAGGATTTTTCAATACTAAACCTGTTTTTTGGGGGGCTTACCTTTCTAAAACACCTGTCATTTTTAAGGGAAACAAGATACGTAAAAAGAAAAATCAGTTTACGATGCAAAAAAAATTATCACAGCAGTGGTCATTATTATCCCAACAGATGCTGGGAAGAAGCCTTGGGAGAGAAGCAACTCAGTGGAAAAACCTGTCGCTTCGCTACTCTCTAGGTAAGCTACAGAGGGTCATTTCTAGGACATCTGCCTGTAGTGGGTTGTGAGCATGATGCTTTTGCATGCACTCATTCCATATCCTGTTTCGTTCCATTGCCATAGAAGCCAGTCAGTGGGGAGGAGTCCTCCTGAACCTAAGAACCCCATTCAGTTTCAGCCATCTTTTAGGTACTGAACAAAAATGCTCTGGCTCTTTTAGTGTCCCACAGCTTAACCTTTGCAAAATCATGTAATTTGTTCATTCATCAGCTAACAACCTGTCTGCCTCGTTACAGTCTGCCACTGTTTGCACTGCTATGCTGTTTAACAAGCTCTTGTCTCGGTGGGGTTCGTGTTGGGGATGACTCCAATGTGATGCTATGTTTGCTGAATCCAGTAGTACATATCAAGGCATACGTGGCCCTCAGGTGATTCAGAATACTTGAGACAAAAAAGAATAACCACATGAGTAAAAGGTAAGGTAAAGGTAGTCCCCTGTGCAAGCACCAAGTCATTACTTACCCATGGGGGGACATCACATCACAACGTTTTCTTGGCAGACTTTTGTTACGGGGTGGTTTGCCATTGCCTTCCCCAGTCATCTACACTTTACCCCTAGGAAACTGGGTACTCATTTTACCGACCTCGGAAGGATGGAAGGCTGAGTCAACCTTGAGCCAGCTGTATGAACTCGGCTTCCGCCAGGATCAAACTCAGGTCGTGAGCAGAGCTTGGGCTGCAGTACAGCGGCTTACCACTCTGCGCCACGGGGCTCCACATGGGAGTATCCCCCAAATTCCAGCCACGTATGTTCGTTACAGTTTCAAGAGTCAGGGCTCCCTTCTTCAGACCAAAGGAGGGAGCTCTGACTGTCAAAAGCCACTTGGCTCAAATCATGCTCAAATCCAGCTGCCCACCTAAAACTAGTTTCAAGGCTGAATGGGTTCCAGCACAATGGCATGACTCAGGTGTAACAAACCACAAATTATATGGCCTTCAGTAAATCTGCATAAATTAAACTGAAAGTAGAATTTGTTTTGCATTTTGAGGGGGGCGAGAGTGTCATAACGTGAAAGGTGTCATTGCTCAGTTTTTGTATGTGGAAGTTTGCCACCGTGAGCCAAGAGGAAAGGCAGGGGGCAAATATTTCAATTAATAAATTGCCCTGGGCACAATCCTTGGCATCTCCAGTTGAAGGATCTCAAGTAATGGGAAAGGCCCCTCTCTGCTTGAGAGTCCCTGGAGAGCTGCTGTCAGTCTTAGCAGGCAATAGTGAGGTAGATGGTCCAAAGGTCTGACACTGTTGCATCAGGAAGCTTTGTAAGTTTTTAATGTGCAATCCGGATGCGTGGTGAAGATTGGACCTTCTTCCAACGACCAATACCGTTCAGTTTATGCATCAAACAGTCTTTACCCCTTGAAATCCCCTCCCTCCAGCATAGGCTCTGGAATGGTTAGTGACCACTGGCTTGGATAAAGGGAGCATTATGTGTGTGGAGTGGCATGTGACTCAAGCACATGGTCTTTGTGGAAAAACTAGGGCAGGTGTGCATGGGAGAAGAGGAAGTGCACCCAACTCTGAAAGCGTTTACTTAATGTAGCACAGTAAATTATTAACTGCTGTGAATGGCTCTGCAATAGAGTCGTCATGGAAACTATCTGGGTTTAGCATTGCCAGTCAGAAATCCTCACGTACACAGATGTGTTTTGCCTTGATTGTCCCTTTTCCTAGGTTGTTCTTCGGTGGGAAATTGCGATCTCTCAAAGGCGCCTGGTGCTGCTTGCTTAACATGATTGTGCTAGCTGCCAAGCTTTCCGGAGTGTCGCAAGAGGGAGCTGTGGCGTGTCAAAGCCATTTGCTTGCCTTGAGAACTTTGTCACAGGCTTCCGCTTGCTTCTGTGTACTGCTTTGTTCAATAAGGAATTGCTATCAGAGTGGCTGTGTTCAGACATAATGCAAAACCATGGTTTGCTTTAGGTTAGTTTGCAAAACCAAGATTCGGCCTTTCAGGCAATCAGTTAAAATCTGGTCTGCCTTGACAAATGGCCTTTACTTCTTCTTTTGCGGAGACCTGGTTGGTAACCCTATCTGCATTGTTTTAAAGGCAGTACCAGGGGACAAGCTGGGATGCCTGGGATTTGTGTATCCTGAAAAGCCATAATTGAAACTGGGGGTTTCATTTCCTGGTTTGATGTGCCCCAGCCAACCCTAGCTGGTAGAGTGGCCTACGTACGGATGATCGCACTAAGCGTCATTTATGAAACCATGCTTTTTTCACATGATGTCTGACAGAGTCAGTGTCTTAAGAAACACAGATCATGATTTTGGAACACAGCAAGGAATTTTTTCCTCTCTTGTTTCTCTCTCGAGGATGAAGCCAGCAAGCAGCAGCAATGATGTCACAATGGACACCTTAGATTTTGATCGCATGAAACAAGTGAGTTAGGAATTTGCCCTTCCACAAACGTGAATGGGAGATGATATGAGGAACTGGGTGCCCAATTAAAGCCGTTTCTCTCTTTGAACAGGGCCGGGGGGGGGTGGCCTGGTTGGATTAATTTCAGAGGGTGTGAAATAAATGTCTGTCTGGCTGTCAAAATGGTACTTGTGGAAACATTAGTTAACAAGACAGTGGAACTACAGTTCACGTTTTCTGTGGTAGTTCCTCTGTTTATGGAACAGACCTAAGGACGTACGTAGAGCTCCTTCACTCTTTGCCTTTGGAAGGTTTGTGAGGCAAATCTACCTTCAAAGGACATTGGGTGATTTATTTTTCTTGGAGCTTCTAATTTCACGATCATTGAATGTTGTTACATATACATTTTACACTTTTAATTGGCATTTTTGATGTTTTTAGTCACCCTGATTTTTGTTAGGCTTAAATAAAATAAAATGATACTGCAGCCTTGCTGAAGGTGAACAGCGTACAGTTGGTTACTTTCTTGGATGAGGGGCCTCAGAGAATCCCCTGTGAGAATCAGGTATGAATAATAAATGCTTCTTGTAAAAGAAGCAGAGGACATTTTGATCAGTTGACTGTTGTTTTGTCTTCCTAGGAAATATTGGAGGAAGTTGTAAAAGAGTTACACAAAGTAAAAGAAGAGATAATTGATGGTAAGAAACAAGGGCGGGGGGGAAAGTATTTCATATGGTTTTAAAATGTTGGTCCTTTGTTGTTCTAAAAGGGAAAAAATATCTCTTTTTTGTCTACTTTTAAACCATTAAAAACTCACCAATAAATCCCAGAAGCAAAAAACACACAAAAACAGAATATAAAACCCAGCCTAACCGATCTTCATGACACTCCCCCGGCTAGAACCGGACCATAAAGACAATTTAAAAGATCAAACCTCTAGTTACATTCTGGGTAAAAAGAAGTGTTTGGCATGGCTCCTTAAAGAGAGTGGGGAGGTATCAGGTAAGCCTCAAGGGGAGGGACCACCACTGAAAGATTCCACCACCCACCTCATCTCTGCAGGCAGGGAGTGCAGAGAAAAGGACTGGGACTGGTGAGTTGGACCCTCAGTTCCAAATGCAGGGAACTGTATTTTGGTGAGAGAAACGGGGAGTTCCCGTGGAGGAGAAATGGTATTAAACCAGTTTGCCTACGGAGTGGATATTTCAGAAAGACACTTGGAACTGTCTTTTTCTTCTGCTTGATCTCAAATCAACCTGAGTTGCATAGCATGACAAAAGGCATACTGGAGCCTCATATTTGATGAAAATCCGGTTCCCCGCCTATGTTTATGCGTCAGCTTTTGCCCTGCCTTCAACAAACAGTGTCATTATTAGCAGGAAATCACCTGTGCTCTGGCACGCATCCAAGATAAAAGATAATCCCGTAGGCATCCTATTATTGGGCTTGTTAGCTGAATTGGAGCTCAGAACATTGCTTTAAAAAGAAACAAAAGGATTTCCTGCCCTAGCCCCATCTTAGTTTTCTGTTGCTATCCAAATATGCTTATGTAGTGTGCCCATGTTTGAAAACCCATTCTGAGACAGGAAAGGATGAATAGTTATTGGAGATGAGTTTCATCAATGTTGCAGTAGAATGGGAGAGTAGATTTGCACAGGGGCTCTATTCCTGAACTGATGTCTCAGTCAGGAGGCAAGAATACAGCTCAGAATCAATTGACTGATTGATGGATAATGGAAATATCTTGGAGTGGTATGTATGGTTCTCCCCTCTTCCTTTTATCCTCACAATAATCCTTTGAGATAAGCAAGGATCAGTTCCAGTAGCATCTTAAAGACCAACAAGATTTCTAAGGTTTAAGCTCCTGCTTGACTCTCACAAGCTTATACCCTGGACATCTTGTTGATTCTTAAGGCGCTACTGGACTCGAGTCTTTCTGTTCTACTGCAGAGACTACACAGCTTACCCACCTGTGAGATAAGTTTCGCTGACTGATCGGCCCAGGGTCACCCACCCAAGTTCATGCCCAAATAGGGATTAGAATTCAGATCTTGTAAATCCCAGGCTGCGCTCTAACTAACATACATGCTGTCTCTCTCATTGAACCCCGTAATCTTTGGTTCTCTTGAGATGAAGTTTGCACACGACCACACTCTGAAGGTGCTACCTGCGATGAAAAACCTAAGTTGAGTTTTGAGCTGACTCATCCAACACGTCACCATGCCATCGTATCACACAACATTTACCTAAATGTTGGACTTCTGACCTCACAATCCAGACCCTGCTTTGAATCAGGACTGGAATTGTAGAGTCTGGGAAACCTCACATTCAGGTAAGGTTGGTGCCTCCTAATGCCAACCTGACATGGGGGGCGGGCAGGGGCCCAGGCCTGAGAGCTGCTCCCATGCACACAGGTTCTGGAACGTTTTCTGAACAGGACCCTTAATCTAAACTTGCCTCCTTCAAATCTAAGCTAGCTTCTGTGGTGGAAAGTGCCATCAAGTTGCAGCCAATTTATGGTGACTTCAAAGGGATTTCAATGCAAGAGCTATCCAGTGGTGGTTTGCCTTTGGCTGCCTCTGCATAGTGACCCTGGACTCCCTGGTGATCTCCCATCGAAGTACTAATAAGGGCCAGTCCTGCTTAGCTTCCACGATCTGATGAGATCAGTCTAGCCTGGGTCATCCTAGTCCGGCCAAGGTAGTTTTACCAGTATCTAATTTGCATCGTACTGGGATTCATACTTGCTTTTGTGGTTCTGAATTCCCAAGTAGTCAGTAGTCCTTATGTTAGGCATGAAGCTGGAATTACAGCAAGCCTTAACCACAAGTCTCGGCTTACGGCTCTTTTCATTGTGGGTTTTTTTCCAGCCATCAGGCAGGAGTTGAGTAGAATCAGCACGACATAATGTCCATGGAGCCATCTGGAAGGTACAAAGGATGTGAAAGGCAATTGGATCATTTCAAGGTGTACCAGGAATCAGCACGATGGTGGAAGAGGACAACGGCACTGTCTTTTGTTCTTAAAAATCCTTTTTATTAGCAGACTCAGCAGACTTTGAAGCTTGCTGCTGCCTTGGAGTTGCTTCATTTTAAAAAAGAAAAGAAAAAAAGTCTTAAAATCTTTAAAAAAAAAGAAAATATTAAAATTAAAATTTCCGGATTTTTTAAATTTCATCTGACAATGCGCATCAGATTTGGTCAGCCATTTTTTTGTATTTTGTATTTGCTTATTTAAATGTATGACTTTTTTTCCTTTTTAGTATAGGAGGTAAGGAAACACGTGAACCATTCGCTTTTACTAGATGACTTCAAAGTAATTTTACTGGTAGTCTGCAATGTCAATGAAGACCCTTTTGCCAACAGAAACCTACTAGTGGCATCACCAGTGAAGGCAGAGAGATGCCAGCCAGCAAACCACAATATTAAAGCGGTACATCAGTGCATCACAGTATCTGTGTTCATATTGGTAATAAATTGTTCATTGTCCATATGGCATTGATTAGCTTTTATTTTGTGTCTGTACAGTGGACACAGATCCCACTGCGTTGCGGTTTTGTTTATCCTCTTTATCCGGGATGGCCAACTGGCAGCCTGTAGGGTACATACAGTCCTCTGGAATAATCATATTATGGCCCTACCAAAACTGTTTTGTTTTTTTTTGTTTTTTACTTATAAGACACAAGAGATTTCACAACTTAATATTGGTATATCTTCCTTTGATTTTTCTTTTCAATATTACTTTAACAAGGTGACTGCTACCCCCGTCATGATTGGTGTACGGAGAACAGAGTGACCGTAAAGACTGGCTTTTTACAGTCTACATACTCCTGCATACCATCATCGAAAGGATGTCTAAAGGTTCTGCTGGTTACATTCAAGATTATCCCAGATCAACCCACAAGATTGTTTGCATTAAAGTAGACTTTTCCAAGAGTTCCAGACATGGCTCTGTTGCTCAGCATGTTATGTGCCCTCCTGTGTGATTCTCTTCACTTGTACCCAGTTTGTTGTGGCCTGCTCATGTTAGGTTCTTGAGGAGCTGCAAGCAATGTTCAGAACCTCTATCCCTTAGGAATGTTGGTCATCTCATCAAAATGCTTTCCATTTCTTTTAATATTGATGGATGAGTGCAAATAATGCAGCGAAATTACGCTGTGCTGATAAAGAGGCAAAAAGTTTTATTTGAGGAAATTACATACTTGAGAGTAAAGAGGAGAGAGAGATTCCTTGCTATCTGACTACATCTTGCAGAGAGAGATAAGAAGTGTGGCAGGAGAGAGAAGAAGCAGGATATTGCCTTGTTTTAGCCCAATAGGAGACAAGGAAATGACCCCCAGGAAACAAGAGAGGTGCTGCTCTCACTGTCCTAACTAAGTGATCCTTGCTGCCCCCTGCATGGAAGGCTCTTCTTCCTTCTCACTGCTTCAGTACACCAGACATTGCTATTTCCAACAAATATTGCATAGACATTTCTTCTGAGCAAGTTCCTTTCCCTCTGCCTCCCAAGAAAATTGCCTTGAAATTTAACTTTATGGAAAATTTGATGCCAACTGTGCGAAACTTGTTTTAAGAGCACAAGTCCTGCTACAGGGGCGGGGGCAAGAATATAGGGGGACAAGAATACCCATGTGTTTTTTAATTATTTATATATATTTTCTTTAGAATAACAACAAACAATGCACAAAAGATCAGTAACAAGAGTCTATAACCAGGGGCGGCGGGCCTATTGAGGCCAGGTAGGCGGTGGCCGCAGGCGCGGGGTGCCGGAGGGAGCGCCGGAGGAGGTGCGGCGCGCGGGAGCGCGCGCCACAAAGCACCAGCCTCCTATCCCACCCCGCGCCACTGCCACCGCCAGCACAAGCCCCCGGCCTGGCGCAGCCACTGAGGGCAGGCATCTGCGGCGGCGCAGGCAACCAAGCAGGAGAGCTCGGAGGCCGCCCGCCGCAGCAATTGGGCCGGCGGCGGCGCGTTCGCTGCCGTGATGACGTCACGCGTGATATCATCACACAGGCTGGTGCGCGCGCGTGCGCATGCAGGGGCGCCCGGCCGGCCGCGAGCATGGTAAACCCTTTCGCCGCCCCTGTCTATAACAGAATATTTAAGCTACAAGATATTTCTCCTCTCCATCCCCATATTTCTTTATATTTTTAAAACATTATATTCAGCATTTTATATTCAACATTTTAAATTCTACATTTCAGGTTACTTATTTAACAATGAGTCTATTTTACTAACAATTTTCTTCATTTTTCTTAATTTTTAGCTACATTAGTTTTCAGCTACATAGTCGAAGAAAGCGTTCTGTTTTTTCTGAAATTCTAGAATTGGTCTATTACGTAGATAAAAGGTTAATTTAGCCATTGACACATATGCATACAATTTGTTCATCCATTCAGTCACATCTGGACAAGATTTTGCCTTCCATTTTGTTCCATATACTACTCTCACCGCCGTCACCATGTATTTAAAAAGTTCACTGTGTACTTTTATAATAATACTTGGTAAAATATTTGGTTAAATATTTAATATATATTTTAGGGTTCAGCACAAAGCAGAACTTTAATATCTTTTGCACCTCTTCATGTATTTTTATCCAAAATCTTCTTGCCTTCTTGCATGTCCACAGCATATGATAAACCACACCGACGCTGGGCGCAGGGACTGCACCTGATTCCTTGAGTATTCTATAACCTCTGGTATAGAGTATTTTTTTAGCCTGGTGTTTTTCAGGACTGGAAACCATGCTGTATTCATTCTTAAGGTCTCTTCTTTCCTGTTGAAATTGTGCTTATGCTTATGAATTTCAATGGCTTCCCTGTGCAATCTGACGAAGTAGTTGGAAGTGTTGTCCAGTATTTTAGTGTCCTGGAATAGGATACTGTGTCCTGTTTGAGTTAGGCTATGTTCAGCCACTGCTGATTTTTCCGGATGGCCAAGTCTGCAGTGCCTTTCATGTTCTTTTATTCTTGACTGGATGCTACGCTTTGTGGGCCCGATGTACACTTTTCCACAGCTGCAGGGTATACGGTATACTCCTGCAGAGGTGAGGGCTTTTGCTGATCGTAGCATCTGTTGTATTTTTCTGGTGGGTCTGAATACTGCTTGAAGGTTGTGCTTTTTCATAAGCTTTCCCATCTGATCAGTGATTCCTTTGATCTATGGCAAAAACACTTTTCCTGTGGGAGACTGTTTTTCCTTGGTTGTTTGATTTATCCTTGGTTTAATTGCTCTTCTGATTTCATTTCTGGAGTAGCCATTTGCTTGAAGTGCGTGGTTTAGATGATTAGTTTCCTCATTGAGAAAGTGCGGTTCACATATCCGTCTTGCGCGGTCTACTAATGTTTTTATTATGCCTCTTTTCTGTCGAGGGTGGTGATTGGAGGTTTTGTGTAAGTACTGATCCATGTGAGTTGGTTTCCTGTAGACCTTGTGACCTAACTGAAAGTTTGCTTTGCGGATGACCAAGGTATCTAGAAATGGAAGTTTCCCCCCAATTTCTTCCTCCATGGTGAATTGTATGTTCAGGTGGATATTGTTGAATTGGTTTAAAAACTCCATCAATTCTTCCTCACCATGGCTCCAAATGATAAAGGTATCATCTACGAACCGGAACCAGACTGTAGGTTTGTGGGGTGCTGATTCTAGAGCTGTTTTTTCAAAATGTTTCATGTAGAAGTTTGCTATAACTGGGCTGAGAGAGCTTCCCATGGCCACCCCATCCATCTGTTCATAGAATTCGTTATCTCATTGGAAGTAACTGGTTGTCAGACAATGGTGGAATAAGGCTGTTCCATCCTCTGGAAAAATCTGATTAATAAGTGCGATTGTGTCTTTTACCGGAACCTTAGTAAACAGGGATACAACATTAAAACTGACGAGTATGTCCTGTGGATTGAGTTTCAGAGAACTGATTTTGTTGATGAAATGTGCTGAATTTTTGATGTAAGATGTGTTTTTTCTGATGTGGTCCTGTAGAAGATTGGCCAGATGTTTAGCTAATTCATATGTCAGCGAACCAGTGACACGATGGGTCGGAGTGGAACTGAATCCTTATGAATTTTAGGGAGTCCATATAGTCGTGGTGGTTGTGCTTCCATCTTGCATACTTTTCTGTGCATGTCAGGATGAAGTGAGGAATTTTTGATCAGCGCATTTGTTAGCCTGGTGATTTTGCAGGTTGGATCTCGTTTTAGTTTTTTGTAGGTGCAAGGGTCCAGGAGTTCCTTAATCTTCCTTTTGTATTCTTCTGTTTTCATGATCACTGTGACATTGCCTTTGTCAGCTGGTAAAATAATGGTGTCTGGATCCGCATTGAGGGTCTTGATGGCGTTCCTCTCCTTGCGTGTTATATTGCTGGTGGGAAGCTTTGCCTTTTGTAGAATCCTGGCCGTCTCTCCTCTTATGTCCCTCAGCTGCTTCTTCAGGTAGATGACGAATGGCAGCTTCTACATTTGCAATGATGTCTTCCACAGGAAGACATCCAGGACACTGGACAACACTTCCAACTACTTCATCAAATTGCACAGGGAAGCCATTGAAATTCATAAGCATAAGCACAATTTCAACAGGAAAGAAGAGACCTTAAGAATGAATAGAGCATGGTTTCCAGTCCTGAAAAACACCAGGCTAACAAAATACTCTATACCCGACAATAGCCCTGCAGAGAAGATTAGCATATCAAGCACCAATCCATATGCAAAAGAACCTCCTCAGAATACAGTGAAGCCTCCCTCCATTAGCATTCCACACCCTGGGAAACTCTTACAGGATGACTCAGCCCAACCCTACCTTCCTGAGTAGATATAAATTACCTGCCAGCTTCTTTTCCACACTGTGACACTGAGAAATCTCTGTCTTTTGGTGCTACACCTCTGAATATGCCAGTCACAGCTGCTGGCGAAATGTCAAGAACTACAATGCCAAGACCACGGCTATACAGCCTGGAAAATCCACAACAACCATCGTTCTCCGGCCGTGAAAGCCTTCGACAATACATGAAATGTAGGTGTTTATGTGAGGGGCAGGGGATGTGAAAAGTCTGCAGTCCTTGGCACACACCCCAGTCCTGCAGGTATAAATTGTTTTCCAATTAACTCAGGAAGAGCTCAGCCGTGGAGGCTCGACTAGCTACCAGATACAGTGTCTTATCTCAAGGACAGAGGCTGAGAAAGCGAAAGCAACTTCATTCCCAGAGAGAGACAAAGAGGCCTCTCAAGGGAGGAAGTAAGGGGGGTGGGATGTGAAGGAAGGAATCTTCCTAGCAAGAGGCAAAAAGCCTCTGAACCAAAGTTTCAAGAAAGATGTTGTTATATAGTGAGTATGACAGTTCAAGTGATTTCCAATAACTCTTTTATTAACAGGAACATCACCACTCAAAGCACAAGTATCAAAACAGCAGTTATAGAACACTCAACTCCCTACCAAAACATGCCCACAATGAAATTCAACCAATAGCAAACACCAGAAACTCTATTCATGAGTTCACTAGTCTGTAGGGGAATCCTGATTGGCCGGCTCAACAATCCGGCCAATCGGAATGTAGCTGTACAGAACCTTGCTACTAAAGCCTTTTTCTTGAAGCACCCAGTACACTACACTCCTCCCCCCTAAGTTAGGGTTGAACTTGGTGACAAACATAGTCCTTTAGATAGCGGGGTGGAGCATTAAGCAAGGTTATAGCATTAAGACAGAAACGCTGTTGGTTCCAGCCGGCACATACGTCTTTCTGGATGCCAGCAGTGACATATGACTCGCCCGTGGTAATGCGTCATGGAGCTGAGTGGAGCGGCAGGCACGGACAATATATCCAGTTTTCCCACAGTTCCTACATTGTGCACTCTAGAACCTGCATGACCTTCTCTGGTGGAACCCCCTCTCACAGCTGGCGCAAGGGACCCCCTGGAATGACTGTGTCTCCTCTTCCTTCTGGCTGGTGACCTTTATGTGCAAGACCTCCTTATCAGTAGAGGTGACGTCCTCCCTGCACCCCTGGTAGACAGCTTCAGTCTTTCAGTGAGGAGGGGGGCTGCACGCCTGTCAGACCTCTGTGGCAATGGCCTCTTCATAGGCTGTCTTGAAGTCCAGGTTCCTCTTTGCGAAAAGCCGTCTCTGGAGCTTCTCATCCTGGAGGCCACACACCAAGCGATCACAGAGGGTCTCCTCGAGGTCGGAAAATTCACACAGGTGTGCAGCCTTTCTCAGCACTGTGACAAAGGCAGCAATCTCTCTCCCAGGGCCTGGTCTTGCTTATAGAAAGCGTGGTGGCATGCGATTCTGGAAGGCTATGGCAAGAAGTGTTCTCATAGCTTGGCCTTGATCGCTGTGAATGACACTGCCTCTACTTAGCAACCCGGCCAATCGGAGTGCAGCTGTACAGAACCTTGCTACTAAAGCCTTTTTCTTGAAGCTCCCAGTACACTACAGATATCTTTCTGTATAAATTAAAACATAGCATTTTTCCTTTACAGATGCCTTCCAAATTCCTTGGACGAAAGGCCTCTTAATGCCTTTTCCACCTTTGCCCCCCATTACCAGAATACGTTGCTGAATTTGGCATTTCTGCACTCACCACATTCTAGTCACGCCTTTTTGGCCATGACAGGAATGCCTTTTCATTTTAAGGACTCTGCCCCATGGTCAGTGCCTCCACCTTCTGGAAATGCCAGACGTTCTACACAGCAGTCAGGTATGGCACCACTATGTAGTGACCCTGAAGCTGACCATGTAAAATGCTGGCAAGCAATCCACATGCATCTTCCTAAGGTCACAAGTGGACCTGTCTCAAGGCATGATTGGAGCCCAAAAGGTTCTCGCTCTTCTTTTGACCATTGGCACTTATTTCTGAATACTTGTCACTTCAAAAACAGGGCCTGTCTGTGTCATTCTTTGAAGTACATTGAGCTGCTATCTCAGTTTTTCTTGAGTGTTGATAGCAAGACAGTTTTCTTCCATCACGTTTCTAAGGAATCTCACGAGAGCATCTACAGTACTTTTCCTCTGAGAACCCTGCAAGTTCCTCTATGGAGTCTCCCTCTGGTTCTCTCAACTAACCAACCCTTGAATCCTTGCATGCTTGCCCCTTTCCCTATTATCTTGGAAAGTGGCGGTGCTGGTTGCTATAACTTGGCCAGACATGGTATAACTCACGGCCCTTCAGGTTTACCCTCCATTTACTCTGTTTCTCCTGGAGACCATTATCTTGCATACTAGCATCAAAATTCTCCCCAAGGTGGTAAGTCTCATTTACAACAAAAGGTTGTATTACCTGTATTTTTTTTCCCCCAACACTACTTCGGAAGCCAAATGTACCTTACACAATTTGGAATTATTGTATTCTTAGAACAAAGGGTTTTTCACAAATCCAGATCCCTTTTTACATATTATTTGGACGTCATAAGGGTTTCCCAGCATCCTCCCAAACTTTATCCAGATGGATAGTGGCAGCTATTAGACTCTGCTATGGGAAGGCAAAGGTCCTTTGCCCCATGGTAATTAGAGCACACAAGCCTCGTTGAGAAATTTTTCAGGCTGATGCATGGTTCTCGGTTGACACCTCTCTGCTGCCCTTCTGTGAGTGTCTTTGACTATTCAGTATTATACCTCTGGGGGCTCTCCACCTCATTTCCTGCCTTCAGCAGGAAACCCCTGCACGTGCGCAGTAGAAGCAGAACGCCTTCTTATAGAAATCTCTCCACAGTTGGCCTGCGTGTGCGCAGTTTCCCAATATGTGCCTGCAAAGAAGACACTAGATGAACAATAGTTACAGGTAGGTGCAACCTTGTTTTCCATTACATATTTCAGTGAAACATTTGGTTTTGTTACTGATAGAACAACATCATCTGCATAACTTTTCGTTTTATATTCTTCTTTGCCTTCTATTCCAACAATTCTAGTGTCTTACCTGATTTTCACAGCCAGTACTTCCAATACGATAATAAACAATAATGGAGATATTGGACACCCCTTTCGAGTTCCTTTTGCTATTACTATGTTCTTCATTAGTCATTTACTAAAATTTTAGCTTGCTGATCAGTTTAGATCGTTTGCATCCAATTTAAAAATTCAGTCGACCAGTTCTTATTTTGTAATACTTCCATCAAAAATTTCTAAGACACTTTATCAAAAGCTTTCTCTGCATCCAAAAACATAAATGCTGTTTTTTCTCCTTTTCCGCTTGAATATTCAATTGCATTAAGTAGATGTCTGATATTAGCTCATATATATGTCTCTTTGGGACAAATCCTGTTTGCTCTTCATGTATTAAATCTGAAATTCCTCTTGTAGCAATAGAATATCATTTAGTCCCCATCTTTCTTTTTTACTTCCATTCTGCCAAGTTAGCTGTATCAGATTATAGTCTGCCAAAGTCTTTGGAAGAATCTCTGCTTTTTCAACTTCTGTGATTAGGCTTTTGGATAGCCAACACATGTCTATTCTGGAGTTTGATTGAAGCCTGTCTGAAAAAAACATATAGTCTCTTTCTTTTAGGTGCTGACATCTCCAAACATATTCGAGTTCTAAGATATGCATATAATTAAATATACATTTGAGGAGTTTTCCACCCAGTTTTTTAGATCTGTTTTGGAATCAAGCGCCCCGCTCGTGTATCCAAAAATTAAGAATTCTCCTTCTTGGAAGTCTAATAATACTTGGTAATACTTTTTTTAAAAAATCATTTTTAGTGTTGTTAGGCACATACGCTGACATCAGTGTCCATACTTGTCCTTCTGGTAATTAAATATCTTCCATCATAATCTTTAAATTCTTTAAGAACCTCCAAACTTTGGTTGTTAATATATATTGCCACAGCTTTTTTCTTCACTTGTGATGATGCTGTGTAAACCTTGCCCAATTTCTTACAATTTAGCAAATATTCTTGATCTTTTTTGATGCAGGTCTCTTGAATGCATACAATGTCTGCTTTTAATTTTCTCAGTTGATTGAAGTTTCTTGATCTTTTAGAGGGCAAATTTAAACCATTAAAATTTACTGAAATTACTTTACGTCCATTCATTTTCCCTCCTTTTCCCCCTTTCTCTTAATGATCGCTCTTTCCTTCTCCCTGGTTGAAGGGCCTGCGTCTTCTGAGCACTAACCTTGATCACTATTCTGCATTTCCGGTTCTTGTAAAAGTGCTTCCTCTTCACCTGTTGTTATTATTTTGCCCTTTGCCAGAAATATTTCTAGGGCAAAGATAATTTTTCAACTAACTTATTACTCTTCTGCTGCAACGCTTGTTTTAGGTTTCCAATTTCTTTTCAGTTCTTTGTTACGTTTGGTGGCAAACTTTGAAATATTTGTATTTTTTCCTTCAATTTTCAACAGTTCTTTTCTATGTTGTAAGAGAATTGTGTCCTTCGATTTTTCGTGAGTAAAAGTAAGTAATATGTCTTGAGGTACCTTGTTCCGGCTTGGGTACTTAGAATTTATTCTAAAAATTTGCTCAATCTCTGGAAAATTTGCCATGTACTTACAAATAATCTTGTAATAGCTATCTCTAGATTCAAGTCACCCAACATTTCTGGAATTCCATGGAACCTTAAATTATTACTTCTGAGTTTGGTTTCTGGGATTTTTATTCTCTGATCTGCTTCTGTCAAGGAGCTTGCATGTAGTTCTTATACTAATTCAATTTTTTCTGTGCCCCTCTCAGTTCCTTCTGTTGTGCCTTAATTTCTTGAAATATCTTGTTTATTTTCTTGAATTTTTTGACTTATTTCTTGCAGTCCAGAAGATAGCTCGGTCCTTAGCTTTTGTATGTCTCCCTTTAATCTGGAGAAAGTTTCTTGTGTGGTCTGGTCCAATTTTTGTAGTTGTCAAAAGTTTTTCTTCAACAGCTTCTTGTGTCTTCTGTGCCAATTTCAGTGGACAGGGTTTTGAACCATTGTGAAAGAGACGACATTCCTTTCTGAGTCACTATATTAAGGTCATCCTTAGAAATCAGCTCACCTTTGGCTCCTGTGCCTGCAGCCATTTTCTTGAATTTAGCTAATTTCGATGTATTGTCGAAGGCTTTCACGGCCGGAGAACGATGGTTGTTGTGGGTTTTCCGGGCTGTATTGCCATGGTCTTGGCATTGTAGTTCCTGACGTTTCGCCAGCAGCTGTGGCTGGCATCTTCAGAGGTGTAGCACCAAAAGACAGAGATCTCTTAGTGTCACAGTGTGGAAAAGATGTAGGTCATTTGTATCTACTCAGGAGGGGTGGGGTTGAGCTGAGTCATCCTGTAAGAGTTTCCCAGGGTGTGGAATGCTAATGGCGGGAGGCTTCACTGTATCACCTCCCACTGTAATGGCGGAAGGCTTCACTGAGAACCTCCTCAGGATACAGTGAAGCCTCCCGCCATTAGCATTCCACACCCTGGGAAACTCTTACAGGATGACTCAGCTCAACCCCACCCCTCCTGAGTAGATACAAATGACCTACATCTTTTCCACACTGTGACACTGAGAGATCTCTGTCTTTTGGTGCTACACCTCTGAAGATGCCAGCCACAGCTGCTGGCGAAACGTCAGGAACTACAATGCCAAGACCACGGCAATACAGCCCGGAAAACCCACAACAACCATTAGCTAATTTCCTTTGTCTCTTAAATGTCCCATAAAGCTTATCCATATAACAATGTATTCATACATTTGATATTCAATATTCAGTATATCCGATAATCTTGCCCCAAAAAACACATTCTTTAAACAGTCTGAATCTTAAACTAAATCACTATATTGTTAATACTTATAACTGTTACTAACATATAATAATTTTTAAAACACTGACATTCAATATGGGTATCAATATTGACTATTCAAAGAGTACAAATTAAATCTCATAGAAGTTTAAGTTTTCTTATCTCAGTCTTGAAACCAGCAAATGGATAAAGACACCACCACCACCCCTCCAGATCTCTTAAATATTTGGGGTCAGTTCATTCTTCGAGCCAGCAGATGGTAGCAGAGTTCTATTAATGAATTTTACGCAGCTAGGATAGTCCAGTTCATTCCTGGCCAATAGGTGGCAGCAAAGTTCTATTTGTAAATTTCCAGAGTAGTCTTTATTTTGGCTGTTTGGCCATTTTAAGAAGTGAAAAAAGGAAAAAATAATTCAAAGGCAGTCCAATATGTTAGAAATCAACTGTAAAATTTTAAATCCTTCATGGTGTAGTATAGTTCAGTCAGTAGGTAGGTAAAGGTAGTATTTACCCACCTTTGGTGTGCAAGCACCAAGTCATTACTGACCCATGGGAGAATGTCGCATCATGACATTTTCTTGGCAGACTTTTTATGGGGTGGTTTGCCATTGCCTTCCCCAGTCATCTACACTTTACCCCCAGGAAACTGGGTACTCATTTTACTGACCTCGGAAGGATGGAAGGCTGAGTCAACCTTGAGCCGGCTACCTGAACCTGGCTTCCGCCGGGATTGAACTCAGGTCGTGAGCAGAGCTTGGACTGCAGTACTGCAGCTTACCACTCTGCGCCATGGGGTTCAGTCAGTAGTACAAGTGATATAAAATAAATGTTTTGTAATCCAAAAACAGAGCAGAAGTATTCAAAATTAGTCTGGTAAACAACAAAATAAAAAGTTATATTGTCTTATTTCTTCTTAGGAAAAAAAAGGGTGAAGAATCAAAACAAAGATAATATCCAATTTTGGCAGTGTTCCTGGGTATGTTTAGCCTTTGAAAATGTTCTTGTTCCCTTGACAATCAATTAGGTTACCAAAATAAGATGGCAGGTATCTCCTCATTGGGAGTCTATATCCAATTAAAGTCCAAAAACTCTTGTGGGCACAAAATTAAACAAAATGCAAGTGGTTTTAAATTCAAGTATCCAAATTATATTTTAAAGTCAAATATCCAAATAAGGGGTAAATAGCTGCATTTTATTTTATGGAGAGATGTAGATTTTATTTGTTCTCTTCATTTCAACAAGCAAGTAAAACACAGTGTTTAGCTTCTAGTTTTAGTCAAAGTTTCTTAGGAAAGAAGAGGGGGAAAAAAAGAGAAAAAATATAAATGCAGTATAGGAAAGTTCCAACTGATATATCAACAGATAATCCATGCAGCAAACTTACTCAGCCTTCCGGCTAGCCTTGCTCTGTTCGTTCTTTGATGTTATCGTGTTAATAGGATACAGAAGAGCTTTAAGTCCTCTAATGAAAAAGAACCCATCTGATCTTCCTTGGCACACAACAGCTGGAGTGTCTCTTATCTATAAGGAGATGGGCTAGGATTGAATTTCCCAACCCTGCCTGGCAATTAAGCCCAGGGTAGAGCCAGCACGAGAGCCCACAGAAATATGTGCTTTCAGACAGTCACCATCTTCCTTCAAGAATGCCCATTAGAGGTCGGCATGAACCGAAACATGAATCAGAATTCGTCACAAACCAGGCCAGTTCATGGTTCACAAACCGGTGGTTTGTCAGAGCCCATTTCTTTTTTTAAAATTTATTTATAATTTTTATTACACAAAAACAACATTATGAAACATATAACAACTCGGTATATGCAACAACTTGGTACTTGAAAGGTAAGTCACAATCATAATGTGAGGCTAACATTTAAATATTATTTAAAACATCAAATTTTTACAAGTGAAATGCAATATTATGATGAGTTCACTTTAAAAGTATTTTCATAACATTAAATAGTGTTCTGTAGCATTAATCTTTACTGTTCTAAGATATTACGGTATAAAGAACTCGAAGGCTGCATATCATTCTTTTCAATGAACACAAAAAAGGGCATCCATTTCTCATAAAAATTTGTTTTCGCATTAATTGAATTGGAAGATTGAATCCTGGCAGTAATTTTTTCTATTATAAATTGGTCCCAAACTCGAGAGTACCACTGTGACACTGATGGAGGGAGATGGTTTTTCCAATGTCAGAGCCCATTTCTGACGAACCACCACAAACTTTTGGGCCGGTTCGTTTGGTTCATCGCTGCAGACAGTCTGGTGCCAATCAGTTTCCTAGGCAACGGAGGGGGGGATAGGCTTTCTGTAGCCATAGAAATGACCTTCTGCTATCCCGGCAGTGACATTTTCACAAACCAAATAAGCCGGTTTGCAAACCAGGGGGCAAGTTCGTAAAAGTTCATGGTTCTGGTTCACGAAACGTGATGAACCACGAACTGCACAGTTCGTTTGTTTCCCAGTTCATGGCCATCTCTAATGCCCATGTTTGAATATAACACAAGCCTGTATTTGGAAGATAGGAAGGGAATGAACCTGTACCTTTTAAAAATTTGGGGAATTGATGGCAGAAGTCAGACTTTGCCTGCAGGTCCTAAATTCAATCCTCAGCATTGCCAGTTGGGGAGTCTCTGCTAATGTACTGGGAAAGGTCCTCAGTTTAATATGTGGGGGCAGGGGCTGCTATCATTCATCCAACTCTGTATAAGACAGCTTCATATGCCAACTATAATCCACGGCATTATCAATGTTGCCAGTCGTGCAAAGTTTTTTCACTAACCTCAGACTTAAGAATGGGTCAGCCAGTACGGGTGAAAAGCAAATGCCATCTGCAGGGCATCTTAGCTAGCAACCTGCATTAATGCAAATGTCCTTGTATGTGGGGGGAAAGCCATGCGACCTTTACAATAACATCTGAACTGATTTCTTTAAAAAGAAATCATTTATTTTGAAGAAAAAAATACATAAAATATTCAAACTTGTATGACTATTCATCTCTTCTCCTTTTTAAAAAGGGTCTGTTTGCAGGTTTACTCCTTTGAACAATCATATCCCTGTTCTTTTCTGACCAATACACTCCCGTTTTACAATTTCAAAAAACAGAATTCTGTATTCATTCAAAATACACATATTAAAAAGTTAATATACATGTTTAAAATATCTATTGAACTGTACAAAGAAGTCATTTCATCGCAGCACCACCAGATGTCATCTCTGTAAATTTGTGTAATCCTGCTATAACTAAGATACTGCTTGTTCACTACATCTTGTGGTAAGAAACACCACATGTTTATTGCACTGGTTGACTTATCTCTCTTGGTCAGTGCAGAATCTACTGGTGATAAATGTGACTGGATAACACTGGTAGTTTCAGAGAGGAAGTACTTTTATTCAGTTTCATCTTTCCTAATGTCCAACTTCTGGCCTGCTCCTCCTTTTGTAATTTTTTCCCCTAAACTAAAAGTCTCCCAAAACTTAAAGGGAAAGCACTCCATCCTTTTGATCCCTTTAACTCTAATTTCCTATGCGCTTTCTAGATCTGCACATCTTTCCAAAGATTAATAAACAATACAGATACAATCTTTTTAAAAATACTAATTTGAAAAGTGCTTCTGGCTGGCTTCATCATAATATTTCTTCAAATTTGAGATCACAGAAAATCCCATGAAATCAGGAATATTACATCAGCTCCTGGCAAGCTCCATTCCCAAAATACAAGTGCATTCCTAAGAGGCAGGGGGTACGTTAAATTTTTGATGGGTAGTGTAGTGTAGGCTATCAAGTTCTCTTGCTAGCTTGTATCGTCGCTTAATCCTCAAATAAGGACCAAAGTTCTTATTAAAAATGAAGTCCCACAGAACTCGAAACCAAGACTGATGGTGAGGCAGTGAGTCGTAATATTCTGGAGCTATCTTCTTTACCTGTGAAGAGTAAAAGGTACATCTTGTCAAGCATTCTCTTATTTATTGAATCTGTCTACTTTATGTTATATGCATACCAAATGATTCTAGGCTGGCTCCAAACTTCCATGAACAGAGAAGATTTTCCTGGGCTTCCCCTCCCCACAGCTGCCTCCTGCCCCCTCCCCTTCTGCTGATGAAGTTTGAGAGACTTTCCTTAAAAAAAAAAAATCATGTACAACATGAGTGGGAGAAGGAGCGGAAGGAAACGGAGGGATTGGGTTCAGTCACCTCCTCCTTGCAAGATCAGGGGGAGAGGGCTGCTGATTGAAGGGAATTTCTAGGAAAATCTGCTTGCATGGACTCCTTCCATTCATACAAGCTTGGATCCAACCCATGGCATGAAACTGTAGACCATAGGGAGCATCACAAGTACAAAAAAAAATTGTGAAAAACACATAGGCACATTTTATGTTTATGTAGAACAGATGAACTTAAGTGGTACAGGAGAAAAGGTCATTCATAGGATGGGATCCAGACCAAATCTTCCATCAGTGGAATGGAACCCTGTGGAACAATCTGAGGGGAATCTGCAGCAGGAAGCTCAGTGGAAACTGCTAGTTTAGGCTGGGCCCAACCCGTGGTTCTGTCACCTTGCAATTCACACTTGATTCTGTTCAAGTATTATCACACTGAATACGAAGTTCAGAATGAGACGGGATCCCAGAAAAGAAACGTTCTCCTGTATTTGACCCCTACTGTGGGACCTTTAAGACGCAGAAACAAAAAATAGCGAACTGTCCATTTTCAACGGTGGTCTAAAATGAAAAACCTAAAGAGGTCTTTTTTTTTCATAACCAAGTCAGGGTCAAACCTTTTCAGTTTGGTACTTGACATTTCACCTTTCATAGCAGCAGTTGTTACAGAGACAGGAAGCAAAGCTGCAGCAAGTCCCTTTTTTAATAACAACATTCAATTTATATACCACCCTTCAGGATGACTTACCCACTCATGGCATGGTTTACAAACTATGCCATTATTATCCCCACAACAAAACACCCTGTGAGGTAGTTCGGGCTGAGAGAGCTAGAAGCTGTGACTGACCCAAGTTCACCCAGCTGGCTTCAAGTGAAGGAGTGGGGAATCAAATCCAGTTCTCTAGATATGTCTGTTAGTTCCTTGAACTCCTGTTCCTTCCATTCCTGTGCCGCATTTTGAAGATCTCTTGGGAGAGCTGAGATCTAAGCTCCGTTATCTGTCATACTGAACCAATATGGCTTAGCTATCAACGAATGGCTGTCCACTCACTGGCTACCCTTTCAATTCTCCCTCTCCCCTGCCCCCTACTCTGACACCTGCATGTGCTCTAAAGTTTAATTTGGCACCACGTGAACAGGCACAGATGGTTTACCATGATTTATAAGAGAAAGTATAGCTATGGGAGCAAGGCGGGAAATAAATGTTTTAATTAACTCCCCAATGGGGACCCAAAGCAGCTTACATCCACCTTTCTCTCCTCCATTTTTTCCTCACAATAAACCTTGTGAGGTAGATTAGGCTGGGTGTGTGTGACAGGCCCAAGATCACCCAACGAGTTTTCATGGCAGAGGTGTAACAAGCTTTTGCCCGTGTCTGAAACTAAGCTTCTACCAGCCAAGAGAAAGACGTATCTCTCTCCGGGAGAGTTTACAGCAATTAGTTTTCAGACCTGTTTATCAGCACATTTATTTATATAGGGTTCAATATTGCTTTGCAACTCTTTATCGAACACACAGACACCTGTCTAGAGTTTATTTCACTTTATTGAAAATACACCCTAGTTTTTTAATGAAGCAAGTAATCAAAATATAAATGGCTATTAATATAAATCCTATAAAAACAGAACACTGAAAGGCAATAAGAAATAAGTTTGCTAACATTTCTTAATAAATCCCAAGTTTAACATGCTCAAAGTTTCTATGAAATACATAGGTAAAATAAGTTCTCACCTAAATTCTCTCAAGAGATTTCTTCCATCAGGACCCTGCCATTCTATCTGTGTTTGAAACTTTATACCTCATCATATGCAAATATTTAAGGTCTATTCACATGATAGCACAAACAAATAATGATTGGTTTGACGCCTCACTGAATATTCATAATTTTTGTAGTACAGCCTTCCAATTAGTAAAAAATTACGTTATACTTAGATCTGCACAACAAAACTACAAATCTCTGAAAAATTTTAGGAAAAGTTAAGTTGAACGATCACCATTGGTTGAATCTCTGATAGAGGAACATTAATCTCGATAGAGTCCACTATTTTAATTAGCTGTCAAAGGATGAAAGCACAACTGTTAGAATACTACTTTTGAATACCTCATCTGAAAGCAGACTTTAAGACATCATTTACCTTCTCTAGGAAAAACCCAATTAAAGACTCTGTGCATTAGCTCCCACCAGCCATTTTTTTAAAACGCTCCTATTCTTGGCTTTAGACAGAACAGACTTTTGACCTTCTGTCCAGGATGGTCAAATAAACAGGAGTTAAAATGTAAGCTGGTGTTGTAGCTCCATGTGTGTCACTTGGTGACAAGAGGGGCAGGGGGGCAGGGGGGGAAACAGCAAATACTGTTTCCTGGGCTCTGTACTTCCATTTTTCTTATTCAATACAGACCTAAATAAATACCATTAAACAAAAAAGAAAGGAAAGTATTGGCACTGCCAGGGGCCATAGATAGCTGTCTCCGTACAAACTTACTTTATCACAGAACTGGGCCACTTCCTATACACAAGGAAACAAGCCCCAGTCATCAGTGAGTAGAAGCAGTGATCAACTATGGTGGGAGACGTGGCCTAGCAGAAGTTGAGCTATCAGCCTCCCTGCCAAGCCCCAGCAGGGGAAGATAAGGGGCTACAGGAGCCCCTTGCTTCCTCCTTGCTACAGAAAAAGGAAATGTTCAGGAAATGGAGAGAAGGACAGACCTCTCAAGAGGAATATATGAGGGTTACTAGGTACTGCAGATCATCCATCAGAGAAGCAATTGGACCGCTGTTGGGAGTAGAAGGAGAAACTCTGATGGAGGACAGAGAAAAAGCAGACAGGCTTAAGGACTTTTTTGACCCCGTTTTCTCCCTGATGAACTTGAGCCCATCTAGAGATGGTATTAGACATGACAGGACACTGGGGGGCTAGTTGACATTGACAGAGAGGTTGTGGAGAGGCACCTGGTTGCACTGGACAAATACAAATCCCCTAGGCAGGATGGGGTGCACCTATGAGTGCCTAAAGAACTTTCTAGAGAACTTGCAGAGCTTCTGTCCATCATCTTCAAGGCTTCCTGGAGGACTCGGGATGTGCCACAAGATTGGAGAAGAGCTAATGTTATCCCAATCTTTAAGAAAGGGAAGATGATGACCCAAGAAACTACAAGCCGGTCAGTCTGACTTCCATTGCTGGGAAGATATTAGAGCAGATTTTAATGGGATTGATCTGTAAGCATCTGAAAGACTGCTTAGTGATCTGGGGAAGTCAACATGGTTTTGTCCCCAACAGATCTTGTCAGACCAACCAGGTTTCCTTCTTTGATCGAGTGACGAGCTTACTGGATTGGGGGAACTCCATTGATGTGATTTGCCTGGATTTCAGTAAAGCTTTTGATAAGGTCCCCCAGGACATTCTAATGAGTAAACTGGAAGACTGTGGACTGGACTATAGGACAGTTCGGTGGATAGGGAACTGGTTAGAGGACTGCACCCACAGAGCGGTGGTCAATGGTGTTTCATCAGCTTGGAGGGAGGTATCCAGTGGGGTGCCACAGGACTCGGTTTTGGGCCTGGTAATTTACAATATTTTTATCAGTGATCTGGAGGAAGGGGCAAACGGGCTACTCATTAAATTTGCTGATGATACCACATTGAGAGGAGTGGCAAACACCCAAGAAGATAGAGTTAAAATTCAACAAGACCTGAATACTCTGGAGAAGTGGGCTGTTGTGAACAGGATGCAATTCAACATAGATAAGTGCACAGTATTACATCTGGGCCACAAAAATGTGAAGCACAAATACAGGATGGTGGATACACTTCTAGGTAGTAGTGTATGCAAAAGAGCTCTTGGAGTAAGAGTGGACTGTAAACTAAATATGAGCAGTCAATTGATGCGGTGGCAAAAAAAAGGCAAACTCAGTTTTGGGCTGTATCAAAAGGGCCATTGCATCGAAATCGCAGGTCAAAGTCCCTCTATATTGCCTTGGTCAGGCTGTACCTGGAGTACTGTGTGCAGTTCTGGAGGCCTCACTTCAAAAAGGATGTGAACAAAATTGAGAGGGTGCAGAGGAGAGCAATGAGGATGATCAGGGGTCTGGAGACCGAGCCCTACGAGAAAAGGCTGAGTGCCTTGGGAATGTTTAGTTTGGAGGAGATTGAGGGGGGACACGATTGCTCTCTTTAAATATTTGAAAGGCTGTCATTTGGAGGAGGGCAAGGAGCTGTTCCAGTTGGCAGCAGAGGATAATAATATAACATTCAATTTATATACCACCCTTCAGGATGACTTAAAACCCACTCAAAGCGGTTTACAAAATATGCTATTATTATCCCCACAACAAACACCGTGTGAGGTGGGTGAGGCTGAGAGCCAAGCTACAAGTGACGATGGACACAGGTTGGACACTTGTCAGCTTCTCTCAAGTTTTGATGGGAAATGTAGGCATCCTGGCTTTACAGCTTGGCTCTCCATTACAGATACAAGACCAGGATGCCTACATTTCCCATCAAAACTTGAGGGAAGCTGACAAGTGTCCAACCTGTCAGGCGTCACTTGTAGCTTAGCTCTGAGAAAGCTCCTAGAAACTGTGACTGACCCAAGGTCACCCAGCTGGCTTCAAGTGGAGGAGTGAGGAATCAAACTTGGTCCTCCAGATTAGAGTCCCACGCTCTTAACCACTACACCAAACTGAGAATAGAACTCAAAGCAGCGGGCTTAAATTACATGCTGAAAGGTACCACTGAATATTAGGGAAAACTTTTTCATGGTCAGAGTATTTCAAAGGTGGAATCAGCTGCCTGGGGAGGTGGTGAGTTCCCCCTCACTGGCAGTTTTCAAGAAGAGGCTGGATGAATATTTGCCAGGGATGCTTTAGGCTCATCCTGCATTGGGCAGGGGGTTGGACTAGGTCTGTATGGCCCCTTCCAACTCTGTGATTCTGTGACAGTGATGGTTGTTGCCTGCTGCCTCACCTTGCTGATTGCTGACCTACCATGAAATCTCTGTGCTTAACTTCCAGGGTGCGTTTTATACCTGCTCCATACGTAAAACTCAGTTTCTATTAAACAGTGGACCTGGCAGCTACAAGTCTTCTGGAGAGGATGTATTTGTGTTCTTGCAAGCCATGCTCTAGGGACTTTGTTTCAGCTGCTTTAAGGAATGCTGGAGGCTGTGATGGTTGCAGCCCCAGAATTTCGCAGCTGTTTCTTTAAATCTGAGTGCTATTGACAGTACCTACCACAAGAAAGCATTTGGGCATCCTTTGGTGGAAGGAACAGCAACAGGAATGAAGCATAGAAGTATGCAGTTTTGAACCCTCATTTTTCCATCAATGCTTACTTGGTGACCTTGATCCTGCCACATACACCCCCTAACCTACTTCACAAGGCTGTTGTGAAGATAAAATATGGGTTCCCCTTGAAAAGATAGTTGGGGTAGCAATGAAGAAATTACATCCATGCTGCAAAACTGGAGTGGGAGGCTGTTTTCATTATCTAGAATAGAAGCTCTGTTCCTCTAGGTAAACCCTGCCACTGGAAAACAGGCCAAAATCACTTTCACATCTCTTGTAGCCCTGTAATTTTAGGATTATTTTAAAAGAATGGATTTCCTCTACAGTGACCTGCATTAGACTAAGACATATTCATTCTTGGGGGGGGGGGATTGTCAGAATTGACGAGACTTCACCAAAAGCAAACATTATAAAGCATGGTTGTTGTTGTTGTTGTTGTTTCAAAGTTGCTTCTTAAAACCACAACGACAAGATCTGTTTCTTGCACTTGGCCTGATAGTTATATTGTGAGATTACTGACTGATCAATGTGAATGGGCAGCTAATGTGGATAGTGGTTAAAGTACTGAACGAAGACTCAAAGGACGTGCATTCAAACGCCCCCGTCTCTTGCAGTCTAACCTACTTCACAGGGTTGTCGTGAAGATAAAATGGAGGCGGGGTGAAGGACTATATTCACACTATCTTGAGCTGAGCTCCTCCTACGAGAGCAGCCATGAGAAACCTGCTCTGCTATACACACTTCGACCATCAGCACAGAGCTCCATGGAGAAACACTCACGTTTGACAGGAGAAAGGCATTTTTAACTCTTTTAAAACAAGGTTAAAGGAAGACTGTAAAACCAACACTGTTGCTTACTGTAGGAAATAGTTTATTTAGAACGTCCCTATGCTGCCTCTTTGGAGACCTGCTTGAAGTGGCTTAGCAATTAAAAACCAGTGCACAATTGCTCTCCTTCCTAGCTGCATCGAGTCCATGTGTTCTTCCACCCCATTTTTGCTTTTAAAATACGCCCAGAATTTGAATGCATTCACAACTGCTGCTACTCTGTCCTCAACATATTTCCCCTTCAGTGAACTGTACAACCCCCACCCCCAGCCAACACTTAATTTTTCTGCATCTCTATCAAGGATCCAGTTTCACAGGCATCTTGGATCCCTGTGAATGGAACTCCAGAGAGAGTCTTACTGTTGCCATCCACACGCAGCTTGGCACACCCAGAAATGGAACAGACACAAACTGAGAGTTCATGGAGAGGGAGTGTTTGTGTGTGTTACAAATTCCTTTCTATCTATATACCTGGCAAGTCCCCCAAGCATACCTTGTTGGTCACTCTCTTATGCCCCTTTTATCATTCACATGGCCTAATCTATTAAGACTGAGAACTGTAACCTTTCTCCATAGAAACAGCCTCCAGTGAAACAGAGCAAACCACCCACCAGAGTTCAGAAGCGTGAGCTCGCATGAGGTCTCCCCGCTCCCATTTTCCAAGCTGCCACAATTGTCTCCTAAGTTTTATTGCTGTGACATCAAACCCTTTTCTCCCAGTAAGTATTTAAAATCAGGGTCTAACTCATAACAAAAAAAAGGCAAGAACAATTTAAGGATACATCTATTAGAAGATGGTATTTGATGATCACCCATAATATTGGTTTCCCCTCTCTTTTACATATGAAAACATCCTTTAAAAAGTCTGAATGGAATGATTGCCTTGGATCTTGCCTGAAACTCCCTCTGACAGAAAGGATTTATGTCCACAGAGTGCCACTCCCCCCGCCATGCTTTTGCTGCAGGGCAAGATATCTTCTAAAGTGCAGCTCCTGCACTTTAGACAGCGGAATTGATGAACATCCCTTCCTCTCACCCCATGGAAATTGCAGGCAGAATCCAACCCTTTTTGTCTCAGAGCCTCGCTACAAGCGACATTTTACACGCAAACAGCACTTGATCATTTTCGCAAGTCTTTCTGGG
Source organism: Eublepharis macularius (assembly GCF_028583425.1). NCBI lineage: Eukaryota > Metazoa > Chordata > Lepidosauria > Squamata > Eublepharidae > Eublepharis > Eublepharis macularius. Next base: position 24,601,858 of record NC_072791.1, on the reverse strand, counting down.
AACTGAAGTCCCTCTCCCCCACCCCTTTTCCTTCTGTTCCTTCCCCTCTCTGTTAGAATGGTTGCCTGAAGAGACAGAGAAAGCCTACGGCAACAGCAGCTTTTGCAAATCGTCTTGCTGGGGGGTGGGGGATGCTCTGGAGAAAGCTGACATGTCGGTGAAGTCCTAGTGTCCTTCCCCTCTCTGTTAGAACTGTTAGAATCGCTGCCTGAAAAGTCAGAAAAAGCCTGCTTTTGCAAATCGTTCCTCCAGTCACAAGCCTGCTTCAATGATCTCTGGGGGCGGGCAGCTGCAACTTTCTCAGCTTTCTCCAGAGCATCCCCCACCCCCCAACAAGACAATTTGCAAAAGCTGCTGTTGCCGTAGGCTTTCTCAGTCTCTTCAGGCAGCCATTCTAACAGAGAGGGGAAGGAACAGAAGGAAAAGGGGTGGGGGAGAGGGACTTCAGTTCCCAGAAAGACTTGCAAAAATGATCAAGTGTCGTTCGCATGTAAAATGTCACTTGTAGCGAGGCTCTTAGATGCCTTTTTAGTAGAGGTGGCTAAAGCAGCTGGTGAGTGGATAGCATCGGTTAGTTGCTTGCTACTTATTTCCAGTCAGTTTTGGTTCTGTTCTCTCTGCCTGTCGGACTTCAAGAACGGGGAACATTAGAACTTAGGAAACACATTTCTGCAGTGAACAGCATACATCAGACCTTACCGAACTAGTGCCGAGACTTACCATTGGTAATTTTCTCCCTGGAATATTCGGGAAATCATGGTGCTCCATATGATAACCGACATTAAATGTCATCCAGTTGAGGACCCCATAGTAGGAATATGTTTCATACCCTTTCCAGAACATATAATGCTCCGCTATGAAGTGCCCAGCTATAGGATGTAAGCCTGTGCATAGCAGTGTCCCTGCTACTAAATAAACCAGCGGCTTCAAACCCCAGAAGTAGTAGAGGATGACATCAACCAGAAGTTGCACCAAAACATTATATATTTCCATCAGAGTCACTGCCTTTGGGTATGCAAAAACAGGCCGTAAGCTATAAAACAAAGGCTGGAAGATAACCAAAATTAATTTTCGAAATGGAGTACAAAAAAACCAGCCCTCAAAGTCAGTAGGAATATCTGCATCCAGATTGTGCCCACTGAGGTAGCGATGGTGGTCAACGTGGTATTTTTTGAAGGAAGCTGAGTAGGGAATCCCAATGGGCAGGTTGGCGAAGACTGCAAACCATCGGTTCCATTTTATCAGACAGTTGCCAAAGGCAACATTGTGCGAGATGTCGTGGATGGCTAGTGTGAGGGAGTGGTTAATGCAGCCCCCAAACACATATGCCCAGAATAAAACCCATTTCCAGGGCAAATCTTTCACCAGGTAGCAAGTCAGGAACTGTACGAGCACCATTCCGGTCACAATCCATTTTAAACTGGGATCTGGTGTCATCAGAGACTTGATGGATGGATACTTTGCTGCGGGAAGAAGACCAAAACAGGTTAAAATTCAGTTAAAATCATATAGATCCATTTATACAGCTGTGAACTATAAAACCACTGAGTTTGATCACTATCAGCCACCAAATAACATGTCAGAAACAGAAAGCAGATGTCCTGTGGTACAAGCAGCATTAAATTCCTAAAGTAAGCCATGTGCAACTGGCAATGCCCTCAAAGACTACTGGCCTTCTTGACTTGCAAAGTGGTGGTGGTCGAATTGCCTGGGAACTTGGGAAGTACTTGTCATCAAAGATGAATAACCAAACCTGATATTCCAGCAAAGTTTGTCCATTTGAACATCGTTTCAAGTGGGTAGCTGTGTTGGTCTGCAGTCAAAGAGCAAGATCCCGGTTCAACAGCACCTTAAAGACCAGCTACATTTCCAAGGTATGAGCTTTTGAGAGTCAAAGCTCCCTTTGTCAGATACAAAGAGTGGGAAAAGGAAGGAGTTTTTATAATCCAGGTAGACGGTGATAGGGCTAACATAAATTAGTGTGTCAGGAAGTTAGGTATAATACATGTTATTAGCTTGATTGAGCAGGGGTGGTAAGTGCAAAGAATTAGCATCTGTAATGCGAGAAAAATCCAATGTCCCAATTCAACCCTGGGGGATCCATTGTTCCAAATTGCCAAATAAACTCTTATTTCAGCCATCTTGCATTGTAATTTTCCTTTGATGTTTCTCTGCTTGAGAATTGCTATTCTTAAGTCAGCGATGGAATGTCCTGGAAGACTGAAATGTTCTCCTGCTGGTTTTTGAATGATGTGGGGTTTTTTATAACAGACTTATGTCCAGGCATTCTTTTGCCAAGGGACTGTTCAATAGAGAGAGTGGAAGGGCACTGTACTGACACTTAATGGCATATAGCACATTGGAAAGTGAATGAGCCTAAGATAGTACAGCTGGTGCTGTTAGGTCCAGGGAGTGTGTTGTTGGAATGAATAAGGGGACAGAATCGGCATTTTGGTTTATTGTAGTTCGAGATGGGTAGCCATATTTGTCTGTCTGTAGAGTAGAAAACAGCGTGAGTCCAGTAGCACCTATAAGACTAACAAAATTTGTGGTAGGGTATGAGCTTTCGTGACCCATAGCTCACTTCTTGGTTTTTCTGTAGTACCACTGTACAAATACACAAACCCTCTGAGGAGCGATCTTTACAGGCTCTAAAGAAGTGAAACTATGCTTCCCGGCTAACATTGCATCTCCCTTCACTTGAGCATCCTCGTGTAAGAGGTCTCGTGTGGAGAGACTCAACATTTGCAAAGTAAATTTGTGTGTGTGTGTGTGTGTGTGTGTGTGTGAGAGAGAGAGAGAGAGAGAGAGAGAGAGAGAGAGAGAGAGAGAGAGAACTGTTGATAGCCCCATCAATTTCACTGTGGAGAACATGAAAGAATGCAATAAACAGAAAAAGTGAAAATATTCCATCTCTTTTGTTAGGACATGCATCAAGTCAAATTTAATAGTTCAAGCCAATGACACAAGGTGAATTTTTAACCCACTCATTGGAGGCCCTTCTAATTGTGCTCAATAAAGAGCAGCAACTCACCAAACAGGTTCCAGCTTCTGATCACAAGAGCTACACCATGTTCCTATGTGCCAAGGACAGATAACAGATATATATTTTTAAATGCCTACAGATCTAGTCTCGATTGTGCCACCCTTGTTGCCTCACCAACAGATAAGCAAAGAACCTGCTTGGCTCAGTAGCCTCATAGCAGAGGTTGTAAATACGCCTGAGACATTTAAAAAGGCAGTCATAAAACAGGCTCCCTGTTAATTGTTCTGTTGTAACAACTCTGAAATAGAACTTCCTTCATGCCCTGAGGAATTATATGAAAGTACAACCCTTGAAAAGGTGACGAGACAAATTGGGAGGTAGCAAAGTCCATTAATGGCAACTAGCCCAGATGACTAAAGGCTACATTTATATGCAGAAGCAGAAATTTCAGCTGGTACCAGCTTTTTCTAGACCTTTCTCCCTCCATGTGTCATACAGGAGTTACAGTGTTAGACAGGAACTCCTTCTGCACCGGCCAATTTCGACGGTTCAGTTTCCATAGTGCAGCATTTTTTTTGGTAACCATCTGCACCCGATTTGCTGCCATGAGTGACTACCAAAATGGTAGATGGCAGATGGTTACCAAAAAAAAGCCATGGCAGATGGCTTTTTCACAGCTTTCTTGAGAGCACTTATACCACAACTTTTTTCACACAAAAAATCCGCATTATGGTGGCTGTTTCTTTGTTTCGTATTTTGGTGTTCCACCCTTTTCCTCCCCACTCCCGCCCCCTGCCAGCCTACTGCATTGTGATTGGCTACTCTCATCTATCCAGCCACTCCCCCTTTCCTCCTTTCCACCCCTCCCCTCCTTTCCATCTTTCCCCCCTTCCTTCTTTCCTCTTTTTTTTAAAAAAAAAATATTTTAAAGTCCAGTGCAGGATCGTTGAATTGCTGGTTTGAAAGCATGCAGGGGAAAGTTCCCTTTTTATTCTTTATTCTTTGGCACGGGTGGGGATATTGTATAGGGAGCTAAATATCTGGGTATCAGAAATAAGGATTTTAATACTGAGTTTCAGACTCTGTTTTTATCCCATGGTGGAGAAACAGATGCGTGGAGGCAACAGAGTCTGAAAAATGGTATCAATAAAACAGCCCTCGGGCTTAAAACAGCCCTTAAAACAGAAGCCCTCAGCAGTTAAAAGCCTGGGGGGAATGGATCCAAGTTCACTGACATTTGCTACAAAATATCAGAGATGGACAATTCCCAGCCAGTAGCTGTTCTAGGCATCATACGCACATGCAGGAGGAATGAGAAAGAAATGAAATGACAGAACCCCAGTGGTACAAATGGATCACACTATTTGTGGTTTGAATGGTTCTTTGCTTTAAAAAAATTCCCTGAAAATAGAAAACTTTCACAGTAGAGGGAATAGGATTGCCAGGCCAAGCAACTGCCAGAAAGGATAGGGTGGGGACATTGGAAATGTGATCTTGCTGGAAATTATGGTAAACCCATAGAGTTTCTGGTGATTCCTAGAGCTACTCTGTAGTAATGGTTTGCTTAGTTTTTATTCCACCCTGTAATGATTTGCTGTTTTTCAATTTTTTAGAACTTTTGGTTTTGGACCTTAAATACAGCTCTTCCTTACATTACCTTAAACTTACACCTCAGGACGACTCTGATCACACCAATACTTTTAAATTCCACTCACACACAACTTAGGTGCTCTCTACTTTATCCAGGCCTACATACCTCATAAACATCTTCCCTGTTTTGTTTGCATGGCCTATATATTGCTATCTCCCCAAAAGGTATTTGCTACCACCAAAAGCTTTCTACCTTAGATTTCTTCTGCTTATATTACAGGAAGGCTTTGTTATAGATGGCAGTCTGACAGAACCATCAGCACATGAGGGTGGCTGTGAGGAGGAAGCTCTTTCTTGCTGAAACAAAAATAGAATTTATTTATAAGTATATAAGTATGATGGTTGCAGAGTTTTGATAAGTGTATTGGTTTCAGAATAAATAAGTTCTTAAGCTTGGGTGCTTAAGCTTGCCAATGGTGGGCAAACTCCCAGAGGTTTGCTCTAGGGTTGCCAGATCCCTCAAGTCTCCCAGCGGGAGACTGGGACGCTGGCTCCTACCTCGTCGGGGCTTTTCTTGTTGTGCCCGCACGCACGTGCTCCCAATGTGCGTGATGACATCACTTCAGAAGTGATGTCATCACACAGGGACGACGCATCGCACGCGCTGGGGAGGGCAGAGAGACCAGGCAGCTCTCTGTCTCTCTTGCCGCTGCCACACCCCTTGTCCCTGCTGGCGCGGGCAGCACAGGGGAAGCAGTAGCCACAAGGAGAGAGCGAGCTGTGGTGTCCACGGCCTGTTCTCTCTCTCGCTGCGGCTGCAGCTGCTCCTGTGCTGCCCACGCTGGCAGGGACAAGGGGTGCGGTGGCAGTGAGAGAGCAGGCCATGGCCACCGCAGCTCGCTCTCTCGTTGCCGCCGCCGCTGCCGCACCTCTTGTCTCTGCCAGGCTGCAGAGGGACGGTGGCGGCCGTAGCGAGAGAGAGAGAGCTGCAGTGGCCACAGCAGTGGCACTGAGAGCGGCGTGCTCTTGCAACCGCCGCCTGCTTTCTCTCTGCCGCCGCCTGCTCTCGCAGCACAGGAGCGCCCCCCGCACCTAGGGGCGTGCTGTGCCACCTGGGCAGGGAGCACCCCAGGGAGCGTGCCCTCCCCGCCAGCCAGGTAAGCAGGCGCAGGGGAGGGAGGGTGGGATCAGGAGATCCCCTGCCCCGAGCGGGGGGATGGGGACCCTAGTTTGCTCCCTTGTCCACCGATCGGCCAGCGATTGGCAGGAGATGGCAAGCCCCAGAGGCCACCTGCCATCAGCAAGCACTCCAGGATCATGCATGGCACACTAAGTGCGCACGCAAACAGAGAACACACCGTCAACACAAGGTAAATGCCTGGTCCCCTGCTCCTGCTGGGAGGGTATAGGAACTTGGCAATCCTATGCCTCAAAGACATTTATATATTCACAAACCCAATCACACAGACTAATTTTCCACACAGGTCCTCACTAACAGAATAAACTTCCATCTAATCCACACAGACATAGATCCTCTCAGGCCTTCCCACAAAGCTTCCCTGAACTAGATAATGACTCACTCAGATATACACAGACTCTCAGGTGCACATACAGTCTGCCTGACTTAAACAGAATTCCTCAGACCACCATACAGATTCACTGAACTTGGGGAGCTTCCACACAGGTTGCTTGACTTAACTAGAATAAGTATTTTCTCTCAGAAATGCACAGACTCTCTTGGGCTTCACACAGCTTGCCTGATTAGGCCTGAATGAACACTTTTTTCTCAACTCTGACTAAAGCTGCAGTTCACTCTGCTCCCCAGGGTGCAGCTATTATCCAATCCATTCATCCATCCAGCCCCCCCTCCTTGTTTCCTCAGAGGCCCGCATTTAAACACACAGCAGCAATTTTTTAAAATAAAACATATTACCAAGCAGAAATAAAACACTCTACACCCGACAATAGCCCTGCAGAGAAGATTAGCACATCAAGCACCAATCCATATGCAAAAGAACCTCCTCAGGATACAGTGAAGCCTCCCGCCATTAGCATTCCTCACCCTGGGAAACTCTTACAGGATGACTCAGCTCAACCCCACCCCTCCTGAGTAGATACAAATGACCTGCCAACATCTTTTCCACACTGTGACACTGAGAGATCTCTGTCTTTTGGTGCTACACCTCTGAAGATGCCAGCCACAGCTGCTGGCGAAACGTCAGGAACTACAATGCCAAGACCACGGCAATACAGCCTGGAAAACCCACAACAACCATAGAAATAAAATCCTCAAACAACTACATGCAAAACATTATGTAGCCTTTATCACTCCTGGGTTTTACCTAGGGTTGCCAGCCTCCAGGTGGTAGCTGGAGATCTCCCGGAATTTCAATTAATCTCCAGGCAATGAAGACCAGTTCCCATGGAGAAAATAGCTGCTCCGAAAGGTGAACTCTATGGCATTATACCCCACTGAGGCACCTCCTCTCATCAAACCCCTCCCTCTCCAGGCTCCACCCCCCAAATCTCCAGGAAGTTCCCAACCTGGACCTGGTGTGTTTTTAAAAACAACTTCTTCCATCACTGCTTGGAGCTGTAGTGGGCGACAGAGTTTGCCAGTGGTAAGCTTCCTGCCACAGCGGGAGACCTAAAATTACAAGGGGGGTGAAGAGCTAAACTGCAGTACAACCACGCAACACACCAAAAGAAAGCTCACCCCAGGCGGAAAATATTCAAGGCAATTTAACCACTTCCTGTAAGTTTAGTGTGTAATACAAAAATACAAGAAACATTAAATCCAGAAAACAGTAAATATACAATATTATTGCCAATAATAGCTATAGCTGATATAGTCCCCAGTTACATGAAATAAGGGGGCGGTGGCCCCAGCAGACGTGTGTGACTGCCGTGGTCCAACAAGTTGTCCCGATCCAAAGAGTGTAGAAGCCGCTGAAGGTAAGCCAATAAAAGCAACTTGAGGCAGAAAACAGCAAGACGTCCCGGTCCGACGCTTGAAAAAAAGCCGCTAGGGGATGAGCGGGAACGAATTAATTAAGCACTGAAGCCAAACACAACAAGCCGTCTCAATCCAACGCTTGTAAGAGCCGCTGTAAGGTAAGCGGGAACGGAGAGCCGAGACAAAAGCCGCTGTGACATGAGCGGGAGCAAATTAATTAAGCCCTGAGGCCAAACACAACAAGCCGTCTCAATCCAACGCTTGTAGGAGCCGCTGTAAGGTAAGCGGGAACGGAGAGCTGAGGCAACGAGCGTAAGCCGGCCAGATTGTTCTCTTTTTCTCGTTTCAGACCTAATAACGTCTTTCATCAGGCCATAATATATCATAAATCACAGTTTTAAACTCCCAGGAATTTACCCAACATATGGGTAATTTACTCCGCATATGTTGGGTAAATTCCTGGGAGTTTAAAACTGTGATTTATGATATATTATGGCCTGATTTATGATATATTATGGCCTGATGAAAGACGTTATTAGGTCTGAAACGAGAAAAAGAGAACAATCTGGCCGGCTTACGCTCGTTGCCTCAGCTCTCCGTTCCCGCTTACCTTACAGCGGCTCCTACAAGCGTTGGATTGAGACGGCTTGTTGTGTTTGGCCTCAGGGCTTAATTAATTTGCTCCCGCTCATGTCACAGCGGCTTTTGTCTCGGCTCTCCGTTCCCGCTTACCTTACAGCGGCTCTTACAAGCGTTGGATTGAGACGGCTTGTTGTGTTTGGCTTCAGTGCTTAATTAATTCGTTCCCGCTCATCCCCTAGCGGCTTTTTTTCAAGCGTCGGACCGGGACGTCTTGCTGTTTTCTGCCTCAAGTTGCTTTTATTGGCTTACCTTCAGCGGCTTCTACACTCTTTGGATCGGGACAACTTGTTGGACCACGGCAGTCACACACGTCTGCTGGGGCCACCGCCCCCTTATTTCATGTAACTGGGGACTATATCAGCTATAGCTATTATTGGCAATAATATTGTATATTTACTGTTTTCTGGATTTAATGTTTCTTGTATTTTTGTATTACACACTAAACTTACAGGAAGTGGTTAAATTGCCTTGAATATTTTCCGCCTGGGGTGAGCTTTCTTTTGGTGTGTTGCGTGGTTGTACAGCGGGAGACCTGGCAAGCCTAAGGGGGGAAAGTTCTATCTTGTCTCTCTGCCTGCTCCGCATGCTGGTTTTCTACCTACAGAGAGTTTTTAACATCCTTCCAAAAGTGTGGTGCTCCACCGGCAGTCTGAAGCGCCACAGGCCATTCTACTACCTTAGGTCTCTGCCATTTCACCATTGCCTCATTCTCTATACCCTCCTCTGCTGCCACAACTACCACAAAAACAGTTCCGGGAGGAGCGAGGGCATGTAGTAGTGTTAATACCCTGCAGCCAAAAGAACACACAGCTGAATAACTCATTAGACAGGGCCCACGCTGTAAGAGACATGAAAGGTTACATTAAGTTTGCAGAGAGATTTATATCTAAAGCTACAAACAGCAAGAACTCCCAGGGTTTATTACAAAGAGGCTAGAAGGCCCACTTTCTCAGGCAATAAGCGTGTTCCATTTCACTGGAGAGCACGCATGCAAAAACTGATCCAGTCAAAAAAAGTAAATGATCTACTCAGTCAGCAGGAGTGTGGGGACCACTCCCAAGTCTGACTCTTGACCAGTTGGCAAAGCAGGATAAGTTTGAATTGCAAACATAAAGAGGTAAGAAGGAACAATTACGTTTTTTTCAGCCAGCCTAACCACTCCAGTGAATCTAAATCCAAAAGGAACAAAACTGCATATGAATGTCAGCTCAGGAGCAATAAAGACGCTTCTGTAACCTTAAAGACCTATTTCACTGTGGCATACACTTTTGTGGGACAAAATCCACTTTGTCGAGAATGACGGCTACCTTATTTATGACATGCATATATGACCTTGAGAAGAACTCCAAGGCATCACAGCCTCACCCCCAAGAGGCAGACTTACACCTGGTTTTGCTTTTCACCTCCGACTGGAATTTACATGGCCTGCCAGTCACACTCACTAAGCCTTTGTGGTGACTACTTCAGGGAGCAAACGAGTACAGATATTTGCGAAGTTAAAATAAATAGCACTACTTTGACTCCAGGAAATCAACAATAATTTAGGTGCAAACATAAATGCATATTGTTAAAGGAATTTTTATAGCTGTGTAGAATTTAAACTTTTTTAGTTTTAAGCTTACTCAGACTAGTTCGACAGAAAAGAATGTTGGGATGAGTCTTGGCTGACTCCTTCCGTGTGCCTCTCTTTTTACCTACATACAATGGCCTTGCAACATTAGCCATTCAGGTGAAGGTAGTGGGAGGTGGAAATGTTCCAGAATGGCATGATCTACAACAGGACATGGCCTCGAGAGGGTCTGGATGTTGTGGCTTCGATTTCCACAGAACTCCCCTCATTGTCTCCCGAATGTACCCCTCTTGGTATGTGAAAAGATAACAAAGCGGGCCAAAGAAAAGAGTGTCAAGTGTAACACTTAATAAACTATAGTGCCTGTCAATCTTTTGGAAATTTTACATAGATGTGTTTGCATTCTGTAGAGGTAATCTGATACATTAAATAATTATCTTATGGCTGGTTGTTGTGGTTTTTCCGGGCTGTATTGCCGTGGTCTTGGCATTGTAGTTCCTGACGTTTCGCCAGCAGCTGTGGCTGGCATCTTCAGAGGTGTAGCACCAAAAGACAGAGATCTCTCAGTGTCTTTTGGTGCTACCCCTCTTAAGATGCCAGCCACAGCTGCTGGCGAAACGTCAGGAACTACAATGCCAAGACCACAGCAATACAGCCCGGAAAACCCACAACAACCATCGTTCTCCGGGCGTGAAAGCCTTCGACAATATCTTATGGCTTGTTTCTGTGAAGGTATATAAGCTAGTGGGCATACCCTGCATGGAATGCGTGGTTTGAGATAATCTGCTGTGCATCCGCTTATTTTGGTCCTTTTACTCTAATAAACTTTTTAATTTGCCAACATTTCTGCCTTGGTTAATTAAGGTGCTGGATCCTGTTTGGGGTCTCCCTCTATTGGAATACTTTGAGTCCCCTCTCACATATCGAGTTCAGCAGGGGAGGGCCTCTGAGTGCCCTCACATATGCTTCATTCCAGGAAGTCTAATGATCAAAAGGCACCCAGTCTCAGGAAGCAGAGCTCTGCAAAGCCCTCTCCCTGAGATGCTAGTTCACTACTTGCAGGGTTCATTTCAGACACTTAAGGTGACTCCGCTCCACTTCCCTCTGCCGTCTGAAGAAATGCAGGTCAGCCTTTTACAACCTGAACTTACTTCCTCACTTTGCATTGTGGAACATGTTTCAGACAGAAATACATTCTGTGAGGTTCCCCAAATGGTCTGCAATTTATTTATTTATATTCGATTTATATTCCGCCCTCCCCACATCAGCAGGATCAGGGTGGAAATTAAGAATTCACCATGAACTTTGTATTTTTAAGCATTCGTTACCTCAAAACCTGGGGAATAAAATAAACAAGACAGTCCTCAGCTCATTCTCCTTGGCCTTACTGTAGTGTAGCAATTCAGTTAAGATTGTGAACTCCCCAGTGTCTGGAATATGAAATAATGGGTCAGATCTATGGCCTGCTAGGGGCAGGAGATCTCCCCCCCAAAAAATGCCATGCCTAGGGTTGTCAGGTCCCCATACCCGTTCAGTGGGAGGGGGGACCTTGCCCTTACCTTTCTGATCTTCTCGCGTGCACCCAACAGTAGGCATGCTCCCGTGCTTCACAGATGACGTCACTTAAGTGACATCACTGCCCCCAACAGGAGACCGCCCACTGCACATAGGCCTGGAAGGTTTTTGCCGCCCGGGCACATTTCCTGAGCCTTTTCCCTCTGCAGGCCAGGTGAGCGGCAGCAGGGGGCAAAGGCTGGGCGCGGAACCCCTCCCGCCCCCACCGAGGGACCTGGCAGCCCTAGCCATGCCTCATCAGATGCTGTAAAATGACCAAACACAGGGACCAGCTCTCTTCCCTTTCCTCCTCTACCTTTTTGCACCTTCAAAAAGCTACTCCTGAGGGTCAAGGGGCCCCTGGGAAGAGAGGAGGATGTGACATACAGGGGAGGGGAGCTGCAGCTTGAGGAAGTATTGGCAGGCTCACACATGACAGGAGAAGGTGGATTCTTTTAATCTCTACCCAAGATGCAGCCTGCTGCCCTGTGAGGCATCAGGGGTGGCCTTAGCCAATGGGCAACCAGGACAGCTGCCCTGGGCCCCATGGTTGGGTGGCATAGCTGCCCATGGACCCACCCCCAATGGGGCGGGAGGGAGGAGAAGAAGAGCAGGCCCAGTTTAGGGGCCCAGGCCGCTCACTCGCAGCAAGGGCCACTTGCATCCACCCTGGCCAGGCAGCCACTCCCCAAACTGACAACTCTCTTACAAGAATTTATTTAGCGCTAATCAATATTACATTAATGTCAATCGTAAAAAGTTCACAGTTCCATCTTAAACTGCAATTTTCTATGACCTGCCTCCCCTCTCTTGAAAGAAATCCTTTAGTACTAATCAATACCACATTAATAAGTCAATCGTAAGAATTTCACAGTTCCATCTCAAACTATAATTTTCTCTGACCTGCCTCCCACGGCACAGCTCCAACATACCTTGGTGTACTGAACGGTATTCAGGCTGTCTGGCTTCCTAACACGTGAGAAAGAAGGCAAAAGCCCCCCAAAGGGAAAAAAACAAACTATCCTATTAAATATATTTTGTTTATTTTTATAGATTCTTTTTTTACTTTAAAGTGCACAGTGCCCAAAGTGCTTAATAAGTGTAATAAATATACTCAATACAAATCCTAAATAAATAGTACCTAAGACTCTCCAAGTAGTTGATGCGTGGAGCCTAACGGGCGTTGCCAGCTTTTTAAATCCTGTTTCGTTTCGTATATGAACTTTATCAAAGACACAAGATTACCACATCAAACAAGTATGTTGGCAAGAGATTTGTATCACCCAGTTGGTGTTTAAGCAACGGAATAATAACAGTTGTGCTTAACGGCCGTTAGGCTCCACCCATCTACTACTTGGAGATGGTGAGAATATCCTGTATTTTGGCTTCAAGCTCGTGTGCTTATAATAAGAAAGAAGAAACAGAAGATAAGCCTACTTTGGAACTATTTCCACCTTGTGGTTTGGACATTTATTGCCGTATTGTATTTCTCTGCAGCATTTTTTGCAACCAGTGGTGTGTATAAGACTATATATGATGGATATGCATACTTACCCTTTCCTAGGATTTTAAATTGGGAGTCTTAGGGGCCCAAATTGGCCCTTGTGAAGTGCGGCAGCAGGCCCGCTGCCAGGCAGGATGATGCCACTTCCAGATGTCATTGTGCCTGCTGGGAGCACGCATGCAAAAACTGCTTCCAGGGAAGTGCCAGGTTCACCTCCTCCTCTTCCCGCCAGGAGGATAAGGGGACTTGGCAACCCTATTCTGTACAGCACAACCCTATTATCTGTGCAGAAAAGCCTTCCTGAGTAATTCAGTTTTGCATAGTCTGCAGAAAGAGTCGAAGCCTTCCTGAGCTCACCAGGCAGGCCATTCCATTAGGTAGGAGCCACCACAGAGAAAGCAGGTGCATCAGCAGCTGTCGGCACCTCCCCAAGGCCCTGCTTTGCTGGGCCCAGGATGTCATTTAAACACTGAACTGCAACTAGCATACACTGACCTGGATAGCCCAGGTGAGCCAGATCTCATCAGATCTCAGAAGCTACACAGGGTCGGTCTTGGTTAGTAATTGGATGGGAGACCTCTGACGAAGACCAGGGTTGCAGAGGCAGGCAATGGCAAACCACCTCTGTTAGTCTCTTGCCATGAAAACCCCACCAGAGGTTGCCATAAATCAACTGTGACTTGAGGGCACTCACCACCACCATTACTGCAACTGGCATAAAGTAGTTATAGGTACTTAGTTTGCACCGTGGTACAATCTCTACAGGTGTTAAACGAGATGCAGTGTTGCATGGGTGCCTAGGTGAGTCCTGTTTTGCTGATCAATGTCACATTTAAATCAGGCCTTAACCATCAAGCTTAACCATTACGATGTATTGTCGAAGGCTTTCACGGCCGGAGAACGATGGTTGTTGGGGGTTTTCCGGGCTGTATTGCCGTGGTCTTGGCATTGTAGTTCCTGACGTTTCGCCAGCAGCTGTGGCTGGCATCTTCAGAGGTGTAGCACCAAAAGACAGAGATCTCTCAGTGTCACAGTGTGGAAAAGATGTAGGTCATTTGTATCTACTCAGGAGGGGTGGGGTTGAGCTGAGTCATTCTGTAAGAGTTTCCCAGGGTGTGGAATGCTAATGGCGGGAGGCTTCACTGTATCCTGAGGCGGTTCTTTTGCATATGGATTGGTGCTTGATGTGCTAATCTTCTCTGCAGGGCTATTGTCGGGTGTGGAGTGTTTTGTTGGCCTGGTGTTTTTCAGAACTGGAGCCCATGCTCTGTTCATTCTTAAGGTTTCTTCTTTCCTGTTGAAGTTTTGCTTATGCTTGTGAATTTCAATGGCTTCCCTGTGCAGTCTGACAAAGTAGTTGGAAGTGTTGTCCAGTATTTTGGTGTCCTGGAATAAGATACTGTGCCCTGTTTGAGTTAGGCTATGTTCAGCCACTGCTGATTTTTCAGGCTGTCCAAGTCTGCAGTGTCTTTCATGTTCTTTTATTCTTGTCTGGATGCTACGCTTTGTGGTCCCGATGTAAACTTGTCCACAGCTGCAGGGTATACGGTATACTCCTGCAGAGGTGAGGGGGTCTCTGCTGTCTTTTGCTGATCGTAGCATCTGTTGTATTTTTCGGGTGGGTCTGAATACTGCTTGAAGGTTGTGCTTTTTCATAAGCTTTCCCATCTGATCAGTAATTCCTTTGATATATGGCAAAAACACTTTTCCTGTAGGTGACTGTTTTTCCTTGGTTGTTTGATTCATCCTGGGTTTGATTGCTCTTCGGATTTCATTTCTGGAGTAGCCATTTGCCTGAAGTGCGTGGTTTAGATGATTAATTTCCTCATTGAGAAAGCGCGGCTCACATATCCGTCTTGCACGATCCACTAATGTTTTCATTATGCCTCTTTTCTGTCGGGGGTGGTGATTGGAGTTTTTGTGTAAGTACCGATCAGTATGAGTTGGTTTCCTGTAGACCTTGTGACCTAACTGAAAGTTTGCTTTGCGGATGACCAAGGTATCCAGGAATGAGAGTTTTCCCTCACTTTCTTTCTCCATTGTGAATTGTATGTTCAGGTGGATGTTGTTGAGATGATTCAAAAACTCCATCAATTCTTCCTCCCCATGGCTCCAAATGATGAATGTATCATCCACAAACCGGAACCATACACTGGGTTTGTGGGGTGCTGATTCTAGAGCTGTTTTTTCAAAATATTCCATGTAGAAGTTTGCTATAACTGGGCTGAGTGGGCTCCCCATGGCCACCCCATCCATCTGTTCATAGAATTCGTTGTCCCATTGGAAGTAACTGGTTGTCAGACAATGATGGAATAAGGCTGTTACATCCTCTGGGAAAATCTGATTAATCAGTGCAATAGTGTCTTTTACTGGAACCTTGGTAAACAGGGATACGACATCAAAACTGACAAGTATGTCTTGTGGATTGAGTTTCAGAGAACTGATTTTGTTGATGAAATCTGCTGAATCTTTGATGTAAGACGAGGTTTTCCCGATGTGGTCCTGCAGGAGATCTGCCAGATGTCTAGCTAATTCATATGTCGGTGAACCAATGGCACTCACAATGGGTCGGAGTGGGACTGAATCTTTATGTATTTTGGGGAGTCCATATAGTCTAGGTGGCTGTGCTTCAGTCTTGCATAGTTTGCTGTGCGTGTCGGGATGTAGTGAGGAATTCTTGATCAGCGCATTTGTTAGCCTGGTGATTTTGCAAGTGGGATCTCGTTTTAGTTTTTTGTAGGTGGAGGGGTCCAGGAGTTCCTTAATCTTCTTTTTGTATTCCTCCGTTTTCATGATCACTGTAGCATTGCCTTTATCAGCTGGTAGAATGATGATGTCTGGATCTGCATTGAGGGTCTTGATGGCATTTCTCTCCTTGCGTGTTATATTGCTGGTGGGAAGCTTTGCCTTTCGTAGAATCCTGGCTGTCTCTCCTCTTATTTCCTCAGCTTCCTCTTCAGGTAGATGACGGATGGCAGCTTCTACATTTGCAATGATGTCTTCCACAGGAATTCTGGTGGGGGTGACTGCAAAGTTTCCTCCCTTAGCCAAGATGGAGGTTTCTTCTGGTGAGAGTTGACGGTCTGTCAGATTGATGACAATTCTCTGTTCTCTGAAACTCAATCCACAAGACATACAATTCAAGTTCTCTGAAACTCAATCCACAAGACATACTTGTCAGTTTTGATGTCGTATCCCTGTTTACCAAGGTTCCAGTAAAAGACACTATTGCACTGATTAATCAGATTTTCCCAGAGGATGTAACAGCCTTATTCCATCATTGTCTGACAACCAGTTACTTCCAATGGGACAACGAATTCTATGAACAGATGGATGGGGTGGCCATGGGGAGCCCACTCAGCCCAGTTATAGCAAACTTCTACATGGAATATTTTGAAAAAACAGCTCTAGAATCAGCACCCCACAAACCCAGTGTATGGTTCCGGTTTGTGGATGATACATTCATCATTTGGAGCCATGGGGAGGAAGAATTGATGGAGTTTTTGAATCATCTCAACAACATCCACCTGAACATACAATTCACAATGGAGAAAGAAAGTGAGGGAAAACTCTCATTCCTGGATACCTTGGTCATCCGCAAAGCAAACTTTCAGTTAGGTCACAAGGTCTACAGGAAACCAACTCATACTGATCGGTACTTACACAAAAACTCCAATCACCACCCCCGACAGAAAAGAGGCATAATGAAAACATTAGTGGATCGTGCAAGACGGATATGTGAGCCGCGCTTTCTCAATGAGGAAATTAATCATCTAAACCACGCACTTCAGGCAAATGGCTACTCCAGAAATGAAATCCGAAGAGCAATCAAACCCAGGATGAATCAAACAACCAAGGAAAAACAGTCACCTACAGGAAAAGTGTTTTTGCCATATATCAAAGGAATTACTGATCAGATGGGAAAGCTTATGAAAAAGCACAACCTTCAAGCAGTATTCAGACCCACCCGAAAAATACAACAGATGCTACGATCAGCAAAAGACAGCAGAGACCCCCTCACCTCTGCAGGAGTATACCGTATACCCTGCAGCTGTGGACAAGTTTACATCGGGACCACAAAGCGTAGCATCCAGACAAGAATAAAAGAACATGAAAGACACTGCAGACTTGGACAGCCTGAAAAATCAGCAGTGGCTGAACATAGCCTAACTCAAACAGGGCACAGTATCTTATTCCAGGACACCAAAATACTGGACAACACTTCCAACTACTTTGTCAGACTGCACAGGGAAGCCATTGAAATTCACAAGCATAAGCAAAACTTCAACAGGAAAGAAGAAACCTTAAGAATGAACAGAGCATGGGCTCCAGTTCTGAAAAACACCAGGCCAACAAAACACTCCACACCCGACAATAGCCCTGCAGAGAAGATTAGCACATCAAGCACCAATCCATATGCAAAAGAACCGCCTCAGGATACAGTGAAGCCTCCCGCCATTAGCATTCCACACCCTGGGAAACTCTTACAGAATGACTCAGCTCAACCCCACCCCTCCTGAGTAGATACAAATGACCTACATCTTTTCCACACTGTGACACTGAGAGATCTCTGTCTTTTGGTGCTACACCTCTGAAGATGCCAGCCACAGCTGCTGGCGAAACGTCAGGAACTACAATGCCAAGACCACGGCAATACAGCCCGGAAAACCCCCAACAACCATCTTAACCATTACCTTTTATTTATTTATTTTTTATTTTTATTCCGCCCTCCCCACATTTCCAGCAGGCTCAGGGCAGAATGAGAACCTGAGATTTCTTGTTCTGGGTTCCCTCTAGTGGCACCTAAGAATACACTGAAGGAAAATTAAATCTGACTGCCCAGTACTTCTTAAAGGGGAGTGTGATTTCAGCACGAGAACTACCAGCCCCTGTGTCCCATGGACGTAAGGTTCTCAACCTCCAGGCAGAGCTTGAAGACCTCCCAGAATTTCAACTGATCTCCAGACAATAGATCAGTTCCACTGAAGAAAATGGCTGCTTTGGAGGGTGGAGTCTAAGGCATTATACCCCAGGCTCCAACCCCAAACCTCCAGGAATTTCCCATCTTGGAGCTGGCAACTGTATATGGACTGCTACTTACAGTAAAACTGCCTTGGAGATAGATCAAGATGGGGAGCCGTGTTAAGTCTGTCTGTAGCAGTCGAAAAGCGCAAGAGACCAGTAGCACCTATAAGACTAACAAGATCTGAAGAAGTGAGCTGTGACTCATGAAAACCCAGTCTGGTGTAGTGGTTAAGAGCATGGGACTCTAATCTGGAGAACCGGGTTTGATTCCCCACTCCGCCAGCTGGGTGACCTTGGACTAGTCACAGCTCTCTGGAGCTCTCTCAGTCCCACCCACCTCACAGGGTGTTCTGTTGTGGGGATAATGATAATCAGGTCATTTTGTAGAAAAAGAGCTGGAGGAACTCATTAACATAACTCATTAGCATATGCCACACCCCTTGACATCTCTGGAAATGTGTTATTGGCATAACTGATTTGCATATGCCACACCCCTTGACATCACCTATCCTGGCTGTTATGGACCCAATCCTGGCCATTCAGGGCTGAAAAGGGGCCCAAAATGGTCAGGATCAGGCTGCTGCTGAGCAGGAGAGTGATCCACTACCGTCAGAGGCCCAATCCAGGCCGTTTCAGCCCCAATCCAGGACAAAACATGCCCAAAAGGGTCAAGAGTAAGGTGGGCGGGGCCTCCTGACATGTGACCTCTTTGGGGAACTGCCGAAACTGCGTTCCTGTGCGTTCCCCCTCGAAATGAGCCCGGATGATAATATACTTTGTAAACCGCTCTAAGTGGGCATTAAATTGTCCTGAAGGGCGGTATATAGATCAAATATTGTTGTTATTGTTGTTTTTCTTGTTATTTATATCCTACCACAAATTTTGTTAGTCTTATAGGTGCTACTGGACTCTTACTCTTTTCTAACCTCCCTGTCTTCCTAGCACTTGGCTGCAACTCTGACAGCTACAACCAGAGTTCCCTTGCCTTGCCTAGACTCTAGGGAGTAGCCCTTCTGCACAATGCAAAGGCAAAATTGGGGGTCTCTTTATGTGAGGCTGAATTCTAGCTTGCTAAAATGGAAAGGCAACAGAGATCCTACATTTGGAAATGGGCTTTGAGCAACTTGATTTGTGCAGAGGGAAAACTCCCAGGGCCGTGATGAAACTATGGATCCTAATCCTTCCTCAATCCCCCCTTTAGCCTCAAGAATCTGCTTCTGTAACCCATTTCTGCTCTGGGTTGAGCTACGTTTTCACAGAGAGTATCAAAGTTCTTATTTTATTTAGCACATGCCCCAAACCAACAGCTGGAAAAGATCTATGAAACTCCAATACCAAGTCACTGCAAGAGGCTGCTGAACCCCAGAAAACCAAGCCAAAGGAATCACAGACCATTCCTATGTCAAAACTTGCCATGTGGTTTGTTCTCCTCCACAGCAGAGTATCTTGAAAAAACTAATTAAGCAACAGCACCAAAAGTAAATCGTGAAAACTAAGCCACAATTTAAATACTTATTCAACACTTGTGTATTGTATTCTAACAGAGCTTTCACAAGAGACTTACAATCACTCATGTGCATATGAACGTCTCAGAATCCACAACCTGTTCATAGAATCGTCAGTGACAAGCCTTACAATACATTAAATACAATCCTGATAGGCAACTGTATAAAACTTTCATACAGCAGTTAGCCCGACTCCGTCCTGACTAATGAACAAACCCAATCAATAAAGTGCTCGTGCAAAGTAAACATTTTCAATAGCATATTCTCAATTTATTTCACTAGCCTCAGTAACAGTCCTTACAAATACATTATATAGAGTCAGTCCTGACAGGCAAATGTATACAGCTGCTTGTCCTGACTCATGAGTAAACCCAATCAATAACATGCTAGTGCAAAGTAAATGTTTTCAATAGTATATTCCCAAGATATTTCACTAGCCCAATGATATACAAATGGATCTCAGAGGACTTTGAGCAGTAGGACATTATTTGTTCTGGCAAGCAAGCCAACCTTACAACAACAACAGACATACAACCTTACTACACAACGGTGTTCGGAGAAAGCATGTGTTTACTCTGCTATATATGGGAGGTATTTTTTTCCCCAGGAGAGCAAGCTTATTGACGTAAGGTAGGAGCAGAAATCAATTTGTTATAACCCAAGTCGCAGTTTAAGGAAGGCAGTCTCGGGGCTACTTATTTATTTAGGTATTTCTTTCCAACGGGGACTCAAAGCAGCTTAAACGGTCTCCTGTCCATCTTATGCTCACAACCACCGTCCAGTGAAATAGGTTAGGCAAAAAAGAAAAAAGAAAAAAAAGGCTGGCCCAAGCAGCTTCCACGGCAGAGTGGGGATTCAAACCTGGTTTTCTCAGCTCCTAAGCAACCACTCAAATCACTACACCACTCTTGTCTTTCACAGTTGAAGTAGCATTTTACTAGCAAGTCAACCCAGTGCGATGTAGTGGTTAGAGTGCTGGACTAGGATCTGGGAAACCCAAGTTGTGGAAACTGTTATGTACTGGTGTAAATCTCCCAGCAGGCCATTTCTGGGCAGAAGAGTAGCATGGGGGGCAATGGGGGGGGGAGACTCTAAGCTCATCTTCCTGTCTGTTGTGGTTCTCCTTGAAATTGAGCCTGTGCTCCCCTGTGAACTTCGTGTGAGCATGAATCAAACCCAGCTATCCAGATTAGAGTCCCAGCCCTCTTAACCACTACCCTCTTAACCACTCCCCCAACACTAAACTGGCTCTGATAGACACAACCCACACAAGAGGACATTGTAATACGTGACTAACCTAACCGATCACCTGTCAAGCTTCATGGCAGTTTGGAGCTTTGGATTCTGCTCCTACGCTCTTTAACACTATGTTACACCAGCTCTTCTATTAAAAGCTTATTATCTCAGTCAAGAAAATACAGGCTGCAATATTTACAACTGGCAACTTTCCTTGGTGTTCAAATATGGCCCTGCAGCTTTGAGTGTGTTTCACTACTGAATCAACATGGAAGATCAAAAAGAGTCCAGTAGCACCTTTAAGACTAACCAATTTTATTGTAGCATAAGCCTTCGAGAATCACGTTCTCTTCGTCAGATGCCCTCCATGCATCTGACGAAGAGAACGTGATTCTCGAAGGCTTATGCTACAATAAAATTGGTTAGTCTTAAAGGTGCTACTGGACTCTTTTTGATTTTGCTACTACAGACTAACACGGCTAACTCCTCTGGATCTATGAACATGGAAGATGAAAGCCATTGATAGATTCATTGATAGGTTCATTGATAAATCTTTGATGTTTGATATTTGATAATTTTTTTAAAGAAACTTTTTATTGGATAGGTTGAGAACAAACATAAAATAAAAAATATACATTTCACTATTCCTTCTCCTATTGAGTACAAATTTATCCCCAACCCACCCTTTCCCTCCCCCCCCCCGGTCAGACCTCCAACAGCACTTATACCCTATAATTCATACATTGTTCCCTCTAATTCTATTTTCCATAATCTTCAAAGGTAAAGTTACAATCAATGCTAAATTCAACAAATTACATAATACTCATCAAAAATTATCCATAGACCACAATTGGTCTTTTACACCCCAATTCTTTTCCAGATAGTCTTTCTGTTTTCTCCAATCCATCAGAAAATCATTTGAACTTTGTTCTTTTAGCTTTCTAGTTAATTTGTCCATTTCCACCATTGATATTTGATAAATATGATGTGCAGACTAGTCCAGAGATGAATGGAACAGTGAGCTGGATTATCCAATTCTGCCAAAGCAAATTGAGACATGGCTTTAAATCTTACACTTCTTGTTTCTGTGGCTCTTAAGCTTTGACTTACAGTGCAATCCTAAGCAGAGTTACTCCAGTCCAAGCCCATTGAAACCAATGGGGTAACTCTGCCTAGGATCGCACTGTTAGTCAGCAAAAAAATTACATTTAGGGTATATTGGACACCACAGTGCCTGTTTAGTAAATGGTTAAGTACGGTGTCCTGTTGTTGGCTTCGTAACTTACAAGCTGCGTCTCTTAAGCAGATGCTTTGGACTTGTCCGGTTAGTCGGTTCTTTTGGGAGGAAGTCATTACTCATGAATTTTATATTGAACTACTCATTTATTTTTGAGGATGCTTATGTACTTTAAAACGGTTTACAGTCACTAAAAGTCTTACGCGACAGGACTGGAAAGACAAAAGCCCACTTCCCGTAGCTCATTGGACTGAGGACTTTATACACTTAATAACATTTGAACGTATCACATACAGGCAACCAGGGCTTTTTTTCTGGGAAAAGAAGTGGTGGGACTCAGTGGATTGCCCTTGGAGAAAATGGTCACATGGCTGGTGGCCCCGCCCCTTGATCTCCAGACAGAGGGGAGTTTAGATTGCCCTACGTGGCGCCGAGCAGCACAGAGGGCAATCTAAACTCCCCTCTGTCTGGAGATCAGGGGGCGGGGCCACCAGCCATGTGACCATTTTCAAGCGGTTCCAGAACTCCGTTCCACTGCATTCCAGCTGAAAAAAAGCCCTGCAGGCAACAAATGCATTTGGACTTATTTTTAGATATTTGAAGGCCTTACAGATGCTTATGTATAGATCTGCCAGCATTTTATTTTGTTTCTTTTGCTTTGCACAAATAATTTTTAAAGTTTTTAAAAGCTTCACAACACCATGGGGCTTTGAATCGTAGTCCTACGCTCATTAACACTATAGCACGCTGGCTCTTCTACTAAAAGCTCATTATCTCAGTCAAGAAAAGAGGACTGCACCAATGCAGGGTACAAGAGGAGAAAAGAAAAAGAATAAGGTGCCGTAGGAGAATAGTTTTATTGACAATTATAGATCACACATTTTGCTTAAAGCTTCATCAGACCTGATAAAACAAATTTTAAAAGTGATTTCTTAATGTTTAAAATAATCTCATTTCATTATAAAAGCTGTTAAAAACAGTATAATATACTTTAGTATATACTCGTTGATTGTTATACTGTAATGAGATGAATTTTAAACGTTAATAACTTCTGAATTTGTTTTATCAGACCCCCGATGAAGCTTTAAGTGAAACACATCTATAATCTTCAAATGTTATTGTTATTATTATTATTTATGTACAAGCAGTTTTTTAAAAAGCAAGAAGGCATCTATCCACTGAATCATGAAGGGAAAGGCAAGGTTTGTGTTTTCTTTATGATAGTCTGTGCCATTCAAGGAAGCCGGACATGTCTCAAGGTGGTTGCTTCCTTTAGGTTACACTGCCTTCACCTAAAGATTCACTTCAGGATATTGTGGTTGGTAGCTGTTGATTGAGACATCTCTGCATTCATCTGAATATTTTTTAAATGTGAAAGGTAAAAATCATCATTCAGACTTCATTTTTATTGTAAAACAGGATGTTGGACTAGATGGACCACTGGTCGGATCTTCTCATGTTCTTATAGTCAGAGCTTGGCCCTGCCCCCTGATCTCCAGACAGAGGGGAGTTTAGATTGCCCTCAGCGCCGCCGAGCGGTGTAGAAGGCAATCTAAACTCCCCTCTGTCTGGAGATCAGGGGGGCGGGGCCACCAGCCGTGTGACCATTTTCGCCAAGGGCAATTTAAACGTTAAAAAACTCCCTCCTTGTTCCAGCTGACACAAAGTGACATCATTGTGCAGTCTTGAGTTCCACCACTGAGTTCTACCACCTCTTTCCCCAGAAAAAAAGCCCTGACTATAAGAACATGAGAAGATCCAACCAGTGGTCCATCTAGTCCAGCATCCTGTTTTACACAGTGATCAAATTGTTGCCCTGGAAGACCAACCACTAGAGCATAAATGCTTCCCCCCACCCCGATGTTGCCTCCTGGTAGTGAATTCCAGTTTAATCACTCATTGAGTGAGACGGTATTTCTTTTTTGTCCATCCTGTATTTATCATCCATCATCTTCACTGGACATCTACTGAGTTCTACGATTACGGGAGACAGAGGACAGGGTCTCCCTCTCCACTCCATGCATTGCCTTAAAGAAAAAGAACGTGTTCCTTTCTTGAGGGCACTCTTCACCATCGCACCGAGTGACCGTCTATACACTGTGAAGTATTGTTAACTGTGGCTGCTTCCACACACATTGGATAATGCACTTTCAATGCTCTTTAATGATCATTTGGAACTGAGTTTTCATGTGTGAAACACAAAATCCACTTCTAAAGGATTGCTAAAGTGCATTGAAAGTGCATTATTCAACGTGTGTGGAAATGGCCATTATTAGGAATGGAATGGAAAACAAAACATCCAGTATCACAGTGCCAGAGAGCCAAATCTTGTGGTCAGAATTTTAGACTATGATTGAGGAGATCTAGGATTAAAGCAGGAAAACAATTGTGCAGAACAGTTGCATTATCTACCTAAGAACTCACCCCGGCACAGGAAGTTGTAAAGATGTCAACAATTAAATGTATGAGGATAAATGCCTCAGCTGCTAGTCAGATCAGCCAGCAGTATAATCTCCATCATCAGTTATGAAGACAGAATCACTCTACTGGATCCTGATGGCCAACTGGGCTTGGATACCATCATGACATCCAGCTCGCACCTGACCCTGTGGCATGTCTAGACACTTGCACAGAATACAATTGCCAGCCCTGGAGAAGTGCATCCTGCCCCTTTATCAGAGGCTTAATATGTAGACACCTGTGTCAAAAAAGCTCTTCTGAAGAATTCAGTTTTGCATACTTTGAGGCAAAAAAGGAGTGGGAGACCTCCCAACCTTATCATGCAGGCCATTCCATAAGATGGGAGCCACCACAGAAAATGTACATTTATGGGCAGCTGTTGATTTTGCCCGTCTGCAGGGTGATGGCTGCAGAAGACCTTGTTCAGATGAGCAAAGCTGTCATAGGGAGAGGCCGTCTTGCAGATATGATGGACCAAAGCTATGAAGCGTTTTATACATGATGGCCCACACCTTGAACTGATCTTGCACCTTGGCTCTCCGACTGCTGTCCAATGGACTTTTCAACTGTCACTTGTCCAACATTCTGCCAAGCTGCCTACATTTACCATCAAAACTTGAGGGAAGCTGACAAGCGTTCAACCTGTGTCAGGCATCACTTGTGGTTCCGCTCTGAGCCTGGTAATTGATGGGCAGCTAACGGAGAGATTGCAAAATAGAGCTATATGCATGCTCCACATAGCTCCCAATAATAACCGAGCTGCGGTGTTCTGTACTAACTGAAGCCTCCGACTTCACTTTGAGGGGAGATCTATGTAGAGTGAAGAACAACAGTGCTTATATATCACTCTTCTGGAAAGACTAGGGCCTCACTCAGAGCAGTGAACAAGGCCAGTTTTATTGTCCCTACAATACAGCTAGGGAGCTGGGGCTGAGAGGAGTGGCCTACCCAAGGCCACCTGCTGAGCTCATGGCAGTAATGGGGTTCGAACCTGCAGAGTGCTGATTTGCAGCCCAACCACTTAATCACTGTGCGACAGCAGTAGTGTACTTCTGATGTGATTTTGGTATAGTTTGGCTGTAGGGGTTCACACTGCAGGATACACTGAGCTGGAGGAAAATGGTTTTTTTGCAGCTGCATTAAGTGGTTTCTTCCACTGCAATGCTGGATGCAGGACCAGTAAAGAAGATCAACTGAAATAGTATCTCATTAAGCTCCTATTAAAGGGACAGGACATTTTCCTCCAGGCCTGTTGGCAACTCTAGCACAGGATAATGTTGCATGAAATGGTGTATTTCACAGCATGGCCTTGCACTGATTGATTTGCATCCAGCCAGCTTTTTAATTCAGTCTCATTGATCAAACCCCTGACTTTACACTGGGCAAATTTTACACCAGATATTTTAGTCCCTAAATTACTAACAGACTCAAGAGTGGAAAATTTACTCAT
Source organism: Eublepharis macularius (assembly GCF_028583425.1). Classification (NCBI taxonomy): domain Eukaryota; kingdom Metazoa; phylum Chordata; class Lepidosauria; order Squamata; family Eublepharidae; genus Eublepharis; species Eublepharis macularius. Next base: position 24,576,143 of record NC_072791.1, on the reverse strand, counting down.
TTTAGCTACATTTTTAGTTCAGGCCATTGGAATTTGGGCAACTTATAAGAAATCAACCCTTTTGTTGTTTGTGGACTAACTTTCTCTGGCCTGAATTCTTACTTTCTTCCTCATATTCTGTTCAGAAGAGTAGAGCAAGAAAGGAAGAACTCTAATTCAATCTCATCAAATTTTCCTCCTTGCTGTAGCCTCCTTCCCACACAGCTTTCAAACCCACAGGTCCAACAATTCCCAGCATAGATTTATTTTGGTTAGTGAGGAGGTTTGGGAATTCTCCAATGAGGTCCAGAATAAGAATTCTTGGCCACATCCATAAGCATATTGGTCAAGCTGTTTTCTCTTGCTGGTTATGGCTTCCTATTCATTAAACAGTCTCCTAATTGGTTGTTGTGGATTTTCCGGGCTGTATAGCCGTGGTCTTGGCATTGTAGTTCCTGACATTTCGCCAGGAACTACAATGCCAAGACCATGGCTATACAGCCCGGAAAATCCACAACAACCATCGTTCTCCGGCTGTAAAAGCCTTCGACAATATATAGTCTCCTAATTCCTTGGTGTCACTTTCAAAAGATTAATGAAAATACCAAAAAAAGGATTCGACAGCAACAGTTTATATAGCCTCTGAACAAAACAAAACAAAATTCTAATTATACGGCAGCAGTTTGAAATGAAAATAGAAAAAATAAAGCTTTTACTGCTGAGCTTTGTACATCGTTTTTAAAATAACCCGTGGGAGAAGCCACACTACAGTTTCTTCCTCCATCAGCCTAGCTTGTCCCTGCAACTAGGCCGTGGCTCACATGGGGGAAAGAGGTGTGGTATATATGGCTCCCAGATATCTTGTGTTAGTGTCATAATTAAAAAAAAAACAGCCCAGTGTTCTTCTACTCCATGGAGAGGGCCCCTTGAGATATGTGGCAGCATTACCATGATGAAAGCAAGCAAGTTACTAATTGCATTTTATTAGCCAGCACTTTCGATAACAGTTGCCCCAACACATAGCTTGTTCTTCTGTTACCCCATTTAACGCCACATTTGTCAACCGGAGCTGCAGGAGGACAGTGAGAATTTCCAAACAGATGTGCGCCAATCCCAACCCCCCCTACACACACCCCACTCCCAGACCCAACACCCAACACACTGCGTTCTGTACCATGTACTCGCTAAATGGAAAGCAATGGAGCAACGTACGGTGCCCTTGGGAACCGTTTGAGCTTTGTCCCTTCTCACCAACGCCACCAAGCCTGCTTTACAAAAGCAAAACAGAACAGAAAGATAACCAAAGGAGTGTCACACTCCACCCAGAGCCTATAAATAAGTTTCAGAAATTAAACAGCCGAGGGTGCGGCTGATTAGGGACAACACAGGAAGCCTGGTGGCTTGAAAGGGGAATCAGCTAGATTCCTGAAAAAGGTGTTCATCAGGAGGATGAAAAGGTGAAGATGGAATTAACAAACTGTCTTGAGGAGCGATCTCCACCAGCTCTGTCTTTTTAAACCATGCTTCCCAGCTAATATTGTGTCTTCCTACATTTGACGAACATATGCCAAGGCATCCTGTGTAGAGAAACTCTCAATGATAAGAGTTTTTGTTTTCCCCCCGCAGAGATTAAACTCTCAGCATCTCCAATTAAAAAGATCAGGCAGTAAGAGATGAGAAAGACTTTGACCAGAGACCCCGGAGAGCTGCTGCCAGTCAGAGTAGACAAACCAATGGTCTGACTCTGTATATGGCAGCTTCACGTGTTCATTGTTGTCAAAATTAACCTATTATGGAAGATCTGGTTTTAAAGCGTCAGCCGATTCATTTATTGAAAAACAGGCAATGTTTTGCGATGTACTGGAATACACAGCCAGGTGTTTTTCTTGCAATGTTGTATCTTTCTAATGGATTGCTCAGCTTTAAAAAAAGGGTATAAAGCAGGTTACGGGGAATCTGTGGTATGCAGACCTTAACCTGCTGGAATTTAAGGACCTCAGGTTTTCCTATTGATTTAATTAATCTAATTCCTCCCTCCATTGGCTGATGCACTACTTAATTGTTGACATGCCATAAGCCTAGTCAAGCATGCCGACTCCTTTATATATGGGCAGCTGTTGCGCTTGAAAAATAAACTGGCTATATATATATATTTAAAGTTATGCCTCCTGTGCATGTTCAGATATTCACCCCTCTTATTTTGAGGCCAAGAAACAATTCTGCAAAAGGACAGTAGCATCTTCAAAGACTAACAATATTTGTGGTAGGGTACTCCACCATAAATTTTCTTAGTCTCTGAAGAAGTGAGCTGTGACTCACAAAAGCTCATACCCTATCATAAATTTTGTTAAGTCTTACAGGTGCAACTGGGCTCTTGCTCTTTTCTACTGCTACAGACAAACAGGGTTACCCATCTTGATCTATCTGCAAAAGGCCTGTGCACAGAAGGGGAAACGGCAGGCACATCCTGAGCCATGCTTGCCAGTAGGGCACCTGTCTGTTCCACAGCTGCATGCCAAGCCAGGATTCCACCTGGGAAGATTTCCCTCTGCTTACAAATGCAACCGAGGGGAAAGGTTCTTTTGCTGGTTTATCGCTAGCTGTGCAGCAGCCCCACCCTAAAGTGCACCTGACCAAACCCAGCCAGCCCAACATCCCCAACCCTGGAGGAAAATAGGCCAGGCAAAGGCAGGAAAAAGAGAAGCCCCCCCCCCCACCCGCCCTGCGGGGCTGCTGCTACAGGGGCCGAAACACAAGGACAAGCTGCTTTCAGCAGGAAATGCTACAGGAGCTATCCAGGCGGGCCTCGATTCTATCCAGAACTGCAGGGCCAGGATCGAGCCCTAGACTGGACGGCCGCCATTCCAACTAAGAGGACGCCCTTGAGCATGTGCAGAGTTTCTTACCCTTCCCCTGCCAGCCCTCCAAGGCGCACCGATCGGCAGGGGGCTTTACCCAAACTGAGCTGGGGAGAAGAGCTTGGCACCCGAGGGCCGGGAAAGGCGTCGATCAGAAAGAGGAAAGCGAGCGCCCTCCCTCCCCGCCACCCGCTCGCCCGACCCCGCATCAGCCTCGCCCCGCCAGCCGAAGCGAGGCAAGGCAGGCTGCGCTGCGAGCCGCGCCGCAGGCGTGCCCTACCCAGCATCTCTTTCCGGCGCTGCTTGTGGGGCTGGTCCGTGTAGACCCACTCGAAGTCGGTGCGGGTCACCCGGTTGCCCATCTCGCTGCTCTCCTCGCTTCTGCCCAAAGGAAGCGGCGCCCCGCGGAGCCTTTATATAGCCTCAGGTCCCGGGAGGGGCGGTGCCCGCCCGCCGGCCACGCCCCCGTCCCGCACCTGCCGCTGGCCCGCGCGCAGGTGGACTTCTTTCGGGGCGCGCGCAGAGACCCCGTTTGCGCAGGCCTGGCTTGTGGGCGGGGGGGGGGGGGAGGCGCAGCTGAACCTGCGCCTTTCCCGAAGAAACTACCGCGGGGAGGGGAGAGCGGCGCCCCCGCGACTCCCTTTTCTTTTGTACAGTCCCTCAGCGGAGTTTGGAGGCAGGGTATCCTGGAATCGTTAATTTAAAAAACAAACAAACCCTAAATGAATGATCTTCTACATTTTATTTTTATTTTCGTTTATACCCCGTTCTGTCCAATGGGGTCCCAAAGAAGCTTAGATCATTTTCTCTATGCCATTTTAGCCTCACAACAGCCCTGTGAGGTAGGTCAGGCGGAGAGTATGTGTGACTGGCCCACTGTTACCCAGTGCGCCTCCATGGCAGAAAGGGAGTTCAAATTTGGGTCTCACACATGCTCTAACCACTACACATACTAACCCTTAGAACTACTTTCGGTAAATTTACATGTATCTCTTTCATTTATCAAACTTCAGTAGCATAGCAAAGATTTGAACCTGCGTCTCCCAGAGTCCAGTCCGACACTAACCATCATGCTTCATTGGCTCAGACATGGCAGCAGGATTTGAGTCCAGTGGCAACAACCATTTTTTCAGGCTGTAAGCTTTCAAGAGTGAACGCTCCCTGAAGAAGGTACCTGAGGAAGGGAGCTTTGACTTATATCCTGAAAATATTGTTGATCTTTAGGGTGCAACTAGTTAACAGCAGACAATTTAAGAGATTCACAGAAACCAGCTTGTTACGAGCCCCTTTCAGTTAGATTTTCCTTTTAACCCTTTTCTTCTTGCCCCGTCTGGGTAGATTGCTGTCACCAGGAATTATATCCCAAAATAATTTAAATTTCCTTTAATAATATGCCCAAGGGTCAGGCTCTTTTGTGGGACTATGTGGCCCTGAGGATAGGAATGGGATATAAGAATAATATATAATCTGGGAAGGGGGGGGACACAAAATAAACTTTTATTTTTACAGGAAGCGTATCTGTTTCACTATAGTACTTAAACTTAATAGTTTCAAAGAGTGTTATCTGTTCTCAAAGTTTCCTCAAATAGGCACAGTCTCTCAGATCTTCATAAACCTTCTCTCTGCAAATTTGGGACACTGCTCCCTCACGCTTAACATCTAATCCCTCCCTGGTGTCTACCTATAGATTTCACCTCTGGTTCCCCCCAGCAAAAGACTCTGGGGCCTTTAAATCTTGGTGGGATGCAGGTATAATGAGAGATGAACACCTCATAAATAAAGGTAAAGTTTTGGACAAACAGTCCCTTGAACGCCAGTATGACATAAATATTCAATGGTTCCAATACCTGCAAGTTAAAACAACGTGTACACCCCTCGCTGTCCCGCTGCGCCGGTGCCGCCTTCCTCCATGGTGGGCGCCCCCCTGGGGGCCTTCCTTCGGCCTCAGATGGGGGTAGGGGTGGGAGTTAAGTCACCCAAGCCCGCCTCCTACCCTACTGAGATCTGGCTTCCCTCACTCTCAGGGGCGGCGCAAGGGTTTACCACGCTCGCGGCCGGCCGGCTGGGCGCCCCTGCGCGGGCGTGCGCACGCGCACACCAGCCTGCGTGATGACATCACGCGTGACATCACGGGAGCGCACGCGCTGCCGCCGGCCTGATTGCTGCGGCGGGCGGCCTCCGAGCTCTCCCGCTCGGTTGCCTGCGCCACCGCAGATGCCTGCCCGCGGTGGCTGCGCCTGGCTGGGGGTTTGTGCTGGCGGCGGCAGCAGCATGGGGTGGGAGGGATAGGAGGCTGGTGCTTTGTGGCACGCGCTCCCGCGCGCCGCAGCTCCTCCGGCGCTCCCTCCGGCACCCCGTGCCTGCGGCCACCGCCTACCTGGCCTCAATAGGCCCGCCGCCCCTGCTCACTCTCTCTATCCTTCTCCAGTCACCTCAGCCTTCTCCTCCCCGGCTTCATTGGGAAGGCCCCTTTTATACCCTCCTCCCCACCAGCTACACCACCTGTGCCAACCCCCTTCACCTGCCTCCTGTTCCCTCCTCCCACTGCCACCCATCCCCTCTTCCCCCGATAGGTGCGGCTCATCCTGCAGGCTGTCTTCCTTCCCCCCTGGCCAATCCCGAGCCTCTCTACGACCCTCAGTCCCTCCCTCCGCCTCCTGCCTCCCACTCTCCTGCTGCCCTGGCCAAGCCCGCCTCCTCGCCTCTGGGTGCAGCCTCTTCCGGCCAGGCAGCATGGTGGCGTTGCAGCCTGTCGCTGAGCCCTGCCCTGGTGCCCCCGCCGTGGAGGCCCCTGGAAGGGCTGGCAGGGCTCTGAGGGTCGTCAGTGGGGCCTCTTCCACCCGCCCTGCTGTGGCGGTGGCCGCAGCAGCGTGCTCACCAGCTGATCAGCGGGAGGAGGCTCCTCCTGGGCCGAGGCCACCCTGCTCGGTGGTGGAGTGGCAAGGTTGCCAGGCAGTTGCGGGGTCTTCACTGGGTCCCCCAGCCAGGTAGGTCAGCTGCGGGGGCCGGGGGTTGGGCGGGCCATCAGCTCCCAGCAGGAGGGTGGCTTGGGCTGCCGCGAGGCTAAGTCCGGCTGGGCCGGACACAACGTTAGAACGTTAGGCAATTTCAAAACACCCTTAACGGCTTTTGAACTTTTACTGAAACATGCCACTTCAACGTCCAAAGGTCTGATATCTAAACTATCTTACTATATAATTGAATAAGCCTATTTCAGACAACTCACTGTATATACCAGTGCACCACCAGAGGGCGCTGCTATGGAGGGAAGCCTAGGCAAGGCACCATGTCCCTCCAGAAAATATGTCATGGTGGGAAGCCCAGGCCAGGAGCAGGATGGGAGCAAGTGGCAATGCTTTCTCCCAGCTGGTATTAGGAGTGAGGCAGGTGGCAATGCCCACCCCCTGCCTTCACCCAGTTGGTATTAGGAGCAGAGCAGGAGGCAATGCCCACCCCCCGCCTTAACCCAGTTGATATTAGGAGCGGAGCAGGAGGCAATGCCCACCCCCCGCCTTAACCCAGTTGATATTAGGAGCGGAGCAGGAGGCAATGCCCACCCCCCGCCTTAACCCAGTTGATATTAGGAGCGGAGCAGGTGGCCATGCCTAGCCCCCGCCTTCACCCAGTTTGTATTAGGAGCGGAGCAGGTAGCCATGCCTAACTCCCGCCTTAACCCAGCTGGTATCAGCAGCGGAGAAGGTGGCAATGCACACTTCTATTTGAACCAGTTGGGATCAGGCATGGAGCAGTTGGAAATGCCCATCCCCACCTTAACCCAGCTGGTATTAGGAGCGGAGCAAGTGGCAATGCCCACTCCCCTTCAGCCAGGTGGGATCAGGAGCAGAGCAGGTGGCAATTCCTGCCCTCTGCCTTAACAGAGCTGGTATTAGCAAAGCAGGTGGCAATGCCCATCCCCCACCTTGACCCAGCTGGTATAAGGAGCAGACCAGGTGGCAATGCCCTCCCCCTGCCTTAATCCATCTGGTATTAGGAGCGGAACAGATGGCAATGCCCACCCCCTGCCTTAACCCAGCTGGTATTAGGAGTGGAGAAGGTGGCAATGCCCACTGCCTGCCTTAACCCAGCAGGTATTGAGAGCAGAGCAGGTGACAATACCCACCTTCTTAACTCAGCTGGGATCAGGAGCAGATCAGATGGCAATGCCCGCCCTCCATCACCCAACTGGGATCAGAAGTGGAGCTGGTGACAATGCCCCCCACCTTAACCCAGCTGGTATTAGGAGTGGAGCAGGTGGCAATGCCCATCCCCCACCTTAACCCAGCTGGTATTAGGAGTGGAGCAGGTGGCAATGCCCACTCCTGCCTTAACCCAGTTGGTATTAGTGGCGGAGAAGGTGGCAATGCCCACCCCCCCGCCATCACCCATTTGGGATCAGGAGTGGAGCAGGTGGCAATGCCCACCTCACACCTTCACCTGGCATCAGGCACAGAGCAGGAGGCAATGCCCTTCTTCCCTTCACCCAGCCGGGATAAGGAGCAGAGCTGGTGGTAATGCCCGCCCTCTTCAACCTACTGGAATAAGCCACTGAGCGGGCAGCAATGCCCACCCTGTCTTCACCCTGCCAGAGTCAGGAGCCAAGCATGCAGCAATGCCTGTCCCCCTTCACCCAGCTGTAGTCAGGCGCAGAATAGGAGCCAATGCCTCCCCTTTACCCAGCATGGAGCAGGCATGGAGCAGGTAGCAAAGCCCACCACCCCTTCACATGGCCGAGATCAGGCATGGAGCAGATGACAATGCCCACCCCCCTCCTTCACCAGCTAGAATCAGTGACGGAGGAGGCGGGAATGCCTGCCTGGCCGCCCTTCCCTTTCTAGAGCCCATTGTATTTTTCCCCCACAATGGGCTTTGTTGCTAGTATAAAATAATGTTGCAGATCACTCCGAGTCAAACACTCTTTTCAAAAGGCTTGGAAGCTTGGCTGTGATGGCAGTGTGGAAGAAAAACATTGGAGTGATATTTGGAGAACTTCAAATAATTGTTCCAAAGCACGCTGTCAGAATGCCATGTTTTAAGCTGTATACAAGGTAGTATCTTACTCCAAAACGGATCTCCCATATCTTTAAGTCCAGCTCAGCCCTTTGCTGGAAAGGATGCGATGCCCTTGGTTCTTATATACATTGTTGGTGGGAATGTCCCGTGACCGAACCTTTCTGGCGTCAGATTCATTCCCTGATTTTACATATCACAGGAATTGATCTACCTTTTCTCCCAGAATCATTCCTATTGACATGTTGGCCAAATTTACAACTGCGGAAAGATAAAATAGAGACCATTAGCATCCTCATTGCAACTGCTCAGTTAATGGTAGCTGCATTTTGGAAAAACCCTAAAGCCGCTGGCACAGAGCAGTGGTATAAAAAAGTTTGGGATCACTTTGTGATGGCTAAGTTAGCGGACAGAATGACACAACTTAATAATGCTGACTACAGCACTAAATTTCATACCATCTGGTACCCTGGTACTCCTCCTAGAACTATTTACAAAGATCTTCTACATTTTTGAAAACCCTGGCTGTTTAAAATTACAATATGTTTTTAATAATTTCTTTATTTTTAGGTTTTACTGCATTTTAATGTTATGTTTTATTGAGAATTTAATTTAAAAAATTGAAAAAGGTTTCAGAAAAGAGAGTCCAAGAGGTGCTGTAGAATCTCTCTACACAAGACATCTTACACTAATAGGATCAAGTGAAAGATCTTACACTTATTCTCCCATCGTGGATACTTATGCACTGCTAGGAGACAGAGTACACTTGAACAGAAAACCACACAAAAAGTAAGTCACTTGAGCGTCCCCTGTGTAAGATGTCTTGTGCAGAGAGACTCTTAATTATATGGACGTAGATCCCCCAGAGGTTTTCTTTGTGGGTGGAGGGATATTCGCTCAGAGCACAACTTTCTCACCCTCCCCTTCCCGCAGCAGGCTGAAATGCCCCCCCTCAAAAAACATTCCTGATGGGCAGGGGACCATGAACACGGTTGGGTGGGGGGGGCATTTCAGGCTGCTGCAGCAGGGAGAATAATGTTGCATTCCGTGAGCACATATCCCTCTGCCCGTGGAAAACCTCTGAGGAATCTATGCTGTACTGTTGAGTATGAAACATATTTCTAGATGTACCAGTACCAGATGTTCTTTCTTGGAAAATATAAAAGCCAGCAGTTAAGCAGATCTTATCCCAGCACTGTTTCAGAACACCCAGGTCCCTTGTAAGGCATAGTAGCAGAGTACAGTGGCAGTCCTCATACACAGAAAATTGGGGACTAATTTAAGATGATAACAACTACCTAGTGGAGGAACAGCAGCACCTTAGAGACCAACAAGATTTCCAGAGTGCAAGCTTTTAAGAGTCAAATCTCCCAAAGGAAAATCTTGTTGGGTCTCTAAGGTGCCACCAGGGGCGGTGCGCCTATTGAGGCCAGGTAGGCGGTGGCCGCAGGCACAGGGTGCCGGAGGGAGCGCTGGAAGAGGCGCGGGGGGCGAGAGCGCACCCCCCAAAGCAGAAGCCTCCTATTCCTCCCACCCCGCGCCGCCGCCGCTGCCAGCACAAGCCCCCGGCCGGGCGCAGCCACCGCGGGCAGGCGTCTGCTGCGGCGGAGGCAACCAAGTGGGAGAGCTCGGAGGCCGCCCGCCGCAGCGATCGGGCCGCCGCCGGCGCGTGCGCTCCCGTGATGACGTCACACATGACGTCATCACGCAGGCAGGTGCGCGCGTGCTCGTGCACGTTGGGGGGGGGGCGCTTGGCCGGCCAGCCGCGAGCACAGCAAACCCTAGCGCCGCCCCTGGGTGCCACTGGACTCAAATCCTACTGTTCTACAGCTGACCAACATGGCTCCCTACCTGAATTTAGTGGAGGAAGGCAATCACACAACCACTCCATAGATGCAAAGTCCCATCAGAAGGTTTTCTTGCTACAGTTGTAGAATCCTTTTATTGGATGGCTAAATTTGATGTTTCCCAAAACAGACAAAGATTGTAGGCAGATGTGTTGCTCCATAGAAAAATTACAGAAACAGTAGTTTTATTTTAAAATTTTGTTTTTAAATCCCACCTCATTTCCTTGGACTTTACAATGCAACAAGAAGCTGAAAGAGCATAAAATGTAACACTCCATTACAAGGTTTTAAAACACGGAGAGCTTACTTTTTTTAAAAAAACACACACACACACAAATCTTGCGGAGTTCCTCAGGGCACAGTCTTATCCCCCATGTTATTCAACCTCTGTGTAAAGCCTTTAGGAGAACTTATTCATAGCTATGGAATTGGATGTCATTAATATGCAGAGGACACCCAGTTCTATATCTCGCTGTCCAAATCACTGTGGGATGCGGTAGAGATCTTAGCTCGCTGCCAGACAGCTATGATCAAATGACTGAAAACAAACAAATTGAAACCGAACCAAGATAACTGGGAAGTGATGCTGGTTGAGAAGGCAGAGAACTTGAAGGATATCATACTCCCCAGCGTTGGTGGAGTTCCGCTGACTCTTGCAGATTCAGTTAAGAGCCTAGGGGCCATACTGGATCCAGCACCACTGTTGGGAAAGCAAATTAAGGCAGCTGCAAAAATTGCTTTCCACAAACTCATTCTAGCCTAGAAGTTGTCCCCCTATCTTGACACAGCCAACCTGGTCACCTCAGTCCATGCCATGGTAACACTGAGACCTGACTAGAGTCATGCACTGTATACAGGTCTCCTCTCTAAGTTAATTCAGCTGGTGCAGAATGCTGCAGTTTAGCTGCTGTCAGGAGCTAGGATGACCATGAAGATTAATCTCATTTTACAGTCAATCCTACTTCCACTCCTGGCTACCTATCAGTTACCAAACCCAATTCAAGTTACTGGCTGTCACTGACAAAGCTCTTCATGACCTTGGTCTATCTTAGTTACAGGACTGCCCCTGTACTGTAACCACGGCTTAGAAAGCCTCAGTATCTGTGTAGTCAGAACTATGTGCTGTCCCTTTAACAATTGGTACCCATGGGAATTGTACCCATTGTAGTCCCCCCTCTAATATAGAAGTTTATTGTAGGCTTCCTGTGAAGGTGTTAAAAGTTTATGGTCCTCTTCCTCCTTTTGTTCGGATCTTACCCCCTCAAGCAAGGATGCAACAGCTATCATGAATTTACCGCTAGTCTACAAATAAATCTGGACCAATAAAGATGTATCTTGCTTCTGATTGAACCATGTGTCGTTCACTGGCTCGAACTGTAAGTAAGGATTCCTTTACAATCTGGGTTGAAAGAGGCAGCGGTTCTTCTCAGCTGCTTCCAGAATAGCCCCTCTCCCTATGTCTTACACCATGGCATCTTTGCTCATCCAAACCTGGCTTTCTGCAGGTGCCAATCTGCACATGGGTGAAATCCACAGCTGTCCATACATGTGCATTCCGCGTGGTGGCCCCCACCTTACAGAATGTGGAAAGCCACTCTCTGGAAGATAACTATAAAGGAAAGAGCGGAAAACTGCCTGGGAATTACTCAAATACACACAGTCAAAAATTAAAGAGCAACACTCTCTTATAATGACATAATGACAGTTACATTAATCCAATCACAAAACAAATTCATATATACATATATACATGTGCTCAAATTTGTACAGCAATAGCTTCTAATGACCGTGATACATCAAGAGCAAAACGTCCTCTGGCATGAGCCTCACACAGAGAGACTCCTGGACCCACTCAGGGTAAGTAGGTCAATGGCTATATAACAATACAGTTTTATTCTTCCTTATTATTCCAAAAACAGTTTGTTCCTTTTCCAGGTACTAGAACAAAGAAGTGGAGATCCGAATGCAGTGCCCAAAAGCTGGGGTCGGCAAATTCTCACGCAGATTTTTGTCAGGTAGACTTCCTCAGGGGCATACAAACGTCCACTCCATAGAAGTTCCTTATTTTTCTCACACCATTTTCAGCGTCCCAGGACGCACACCGGGGATAGCCTCATTTTGGTTTGTACTCTCTGGAAGATGGCAGCAACAAAAAGAGAAGCAGGAAGAAATGGGAAAGGCAGAGATTAGAAAAATGGAAGAACAGGGGGAAATGGGGGAAAGACAAGCACAATATGAAAAATACTTATTTCTGTTCACTAGGGTTTAATGAAGCCAAGTATGGGCATTTTCTGTCAGAAAAAGGAAACAGTACAGGGGGAAATTAAAGCCCCTTTTCCAAAGAACCATGGCTTGGAATTGCATTGGAAATCATGGATCTCTGCCATAGGGTTGCCAGCCCACAACTGGGGCCTGGACATATCTCAGAATTACAATTTATCTCCAGATTACAAAGGGATTCTATAGCACTATGTCCTACAGAGGTTCCTTGCCTCCCCAAACCTTGCTCTCCCCAGGCTCTGCCCCCTATCTCCAGTAATATCCTAACTCAGAATTGGCAACCCTACTCTGTTTTTCTGTAAAATGCAAATTGCAGATTGTGTGGAGAGAGAGCTTCTTCTTTCAATTTGCACTTGGTTTTGCTAATCAAAGCACCCCCCATTGCACCATTATTTGTACTTTAGAGGGAATTTTTTTTAATGTATATCATGTGAGGACTCCTGAGATCCGTTAAAATGCATTAGCTCTAAAAGTCCCAAATCCTTCAAGCTGCATAATTAAAAAACATTGAAAGATTAATCCTGATAATCTGTCTGCAGAATAGATACAGGGAATGGATACGTGTTCAGAGGTAACCCGGGGCATGAGATGGGATGGAGGTGGCATGTCCACACACAAAATCCAACATTACTCAGGAACAGCTTTCTCTGAGAGCCAAGCTACAAGTGACGCCTGACACAGGTTGGACACTTGTCAGCTTCCCTCAAGTTTTGATGGGAAATGTAGGCATCCTGGTCTTGCTGCTTGGCTCTCCATTTTACAGAGCAGCAGTCTATGGGAGGGAGAACATGCGGTCGGGAGGGGAGTGCAGGGTGCCCCCCTTCCCCTCCGCTGGGTGTGTGTGTGGGGGGGAGTTTCTGTAAACTTCAATTAAATTGAGAGCCAAGCTGTAAGACCAGGACGCCTACATTTCCCATCAAAACTTGAGGGAAGCTGACAAGTGTCCAACCTTTGTCAGGCGTCACTTGTAGTTTGACTCTCAGCTTCCAGTTTTCAACTGTTTAAAATCTTTATATCTCAGCAAATTTCCTTAGACTCAAGGCTGCTACGGGCAAGGGCAAGTTTCAGGACACAAAAACAGAGTGGACCATCAACAACATAAAACTGATGCACAGGTTAAAAGCACATCAGGTATAAACACCATCAAAGATGCCAAAACGTGCCCCGCCCCCAGGTTTCTGGAATAGAAGCACTCTCTTCATACCTACCCTGGAAAGCCATTCCTGAAGGTCAGACCTACCTCTGAAGAACATGAGATTCTAACTGTTATCATAGGGTCCAGCCTGAGAGGATGTGATGGAGAAGACTGTCTGAAGAATATGGCCTGTTATGGATGGCAGCCAATATGGCGACTCTTCACTTTAGCTTTTGCTGTGACGGTATCTTCAGCCTTGTGATGTCCAAGTTGTTCTGGGTTGTTTGCATTCCTTACTGGTTATGTAGATTGTGTAGACTGCAAAGTAAGCTGTTATTCTGGACATCAGGACATTCAACAAAGAATCAAGGCCAAACAGATTGCCATGAAATTAGAAGAGTAAAGTTGATGTATTAAATAGAGGGGAAAGAACTGGTGACGGCAGGCAAAATGGCAAAGGAGAGGAAAGAGAACCGAAGTTGCTGTGTCTGCACCTTTTTATCAATAAATGTTTTAATGTTATGCCATTCTTCAGGCCAGTCTTTTTCACGGCAGAACAAATGTTCAGTTGGGAATCATTCCCCTTTTGGAGGATCAAGGTTCAAGCCCAGATAACTGCATCTTCTCCAAGACATGTTGCAGACATTATCTGATGATAGGGTGAGTTTTAAAAACAGCCAGGGACAGGGAGAGGGAACTGTATGGATGGGAGAGTGGTGCTGAGGAAGGGGTGCTTGATGCATCTCCTTATGTTGTTCCTGCAGCCTCCCCCCATCCTTTAAGTGTCAGTTGGAAAAAACAAAACAGTTTCCATTCCACCAAAGGCTTTCTGGAATAATACCATTTCACACACTTTCCTAAATATAGGGAGTCAAAAAATAGGGTTGCTAGCAACACTCTTCATCCCAGCATGAGCAAAAATGGGGAACCATAGAGACTTGGGGAATTCCTAGAGCATCATGGCATACAACCAGAAGTGACATCATGAAGTCATGTGTTTCTTTTCTTACCCATTTTTGCTCCCACTGGAGTGAAGCGTGGTTATTGGAACATGGAGCTGGGGGCAGGAGATTGCCCTCCATGGTGGGCAATCTGGTAAACCTAAGTGAATATGCCCTCGACACCCACTTTGGTAAGCCGTTCCAGAAGGCTGGACCTACCACCAAGAATGCCCATGACCTAATTGTTGCCCTATGGACAAACCTAAGAGAGGTCTCACTGGGAGAAAGCTGTTTGGAAAATGTAAGGAGTCATGGATGGTTGCCAGTCTTGCAGCCCTGAGCTTTGACTTTTGCTGTGATAATCTCTTCAGTCTTGTGAAGATCTGGATAAACACTGATGTCCAAGGTGTTCTCCCTTGTTTGCATCAGTTACTGCTTTGCAGACATCAAGGTAAGCTATTAAATAGGGCATCATGAGTGTGTACTTCTAACAATGCAATCCTATGCAGAGTTACTCAAGTATAAGCCCATTGAAATCAATGTGCTTAGACTGGAGTAAGCTTTTGCTTAGGATTTCACTGTAAGAATCAGGTAAAATTGGTTCATGGGGAATTGGACATTAAGAGTAAACTTTACATATTCAAGAGAAGGCAAGAATTTTGAAGGCTATGGAGTTTTGCCGAGAAAATGACTGAGATTAAAGAGAAGTTGCTTTGTACAGATATATATTTTATCAATAAATATGTGAAATACATCTTTCTTGAATCCAGTCTTTTTCATGTCAGAACAACTGTTCAGTTGGGAATGGTTCCTCTTTTTACAGCAAGTTTCAAGTAGAGATGGGCATGAACAACAATACGAACAAAAAAAAGCCCACAAACCGCCCAATCTGCTGTTCGTGAACAAGCTGTTCGTGAGGCCCCATTCTAAACGAACAGGTGGTCGTTGCAAGCCTCATTCGTTGCTGTTCGTCAAGCCAGACAGTCTGGCACCTGCAATCAATTCCCTTGGCAACTTAAGCAGGGACTGTCTGAACTCTGTCTGAACTCCTGCTGTTGCCCTGGAAACCCCAATCTAAGCCCAATTTAGCTTGATAGACAGGTCTTCCTTTCAAGTGTGGAGCTCCAAATTTGTTACAAGGGAGGCTCTGTTTCTGCAGACAGTGGAGGAAGAGAGACAGTTGCTGTTGCTCCTAAAATTATGAAAGAAAAAGAGAACATCAGGCGGGCAATTGATTACACATCTCTCGCTTTCAAAATCAGTGGCATCATTAAGAGACATTGGCATATTATTAATGATCTTCAGCCATCCATAGGTTACCGCCGCACTCAAAATTTGAAAGACATCTTAGTGCCTTTCAGAAATGAGGATATCCGCTTAAAGCAATCTGATCGGAAAGGACATTTTCCTTGCAGTAATTGCAATGTGTGGAAATCTGCAGTTAAAGCCTCTGACATTACCAACCCTGTTACTGGGACTAAGTTTCAGGATGCTTTCTTTTTGACCTGCAGGTTATCCTTTGTTGTTTATGTAGTAGCGTCCCTGCCAAAAATTATATATAGGCAGTACTACTAGACCGTTAAAGACTAGAATACAAGAGCATAAGTCCAGAATTAAAAACATAGTTTTGGACACCCCTCTAGTCTCTCACTTTCTGGAAGCCCATTCAGGCAATAATTTGTTTAAATTTTGTTTTGTTAGCCCTCAAAAGTAATGAGGTTGTGAATCCCCTTAGAAAGCTTTTGCAATGTGAATCAGAATGGATTTATAAAACAAATTCTTTATCACCAAATGGTTTAAATAGCAGCATTGATTTCACTTGCTTTTTGTGAACTTTGCTCTGTGTTCTTTGGGCATGCAGTGTTCCTTTAAGCTAATTAACTGACTTTGTATATTAAGCCATGATGTAAGAGGTGCACCACAGTAATGTCTGTCGAAAATCACATTTGGTAACTGGATGATGTGCGCATGTAAGTAAGTCGGATGTGATTCTTTGATAGTATATTGATGTGTATGAGATTCTTGTATGGTGCATTGACTGATATGACTGTTATTATATCTTTTTGGATAGATGATTGTTAAATATTATGCCTTTGAAAAAGTGTCCAATACAAAACGGGATGAGAATGCTGGCACATGCCCATTAGGCTCTGCCCAGCTCTGGTTCCAACTAGCTGTGAATGATTACACATCCCACATGCGGCTGTAATAGAAGATTTCATTGGAATTATACTGGAAGACGTGAGAAAGTTGTTAAGTTTTCCTTAAATTGGGTATGATGGAACTATCTTCATGCTTCTAGGTGAAGAAGCAGAAAAAAGAAAAAAATGCAATAACTATAAGTTTTGTAAGGACTAGGAACTTACCTGCCTTTAATTTGGTGTCATACAGAATCATGATCTCAGCTTTACCTTGTGCTTGAATATATTGTGTATTTTGATGTCAATGATTACTGAAGAAATGTTTATACAACAGTTGTACTTAAGATAAATAGTTGGTATTCTGTTACAATTTTTGTTTTGTCTAGTCTCCTCCGGGGGGGGTCCCTATATTTCTGTAGCTGTTTCGGAGGTGTCCCTTGGTTGTTTGGCCCCCACGAACAGCCAACCATGAACATGTTCGTGAGCAGGGCCATGTTCGTGGTTGTTCATGAATCCCTGTTCGTGGATGGCAACAAACAACAAACATCATGTTCATTTTTATTTCTGTTCATGCCCATCTCTAGCTTCAAATAAGAATGTCCAAGATGACCAAGATGTGTCATCTCCACCACCCTAGAAGGACATGTGACAAGTTGACACATGGGCGTGAATATACTAGGGCAGCGTTTTTCAACCACTGTGCCGCGGCACACTAGTGTGCCGTGAGACATTGTCTGGTGTGCCGTGGGAAAAATTCCAATTTCATCCGTAACATGCGGCTTCGGCTCACAAATAGACCAATCATTAGATTCAAATAGACAGGAGGAGACATCGCAGTAGATCGCCGATGCGCAGAAGAGCGCCGATGGATCTGGACTCTGGAGGATTATCGCGGACGCAGCACAGAAGAGCGCTGAGTGATGGATCTGGAGGAGACATGAGCAGAAGAGCGCTGACTGATGGATCTGGAGGAGACATGAGCAGAAGAGCGCTGAGTGTGACGGACAGCGGCTATCTGGAGGAGACAAGCGCAGTAAGTACTGAGTGACAGTGAGACAGGAGCAGATACTGCAGTGATGAACAAGTTTTTGAAAAGGAAAGAACTGGACTCTGAACAAAATTCGGAGCAAGATGAGAGCCCAAGTATGAGTGGGGATCAAAAGAAAGCAAAGATGGTTAGCTCAAGCAAATTCTCTGGCACAAGGCAATATAGCGAAAGCTGTATTTCATTTGGATTTACTTTCACCGGAGATGCAAAGAAACCAACTCCACGGTGCGTGGTGTGTGGTGAAAAGCTATCTAACAGTGCTATGGTCCCAAGTAAACTTAAACGCCATCTCCAAACGAAACACCCTTCGCTTCAAAACAAGAATGCGGACTTTTTTGTTCGCCTGCGTGAAAACACGGAGAAACAGGCAACTTTCATGAGAAAAACCAGAAAGGTAAATGGAAGAGCTCTTAAAGCTAGCTATCAAGTTGCTGAACTTATAGCCAAGTCAAAAAAGTCGCACACTGTGGCAGAGAAATTAATACTTCCCGCCTGCAAAGCTATTGTAGAGGAGATGCTCGGACCTGAAGCAGCTAAGGAAATAGCCAAAGTCCCTCTCTCAGACAACACAATTTCCAGACGTATTAATGACATGTCTGCAGACATCGAAAGTGTGGTTTTGGAAAAGATCCGTATCAGTGAGAAATTTGCATTGCAACTTGACGAGTCTACTGATATCAGTGGACAGGCTCAACTCTTGGCCAATGTGCGTTTTGTGGATGGTGATGCAATTAGAGAAAACTTCTTTTTTTGCAAGGCATTGCCAGAAAAAACAACAGGAGAAGAAATTTTTCGGGTCACATCAGAATACCTTGAACAAGGAGGACTTAAGTGGGAAAACTGCACAAGTGTCTCCACCGATGGAGCTGCAGCCATGGTCGGGCGCACCAAAGGCTTTGTGAGCAGAGTGAAGGAAAGAAATCCAGATGTGATTGTTACGCATTGTTTTTTACACTGTGAGGCCCTCGTAGCCAAGACTTTACCAGCAGACCTAGTTCCTGTGTTGGATGATGTTGTGCGCATGGTAAACTTTGTAAAGTCACGACCCGTGAAAAGTCGCATGTTTGCAGCTTTGTGTGAGGAGATGGGAGCGAAGCATAAAACCTTGCTGTTTCATACGGAGGTCCGGTGGTTGTTGCGTGGCAAGGTCTTGGTTCGTGTGTATGAGCTGCGGGAGGAAGTTAAAGTGTTTCTGACAAATGAGAGGTCAGATTACGTAAAGCTGCTTGCAAGTGATGAGTGGTGTGCAAGGCTGGCATACCTGGTAGATATTTTTCATCATCTGAATGAACTGAACACACGAATGCAAGGCCGAAATGAAAACCTGCTTACAAGTACAGATAAAATAAATGGATTCCGTTCAAAGGTGCAACTCTGGCATCAACACGTGGAAAGTGGCAATCTTGAAATGTTCACACTCACCAAGCAATGGCAAGGTGTTCACACTGCTGCACTGTGTGAGATAATAGTTAAACATTTAAAAACTCTCGAGGAGAAGCTGTCATTTTATTTCTCTTCAGTCTCCACTGAATGCCTTGACCGGGTTAGGGACCCCTATAGCTCAGCATCAGTTGGTGGAAAGGACATGACTTTACAGGAGCAGGAGGAACTAACTGAACTGAGACAAAATCATGGTTTCAAGCTAAGATTTGCTGATCTACCTTTGGACAGTTTTTGGTTGGATACTGCCAAGGAGTTCCCCGTTCTGGCAAACAAAGCTATTTTGACATTGCTCCCATTTTCCACTACATATCTGTGTGAGATGAGCTTTTCAAGCCTGATTGCTATGAAAACTAAAGACAGAGAGAGACTGAGAGCTGTTGACGAAGAGCTACGTGTGTGTCTTTCTTCGATTCCTGCCAGAATATCATCTTTGTGTTCAGCCAAACAGGCCCAGGTTTCGCACTGAATAAGTAATAAGAAAATTTCTTTGTGTTTATTTGATTTCTTTTGTGTTCATTTTGATAATAAGTAAACAGTAATATGAACAATTATAAAATAAAGTATTATTATTTCATAATAAAGTAATTATAAAATAATTTCTTTGTGTTTATTTGATTCCTATTCAAGAGAATTACTTTATATATAGTCAATATAGGCACAGAGTTAAATTTTTTTTAACATTTTCTAATGGTGGTGTGCCTCGTGATTTTTTACATGAAAAAAGTGTGCCTTTGCACAAAAAAGGATGAAAAACACTGTACTAGGGGATGTGATACAGTAAGTATGAGGGCCCTAGGCCTTGAAAGACTTTAAGGTAATAACCAGATGTCTGAACTGGGCCCAGAAACAAATAGGTAACCAGTGCAATTGATGAAGCATGGGAATTATATATTCTGAGTGACTGACCATAGAATCTTGCTGCCACACTGTTACCAATTCAAGCTATTGAGACATCTTCAAAAGCAATTCCAAATACAATGTGGTACAGTAGTCCACTTAGTTTAATGCTGTAGATAGAAACAAAGAGTTGAAATCAGACCGCTTTTGCAAACAACCTCAGACTCAGGCCAAGCTGTGCAGGGCTGGCCAGCCCTGTGTCAGTTGCAAAGTAGGAAACCTGCAAGAAATTTTAGAGGGCAACTCACTTTACCCTGTATCCTCTCCCAACACTATTTCCTCTTTCTCTCCTCCTGGTAGCCCCCATATACTCTAATGCACAGCAAACAACAAAAAAGAAAACAGTGGGTGGGGGGAGCACCCACAGACTCAACCCAAACAAGGCAGGGGAAAACAGAGTCAGATTACAAACTAAAATAAAAATATTCCAAATAAGTATTTCTTATGAGTGTACACAATGTTGTAGTTAAAAACATAGGGCCTAAATTACAGGCTACATGCATATGTTAAAAGTAACTAAAACATGCTCCATATACAGTCCAATGACCGACACAAGGGCAGCTCAGGCCTTCCGCAGTGGTCTCCATTGGTCTACAGATTGACGAAACACACCCAAGACATTGGAAACCAAGCCTCAGAACGCTGTATCAAGTGAAGATCATTGCGTGAGTATGAATTATGCCACACAACGTAAGAGACAAGAGCATCGGGAGCATTTTTATATTGGTTTCTAAATGTGTGGGTGTGTTTAACATAAATATTGTACAATTGATCACTGAGGAAGGCTGGAGGGCTGAAACACGTCTGGTCTGTCTTTATGTCAGTCATTGGACTGTAGCATCATCTGTATAAGGAGCACGTTTTAATTACTTTTAAACATAAATAAGGACAATGCCATTGTTTCCTATCTTTGTTGTTTCACCCCATGCCTGTTTTAGACGAGTTTATGTGACTTACAGTGCAATCCTAAGAACACTTACTTAGGAACAAGCCCCAGTTAATAGACATAACCAGGGCTTTTTTTCTGGGAAAAGAGGTGGTGGAACTCAGTGGATTGCCCTCTGAGAAATCGTAAAACAAGAAATGGAACGTTTAAACATTGCAATCCTGGGTGTGAATGAACTAATGTGGACTGACTTGGGACATCTTCAGTCAGAAAATCATACAATGTTTTACTATGGAAATGAACTCAAAAGAAGTGGTGTTGCTCTAATAGTGAGGCAACACAAAGTCTGACCAAGTAATCTCAATCAGACTTCCAGGAAAGCCTGTTAACATAGCCATCATTCAAGTTTATGCTCCAACTACGGTTGCTGAGAAGGAAGAAGAAAACTTTTACACAAGTGTCCAAGAAGAAATTGATTGTATACCTAAACAAGATATACTGATCATCATAGGTGACTAGAATGCAAAAGTAGGCAATAAAGCAGAATCAAACATAGTTAGAAAATTTGGACTAGGATCATGAAATGAAGCAGGAGAGTGTCTCATAGAATTTTGTGAAGCCAACAACCTGTTCATACATGCTTCAGGCAACCAAAAAGACGATTGTATATGTGGAAATCACTGGGTGACCAATACAGGAACCAAATAGATTACATAATTGGAAGCAGAAGATAGAGAAGCTCTTATTCTCTCAGATAAAACAAGTCCAGGAGCTGATTGCAATACAGAGCATTCATGAGTTGCTAATATCAAACATTAGAATAAAGCTGAAGAGAATCACTGAAAGAATCATAGTGCCAAAATACAATCTAAATAATATTCCTGAAGAATTCAAAGACCAGGTAAGGAACAGATTTGCATTACTAAGTTTAACCGATCGTGAGCCAGAAAACTATGGGCTGAAACCAGAGATATTATCAAGGAAGAATGTGCAAAGACTATTCCTATAGCCAAAAGAAAAGAGAAGCCTAAATGGATGACTGAGGAAACTCTCAAAATTGCTAAAAATAGACAAGAAGCAAAAGCATAAGGTGACAGAAATAAGGTCAAAATTCTAAATGCACCTTTTCAGAGGCTTGTACGCAGAGGCAAAGAAATCTATTATAATAACCACTGCAAAGAAATAGAAGAGAACAACAAAAAAGGAAGAACAAGAGACTTGTTCCAAAAGATCCGAGAAATCAATGGGAAATTCAAGCCACGGCTTGGGATGCTGAAAGATCAACATGGAAATACAGTATCTGATCAGGACAAATTAAAGGAAAGATGGAAACAATACACTGAAGAACTATACAAAAGAGATGGAAGAATGACAGATATTTTTGACGAAGAATCTTTTGATGAAGAACCAGAAATCCTAAAAAGTGAAGTAAAAGCTGCTCTGAAAGCAATTGGGAGAAAAAAAGCACCTGGAGTAGATGGCATACCAATAGAGCTATTTCAAGCCACAGAAATGGAGTCCATCAGAATCTTAACAAGAATATGTCAACAAATATGGAAAACAACACAATGGCCCACAGATTGGAAACGATCAGTCTACATTCCAATCCCCCCAAAAGGGGATGCCAAGGAGTGCAACAACTGTCGGACAATCACTTTTATTTCCCATGCAAGCAAAATGATGTTCAAAATTATACAGCAAAGACTCTTACCATATTTAGAACGAGAAATGCCAGATGTTCAAGCTGGATTCAGAAAAGGAAGAGGCACCAGAGATCACATTGCAAATTTACAATGGTTAATGGAACAAAACAGGGAATTTCAGAAGAAAATCAGCATGTGTTTTTATAGATTACAGCAAAGCTTTTGACTGTGTGGATCATGAAAAGCTATGGAGAGCCTTAAAAGAAATGGGGATGCCACAACATCTGATTGTTTTGATGTGCAACCTGTACTCTGGACAAGAGGCTACTGTCAGGACAGCATATGGGGAAACAGAATGGTTTCCAATTGGCAAGGGTGTCAGACAAGGATGTATATTATCTCCCTACCTGTTCAACCTCTATGCAGAGTATATTGTAAAGAAAGCTGGATTAGATCTAGAAGAAGGCAGAGTGAAAATTGGTGGGAGGAACATTAACAATTGAGATATGCAGATGACACCACATTACTAGCAGAAAATAGTGAAGACTTGAAATGACTACTGATGAGGGTTAAAGGAGAAAGCGCCAAAGCAGGATTAAAGCTGAACATCAAGAAGACAAAAGTAATGACTACCGAGGAATTACACAATTTTAAAACTGACAATGAGGAAATTGAAGTTGTTCAAGATTTTCTATTCCTTGGATCAATCATTCAGCAACAGGGAGACTGCAAAGAAGAAATCAGAAGAAGATGGGAAGAGAAGCTGTGAGGGAGCTAGATAAGATCTTTAAAGATAAAGATGTCTCTCTGGGAACCAAGATCAAAATAATCCAAACGACGTTATTCCCTATTGCCAAGTATGGATGTGAAAGTTGGACAGTAAAGAAAGCTGACAGGAAGAAAATTGATTCATTTGGTAGTAGATACCAAAAAGAAGAATGGAATTGTTTTATACATCAAGCCACATTTAAAGCCAAGATTGATAATGAGTGATTAGTATGGAAGATATGTGGCGGTAGAAATTGATGTACAGGGGACAAAAACATTGGCGGTGGGTCTTTACTCTCCAAATGAGAATAAAACTGGATTTTATTTAAAAAATTGGGGATTGTTTAACAGATCTAGCATATGAAAACTATTGTTTGGTGGGGGACTGGAATGGAGTGATCAACCCAAAGACAGATAGATGCTCTGAGAAACATATTAAGATGAACCAGAGTAAACTACCTAAAGCTTTTTTTGATCTAATGGACATTTTAGGTCTGATTGATTTGGGGAGACAGAAAAATGGTAACGCAAGAGAGTATACTTTTTTTCAGAAAGACATAGATCTTTCTCAAGAATAGATATGATTTTAACATCAAGGGATATTGCCACCAAGTTTGTTAAAAAAGAAGTTCTACACAAGACATTTTCAGATTATAATCCAGTATCCATGATTTATAGGTGGAAAAGGGGTACCTTTAGGTGGAAATTAAATGAAGCTCTGTTACAAAATGAAGGGACTATCAAAGACTTTAAAAATAAACTAAAAGAATATTTTGAATTAAACTTAAATAAAGGTACAGATATGAGAATGGTCTGGGAACAGTATTGGATATTCTGGAATATTTAGAAAAACATAATGAAAGACAAGTTGCTTTGATTTTCCTAGACACCGAGAAGGCCTTTGACCATTTAAACTGGAAATTTTTGTTTAAGATATTGGAAGATATGGACTTTGGGGACAATTTTATTAAATGGACTAAGTCGATTTATACAACCCAGACTGCACAGATAGTTGTGAATGGAGAGTTAACCAAACCATGTGGAATAAAAAGAGGCACAAGACAAGGTTGCCCATTGTTTCCTTTGTTATTTATACTGATGCTTGAAGTTTTGAATAGGGACATAAGACGAGAGAATTCGAGGTGTTAAGGTGAAACAGGAGAACTACAAACTGAGAGCTTTTGCAGACGACTTGGTGTTGGTTTTGGAGAACCCTTTGAACGGAATTGAAACTCTAATGACAAAGTTGAAAGAATTTGGTGTAGTGGCTGGTTTTAAGGTTAATAAGCAGAAAACCAAAGTCTCAACTAAAAATATGAAAATACAAGATCAAATGAAACTTGAGAGCAAAACAGGGTTTAAAGTTGAGAAAAAGGTAAAATACTTGGGTATTACTTTGTCAAATATGAACTGTATGTTATTCCAAAATAATTATATTAAGACTTGGAAAGAAATTAAAAGGGATATGCTAAGATGGGATAAAATACAATTATCGCTGTTGGGAAGAATAGCTACAATTAAAATGAATGTCTTAAACCTAGAATGTTATTCCTATTTCAGACAATTCCTGTATTGACAACAGAGGTACCATTTAAGCAGTGGTAGAAGGATATATCGAGATTTATATGGCAAGGCAAAAAGCCAAGGGTTAAATTTAAGTTTCTACAGGATGCAAAAGAAAGAGGAGGCTTGGGCCTCCCAGATTTGAGATTATATTTTGTGGCTGTTTGGTTTGGATGAAGGAATGGATACTGTTAAAAAATAGACGATTACTGGACCTGGAAGGACATGATCTAAAATTTGGGTGGTATGGGTATCTATGGTATGACAAAGTTAAAACCAATGCAGAGTTTAATAATCATTATGTAAGGCGTGCAATCCTGAGAGTATGGAATAAATACAAACTTAGGTTTTGTTTGAAAATACCTCTCTGGCTGTCATCACAAGAAGCTCATTTTAGAAGGGAAATGGTTAGTACACCTAAATGGTTAACTTATCAGGATTTATTGGAATTCTCTCAGGACCAAGTTAAAACTAAATCAAGAGAGGACTTAGCAGCAGAAGGGCATGCCTGTCAGTGGTTTCCATATTTGCAAATTCTGGAGAGATTCAAATTAGACGAGTCATTATGACTTTGAGAAATCTAAAACTGAATTTGAAATAGCCATTTGTACAAATGATGAACATGTTATTTCTAAAATGTATAAACTTTTGTTGAGGTTTGAGAAGGAAGAAGAGAAAGTAAAGAATGTATGATTAAATGGGCGAAAAATTGTGGACATGATATATTAATGGAGCAATTGGGAAATATGTGGACAAGAGGGCTGAAATTTATATTAAGCTTCAGTATTAAAGAAAATTTTTATAAAATGATGTATCATTGGTATATGACTCCTGAAAAATTGTCTAGCATGTATAAGGGGGCGTCAAATGTATGTTGGAAATGTACCAAACAAGAAGGGACATTTTTTCATATGTGGTGGACATGTAAGAACGCAGAGTTTTTGGTTGCAGATACAATCATCGATTCAGAAGATTTTGAAGATTAAACTTCAGTTGAAACCAGAGACTTTTCTGTTGGGAATAACGGACAGACAGTTAGAAAAAAGCTTTAGAACACTGTTTTTATACTTTTTTACAGTGACAAGAGTACTTTATGCACAAAAGTGGAAAACTAAAACATTGCCTACAATGAGGAATGGTTGACAAAAGTTTTGGAGCATGTGTCAATGGCAAAACTTACTGCATTGATTAGAGAAAGGACGTTAGTTAACTTCTTGACTGAATGGAAACCATTAATAGACTTTTTGCATGAAATTGATAATAAGGATTTGATGACATCTGCATTTATGGATTAAGAAACATGAACAATAGAAAAAAGAGGGGTTTTGTGACTAACGTAGAATAAGTGACTCTAGAAATGATATATACTTGTGGAGAAAATCAGAACTCAACCTGTAGTGTAATCTAGGTTTTTGTTCTGTTCTGTTTTCTTTTCTTTTCCCTTTTAATTATATGGATGTATCTGAAATGTGGTGCTGGTGAAGAGTTTTACGGATACCATGGAAAGCCAAAAAGACAAATAAGTGGGTACTAGATCAAATCAAGCTTGAATTCTCCTTAGAAGCTAAAATGACAAAACTAAAGCTATCGTACTTTGGTCACATCACGAGAAGACAAGATTCTCTGGAAAAGTCAATAATGCTAGGAAAACTGGAAGGCAGCAGGAAAAGAGGAAGACCTAAAACGAGGTGGCTTGACTCAATAAAAGAAGCCATGTCCTCCAGTTTGCAGGATATTTATTTATTTATTTATTTATTTATTTATTTATTTATTTATTTATTTATTTATTTAAAATGTCTATTCCGCCCTCCCCGTGAGCGAACTCAGGGCGGATAACAACATATTAAAATACAAAATACAATAAAAACAACATATTAAAATACAATAAAAATCCATACACATTTAAAACAGGACGGTGGACAGCCTTAACAGGGAGGGTTAAGATTTTATAACCCCCTTCCCTTTTTTTGAGCAAGTCTGTTAAAGATATGAGCAAGTCTGTTAAAGATAGGACATTTTGGAGGTCTTTCATTCATAGGGTCGCCATAGATTGGAGACAACTTGATGGCACATAACACACACACACACATCTCACCTTGTACTTCCTTTGACCCTGCTTACAACTTTTTTTTTCTTATATATGGGTGCGCGCTTGCACGCCCTAATGAGAACCCACTGCATGCACTAGTGGAAATGAGCTCTAATCCACTAAAACATATGCTGGAATACTGTGTTGGTCTTAACGTGCCACAAGACTCCAGCTCACTTTTTAAAAATTTCAGTGAAGGAGAAATCATGCACAATTGTTTGCTAACCTTCAAAGATGGGATCTGCTGGGGGTTTTGCTGACAAAAGGGATTTCTGTCAGCAAAGAGTGACTTCTTCATCTGCCCCTCTCCTGCTGCAGCCCAAACTGCCCCCGAAATGCTGCTCCTGGGGGAGAAGGGACCTCTAAGAACAACATGAGAGAGAAGGTGAAGCTTGCAACTACATATCCCCCTTCCCCTCCATTAGTGGAAATCCTTTGGTGGATCCACACCAATGTCTGGGAGTTTTAATTCCAGAAAAGTTGATTAATCTTATTGATGAGTATTCTTATTCAGAAATATCTCTGAAAGCCTTGATGCATATAGAAGGGCAGAACAATTTCTCTCTCAGTAGAAATGCTTTATTCAGCTTGATATGAAATCAATACAACCTGTACAGGCCAATGGAGTGGTAGAATATAATGGCCCATGGCAGATGTCACAATGAAGAAACAGTCCAGAATGGGAGAATCTGTAATTTGGGTACATTGATATATGGAAAGGTACTAAATTAGAGTTGTGTAAATGAATTCACCTGCTTCTAAGGCCATTCATGAAACTTTATGTCAAAATCAATAGGGTGCTGCAAGACAAACTCATTATTACTAGGTGCCTTTTTCACTTGCCATTTGGAATATTTCTTTGGTGACTATAAATTTGATTGGTGGAATTCTGACATCTAGTGGTCACCAACATTAAGAGCAAGTACCTCTTCAGCAGAAATTACTTTCCGGATTGTGCTTTGTACAGCACTTCAGCCCGTGTGATCCCGTAGCTAATTAAGCCCAGAATACGGGGAGTTAAACTGATTTACCTGATCAACATTAAATCCCATTTATTTCAGTAGTACTTATGCCTGGGTGCATTTAGAGTTGTAGCCAAAATGTAATGCAACACAGTAGCCTTAAAAAAATCCAGCCCCAAGATTTTCATATCATTGTTATTAATTTATGATATTTAATAGTAAAATGAGCTGTTTTGTGTCATTCACAAAAGCAGCAAAACCAGGCCTCACACTAAGACAAGGTTTCTACATACTCAAAGTATGCCAAAAATATCTTTGTAAATTAACCAAAAGAACTGTTCCCTTGAACCAATGTACTAATTGAATATACTCCAGGAAGCATAAAATATTAAGAGCTGAATGAGTCAGTCAAACAGTGTGGGAAGAGAAGAGCAGAGGGGAAACTGGCCTGCTATAAACTCTGAGAGCTTTCAGAATTCCAGCTTGAGTGGTGCCTTTGGGTGACCTTAGAGGGGGAATGTCCTGTGATTGCTCACACCTTGCAACCTCCAATAATACACTTCATGGTCAAATGTCTATCACTACAGCAGACAGGAGTGGAGCTTCTGCACACTCAGGTCTTTTTAGGCATGCTGAAAAAAACATTAAGTGGGTAAATTATTTTATGTGGTATTTTTATATAGTACCTTTGTTCCATTGCATTCAATTAAAATTAGATCTCCCCCCGTCCCGCCCCTGCTCCTGGAATGGTCTGATGAAGTCTGAGCAAGCTAAACCGCCCTGCTCAACTCCTAATAATTTGTAGCAATAATGCTAAACCTGTAATGTGCTACTGCCTCCAAATGTTCAGCGCTCTCACTGAATGCCCATCTCCAAACCACAAGTGAAAAACAAGGAGATAAAAACAACATTCCAGAGAAGACCACCTTTGTTTGTATAGATAAAAGCACAACATATGCATACAATGCACAGATCTCAGGCATGCAGTCAATGAGACCATTGTGCCTGCTGGCCATCAGTTAACTCCTTAATGGCTGATTCCACACACGTTAGATAATGCACAAAAAAATCCGTTCCAAATGATCTATAAAGAGGATTGGAAGTGCATTATCCAATGTGTGCGGAATCACTCAATGTCAGGTTGGATGCCTACTTGCTGTGTGCCACTTTTTTTCAGAGCCTGGGAGAGAAAGCTGGGATTTCATGTAAGGTTGCCGGCTCCAGGTCGGGAAATTCCAGGAGATTTGGGGTGTGGAGCCTGGAGAAGGTGGGTGTCATGGGCTGGTCCAGTAGCAAGGTCAGAGTCCATTCCAGAGTCCAGATAGCAAGGTCAGGCAGTCCAAAGATCAGTTAACAGCAAGTCCCAAGGGGTAGGCAAAAGCAGAGGTCCAAAGGCATGGTCCAAAGGTCAAAATAGTAGGGCAAGGGCAGGTTCAGTGGCGCAGTTGCAGCAGGAACAGGATTCCAACGTGTTGCTTCCACACCTCCTGGTCTTCTGTGGCTGGGTTTTATAGACAGGCTGGGCTGGCAGCCAGCTGCTTGGGAGCTATCCTGTGCTTACTTCCTCATCACTGTCAACAAGCAGCTGGCGTCTGGCCAGGAGGCGTGGACTTTGCCGCCTCTTGCAGCTCTACTCGTTGCTTTTGTCTACGGCGCTCTCTGGGTGAAGCTGGAGGTTTGGGTGTCCTTGACAGTGCTTCAGCAGTGGTGTTGGAACTGGAGGGCAGTGGTGTTGCTGGTTCAGCTGCTGACTGAGAGCTTTGGGTAACTGTTGGGTGGGCTTCAGCAGTGGTGTTGGGGATTCTGGCTCAGCTGCTGGCCATGGACTCTGATCTGCCAGCAGCTGTTCCTCCTGATTGCTGGCTTCTGCTGTATCGGAGCTGACTTGGCTGGTTACACAAGGCTCCTCTTCTCCCGAGGACTCCTCACCTTCACTGAGCCCCATGACTGCGGGGTTTGGGGAGGGGAAGGACCTCAGTAGGGTATAATGTCATAGATTTCACTCTCCTAAGCAGCAATTTTCTCCAAGGGAGCAGTTCTCAATGGCCTGGAGGTCAGTTGTAATTCTGGGAGATCTCCAGCCACCACCTGGAGACTGGGCAGGGCAAACAGTGTAAGAAGCTGTCAGAAGCCCATGTAGTATGTGCAGGGGGACAGGAATCCGAAATCCCAAATGCTCCCTCAAGTTCTGAATGCTCACCAAGATTGGTAGATTGCCATTGGCTGGGGCATTTGTTCCTTTGGCAGCCCTTGCAGAGACAGCTCCAAATGGCCAGCTTTACCTGGTGGCTGAAAAGTTGCCACCTAGCCTGGCCATCTACTCGTCAGCAGACATGGCTGAAAGACAGCTGACTCCAGTGGTAGCCCACAGGAATCAGGGCACAACCCAAGACAGGGGGACTGCCCATGCTCGTGCTGTAACTTTGGGATTCATCCTGGGGACATAACCGGGGGGGGGGGGGAGCATGCAGGAGAGCCTTAACCAGAGCAGCACCAGGCTATAAAGGCCAGGCAGGAGGAGACAACCAGGGGGTGGAGCAGAAGAAGGCTGAAGCAGGAGGAAACAGGAAGAGGTAGGAGTGAAAGCAGAAGCGCAGCCGTGAAGGAGGGTTGGGGTAGAGGCCAAGTGAAGGAAACTACAGGCAGCTATAATAGGTGTGCACCAAATAACGGTGCTTGCATGGATTTTTCAGCCGGGCAGTAGGTCTGTAACACAGAGGAGGGTGCCTTTAACATTCCCCTTTCCTTAGGAGGGGCTACAGCCCTGTTATAGTTCATAGGTTATGCTAGAGGAGAAAGATTCAGGATGGGTTGATTTCCCAACTGTTTATCCTGCTCCCCCCCCCCCCGATTCATCACCGCTTCCTCATCTTATAAGGTGTATGCAGCTGCTTGTGACATCATCTATATAATTATTTGACTTTATAATCATTTGTGGTTTATTTGACTTTATAATCATTTATGGTTTGTGTGTGTGTATATGCCGTCAGATCGCAAATGAAAAAACTGAATTTTTAAAAATCCCAAAACACTGGGGGATTAACCCCCATCCAGTAATAGTGCCTGTAGTTTAAGAAATGAATGTCCTCCGTGGCCATTGCTAGGCAAACCAGCCTTCAAGCCTTGGTTTCTATCAGTAAAAGCCAAGGGGACAGCTTGCTTTGGCCTTAGAAGGATGGCATAAGGGGATTAAGCCTAGCAGCTAACACTGAGCTACCTGGTACCATGGAACTTGCATGATTCACCCACACCTGGCTCCTTGCTACTGTTCAACAGCAGCCACCCTATTAAAGCCAGTGTGGTGTAGTGGTTTACAGTTTCCCATTAGGTAGGATCTGGGAGATGCAGGTTCAAATCCCTACTCTTCCATGAATGGGTAACCTTGGGCTAGTCATTCAATCTCAGTATAATGTATTTCACAGGGTTGTTGGGAGAATACAACGGAAGAGCGGAGAATGATGTAAACTGCTTTGGGCCCCCATTGTGGAGAAAGGCAGATGTACCAATCATCTTTCAAAGTTGTAGGGTTGGATGGGACCTCTAGAGTCATCTAGTCCAATGACCAACACAATGCAGGAAATTCAGGCTTAAGAGGGGAAGAAGTTGACAGACTCAAAAGCACAGAATGTTTGGGGGGGGGGGGTTGTTTGAAGATTAGCAGAGCAGGGCTAGAAGGGAGAGAAGCCCCAAATACCAGTTGGGGGGGGAGGGAGGATATCCTTATCTACTTAAAATCTGCACCCTTTTACAGGAACTGGAATTTTAAGGTACTTACTCCAAGAGGGATGCTAATATGGCAGAAAATGACATCCCATTAAGGACTTGTTTACATTACCAGCAGGTCTGTATTGTAAGGAACACTCTTGATGAGAAAGTTAGGGCTGTCTGGTAATTTATTTTGGCCTGGAGGCAGAGAAATCAAGCCCTTGATTAAGGGATATGGCAGTTTCTTATGTATACCTGCAATCTCATAATTAAATGGCATTCTAGTGCCTTTAATCCATACCATTGCTATTCTTATGCATTGTGCTGTCGGCGATTTTCAACTGGTAGTACATTAGCAGAACACAGTAATCTATGTAGAACACAGGAGTTTCATAACAATGAAATTTGCTCTCCTGTAATCCCCATGCCTACCTGCAAGAGTAATGTGTCATTTATTGCCGACCTCTACGTCCCAGGGATTATCCATCTGTGACTTTTGGCATGCTAACCTTGGAAGCTCATAGTGTAATCCTAAAAATGTTTTCCTGGAGTAAGCTCCATTGAATAGACCTGAGTAGGAATCTGAGGACACCTGCTTAGGATTGCACTGTCAATGAACATTATCCATTGTGCTTCTGTAATTTTTCTCCTCGAAATGTAATGTAAATTATAAACAACAAATATAATTATGTAACTATTGGACAAAATGTTTGAGAGAGCAGTATAGGCCTTCTTGGATAACTTGTCTCTGGATCTTTCTCAGTCTGGTTTCAGGCCAGACTATGGGACGGAGATTGCTCTGTTTGAATGTACATAGATGCAGGAGCAACAGATGCATGGCCTCTATCTTCAGTCTTTGATGTAGTAGATCATGCCATCATGTTGAAGCATTTCAAAGCACATGTAGGTATCAGGGGATGTGCTTTCCACTTGTTTAAATCATCGGGGACTGGATCCAAATGGTTGCCATTGGAAACCAGCCATCTTCAGAATAGTAGTTTTGTGGAGTTCCACAGGGTTCCATCTTGTCTTTGTTATTCAACTTGTATGGGAAGCGTTTAGGAAAAACCGTCCATAGCTTTGGAACTAGATGTCACCAGTATACTAATGATACCCATCTCTGTATCTCTATCCAAATCCTCCTGTGGGACGTCCTGCCTGATGAAGTCAGGAAGGTTCCCATCCTTCTGGCTTTTCACAAATTATGTAAAACTGAATTATCCAGGAGGGCTTTTTTTATACCAGTAATAGGACTTACACAGTAATGAAATGTTTTTCAGAAAGATGTTTTGGTAAAGGGATAGGGACTCGGGTCTGTACCAGTGTATTGTATATAGTGTGTGTTGCTATGGCCCTGCTATGTACCATTCTGCACTATTTAATGTGTTGTGTTAATGCATGTTTTGTTTCAGCTGTTTCCATATTATTTTTAGATTTCTGCAACCCAAACCTTCATTGTATAACTTATAGGATATCCTATTCCTGTTGCCTTGTGCTGTGTAAATTTGCGCTGAGACTTGATGAGAAAGGTGGACTATAAACAACTTAAATAAATCAGTAACAGGCTACCTTTAAACATAGGTGTAATGATTCCAAGTAAATGTGTGCATGTATCTTTAAATGCTTGATGAGATGTGAAGAGGGGGGGGGTGAGAGAGGGAAGAGTGAGTGATATGATTGGTTGATGACTGAGAGTGTGGGCAGAGTGAATGCAGTTTAGACTGACAGTGCAGGGAGAAAGGTTTCAGTCAGAAGGAAGCAGGCTAGCTGTGTGCTGCCTGAGTATACTGAAGTATTTATGACAGAAATATAACCTGTGTGGAACCTGAACTGAGCATGTTTGTGAAAGAACACTCAGTCAGGGAAAGAGAGGCCAGCTGTGTGCTGCCTGAGCAGGTTTAATATTTCTGTGAATGAGAGTCAGAGAAAGAGAGGCTAGCTGTGTGCTGCCTATATTTGAAGTATTTGTGAGAGAACTAATGAGTCTAGTGAAGGAGGCTGTGTGTGAAGCCTGAGTTTATAGGAAGTAACTTTAAGAACTAAGAACTGCTTTTATGAAACCAATACGCTTCTTGAAAAATAAACATTTTTGTTTTGTTATATCCCAGTGTAGCTGTCATTGCTATATCCCATTCATATCCTCAGGGCCACATAGAACCACGAAGGAGCCTGACGCTTAAACACGTCACCAAAGGGGAAATTTGAATAAAATATTTTGGAATAATATATTCCTGGTGGCAGCAAACTACTCAGAGGGTGTAAGGGGAAGATGAAAAGAAAAATCTACCCCGAAGAAAGTACAGGTCATAACAATAGGTCTTAGAAAAAGTGGTCTTTTTGTTTCTATGAATGGGACCCAGTTTCTTTGATAGCAATTGTTGGCACGTAAGTTATGAATGTTCCGAACTACTGCTTTAGGTCACATCTAATGAGATTTGGGAAGATTACATGTGATTATTTGGTGTGAAAGAATTAAAATGCCTCACTGGAGTACATATTGTTCATTAAGCAAGTGCAGCAGCACTAAGGCTGTTCCAATACAGTATGCCCGAACACAACAAAAATGCCACAACTTTTGTTTGATAACAGAAGTTTCTGAGGATTCCACTGTGCAGCAACTGCAATATTTGACTCACATTCCAGCTTTTTGAACATTCCAGCAGCAAGTCTATATAATTACAGTGAAAAGTCATCTTTAATTGAAACGCTACTCAGCAAAACGACAAGCTGCATTGTGTTGCTTAGAGTTTCCAGGCTTGGGATTTCTAAAGAAAGCATGACATCCATTTAACCAAACTTTCTTTAGTGGGGTGCCTCCTCTCTGAATGTTCTAAGATTAAGCACGCAATGTACATTTTCTGATTGCAGAATGAACACTATAATAAAAAGTGAAAAGGGCTATTTTCCATGTACTTTTGTTTCTACTGAATCAAAATTACTATTTAAAGGAATGTGAGGAGAATGAGAACAATGAATGTGAATGTAGCTATTTAAGCTCACAAGCTCCTGTTTCCAGTTATTTCATCTTGCAGGGAGGCAGCATACACTGCAGGGCACTGCCACACTCTGCTGTATAAAAGCTGAGTCCATCTTTGGCATTTTCCAGCAACTCTTTGAACTCAAGAAAGCTTTTTAAAGCATTTCTTCAATGAACCCTGATAAAAGGTTAAACGTACAAAAGGAATTTGTTCAAAAATGCAACTAGCACTAGTAACAGAGCTGTTTCATCATAACACATGCCCCCAAACTATTTTTTGAGTGGCAAAACCTAAAACAGTGGAAGGCTGGTAACTCTTAAGACCAGCTGCAACACAAGACTCTTTCTGCCTTTCCCCCCCAAACTGGAACCACTTCCAGTGGAATTTTTAACTTTCCCAAGTTATTAGATATTATCAGAATTTATGATGCTATGGATAGGTTGCTCACTCCAAAATCTATGGACTGTACGTAGCTAAAAGACATACCTGCATAAAAACTTCTATTGTTTTATATGCAATTTCAACAAAGGAACAAGGTGGTATATAGCTACTTATACATTTCTTCTAGACAGATGCAGAATTCCAGGCTGAACACAAGTGTAATGTTTACCACACACCAAGAGGGGTACACAAAGTGACCTACACAGATACTTTGAAAAGGATGCGTTGAATGATCTCAATACATGCGTTGAATTATCTCAATACATGTCATTTAGTGGCATCAAATTTTCTAAAGGTATCCACAATCTTGAACCTGTTAAAAGCATGAACAATGAAAAGGGGAGCTTGCAGACACAAACCTGGATTTACTTAAGAATATATGGCTATACAAATTTGGAAAATTGTTTTAATTTCCATGGAAGATAGTGTTTAAGTGTTGGCAGGCAAAAGGTATAAAAGGATTCCAAACTCTTGCTTAAGATGGGTTTTTAAACTAATATTTTATAATACTTTTAAATACCTCCTCTTCTGACAGCATTGAAGCATTCAGCCAACTTGCCTCTGACATAGTCCCTAACTGTATAAAGAACATGCTATGGATTCTGTCAGGCTGAAATAAGTGAGATTTAAATTGATGGCAGCTTCCCTTTGCCAATTCAATGGTTATGCTCCACGCACATACCCACCCAAAGACTATATTCTGTGGAAATATACTGTAAACAACTGGCAACAGGCCCAGTAAACTCTCGGAAGCTTCACTGAGCCTTTTTAATGGAATGGTGAGGTAATGATATAATAAATGTTTAACAAAAATATCAATAGCTGGGAAATCAAAGAACACACCTACATTTACCTTTCAGGAACATGAAGGATTTCAATATTTAACTGACAAGTGGTAATTTCCTAAACACTGTATGTGATGTGGCATCTACTGAAGATGTATTTTGTAAGAATAGGCATAGTGTCATGTTGAACTGCAGAAAATGATACAAGTCAAAATAAGGAAATTTTGCTACACCTGAGGCACTTACAGTCTCTTATACACTGTATGCAATTTGTTACTGATTTTAGTGGCTGTAGACAGGAATGCTTCATTCTAATGGCAAAATATTTTAAGTTATTCAAAGGGCAGTATGCCTATCAGCACTGTAATACAAGTCACTACAGTAAAAGAGAACTGATCGTTTACTTACTAAAGCCAATACATACGTAATACAGACAGCTGCTACTTGTGTAACTAAGGACAGGAGTCTCCCAAGCAGCTGTTGCACTTTGTCTCATTCCAAATTCAGTCCTCATTTGCCAAGCAAGAGGAATACCCAAAAGAAACAGCCTCCCTACCTATGGTGTTGCCTCGTCTATTGAAAGTGAAAGTCAAGCAGGATCATTTAAATCCCACCTTCAGCTCTCTCTGTGTGTTTTAAACAGGAAAAGATGTTACTCAGCAAAAACTGTTAGTTTTTCTGGCTACTCAATCCTCGCTTTTGCCTTTTTCCCTGGGTTCCAGAAAGGATGGGTTGTGAAAATCACAGTGAAGGTGCTCTCCTATCACTGTTTAGCCTATCTTTCAGATCATTCTTCTTTTTGTTCTCTGCAGTTACTGCAGGACAACTGGCACCAAGCCAGCAGCATGTCCAATGAAGAGACAAAGGTAGGAAGAGTGATGAGCGGAAAAGCAGTATCTCTGCCCATTTGAAGATGAAAGCCACCACGAATTCTGTGCTCCCCACTTTGAGTAGTCTCAGAAGACAAAGGAAGAGAGAGTGATAGCTACAGAACTCCTCACCCATATTACAGAAGACATCCCAACGTTGTTAAGTGGCCTAAAGCCATTTTCAACTGCACTTTCCTGTGTATTCCAAGCAAGCGCCTTAGGTGGGTGCTGGAGATGAATCAGAACTCAGGCTAAGACAGAAGATTCCAATAGGTTTCTGACTAGAGGAGGTCCACTTTGAATCATAGAGATTATAGGTTTGTGTCTCCCTCAAAGGAAGAGGGGAAACAATAATTAAAGGGTGTATGTGTGTGTTATGTGCCATCAAGTTGCCTCCGGCCTATAGCAACCCTAAGATGGAAAGACTTCCAAAACGTCCTATCATTAATAGACTTGCTCAGATCCTGGGAGAATTCAGGCTTGATCTGATATAGTACCCACTTATTTATCTTTTTGGATGTCCATAGTATCCACAAAACTCTCCTCCAGCACCACATTTCAAATGAATCAATTTTCTTCCTGTCAGCATCTTCACTGTCCAACTTTCACAACCATACGTAGTAATGGGGAATACCATTGTTTGGATTACCTTGATCTTGGTTCCCAGAAAGACATCTTTGTCTTTAAGGATCTTATTTAGCTCCCTCACAGCTGCTCTTCCAAGGCTCAATCTTCTTCTGATTTCTTCATTGCAGTCTCCCTTTTGGTTGATGATTGAGCCAAGGAATAGAAAATCTTGAACAACTTCAATTTCCTCATTGTCAACTTTAAAAATGAGTAATTCCTCAGTAGTCATTACTTTTGTCTTCTTGATGTTCAGCTGTAATCCTGCTTTGGCGCTTTCTCCTTTAACGTTCAAACAAAAACCTCTTGTGTTTTAAACAAAAAACACAATCGGTTACTTTCTTTGAATTATTTTCAAAAATAAAAACCTTGATGCCACATAACTCTCCTCTTCCCCAAGGAAAATGCAGCTTCTTTGTTAAAAACCACTAAGCTTCCAGGGTAGATCTTGGCATCCCTTTACACCTTCATCTTCACCTTTGATTCTTCATAGCTTCCCTCAGATGGAATGGAGTGAACCATTGCAGTCAGGTCAATTCTGTGTGCATTCACGAAGTTTCACTCAATGCCATGTTATGCCCAAACAGAAAATCCCAAAAGCAGATGCTCCAGTTGCTTTCTCATCTAAACTATCAACCTCACCTTGGATAAAATGCTTTCAGACCAGAATGACTAGAGGGAGATTATACACCTGAAGGTTTTTAATGTTCATGGTATTAAAAGAATGCCACTCTTAACAGCCTTCTTGGCTGACAACTTCTGATGCCTTGCAAACAGCTGCCCTCCACTGGGGTCAAAAGTGGTAACAAGATGGAACATGTGGCTAAGAAGTTGGAGTGTCAACCAGCATTCTAAGCTCAACTTTTTAACTGTTCCCATCAGGCCAATAACTTTAATGATTCACTGAAGGCAACTTGGAAGGTCCTCAAAACCCTTTCTCGCACTTCTGTCTCTTCTGCTGTCAGTTCTTCCATTTTTCTTGATTCGATAGGAATTTTATAGCATTCTATTTATTTTCTGCATTTGTGGTCTTTAGTGCTATTTTTTCATACAACATTAAGAGACAGCATCGGAAGAATCTACTCATTACATCTTACCAAGTCTAGTCTGACAAAGCTTATACTGGAGCAAAGTTATGGTCCTTTTGAAGAGGCCCCAAGACTCCTATTTATCTGGGCCACTTCCAGCAGTGATGTCCATCAGAGGATCCTTAAGGCAGGTTGCCTCTACTAGGACTGCTGGGCGAGTGAGGGGATTCATTATTCCCCCTCTTATGAGAATGACCTCTTAAATCTGGATTTGGGTCCAGTGGCACCTTTTAACCTGAAGGGAAGAAAATGAAATTCTCACTTGATGAATTTTCAGATAGGTCATTCAGCTCCTTGAACAGTAACACAGACCCTGACATGCTTAATTCTCAGAGCATCACACCTTTAGAGACTGCTATTCAGAATTTTAAAAAATATGTAAAGCTCATATTCAGTTACTCAAATGACCTGTTGTTGAGAATCCCCACCCTTGAGTGATTCATCTGGCACCTATCCTTTTAAGTTTCGGGTGTTAGGTTGAGAGAGACATTTTTATTTTTTCAGCCATGCAGTGATAATCAGCATTTTAGCTATTAATTCATTCTTAACTTCTACTATTAGTAATATATTTTAGTTGTCTATTACTGTTATATGGTTAGAATGATTATAAACTTGGTAATTGCCACTCATCCTAGGGTTTTACCGTTTTTATTGTATTATTTCTATATTTGTTAACTACCCCAAGAACTTCAGCTATGAATTGGTCTAAAAATGCCCTACTAAACAGCATTCTATACTTCCCAGAACAGGAAAGGGATAGGATATCAAAGACACCCACACATACACCTCACCATGGGAAGGCTAATAAGATCCATTCCATGTCCCTGATTTGTGTGTGTGACAAATTTTAGCTGTAAAACCTTTTCATAATTACAAGCATGGTCACTTTTAATTTGCCCTATTTTACCAGAATTACCTTGGAAATTGATTCATTGCTTTTAATTATTTAACACCTTATTGACTTAAGTTACTGTATTCCCTTTTAAATAAAAACTAGTTCATAAATTCATTAAATAAAGTGAAGTGAGTAGGTGCAACTTTTCTTTGGCGATACCTGAGCGGGTCTTGTTATTTCTCAACCTTGAGGTTTTTTTCTATTTTAGCAGAGAAAGCCCACGCTTAATATAATGCCACTATTCTCTATTCGGTAGCATGTTAACTTGTGAATTTCAGAAGACTGACAGTCATGCCACTCTGCCTCATCCCCAGGGAACCTTAAATGACCCAAAGAGGCTAGAGAGTTCTTATTCAAGAACTGGCCTGTTAGCGGGTTCCAATTCACTGGATGTTGGCCACCTGTGAAGTAAATAGGGGATGTTATTGTCACCTGCCTCTGGCACACTGTGGAGGCAGTCTTGCCCTCTCCCTTGCCTTAATTACCCTGTTATAACCTTGTACACATTTATAACAAAGAAGAGTCCAGGGGTAAACAAAAACAGAGCTTTATTCCCTGTAGATAAACAGAAAGGTTTTGGTGTTCAGGGATAAACTGCATACAACTGTAGTTGAGAAGGAGACTTTACCTGTTACTAAGATAGAGAAAAACTCAGCCAGAACCTGGCAGTCTATCATATGAGGGTAAAACAGATTTCCTCTGATTTCTGAAGCTTTTACCACGTAGACCTCAAGCAGCCTCTTAGCTTCCCACTAGCCATAAATATGAAGTCAGAGAGCATACAAACCAGTATGTGCCCCTCCAGGCCACCAAGCTATACCCACCCTGCCTTTTCCTGAAGACATACTACAAGATAAGACTCCTTGTAAGCTGCCTGTCAGAATGTCTACACTATTTGAGGAAAATAGTAGTTACATGCTCCTATTCTTCTCCCAACTCCCCCTTCTTTATTCTCCCTCTGAGGGGATGGGGACGGATTGTCCATCACAGTTGGTTAAGGAGAGGGGCAAAAGGCTGGGACTCTTTTTCCTGTCCAGCAAACTTAACATACCATTCACGAGGCTTACAGGTTTTGTATTGAAGTTGGATGTTCAGTTCCTCAATCTAATGGCACACACTGGCACAAACAGAAAATGAAACACCACAGAAATAAATGGCTGCTGTTCTGTTGTATGCGGACTCTTTCCCTACTCACTCACTTCATTCTAAGCTGCCTCAGGCAAAACTAGAAAATATGGTACACAAAGATTTTAAAGGAACTGAGATGTCTCTACAAAACTGTCTGAAGTTTCCCAAGTTACTGATAACAGCCAGTATAGTGCAGTAAGTACAGAATTTGACTAAGTCTTGGAAGAGCCAGGCTCAAGTCTCCATGCAGCCATGAAGCTTACTGTGTGACCTTCTCTCAGCCTAGATCATAGAGCTGGTGTGAGGATAAAATGAAACGGACGGACATGTACTGTACTGAGCTCCACCATGGAAACAAAGACGCTACCAATATTTGAATGCATTTCATTTTTAACTATTCATTGTTCCTTTATTACATTTTTCTACATAACT
The DNA here is from genome assembly GCF_028583425.1 of Eublepharis macularius. Lineage (NCBI taxonomy): Eukaryota > Metazoa > Chordata > Lepidosauria > Squamata > Eublepharidae > Eublepharis > Eublepharis macularius. The sequence continues at coordinate 24,535,711 of NC_072791.1, read as the reverse complement.
GACAACTATATTGTATGCCCATTTACTAGTCATTTCTTGGAATTTCCAGATTAAACTTATGTTATTGATACTGGTTCTATATTCCTAAAAGCCTGCTCATGGAGCTTCCCACAATTTATCTGAATGGTGTCACCTTACAATTGGAGCACAGCATACTATTTTCCCTTATCTAACAACCTTCGCAGCTATTGTTCACTACATATTCAACGTTTTTTGCACTGAACAGAACATTACTTCCATCACAGCTGCCCTAGGAACAAATGGGAGTGCATCTGCAAACAGATCAGTGGCTGCTTTTGAAGTCACATAGGCCATAATTTCCTGCACATTTAGTCTGTTGCTTGGCTGTCTCATGCACAGTCCTGCAATTATAACTTCACATTTCTTTCCCTAAATAGTACAAGATTGGATGAAATGGAAGGTCAGTTTTAATGTTTCTATTCTTGATTGTGCACACCCATGGGCAATGACAGAACCTTGGAAGGAAAATAATTAACAGCCACTTATTCCAACACTTTGCCCAGAAGGATTTCCTAAACTTAAGCCACCTCTAAATACTCACCCAGTTGTTTCTTTCAAACCTGAAAAAAAAAGACAGCAAAGTCCAAAGCATGTTTAACTTACACAAAAGCATGCTTTCATGATTTTTACTGGAAAGTATGCATGTTTATGACTGCAGTCCTTACATTTTTAATGTTAGACAGGATTAATTTTTAAGTTGCTAAAAAAACACACACCCTTCAAATCCGATTTACATCAAACATGCCAGCAGGGACTACGGGGCTATCTGCTTATAAACTGCTTCAATTTACACTGCTGAAGTCATCGGTAAGGGATGCATTTCTCACTATAACCATTCAAGTTCCAGCTTTAGGACTAGGCTTCAATCGTATTAACATCTCTTTTAGGGTAGTTTCCACTGAACTGGAGGGAGGCTCAGTCTCTCTCGCACCAAAAACGAAACAGAAGCCTAGTGGCACTTTTAAAAGAGTAATAGCATTTATTACACTTGGAGCTTTGGTGAGTCGCGGCTCAAATAAAATTCTCACGCGGTTAAGCCACATCCAGAGAAATCGCGCAGCTAATGATCCGGGAACTAAAACGACGGCCGGGCGGAGAAAGAAGTGAGGGCAAGAACTGCTGGCCTTTGCCCCACTACGATCTCCGCCTAATGCAATGCTAAACAGTTATTCCAATCTGAGCCCACTGATTTCAACAGGCTTCTTAGAGCTGGACAGTAAAACAACCTTAAGAGCAGCCTTTAGCCGAACTTCGAGAACTTTTTCCCCAAAGGAGAGAAGCCAATTTCGATGACAGTAATCGGGACTGACGGGATCAAGAAGTAAAACACGCACGCGAAGCGCTGAATGCATGTTGCGCGACATTTCTACACTGGGCGGAGCGCAACATGTTGCCAATCCCCAGGTATGGCCTGGAGATCTCCCGCTATTACAACTGATCTCCCGGCCGTAGAGATCAGTTCCCTTGGAGAAAATGGCTGCTTTAGAGGGCGGACTCCGTGGTATTATAGCCCGAACTATTTTATCTCCCCAAACTCCACCCTCAAAATCTCCTAGAATTCCCCAACCCAGAGCTGGCAACTCTAAGTCCCCAGTCCAAGAGACAGAAGAAAGATGGCGTTAGTTGAATTAACCCGCCTCCAACAATCCTCCGGTTCAAATTGAAGCCTCACGCTGCCGACGGCGTTCGCCCTCACGAACCGACCCGAGTCCGGAAGGCTCCCGCCGAACAACGCCGCGCCGATAACGGCTTTCCTCCAACGGCCGCCGCGAACCGCTTTCCCTCACGAGCGGTGGGCGTGGCTAAAGCGGCAACGGCCGGCCGGAGCGAGGGAAGGCGGCGGTAGGCGCAGCGAACGCTCAAGCTGACTGGAACAGAGAGGGGGCGTACCCTCGCAGTGCTCAGTCGCTCCGCGGTAGGGCGAGAGGGGAAGAGGCGGGACTTGAAGCTAACCGGGGTGACTGGTCCATTAGCAGGCTAGCAGAGGCGGGTTGGGAGGCGGGCAGCGATTGGCTGGGGTCGGGGAGAGGGGCGTGGCCCGTCGTCCGCGGCAGCCTCCGCGGGTCTGGATGGCGGGTGAGGGCGGATTGGGGTGTCTGTCTCTCTCGGCGGTAGCGGTGGAAGTCTCGCGAGGCGGGATTTGGCGGCCGCGGCGGTGGTGGCTGCTGCCTGTTTGCCTCCCACCCTCCCTCCTAACGAGGCGCTGGTGTTTGTGTGGAAGAAGCCGGGGAAGGCAGGGAGGAGGCGGCGGCAGCAGCAGCCGGAGCCCGGCCGGCGTCGTGTGCAGGCGGCGCAGAGGCCCCGAGGCGGAGGCCCACAGCTGCCGGGGGCTGCCCCCTCAGCCGCCGCCATGGCCTCGGGAGACACCCTCTACATCGCCACCGACGGCTCGGAGATGCCGGCTGAGATCGTGGAGCTGCACGAGATCGAGGTGGAGACCATCCCGGTGGAGACCATCGAGACCACCGTGGTGGGCGGCGAGGAGGACGAGGAGGAGGACGAGGACGACGAGTGCTGCGAGGACTGCGGCCCGCACCACCCGCCCCACCGCCGCCACCACCACCATCACCACCACCACCCGCCCATGATCGCCCTCCAGCCGCTCGTCACCGACGGGGACCCCAGCGGCGGCGGGGTGGGCGTCGGGCCCGGCGGCGGCCAGCTCCACCTGCACCACCACCCGCACCACCAGGAGGTGATCCTGGTGCAGACCCGCGAGGAGGTGGTGGGCGGCGACGACTCGGACGGCCTGCGGGCCGACGACGGCTTCGAGGACCAGATCCTCATCCCAGTGCCGGCCCCGGCCGGCGAGGACGAGTACATCGAGCAGACGCTGGTCACCGTGGCGGCGGCCGGCAGCAAGAGCGGCGGCGGCGGGGGCTCCTCGTCGGGCGGCGGCCGTGTGAAGAAGGGCGGCGGCGGCAGCGGCAAGAAGAGCAGCAAGAAGAGTTACCTGGCGGGCGGCGGAGGGGCCGAGGGGGCCGGCGGCGGCGGCAGGAAATGGGAGCAGAAGCAGGTGCAGATCAAGACCCTGGAGGGGGAGTTCTCGGTCACCATGTGGGCCTCGGGTAAGTGCGGCCGGCCGGGCGTGGCGGCGGCGAGGGCGGCCCCAGGGGGGGCTCGGCGGGCTCCTCGAGCCCGTTTTGTTTTGAAGGGAGGCCATGTTGGGACGTGTGTGATGGGCGCCGCCATGTTCGTCTCGCCAGGGCAAGTATGGCGGCGGCTTCCCCCGAAAAGATGGCGGGGTCTGCGCTGCTCCCTTCCCTGATTGCCCGGCTCCCTCCGGCAGGGGGGGAAAAAGGAAAGATGGCGGCGGCCCCGCCAAGATGGCGGCCGCGAGGCAGAGGGAGGGAGGAGGGGAGGGCAGAGGAGGCCGCGCGCGCGCTCCCGCCCCTCCCCCCCCATCCTCTGGCTGGCTGACGCTCTCGCCTGGACTAGGCCGCAATGGCGTAGTTTCTGCGGCAGGGGGAGGAGGAGGGGAAGGGAGGCGGGGCGGCACGCGGCTTCGGTGTCGCCCCAGACCCCTTCCTTCCGCGCATTGTATCCGTGGTCTTCCTCCGTAGCTTCAGTTAGGTCCGGCAGCCACCTCGTTCCCTTCAGCCGCTTTATTTCCTCATAGCCAGCGCCTCAGTCTCCTCAACCGCTTCAGTCCCTTGTGACTAGTGCTTTCCCGGGCGGCTGCGGGGGTGGCTTTCGGCTTCTTCCTTAACGTCTTTTTTGTTTGGAGCTCCTCAAAGCGGCTTTTCTTCCCCCAGCTCCTGAAATGTCTCCCGTTTACTTGCCTTTCTTGAGGAGTCTCCGGTTCTGTCTTCTTCAGACTTCTTTTACAGCGAAGTCCTAATTAGAGTTACTCCAGTCTAAGCTCACTGATTTCAATGGGCTTAGACAGGAGTAACTCTTCTTAGGATTGCACTGTTAATGTTTTTCCTCAGGTCTGCCCCTCTCTTACTCCCTGGTTTTTTTGGGGGGGGGGCCTTTCCCACAAGCATTCCTTGATCTTACAGTGTTTCTTTCCTCTCCCCCCTCACAGTAGTGCAGCATTTTTCCCCGAGGAGGTTTTAGGGGGGAGAGATTCATTGGACGGTTTGGCTCCAAAGCTGATCTTGTAAGGGCGTTGTGAAGTTGGGAAAGGTAGACCGTTATATCAGAACCTGGTTAGTGTTAAACCCAGTCTGGGCTGCTGCCTCCCACAAATAGGGCTGGGTCCTTTTGCAAGACTTTGCTTCTCATCCTGTACAGTTATTCCAGATTTATCACTGATATTAGTTGGCCTAGAATGGACAGATTTTGTATTGGAGCAGAATACAACTGGTATCTTAATGATTAATAAAATGTATGGTTAGTCTCCAAAGATGCCACTGGGTCTTGTTTCTTTCTGTTGGTGCAGTTTAATGCGGTGACCTCCATGGACTTACCTACATAGAAGTGCACTATAATGTTGATGGACAGCGTCAAATGGGGAAAGTTTCCGGTGGGTAGTGTTGTTCTGCAGTAGAAGAGCAAGATTAAGGCCCAGTAGCACCTTAAGGACCAACTAGATTTCCAGGGCATGAACCTTCACGAACCAGTGCTCTGTCCAGTTCTTTGGTGTCTCTATTTACCTGACATTGATAGAGTGCCTGAAATAAGACAGCTCGGTCACCGACCACAGATCTTAAGGAAAGAAGTGGGTCCTCGGAATCTGGTGCTTAGCAGCAAATCAGGGATGGAGCTATGGTTTTTTAAGCTGCTGTGATTCAGGCCAGTATGTACCTCACATTGCTGGTGCGTGTAACAGGCTGCTTATATTTTGGAAGCAATCCCCAATATTTCAGAAAAGTTATTGCCACAAAAATGTTTGCAGTTGCTATCTGTGTGGGATAGCAGTTTCATAGCAGTTAGGTAAAGGTATCTTCAGTGTTTTACAGTAAATACCTTCAAAAGGGTCAGGATTCTGTTATGGTGGATTATAAATGTATACTTATGTAACATGCTTATATTCAAATTTCAATTTAAACCATGGAATTCTTTAAAAGGTACTTTTTTAAAAGCCTAATTTTATCCACCCTGCCCAAGCAGTGCAGTTTCTTCCAAATATATGTAAATACTCCTGAAATGCACATAGAACCATTCCTATTTTTAAATTATTTTATTAAAATACTGATTTTAAATACAAAAGGTAACAAAAAATATTTTAAAGTTATAATCCAGATACCCAGAAGATCCCTCATCCCTCATAGAATCATTCCTATGTAATCTTAACTTTTTCCTAACTAAATACAGTATTGCAAAACCAAAAAACTTTTAAGTGTTCTGCTCCTTTACAATATTGTAATGGCAATAGCAAAAAAGTCAGATGACTCCTGGCTTTTGAAATAAAAATGCATTGTGTAGATTCAAGGAGTGTGAAATCTCCAAAATATTTGGAAGTGGGACAGCAACAGTTCTCCAAAAATTCCAGAGATTTTTTTGTCTAGTCTCTCTCAGAAAGCCTGTGAAACTATTCTATTCTAAACTATTTTGTCAATGCATTGGCTTCTTTGAATCATTTAAATAATTTGATAATATATGCAGAATGCATTCTGTAGCTCAAAAATACCTGGTGAAATATATATAAATGGATAGCAAACATATGTTGTTATGTTCCTATTAAGGAGCTATGTCAAAGTGTGGGTTGTAAGAGACCTAGAAGCAACTGAGCAACTAGAGCTTGCCAAAAGTTTGAGAGCAAGTGCTAGCATGTGGCCAGAGCTTTGGATTTTCAAGCATCCAGCAAGGTGTTTATGTAGAAACTAATGTTGCATATAATGGTGGCTTAAATGAATTATGTTAACTATGGGCCCAATTCTATTTGGATGCCTTTAGAATACCACTGAAATCAATGCCATTTTTTTAGACTTGGTATCTGAAACATGTTAATCCTTTTATAGATAACTGTTACAACAGCTTTCTCTACAGAAACATAATTTGGGTATATACCCATAACTTGCTCTGACATTCTGTATAACTAAAGAGCTATTGAGAGGTTCACTAGCTCTGTTATCTAAACTTAACACACTGCTTATAGCTATAACAGTGGTGCCTTAATACTAAACAGTGCAGGAAATAAAATCAGGTACTCCTTTTATTCCTTATGCTGTCAGATCACATTTTGTACAGTACAGTGTTAAAATTAAGCTACAAATTGTAGTTATTTCTACAGTGGAATCCTTACACTTTTCAGTAAAATATATGTCAATGAAGAAAATTGAGATTGAAAGGTAGTTAAAGTATTTTGGTTAGAAAAGGGACACCTGTCTAGGGAAGCTGAATTTAACAAGGTGTATAAAATGCTACTACTTGCTTTGAGATACCAAAATAGTTGCGCCAATTAAACCTAATGTCTTACGTGTCATTAGTTGTATCATGCATATATATCTTCGCAATGGAAGCCATGTAGAATGTAGTGCTGTTAGTAACCAGTGCTTTGGCTGTAAAGTTGCATTTAAAGCATGCCTTATATAAACTTTTCCTGTGTACACACATGTTGAATGTTCTTGGGAGTGTCTTTTGTCATTGGAAAGGAGTATGCGTATATTTTCTCCATCAGTTTCCATCTACTGACCCCTCATTTTGCTCCTAAATTGATCCTGTGAGTCTGGTAATCCTGGGAGCATGAATTCAGGGAGCTTGGCAATCTAGATGGGATACACTCAAGAGGATGTATCTAAAGTTGCATTCTTTTGCACAAGTACAATTTTAATCTATTGCTCTGTAACACTGCAGACCCCATGCTACCCTACAAGTAGAAGGAGCAGACAGGAAAGCTCTGTTCTATGAGCAGAGAGCAACTTACTGTACTTTGGATCTAATCCAGTGTTATCATCCACAGCTCGTAGAGAGCCACATTTGCAATTACCATCAGCCAGAAGAACCGCATGACTACTGTATGTATTTATGTAGATGATTTATACTCCACCTTTATCACTAACTCAAGGTATATTAGAGCACAGAAAGGGAAAAAAATGTAATAATACAGTACAAGATATCCAGTGAACAATGCAATAGGACTAAGAATACAAAAATGAAGAACAATGAAATCTTACAGTGAAAGACATCCAGTGAATTGTGCATCATCTCACCAAACACACACGTATAATAATATAAGATATCTTATACACTAATAGCCAAGTGAATCTGATCTGAGGATTCTTACATCCAGAAATTGGAGCCATGACCATACAAGACAAATCTTCCTACTTGCCTGAGAAATCTGAAATCTAAAAGAAAAATTATATTGCGGGGGTTTTAAAAAAACCCCAAATGATAGAAGGAATGCATGTTGTTTTAACCAGATTGTTGCCAAGCAACCATAACAGTTTAGGCAGCTTCTGTCAGTAAAAGGTATGGGATGGTCCAGGGCCCTTTCCAGGGCTGTTTTGGCCTTTGAGGGAGGACTCATCGGGCTCAGGCCCAGATGCAACCACTGGATGACTGGATGACATAATTCACCCAGGTCTGGCTGCTTGCTGCTGTTCAACAACAGCCCACCCCAAGGCAGTGTAATATAGTGGTTGGAGTTTCAGAGTATGATGTGGGAGACCCAGGTTTGAATCACCAATCTGCTGTGGAAACTCACTGGAGATCTGCCTCTCAAGGTTGTTGTGAAAATAAAATGGAGGCAAGGAGAATGATCTAAGCTGCTTTGGATCCCCAGTTGTGGAGAAAGGGGAAAATAGTGTGGAGAAGGGGATACAGGGAAAAGTGAAGTCCTTGCAGGTTCCCCACCTTACAACTGGGCCTGGCTCAGCTGGCACCACACAGAAGCTGAGAAGCTGCCGGGGGAGGGGGAAAGGGGAAGACGGGGCACGCAAAGGTAGGTGGGAAGAAGAGAAGGGGCAGGGAACGGAGGGCAGGCCATGGGCGACAAGGGAGTAAAAGAGGACATGGTGGCGGAGAGGAAAATAAGATGCCCTCTAAAAGTCCTTGTGGGTCTCCACTTGTAACTATTAATATTAAATATGTAACAATAACCTTTCTGATTACCATAGTATCTGTGTACAGGTATGGTGGTCTTTCCTCACTGCAGTTGATCCTTAGTCTTTCTGTATTGGGACCAAGAGGAAGGGTCCCCTCTCTGCCTTCCTGCTCCAAGTAGGGTGAGAGACTGAGAGGGCAAAGGTGCCTGAGGGAGAGCAGGCTGGTCGAGGTGAGAGGAAAGTGCCCCCTCTCTCCACACACACACACCACTGTGCCAACTTGTTCTTTTCTAGGTAGCTGCTATAGTGGCGACAGCTGTACTTTCTGGGCAGCCTGCTTTCTGAGCAGCCACCTGGGATGAGTGCAGAGGTTGCAAAAGAGGGGGGGGGTTGTTGGCAAGCGTAGGGTCTTTATTTACATCCCTAGGCCAGGACTTGCAGTTCAGGGAGGCTCACAGCTTGCCAGTCCTCCAGTCCCTGTGGTGGTTGTCTCAAGATGGGAACCAAGTGCCAACCATAGTCTCTACTGGGCAACGGGCTCACCTGCTTTCCTGTTTTGGTATTTCCTGTGACATATGGAAAGGGCTGCTTTGGGGAATAGTGCTCAGAAGAGTCAGAGGTGGCTCCCAAACAGTTGAATATCACTGACCCAGTCCAAGGAATGATGCCTTGAATTATCTCCTAAATGGTACAGAGGGCAAGTGCTCACAAGTTCACCAGGCTAGGGTGTTAGTTGAGGGGTTTATGCCAAGAGGCACGTAATCCATTGAGGTTTCACTCATACTGGAAGATGAAGAAGGCAACATCTACTGCAGGATCCTGTTCCCCCGTCCTGGAGGATCTCCTCTACAGTTTGAAAGCTGCTGAGTTAGAGCGCCATTGGACTTGCCCAGGTGCTGGAATCTGAGATCCTGCATGCTTGCAGATTTAGTTCTCACACATTGCTCACCTTACAAAATTGTGGAGACATGTGGTGATGCTGCTGTTTGTGTGAACAGGTCCTATACTTGCTCTCACATCTTGTTCTTGTTTTCTTCGCCACCTTTGCCTCCTTTTCATAGGGCTCTTTCCAGTCTGTTTTGTTATTCATTCTTTAAACAGACTGCCCCTCTGAATTCATCAGCTCAAATCCAGCATGTCTGATTACTCCCTCAATATCCTCCCTGTCTTTACAAGGCTTTTTATGAATAATATCATTCGTTGGGCATCTTCTCAGTACTTCTCTATGAGATTCATCTTTTCCTTTCATCTTACCTTCTTTCTAAAATATAAGCCCTCTGGTACAATAAATGTCAGGTACAATAAATGTTAAATAGTAATTATTGAGATGAGAGTGAATGCTTGTGGAAGGAGGAATCTTTGAGAATATTAGCCCATTTGAGAGACAGAGAGAGAGAGAGAGAGAGAGAGAGCATGCAGTGAGATACATTTGAAATCCATAAGGAGAGCCATTTCAAGCATTAGTGATACACATTACTGGTTTACCGAAAAGAATTATCAAGAGTGGTCACACGTAATAGCGCCTTGTTAGTTGGAAGTAGTATATGTTTTTCTCCTTTGTCACTAATTTCTTGTTAATTTGATATATGGTTGCTGCATTTATTTGCTACTTCTGAAAATGTGTTGTTAATAAGAGCTTATCACCATGCAGTGATAACATCTTGCAGTTCCACCATCTTCTTTTCCTAGAAGACACATTTTAAGATTTGAGCACAGAGGAAGTGATTTCTTGAAGTCCTTTGATGTGAATTCTACATTAAAGGGAAGAGCATGACTATTATAAATATACTGAGTATTTGTCATATGTACATAAAGAGACATAGAAGTTCTAGGTGTCAGCATAACATTTCAGGGCACCTTGGCAATTGCCTGACTGAGATTTTCCAGTATAACATTTTTAATTAGGTAGACCAGTTTGATCAGATAGAGAAAATAAAATTCTGGTACTAAAAGTAAAAATAGAATTTGTATGGACTGTCTGCAATAGACAATCATTTAAGTAGTTGATTGTAAAATGGTATCTCCTAATCAGCCAACCATTTGTTTTTGGATTTTTTTCATTTATTCTATGGATGAGTTTCTGGCGGTGATCATTTGGGCAGTGGGAGAGAGAACCAAATTAATTCAAGGTAGTGTCATCCTAGCCTAAGGAAAGGCAATTCTGTTCGGACCGAGGAAAGAACTACTATATTTATTCTAAAGGAAGACGACACTGATGTAAGATGACCCCCATAAAAATGTTATACACATACCAAATTCTATTATTGGACATGACTGTAATTTGTATGTGAATGCAAGATGCCCCCCTCTTTTTCTGGATGGCATTCCTGTGGGGAAAACCAAGCCTTACATTTGAGTAAATACTGTAATTGAACTTTGCCTCAAAGTGGGTGAGGCAAAACTTACATGATGACTGCAAAGGGGTTGCCTTGTTAGTCCGTTGTAACAAAATAAAACAGAAGTCCTGTGACATCTTAAAGGTTAACAGCATTTATTTCAATATGAACTTTCGTGGGTCACAGCTCACTTCATTAGACAGTTATGGGCTCTGGCCCACAAAAGCTCCTATTGAAATAAATGTTGTGAGTCTTTAAGATGCCACTAGATTTTTGTTTTATTTTGAGACCAAAATTAACATGCTTGCTACCTGTTGTGAGGGAGGTACTTGCAACTGCGAGACTCTGTACCTGGCCATTCCATCGTGAAACCTGTTCCCGGGTGCCCATTTAGAATTGCTTAGCAGTGTTACTACTTAGCATATTCGGTTAAGGCAGGTAGAAATGTATTCCCCCACACTCTCAGCACACCAAAATATTACCTCTTTATTATTTATACAGTGCTTTGCAGCCATGGTAAGTTCATAAAATGGGGGGAGTTAAGTGATAGCTGTTTTCACTCTAACTTGGTGCTGTCTGCTAACAGCCTGCTCTACAGCTTCTATGCCATGATGCAACTTCCCTTCTCAGAGTCTCTGTTGAACAAACAACTCAAACGGCCTTCTCAGGAGAGGGATCCAGTGGCTGTTGGGGCCTGGTGGAACACAGTCTGCTTGAAGCTAAGAGTGTTGGGCATGCATTTATTACAGTTTGTTCTCTTTCTAGATAGTCAGTACAGGCAAGAATGCTAGAGCGAAGAGTGGGTGGGTGGATTCATTCTCTGGGGGAATCCCCCCCCCCTTTTAAAAGTTACAACCTTGTGGTCTCATAGGACTCATTTTAAAAACTCAGTCACAATTCAGAGCACTGGGGGGGGGGCGCTCGGGTGTGCATTCAACAGCTTTCTCACATTCATTCTGCAGTTCTATTTATTCTCGTCACTTTTAAGCAAACATGTTAAGCATTGAATTGCAGTTGGATCTAGGCCTGTTGCAAACCTTATATAATATGTCTTTTCTGTGCCCTTCCCTGCTAGATGCATTGTCTTCATTGGAACACAGTGTCTCTTTGCAGTTTATGTATTTGTACTACAATATGAGTTAGAATCTGAAGCTGTTGCAAAACGCTATTAATATTGATTAATTTAAATGTGACTAGTTCTTATTAGTGATTCAGGCTGATGTATGATGATTCTTTTAAAAATGTCTGTGTGACAGAGGTTTAGGCTGTAACACTGGAGAATTTCCCTCAGTTCAGTTCAGTAACTGAACCGTAGAACTTGAAAAACGTCTTGTAAGCACAGAAGCTTGCCAAGGATGCAAGTGAAATTCTGCTAATGGATTCCATTTATTTTGTGTTCTGCACAGAGATCTGGTTCAAGTTTTTTGTGCGTGCACACAAAATAGTTTTGCAAATGTAAGAACTGCAGGTAATACTGTAGCACTCCGTCACGGGGGGTGTTCTTCATGGATTTTAAATCCAAATTCAGGTTGCTCTATTCATTTCAGATGACAAAAAAGACATTGACCACGAGACTGTGGTCGAGGAGCAGATCATTGGAGAGAACTCGCCGCCGGACTACTCGGAGTACATGACGGGAAAGAAGCTCCCACCTGGAGGAATCCCAGGCATTGATCTTTCAGACCCCAAACAACTGGCTGAATTTGCAAGGTAAGCAGGAAGAAAAATATCCTGGTAAAAATGTATAATTTACATTTGCTCATTCATAATTCTTCAGATAGTGAGAAACAATCTATTTGTTCTATGAGTTGAACGGATGTCTGTGTAATCTAGTGGAGTGCATCTTGTGTGGGTGAAAGGGTATAATTTTCATACAGTAGGTACAGATTGTTATGATGTGTTTGAAACTGTTTTACAAGCTTTAGTCTTGGTTTTAAATTTTCTAAGGTGTCTTTCTCTGAGAATTGTTTTTAAAAAGTGAAGGGAAAGTTTGGAAAAGCTCAAGACGAAAGATAGTCTCCTTGGACTGCTTTGTGCTGCTTCTCTGTGGTCCCCAATCCTAATTCACATGAGCATATTTATTTGTGAAATATGCAGTCTATTTTTGTGTTTTCAGATTAGGCCGGGTTAGAAATTTAAAAAAATGAAACAGTACAGCTGAGAAAACGTAGTCTGTCAAATTCACACAATAATTCAGAGTGTACATCTTTTGATTATTCAGTCAAATAATACTTTATTCAGGGCTATGCCGAATTTGCATTACACTTTTACAGCCTTGTTTCCAACCTCTTTAGTGCTGCCTTTCCCCTCGTTCTCCATGGCTTGCCAACCTGACTTATTTAGAGCTTCTGTTTCCATTAGCCCCCCTCTTGATCAAATCCCTGAATTCCCTGCCATTTCCTTTGAAGTGCCCTCCCAGCCTTACGGTTCTTCTTCCTCAGTCTGTTTTGTTTCTTATCCTTTCGACTGCCTGACTGACTTCCTGTCCCTGGGTTTCCCTATAAACTGTGCCCTCTTCCCAGTTTGCATTAGTTTGCATAGCTTTCCCTTTACTTACAGAAGCTAGATTGCAAACTGCTGAGTTTGTGAGCGGTTGAACCTTCAGCACCACCATAGCAGTCTAGCCATTCAGAGGCTTCACTGCCACAAGCATGATATGATATAGCTAGATCATAGCAGTTTATGCCCTGACCTGGATAGCCCAGGTAAGCCTGATGTCATCAGATTCCAGAAGCTAAGCAGGGTCGACCTTGTTTAGTAATTGGATGGGAGACCTCCAATGAAGACCAGGGTTGCAGAAGTAGGCAATGGTAATTCACCTCTGTTAGTCTCTTGCCATGAAAACCCCACCAAGGGTTGCCGTAAGTCAGCTATGACTTGACAGCACTCTCCATTCCATGGCAGTTTGTATGCACCATATACTATAGCTGGGTTATGAAGAGGTATGATGATACATACCTGGTTAAGGTATGTTTGATTGACTGACCAGTGCTGTTTAATTTCTCTTCCTCTTGTAAGAATGAAGCCAAGAAAAATAAAAGAAGATGATGCTCCAAGAACGATAGCATGTCCTCACAAAGTGAGTAAAATATTGTCCTACTGTCTTTGCTTTGTTGCTTGCAGGCTAAATCCAGACAGAGCTAGTGGCGGTCTCAATAGATATAAATTCTTAACGCCCTGTTTTTAAGTTCTATCACTAGCACAGGAGATCTAAATTAAGCAATATTCTGCTTTTTCCTTAGTTGCCTTGTTGGGGTTGTTTTTTCTAAAAAAACCTTTAAATTTCAATTGTTGTTAACTTAAGTGACCTTTTCCAAGTAACACTGCATTTGTTTAAAAAGAACTTTTGTATATGAGAATTTGTGTTACTGACTGCAAGACATACTGATGGGAGGAGGCCCTTTATGATCATATAGCAGCTTTTTTCATCTCTCCTAGAGAGAAATTATACAAAGTCTGTCTCTGTTGTACTTCTACAAAAATTCCCTCAATTCTACTCTCCCACTTCATTCCCCCACCCCTGATGAGGAACACAAGAGGCTGTGGTGAGAGATGGGGAAAATCCATTTGGCAGGTTCTACTCAACTGGCAACACTTAGGATTGACACACACACACACGGTTCTGCAACAGTTTCTTTGGCCTTGTTCTGACTCATGTGGTATATTTATTTTTCCCTGGCCCATATCAGGGAAGAGGCATACTGTGAATGAATGGTTTCTGTTGAACAACTGGATTATGATTCATACCTTGGAACTTTCCTGATGGCTAAAAGAAAGTGTTCACTTTCCTTTGAAGGGCTGCACAAAGATGTTCAGGGATAACTCTGCCATGAGGAAGCATCTGCACACTCACGGGCCACGAGTACACGTTTGCGCGGAATGCGGCAAAGCCTTTGTGGAGAGCTCAAAGCTAAAGCGGCATCAGCTAGTTCATACCGGAGAGAAGCCCTTTCAGGTAACCTTTTTACAATATTCTATCTGGCAGTCTAGACTTCAATCTATAAATAAAAGCTTCATCCTTATTGGTGATCAAGCCATAATTTTTGAGATAAGAAAGGAACCTACTGTGAGATGAAATTGCTTAGGTAACACAGAACAGCTAGAGCTGGCAAGAATCGTAAATACATGGAGGTAAGATCCTAGAACCTGCCTTTCATTGAGACCATCCCTGATTACTCTGTTTGGTCTACATACAAACTTGCACAAGTCTCATGCTTCGGTAACTTGGAGTAAAGCAAGAACACACAGTTTGTGGTCTCTTTCCATTAACAACATGCAGATTGGGGCTGGTAGATGTCTATTCGCTAAAGTTATTCTTAACTAAGCGTGAAATGTGATTACATGGTGGTTAATTTCCCCTTCTCACTCATGGCACAGAAGAATTGCAGGTGCCTGCTGCATTTCTGAACACTTCATCATTGCTGATGACTTTTTATTTGTTGATTCACTTGACATAAGAGCACATTTTTTTTTAGAATCGTTTCTGCCTTTTCTGACATGCTGCATTTTTCCACTATAGGCCAGGCCTCAGAGGTTTTGTAGGTGTGGGATGTCTTTCCCTGATAAGTCATACTGTCTAGTTTGCCAGAACAAGATGTACAAACTGGACAACAGCAGAAACAAATTGTATGTTTTTTTAATTTGTTTTTGTTTTCTCTGAGGCTCTTAGAACGTGCTTGTATGTCTCTTCAGTCAGGGCAATGGAGAAATTCTCTTTGCAATCCTGTTTTGTAAAATTTTCTGTTTTAAAAAGCTGAGTTTTCTTGTGGTGTTATACCCTTTGTTGACAAAAGTCCTTGCTTGCCATTCAGAGTCCTAACTGACAAGCATTCAGAGCAGTTAGAGGCCTTTTTCTACATCCATGAAGCAGCCACTCAGTGGCTCCCTCACCTTTACTTTGCAAAGTGACAGTCCAGAATAGCCCATATATGAAGGTAGGGGAAGAAGCAAGTAAACAGAGATTGGTACCAAACTGGATTTCGGTGGATAAAGCCATCTTTTTCTCTCTCTCTAAAAAGGGGTGGTGGTGGTGTTTTGTCCCAATCCCTTCAGGTATCGCTGATGTCTCAATTTATAGCTGTGACTGTGTGTATTCTGCATAGCATTTATGACATCCAGCATCCCAAGCCAAAGGGCTTTCTTGTGCTTTGAAAAATAGCACGTTTGTAACTCTTAAGGAAATGGAGCAGTTTAAGAATATCTGGCTAGTACTTGTTGAAATTTCAAAGGTGAGGGGTAATGGGAACGTCCTTCTACACAGAAGGATGGTTCAGTGCCCTGCACAGTTTTCTATTCCTTTTTCATGCACTTCTTTAGTTTCTGCCCATGTTTGTAGTTGTAACCTGTGTTTGTATCTTGTTCCACCATTTCTTACCCAAAAATTACATATTTTGGCATATTTGCTGTTTGTCAGAAGAATAAATTCTGTTAAAAGTAGAGAATGCTTAACTGTGGTTAATTAGCATATATGGAGACTATATTTCCTTAGAGCAAAATCAGGATCGAGCAGTGAGGTGCTTAAAGGACACAGCCCTGCCTTATGGGTGCATGTGATGATCACTGGATTACCCTACAACTTCCTGCATTAGTCATAATAGAAATGTATCTTCCTGTTGATGTCACTGGACACTGGTTATTTATGTCAAGTATTGAAGGAATTAGTTCAGCCTGAATACTGAAAATGAAAATACACAAATGCAATAGAATTGACAGCTCAGCCTTCTCATAATAATGCCTAAAGTTATAGTTGCCATTTCTGCATAGCAGTTGGGATGTATATGCTGGTAAATGGTTCAATTTCATGAAACCAATCTGCTATCAGTGGTGCTTTTGCCTAATGTCAGGTGATTTATCTTGATACAAGAGGCTCTTCCACCAACATTAGAGGAAGACTCTTCGGGCAAGGGAGAACTTGGGCCAGTAGCTGAACAGGTCCACCTTGGAGCCCACAGTGGCCGGAAATGGTGCTGCTGCAATCTTGGAAATAGCTGCTGGTCATCTGCATAGAGAGCAGCTCGCAAATGGATCGCCTCATGTGGCCCTGTACACAAGAGTGTGAGAAGACAGTAGTCAGTTTTCTATGTGCGAATTGATCCTGGTTTCAGTAAAAATCACCTGCGAGATCTTAATTTGGCACTGCATGGATCATGTCTTAATTTGTATATAAATCCATTCAATGAGGCAAAGATCTTTATTGCAAGCATTTCTTATTTAGATGTGTTGCTAACACTGTCTTTTTCTTTCAACAGTGCACATTCGAAGGATGTGGCAAGCGCTTTTCACTGGACTTCAATTTACGCACACATGTGCGAATTCATACTGGAGACAGGCCCTATGTGTGCCCTTTTGATGGCTGCAATAAGAAGTTTGCTCAGTCAACTAACCTGAAATCTCACATCTTAACACATGCTAAGGCCAAAAACAACCAGTGAAACTGCAAGAAAAAAGGTCTTGAACTTAAAGCATCCTACCTTACAGGAGAATGATTGGGAATAAATAAGCCTCCCCTTTATATATTGTTTCTAGGAAAGAGTTTAAAAAGAAAAAAAACCTACACACCTAAAGGACTTGTTTTTGATAAAGTAGCAAAAATAAACTTTTAAGACTTCTTTGCTACAATGCTCGATTTTGCTCTGTAATTGGTTTCGAGAGCATGGTGTTTTTGTAAAGCGTGGCCCCATCTGGAGGAGGCAGACAGTTCATGGACTTGCATCAAAGACAGTTCTTTCTACAACAGTGCTAAAATTGGACTTTTCACCTTCTTATAAATATGAAGCTCACCTGTTGCTTACAATTTTTTAATTTTGTATTTTCTAAGTGTGCATATTGTACACTTTTTGGGGATATGCTTAGTAATGCTATGTGTGATTTTTTTCCGGAGGTTGATAACTTTGCTTGCGGTAGATTTTCTTTAAAAGAATGGGCAGTTACATGCATACTTCAAAAGTATTTTCCTGTAAAGAGAAAAAAAGTTATATAGGTTTTGTTTGCTCTCTTTAATTTTTTTGGTTGTATTCTTTGATGTTAACACATTTTGTATAATTGTATCGTATAGCTGTAATGAAATCATGTAGTATCAAATATTAGATGTGATTTAATAGTGTTAATCAACCTAAACCCATTTTAGTCACTTTTTTTGGGAAAAATACTGCCAGATGCCGATGTTCCGTGTACTTTCTCTTTGCCTGTTCAGTTAAGGAAAGTGGTGCTCAGTTGTAGAATGTATTGTACAGGCACTGACCTTTTAACATCACCTGATATGTACATCCCGTGTAATAGAGTGGGCAACAATAAAACAGTGGTCCTGAAGAAAGAATATGGCAGAAAAATTATCTGTAAGCACAGCCTATTTTCTTCTGTTGTCCAGAACAAATTATAGTTCTTTAACCTCCCAGGAAATTGGAAGATAAATAAAACACAAGTTACCTTTATATTTGCTTGTTGCATTTAATCACAAGCGGTAGCTGTAACATTTTTTTTTAAAAAAATAGCATTATGCAGATGCAGTGGGGAGTCAGATCTCATGCTGTCAAACCTCCCTCCCATAGAGCAGAGTATTGGGGCATTGGCAGTCAAGTTTGAGCTTTCACTTTTTTCAGTGAACAAATTAATAGACCAGCGGGGCAGTTGAGTGAGCTCCCTTGCTCTTTTCTCAGAAGGTAAAGTGGCAGCAGTCATTCCCGTTCCCTCCTATTAGTGCTGCTGATAGAGACTGGCAGGTGAATCGTGATCTCAGAATGTCCTTTGTTTTGTAGCCATTCCCTTCAAATTCACTTTGTGTGATAAGGGGCCATGCTGTAGACATCTATAGAAAAGTCTGTGCAATGGATCAATGTGTTTGCTGCCACAGTCAGCAGCTATACTATCCTTTAGAGTGGATTCGTTGGAATGGTCAGCTCCTTCCATAGCTCATAAAGCTATGCTCAGCTTTGTTACAAATGTTTAACTATCTAAAAATTTGGGCCAAGGAAAACAGAATTCTGTACTATATAAAATGCTTTATCAAATTTATATGCATCAGAGGGCAGGCTGCTCAAGCCCTACCCTGACTCAGAAATCTTACTCAGTTACTCCTCTAGCTTACTAAGTGCTAACCCACTTGTGTGCTTTTAAGCACATTTGCAACCAGGACAGAGGGGATCCTCCTTTAAAAAGTTAATATGCCCCTCCTCCTCTTCCCTTGTGTGTCTTTTCAGATTGTAAGCCTGAGGGCAGGGCTCATTTATTTTTACTGATGTTAAACCTCTTTGGAAGATCATTGTGAGGAAAGCAGGATATAAATGTAACAAATAAACTGAAAGCTGAAATTGTCAGGCAGCTGGATTCCACTGGCAGTATTATGGGCTGCAACTTTTTTAATGCTTCTGAAGAATTTGTGGACACAGGCCTGGTTGTAGGCAAGAAATGTAAAGCGCCTGTCATATTTTTTTTGACACACTGAACTTGCAATTAACACCAAGCTCGAATAGTTAGGGGTGAAAGGTTGCCGTTCCTCCCAGCAGGTCTTGAGTTGTATACTGCCTTTCAATGAGAACTGGGTGGATTTATATGAATGTATAAGCCATGTGATGCACTAGCACCTCTGTTCAGTGTGGCATGAGGTGAGGCAGTCTAGCTTAGCTACACTGTGTGTCTCAGGCTGTGTGTGCCATTCATGTGGTTAGTTTCAGGCTCTATGAGAATCTTCTGAACGGCTGCATCCTTCAGGTCTTTTGTACAATGTAATCTGCTACTGGGCATGGGAGAAATCACCCCTCCCACCTAATCTAAATACTGCAGGGGCCCCACTAAACCAAGTAAGTTATTTACACGTGTCTTTCTTTGGTGCAAGTAGGGGGGTTGACTATCTCCCAGTCAGCAAACCTTAGACCCCCAAAGCACGTTTATTCCCATTTATGGACTTAGCTAAGTTTTTCTTGGCTTTTTGTTTTTCTCTGCTAATCGGCATCACTTGTATATATTTGAAAACTGTGCATGGATTATGCTGAGTAAATGATGAATATATGCCCTTCTGTACAGCTAACTGCATATGGTGATGGTTCGTTTTATGTGAAAAGGGGTGTCTTGTACTTGTTAAATGAAATACAGTGGCTTTTCTCTAAAGGAAACGGTGTGGTGGGGTAGGGAACCACAGAACTGTACAGTTGACTCCATTCCCTCTATCAGGGTTGTTGTGTTGGTGGTATGTTGTTCTCTGAAGAATTGTCCCTCTAAAACAATCTGGTTCTCCCCACCCCCAAGTTTTAAGTGTTCTCTATAGAATTCTGTCCATGTTAAAACTTTGAAGCAGTTATTCTGCTGTTCCTCCAAGGAATTTGGGGCAGTGTACACCATTCTCCCCTCCATTTTTTCCTCCCAACCCTGTGAGAGGCATGCTAGGCTGAGGTGAGCAACTGGCTGAAGTCCCAAGTGCTTTCCTTGACCTGACAGGCAACTGCTGGCAGAGGTTATATGGGATAATCAAAGCATTCCCAAGACCCAGAGATGTCCTAAGAACTGGGCTATATAGATAGCAAAGGATTGTGAGGTGGCTTGTTCCTACTTTGAATGGCAGGTCAATAGAGCTGCAATGAGACAACTGTTAAGGTGTTGGTCGAGATGACTGGGAAACCCAGATTCAAGTCTATACCACGAAACTGACCGGGAGACCCTTGGCTCAATAATTTTCTCAGCCTAGTCTGCCTCTGAGGGGTGTCGGGAGAATAAAATGGAGAGAAGTGTGGCTCCTTGGAAGAAGGGCGGGCATTAAAATACAGTAAAGACTCCTCCGTGCAAAAAACTGACAGCAAGGTTATTATTGAATGTGTCACTAATGCTATTGTGTTGCCTTAGGGGCTGCATAGCTCTTTTCTGTTGTAGTAGGTCTGTTTTGGTTTCATATTCAGCATCTGGAACCGGACAGCATGGAGCACTGTAGCCTTGGGGGGGAATTGATCAGCCATTCACACAGAAGACAGAACCACCCTCTTTTCTATGAGTAGGCACCTGTGTTTAGTGTCTTTGTTTCCAAGGGCTCCCTTTTCTAGGGGGGAGAGAATCCCTGACAGCATTCTGCCATGTTTATTTCATCAAAAATGTCTTGTTAGTCCTATGGGTAAAGGAGAACAAGCTAGTCATACTATAGCTGCAGGTGCTACGAAGGAATTCCATGACGTTCAAGCACCAGTCATGAATGATATCCAGGATGATTTTTTTGTAAAAAATTTATTTGTTCCAGTTTTATGTACAATAGTTACAGAATACTGTACAAAAGGGGAAATGGTCATTGCTCTTGAATTGTTGTGCATAAACAGCTTAGGTAAGTTTCACATTCAATTTGAATGTCCCTGCAAGTAGGCACCAAAATATCCAAGATACCTCCAAGGTACAGGACAGACCAGTTTTACAGGTTTCTCTAGCATAACATTTGGAAAAAAATGCTGTTGGCTACACAGATTTTCTATTGAATAAAGACTAACCAGTCATATTGCACCTGTCCCAATAAAATAAAAGCGTTAATGTGCCCCCCACAGCCATCAGTTTGTAGTAAATGCCTTTATAGCAGTCAGGCTTTGTTTTTCGACACACACAGTATCCCTCGCTAGGTGGCTTTACCACCTATCTTCCTAAACTGTAACGCTTGAGAGCATTGGTCAGTCTTGAACTGGTGGCTTGGGAGTTACAAATGTGTTTTAGGGTGGCAAAAGATGCCGCACATCAGAATTGGTATCCCCACCAAGCTTTTGGCTTACTCTGTACGAGAGCAGCAGAAAGAGGAAAATACAAAGGAAAAAAAAAACCACGGTAAAAAATGAAATCAAGTCACACTCTGCAGGGTGGCATCAAAATAGGGTCCAAAATCTAAAAAGCAGAGGGCTTCTTAAATAAGCCGTCGTATGGTTTCATACAGAGGACCAAGGGCCATGCAGCATTCATGTAGCAGTTTGTCTATTTGCTCCCCATTACTAAAGTCCAATGGAGAACCAAATTTTAAAATGGTTCAAATCTGCTGAGGAACCATGGTTTCTCATAAACCATTGTTTCACCTGAAATCACCTGCTTGGCTCACTGTGGGATCAGGCCACAAAGCAATGGTTCACTGAAGAAGCATTTCATTTTTCAGTAGCACAATGGAATGAGCAAGCAGAAAAAAGTTGCGTATTTCCAGAATAAGCTGTGGTTCGACTATGGATAGGATCCAGCGAGCTATAGTCTGTTGGTGGAAAACAGGTGTCTTTGTCCACTCAAAAGGGCTATTCTGAGAATCGCAGGACTTGCATGTACAAATGTAATGTGGGATGGGGGCTGTGCGTGAAAGGAAATCAGGTGAAAAAACTGGCTGGATCCAAACCTTGTTTTCCATATATTGTTGAAGGCTTTCACGGCCGAAGGCTTCCATATATCCCTTCGGACTCTTATTGCAGGCTCGCTTCAGAACCCTCTGAAGGGCCAGAGGACCCATTTCAGGAAACTGCAGCAGGGGAGGTAAGAATGTTCAGTTCCTTTCTCCAAGCTCTGTTTTGGATCCAAGCCAACGAGAGGAGATTTAGACTCGTTTTTTGTATTTCTTCTCCAATAAAGCTACATCACTGGCTCACTCTCTCAGTCAACAGCAGTCTGAAAGTAATCAGGACGCAGAACCAACTACTTTCTCAGAACAATGCTTCAAGATGAACCCATCCAAATGCAACCGCATCCCTTTATTCTCTTCCCTACAGAATAATCCATTGCTTTTCTACCACCCTCCCACTTGAAGAAAAGTTACCCCCTCCCATTTCCTCCAAGAGCTTTTACAGTAACAGGCTTCTGGCTAGAGAGCTTTAGCCTTCCACTTCCAGAGGTAGTTATGGCAAGGTTTGCCAGAGGAACTATGGGATTTACTGCATCCTAAGTAATTTTAAAATGCAATTCCGTACAATGCACTGCAAAATTATAAACACGAAAGCAAAGGGCATCCATCTTTCTTTGCCTGGGTTGGCTTTTGAAATATCTGCAGGTAGAGTTCAGATTCTATTTTTCCGCACACATTAAACAGACTTTTTTTTTAAAAAGCAGTAATATGAAAATGTGTGCATAGCAGAGAAACTTGCAATGTCATCCTTCTAAAACTGCTGAAGTCAAATGGGCTTAGAAGGGTGCAAACTCAGGGATGGCACTGGATGCCACTGATCCACTGCGTCAGGATGCTACTTACAGAGAGCTTATCAGAACTGTTTCGTCAAGCAGAGAACGGTCATGGGGCTTGCCAGCAGCTGTAGCATCCAGGAAAATGGTGGACTGAATCGCTTTACACCATTTACGCATCTTAGAGCAATGATTGTTCCCTTTGAGAACTGAAAGTTGTGGTATTCTCCAGTGGAAGAACACCTGCTGAACGCTGGTACAAACTACACAGACGGTGCAATCCTACTCCAGACCGGAGTAACTCTTCTTAGGATTGCACTGTGAGTTTTGTTGTGGGAAAGAGACAGATATTGTTTGGTTTCTTAGGGAAGTAGCAGCAGCTATAACAGTGCACCAAACACTGGTGCATATTTGGGAATTGTTTTTTAAAGTCCTTTTACTGCCTGGATTTTTGTAACGTAAAGTAATAAGCTGCTTATCTAAAGGAGGTGAAATCCTAACTAATGTTACAAGAATGCTTTGTACAGATGGAAACTTAGTTTCTATTTTGATTTTTTTTTCTTTAAAAAAAATCCATTAATATACCAAATAGACGCATTAGACTTCCCATTAAGAACCTAAAAGCTTGAAGGTTGCTGGATGGCCGGGCCTGCCTCACATCCACTTAGATCTCCTCTGAGCTGACTATCTTCTGACCTCATATACATAAGGAACACAGTAACAGTAGCAAACGTCGCAGCATTAACAGGGAAGGCGCGGAGAAGTGTGGATGTAAGACCCCTGGTGAATACTCTCCAACCTTCATTGTAGTAGCTTTTTTTAATACAGTCCAGAATGCCCTTGTATTGCACCACCCCACCGATCCCATCAGCCTGCAGGCGAGACTTGATTACGTCCACGGGGTACGTCGACAGCCAGGAAACGATTCCAGACATGCCTCCTGCCAACAGCAACTTGGGTATAATGTAACTGTCCTCCGCCTCGCAACCAAGGTATCTGGTTAGGTAGTCATATGTCAGGAAGTAAAACCCAAAACTGGGGGTCTCTCTGAGGAATGTGGAAACCATGCCCTTGTTGATACCCCTCAAGCCTTCCTTTCGATAGATCTTCACCAAGCAGTCCAGGGAATTTTTGTAGTTCTTAGACTTCAGTCTGTATTCACCGGTTCCCTGCAGCTGCATGCGGGTCTTAGCCAGTTCCATGGGGCAGCAGATCACGCACTGAATGGCACCTGCAGCCGACCCTGCGAGGAACTGATTTAACGGTGTGTCATTCCCCAGAGCACGGATTGTGTTTCCTTGAACGCCAAACACAAGGGCGTTGATGAAGGTAAGTCCCATCATAGGTGACCCAATCCCTTTGTAAAGTCCAAGAGCCTAAGGAAGAAAAGTTTCAAAAGTGACGTATTAAGAACTACATTAACAGCATTAAGTTAGATCTAAAGTTCCTGTAATCTTCCTTTTCCACTACAAATATAAGGCTGGGTCCTATGACTTCCTTCCACCCAATCTTCCTTCGACAAAGAAAGACTTTTTCAGAGGAAGCCTTTCTTTGAGACAATTCTCCTTTGGAGGAATTTCTTCTCACTTTAAAGACGATGCAGCAGAAGAGAGTCACAGTGAAGGGGAAGGAAGTCATGCGATTCCACCCCCACATCTTTTCACATTGCAAGAAAAATCCAGGAATTTCCACCCCTTTATATTGTACTGCACTTCCCCTAACTTCTAGCTTATTAATGTTTTATCTATGGAAAGAACATTGAAAGGTTTGGCGAGGTGCTGGAAAATCAGCAATGGCTGGCCAACACACACAAGAACTGCCAAGATTGTGTGATTTTATACATTGCTGCCTTTCCCCACAGGTGCATCCCCCACCTAAAACTTTTCTGTGGCTCTTCTTTTCCCTCATGAATTATGGAATTCCAAATGCAAAAGGACAGCATGTGAGAATATTTTCCCAGAATGCAAAGCGGCCACGTCTTCAGAGCGCTCGCCTCTGATGGGGCAGGATAACACAGACTGCTGTGCTCTGTTGGAAATAATTGCTCTAATTTCACTACAGCCTCAGTTTACAGTCGAGGCAAAGAGGAAAATACTTTTGTGCCCAGAGCTCCAAGATAGTAATGCAAAGCAGTGCCATGACAGGTTTTATTTTCCCAAATTAAGAGATCTCTAGTACTCTACCAAATTAGGACCTGCGGGCCTCCCCAAATAGAAAAATTGAAAATTACATTTTGAATGGTAGAGATTATTTCAAATATGATTGGTGTGCTGTAATGGTAAGAGTGTCAGACAAAGATATGGAAGACCCAGGTTATAATATTATGACAACAACAGAGCGTTTGTATACTACTCTTCTAGGCAAATGAGTGCCCACTCAGAGCAGTGAACACAGTCAGTGATATTATTATCCTCACAATACAGCGGCGGAGCTGGGGCTGAGAGGAGTGGCTTACCCAAGGCCATCTGCAGAGCTCATGGCAGGAGTGGGATTCGAACTTGCAGAGAGCTGACCCGCAACCCAACCACTTAACCACTACACCACAGTCTGCCATGGAAACCTGATGGGTGATCTTGGGCCAGTCTCTCATTCTCTCAGCCTCATCACCCACACCGAGTTATTGTGACTTTAAAATGAAGGATGGGAGGGGAACGATCTATGCCACCCTATCCTCCTGGGAGAAGAAAGGGTGCAGTAAAAATGAATTAAATAAATTCATCTATAAGGACAGCTCGGAACAAGCACATAGGAGGCTCGTTGCTCAGGAAGGAGTGTGACACGTTCAAAGCTGACAAAGGTTCAAAACTCCTATTTTCCTGCAATCTTCTCCCCAAAGGGAAGAACTCTGTGCAGCAATGCAAAAGTTCTGCAAACAACAAGGGTTTTACTGCTCTTTTATGTTTTGAAATATGTACTGACAGCTGCCTTAAGCCATGGTGGGATATAAATGTTTCATTATATAAGTATTTCCTGTACTATAACCATGTTGTGTAGTGGTCAAAGTGTTGGACCACTGTGTTCAGACCTGGGTTCAGATCCTCACTCAACTATGAAGCTGAGTTGCTGACCTTGGGCCAGTCACTCTCTCCCTCTCTGAGGGCCAAACTACAAATGATGAATGACACAGGTTGGACACTTGTCAGCTTCCCTCAAGTTTTGATGGGAAACGTAGGCAGCTTGGTGTAATGTTGAACAAGTGACAGTTGAAAAGTCCATTGGACAGCAGTCGGAGAGCCAAGCTGCAAGACCAGGATGCCTACAATTCCCATCAAAACTTGAGGGAAGCTGACAAGTGTCCAACCTGCATCATTCGTCACTTGTAGCTTGGCCCTCAGTCTAACCGACCTCGCGAGACTGTTAGGAGAACAAAACGGACTAAGGTCCAATTATGCATGAACTCCTCAAAGTATTGAAGGACAGGTCATTCCTTCAATACTCTCCCCTACTTCATGGTTATCAACCAAATGAACCAATTTACCCAAGGGTGGCTGTTTAGCGCATGGCTACTACTTGAGAACATGTCCGTGTATAAATGCAGCCATGCAGATTGTCAGAAGGGTGTGGCCACGCAGTCCAATGATTGTTAACAATGGTCTCTCGACATGGTTACATTTTTTAAAAAATTATTTACTTAAGATGTTTTCTAGTCTGCTTTTCTCTAATTAAAGACTCAAGGCAACTAACAATGAAACTTGAAGATAAACCCACAGTTGCAACAGTTTTTTAAAAAAAAGAGATAAACCACTTCCAATATCCAGAACCGTATCTAACTGCTAGCTGCAAGACATTAAACAATTTAGCCTTCAGTTGGCTGCCTTATAGTTGAATTTGGGGGAATGTGGGAGTCAGTGGTGATTTTATTATGCACTCTGTGGTTAAGTTAGAAAGGAGCATCCATGTGCTTACTGGCTACAGCAGACACTACAGCAGAGACAAGCTGAATAATAATAATAACATACAATTTATATGCTGCCCTTAAGGACAAATTTACACCCACAGAGTGGTTTACAACCTCACGACAATCACCTTGTGAGGTAAGTGGGGTTGAGAGAGCTCTGAGAAGCTGTGACTGACCCACGGTCACCGAGCTGGCTTCGAGTGGAGGAGTGGGGAATCAAACCCAGTTCTCCAGATTAGAGTCCTGCTGCTCTTAACCACTACACCAAACTGACTCTCCACTTCCACTTCTGGAGTAAGTGGAAGAGTCTCTCTTCTGACTGAGGTCAGGATGATATATACAGGGCATATTTCTGTCCACACTGCTGTGCCTATAGATTGTGCAAGATGAAGTAGCAGAATTTTGTATTGTGCAAGACAAAGTGGGGTTTTTTGTTCAATGCTCCATTCCGTTTTTTTTTCTTCAAAACTCCCTGCATTTAGTAAGCTAGCACATTCCAAAGACGGCTAGCTATGCTAAACATCTTGCTCTGATGTATTAAGTACACAAAGGAGGGGAGGGGGTAAAGGAGGGAGAGATCTTCAAAACTAATCCTCTACAAATGAAAAAAGTACAGAGTTCTGGATGAAGTAGCCGAATGGGTCTCATCATTAATCTCACAGTGACAACAGAGGACGACTTAGTTCTGGAATGTGAAACCTGCTAAACTGAACTCACTGTTGCCCTCGATACAGTATTAAAATGGTAAAGTCCACTGGAATACTCCATTTAGTCAGAAATTCACAAGAGCCCCTTCTTGCATTTAACGGCAGTAAGATTCCTTCCTGTGCTCCTTGGGAAACATGAGAAGCGCCCGGGACGGCCTGTGGCTTAGAGCTCAGGGCACGTGGTTTGCGTGCAGAAGTTCCCTGATCCAAGCCCTGGCATCTCTCGGTATCTCCAGCAGCAGGTGTTAGAGAAATAACATTTTCTGTCCAAGACTCCAGGAGCAGCACTGGCAGTCAGAGCAGACAATACGGGGCTATGTGGGACCAACGGTCTGACTCTGTACAAAGCCGCATGATGACCAAGTAAGCGGGGGGGGGGGGGGGTGTCTGTGGCTGTGTGACAAATTGTGCGTTTTGCGGGGTGTCAAGTCCCACCATTGGCGTCTCCAGTTAAAGCTTTGAAAGCCACTGGAAACACCTCCCTCTGCCCAAGGTGGGCCGGAGGACAGGCTGATACTGGTGTAAGAAGGAGCCATAGCATGGACTTCTTCCCATAACTTTCAGAAAACAGCTTAGCCTTGCCTTCCCTTGTGCCTGAGGTAGACCAGTAGCTGCCAGAGAGTAGGGAGAGATCCAGCCTAGGATGAGAGAGACTAACTACAGACAGAGCTAAACTACAAGAGACAAATTGCACGAGGAAGCTCATGGGAAGGGAGTCGTAACGTTAGCTGGGAAGCTGAGTTTTAAAAGACAGATTGGAAGGCTGTTAATTTCCCCTCTCTACAGAGCTGCAAAGATCGCTCCTCAGAGGGCTTGTTTATTTCCTCTTTGCCTCCTAGAAGCGGAGGTGAAGCTGAAAGAGTCTTCGGGAGGCAAAGAGGAAATTCCCAGCTAGCGACTCCCTTCACAGGCGCATCCTCGTGTAATTCGTCTCTTGTAGTTTAGCTCTCAGTCTTGATCTCCTCCGTGGGGCGGGGGTGGTGGTGGTGCTGGGACTCACTTTATCCACATCATCCACATCATGTGAGATTTGTGGTGCCTTTGTACAGTATGTTTTTTTCATGTGGTTTTCTTACTGTAAGCTGCCTCGGGATCCTGCTTTGCAGGAGACAAGTGGAGAAATGAATAAACTGTGAATTTGATAAGACACCTGGGAGGTAAAGACGATGCAACGGCTCTCCTAATGCGCTCCCCGACCCTTGGTGTGAAATGCAGCCCAGCTAACCACCTCCTCCTCCGAACCCAAAGCAAAACAACGTATGTACATCCCCCTTCACAAGTTACTCACCGATTCTTGCTTTACGATAGACTGAAAGCAATGAAAAGTCCCACGGTAAAGAGGCTTCTCGATATTTTGAACCTGGAGGCGCACCTATAAAACGTAGCAAAAACTTATTGACATGGCAGAAGTAGCCGGCAGTGTGCTAGTAGTACCTTTGTCTGGGTACACATACCATTGCTATGTGCACACAGACACACTATTGCAGCGCCACGAAAGGCAATTCAAGAAAAGTATCTGGTGTGGGGGAAACTGTTTCACTGGAGGCCGACATTTGCACGAAGCTGGGGGAGGGGGTTTGCTCTGGACTAGGAATTCTTTTATTAGCGAATTTCTATGCCATTGTTCCAGAGACCTGTGGCGAGTCTTCTTTTGATCTTTTCCTCCCTCGAATAAAGCGTTTTAAAAATAGGCACGAAAACACCTGCAGTTCCTGCAGCAAATTTAATTTCTTCTCTGTCGCCAGACGTAGTCTGCGATCTACTGTACGGTCAGATGCTTATAGACCACTTTTCTCCCCAAAGAGGAGTCAAAGCTGCTTGCAATACCTTTCTCCTGCCTCCATTTTATCCTCACAACAACTCTGTGAGGTAGGTTAGACTATGAGCACAACCACAAGTGACAAAAGGCACAGATTGGACACTTGTCAGCTTCCCTCAAGTTTTGATGGGAAATGTAGGCATCCTGGTCTCGCAGCTTCGCTCTCTGACTGCTGTCCAATGGACTTTTCAACTGTCACTTGTCCAACATTCTGCCAAGCTGCCTACATTTCCCATCAAAACTTGAGGGAAGCAGACAAGTGTCCAATCTGTGCCTTTTGTCACTTGTGGTTCTGCTCTAAGAAACACTGACATACCCAAGATCACTCAGCGGCATACTATGACTGCCATGTTCAGAATCAGAACAGCCTCCTATCGGTTTGCCTGTCAGAAGCAGCTATTGCCTCTAGGCAAGTAAAATTCACAATTACCATTTTCATTTTAAGCAACTAACAGTGCAATCCTAGACAGTTACGCACACTTCTAAGCCCACTATTTCTGTTTAGGGTTGCACTATAAATAGCCTGTACCTTTAAAAAAATCCTATGTATTCCAGCATTCTACATAATAAACTGCAGGATCAACGTCAGTAAATCCCATTTTGAGAAAGCAGTATGACAGGGAACGGAAAGAGACGGGTTTTTAACCTGTAATACCTGCTATCGGTTTAACTTGTTTGGCAGTGTCGCAAGCATGAAAAACAACTCTAGCTTGGAATCTTAAGATCACCTCTGAGGTAATAGTTGGTTAAACTTTTGCCCCGCTGCAGTCTCCCATTGAGCTATGCTAGATCACTTCCTTCTGTATCTACCAAGCCAAGCTGAACTGGAAGAAAGGAATCTCTGGCACCTCAGATACCGAACATTTCAATTAAAAATACACGGAGAGTGAACCAAGCAAAAGGCAATACCTTAAATGCATTTATGTTGACATTTGCACACATGTGGGAAAAAATATTTAACAGGCTTCCCATTTAAGGAGCGGCGGAAACATTTTCACAATGCAAAAAAAAGGTTTTGTCCCATGACACATAAACTTTATACGCCAAGGGGAATAAATACGCATGGTACAGAAGGAATTGCAAAACAAAGACAGGTTTTTAAAAATTGCTCGTATTTAAAACAAACCTTGCACCCTCCCTCCCTCCACTTCAGGGAACTAGAAACATTATTAAAAACTAAAATTTAAAAAAAAGGAGAAGAAAGAGGGGGAAGAAAGAAAAGGGGGAATACACTGTTAAGAAGTTTCCTGGTATTTTGTTGTTGTTGTTTATAAAATTTGAACTCATCATACATGTTGGAATAAATTAAGACCGAGAGAAACAGAATGTTCACCTGGTCTATACTTACTAGGTACTCTCCCGTGATGAGGCTTATCTGTCATCTACAACAAAGTAACACTTTTGCTGTTAATGAAGACAGCCCCTGGCTCAGAAAGTAAAGGCAGTTAAGCAACAAAGCAATTGTACACATTACATCAACAAACTGGGGGTGGGTGGGAGGGAGCTGCCACTCGGAAGAGCTGGTTCAGAGTCAGTTCGACATCTTTTTTCATGGTTACATGCCCCTCCAGCCCCCACAGTCCCCGAAACCTTGCCTGATGTGAGAAACTACTAAAAACGTTTCCGTGGAGGAAAACATTAAGCTTTGCTTTGAATCAAAAGTTTTGTAAAGAAGGAAAATTATCTTTAGAAAGTTTGCATTTTTAAAATAGGTAAATTCATAGGACCAGCAGGTGAAGGGTATCAATAATGTACAAGGCGTTAACCCCATAATGCCACACTAGTTCCCAGCAGTCCAACAGTTAGGTGGAAAAGTTAGCATAATGCTGCAATCCTTGGTATGTTTTCTGGGGAACAAGAAGCTTGTTCCCCAGAACACATGCTCATGCATCAGATCAGGGTGCAAAAACAATACAGGAGCAAGCTCAGCATTTCACATAACCAAAATACAGGTCTCACGTTATTAAGAAATGCAAACCTGCATTGCAAATAAGCTCGATGAGGCTTGCTTTCAAGAAAATGCATTTCTGCTCAAGATGACAGGCTATGTTTCTACCTGGTTAGATAAGCTCCATTAAGTTGGGGGTGGGTTACGATAGCAAAATTAGTCTCTTATTATGGCTCTCTTTTTTTTCAAGCACATGTTTAGGGAGAATCGTAGCATGTAGAGTTTTGTTTTTCTACTGGCAGATGGTAATATTCAAAGGGTCGGCAATGGAATTTAGCTGAAATCGGTTTGCAACCAAAAAAGGGTTTACAGAAAAAGTGTCTGGGAAAACATAGCTGCAAGCCAACGCCCTTCACATTTCATCCACAAAATGCATGTACTATTAGATTCTTTATAGTTGCTAAGCATTATTGGTTTTGCAAAAAAAAAAATCATCAGACTGCTTCCCCACAACTAAGCCAAATCTTTGGATTTAAGTCCATTCATTCTCTATGCAGTATTCTTAGGAAAGTAGCCTTAATTCTATGCACATCCAAGTCAGAAGTAAGACCCAGAGTTCAACAGAGGTTACTTCCAAGTCAGTGCACAAAGAACCGCACCCAAGTCAGCTTAAATCCAGGTGTTTCAGCAGTACAATATAATACAGCCCTATAGCTCACAAAACCCTGATACAATCTGGGCCAAAAGCCAAACATGAAACAATAAAATACTAAGGCACTCGATCGCCAGCACGTTAACAACATAGCCAATAGTCTCTTTTTTAAAAAGAAAGGGGGAAATGACGTTTAGAAACATGCAGCTTCTTGCCTTGAGTAGAGAGAAAGCATGTTAAAGATTGTTTATCATGCAACTAACAGGTACGGGGGCCATATAAATCACAAATTAGTCGTGCCAAAGAAAAACAGGAGGAGGGGAATTGCACTAAGGTAGCAATAAAGCCCAAATGAACAGGAGTGCAGTTATTACAGATTAGTGTTGAAGAGCTGCCATCCTAGCTAGCAGATGTAGGAATTTTTATGACGTGCTGTTGGATTCCTGGTTAAAGCGTGGCCGAAGACCCACCACTAAGATCACCTTTAAGTACATGTTTCTCCTGAACTACGTGACCTAGAACGTTCACAGTTCTTCAACAGTAAAGCTTATTTGATAGTTTGCCACAAGATGTTCCAGTAATTTAATAAGGCTGTAAATCTTATTTGAGGTCTCTGTACCAGGATTTAGCCTATGAGGATGTTAAATTTAAAAAGCCTGAAATGTCTAGATATTTTTAATTCTGTTACCAGTGCCCTTTCCAGCCTAAATGCTAAAGTAGTGTATGAAAAATCAACCCACCTTAACGGTGTCGAATGGATGTCCCACCATCACACCAGCAGCACCTGAAAATAAAGCGGAAGGGAAGGGGGATATTACTACTTTTTAGGGATCATATAGTCAGCTGTCCAGAATACAGAAATCACACACTTCCTGCTCGCAGGAACAGAGACAAAATAGCTCAGCCACTGACAGTGAACAGCACATGGAATATCTAGCAAAACAGATCCAAGAATGAGGTCTGGAAGGACTTTATTAAAGAGCCACCCTGCTAGAATCGACTCAGCTCCCAGTGTTCTTGCTACCAGCAGGAAACACAGCACACAGGTCTAGAGATGGGCACGAACCAAAATTAAGCACGAACCAGGCTGGTTCGTGGTTCGCGAACCACGGTTTGTCAGATCCCATTTCTGATGAACCGCCACGAACTTTTAGGCTGGTTCGTTTGGTTAGTTTTTTGGTTCATGACTGAAGACAGCCTGGCACCAATCAATCAGTTTCCTAGGCAACAGGGAATGGACTTCCTGCAGACCTTTTGCTGACCTGGAAGTGCCATTTTTCTGGCCTGGAGGTGACGTTTTCATGAACCACATGAACCAGTTCACGAACCAGGGGCAGGTTCGTGAAAGTTTGTGGTTCGTGAAATTTGATGAACCATGAACCGCATGGTTTGGTTTTTTTCTGGTTTGTGCACATCTCTACACAGGTATGTCTCCATTCAATGTTTTCCTAGAGACAGTGTTGCCAAGCAAGGCCTAAGGAGAGAGGCCATGGCTCAGTGCTGGAGCATCAGCTTCACATGCAGAAGGTCCCAAGTTCAATCCCCAACACCTCCAGTTAAAAAGATCAGAGGTGGGATCCAACCAGTTTTTCTTCTGATGAAAAAGTGAAGAGGGATCTTTACTGATCACCCCAAAATGCTAGGACGGGGACCGTGCAATTTGCATGTAGAAAAGCAATGTGGGGTGGAGACTATATTCAAGAAAGGAATTGGGTGAGACTTCTGGCAACATGCACCAGAAATGCAGAACTTACACAATTGTAACAAGCCTTTGGTATGGGGGACGCAGAGAATGAATATTCACAGGTCCTGCAAATTAACTGTATGATGCAAACTCCTGCATTCAGGTGAGACCGTCCGTCCGTCCCCACACACAAAGTTCTTAAATTTTGGCCTCACTGCACATTGAAACAGTCAGTTTTGAACAAAGGCAAGCCACACAGTACACTCAAACTGGAAGGCAGCTGTCACCCCTCAGTCACACGAGCTCAGCACTAAAGCGGAAGACAGTTTTCTTCTCTAGACAGATTATGCTAAGCAACTGGCATTACCAGCAAGCATCCTCATTGGAAGCAATGCCAAAAAAACTGTATTTTAGAAGCTGGACAGGCATTTCATGGGTGGGGGATAAAGCAAAGCTCCCCCCAAGGGTACATTTTATTTTGATTTTTTTTTAAGTCTTCAGGAAGAGGGCAGGGCTGAAATCAAGACATTACAAATACCATGTCCTGAAGGTCCTGGAGATCAATTGGAGATACAATTACGTGCCATGCTAATCTTATTAAGAACTATTGGCAAGGTATTAATCACACATAAGTGGTTTAGACACTACAGACTTGGAAGTACAGCCTGTTCCACACTAACTCTCCACGCGGAGGAAGGGAGGGAAGTACATACAAGCTGGCCAAAAGGAAGGAGTCCAGCTTTATCAAAAAAAGGCATCTCAGAGTCAGAGCTGCATTGTTTTATGAAAATCTAAACATGGAAGGGGGGGTGTACCTTTGCTTTTCCATCCTTCTCTCCCTTCCAGGTTTGAGACTTCAAAGAGCAAAGCCAACCCTGGAGGGGGGAGGGCACATTTATTAAGGGAGGCCAAAGCTTGGGAGGATCAGAATGCGGCTACCCAGTTCTAGGGTTTATGGATCAGGAATAACCAGCAGTTTAGCATTCTGCGGCAACAATTAGCAGCATGGATTTATTGGAGGGGGGGGGCGGGATGTCAACTGCATCACTCAGATTGGAAAAGCTAAAAGGCAATTCAAAAGTAGTTAGAAAATACCTTAAGCGAACCCAAAACCTTCGCAGAGCAGACGTCCAACATTACCTTCCTACCAAAGGCAACGATGGGTGTTCTAGGCGTTAGGTTCTTGGATTGGGAATTACTCCCCACCCCCGCACAAAGGGAATTGCTGCTCCTGAAGCTCATCCTTTCTGGCCCCAAACTTGCAGGCAGAAGTCGGCCTGCAAGTGCACGGATGTATTTATTCGGTGGCAAGGAAACGGCACCCTGACCTGGATGGTCCCAGCTAGCCCAATCGGATCAGATCTGGGAAGCCAAGTGGGGTCAACCTTGATCAGTACTTGGACGGGAGCCCACCAGGAAAGTCCAGGGTCGTCACGCACAGACTAGGCGCACATTACACACACACACACACACACACACACGGGAAAGGCACTTTGCACATGCCCAGAGAAGCAATCCCGGATTAAGGGCCCTTGCTAATGTATTATTCTTCCCGGAGCAGAGCCACGTCGCCGACCGCGAAGTCTCGGACCAGCCAGGCTGGGAATTTCTCACTGAAATCTGCGGCTGTCGGAGGAAGAGGCAGGTCCGCGTTCTTTTCGCTCTTGCGCAAGGCGCCACGCATTGTTGGACCCGGGAGGGGGGAAGTCCCCCTGCGGCGGTTCCGGACGGCAAGCAAGACGCCCGATGCCTGGGCGCTGACTCACCAAGCGAGGCCGGTGCTTGGAAGGCGGCGGCGCGGGCAGGGACAATGGCGCCCTGGGGCCGCCGGGACAATGGGGGCCGCCGCGTCTCTCGCGTCGGCGGAAGCGGGCAGGCTCGCCAAACGAGGCCGGGGCCGGCCCAGCGCGGCCCCCGAGCCGCTCCCCGCTTCTGCAGCCAGTAAGCCTGGGGCGAGCCAGGCGCCGCAGCCTTCCCTTCCGCAGCGCATCCTCGCTGCACTGCGCCAAGCCACGCGGCCTCTCCTCCAGCGCAGCCGCCGGGGCGGCCGCCTCGCCTCGCCTCGCCTCTCCTGCGCCGCGGAACGCCGGCCGCCTCTTACCTCCCACGCAGCCTGCTAGGAAATCCAGCGCCATCGCGGTCTCCCGAGGCGAAGCCTTTGCAGGGCGTCCCGGCCGGGCTGTTCTGCTGCCCCCGCGCGATTCGGCTCCCCTGGGCCGCGGACGGGGTTGGCTGGCGAGCGGGCGGCGGCTTCCTTCGCTGCCTCCCCGCTCGGCTGCTGCTTGCCGGCCACTCCGGTGCGCCTTCCCGAGCCCGGCGCGCCCTCGGCTGCCAACCCCGCTCGGCTGCTTTCTATTTCTGACGCCAGAGAGAGGCGGCGGGCGGGGGGAGGCGCGCTTATGGGGCCGCGGCGGCCTCCAATGGGCGACGGCTGGCGGGCCAACACCCCTCCAGCGAGGCCCGCCGCCCGGGACGCTCATTGGCTGCCCGGCTGGGGCGGCTGCCGGGCCCGGGGAGGCAGTGGCGGAGAGCCTCGCCGAGGAGGAAGGGGGAGCGGAGCGAGGCGGCTCCAGCGCCGCCTGCTTCCCCGACGGAGAGCACAAGCCGGGGCTTTGTGCGCCGCTGCGGCTCGGCTGCTCTCACCGCGGGAGGCGCGCCGATATGCCGAGGAAGGGACGCCTCCCTTGAGCTGCTCGCCGGCCTGGGAGTTTACCGGGGCTGACTGATGCCGGCCTAACTGGATCGACTCGGCGTTGCGTTTTCCCTGCCGCGCTCGGGTTTGCCGACGGTGTCTCGGTCGTTTTTAAAGGCTGGCGACGTTGGACGTTTATTTGTTTGACGTCTGGACCGTGTTTCGTGCGCGAGGCGGTTTGCAGCATACCACAGCCACTACCTAAAAGGAAATAGTCTAAAATGCAATAAACAATGCAATATTAAAAAAGCGTAAATGCAAACATATAAATCCATGATGCAATATAATAACAGCACAAACATTTGTGACTTTGTAAGTCGCAAAGAACGGTGCCGTCACTATGTCATGCTCATGGCCGTTGTCCATAATAGATCAGTCAAGTGCAGTCAAGCAGATATCAATATCAGATACCGAAGAAGATCCCTGCTGTTTCAGACCAGCGGTCTAGGGAGTCCGGCATCCACTTAACGCGGTCACCCACCAGGCGCCGAGGAAACCGAGACCCTCTCCTGACACTGCCTCCTGGTACCCCGAGGTTACTTCCTTAAGCCAGGAAGGTTCCCTTGAGCCATCGTTTTTAGTAGGAATGAACTATCAATCTGCCCAATTCCAGAACTGCCTACTGTCAGGGTAGCCTTCTGTACACTGACCATCCAAAACACACCTTCTTGACTGACTGGTGCAATTTTCTGATAGCCAGGGTCCTCCCCGCTCCCTTCTTCTTGTTACACTTTCCGTCATGAACATACAACTGCCAGTAGCTCAGGAAACAATGCCCCCAAACATGTGCAGAGAGTTTTGGCTGCAACAGCAGTTACTTCATCTGCTTGCATATTAACAACTGTAGTATTTAGCTACAAAATCTGTCTTTGCTGCTGCAGCTGACGTGCCCTTTAAACTCAAGCAAATCCTCATAAGGGCAGCTATCCTTGTTTGTTCATCCCCAGAAACAGATACATTATTCCCAAATGTGGAAGCCATCTGATAAAGCTGGGGCATGCTCTAGTGTGAGACTGAGGGGTTATCTGCAAGCTGTAATCTTGCTTCTGTCACAACCTTGCCAGGTAGCCATAAGCGAACCTTTCTTCAGGCTTTCTCTTGTGTTGTCATTCCTATATGCACTAACAATGATGATTATATGGGGCTTAAAAATTACTAGGAACTGTATAAATTATTAAAAATAAATGAGACACAGGAGGAAAGGGTTAGGGTTAGGAAGGCCAGTCAAGAAGAGTTGGGGTGAATAGAAATGTTTTCAGGAGGGGGTCAGGCATAATAATAGAAGGAAAGAGTCAGCTGTAGTACATTATAGTATTTATTTGTATATATATTTATACCCTGCTTTTATGCCAAATGGAGACAGCTTACAACATTCTTCCATTTTCTATTTTGTCTTTACAACAATGACCTTGAGAGGTAGGTTAGGCTGAGAGAGGGTAAAAAGACAAAGGTGACCCAGTGAGCTTCTAGGGGCAAGGATTTGACCCTGGGCATTGCTGAGCTGACTTGTGATAAGAAAGCAGGGATTATATTTGGAGCATTTTCAAAAGGCTCCATAATGAGATCACTTTTCCCATTTTGGCACATAAAGCAAGGATATAAGTGTAATCAATAATCAGGTAGCTGAGTTGGTCCAGAGCAAAAGGCATGTTTTACTTCTTTTTAGAGGTCAACTAACAAAATGATTGTATTATTTTTGTATTGAGTAGTACCTATAAGGCTAACAAGTCAGCAGAGAAACTCCTGAATTGCAACTGTTTTTTGAAAAAAATTTTATTAGGTGAGTACAAATTTACAAACATTATTTCAATTATAAAACCTAGATATCAATTTTCCTCCCCTCTTTTCTGGTGACTTCCAACAGCTTTCCAACCCATATCTTAATCTATAACTTATTTTTCTATTCTCTCTATATATAATTAACTCTTATTACATTAATAAACTAAATAATTTCCATTAAACTCAAATCTATTTAAAATTTAAACTGTACAATAATTAAAACTTTTCTTTAAATGGTAAAGATTACTGTCCCCACTAAATTCCCCTAATAACTTTCAAGTTGCCACAACTTCCCCTTCACGTCCCACTTTTTTCCCAAATACTCCTTCATTCTACCCCAATCCTTAAAAAATTCTTCAGCATTCTGGTCTCTCAGCCTTCTTGTCATTTTGTCCATTTCCGCCATGTACAGCAACTTCTGTATCCAATCTCCAATAGATGGTATTTCTTGCACTTTCCATTTCTGCGCATATAGTATTCTTGCCGCTGTTGTCATATAAAATAACAATGTTCTGTGTCGTGTAGGAACATCTTCCTTATTTAAGTTCAGTAGCAGGAGTTCTGGGTTCTTTGTTATTGAAGTCTGCAAAATCTCATTTATCATTTCTAAAATATCTCCCCAGTACTGCCTAGCTACCTCACAAGTCCACCACATATGATACAGTGATCCTTCATGACTTTTACATTTCCAACATTTATCAGACATTTTAGCATTTCCATAAGCTATTTTTTTTGGCATCAAATACCACCTATATATCATCTTGAAAACATTTTCTGAATTGCAACTGTTAACGAAGCTCAAGACAATGCATCCACCTGGACTGAATCGAGATATTGTCTCACTACGAATGCTAATTTCTCCACACCCACCACCCCTCCGTATACCCCACCCTATCCAGTCATGCCTGCCATTGTCTTTCACCAGCTATTATCATTCGGCTTCAGCAATCACTCCACTCTCCAAGATATAAAGACAGAAGGACTCACATTCTAGCTGTATCTGAAGAAGTGAGCTGTGGCTTACAAAAGCTCATACCCTACCACAAATTTTGTTAGTCTTATAGGTGCTACTGGACTCTTGCTCTTTCTACTGCTACAGACAGACTAACATGGCTACCCATCTCGATCTATTATTTGTGTTGGTTCTAATACATGGCTTTTGGTTTTTGATATATGAAGTGTGCACTCCATGTAGCTAAATGAGAGGTGCCAATTTGGCTGCAGCTACATTGTATGCTGTATGCAATACAGTGTGTTGAATGTGTTGATTAATCCTGACCTTTGAGTTTTCAAGCCCTTTAAATAATCTGCTATGATTAGGAAAAGGGGAAGAGGGAGGCTTGGATGCAAAGATTTTCGTGAGGTCTAAAAACAATACTAAATTGGTGAAAGTATTCACAGATAAAGGGTTAGATCCAGACCAAAATTTCCAGTGGCGGAATGGACCATTCCTGCCTTTGGTCTCCCACAGCAGGTCACTGATCTCTCTGGAATGCTGCTCTTGAAGGATACGAGGACTGGAGGAATGACATGAGGGGGATACGCAATGTGAAGGGGGACTCAGAGGACGCAGGTAATTTAGAATGGATCTAACACATATATTTACAAATCAGTGGTAGGCAGGCACTTTTGTAGAACTTTTTAGGGGGAAGGAGAGAATGCCTTTTCTGAGGCATGATATATATACAGGTGTCATCTTAAAACAAAGAATAGTTTTGTCCGGAACTTGTTTTATCCGTATGAAAACTTATGCAGATTTCATTTATTGATCAGTTGACAGTTTTCTCCCACCTCAGGGCACATTTTACTCTATGAGAGTAGTGCCTCGGCCCACTCAAATTGTGCACGCTTCCTGGCTGCTCCCTTAGGGTCGCTTTCCTAAGCCTTTCTCTCCATACACGCTTATCGGATCCAAAGCACTTTCCCTTGAGGTTTGCCCGAAGCCTCTTGCTCTCCTGGCTGAGAATTCTGGCGTTTGAAGCTCTCGCTCTGCGGATTTCCCTGCTCTCCAGATAGGTAATTATCACCTTGCAATCCCTCAAATCTAGTCCACCTTCACCACTGCTTTTCCTAGGTCTCTTGTGTGTTTGTGTGCAATCTTGTGTGTGTGTGTGTGTGTGTGTGTATGCATTTGCCCTTCGAATAAAACAATTATCCTTTAATTAAGAACACTGGCTTCGTGTGTGTGTATCCTTGGGAAAGGACTCGGTAAATTATTGGTGAGAAAGATCCTGTAGTTACCGGCCTCTTACAAAGCTGTCTTCCTTGCTTGCTAATTCCCCCACTCTATTTACTCACAAGGAGACCATTCCAGGTAACAGTTATGCTTCCCATGAATATGAATCTTATGAAAGAAGAAGCAACTAGCATTTCCTTCGGACGGGATAATGTGACTTACTGTGCATCTTGTGGTTTGATGACACGTTTTGTAAGAAATCAGAATCATTTTCCAAGAAGGAACTCCACCCTCTGAGCTTGTTCTCACAAAACCTTAATTATACGAAGTTTATCTGGCCTTGTCTCAGTTCGGCTTGTTGACTGCTTTGTTTTGTGTTCCTGATTCAGAATGTATCCCCACAAGGCACTTAAGGGTGTGTTCACATTTACCTTTTTGTTCTGTGATTGCATCTCCATCTATTCCTTCATTTATTGATGCCATTTATAGACCACCTTTCTCACTGAGAGTGAAGGTGGATTAACATAACGTAAGTCAATCAATAGGATGAGGAGACATCTAACTGACAATGTGATAGGACTACGATAACAGAAACCTGAAA
Source organism: Eublepharis macularius (assembly GCF_028583425.1). NCBI lineage: Eukaryota > Metazoa > Chordata > Lepidosauria > Squamata > Eublepharidae > Eublepharis > Eublepharis macularius. The sequence goes on along the minus strand of NC_072791.1, from coordinate 24,495,419 downwards.
CAAGGCATAAGTATTAAACATGGCATGTTATATAATGCAAGAAACAGTATTACGTAAGTAGAAATATCATGCAATGAGAACAAGATAAACATGTAAAGCAACAGGCAATACATATTAGTAGTACAGTCTGCAGTTTTGTTCCCACTACTGAAACATGTTCCTGAATCATTCTGTTGTAATACAGTCCTGTTTCTTTTATAAAAATGCCTGAACAGTTCTGTTTTACATAGTTTGTGGTATTCCTGTGATGTGTGTGTACATCCCCATGAATACACACGTATCCAATGGCTTGGGGCCAGGGTACTTGAAGGACCTCCCCCTGCATATTGTCCCACCAGCCAGTTAAGATGTGCTTCACAAGCTCTGCTCAGAGGTGAGGCGGACAGAAACAGGACTTTTTCAGTAGTGGCCCCTCGTTTATGAAATGCCCCTCTCCTTGAAGTTTGCCTGGTGCCTGTGCTACTCTCTTTTAGCCACTAGGTCAAAATGTTTCTGTTCACCCAGACTTTTAACAAAGGGAGACTTTTACCACCGTATTAGTATGCTTTTAGTCTGAAAATGTTAGTTTAAGCTACTCAGTGCTCTATGTTTTATGCTGTCACTGGGTCTGTAATATTGGGTTTTAATTCATAACTTTTAATGTGTTGTTTTTTTTATTATACTTTACATTGTAAACCGCTTTAGGCAGGTTCCCTAACGAATCACAGAAATAGATGCAGATGCAATCAATCAAAGAGAAATATGCTTCCATCCATCACAGAAGCAGATGCGAGTCATCCTAAAGGGATGGGTGGCTAATTGCATCGATAGCTATTGACGGGATGTGACTTGTGTATGTCTTTCCATTCGAGGTTCCTACGAAGCCTGACATTTGAATCCAGTATTACTAGCTATCTGTGCTTTATTGGAGTCCAGTTTTGCTAGCTATCTGTGCTTTACAGTGCCTAAAACATAGGGGCGTGATATTTTGGTCATACACCTGGATGCCTGGTAAAGTTCTTCTAAAACCCTGGTACTCACTCCGTGGCTTGCAGACAGCCACATTCGTAATTACTTCCAACCCAAAGGGCTACATTTTTATTCCTAGTGTGAACCTGCACCACAGGAAGGCTCTCAGCTTGCCTATTTCTCTGGTGATGGCTGTTGCAAGGAGGGAACCGATGGCCTGCTATAAGCCCCACGGCCCACTATAATTGGGGCAGGTGCCACATTGGGGAACAGTGCTCAGAAGAGCCATAGGTGGCATGTCAAAGAGCCACCTACGGCTCCTGAGCCACGGAGTGAGTATCAATGCTCTCAGACCAATCAGTGACTGCAGTGCATTTGATGCTTTGGCTAGTTTTGCCAAGACCAACCATTTCACAATCACGAGTCATCTTCCATGTGATTTCTTTTTTTCTTAAGCAAGCACAAAGCCTAGAAAACTGTACTAAGACATCTGAAATATGTCTTTATTGGCTTCCTTGTTTTGGAATGTAGTCAGATCTTGTTTCTTCACACAACCAGTACATAGGCAGGGAACTGCAAACAATTAAATCCTTTTCTTCAGGTATCTATTGTCTAGCACTATGTGACATCATTTTGACAGCACTGGAGGAAGCAGTTCAAAAGCATAGCATATTTTTGAATCCTTGCCAATATGTTTAGCATTCTCAGATCTGCCAGTAATCTTTTCTATAGATCTTAGCTTTCACACAGAGCTTTTGGCTTCAGTAGCTAGGAAGGCATTTCCTCCCCTGCAATACTTTAAAACGACATCCTCATTTGGAAATTTTTCTTTTCCAAATGGAAAATGTTCATATTGTATGATCTGATGAGAAATAATCTTTTTCGGCATGAAGATGGACAATTTTTGCACAGTCACAAGTCCTCGGGTTCTGTAATTTCATCACAATGAATTCAACAGAACTTACACGCAAGCCTCTCCCTACCTGTCTTCAAGACCTTGATATTGACTGTACTAGGGCTTTTTTTCTGGGAAAAGAGGTGGTGGAACTCAGTGGGTTGCCCTCGGAGAAAATGGTCACATGGCTGGTGTCCCCGCCCCCTGATCTCCAGATAGAGGGGAGTTTAGATTGCCCTCCCCACCGCTTGGCGGCGCAGAGGGCAATCTAAGCTCCCCTCTGTCTGGAGATCAGGGGGCGGGGCCACCAGCCATGTGACCATTTTCAAGAGGTTCCGGAACTCCGTTCCCCCGTGTTTCTGCTGAAAAAAAGCCCTGGACTGTACTAATCGCACACTGTGTAATCCGCCCGGAGTCTCAATGAAAAAGGCGGACTATAAATAACATAAATAAATAAAATAAAACAAAACAAAAAAGATGTACAGCAACTTTTTATAGGAGAACCACCATGATGTACTGATTAGCGTGTTGGGCTAGAATTTGGGAGATCCAGGTTCGAATACCAGCTCTGCTATGGAAGCTTGCCAGTTGCACATTCTCAGCTTAACCTACTTCACAGAGTTGTGAGGATAAAATGAAAGAGAGAATGATATAAGCAGCTTTGGGTACCCATGGGAGACAAAGGCAAGGAGTAAATGAAGTAAAGAAAATAACTAGGTCACTTTAAGCAGAATGCTGCTGATTGGCAAAGAACTGGCCTTTATTATCCATTAACTTTGTGACCCTAAATGTTCCCCACTTGTTTGTTGCCAGATATTGTCAGAAATGATGACATGTTAGGTGTAAATTGAGCCCTGTGTTTTTAAAAAAGCTGATGCCATACCTGGATCGTCTTCCATCCCCATAACCTGACCTATATTTTCTGGACTTTTGGAGTGTTACTGGTGTACACTCTGGATTTACAAAGACAAGTAATCCATTATTTATTTGGATCTTAATCACACCCCACCTCAAAGGACTAGGGTAGTTATAGTTTGTACCGATGAAGTTGCCTTATACTGAGTCCAACTCTTGGTCTCTCAAGGTCAGTATTGTCTGCTCAAGCTAGCAGCAGCTCTCCGAGTGGCTCATGTAAAGGTCCTTGACATCACTTCCTGTCTGACCTTTTTAGTTAGAGATGCCGGGGATTGAACCTGGGATCTTCTGTGTGCAACGCAGAGATTCAGCCACTGAGTTGCAGCCTCTCCCCAGGATATGCCCCCCGATAAAATCAAATGGAACAAAAGTTAGGGCAGCATGCTGGATTCTCAGCTTACTGCTTTAATTCTTGGCTACATTGGAGCCAAATTAAAAACAATTCTTGCGGCGTATGTTTTCATGAGTCAGAACTCAGTTTGTACAAGCTGTACACCCCCTTATTCGGTTGCCTGGCCACATACATCTCTATGGCAGTACTTAGGAATATCGAAATTAAGGCATAGATTCCCATTAAATCCAGTGGGTGAAATCGAACCATGTGCCCGTGGCCTATTAAGTCTTATGCACACTTATGGGAGTAAGAAGAGTTTATGCTGGATTGTGTCTTCTTTTTATCCCTTGCACATTGCAAGAAGAAATGTACTTACTTTATTGATGCCATACTCTTCTTCCCAATAAGGACTCGAAGTGGCTTAAGTCATTCATTTCATCCTCAAGACAATCCTATGAGTAGGTTAAACTGAGAGTATATGAATGGCCCAAGGTCACCCAGAACCTCCATGGCAGAGTGAGGATTCAAATCTGGGTCTCCCAGATCCTAGTCCAACACTTACCATTACACCACACTGCCTCCATTGTATTTAGGCCATGATATAGCCAAGTTAAACTTTTCTAAAAGTTCCATTGATTTCACTGTGAGAAGAGATACTTAAGAGCAAAACTAGAAGGGAAATCTATAATCAGCTGTAAAGGGAGGGAGAAAATCCATTCAGGTCCATGATGACTCCAGTAACTACACATTATCAACACAATCCTATAAACATTTTCCCATTGAGTGGATTTCTGAGTAGACTTGTTTTGTATTGCACTGAAAAGGTAGGAGAGCTTGAATGTATGGTTCTTGTTTTTATTTACTTTTAAATAATATACCATCTCTCTATTTTATATAAGGGAGAAGCAAAGTACATTGTTTGGTGGGAATTGATGGGAATCGTGCTTAGTCGAGGGATTCCACCCCCTTATCCGCCCACCCTTCTGCAGGCCAAGTTGAAACACCGCCAATTCAACACGTTCACTTCAGTGCTGCAATTTGCAAATAAAACCATGACACAGCAACAGGAATTTTGTTTGAACTATCTCTCTTGTCAAGGTGGTTTAGTCACAGTAAGCTGGACAGAAGATGGACTGTTGTGTCCATTTCAGGAAAAGGCAACCAGAAGTGCTCCTTTGGAAAACACTTGGAGACTTGGGAGAGGAGTTTGGTGAGGGGAGAGAGATCAGCCCGGATGTGGTGCTTTAGAGTCCACTCCTATAGACTCCACTGCTGTAGCACAGTAACTAAGTGGTTGGGTTGCGAATCAGCACTCTGCTGGTTCAGATCCCACTCTGCCACAAGCTCAGCAGGTGGCTCCTCACAGCCGTAGCTTCCTAGCTGTATTCTGGGGGTAATAATAACAGAGTGATATATAAGCACACTTCTCAAGGGAAATAGAGAGGCAGGGATTTATGGTGGGGAGGGCATGCAATTGGCAATTCAACTACCCATTGAAGTGGCCATTTCCTTCTGTGGAACTGATCTCTGTAGTCTCTAGGTCCCTCGGTCTCTAGATCTAGCCCTGATATTAAGAGACGTGATTGTGCAATTCACGACCAGAAACATAAAAGAGAAGATTGTGACTAAACAGTTTCAAGATCCATTGGAGATTGATGGCAAGACGATTATTATCATGAAGGAACTACCCAGATCGGTGTTGTTAGATTGAAAAAAATATAAAGCTCTAATTCAGATTCTGAAGGACATGAAAATAAGGTACAGATGGGAAATATCAGAACGAGTGTCCTTTGAATTCGGAGGAGTGAAAAAGCGCATTAGATCTGAATCAGAGATGGAACAGTTTATAAGGGACAATGAAAAGGACTTACCAGCAACAAGATTATGAATATGGAGTGCAAAGTTTTATCTTTGAATGTAAACGGACTTAATTCACCGAATAAGAGAAAAAGTATTTTCCACTGGCTATTAAAACAAAAATGTGATATTGTGTGCCTGCAAGAGACTCATATTAGAAAGCAGGATGTAAAGTATTTAAAATTGAATAAATTGGGCAGTGATTTTGTAGCGGCCTCCAATAAGAAAAAAAGGGGAGTGGTATTGTATATAAAAGAGGAGCTACAGCCAAAGTTAGTGATGAGAGATGCGGAAGCCAGATTTATAGCAGTGGAATGTATATGGAATTTAAAGGGAGTATTGGTGATTGGAATTTATGCACCTAATGGAGCAAAAGAAAGCTTCTTTGAGGACTTGAGGAAGCAATTAGATGAACTTTCCTATGACCAGATAATTCTTGCAGGAGACTTCAATGGAGTGACAAACTTGGAATTGGATAAAAAGTCAGCAACTGCACAAAAGAAAAGAGGACTATTACCAAAGACGTTTTTTGTATTGACGCAACAGGAAACTTTAGAAGATGTATGGAGAAGACAAAATCCCAAAGGCAGACAATATACGTTTTTCTCCGCAAGACATTCTACGTTATCAAGAATTGATATGATCTGGGCCTCAAAAGACTTAGCGCTTTGGACTAAGGATGTGGAAATAATGCCTATGGTAGGCTCAGATCATAATCCAATTATGTGGAAGTTGGGGAAAAGAACTAAAAGGAAAGGATGGAGAATAAATGAGGACTTGTTACAAGAGGGAGAAAATATGGAGATGTTGAGAAGAGAAACAAAGTTTTTCATACAATATAACATGAACAGAGAAGTACCAACCAATAAGGTATGGGACACCTACAAGGCAGTAATTAGAGGCATATTAATGGACTTAAATGGAAGAGCCAGGAAAAAAAAAGAGGAGAAGAGACAGGAGATCACGGAGAAAATAAAAGCCAAAGAAATACAGTTAAAGAAAAGACCAGGGAAAAAGAGAATTTACCAGGATATTAAAATTCTTCAAGAACAGCTGACAGCAATGAATAACAAAGAATTGGAATGGAATCTTAAGAGAATGAATCAAAAGGCGTTTGAAGGTGCGAATAAACCTGGGAAATATTTGGCATGGCAATTGAAGAAGAGAAAGGAGAAGAAGATAATAAATAAAATCTGTGAGGACAATAAAGTGTACCTGGAGCAGACAGCTATCAGCAGAGCCTTTTATAAATTTTATGCCAAATTGTATAATAAAAAAGAGGTGAATAAAGACTCAATAGCGACATATTTGGGGAAAATGAAGCTCCCAGTAATTTTGGAAGCTTGGAGAGACAAACTGAACAATGAAGTAACGGAGGAAGAAATAAGAAAGGCAATACAGTCAACAAACTTGGGAAAGGCGCCAGGACCGGATGGACTTACAGCCAAATTTTATAAGGTAATGGCTAATGAACTGGCACCATTCCTAAAAGAAGTGATCAATGGTGTTTTAAAGGATCAGCGGATCCCAGATACTTGGAATGAAGCCAATATATCATTGATCCCCAAAGAAGGGCAAGATTTGACCAATGTGAAAAATTATAGACCTATATCGATGTATTGTCGAAGGCTTTCACGGCCGGAGAACGATGGTTGTTGTGGGTTTTCCGGGCTGTATTGCCGTGGTCTTGGCATTGTAGTTCCTGACGTTTCGCCAGCAGCTGTGGCTGGCATCTTCAGAGGTGTAGCACCAAAAGACAGAGATCTCTCAGTGTCACAGTGTGGAAAAGATGTAGGTCATTTGTATCTACTCAGGAGGGGTGGGGTTGAGCTGAGTCATCCTGTAAGAGTTTCCCAGGGTGTGGAATGCTAATGGCGGGAGGCTTCACTGTATCCTGAGGAGGTTCTTTTGCATATGGATTGGTACTTGATGTGCTAATCTTCTCTGCAGGGCTATTGTCGGGGATAGAATGTTTTGTTAGCCTGGTGTTTTTCAGAACTGGAAACCATGCTCTGTTCATTCTTAAGGTTTCTAGATACAAATGACCTACATCTTTTCCACACTGTGTCACAGAGAGATCTCTGTCTTTTGGTGCTACACCTCTGAAGATGCCAGCCACAGCTGCTGGCGAAACGTCAGGAACTACAATGCCAAGACCACGACAATACAGCCCGGAAAACCCACAACAACCATAGACCTATATCGTTACTTAATAATGATTACAAAATCTTTGCGAAGATACTGGCGGAAAGAGTGAAGGGATGGTTTTCTGAAGTTATTGGGGAGGAGCAAGCTGGCTTTTTACCAAACAGACAAATCAAAGACAATTTAAGGACAGTTATAAATGCTATTGAATACTATGACAAACGTTGTGACAAGGAGGTTGGTTTCTTCTTTGTGGATGCTGAAAAAGCGTTTGACAATTTGAACTGGGACTTTATGTTTGCCACCATGGAAAAGCTACAAATGGGAGAAAGATTTATAAGAGCAGTAAAGGAAATTTACAGAGACCAGAGTGCAGCAATTGTGGTGAATGACGAGGTGACCAAGAAATTGACTATAGGTAAAGGTACAAGACAAGGTTGCCCGTTGTCTCCATTGTTGTTTATTTTGGTTTTGGAAATACTGATGATACAGATACGAGAAGATAATGCAATCCGTGGAATAAAAATAAAGGACTTTTCCTATAAGGTCAGAGCTTTTGCGGACGATATAATGTTAATTGTGGAAGATCCAATGGAGAATATGCCAAAGGTAATAGAGAAAATAAAGGAATTTGGAGATTTGGCAGGATTTTATGTAAACAAAAAGTAGTCAAAGATACTCTGTAAAAACATGACTAAACAAAAACAACAACTATTAACGGAAATAACAGACTGCAAAGTAACAAGCAAGGTGAAATATCTGGGAATTGAATTGACTGCAAAGAATATAGATTTATTTAAAAACAATTATGAGAAATTGTGGACTCAGATAGAGCAAGACTTGATTAAATGGAATAGATTGAACTTGTCATGGCTGGGAAGAATTGCAGTAATTAAGATGAATGTGTTGCCAAGAGTGATGTTTCTGTTACAGACAATACCAATTATCCGAGATTCTAAGCAGTTTGAAAAATGGCAGAGGAAAATATCAGACTTTGTTTGGGCAGGCAAAAAGCCTCGAGTGAAAATGAAAGTGTTACAAGATGCAAAAGAAAGAGGCGGAATGCAACTGCCCAACTTAAGACTTTATTATGACGCAATTCGTTTGGTGTGGTTGAAAGATTGGATGACGTTGAAAAACCGGAAGTTACTGGCCTTAGAAGGATATAAAAAAATATTCGGATGGCATGCATACTTATGGTATGATAAAGTAAAAGCGGACTTTATGTTCTTACATCATTATATTCGGAGAAGCCTATTCACAATTTGGAAGAAGTACAGAAATTACCTACAAGATGGAATCCCCCCATGGGTGGTTCCATATGAAGTAATAGATCCGAGAACTGTCGATAATGAACAACAGTGTTTAACATACAAGGAGATAACCTGAATGGAACTTTCTAAACTCAAAATAAAGACGCAAGATGAGTTATCTCCAAGCTACGATTGGTTTCAGTACAGACAGATCAGAGATCTTTATAACTCGGACTGTGTGAAGGGAGGGATAAGAATGGAGAATTCGGAATTAGAACAGGCACTTTTACAAGAGGACAAAAAGGAAATCTCAAAGGTATACAAAGTGCTGTTGAAATGGTATACTGAAGATGAGACAGTTAAAGTGCAAATGGTGAAGTGGGCTATTAATTTTAATAAAGAAATAACAATGGAGGCGTGGGAGTACTTGTGGAAAAATATGTTGAAGACTACGACATGTACCAATATTAAAGAGAATGTCTATAAAATGATTTACCGTTGGTACTTGACACCAAAGAAAATTGCGCTAGGGAACTTGAATATGTCTAATAAATGCTGGAAATGCAAGAAACATGAAGGATCTTTGTATCACATGTGGTGGACTTGTGAGGTAGCTAGGAAGTACTGGGGGAAAATAATAATAGAGATAAGTGAGATTTTACAATTTCAAATAAATAAGAACCCAGAACTCCTGCTGCTGAACTTGGGAATGGAGAGCATTCCAGCACAATATAGGACATTGTTATTTTATATGACAGCAGCGGCTAGACTTTTGTATGCGCAAAAATGGAAGGTGCAAGAAGTGCCAACTATCGAGGACTAGATTTACAAATTGCTGTACATGGCGGAAATGGACAAAATGACAAGAAAATTGAGAGACCTTGATCCAGGACAGTTTAACACGGACTGAGAGAAGCTGAAACAATATTTGGTGAAAAAATGGGAGGTGGGAGGAGAACTGTGGCAGTTTGAAAACTATTGAAATGTAATAAAACAAGAGGGGGGTGACTTTACCGGGGAGTGGGGAGTTAAATGAGAATTTCTAGGCAATTATTTTAGTGGATTATTATATTAAGTAGCAACTTCATTTTTGACAGATAATTGTATAAAGGAGAAAATATATAATCAAAATAGAACGAATATAAGTATATAGAAGTTAAGTTAAATTGATTAACTTATGCTGAAGGTATATGGTGTTTATAGTCATATCAAGAATTTGGGTTAAACTGATCAATTATTATTGATAGATAGCTATATAATGGAGAAATTTCACAGACAATATAGAGTATAAGTTAAATGGACACCAGTAAAGATGATATGCCAGAAATGTAATACTTAGTTGATATAGTGAAGCCTAGAAGAGAGTGAAAGTATATATACAAGGGACAAAATAAGTTTGATATGAGTAGGGGGAAAATGGACAAGGGGTTGGAAAACTGTTGGAAGTCAACAAAAAGGGGGGGGAAAGGGAGGGGTTAGAATTAAGATAGGTAAAGGAAATTGATTGTATGAAGTATGAAATATAATGATGTCTAATCCAATAAAATTTTTTCAAAAAATAAATAGATCTAGCCCTGATATTGAGCGATAATTAACATAGACTGTCTTTAAATAAGAAGGTTGTTATCGTCTTCTTAGGCTCTGTTCAGACAGGCTGCCAAAGAGCTCATTTGTAGGATGGCTGAAAGCCACTGCAGGCTTTCAGACAAATGTTCCTTCCAGATCCCATCCCAACTTTCTATGAAAACAGATCATGTGATTTGTCCTGCTCATTTCCCCCCTTTCCTGTTGGCCAAGATATTTAAGATGAGATAAATAGGAGAAACAACTGTTGGTATTTAGAAAGTCAGAACAGCCAAAGCAGTCACAGAATGTGGTGATGCGACATTCCTTGAACAGCTTCAAAGCGACACGCTGTATTGAAATAGCTCAGAACAGCCCTAAACCTCCCAGGTAACAAAGAACCTGAGAACAAACTTGAAAATCGCATCTGAAATATTTTTGTTTTGTTTCTTTGCATTAACGGGAGCAATGTGGAGCTAAGTGGTTTATAAAACAAGGAGATGCCACGAGTGCTGGGACTCTAATCTGGAGAAACGGGTTTGATTCCCCACTCCTCCTCTTGAAGCCAGCGGAGTGACCTTGGGTCAGTCACAGCTCTCTCGGAGCTCTCTCAGCCCCACCCACCTCACAGGGTGATTGTTGTGGGGATAATAATAGCATACTTTGTAAAGTGCTCTGAGTGAGCATTAAATTGTCCTGAAGGGCAGTATATAATTCAAATATTATTATAAAAGGAGGGCTTCTGGGTGACTACGGAAAACTAGGACCCTGTCAGATCTTGATTTTCAATATTGGGAGAAAAGTGGTATCATTTTCAGAAATGACTCTGTTCGTTGGCTGGTCAGGTGACACTCTACCTGTTCTACTCTATGGTGTCTCAGCGTTTTTAAAAAGAGTGATGCTAAATTTTCACATCAGTGGGAAGAGGGACCCGATATATAATTATGAATAATACGGAGAAAGTGGTCAGAGAGAAACTAAGCAATAGATTCAGGATAAATAAAAGGAAGCATTCTTTCAGCGGCACACAATAATTAACTGGGGGAATTCACTGCCATGAGATGTGGTGATGTCCACCAGCTTAGAAAGTTTTAAAAGGGGGGACCAGATAAATTCATAGGAGAGAAGTTAATCCATCCATACTTGCAGGTCATCATGATAGCTAAAAGGAACTTCCATGTTCAGAGGCAGTGTACCTCAGAAGACCAATTGATAGAAGAAACGGTAAAAGAGAGTTGTTGTCTACATGTTGTGTGAAATTCCAGCATCTGTCTGGTTATTGTTAGAGAAAGGATTTTGGATTAGATATACCCTCAGTCTAGGGTTACCAGCCTCCTGGTGGTAGCTGGAGATCTCCCGGAATTACATCTGATCTCCAGGCGACGGAGATCAGTTCCCCTGGAGAAAATGGCTGCTTTTGAGGATGGGTTTTATGGTATTATACCATTCTGAGGCCTGTCCCCTCCTCAAAACTTGCCCTCTCCAGGCTTCACCCCCCAAATCTCCAGGAATTTCCCAACCTGGACCTGGCAACCCTACCTCAGTCTGACCTAGCACCGTTCTTCTTTTGATAAATCCCTGGAGTAGTCAAGCCTGGTCTAAATACAAGTGGGGCCGGCTGCCTGCTTTTGCTTGGTCAATGTGAGCTGCACATTCTTCTTGCGGCTTCCACGTCAGGGAGGCCTGTGACCTCAGAGACTCTGAGCTGGACAGGGAACTTCCCGCTTTACACTCATGCTCCCATCCTGGCCCTTATGATGCGTGGCTGAAGTTCATGCCCCTCGTCATGAGGGAGATGCACATTTCACACAAATCCAAGTGATCATGACTGAAATGTACCACAGTTGTTGTGCAAGGTACACCAGGCCAGAGGTATCTCTGGGATGCAATTAGCAGAACTCCCCCCCACCCCGCCTCCGGCTCTTCAGTCAGGCGTCTTCTGACAGAAGAATCGCAGAAGGTATGTATGTCATGAGGCACTTTCCGACTATGCTTGGCTCTCTGAAGAATCACAAGGATTAATAAGCCATGGATCAGCGTTAAGTGTTAACTAGAGCAAAGTACAGGATAACCCGGCGTGTGAGGAAGTTTCTCTCCCTGCCTTTCTTGTCGCTTCTAAACCCTTTATCTGCTCATTTCCAAAATTTGTTGGCTGAGTGGGGCGACGATAGCTTGTTCCATTTGGAAAGTTACCAGAGGAAGGGTTAACTTCATTATTAACAATGATTAATGACTCAAAATGGAGGATTATAACCTGTTGTCTCCTGTCATGACCCAAATAGTTCTTGCTTCGTTTCTCTCTAACTCTCAAGTGCCCAACTTTTTGCATTCCTTTGAATTACGTTTTCAATAGCATTATTGAAAAGTCGATTTAATGCCTACGAAAGATCCACCCTGAAAAATAACTTTAATAACCACATACAATGCACTACATGTGGCTGAAACTGCAGGCAAAATTAAACAACAACCCCCCCGCCCAGCAGAAACAGGAGATTGAACCTGCATTTGTACCCATCTGTAGAAACTGCTTGGTTTATTCACATGCAGCATTATGCAATAATGGCGGGACATTCGATTGTTGGCTATACTAGGTCAATGATGATGTATGTGGAAATATAATTATTGGTGCTTAATATAACTGTTTTTTTTCTGCTTCTGTATGGTTTGTGGGCCATAATAAAGAACAGGGCTTTTTTTCAGCTGGAACACGGTGGAACGGAGTTCCGGCACCTCTTGAAAATGGTCACATGGCCGGTGGCCCCGCCCCCTGATCTCCAGACAGAGGGGAGTTTAGATTGCCCTCCGCGCCCTGATCTGGAGATCAGGAGGTAGGGCCGCCGACCATGTGATCATTTTCGCAGAGGGTGATTTAAACTTTAAAAAATTCCCCCCTTGTTCCAGCTGACCCGAAGTGAAGTCATTGCACAGTCCCAGGAACATGCATGCACTATGCACGTGCGCATGTGGTACCAGAGGCACCACCTCCCGCCAGCAGTTGCCCCCTGTGCTGGCAATCCACTGAGTTCCACCACCTCTTTTCCTAGAAAAAAAGCCCTGATAAAGACTGATGACTGACTGACTGACTAATTGTGGGACAGGCTATGGACGTTTTGCATTGCCATGTTGGTCTGTAGTAGAAGAGCAAGATTCAAGTCCAGCCGCACCTTAAAGACCAACAAGATTCCCAAGATAGATCAAGATGGGTAGCCGTGTTAGCCTGTCTGTAGTAGTAGAAAAGAGCAAGAGCAAGAGTCACAGTTCACCCTATCACAAATTTTGTTAGTCTTATAGGTGCTACTGGACTCTTGCAAGATTCTCAAGGTATGAGCTTTTGAGAGTAAAAACTCTGTTCATCAAATAGATGGTATGAAAAAGGTAGGAGTCTTTTTAGTCCTGGAAGAGGGTAGGAGGGGTATTGTAAATTAGAGTATCAGGAAGTTAGCTATAATACATATTGTAAATAGCTTGATAGAGTAGGGGTGCAGCGCAGAAAATTAGCATCTGGAGTGTGAGAAAAATCCACTTTCCCAATGCAATCCTGGGGGACCCATTGTTCTGAATTTGCAAATAAACTCAATTACAGCAGTCTCACTTTGTAATTTTCCTTTGAAGTTTCTCTGCTTGAGAACTGCTACTCTTAGGTCAGTGATGGAATGTCCTGGCAGATTAAAATGTTCTCCCACTATTTTTTGAATGATGTTATCTTTGATATGCGATTCATGTGCATTTATTCTTTTGCAAAGGGACTGGCCTGTTTGCCCAATATTGAGCGTTGAAGGGCATTGCTTGATGGCATATATAACGTTGGAAGAGGAACAAGTGATTGAGCCTGAGATGGTATAGCTGGTGCTGTTAGGTCCAGTGATTATGTTGTTGAAGTGAATATGGGGGCACAGTTGGCATCTTTGTTCATTACAGGCTCTGGTCCCCGCGTTTATGTCCATGTTGGTAAATGCATTGTTACGAGTGAGGAATTATCTGTGTGCAAGAAATGGTTTGCCTCCCAATGCCTGTGAGAAAGCAGTATCATTGTCCAGCATAGGCTACAGATCATTAATGATATGTTGAACTGGTTTGAGTTGCGAAATGGATGTGACTACCTGTGGTGTTCTGTTGTTCTGTTTGGGCTTGCCTTGTAGCAGGACATCCCTTGCTATCGTTCTGTTGTAGATCACAGATGGGGCTGTAAGCATAAAGCTTGGCTGTAGACAATGGACTGTTTGGTGTGTTTAGGATGGTGACTGGGGGCATGTAGATGCATTCGGCGAGCAGGTATAAGGTGATTCTTAAACAACCATGTGTTTGTTCAGTGGTGTCTAGAAAATGCACTTCTTGTGTGGATCGATTCATGCTCAGGTTGATGGCAGGGTGGAAGTTGCTGAAAGCCTGGTGAGAATTCTCCAGATGATAAAAATGTCATCAGGTACAGGAGGGGTGTTTAGCAAATGGGAGCTGGGTAAGTGCTACTCCAAGTCAACCATGAAAATGTTGGCATATTGTGGGAATGGAAAACCCTGAGCCTTTTTGGATATAAAGGGTCAGGGTTCTCCATTCTTATTCGTATCTAAAGAACAGAGCTCAGACTCTCGAAAGCTCATGCCCTGAAAAGCTTGGTCTCTAAGATGTCACTGGACTCAAATCCTGCTGTTCTACCAACACAGCTACCCACTAAAACTATATTCAGGAACTGAACCCCACTGATACATGCTGGCCATGTGGTTCTGCCCCTGAGCAAAAGCCCCTCACCTCTGAACAAGGAACCGGTGACACAACATCTTTGAATACCTTTAGCCACTTGAACTACAAGATGGTTCAACTGTATCAGTCCCTGCTGAATCAAGAGATTTTGCCTAACGTTGTGGTGGAACTTTACTGCAATTAAAAAATGTTCCTGGTATGATCTGCCCCTGGCCTTGTTCAACTTTAACACTCTTTTACCTCCAGTGATTTGCAGGGCAAAAGGCATAGAGGTGGAGGTTTCTATTCCCTGTTATGGTTCTCTTCTTTCTTGTAGAGTTATACATTGACAATATTCTCTGTGTTGATTCAAACCCCAGCCTGCGCATGCCAGCTCAGCTCTGAACGCTTTGCAGTACATCTTTGGAACAAGGTGCAGAACGCAAGTCACTTGCTCAGTCCTTGACGCATCTGTTCAGAAGAGGCCTCTCATTCCTGGAAAGACAGGGTTTTGCCTCCCTTCTCGCCTGCGGTTCAAGCATTTTGACCAAGACAAGCAAAGGCAGCTGGGCCCATACAGATGGATTTCATCGCTGGAGCAATTGGAGGTAAAAATAAATAAATAACCCGGCCAGCATCTTGATGAAAGGAGACAGCTGTATTTCCTTGCTATTAACTTTCAGGCAAATCTCAATGCCAGAAATGGTCAGGCTAGAGTTAAAAAAACTTTGGAGGCACCAGAGGCACCAATAGATTGAAAGAAACACAGCACGTAGTGGAGAATAATAGCCGCCAGTTAGCCGTCCCGTATCTCATGCATTAATATGGTGATGTACAAATCAAGCTAACGGCAACCAACAGAAAGAGGAAGGTGGAATAGGATTGATCCCATAGACTGTGCACTGGAAATGTCTATAGCAGAATCTTAAATATGAAATCCATGGTCAATGGCAGCTGTCAATGTGATCTGCCTCAGTTTCCCTACTGTTGATTGACACCCACATTGTTCTAGAGAAGTAGCTGTGTTAATGAGTTGCAGCAAAAAATAAGCAAACGCTTTGTGGTACTTTGAAGCCAAAAAATGATTGTATTCTACCATCAGCTTTTGTGGACTGCCACCTACTTTGTCAAATGTAGTGAGTCCTAACTAGCAGACATATTGATTGATTTATACCTCCTCCCGCCCTTGGGACCTAAAGTATCTTGCATCATTCTCCCCTATCCTTGAGGTAAGTTAGGCTGAGAGTAACTAGCCCAGAGTCATCCAGTGAGCTTCCATGGTAGAATGGTGATTTGAACCTGATTTCCCCAGATCCAGGTCTGACACTCTAACCCAGTGTTTTCCAACCAAGGTTACACAGAATCCTGGAGTTCCACAGGATAGCATCTGGGGTTCAGCAAGAAATCATGGAATAAATTTGAAATACCACAGAAAACCCAAATATCCCTCAAAATATCTTGGATATACTTGTATTGTCACTGTGTTGGTTTCATACTGTTACAGGGCAGTGACAAGAAAAATGGCAATAATTTAGCAGTAACTGAATCACAGTCCTTGCCCTCAACTTTTTCTGGCCTGTAAATCATCAGGATCTGAAAAATTAATTTAGTTGTTCCTCCAGGGAAAAAATGTTGAGAAACATTGCTTTAACCATTACACAGTGCTGGCTGTCTCTGTGTACACAAGGTTATTGAAAAAGGTTTGAACAACGGGGTCAAAGGGCCACAACGTGAGATGAAATCATATTAAGTTCCAATGTAATGTTGAAAAATCCAGAGATCATTTGTAACAGCAGTAGCTGCCAATAACGTAATTTTCAAAATTAGTTTTCTTCACTCCATTTGAATGGTACATAATCACACCTCACCTTAAACTTCTTGCATTTCAAGGCCCTTTGACCTTGCTGTTTAGTCCCCCTCCTCTGTAACTTCATATATAAGTTTCTGCCTAATGAAGACTCACTATAAGCATTTGATGAAGTGGACTGTAGTCCATGAAAGTCAATGCTAGAATAAAAATGTGTTAAGTCTTTAAGATACCACAAGCAAGCCCGGTGCATCCATGGAGGCGGTGCTGGCAGCCGCCTTGAGCGCTGAACTCTGAAGGAGGCACTGTGCCAGCCCCCAATGACCCCCCCCGACCCGGAAGTCCCTACTCACCTCTCCGCCCCTTCACCACTGCTGCCTGCCTCAGCTCAGCTCTCAGTGAGCTGGGCACCCAGGCGCCGCAGCAGCGAGCGTAGAAACGGGCTGCCTCCCTGCCTCTTCGCTGCTGCTGCCCGTCTCATGTGAGGGGGACGTTCCTGCATGATGGTGTCACAAGTGACATCATCACAAAGGGCCAGAGCATGCACGCGCTTTGTGCACGCACGGGGCGAGGAGCGCAAGTGGGTATCTTGCCTCAGGTGCCAGAAACCCTGGCACCGGCCCTGACCACAAGGCTCTTGTTTTTTTCCCCCTACTGTTGTTGACACTGTGGATTCATGTCTTTAATAGTTGTGGAGGGTTGATAGATACATTGTCATTGCACAATTACTTTCATAGGGTAAGGTGACTAGCATAGTGCAGAGAGGAAGCAGTTGAGAGAACAGATATATATGGATCTAGGTAGGACGGATGGGTAACCAGCTTGGGATGAACGGTTCTACTTTACAGGTTTGGCCTGAAGTAATGTACCTGGAGGAAGCATAGTTCATGGCAAAGGAAGTGCTAATGTGTCTTTAATGTGGCTTAATTGATGTAGCTATTAATGGTTTAATGGCTCTGGCAAGGTGACCATCAGGGGCTGGAACAGATGACCCCAGGTAAAGGGAGGACACAGGTGTGTGTGTGGTTGTGTGAAAAGAAAGCTCAACATTTTTAGATGCTGTAGACAGGGTTAAGGTTGCCAACCTCCAGGTGGAGCTTGGAGATTTCCTGGAATTCAAATCAAACTCCAGACATCAGAGATCTGTTCTCCTGGAGAAGACGGCTGCTTTGGAGGGTGGACTGTATGGTATTACATCCCATTGGGGTCCCTCACTTCCCCAAACCCCATCCTCCCCAGCCCCCAAATCTCCTGCAATTTCCCAAACCAGAGTTGGCTACCCTATATAGGATAGTGGGGAGCTGAACAGCACGTTGGGTGCAGGATCTCTCTGGAGATCTGACATGCAGTCTTTGGTCTCTTGCAGAAGTGCATTTATAACCTCATTCTGTGTGGATTCTGGGGGGCTAACTCAGGAACAGAACAGAACTTGCAAGTCAAAGAGATTTTTTAAAAACGAAATTTATTTAACTCCACCTTTCCACCATACAGAACAATGCACCAAACTGATTTAGCAAACACATGCAGCAGTGAACAGGAAATGCAACGAAGCATGTCTCTGAGATCAGTTACACACGGGGCTTTTTTTCAGCTGGAACACGGTGGAACGGAGTTCCGGAACGTCTTGAAAATGGTCACATGGCTGGTGGCCCCGCCCCCTGATCTCCAGACAGAGGGGAGTTTAGATTGTGACCATTTTCTCCGAGGGCAACCCAGTGAGTTCCACCACCTCTTTTCCCAGAAAAAAAGCCATGTACAAGGCTCTTCTAGTATATGGGAGTACAGGGCAGGGTGGAGTAACTTTAAAAGCTTCTTCTAAGGGAGTTTTCCTCTGACAGGTCAGCAAGGGAAGGGCATAGATCTTTCCCTCTCCCCCTGTCCTTATGATGAAGAGAGGAAGTCAGCCACACTGGCTGCCCCCTGCTGCAGTGAGCCTGCACCAGACCCCAAAAGGCACCCACGTGGGCTGATTGATGTGCCAGACATGCTTGGCCTGGATACTGGTGGTGAGCTCCCAAGTGCTGAAGCAGCATTCCTGCTTCTCAGAACAAGGATAGTCTTGGTTAACCTGAAGGCCAGGACACAACTGGCTATCACTCATTATACTTTTTCACCTTATGCCCCAGCTCCCCACTTGGACTTCAGTTGAAGGGAAGCAAGAGATCTGGTGGGATAATGTACAGTGATAGTTTGCAACTGGATTTTACAACTGAAAAGGATGGCTATTGCACATCGAGAGTGCCTTATCCAACATGTGAAAGTAGCCATACGCAAGCGCCCTGTGCACAGATGAGAATGGATTGCTTACATGTACAAAAGACATCAATCACCTGTGATCATTCCAGAGGAGGAGGGTGTTAGCGTTAGTCTACTGTAGCAAAATAAAACAGAAGTCCCGTGGCACCTTAAAGACCCACCGTATGGATTCCAGCATGAGCTTCGGTGAGTCAGAGCTCTGGCAGTGAAAGCTCCTGCTGGAATGAATGTTGTCAGTCTTTAGGCAGCCGCTGGACTTTTGGCTGAGATTCTGCCAAAGAATTTGATGGGAACTTGAATCTGTTCTCACCACTGGGGAAGGTGTCCAGCTGCAATGAAGCTTTAAGGTGAGTGGAGTGCATGATACCCCCTCTGTGCACTGGCTCATGGTCAACAGCGAGCTCAGGATCCTGCCCTTGAGCTCCGTGGGGTGCTTCTGCATAACATCCACAGCAGGCAAAGGAGACTTGGGAAGGAGGATTGCCACAGTGGGAGAAGGATGTCTGGGGTCTCTTGCAGGTCTTCCCAGAGAAGCAAGGCAAGGGCTCATTGGCATGCCCTTGCAAAGTTTGAGGTGACCTGTTGCTGGGAGGAACAGGCAAGATGCCCCAGCTGCCAGCACAGGCACTGTGTTAGCGAGTAAACCCGCTCCCCCGTAAGTTTGTGCAACTTTTAAGGCAGATTTCTGCCTCCTTGCAGTCTCCAGGACTCTGCAGAAGGCAGCTTCCTGCACACACGAGGAACTAATTTTTTAAAAAATTATATGGCTGATGTTTTTGCATAACCCATTTTGTTTCGTGGCTACAAGTTTGTTACATTCCCAGTTTGCCGCTGGTTCGCTATGCCTGTTCAAAGAACACAACGCGGGTGAAACTTGCTCTGGCTTGTCTAAGTGGAGCTTGTGTGTGGCTGGGATATAAATAATTTGGAGAGAGCCCAGGGCCTGCTCCAGTTACTTGCAGGATTGCACAAGGCCAAAGTGTTTATGTGACTGATTATTCAGAACTGGAGAAATGTGCATACTGTCTTTATTCGAGAAGGTTCGGTGAGTGTAATACATGGCAGCAGAGGATGTTGAAGGTTCATCCGCAACAGTGGCAGCTCTTCCAGCACCTACTGTTAGCTAATAGTTCCAAGTTGATTGACACCCATGAGAGAATCACATGGTGCAGCACTCCTAGCACTGAACAACTTCAGAGTATGGGTAGAGGTGGGATGAATGAATACCTCCCTCCAGGGCTTTTTTCTGGGGAAAGAGGTGGCGGAACTCAGTGGGTTGCCCTTGGAGAAAATGGTCACATGGCTGGTGGCCCAGCCCCCTGATCTCCAGACAGAGGGGAGTTTAGATTGCCCTCCGTCTGGAGATCAGGGGGCAGGGCCACCAGCCATGTGACCATTTTCAAGAGGCTCCGTTCCCCCGCGTTCCCCCAGAAAAAAAGCTCTGCCTCCCTCCCACTAAAAGTGCCCCACACACATTTATTTATTTATAGCTTGCTTTGTCATTAACATTACATAATGTAAGTCAGCATGCTCAATAGGATAAGGAGACCTCTAACAAACAATACCATACAATTAGGATTGCAGAAATCCGAAACAAGGCATAAGTATTAAACATGACGTGTTAAACAATGCAAGAAATGTTATGATGTAAATAGCAATATAAAGCTGTGAGAGCAAGCTAAAAACATAAAGCAACAGATAACACATGTTAGTAGTACAGACCACAGTCCAGTTCTCTGTACTAAAACATCTTCCTGAATCATTCGATTATAATGCAGCCATATTTCTTTCTTGAAAATGCCCTCCCGAAAACTGAGGGACAGTGTAGCACAGTGGTTAGAGTGTCAGACTAGGAACTAGGAGACCCAGGTTGGAATCCGCACGCTGCTTGAGCAGCTTGCTGGGTGACCCTGGGCCAGTCACACACTGTCAACCTAACCTACCTCACAGGGCTGTTGTGAGGATAAAATGGAGGAAAGGATATTTGGCAAGGGGAGAAATGCAGGGCATAAATGAAGTAACTAAACAAACAACAGAACAAGCATGCCAGGAAAGGATGAAACCCGTCTTAAAAACTCAGGGCTGCTTCAGGGTTTGAGCAATTTCATATAGTTGCCTTTGAGGTTCTCGCCGAAGATCCAGGCTAATGTAGAAGAGAGAGTCAAGGAGAGGCATTTAGTGATGCAAATGAAAATTCTGGCAAGGTAGTTTTTTTCATATTTGTTGGAGACTTGAAGCCTCCTGTTGGAAACGCCCTGCCCAAAAGGTCAAGCCAGATCTGATGCAATAGTTTCCCCAAGTCACTTTCCCAGTCACCCCTGCAGCTGCTATGAGGGTTGCCAACAGACCTGGAGAAAATGATCCTGTCACTTTAATGGAGGCATAATAAGACGTTATTATTCAAATACGGAAACAAGTTGACAGTCCAACAGGATTGCATAAAATATTGAGAAGGTGAAATTATTAACCTCCATGCAACGAAAATCTTCAGCTCCCTTGCAGAGATATTGAGTGGCAGCTCAGTGGCAGCTCAGGTTTCCAACCTCCAGCTGGTACGTGGCGTTCTCCTGGATTTATCACTGATCTCCAAATTACAGGGATCTGTTTGCTTGGAGGAAATGGAAGTTTTGGAGGGCGGGTTTTGTGGAATGACATCCGTACGGAGCTCCCTCCCCTTCTCTAAAATACACCCTCCCCAGGCACCACTCCCAAATTCCAGGAATTTACCAAACTTGATTCGACGATAGGATTACCAACCTTCAGGCAAGGCCTGGAAATCTCCCACAACTGATCTCCAGACTACAGAGATCAGTTCCTCTGGAGAAAATGGCTGCTCTGGAAGGTGGAATCTATGGCACTCTACCTCACTGAGGTCATTCCCCTCCCTAAACCCCACCTTCCCTAGGCTCCACCCCCAAATCTCCAGGAATTCTGTAACCCAGAGCTGGCAACCCAGGATGGAAATATGGCCTGACAGGATGGGGCGACATTCCTGACTTCAGTGGGCTGGCTCAGCATAATACTTTGTACTTGTGAGCCGTGCAAGATCCAACCCATTGTCCTTTTAAGATATAAATTTTGTAGCTGTGGGCTGCTCTTTTTTAAAAAAGTACACTGCAACTTGTTAAAGTCGGATCATCCTGATCTTGAGTGTTTTTCATATATGCAAACAAGTTGCCAGTCCAACAGGATTGCCTTAAACACTGAGAAGTAGCAACTGTGATAACAAAGGAATTCTTGTGGAATAAACTATCACTTGGGAACCTTGGCATGTGCTCTGGAAGTCTTTTTCCCTGCGGAAAAAATTTCATATTGAAAAAATAATAAAGATATCACAGCAGCCTGTATTGTGAAGATGCCGTGGCTCAGTCTCAAAATGACTTCAAAGGAGCTATATGATTAAAATTCCATTTTTTTCATGTTAAAAGTTGCATTTTTAAAAATGGCTTTTTTACATATTGGTTTTGTAATTTGTTTTTGCTTTCTGACCCCCCTCCCCGGTCGGATTTTGTCAGGCACCCACAACTGGCTCTGAGATTTTGCAGCCCTTTGGCTACCAGAGGGGCCCTGGAGTCCCACTTTGTCTGGAGCTCATATGAACAAAAGAAAGGATGCACAGTCTTTTACTTCTACTCAGGCATAACCATAGCCAGGTTAGGGGGGGAGAGCATCCAGTACCAGAGCAAAAGGCTGTTGTATCCCGGAAGATGGAAGTCCTAATGCCTTTCCTCTTTGATACTTAAGCGCTAATGGCAGCATTGCTTCATGACACAACAAACTGGCCCAGCACAAACTGGCCCAGCACAGTATGCCGGTAGCAGGTCTGTAAACAATTCTAAAGTATTGCTGGTGTGTATGTGTGGAAGATAACAGAGGACATGTCAGTTTGGAGCAGTGGTTAAGAGCAGTAGGACTGTAATCTGGAGAACTGGGTTTGATTTCCCACTCCTCCACTTGAAGCCAGCTGGGTGACCTTGGGTCAGTCAAAGCTCTCTCAGAGCTCTCTCAGCCCACCCACCTCAAAGGATGATTGTTATGGGGATAATAATGACATAATTTGTAAACCACTCTGAGTGGATGTTAAGTTGTCCTGAAGGGTGGTATATAAATCCAATGTTACTGTTCTTGTTCTTGTCGTCGTCGTGGTTGATGTAGTGAAAGTCGTGGCACTCAAGGATTGGTGGTAGACCCTTCAGCACTCTCTGGTCCCCTGACCATTGCTGGTAATGGCTGAGGAATTTCCTCCACGATTAACCTTTTTCGACTATTTTTTTTTGTTCCTTAGTAAGTTTTTGACCCTTACTAAGTTGACCCCGTTTTTGATCTATACTAAGTCCTGAGTAGAAAATGTTATTTATTTAGTACATTTTAGCCTACCCTTCTGCCAGTGAGCTCAGGGGGTGTACATAATTCTCCCCTCCCCTATTTTATCACAACAACTCTGTGAAGTCTGACAGAAGAACATAAATAGAGCCCTGCTGGATCAGAACAGCGGTCCATCTAGACTAGTATTCTGTTTCACACAGTGGGTTGCCCCAAAGGGTCAACCATCAAGGCATATAGAAGCCAAGGCCCAGTACTGTCTCCTAGCACAGGTATTCTCAGAGGCTTACTGACTTTGGATGGGGCAATCCCTTTCAAAATGTAAGCTAGTAGCTGCCGATGGACCTCTCCACTGCAAATCTGTTTTCAACCCGCTTTGAAAACTATCCAGGCTCGTCCTATCACTTCATCCACTGGTAGCGAATTCCACAATGTAATTACTCATTAGGTGAAGAGCTACTTCTTGTTGACTGTCTTGAACCGATTGTCTATTGAAAAAGTTCTCTGTACCCACTTTCTTTACCCCATGCATAGTTTTATAAACCTCTATCAAGTTTCCCTTACAAGCCATTTTTTTTTTAGACTGAAGAGGGTCCAACCCCTTAATCTTCTTGTTTGCCCTCTTTCACACTTTCCCTCAGCTCTGCAATTTTTTGTGTGTGGGGGGGGGGGGGAGCTATGACAACCAGAACTGGATGCAAGGGCATTACAATATTCACCTTTCTATTTTCAATCCCTTTCCTTGATGGGCAAAAGGAAGCTTGGAGTCACATTCTGAGCTCTTAATGTGCTCTAGCTATTAATTCTGGAACAGTCTACAGCAGCCAAGAGTGACAGACATGAATGGTGCCTTTCTTAAACAGCCTGTCTTTTTTGTGTGTGATTCATAGTTGCGCTTGTGTGGCTCTGCTTGCAAATAAGCACATGGGACTTGCTGGCTCTAGCGACCGATCTTGCAGGTCTATTTATAGAGTGTGAGTGCGTCCTCTCAGATGTGGGCAGCCCCTGACAAACTTGCTTGTTCAGCTGGGATGCAAACTCCTCATGTCCTGAGATGTTGATACCCTGGGGTAGGGGAGGTGGAGAGTAAATCAGGGTAAGTTGGGATTCAAGGTAAGTTGTGTCTAGGAGCAGAATGGTAGCAAATTTACTTTAAACTATGTAAGGAAGGCTGTTGGAGACATAAACTGGGAAAATGACGACTGTGAGTTTACAGCTATAAGATCTGCATCATTTCCAGCTAGGATATAATACAATGGTCTAATATTTTACTCTCTCTTCATAAAAGAGTGAAACAAAAGTAGAGCTGCAGAGCCCCTAGTGAGGGGAGGGGATATCCTCCTCCCATCTCCCAATGCCTGCCACCACTCAGAAGAAAAACAAACTGGCAGCGTTGTGTGCAGCGCTATAGCACTTCTGGTGAAAAACCCCCAGAAGTGACATAGGATAGCTCTAGAAATCACTGGAAACTTTATGATTTTACCACAGGGTTTCTGGCTATTCCTAGAGCTACCCTATGTCACTGCCAGTTTTTTACTGGAAGTGGTGTAGCACCACAGTTGGTATTGCAACCCCATGTCCCCTGCTGGTTGTCAGGTACTACATGAAAACCTGAAACAAAATTGAGAGATATTCTGAATAAGGTAATCCGCCTTCCATTCTCACAATAAACATACCAGGCACAATATACCCCAGAGTAGCTGTTGACATGCAGCTAAAGTTGTTATATTTGTATTCACCTTTTCTACGTCATTAAAATTTGGTCAAATATACAGTTTAAAACTAGGCCAGCAATTCTCAACATGGTCTTCGGACACCATGATGTCAACTGCTGTTAGGGTTTCCCAGAATTACAAGTGATCTCCAGGTTGCAGAGATCAGTTACCCTGGAGAAAATGGGTGCTTTGGAGGGTAGACTCTACGACATTATACTCTGCTGAGGTTCCCCTCTCCCCAAACCCCACCCTACCCTGGCTCCTCCCCAAATCTCCAGGAATTGTCCAACTGAGAGCTGGCAACCCTAGTTGAGATTATATAAGGCACTGTTTCATATGAGAATCTACTTATCATAGCCAAAGTGTTCTTTTTCTTATAATCTTCTTTCTATGGGATATGGTTCAAAATATAACATGTTGTCAGGGTCTTAGACAGGGATCCTTTCAGCTGATCCTTCCAATAACACCAGATTTGGCTGGTATTTGTATTCAATAGTTCAGGGAATCTGAGAGAGATGGTGAAGTGCTAAAGCTGGAACTTCAATCAAACTTATTATGGAACAGGTTCCAGTGAACTCAACAGGACTTAATTCTGTGCAGATGGGCTGAGAAACAGAATGTAAATGTATTTCCTTCTTACCAGAAGAAAACGTTCATTCATTCCAATTGAGGAAAACCAACTGTGTGGCTGTTTGTTTTTTTTTCTTACCTGATTGTGGCAGCAGCTTCCAACCCCAGAGACTATTTTAGGCCTTGCAAATCTCTATTGGTTGCTATATTTGGGGCATGGAAATCCCTGGTGAATGTGAAAAGACGTGTCTTTACTGTCACTCCCGCTACACTATATAAGGTCAACTAGTGTCCAGGAGAGTTCGTTGGATGTGGCTGATTTGATGCACACCCATTTGTTTTGCCTCATTATCAACAATCCCTTGCTGGGCCAGGGGGGCTCTATATCTGTTAAGGGCTCACCGACCCCTCTTTAAAGCATTTACTGAGAGGGAGTGGTTCACTGCAGATGGTGTCACTGCAACAGCAATTCCCCTCCCACCCTCTGCCTGGATTATAAAACCTCCTGCCCTTTTCCACTCCGTATCTCCTCCTTCCTAAAGCACAGGACTTATTATGCATCCTCTGTTCTGTAGAAATGCTTCTGTTTTGCATCCACCATGAGGGTGAAGATTCAGTCCCAAGTACCAGGGTCAGCATCCTAATGAAAGAGCCAAACCACATCAAAATTCAAAGCCAAAGATACAGCATAAAAAAGATCTTTTACTGAAACTATACAGCTTAACATTACTGATAATTGAGATGCTGACTAAGAATCTACAAAGTTTCTGCAGACCAAACACTGATTGTTGCAAGTCTTTTATCAGGAAGTGGCACAGATGAGAGCTCACAATCAGGGGCCAAAAGTTGGGGGGGGGGGACAAGGGACCAGCTTGGAGCTCACTAACCTGCTGATGCAGCAGCTGGCAGGAGAAATTGGTGCACGGGGGAACGTGTCACAATAGAACCCAGAAGCAACAGGTGATGCTTTAGGTATTCCCAAATGGCTATGATCTTTACCATACAGATTCCTTTAGTATCTTCTGGAAATGATGTCACTTCCAAGATCAGATAGGAGCCCCGTGGCACAGAGTGGTAAGCGGCAGTACTGCAGCCCAAGCTCTGCTCACGACCTGAGTTCGATCCTGGCGGAAGCTGGGTTCAGGTAGCCGGCTCAAGGTTGACTCAGCCTTCCATCCTTCCGAAGTCGGTAAAATGAGTACCCAGTTTCCTGAGAGTAAAGTGTAGATGACTGGGGAAGGCAGTGGCAAACCACCCGGTAATAAAAAGTCTGCTAAGAAAACGTCATGATGTGATGTCCCCCCGCCATGGGTTAGTAATGACTTGGTGCTTGCACAGGGGACTACCTTTAGCTTTTACCAAGATCCGACACAAACCTGCTCCCGTTTTTCTTGGAGCACATCATGCAAAGTGTCTTACAGGCTTTAAAACAGAGAACCGAAAATAGTCACTCAAAATAATACTACATCAAAACATCTGTGGCTCACTGCCCTATTGTTATTAAAATCAAAATTGGGGGGAAATTGGATGTGTGAAAGAGGCATATGCAGACCACAAAGTATATCACATGCAATACAGGTTAATGTAACTTGCAGATGAAATTGGGCTTGTGGTATTGATGTCTGGATAACAAGCAGATTGCAGGAACGTAGTGATGGGAAAGCTAACCACGTTTGATGCTTGTGTTCTCCCACACTGTAATTACTCCTGCATTTTACTTAATCATCCTAGATTACAGTGCGGTGATATTCTGCTTTATAACTTTACATTTGAAGAAGCTTTTCCCAGTAGTTATTAGAATAGCCTTTGGTTTGTCACCTTTCCTGGTCTCTGCATAAACAATCCATCAGAAAATCTGCTGTATTTGCATAACAGTGGCTGATTCCGCACATGTTGGATAATGCACTTTCAATCCACTTTCGTTTGAGGTGGATTTTTTGTTCCGCACACAAAAAAATCCATTCCAAATGATCTATAAAGAGGATTGGAAGTGCATTATCCAACGTGTGTGGAATCACTCAGTATTTGCTTAACAGCCACGGGTGTTTTGATGTAGTATTATTTTGAGTGACTATTTTTGTTTTATTTATTTATTTTTATTTAACTTAGAAAATTTCTATTCTTCTCTAGGGTTACCTGAATGAGTTTCCACTTGATTACTTTGTGTTCACTTCTTTGGTCTGTAATATACATTCAAAACTATCTGGTGGTTAGCTTACCATCTTCTTTCCTCCAGTTAATATACATATATTTTTGGTTTCTTCTGTTGAGATATTTGTTTTTTCTTACAGATATTATGTATCAAACAATGCAATCAGGGGGAGGGGAGAAAGCATAGAGGGAGCTGACCAAATGCGATGCTGGCGTATCCCCAAAATGTGCCAGTGGAATGCCCAGATGGTGCTGCACCTCAGCTGGGTGCCGGTGTGGTAATGCCATGGAGCAATGCCCATGCAAGTTGCTGCACCAGCAGGGAAGGAGGTGGATCCTGGGGCATGGCAGGAGTCAGCCAGCTCTGAAAGCTACCCCAGCCTGGGACTGCCCTCTCCAAACCAGTGGAAAGTTATGCATAAAAAAATGGCATATTCCACAGGTGCTCAAGCAATAGAAAAGGCTAAGTGTCCCTGTCCCCCGCCCCAGGCATGGCTCCACCTACAGCTGGGAATCACGTAACCTACATGGACAAAGACCTTGTTGGACAGGGGCTGTAGTAAGGAGGAGAATTACATGAGAATGAAAAAAGCTGTCTGGGTTCAATTTGTAACAAGGAGAGCACAGATGAAAGCCAACAGACACTCCAACATGGCAGTAAATTCAGGGCATACATACTGGGTTCTAAAAACAGATCCTGTACTCCAAGGTGCTCACAGCCGTCTGCTTCTGTCTTCTTGACGCAAACAGAATCACAGCTGACCCCTCCATTCAGCTGGGGATCAGATCATTGGCCCATCAAGTTCGGGATTGTCTACACAGACCAGCAGTGGCTTTCCTAAGTCTCAGGGGGAGGTTTTTCATATCATCTATCATGTTGGGGATTGAACTTGGGACCTTCTGCCTGCCAAGCAGATGCTCCACCACTAAGCCACAGCTCCTCCTCCTCATCTCCAAACTCTGATTGTACTGTTACCACAGCTTAGAAAGCCTCTGTATCTGTGTAGTCAGAACTATGTACTGTCCCTTTAACAATTGGTACTCATGGGAATCGTAGTTCCCTCTCCAACACTGGAACAGCCGGACATTTGAGAAGTTTATCGTAGATCTTCCTGTTAGGGTGTTAGTTTTAGGGTCCTCTTCCTTTTTCTTTGTTCGGCAACTTACCCCCTCAAGCAAGGATGCAAAAGCCATTATGAATTCATCGCTAGTTTACAAATAAATCTAGAGCAATAAAGATGTACCTGGCTTCTGATTGAACCATGTCTTGTTTACTGGCTCCAACTGTAAGTAAGGATTCCTTTAAAATCTGGGTTGAAAGAGGCAGCGCATTAAAACTACCTGGGAATCAGCCTCTCCTTTCAGCTGCTCCCAGAATACTGATGGCTGCTTCAAGACAGCTTTTGGGGAATCTTCTCCTAACCTTTCAAGCTTGTTAAAGATCATTCACTTTTTTTGTCATTTGCCTTGGTTCCCTTGGGCTAAACCCATTCATAATGATGAGATGGCAGTGCTATTACGCTATTCACATACAATATTTCAGGGATTATATTTGTCCCTAACAAAGTACTAATAAATTGAGGGTACTTTCTTTTATGCTGCTCAGTCTGCTGCAACCCTCTTTCAATTTCAATGTAGTGATGGTGTTCAGGGCCGGCGCGCCCATCGAGGCCAGGTAGGCGGTGGCCTCAAGCGTGGGGTGCTGGAGGGAGTGTTGGAGGAGGTGCGGGGGGTGGGAGCGCGCACCACAAAGCAGCAGCCACCTATCTCTCCCGCCCCGTGCCACCGCCAGCACAAGCCCCTGGCCGGGTGCAGCCACCACGGGCAGGCATCTGCGGCGGCACAGGCGACCGAGCGGGAGAGCTCAGAGGCCGCCCGCCGCAGTGATTGGGCCGGCGATGGCGCACTCCCATGATGATGTCACGTGTGACATCATCGTGCAGGCTGGTGTGCGCGCACTTGCGCGCGTGCGGAGGGGGGGACGCCCGCCCGCCCGGCCGGCCACGTGTGCTGCAAACCCTTGCGCCACCCCTGATGGTGTTATACTGTAAATTTGATAGAACGCAATGTTTAAAACTTGGCTGCACCCATTTATGTATTGAATAAATATGCCCAACACAAACATCCTACATTATACCAGCACAGACATTGATATCCTCAGATTTAGGTAGTATTATAGAAAAAGTTCTATGTCATTTGGAATGCACATGAGTCCTTATCCTCTTTGATTATGTGCCCCTGACTTCCAGTTTAGAAGCAATGAAGAGAGAAATGGGAAGATTTACTTACTTCATTTATATCCTACATTTCTCCCCAGTGGGCATTCTTCCCTCTTCCATTATATCCTCACAACAACAGCCCTGTGATGTAGGTTAGGTTGAGAGGATGTGAATATCTCAAGGTCATCCAGCAAGCTGCCCAGGCAGAGTGGAGATTTGAACCTGGGTCTCCCAGATCCTAGTCTGATACTAGCACAGGTGGGATTGTTGATGAGCTAAAGCGTTCTTCTTAAAAGAATTTGTTCTACCTTTGCAAGATTTGGCTAAGAAGCCATATGTTTTTAAACTTCTGTTTCAGGTGGTGTTAGTGCTGCTGTGGGGTACCCACTGGACACCGTAAAGGTATTTAAAATTGTATTTTTCTAAATACTTCTGAAACAACAGCATATCTAACCCCCTTGGAATAAGTTAGATTGGGAAGTCCCTTATTTCCCTCCTCACAAAGACAGTAACTAGAACGGGAGGGTATGGAGGAGGGTATGTACACAATATCTCTGCTGGAAATCTTCATGAATGTGAGGTAAACAAAATGATTTCCAGATTTCCCCACCAATGTATGCTTTCTCCATTTTTGTCATTTCTTTTGGGACTCTCAGCTTATAGAGAACAGCAGATGGCAACCCCCCCCCCCCAATATCTTGGCACCTGAACAAACTCCAAAATGTGCCATTTCCCAGTAACAAATTAAATAAGTTGTGGCTTACTGCCTTTAAGTGGCACACAAAACCTGCTACCTGAGGTAAATTTCTCATCTGGCCTAATTGTAGGGTACCCAGTGACAAGCTCTCGGTGGAGCCTGGAGATCTCCCAGAGTTACAACTGATCTCCAGACAGCAGAGATCATTTCCCTGCAGAAAATGGCTGCTTGGGAGGACGGACATTATGGTTCCTCTCCTCTGCAAACTCTGCCCTGCCCAGGATCTGCCCCAAATGTCCAGAACTCTCCCAACCCAGAGCTGGAAGCCCTAATTACAAGAGGAAGAGACTGAACTGACAAAATGGAGGCATGTGCATGTTATGTGTGTGTACATGCAGAAAGAATGAAAACATGTCTACACCTTACTCTGTCAAGGCCGAAATACACATTAGGAAGAAAACATGGGGTTCCGACACCCATGTATTTCCTGTTACATGGCACTTGCAAGGGATAATGTGAGTAGAATGGAGCAAAGTCCTTCTCCTGGATGAAAATTCTTCCTGAAATGCTCTGTGGAGCAGCTTTTAATTATCCCCCCCCCCCCAGATGGTCTCTGAAACTGGAATTAAACTAGCCTGGGGGAATTTTGCTGGACAGAATGGGTGGATGTGAGAGGGGGTACATTCCCTTGACTGGTTCTCCCCTACAAATGTCCCTTCTGTCCCTGCATTCATGTTATCTCAGCAAATAAAGGTTTTGAAACAATAGTTTGCTGAGGTAACATGTAGTCCCATCTCACTTGGGCTTGGATACAGTAGAGGATTTCTACCAATTCCCCCTATCACCCGGGAGAAGCATTTTGAGGAGAATTTTGAGCTGGAGAGGTGGTGGAGTGGTCATGATGAGGGAATTCTCACTCCCCTGATGGAAATCCTTTCTGTCAGAAGAAATTATCACAGAATCCAAATCTTTGGTGTGGCAAACGGGCTGGTTTTCTTCTCCCTTGCTCTTTTGACCAAAATAAGAATGGCTTGAAACATCTGTCAGGAAGCAGTAATCACTTCTTTTTGGATGCTGAGAGGCCAACCAAAGCCCACTATAAATGGCTTTAGAGAACCTACTCAGAAAATACAGGCTGGGCACCATTTTCTTAACTCTTGCTCTAGCCCTTGAGGGTGTCTGGTGGGTTGCATTGTTCTGAGGATGAGGGAAATGATTCCTCAGGAGGGACAAACTGGTATCCTCTTGCACCAAAAATATCCCTCTGGGGAACAGGTGCTCTTCATAATGAGTGATTTGCTGTATAGGAATGGAGAGGTGGACAAGCTCTTTGATATGAGCTGCTTCCCTTGTGTGGCGAGGACATCACACATTATCTTCAGAGGTGGGTTGGTTGCATGGGTGCATACGGACAGGGCTTTTTTTCTGGGAAAAGAGGTGGTGGAACTCAGTGGTGGAACTCAAGACTGCACAATGATGGCACTTTGGGTCAGCTGGAACAAGGGGGGAGTTTTTTTTAAAGTTTAAATTGCCCATGGCAAAAATGGTCACATGGACGGTGGCCCCGCCCCCTTGATCTCCAGACAGAGGGGAGTTTAGATTGCCCTCCATGCTGCTTGGCAGTGCAGAGGACAATCTAAACTCCCCTCTGTCTGGAGATCAGGGGGCAGGGCCACCGGCCATGTGACCATTTTTAAGAGGAGCCGGAACTCCGTTCCACCGCGTTCCTGCTGAAAAAAAGCCCTGCATACGGACATCGATAACATTAGGAAATCTAGTTCTGGAAGGGGAAAAAATTAGATTACTAGGCAGAAGGATAAAATTCAGGTCCTCCAAGGCAACATTCTCAGTAGTCAAGCAGAGATTAGGACTGGAGTCCCCATGCATGGAGGAGACAGTGGTGATGGGGTTCTTTCAGACACTGGAGAATGCCTTGGGACAAGTCGATCTTGCCCCAAAGTCATGCTCTGCTTGACCTAACTGGAATCAGACTGCTATTAACTTAAATTCATGCTCTTACAGGTGAGAATTCAGACAGAGAGAAGATATCATGGAATACGGCACTGTATCATAGAAACATACAGAACAGAAAAGGTACATATTGCAAAATCCCTGTTGACTACGGCTTATTGCGTAGATCTCTCATTCTCTCTGTTTCTATCACAACCTTGAGTTCAGGAGGATAAAGTGGGATAGAAATGTTTCAAATAAATAAATACTCATCCATCTATCCACGCACATGCACAGAGAATCTAGCAGTTCGTTTATTTGTTTGTAAAACTCCATCAGAATTACTCTTTATAAACCCCATGTTTTGGAAATTTTGAGCAGGTTAGGCAAGCCAGTCACTCATCCTTCTCACTCTGTTTTTAAAAGATATTTTCTCCCACTTTCTGCTCAAATTAGGTGCCTGGTTTCTTCAGAGGTGTCTCAATGACAATTGTAATGGCATCGTTTATTTCATCATTTTCATTTGGTGTCTACAAAAACTTCCTTTACAACATCTGCAAATTAAGATACGGCTCTGCAGACAGCAAGCCATCAAAGATGGATGTATCTTTTGCTGGGTGTGCTACTGGCGCAGTCCGGGTAGGTTAAGAGTATAATAATGTATCATTAAATACAGGGCTTTTTTTTCTGGGAAAAGAGGTGGTAGAACTCAGTGGGTTGCCAGCACAGGGGGCAACTCTTGGTTGGAGGTGGTCCCCCTGGTACCACATGTGCTAGCGCAAAGTGCACGCATGTTCCCAGGGCCAATGATGTCACTTTGGGTCAGCTGGAACGGGGGGGAGTTTTTAAAAGTTTAAGTTGCCCTCGGCGAAAATGGTCACATGCCACTGGAGCGGCACGGAGGGCAATTTAAACTCCTCTCTGTCTGGAGATCAGGGGGTGGGGCCACCAGCCATGTGACCATTTTCAAGAGGTTCCATTCCACCACGTTCCAGCTGAAGAAAATCCCTGATTAAATATATGTATCATCAAATAACTTGAAAGAGGAAAGATTATGCACACACTTCATTTGGGTAGCAGAAGTACTTTCAAAACTATTCCTTATCATTTATTTTATTCTTTTAAAAATGTTTCTCTTTGCCTTTTTCTTAAACAAAGACTCAAAGTAACTTTTCCATCACCATCTGAGGAGTTTTTATTGTATGTAGTGTTTTAAATTGTATTGTAATGTTTTATCTGCTTTTATGTAAATTAAAATGTTGGGCTCTGCCCTGAGCCTGCTCAGCAGGGAGGGCGGATTAAAAATCTAATAAATGAATGAATGAATGAAGTGGAGTTACAAATAAATAAAGCAAAACTGATACCAACAATTAAATAACTATCATAAAATGCTTTAAAAACAGCACATTAGCGCATGCCAAATCTTTGCCCCAAGTGTGCTTGCATTTCAAAAGGCTATCCTAATGAAACACTGTCCACCTTTTCCCATGCTCTCTTAATGGCTGTATATAAAAATATGGGTTTGTCAGTGTAGATTTTTTCTCTTAAAGCTATTATTACATGAGTACTTGGAATGAATTATTCTAGTTCTTTCCCCTTAGGAAAAGAGATCTACAGATGGTACAACATGGATACATTCCACGGTGAACATCTTTCTTTTGATTATCTTGGAAGCCTGGTAGATTGATACAGTGGATAGAAATGAATGTATATTGTTCCAGGCATGTCATTGGGTTGGCAAAAGGCCAGAGAGTTGAGAATAGAATGATGATGACTTGAGATCTCTAGGATCTGATATGGGATACATGAATGGAATGAAGCCATCTTGATCGTCAGGTCCCCCAAATAGTTTTGCTTGCTTATCCTGGATCTATTTTCTAGTTCTTCATAATACCCAGACAGAGTATAGCTAAAGGTCCTTAACTTTTATTCTTCCACTTCCTAATCAGGTTGTGCTATTGGCACCTGCAGAGATAGCCAAAGTAAGGCTGCAGATCCAGAAAGAGCCACACCACTTGATGGCATCAACCCATCTCTTTGACTCCAAGCCTAAGTACCATGGTGCTGTGCACTGCTTGCGGATGATAATAAAGGAAGAAGGCCTTGGAGGTCTGTACAAGGGATCTTTGGCTCTGCTGTGTAGAGACTGCCATTCATCTGCAACCTATTTCCTTACCTATTCAGCTCTCTGTGACTGGCTTACTCCAGCTGGGAAAGACAAACCAGGTACATAGAAAACACCTCGGGGCTACCTTCATAGGCTACCTGCAAGCTCTGTCTTGGGAATTTTGGGGTTAGTACATGGGGAGGGACTTCCATTTCTCCCAAGCTGCCATTTTCTCCAGGGTATCTAATCTTTGTAGTCTGACAACTGTGTACTATCCGTTGATATAGATATGTTCTTACTGGGTAGTTTCCACATAGTTTAATATGTCATGTTCAAATTATTTATGTTTGTTTCCAACATTATTTCATCTACGTATTCCTGTATTCTAATTTATGCTTCTGTGGTCCTGATTCTGAATTTGAATTTATGTTTCATTTTGAATTTCTGCAATGCATACCCTATTGTACTGTTTATTGAATATCCCAGCAGGTGATCATGTTGACTTACACTATGTAATCCACTTTCAGTCTCAGTGAGAAGGGCAGAATATTGAATGAATGAATGAATGAATGAATGAATGAATGAATGAATGAATGAATGAATGAATATACAGCAAACATCTGTAGCACATAGGTAGCCAACTTCCAGTTAAATTCCTGCAGATTTGGGGGTGGTGTGGTGCCTGGGGAGGGAAGAGTTGGGGGAGAGGACAGAAGAGGGATCTCAATGCAGATACGATGCCATCAACCTCATTCTCCAAAGTTGTCATTTTCTCCAAGGGAACAGATCTCTATAGTCTGGAGATCAATAGTAATTCCAGGGGAACTCCAGTCCCCGCTTTAGATTGGCAGCTCTAATAGTACAGATTATTAAAAGAGTTTTTAAAAGAGAACAGATGAGAAATGAAGACACCCACATTACTTAATTATAACAGGAAAGAAGCTTTTCCTCTGATGCCTTAATGATTAGCTTTAAATAAGCCCCTCTTTTTTCAAATACATGTTGTGTAAACCATGGGAATTATCTACATTAAATAAAATAAACAGCTTGTAAACTTGAAGACAGACATTAAAAAAATAGGTACCCTGGCCATTCTGACATCTTAGCAACAGTTTAAGGACTCTAAAAAAATCCACTTGCATTTTGAGTTTTTGAACCTCCTGTTTTCCCCAAGGTGAGTACTTGAAAATATCATTATTTATTCAGAGCAGGTCATATTACATAATAGTAAAGAAAGAGTCCAATAGCACCTTTAAGACTAACCAACTTTACTGTAGCATAAGCTTTTGAGAACCACAGCTCTCTTCGTCAGATGCATCACGAAGAGAACTGTAGTTGGTTGTTGTGGGTTTTCCGGGCTGTATTGCCGTGGTCTTGGCATTGTAGTTCCTGACGTTTCGCCAGCAGCTGTGGCTGGCATCAAGAACTGTAGTTCTTGAAAGCTTATGCTACAGTAAAGTTGTTTAGTCTTAAAGGTGCTACTGGACTCTTTACTATTTTGCGACTATGGACTAACACAGATAACTCCTCTGGATTTATGGTCATATTACATATATTTTAATGGTTCACACAAAAAAGGAAAACTCTCCTTAAAGGTGTCTCAGGGTGTGCACTAATGTTCCTGCAAACAGAGAGTGTTGTGAGTGAACTCAGCACCCCCTCTACTGTTCATAAACACACATACGGTCTCCAGACTGAATGTCTGCTCTCTCTCCCCCCTCTCTCCACGTGCTTTTAAAATTTGGCTATGCACTTTGCAGATTTATCTGATTAATGATGTGCACATTCCCGTTGGCTATGACCTAGGAGGACAGGTTTGCTTTGGGCTTGATTTGGGGAAAGGGAAAGGTTGTGCATCTGTCCAAAACTGGGCTGCAAATCAGCGCTCTGCTGGTTCAGATCCCACTACTGCCATGAGCTTAGGAGGTGGCCTTGGATAAGTCACTCCTCTCAGCCCCAGATCCCCAGCTGTATTGTGGAAATAACAATAACAATGCCTTTGCTCACCACCCAGAGTGGGGCACTAATCTGTCTAGAAGAGCGATATGCAAGTGCAGTTATTATTATAATACGATAAATGCCACTAGGGCAGGGGTCCCCGAAGTGGTGTCTGTGGGTACCATGGTACCTGCCAGTACCTTTCCTGGCACCTGCTATGTGTTTTTAGAAAACAGGCAAGGCTATATGGGGCTGTTGCCCATCAGGAAAACATTTTTATGCATAACTTCCTGTGGTTTTGTGGTTGGTTCCGCCCCCCGCAGCAGCCATTTTGTGGTTTTACCCACCATCCTTTGTCAGAATTCCAAAGATGCCCATTGGCTCAAAAAAGTTTGGATCCCTGCACCAGAGTCTAGCTGCCCCTAGAGGCTTTGCAACGCACTAACATAGGTGAAAATTGCTCAAAAGGCAGTGAGTGTGCTCACTGCTAAAATGAAGTATATTTATGCGTGTATAAAACCTTCAGCCCAACATTGACTCTGTATTTTATTATATTAGAGGATGTTGAAATCTCTCAACCACTACAACTTTGACTGACAGGGGAAGATGTTGCTTTCATCACTTCCCTGTTTTCTTTTCCCTTTTTACATCTGAAGAGTGACACAAGCAACCTTGAGAAACTAAACAGGCTTATTTTCTTGGGTCACTAAACAGCCTAAAGGAAGTGCTGGAGGCGCTTGCCTTTTGCATCATGATAGCGCTGGAGTTTGTTCTGAGCCAGACTGCACACGAGGTTCTGCTTGGGTTACAATACAGAATGTGCTGTGAGTGACAGGAGATTTCTTTTATAAACTGCCCACCCACCAAATGCACATTGCCAGTTTTGACAGGAAGGTATAAAAACATGTGATGATATGCTTTTATTGTATTTTAATTTTGTGTAATGTTTTTAGTAATGTGGGAGCTAATAATTTTTACCTCTTTTTTCACCTTGAGAATAAGAATGCTGTTATATTTTATGTTGGTCTAGGACCGTTTTAATAAAGATCAATCAATCGATCGATCGATCGATTGATCAACAGCTTCAGTCTCTGGTTGCTTCCACAAGTCCTTACTGAGACGGCCTGCCAACGGAACTTTGGCGGTTTATCTCACTCATGACACACATCATTGTTTCCCATGCGCGAGCAGGTCATGATGATCCCGGTTTTTAAGCGCTTTTTGTGAAACTTGTTTTAGTCCATTTTCATTTTTTATGCTGGTTTTTCTGTGTGATAATCTAGCGTATCAATGTATATGGATGCTTTTTTGTGCTTTTGAAGTGCCCTCACACAAATCTCCAACCCCTCCTCTCACCATTACCCATCCCACACAAATTTCTGGCTCTCATGCTCAGTTGTATAATCCCCCCCTTTTTTTACTTTTTAAAATGGTCCTTGCACTATTACAATATCTATGTATACAAAGGGAATGATACTGCAGTACTTGCTACATTGGATCACTCAGCAATCAGACTATGAGTCTAGGAACAACCTTGGGAATGGAATGTTATTTCTGATTTTATTTCAAACTAGCAATAAGGCCCGTTGTTTGGGAAAATACAACGGGCCTTAGCAGCGCTCCCCCTCCCCGTGCCTCTCCCCACAGCATCAGTGAAGGGGGGGGATCGGGGAAGAGAGCAGGGGTTCCCCCCTCCTCCAATACCTCAGCCACCACTTGGCCTGTGCACAGCCCTCACAAGGCCCCACGGAGGCAGTGGGGAGTCCCGTCCCCACTGCTGTGGGACTTTGGGAGAGGCTCACCCCTGCGCTGAGCCTTTCTGCAGCCGTGCTGGGCCCTTCCGGGCCTCTGTAGGCCCCAAGGAGGCAGCAGGGAGGCAAACCATTTTGCCCCCCCCCACTTGCTTCTTATCCCTGCACACTGCGCCTCCGCAGGGATAAGGAGTGAATGGTGAGGAACACAGTTTGTCTTTTACATAGTAGGACATGGAATCGTGTGATCGCGCTACCCTACTGTTCGCATATTTATTAAACACTTTTGCATTTAAAACTTTGAGCGGGAAATCAATGGTAGAAAATGGAGTACTGCGTATGCCCAGTTTGTACAGAAGCTGAAAGACGACAACGGTATAGCGCAATTCTGCATGCACTCAAAAGAAAAAAAAGGAAAGCTGGGCGGGAATGCACCAACGTCATTTGTGACGAGGCACAGATAAAGAACGCATTTTCTGTTTTGGGACACGCCCCCCCCCCCGGTGACAAACACTCACAAAACAGGCATGAGGACAATGTACGTGGAAGGTGAGTTCTCAAAGCAGATTGGGAAGATGCGACTTTGGGACAGGGAAAACCCCCAAAATTTGGAGCGTGTGGAAGCGACCCCTGTTGAAGGAGAAAGGAAACTGAGAGGGGTGTGTGTTCAGATCATAGTGTCCTGGGAGCTGGAAGCGGAAACTTCAAGTATGATTCCTAATCCAGCAAAGACTCTATATGTGGATTCCTGCTTCTCTATGCACATCACCCTTAATGGACTGCAGCATGGACTGTTTTACTGAATTAATGATATTAAGATTTATATTCCACTTCCCACACGAAGTTTCCCAAACAGATAACAAATAAAGAAACTCTGTACAAAATACAAAATAATAAAGCATTAAAATGATAGTAAAGATTACAACCAAAGTTAGGAATTGTTGGGGCATTCTGCAAAGTAACCCGCCTGTACTTACAGTGCAATGCTATGGAGAGTTACTCCAGTCTAAGCAGATTGAAGTCAATGGACTTAGACTGGATTAACTCACCATAGGATTGCACTGTGAGTCTCCCAAAATCTCTGTGGTTTTTTGGGAGAAATAAAAAGGCCTTCAAGC
The DNA here is from genome assembly GCF_028583425.1 of Eublepharis macularius. NCBI lineage: Eukaryota > Metazoa > Chordata > Lepidosauria > Squamata > Eublepharidae > Eublepharis > Eublepharis macularius. Next base: position 24,456,230 of record NC_072791.1, on the reverse strand, counting down.
ACTGATGAAACTTGCAAGCATGGCCATGGGGTTAAGGGTACTGAATCATAGCAGTACAACTGCAGAATATGAAATGTGAAGCTGTCCTATACAGCATCAGACTGTCAATCTTTCCATCACCTTTCACTGGAAGTGTCAGGCACTGGACCTGGGGCCTTCTGCCTGCAAAATCAGGTGTTCTGCCACTGAGACACAGCCCCTAGAATAAGTTAGCACAGATTGTGCAAATTGCACGATGTGGTCAGAATACCTATTATGAAATTCTGTTTGAACTTCAGTTGTGAAATCAGTTGGCTAATAGATCAATTCTTCTGATGTCATCCTACAGTTCTTCTCTACAAGGATTTTTTAAAAAAATCAAACAAATACACAAATGTGTCCCTCCCTGGTTTCTTAATAACTTAACCTTCGTCTGCTTTTAAATGCACAATTACACAGACATAACATTGAAAAAGGGCTCCAAGATTGACAAAAGATCGTTCATCTGGCTGTTCATGTTACCAAAGGTGCAAAACAGTTGGGACAATTTTCCCACTGGAAGACAGTGGAGGAGGGGAAATATGGTGAAATATTGGATGGATGTTATTTTTAGCACTTGACTTTCTCCAGCACCAGAAACCAGCATCCCTGCCATGTAATGCCTGGGAAAGATGGAAGTGGGGAGAAGTGGCTGGGCTGTTGTCCGCTTATTTAAAAAAATGGAGACATGCTGAAGAGGTGCACAGTTGAGTAAAGATGGGGAAAAGGTTTTAAAAATTAAACTCTCACAAAACAGGGAGACACGGTTGCACGGAGAAGGTCCCAATTTTAATCCCGGACAAGTAAGGTTCTGTCATACGATTGATGTCACATGACATCATAGTCACATGGCTGTGATGTCATGTACTTGCAGCTCGTTGGGTCCCATGTTGCTGCCTGGGGTTAAAGATGGGTTCTGGGGTCTGTTAATGTTGAAGAATACTGCATTATTCAGCAACAGTGATCCTGGAAAGAATGACGTTTTCACTGTGTCTGATTTAACTGGCAACCCTGTCTGTGAGTCTGAGTTAGTTAATAAGGTTAAGAACAAATAATTTACAAGTGGAAATGTGGTCTATTAAGTAAAGAGGCTTTGGGTCGGAGCCTTTTGCCTGGTGCTGGTTGCAATAGGCCACAAAGTGCCTTGCAACTATATTAGTGTTTTTATTTTGCCTATTGTATTTAGAATAGAAGAGAGTCCAGTAGCACCTTTAAGACGAACTAACTTTACTGTAGCACAAGCTTTCGAGAACCACAGTTCTCTTCGTCAGATGCATGATGAAGAGAACTATGGTTCTCGAAAGCTTATGCTACAGTAAAGTTGGTTGGTCTTAAAGGTGCTACTGGACTCTCTTCTATTTTGCTACTACAGACTAACACAGCTAAGTCCTCTGTATTTAGAATAACATTGAGCTTGGGATCTTTGCTTTACAAACTGTGGATTAATTTTTTCAGGATTTACTGAATATTAACAACAGTTCGTTTTCCTTATATGTTTGCAGACCTCTGGGCTGTACTTCTTGCTGGGGGCTGTGCTGGAGTGCTGGGTTGGGGTGCAGCGACCCCCATGGATGTCATTAAATCGCGGATGCAGGCTGATGGTAAATACACCGGACTGATGCATTGTGCCAGGGAGAGCATAAAAGAAGAAGGAGTGAGAGTTCTTTTCAAGGGTCTTGGACTCAACTCTGTCCGGGCTTTTCCTGCTAACATGATGATTTTCTTCATATATGAAGCTGTGCTGAGGCTCGGAGAACGTTTGGCGAAGTGAAGAGGCCATTAACCTTTTTGAAATGTTTACCAAAATGCGGAAGTGTCTTTCAACAAGAAGGCATTCCGTGAAATTAGAAATGGAGGGAGGGGGAAAGCGGATATGGGAGATGCACATAGGTTTTGTCAGCCTCCAGTGGTGCCTGGAAATCTTCCAGAATTACATCTGATATCCAGACAGAGATCAGTTCCCCTGGAGAAAATGGCAGCGTTGAAGGGTAGAGTTTATGGCATCACATCCCTGCTCCCTCCCCCAAATCCACTTTTCCCAGGCTCAATCCTCCAAATCTACAGCAATTTTCCAATCCAATTTTGGCACCCTTACTTCTAGGATTTCCATTTTGCCTATGAAATACCACAGAGACTAGGAGGAACTGGCCTGTAAAAACATTAAAGTCTATAGGCCTGTTGGAATTGAGTGAGGGATGGACTGTTGTGAGCTGGTGTCTCCTATAGGCTTTCAGAGAGAATTTTTCTCCATAACCAAAAACCTGAACAGGATTTTGAGATTTTTTTTTTTTAGGTAGAGTGATATGAGGCAGCAAATTTAAATGTAAAAGTGTGAACTTTTGTGGGAGGAAGTGACTTTTCACAGAAAGGAAAGGAGTTGAAGGAGCTGATCTTTGACCAGGATGTGGCATCACTCCTGCGCTGCACTCCCTCCCCTCCCCAAACTCTACTCTCCCCAGGTACAGCTCTGAAATCTTCAGAAATTTCCCAGGGTGGATTTGAAAACTGACATAAGCCCCATTCACTCCCCCACTGGAAGGCAGATTTTCCCTCTAGAATAGTCAAGATTGCTTGCTGTGGCTAGGCAGCCTCTGGTAGCATGTCTCTGGGAATAATGTAATGGTCTTTTTGTACCACACTCTAAAACAAATATAGTTTTGGCTTATATCCTAGCCCAAATATTTGGAAAGGGAGAAGCAAAAGCCCACGTCTTCTTTAAATGAAGTGATACTAGAGGCTGAGTAAAATTAAAAAGGAAGCAGCAGGTTTATTAAACAGGCAGGGTTGGTAAATAGGTAGGCAGGTAAAATAAAGCTGAGGTAAATTTTGATTGCAGAACGGAATATTTCACAAACATTAGGCACAACGATCTTCTTAAAGCTTAGTTTCAGTGGTTACAGATCCTAAAAGTGAGTGGTTGGTAGTTTCAGACTTAGGGTACTTTAACAAAGTTTCTTCATACAGCACTCTTTTCCTTTACTCTAGACCCAGGGTCCTCCTCCGAGCCAAAATCCCCTTTTTAGACACTGGGCAGGAATTATTCTTCTCCAAAAGACATAATCCTGATCACTTGGCAGAAAGGGAGTCTCCTTTTATTGTCCACTTCCTCTGCCAACAACACACTCCTAGTTCTATCTTGTCTGTGTAAATCAGTGCTGGCTTTCATACTTTAGTTCCTTAACTAAAAGTTTTCCAGAAACCTAAAGCTGCCCCAGTTAGGGCAAACTTTTACTTTTTTCCTCACTCAGAGGATTATTAGTCTGACCATCCTTGTCAGACTCCAAACTTCAATTTTCACAACAATTCAGTCAACACCAATTGTTACTTTCTCACTGGCCAGTCAGTCACAAAGAGGGGGGAACAGTCTGTCAATCATTCTCCCTTCAGACAGTATTTTAACCCTTTCTCTTGCACTCTCTTGTTGCTGTACTTAGTAAACCTTTCATTTAAAAGTCCATTCCGTCACAACGATCCTAGTTACACAACAAAATACCCAATCTTTGCCACAGATTCAGAGAGTTTGAATTGGATGAGATTTGTGAACATTTGTCTGCTCTTCTGGGCCTTTTATAATGGGATGTAGTTTATCATGTTGATGTTTATGCTGCTGCTGGATTGCCTTTAGGTTCTCATATTTAAAGTTTGGATTTAAATTTCATATGAATTGTAAACCACCTGTTCTGAGCCTTTTAACAGAACCACAGGCTCAAATTACTAGCCCAGAAGATGGCTCCCTATCTTGACACAGTCAATCCAACCACCTGGAACCATGCCATAGTAACATCGAGACTAGATTTACTGTAATGCACTATACGTAGGTCTTCCCTCAAAGTCAATTCAGAGATTCCAGTTGGTGCAGAACATCACAGCTCACTTATTTTCAGGACCTAAGTGAAGCATGGATATTATTCTCATTCTGCAGTCACTCCATTGGCTCTCCATCGGTTCAATTCAAGGTTTTGGCTATCACATACAAAGCCCTCCATGGCCCTCTATGGGACCACTTTTTTTTGCTCATGTGAACAAGGTCTTCTGCAGGTACCACCCTGTAAATGAGCAAAACCAACAGCTGCCTGTACATGGACATTCTCTGTGGTTATCCCACCTTGTGGACTGGCTTGCTTGAATAGGCCAGGAAAGCTCCCACCATCTCCTGGAATTACAACTGGTCACCAGACTACAGAAGTCAGTTCCCCTGAAGAAAATGGCTGCTTGGAGAGTGGACTGAATGGCATTATACTCCAGCGAAGATCCCTTCCCTCCTCAGACTCCATTCTCCCCAAGCTCTGTCCCCAATTTTCCAGGAATTTCCAAATTCAGAGTTGGCAACCATACGGCTGATGCTACACCCCCAAAGCAACTCTGAGCTGAGATGGACCCTGCCCCTAATGCCTCATCCAGTATCTCCTTGGGTTGGTCGAATGAAATGTAAGCCGATCACTGTCTGGCTGTGGGAAAAGAGATGGAAAGCGTTCCCACCCACTGCAATTTTTCTACAAGAAATTTGCAGTCTCTGTCAGTGATAGACTCTTCTACCCCGACCCTTATAAGCAGGGATGTCTGCACTTAAGACGTCTGGATTGATAAACACTTTCCCTCTTGCCTCAGCTTTTGTCAAGTGACATGTTTATTTAATGCCGACTACAGAAACTTTGCCAATGAATATGTAGACTCATAAATGAATCCCAGCAGAAATTTTGATTTATGGAGCATGGAACCTTGGTATTCTGAACGTTGCATTAACCCTCAGCTACTAACGGCTGGCTACTCTTCAGGAGCTTTGCTCCATTGTGTCAAGTACTGAACGCTCAAGGCCGCCCGACGGAATGAGGAAATCACATTTAACCTTCCTTGTGTGAAATCCACCTGCCTGGAAAGACAACCTTTGGCGGGGACAAAATCTGTTGCATAAGAGAAAGTTAACAGCCTTCAATTTATAGCAATGTTCCTTTTTGGGGAACAATTTGGCCCGTGGCACTTACCTTTAATGGTTTTCCTCTTTCGGCCATTAGAAGCTCATTTATTTCCTGATGCTACATTTTATGTTTGGCAAGGATGACTGGTGTTTTTTGTGCATTTGACACCCCTGACAAAAGCATCACAGCTTGCTCAACACAGCACACTCTCTCAGCGTATGATGGTAGGAGGGGGAGAGGTGCATGCCCTGTGATCTAGGTTTGGTGGAACTGCTCTGGAGGATGGGAAGCTCAAAGATGCCAACTCTACAGTTCAACGCTGTGGCAAATAATCTGACTTCTCTTGTAGGTGGCCCTGCTTTTATTTACCTGTCTATAAGCTTAGGGGAGGAGTTTCAGGTGGGTGGCTGTGTTGGTCTATAGTAGATGAGCACGGTTCGAGTCCGGTAGCTCTGTAAAAACCAACAAAGAGTTTCCAGGGCATAAGCTTTCAGAATGCCTCTGACTTAGTGGTTTGCATGCAGAATCTGGGGGAATTTCTTCTCTCGTCATCTTCCCCACCACAAAACAGCTAGGGTTGCCAACTCTGCCTTGGCAAATTCCTGGAGATATGCAGTGCCTGGGAAAAGATGTTTGGAGAGCGACCTCAGCGGGGATGTGATGCCATCAAGTCTGCCCAATGAAGCTGCCATTTCCACCACGGGAATTGGTCTCTGTAGTCTGGAGATCAGTTGACCTTGAGGAAGAACTCCAGGCTCCACCTTGAGGTTGGTAACTGTAAAAACAACCTACAGTCTTTTCAGTTACCTCTGAAACTTGGCGGCATTTCCTGAATAATTAATGGAAGGCAAGTCCCTCTGAAAGACATCTGGCACACCATAACTGAGTATGACAGGCATGTTCTTGGCTGTGCTTGAAGTTCATATTTAGGCAAGGTGACATCCAAGACTGTTCTGTGAGAAGTAAACAATTGCCTAGAACACATTCCAAAATCTTCTGCCACGCACAGGGGTTCCTTGACAGACGAGCTGATACAGGAAATGATTCCTGAATGATTGCTTTGTGGCATCAGAAAGTATGCTCTTCTCAGACTGGAACGTGCTATTGTCAAGATTTTTCTTAAAGTTAGAGCAGAGAAACAGAAATAAACCACTATTCGAAATCTGGTGCTTCAGTAATGAAGGGCAAATCAGATGCATCAACAGCTCCACCCAGTGCATTTCACTTGCACCCTAGGGTTGGATCCAGGCAGCTGTTTCACTCAATCTTTCCCAGTTCTCCTCTATGCTGCAGCCCCTTTTATTCAGGCCCACGGTATATGGCTGCTACTTTAAACTAACTCACATCTCTTTCCAAATTGTGGCAAACGATCTCTTATCAAGCAGATGCCACATGGAGAACTAGACACATCTTATGGCGTTGTTTGGATTGGCAGTAGCAAGCAAGCGGACTTTAAACTTGATTGTGTCACACAAACAGTGTAACACAAAGTGATACACACTACAGAAGCAAATTTTAATTCCTTACTACCTGCTTAGGGTCATCTGCATCCATTCATAATTAAGGGTATCTTTTTAATAGTATGTATGCACATGCACCCAACACAAAATGGCTAACCCCTCACAATATTTATGTCTTGCTTTTCTTCTTGGGTTAAGGAGGCTTACAAATAATTAAAAGACTAGAGAATAACCACCTCCCAGATACCTCCCACCTTATCTTAAAAGATACCTGCAGTTCATACTGCCCTCAAAGTCTTGACAACCAAGCAGAACTTGTAGCACCTCCAAAATGGGACTCCCCAGTTCTTCAGGGAGCCCATTCAACAGTGTGGGAGCCATGATAGAAAAGGCCTGGATTCTGCTCGATACGAGGTGGGCCCCCTTGAGTGGGGAAGAGAGCCAGCAGATGCCAGCCTGGAATATGGGAACATATGGGAGGAGGCAGGCTTTCTGGTAATTGTTTAATACATACTCCTCTTTTCTCCCCACTGGCGATCCAAAGTAGCTTATATTGTTCTCTCCTCTATTTTATCCTCCCAACAACCCTGTGAGGTAGGTTAGGCTGAGAGGGTATGACTGGCCTAAGGATACCCAGCAAAATTCCCTGGCAGAGTAAGGGTTCAAACCTTAACCTCCCAGATCCTAGTCTGATATTCTAACTCCTAAACCATAGAGTTTCAGTTCAGTGGCACCTTAGAGACCAACAAGATTTTCAGTGTGAACTTTCGAGAGTCAGACTTCCCTTCTCTCTCTTTGAAGGGACCTCTGATTCTCGAAAGCTTACACTCTAAAAATCTTGTTGGTCTCTAAGGTGCCACTGGATCCAAACCCTGCTGTTCTACTGCAGACCAACACAGCTACCACCTATACTAAACCACACTGGCTCTACAGATAGGTAGGTCCTAGTTCGTGAAGGGTTTTAAATACGTAATAATGGTTAAGACAATGCTGTACTGCAGGATCTTCCAGTTTTATTGTGTACAGTTTTGGTTTCTAGTTGTTGTGCATTATTTAAAAAAACAATTTCCTTGACATCAACATGACAAAGATGTTTCACAAGATGGCAGAATATGGCTGGTTTCTCCATTATTCTTCTAGATTGGACCTTGCCATTTTTTTAAAAAAAAATAGTTGATTATGTAAATAATAAAGCAAAGAATGTGAAAACCAGCTGCCAAAGTATTATCAGATGCAACAACCTGTGGTTGCTTGCAGAATGCAATTTGCTTATTTCTGCCCACAAGCAGAGATATTGCATGCCATTGTGGAACTGGCACAGTTTTTAAGATTGCCAAATGCATTCAGTGCAAGTAGCACCGGCCAGATGGACATCACAAATGCTTTAAAATCTGCGCTCACTCATGGACTCAAGCACACAAACAATGCCTTGCCGCATCAGACCAAGGCACATTTCAACCCATTCATTTGCTAACAGCAACCTGTCAGATGTCTCCTGGTAGTTACAAGCAAGATCCTTCCACTGTTCACTACATCTGGTTATGACGCAACCAGCAGAGTCTGAATGCCTTCAATCTCCTCAGCTTGGTGAAACTCAGTGAGATTCAAAACCACTACTTTCAAAAATATGAAAAGGCAGATGGCCGAATGACTTACTAGCCACCTGTTAAGGGCTGGTAAAATTGGAATTCCGTGGTCACAAGCCTAGTCAGAGTACCATGAGTCAGGCACTCCCATTTTTCTGGACTAAAAGAAAAAGCACAAGCCGTAGTTCTCTCCTCAGCAGGAGAATCAGCGCAGACAAGGCCTAAGTCCATCTACTTCTTACACTGGACAAAAACATCCATGTGCTAATGTTTAGACTATATATGTTGCAGAAGCTCAGGATTGTGCTTGCCCATGCCTCATGTCCATGCCTGTCATCCTGTTCGCACAAAAGCCAACATGTGTAATTGCCCAATGACCTGTTCGTGTTGCAGGGCCAATTCCCATGATCGATAAAGCTTGATTCTTGCGATCCACAGGAGAAGACAACACATCTGGTTATGGGAACAAATAGCAGCCTGATACACAAGTGCTTACAACATTCTAGGAGTTGAACAGGAAGGAAATCAAAACAGGCTCCTGCCTGCAGTTTCCATAATCTGAACAAAATAAATGAATCAAATAAAAGGGGACTCACAAGGGATAGGGGAGATTTTTAAAAGAAGATAAAAAGGAAACATACAATAAAAGTAGGGTTTATACAGTAATTAACACATGTACTGTTTGAATATCTACAACATCTCCTAATGAGTTTCCATTAATAGGACTGGTACAGGAGACATGTGCATGTTGTCTCTGGAAACAAAGAGATTATTCCTTCTTTAAAGCAGCAATGCTTTTCAAAGCTAGAGCTTAACACAGTTTTCATGCCTAACAAATCCTGAGGGTTTGCTTTGCATTTTCCGAAGTTCAAGTTATCTACTAATTAGCGGTGTGCACTGGTGAAATATTCGGTTTTTCTGCTTTGGGTTTACCGAAGTGAGGGGGGAAGCTGTCTCCAAAGCTTCGGGAAGTTTTGATTCGGTATTTCCGAATCTTTACAAATCAGGTCCGATTTGGGTTCCCCCCCGCCCGAATCAGGAACCCGAAGCACACATCCCTACTACTAATATATAAATGGATTTGCCCTTAACTGGCAACCCCAAACTTTTGCAGCACAGGGCCTCTTGCTCTCCCTCAAGTGGAGAGCAATCCTATTGCTAGTATCTCAAGTAAAGGTTGATTCATGAGCACCAGAAGTACTGAAATCAAGGTAAAAGATCCAACCAATTTGGTGCTGGTTTGGACTAGGACACAATTTTATCTTTAGCTATATAAATCCATATTACAAGTATGTTTAAACACAGGTTTACCGAACAATGAATACACAATTTGCTAACCTTTCAGAATTTGTTGCATGTAAATTTATAAACGTTTTATAGTATTCAACATGGAAGTCTCGTTATGTATCTAGTTTTGCCACCTTCTCATGTCAAACATTTATCTAGCAAACTACCACTTATCTAAATAAGACTTGAAAAAATGGAGGTTCCTCTTGAATTGGGATGCAGGCTGTGACTGATGCTTATGACAAGAAACCAGAATGGAAACTGAGGAGTTTTATTTCTATTTGACTTGCAGAATAGTTCATGGGAGGGCCATATTCTTCAGAGTACTTCTTGCAGAAAGGTTATCTGTACACCAAAAAGAGAGAGACACACACAGACAGCTCTCCTAATCATAACAATATGATACAGTAAAAGAAAGACAAATACATCCTTTGCCAAGAGACACACAGCTGACAACACAGCATAGCCTGACGATTCTTAGTTATTAGAGGGGCGTTGTGGACTTTTGGACATAATCTCTGCTGGGATAATATCCCGGCATTTCACACAACTCCTGAGAAATAATTACTGTTATTACCTTTCCCCGTTTTATAGGGTGGAATTGTACATCACAAGTTTTCTGAAGCCTCAAACCATCCCCAAAACAGAAGATGTACAACCCAGCATAAAGACAAGGCAGGCTTCGGTCACAGAAACATCCACCAACTAACCATCTTATTAGTTTTAAACTGCAGGAATATATGGACACTTCGGAGTGAGTCTGTGAAACTCACGGGCTGATACACAGAATGGACTTTGAGAAGTCATTATTAGAATCAAGTCCCTTGTACTTAAACTCCTTGAAGAGGTGCTGGCATACAGGACACACCTATCTTTGAAAACTCCTACCTGCAATGAAAATATGTTTAAAAGCCCTCAAGATAGCAGACCCTGGCATGAGCAATGCCTTTTTAATAATGAATGTTATTTTAGCTTTTGGAAACACCAAAGTCCACAAGACAAAGTCTTCTGCTGGGTAACTGGTGTCTTCTGTTAGCCTGTATCAGAGACCAAATCAAGTCTTCACCCAACGCCAGTCGCTTCTGAACTATACAGACAGCATCTTAATGCTTTCAGTAAAAGCTGCTGATGTTGAATGCAGATAATGTTACAGGTTACTGCTTAAGAAGCAATGCTGATCGGTGCTTGTATATAAATTAGGGAGAGGCAACGTAACCAGAAAAACGCTATGATAGCATTGATTCCACTGTACTACATGTACAGACAAATTAGCATGCGTGTCTAGGATTAGTAACTGAACGCCAGCTTCCTTGGAGTCATGAATTCCTTCACCATTTCATCTGTGACTTGCTTTCGCCTTTGCTGGTGAGTCGCAATCAAGGGCTGAAGCGTTTCGATCAGAGCCTTCTTCAGCTCTCCCGTCAGAAGCGCTCCACTTGTATAGGCCTGCAGAGAAAATGTCAGCAGTCAGATCCAGTAACATTTGCAAAAGAACTTTTCTCTGCATCTCCTGAAAGGCATGCAAAGCCCTCTGGCCTCTTTCAGTAAGACGTTTCAAAGGGAAGGATGCACCTATGCACGTGTCACAAGAAAGGGCACTTGAGACGCAGGGTATCCAGGCTTAGGGTCTGAGGTTTGATCAGGTGACTGGGGAGTGCCCCAAGCGCACACAGTCCACCTACTCAGAACATTTCGGACAGATTAGCTAGCCCTTAAGCCCTTTAACCTTCCCACAGTGTTCCACAATGCATGATGGACTTTAACTATTTGGACGCGTGACTGTGCCTTGTCAAATGCCTTGACAAACTTCCTCAATTAAAATACCTGAAATTTTGCAAGAAGATTTGCATGCTGGCTATACAGTCTTCTCCCATGGAGATTCTCAGAATGTACCAGGAAGTTTCAACTTGTTAGCTGACTTAGCGACAAAAATGCTTCAGCAGCATGCACAAACTGGACCAACTACGAGAGCAAAATGTCTCGGGATTCTGCCTTTGCTCTGCAATTGTGCAGAGTGTGGCCTAGAATAGTCAAAGAACCATGGAAAAGTGTGGCCGGGGCTACTTAAAGCCCCTGGCTGCACTATTTTAAGCTGCTCCTTGTGGCTGGTGCCTGTCATGGGAGAAGCTTATGATCTTAAGAAGACTAAAATCCTTTATTTCCAAAATCCTTGTGTCAGATGTGTCAGGTGAAGATGCAAATGGAAATGCAGAGACAGCCGAAAGACCAGTTGCACAGGATCCAGGTAGAGTGACAGCAAAGGAGGAGCATGAGTGACAGGAGCAGCCAGGATGAAAAAGGGCAAATAAGGTAGGGAAGGAAGCTTGAGATGCAGCTGAGTCTGGGAAGGGATTGTCCCGTAACTTTTTAACCCTGTGAACGGAGCAGCCCCATTCCGCTGATTAACTCTGCAAAAGCACAACATTTTAACTGACTCTAAAGCTAAAGCACCCATCACAGTGAAAGGACCTGACTGGCCAGTTAGAAATGATCGCTTTGCATGCACGTGTGTGAGATCGTGAGTAAGCGAGAAAGACACCATGTTCCACAAATGCACCACAGTTTCAGATGTTCAATATCCCCCAATATCAAAAGCATCCCTACACACCCTCCATTCTTATCCTAGCTTGTGTGAGTAGCAGGTACAGCCAGTGAAGCTCCCATTGTCACAGCGCCCTGTGCTCAGTCGGGAAAAAAAAAGCTGGGTTTTCAGTCTATTGCTAGAGCTGACTTCAAGAAGCCATGATTGGGTTAGATCCATTATTCTCTTCAAGTAGAAGAGGAAGGTGTTAGAAAATGGACAGATACTGTTAAAGATATTAGCGTTTATATTTTGTTGTGCCCCTTTTGTGACTTCCTTACCATGCTGTGTATTAAATTTCTTCTCACTTCTGTGTGGAGTTTGGCTATTTGGGTATGCCACGGGACACAACCTCTGAGTACAGAATGTGGGGATCCTTCCAGCACAAATCACAGGGAGGGAGGAAATCCAAGGTGTCCCCTCCTATGTGTAAAAAACCTTGGTGGTGGCAGATAGGTTTGCCATCCCTGGAGCCTGAAGGCATGGCAAAGCTGGAGTGGTAGTTACAGGCTGACAGCTTGGCCCCTATCTTTCACCAGGGGCATTCCTTCTGAGAGGCAGCTTGCCAAGCAAGGCCCTTGAAGTAAGGCTGCTACACAAGGGCATAACAAAAGGAAGGAGGAGGAATCTCTGCTTCTCTGTTTTCCCAGGAAGAATCTCGAGAGCGAAAAACAGACACCTTTCTTTTGAGGCAGTCTATAGCCACTGTCTCTGCAACCGCTGGATTTATGCAGTTCTCATTATTTCAATGGCATGGACATGAGAACTTCCTAGTGGAGTCAGGACCTCAAAAGACAGATGGACACAGAAAAGAGCAGGAGGGGAAATTGAAACATTTAAGGAGCGCAGCAAAATGTTAATTGCCTCTGAATTCTGTCATGGTAGTGTTGGAGAAGCATCCATAAGGGATGGGGACAACCCAACATGTTTACCTGTTTGATCTGCTCTAGTTTGTCATCATCTTCGAGGAAGAATGTGAGGTACATGTAAGACACATCCACATCGCAATTGCCCCCGTACTTCCGGTGCTCTTCAACAGTGTCTTTCCCACCAGAGAAGGCATGCTTGTTGATCTAGAACAAGGGATTACAGGATATGAGAAAGCAATTGTTTTGACAGCACTTTTCAGCCGACAGCAACGGTCTGCAACCTGAACTCACTGTAACTGCAAATTGCACTGCACACATAAATAAAAGAGCAAACCAGCTTACTCCTTGCATGATCAGAACAGATGAGATGCAACTGTTCCTCACTCCCCAAGGGGCCTGGACTGGCATGATTGGTGAAAAGTTTCTACTTTCCTCTTCATAGCTAAGTAAGCTACGAGAGGCAAAAAGGGGTGTGTGTGTGTGTGTGGATCCCAAGGACCAGGTCACCTTTCCCTGTGCAAGGAGCTGACCCTTGATCCAAGAGGCTAGTTAGTGAGACTCATTCATCACAGTGTTGGGGAACTTGCTCTTAAGTGAAGGAGAACATATATAACATCCAAAGTATTCTGAAGGTATTTCACAACGCACCATAGAATCACGTTTTGTCCTGTTAAACATTTGTTTTTGTGAGTCACTCCTTTGTACGAATGCCACAGCACAACACACCCAACAATACACTGGGCTGGATCCTGCCAATTTCTTTCTTTCTTTCTTTTTTGGCTCAGTTTCCCACCTCGGAACAGCTCCCGTCCCACATGGCTTTTGCCCGCCCATGTCCCATGATCCTGTGTGTATACCCTTTTTGGTGGTCAAAAGGGACACGCTCCTCCCCTTCTCACCCGTGGAAAAGGTGGTTGGATCCAACCCATCATCCATTCCAGATGCAGAGACCTTATTGCTGGCATGCAGCGCCATGCAGAGAGAGTTTGAGGGAACAGTAAATATACTTCTTCAGACTGGGAGCACGCATGGCCGTGGCCAAGATACAGAATGGCACAGAAAGTTTGGCTTGCGTAGCAACTGTTGCCATGCATCCTGTGATTTCTGGTGCCATGGAGAGGCAGCCAATAGAGAACACTGTTTGTCAGCTTGATTTGCATCCAAGGCAGTCACTCTTAAAACCATAGAAACCTGCACTGTATTTTTAGAAGAAATGACATCACCAGGCCTCAAACCCACGCCAGCTCTTGGCGGATGCCAGGTGAACAAACAGGATGCTTGGTACATTAAATATTACTCTGTTGGTTTAGTTGCCAGGATCAGGATCAAATGGACATAGTTACATATGTGTGTGTGATCTGGAAGTTTCAAAATATATTTTAGTACAAAAAAACAAAGCAGGAAATGGGGGGGGGGTGTTTCAATTAGGATGCCTACAGATGTATGTAAAAAATAGGAGTCTATTATCTCCCCCAAGCAGGATGAGCAGGGCTTCCCTCCACTTACACCATTTAAACCGGCAATGATTTCCTGTTTAGTTTTTTCTTTCCTTCCATGCTTTCGATGAGCTTTTTTGTTTTTTTAAAGCGCTGTTTACTTGTGCTGTCACAGGGTGCCTCGTGTTCTTTTACTTTAAAAGCGCAATAGCTTTTCTTAAAATAAAAATCTGCTCCAGAGAGGGTGTGCGTTCTTTGATGTCACAGTCGTTCAGCCAATCAGTACTTTAAACAGCCCCTTCTGCTTCGAACTGGCAGAAATGGTTTCCCCTAAGCTCAAGCAAAGACTGCACTTATGATAAAAATGTAGTCAGCTGTGCTTTCTGGAACAGAGTAGCCTCCTGTCATGTACGTCTAGACCTTCCCATCTCAGTTAATAAAGCTGCGAAAACACACTGCAATCTACTGGTTTTTTTCCTTCGTATATCTACAATTTACTGTTTTTGTATGCCACACTGTGAGAGCTTCTCTTACCTTTGTTTTGATTTGCTTAGGTGTGTCGGTGAGAAAAATAGATGAATTGGGGTCACTGGCACTCATCTTCGTTTGTGCCCCTTGCAAGGCTGGGAAGAAGACAGAATGCATCAACGCCGGCTTGGCATAGCCAATCCTTGGGGCCACGTCTCTTGTCATTCTAAAATAGGGATCCTCACAAAAGGGAAAAAAGGTAAGTATGAATGCCCTTGTATGAGAGAGTGCATGCAGTTGTCTGACTGGCTCACTGCTAATAACATCAATCACCTAGACTTTGAAGATGGTGTAAGGGTGGCTTACTTGGACGTCTTCATGAACGGAGAATGTGACAGAAGACCAGGGCTTTGTGTACTCTGTGTCAAAGGGAAACCCAAGAGTTGTGCCAATCATACAGAGAATTTAGGTTCACTGGCAGCTTCTTCTACTTGGCTGCCTTCCAGTAGTTCAAACAAGGGGATATTTTCTTCTCTGCTTACCAGGCAACAGGTTCTTTGAAGAAAGACTTGGCAAGGGACTGGGCATTTCTGAGTTCATGCCTAAAACCAGTTACTGTTGACGCAGAAATGCCTAACTCCCAGCTGGCATGAATGCACTGACGCCGCGTAAGGCTCTCAGGCAGCGATCCAGGAAAAAGCACAAGAAACAACCAAGGCAGGTCACGAAGTACTGTTTGATGGACAGAAGGAAAATCCACAGGTGTGCCAAATTCTCCATTCCCCCTATTCATTGTCTCCCCATGGTCCAAATCCTGGGACAGAACAAACCCACTGAGGGATGGTGCTGCCTGAACTCACTTAATGTTCAAGCACCTGCCTAAGGAAAGGCATCTCAGCCAAAAACATGGCATTGTAATTGCTAGAGAAAAGTGTAAAGGGATGCCTGTCCTGCAAAATTCCTCGCTTGTGGTGGACTGCAAGAAGTAGCATACCCTCTGAAAGGGTGTCCTGGTCCCCCAGAACATGTGTGTGGCTTGCGTTAGGTTTCGAAGGCTTGTGCAATTCAAATCTTGAGCTAACAATCTAGGAAACCTTTAGAAGGGACTTCGAGGCCCTTCCTCAAACTTCACAATTTACAAGAGGGAAGTGAAGCAATAAAAGGACCTTGCTTTTTGAAAGCTCGCTGAACACTGAGGCAGCAGCTCATCTTTATCTCAGGGTGTTTAGGCTTGCAGGCAATGGGGGGCAGGGTTACCTCCGGTTTTGTAGCATCCTTGAGAATACAGGACGGGACCGAGTTGGAAACATGACCCTACCCTAATGAAAGGACCCAGAAAAAGACTGGCACATGAACACAGCTTATCACATCAACAACCCTGTGAGGTAGGTTAGGTTGACTGAGTGTGACTGATCACCCAGTGAACCTGCATGGCAGAGTGGGAATTTGAACCTTGGCCTCCCAGATCCTAGTCTGACTGTCTTACTTTTACAAAGAAGGGTTCCATCAAGCCTAAAAGCCTGTAAAACAATCAGCTTCATACCTGATCGATGGCACAAGGGATCAAACATTGAATATCCTTCTTGTTGTTGAAGATCTGTGGAAATGACGTGCAAAAGGCTGGAGCAGCTTGAATCGCAGGAAAACTGATCTTTCCTAGAAAGGCACAAACATTATGTTTGTGGAGTTGTTTTCCATAGTGAATAAATTGTCCACTGTTGCCTTATTAGTAATGGCATTGAAATTCCCCGCCCCCCCCCAACAACTGGTCCTCTCATGTTCTTCAATTTTAACAGCCTGAGAACAACTATTTACAGATGACCTGCAAGCTTCACAGCACAGTTGCTGATGGAGAATGAGAACCTCTAGTTTTTAAGTGAGACAAAATTGTTTTCATTGCAACGCTCTTATTAACTCTGTATTTATTCTTTTAAATAATTTGTCATTCTTAATTTTGCCCAAAGATCCTTTCGGGGCATATTGAGATAGAAATGTAGAAGATAAAGATGTATAGAATTGGGATAGCAGCACCTAGTTCATATATTAGCCTATTTACAAAAAGAGAAAGCTGCCCCCTGGTTGAACTGCAACCCATTGGGGCTTGTTCCCATGTATTATTATAAACATCCCAGGAACTCACCGATGCAGTCGCTGTCTGTAAAGCCAAAGATTCCTTTGACTTGGTTGAATGTAACGTGTTTTTGAACTTTTATGATGTTCTTGTAGAATTCTGGACTGGTCCTGGCAAAGCAGGGGTGGAGACAGAGAAAAAGGAAGAAATTTAGACAGGGGGGAAAACCACCTTCCACAAAGTACTTGCAAGCCTCAGTTGCAATCTATTTTCCCCAAAAGCACAGGTGTCTGAAATTTCACATGCAAAATTTAAGATATGGATGATTTCAGCTTAAAGAAAATCCATGTAGTACCTTTTTAATAACTTTTTTAAAAGACTGAAGAATCTATGAAGTAGCATATTAGAAAGATAATTTGCAAGCTTACAGAAAACCCCTCTACTTAACATATTGTCTTAAATTATTCAAGGAACTACAACCAGAGTAGTAGTACTATACTTCTGCAAACCATTTCCTCATTATTTATTCTTGGTATACATGAACACAAGTAAGACTTGTCCCGCAATGTACATGAGCCTAATAGGAGAGTAGGCCTGTAAAGATTCCATAATACAATAGAGAATCTCCTTAGAGCTCCAGAAGTTCTAGACAAGTGGTAAACAACTCAAGCCAGATAAGTTGGAATGCTTCTAGCACTAAACTTGCTGACAGTAAAGATTCAGAACCTAACAGTGAAATCCTAAGCAGAGTTACTCCAGTCTAAGCCGAATGAAACCAATGGACTTAGACTGGAGTAACTCTGCTTAGGATTTCACTGTCAGTGTAGCTCAAGTCAGGCTCATTTATAAGACCTGTGATCTGCCACTGTTCTGTTGTAAATGTTTTACACTGGGCTTCTGTAAATACAGAATTCCAAGTTTCAGCTCTCCCTCATATTATCCACACTGTAAATAAGACAGAACAATGATTAAGGAGATTCAAATACCAGCTTCAAAAGCAAGCAAGCAGACAGTGTCAGGGAGAGTAGCTACATGAATACAGTAACTCTTCATGGGCTTCAAAACGTCTGAATGCTAAGCACTTTATGAAGCATGGGGCGGCTTCCTCACTGGCCAAGTATCATCAAAACACACAACACGTTTGTCTAAGGTCACTTTTTCTTTTTGATAAACTGCAGTTTCTTCTCGAGCTGAAATAATTTCAGCCTGTTGTTGTAGTACTGCACCCCCTACTGGGATTCAAAAGGCTAACACCATGCACACGACAACACTGATTATACTCTCTACAGCAGTACAACAAGGAAGTGAAATTCTTGGTTCTTTATTAAACTACAGGCAAACGGAATGATCAAGGTGAAACTTTTAATAACATCCCAAGCAATAATTATTTTATGTAAAATTCTTTTTGTTTATTCCATGTTCTTTTAAACATAAATTTTATTTCATGATGGCAAGAATACCTAGTAAAGAACTATGGTTTGTCACATTACGGAAATTAGCCTGGAGGAGCTTCAAGCTCACTAGCTCTCTCCCTCTTCCCCTTGCACGTGGATTAGGAAATTAAGTAGTTCTTCTTTTATGAAAAACCAGTCATTTTTTCTTCCTCAAATGATAAATTATGGCTTGTTCTCTTTTCTCCATACTAGGATTAAACTGTGCTGTGGAACCATTACTTGGAATGAATGTGTTAAAAATAGTATGCTGAAGTTTCTAGATGCCTCCCCCTCCTCCTGTTAATTATTTTATTGAGCTTTGATTTTAAAAAAAGCTCAAAATAAGACATCACACGCTTTTGTTAGCTAGTCTTCTATCCTGTTACAAAAATAACCATCCCATGTAATCTCCATTTATCTCATGCAGATATCCATTCACTTATCTTCAGCTCTTTTCTTCTTTGTACAGCAGTACAAATGGCATCACTGATGCAAATTTTTAAAACAAAAAAGAAAAAAAGATACATACTCAGAAAAAAAATACAGAAAACGACTGATGATGTTTGATTATGCAGTTTTAAAGAATTGTTAGAAACTTACCCCAAATACTGTAGATCAGAAAAGATGAAGGTTTTATTGATGTCAAATCCACAGGCTATAATGTCCTTGATGTTTTCTATGGCATACTGGTACGCCTTCTCAACAGTTAGATCTTTCCAGAGGTATTTCTCATCATCAGTCAATTGTATAACTAAAGGAACATTAAATATTTCTTGTAGCCACCTAACAAATATGAAAGAGACTTATTTTAGTATTTTAGGGCGGGACCTTTACATATGTCACGAACCATCACTGTCATCTGTATAGGAGAGTTTGACGTAGGTCCAAATCTCATTTAATTAATTCACAGGGCAATGTTGTAAATTGTGACTCGGGCTCAAAGACACTTTTAAACATTCCTCGCCACCCCACCCTCCCATTATTTGTTGTGTCACTTGTTTGTCAACAGGTAGGTAAATGCATTTATTTCCCAGAACAGTAATGTAGTCAGTCAACTTTGTGGCAGATCCACCTTTTGGAAAATTAAATGTGTTACTATTCCTGTGTGGTGATACTAACATTTTATCTTTTATCTTAAGATGCAAGCAAAACAGGATTCATTTTCAGGCTGAACAGCAGAGTAATTTACTTAACAGAGAACTATGGGGAATTTGGGGTTTTTTTCTCCCATAATAATCAAGTGGCTGCATTAAAGCAGGAGTCAAGTTGCCACCAAACTCCTGTCTAAATTCCCCCCATAATGTTGTCATATTGGTACAGTAACACTGATCAGACAATGAACAAAGCACAATTTGTCACTACGAACTTTGGGATTTTTGGTCTGGCGCAAGTTATCCCCCAGTTAATGAAAGGCATTTGGATTCAAGACAATCCATAGCTTTGCTATTATATGCTTTCTGAGTACAAAACCTACCTAAGATGGTTCACAGTATGAAGTACAATAAAACTGCCATCAAGAACTAAAAATCAGGAGCTCCATTTATTGTATTGTCGAAGGCTTTCACGGCCGGAGAACGATGGCTGTTGTGGGTTTTCCGGGCTATATTGCCGTGGTCTTGGCATTGTAGTTCCTGACGTTTCGCCAGCAGCTGTGGCTGGCATCTTCAGAGGTGTAGCACCAAAAGACAGAGATCTCTCAGTGTCACAGTGTGGAAAAGATGTTGGCAGGTCATTTGTATCTACTCAGGAGGGTTGGGGTTGAGCTGAGTCATCCTGTAAGAGTTTCCCAGGGTGTGGAATGCTAATGGCGGGAGGCTTCACTGTATCCTGAGGAGGTTTTTTTGCATATGGATTGGTGCTTGATGTGCTAATCTTCTCTGCAGGGCTATTGTCGGGGATAGAATGTTTTGTTAGCCTGGTGTTTTTCAGAACTGGAAACCATGCTCTGTTCATTCTTAAGGTTTCTTCTTTCCTGTTGAAGTTTTGCTTATGCTTGTGAATTTCAATGGCTTCCCTGTGCAGTCTGACAAAGTAGTTGGAAGTGTTGTCCAGTATTTTGGTGTCCTGGAATAAGATACTGTGCCCTGTTTGAGTTAGGCTATGTTCAGGCACTACTGATTTTTCAGGTTGTCCAAGTCTGCAGTGTCTTTCATGTTCTTTTATTCTTGTCTGGATGCTACGCTTTGTGGTCCCGATGTAAACTTGTCCACAGCTGCAGGGTATACGGTATACTCCTGCAGAGGTGAGGGGGTCTCTACTGTCTTTTGCTGATCATAGCATCTGTTGTATTTTTCGGGTGGGTCTGAATACTGCTTGAAGGTTATGCTTTTTCATAAGCTTTCCCATCTGATCAGTAATTCCTTTGACATATGGCAAAAACACTTTTCCTGTAGGAGACTGTTTTTCCTTGGTTGTTTGATTCATCCTGGGTTTGATTGCTCTTCGGATTTCATTTCTGGAGTAGCCATTTGCCTGAAGTGCGTGGTTTAGATGATTAATTTCCTCATTTCCTAATTTCCGCACTTTCTCAATGAGGAAATTAATAATCTAAACCACGCACTTCAGGCAAATGGCTACTCCAGAAATGAAATCCGAAGAGTAATCAAACCCAGGATTAGCACATCAAGTACCAATCCATATGCAAAAGAACCTCCTCAGGATACAGTGAAGCCTCCCGCCATTAGCATTCCACACCCTGGGAAACTCTTACAGGATGACTCAGCTCAACCCCAACCCTCCTGAGTAGATACAAATGACCTACATCTTTTCCACACTGTGACACTGAGAGATCTCTGTCTTTTGGTGCTACACCTCTGAAGATGCCAGCCACAGCTGCTGGCGAAACGTCAGGAACTACAATGCCAAGACCACGGCAATACAGCCCGGAAAACCCACAACAGCCAGCTCCATTTATTATTTTGATTTTTTAAAAACCCTTCTTTTTTATATTTAAGGTTTTTCTGTAAACCTATGGCATTTTTCAGGTATGCTGCAAGATCTATCTTGCCCGCTCATGGCAACAATCTCCAGATTTAAGTATCTTCAGATCAGGGCTACTTGGCTTTTAGTATATAAGATATAACCTTGCTCCTTGACATTTTGTGGTTGGCTCCCCATCCTGCAGCAGCCGTTTTGTGACTGTGCATACCACCCTGCGTCAGAATTCCACAAGTGCCTGCAGGCTGTGGATCCCTGTATCAAGATCTTCAAGATACACAGGCTGAGTGCCTTCCTGACTAAAGAGAAGCAGAATCAACTATGCAAAGCAAGGAGAAATAAGTAAATGTAAGCAAGTTATATAATCTGAATCACAGAATCCAGTTGCCCTTGTTACATTTTTTTCCGGTAAAGGTGCAGGATATATACAAGTATGAAAATAAAATCCACTTGCTCCACAGTCCTCTGAATCATGACCACTGGCTGCGCGATACAGAACGAATATCTACCATCAGCACGAACCACTTTCAAAATAATAATGCAAGATGAAGTGTCTTCAGACGGCAGCTACTTACTTTGTAAAAATAAATGGGATGAGGTGGCCGACGTGCATTGCCTCAGATGAAGGTCCTCTGCCTGTGTAAAGGTAAAACGGCTTCTTATTTTCATATGCATCAAGGACTTGGTTCATATCTCTAAAAACAGGAGAAAAGAAATATGGTATATACCTTTGCAAAGAGCTTAATCAAATCAAAAAGACTGAGAACAAGTGTGGGAGACATGATTTTGCGGCTGCAATTTGTATTTTAAGGAAAACAGCGTGATTTAAACAGCATCTATGTAAAACTGTAGCAAAAACCAAACATTCCACCTTTGAAATATTAAAACTAGCTGAAAAACCACTGGGCAAAAGACACACGATCCATTCCACGTAGCACAAGAACAGGACACTGTTGTGCTTCAGAACGAGAGGAATAACTTCCTCCTCATCCAGATTCGAACCCCAGTAGTCTAGCGCCATGAAACAGTTGCCTGGGCCACTGAGGTTTAGGGAATAGAAACGGAACCGGGATGATGTAATGCAGGAGGGGAGGATCTTTACTTTCCTCTTGACATTCAGTATGGCAAAGTTGGAGGGAGCGAGACGCAAGTGGGGATTTGGGAATGCACATCTCATGGAATATATTCCCTGACCCTAATTTCACCCCCTTTCCCCAGTTTCTATGGCTGCTAGGGGTTCTGCTGGCTCTGCATCTTAAATAGGAGGCGTAGCTAATTAGGAAGTGCATTGTCTTCAATCCTAATTAATACCCTCTCCCCCTGGAAGGTCTCTTTCAGCATCATGGTAGTCAGAGCCCTTCAGTGCTGATAACATCATAGACTGGGAAGGGCAGTGGAAGAGGAAGAGAAGAATAGTCGGAGGCTGTCATTGTGACGGCAGGTATGCCCCATCGTGAGCTGGAAGAGATGAAGAGGGATATAAACAAATCTTCATAGAATCATAGAGTTGGAAGGGGCCATACAGACCATCTAGTCCAACCCCCTGCCCAGTGCAGGATCAGCCTAAAGCATCTCTGACAAGTATTCATCCAGCCTCTTCTTGAAAACTGCCAGTGAGGGGGAGCCCACTACCTCCCTAGGCAGCTGATTCCACTTTTGAACTACTCTGACCGTGAAAAAGTGTTTCCTAATATCCAGCCTGTACCTTTGTGAATGTAATTTAAGCCCATTTTCGGGTCCTACCCTCTGCTGCCAACTGGAACAGCTCCCTGCCCTCCTCCAAATGACAGCCTTTCAAATCTTTAAAGAGAGCAATCATGTCCCCCCTCAACCTCCTCTTCTCCAAACTAAACATTCCCAAGACCCTCAGTCTTTCCTCGTAGGGCTCAGTCTCCAGACCCCTGATCATCCTTGTTGCTCTCCTCTGCACCCTCTCGATTTTTTCCACATCCTTTGTGAAGTGAGGCCTCCAGAACTGCACACAATACTCCAGGTACCGCCTGACCCAGGCAGTAAAGAGAGGGGCTATGACCTCCTGTGATTTCGATGCTATGGCCTCTTTAATACAACCCAAGATTGAATTAGCCTTTTTTGCCACCGCATCACACAGTGCAATTCTAAGCACAGTTACTCCAGTCTAAGCTCAATGACTCCAGTGGGCTTAGACGGGAGTAACTCTTTTTAGGATTGCACTGTTAATTCTTCTCTCTAGGAATATGAACTGTATAGGAGTTAATTTCCTCCCTTCTGCTTTTTAACTGATGTTCAGCTGTCTGTAACATTCTGTGGCTCTCAACAAGCAGTGATCAGTGCTCTAGTGGGTCATGCTGCAGTTTTCTTTTAAGTGTTTATATTTACAAAGCAGTATTTTTCTGAATTCCTGGGGAGCCAACTGAGCACACAGCAGCTCCGAACTCAGCTACAGCCGTGTTTCTTCTCCCTGACGGCAGGCACAGGCCCAAGAAGTACACTATTAGGAAAAGTGATACAAAGTTCTTCTCAATCCCCCCTCCCCGAAAGGTGATTTTTGATTCTTTATCACAGGTATTTATTTGGAAAATTTATACGCCGCCTCTCAAGAGACAAGTTGTCCGAAGTGTGTACAATACCAAGGACTCACTTAAAACTGCTTTTGCTCCAATGAATTAACACACCCACCGATGAGAAAAGAAGATGCCCCTGCGTAGGAAGTGGTGCGGTTTATGTCCCGTAACTCTCTCTATTCGATTGATCAGATCTTTATCAATTTTGCTGCTGCCAAACCGCACTGAAAATATAAGGGAGATTAAGTTATACATGGAGCTGGTTACATCACTATAGAAACACATGAGCCCAATGCCAAAGAATTTTTTTTTAAAAGTTCCTTAAATACTGCGGATTGTTCTCGCTCTTGAATTCTGACATGCCTACGAAGTAGGGATTATTTGTACTCTTTCAGAATTTTATAGCTGAGATCCGTGTTCTAAAAGTCTCAGAGAAGCAAGCCCATTTTTACTTCTCAGGAAAAGACTCCTGTTTCCAAAGAAGGTCCTAAGCGCGTTCACTTAGAAGAGGGGTCCAATGTGTTCAGAAGGGGGCCTCACTCCTTAGTTACTGCGTTTAAGCTCTCAAAGCTAAAATCTTCAACTGAAGGTTTCATATATCAATAATTCTTTACTCATTGCGATCATTTTAGAAAGTTTTTGTGGCCAGGGGACAACAAAAACTGGCTTACACCACTGGTAATTACCAGTTCTGACTTTTACAATAGAAGTAGTAACAGTTTCTTAACAACTCTGTGGTGAAGTTATTATATGGGTGAAATGGTAAAGAGTCCAGTAGCACCTTTAAGATTAACCAACTTTATTATAGCATAAGCTTTTGAGAACCACAGTTCTCTTCGTCAGATGCAGGACGAAGTTCACTATTTTGCAATTACAGACTAACACGGCTAAGTCCTCTGGGTCTATGGGTACAGTGCAGAAACTCTGTTAGGCTCAGCATCATCATCATCAAAAATTCTATTTATATACTGCCCTTCAAGTCAACTTAACGCCCACTCAGAGTGGTTTACGAAGTATGTTATTATTATCCCCATAACAAACTCTCTGTGAGGTGGGTGAGACTGAGAGAGCTCCAGAGAGCTGTGACTAGCCCAAGGTCACCAGCTGGCTTCAAGTGGAGGAGTGGGGAATCAAACCCAGGTCTCCAGATTAGAGTCCCGCACTCTTAACCACTACACCACTCTTTCAGTATAATGATTAAAAAAAACCTAAGAATGAAAAGAATCCTTGAGTTCTTAACATGCTACACTTTAGGTAAAAATTATTTTCAAAAACGATGGAGCATCACATACCAATAAGTTTATCATAATCTACCCCTTTGGCATTGGATGTCTGTACTGTCCATGGGTCTACAAAATCTTCATCTTCACCATCTCCTGGACCGTTACTGACTGGAGTGAAATTTGTCGGAGGGGAACCAGCTTTATATTCCTGTCCCGTTGCTGTTTTATAGCTCAGTTTTAATGACAATAATAATTTAACTGCTGCCTCAATGTCATCCTGGAGGTAAAGGGAGGGGGAAAAAAGTACAACTGTCAGGTTAAGTAAGTTCAGTGGCCTGGTATTGCACGTGCACACACACACAACATATGTGATATTTCAACAGGAAACATTAATACGCTTGAAATCAATTGTGCACCATGAATAAGAAGCCAAAAGAAAGATGGCAAGGCCTGGATAAACAAGCCCTATGAGCGGCTTAGGTAACCTTGAGCATGCCATTCAAGGCCTCCGTTTCAATTTTTCCACTGAAAAGGGAAGATAAATATTTGCTTATCACAAAGGGTAGAGCAGTTCTTAAAGGTACTTGAATCAAAAGGTTCTATTTTCTTTACAGCCTGACCATCTCTTCCATTCACCTCCCAAATCCTTCCTCAAATGCCTTTACCGGACATCCTTCAGCTTAAACGTTTAGACCACTCCTCTCATAGATTTTAAGCCAAAGCCCTTGCACTAGTATTCCTGCATATGCTTCCCCTGCTACCCTTGCACCTGCCCCACCTGCCAGTGGTAGTGTGGCGGTCAGAGTGTCAGACTCGGATCCGGAAGACCCTGGTTTGAATCCCCACTTTGCCATGGGAAGCTGCTGTCTGACCTTGGGCCAGTCACTCTCTCGTAGCCTAACCTAACTCACAGGGTTGTTGCAAGGATAAAATGGAAGAGTGAAAAATGATGTAAGCGGTTTTGGGACCCCGCTGGGGAGAAAGGAAGCAAATGAATAAGTATCTGCTCTTGTCAAAGCTCTTTAAGGCAGGGACTCGTCTTGTAGTTTATGTCATGCTACAAATAAAAAGAACAAGCATTACGTTTACTGAATTAAGTCCTGCGTATTTCCTTTCTGTCTATGTGGCCTGTTTAATTATTGTTTTTATACAATGTATTTTAGAAGTTTGTTTTAATGTTATGGATTGTGTGTTGCCTTGGGGACCCTAAGCTCGGTGGAATGGGGGCATAAAATGTTTTAAATAAAATAAAAGGAATTTAATAAAGTGCACATGTACGGACACTGTGTGGGTTGCCACAAGATCCTGGCCAATGAAGGCTAAGGTAGTACATTAAACTGAACACTGAATGCATTGACTCTGTTCAGTTCTGTTGTCCTCGTTAGCTTCCATTGGCAAAGCAGTTTAAACAGAACCGGATTTTAAGTCTCAGGTGTCCTAGTGTTTAGGTCCAATACTCTAAAGTGTTCGCGGACTGTGGTTCTGTTCACATCATCATCCAATACATCCTTAGCTGATGAAATAATGATTTCAGTTTGTAAACGTCAAGACACAACCTCATTGGTGGCAGTCATAATGTTTCACCCAGAGACATGAGAAGTCTCTAAAGAAATGCAGAAGTGACAATAATGTAGAATTAGAAATGCGTGACCCTGAATTCCTTTTGAGCCCTAAGAGAACAGCTCAGGTTTCACTAAGGGTAAAGGGGGGGGGGGAGAAAAGAAGGTGCCAAGGCCAGAGATAACTATGATCACCTTATTCAGTATATAAAATACTGGATACTTTCTTTGGGAACTTCATTTCATCTTTTGCTAAAGACTTCCTTTTTACATTAAAAACTAGTAACAAAGCCTGTTGTGGGAAAAAATACAATGGGCTCTAGAAAAGGGAGGGCGTGAAGGCAGGCATTACCTCCTCCTCCTCCATGACTGATCCTGGCTGGGTGAAGGAGGGGGGGGGGACATTGCCGCCTGCACCTCTCCTAATCCTGGCCGGGTGAAGGGGTGGGAGGGCATTGCCACCAGCTCTGCTACTGATCCCAGTTGGGTGAAGGGCATTGCCTCCTGCTCTGAGCCTGATTCTGGGCAGGTGAAGGGGGGAGCGGGCATTTCTGCTTGCTCCGCGCCTGATCCCAGCCAGGTGAAAGGGGGGCAGGCATTGCAACCTGCTCCATGCCTGATTCTGGCAGGGTGAAGGGGGGAACGGACATTGCCTTCTGCTCTGCGCCTGATTCTGGCCAGGTGAAGGGGGGTGGACACTGCAGCCTGCTCCACATCTGATTCCAGCTGAGTGAAGGCAGGGGGGGCAGGCATTGCCATTTGCTCCCCTCCTAATCCCAGCTGTGTGAAGGCGGGGGGCAGGCATTGCCGCCTGTTCCACATCTGATTCCAGCCTGGGCTTCCCACCACAGCCCACTCTCTGGGCTGCCTTGTCTGTGCTTTCCTCCATGGCAGGGCCCTCTGGAGGTGCACCAGAGTAGGAAGTGAGCTGTCAGAAACACAGTTAGCCTCTTATATAATAGAATAAGTATCATTTGTATAGAAGGGTAGTTACAAAGTATCAAAGAGTAGAAATCTAATATATCTGTTATATAGCATGCCAAAAACATGTGGCTCTACCTATTCCAGAGGTAAATTTCCCAATGCAAATGGAGGAGACACCCCCACCCAAACAGTAAAAACCTTACTCTGATTTTCTGCCCACTGTTCTGACCACTTGTCACTGTGCATATAAAAGAGGAAAGTAGCCAAACAGAAAGAAAGGGAGAAAAGTTTATAGAAAAGCACGGTTTTGGTCATTAAAAGGTTAGCTAACTCAGGTGCGGCCACCTTGCAGCTTCCCTTCTCCTGACAAACACTGCTGGGGGCGGGGGGAAGAGGAAGAGGGTGACTGGGTGAACCTCGAACCCCCATCCTTTTTCAAAGCTGAGAAAGAGCAGGCAAGCGGCCTGCCTGGCAGGGAGCCAGACTGATGGAGGGGAGCCCAAGTGAGGCACACGACAGCAACAAGATCTTGATTGCTGGGTGAATATGATTGTGTGTGTGACATACTTCGACAAGGGTATTACATCACGCCATTCTGGTGCACTCAAGGCATTTGGCTTGACCACCAATGGGGTCCAGAGGGTGGACTAGAAAGGTCTGCTCCAGCAGTTTTTGTGCCCTTAAACAAACTGGAAACACCCCCCCCCCCGGTTAATAATGCTGCTTATCGACGGCCGTGGTTGCTTCCTGGGTGACCTTGGGCTAGCTGCACACACTCAACCTAACCTAGCTCAGCCTAGCATTTACTATTGAAAGGGGGCGGGGGGTGGAATGAACCCAAAAATAGGAGCAAAGAGGCACAGAGAGTTACTTGGGAAATCTTATGTACACCTCCAACTGAGGGAATTTGGAAAGTTATTCATTTAATACATTTTATCACGCCCTTCTTCCAAGAACCACTCAGAGGTCCCCCCTCTTTCATTTAATTCTCTCAACAACTCTGTGAGGTAGGTTAGGCTGAGGGAGAATGACTGGCCTCTCTCTTGGTGAGTTGTTTTTATGGTGAATGCGGATCTGAACTTTGGTACTTCTAGACCTAGTCCAACCCTCTTAACTGTTGCACACACGGCCCTGCTAAACTGTTATTTTATATCGTGGACTGTAGAAGTTTGGTTACTAGGCTCTTTCAAAAGACTGCATAACCGGATTCTACCGAAGAATACTTTGCCATTGGGATAATGTAATGTAATGGCAAAACTGACATTGCCGAAAGCAGAGTTTTAAAAATCCGTACCTTTGGTGCTTTCTCTGCTTTTAGTGATCTGACTTTTTCTCCCTGTGTGGTTACTTGTTCAAACAGTTCAAGCGGATTACGAGAGCAAAAGCCACCGTTCTGAATGTCTGCCATTTTCAGGAGTGTAGAAGATCTTTTTATTAGTAGTAGTAGTAGTATTTACAAGTTAAAGCGCCTCTTGTAACTTCTTTCTATGCAGAAACTTCAAAAATACTGGAGGAGTCTAGGAAATAAAACAAGTCGGTTTTAATCCTATGTTGCCATTTTTATACACATCGCGTTGTTAAAATATACTTCTCGCATGCAACCACAGGGAATATATTAACATTTTCCAAAGATTCTACTTAGAAAAAAAACCAATACCCTGAGGGTATATGAAGAAGATCATCTAGCAATCAACTTGCAGGTCCTCGAGGGTTTATACTACTAGAAATGGTACAAAATCGTAAGGTCACCAGCTGTTACGCCACAGAGCTGATGTACTGCTTCAATTAGGCATGACATTTACAAGAAAACCCCATGCACGAGCCCAGGCAGTCTACACATTTGTTTGTCATCTAGGACAGTGTCCCCTACTCTCTCTGTGCCTCCACCCCCTTCCCTCCCCAGCTGATCTTTTAGAGTTTGGTTTGAAATGAATTCTGTAGTTTATTTCTATAGAACTTTTTTCTGCACAATGCAGCTGCTGAAGCTGTAGTCTGAACATAGCGATTGGTGGAGGGGAAGGGTTCCTTCTTCCTTGTTCTTCGCCAAGCATCGGCCTCCCAACAAAACGACCTTGTCCACGTAAGGAAAAGATAGAAGTCCTCACAGCAGCACCATCTTATGCATGTTCGCTCTGATACAAGTTCTGCAGAGTTCAATGGGGCTCATCACACAGGATTGCAGCCTTATCAGGAAGCCTCAAGAAGGCCCAATGAGAATGTCAACCTGCCCACCCCAGTCACCTCTATTGCACTCTTTACAGCCGTATGTTTTCAACAACTTTTGCTCCATTTCTTTTAATTTTTCTAGACAGCAGTTCGAACCCTTTCCATTCCAGTAATTCCCAGAAAGCCAAAAGCTGAAAACCGTCTCCTATCAGGTTTAAACGTTGCAACCCTATGGTTTGCAGTAGGAAACATCAGCACTTTCAAGGGCTTTCTTATAGAGTTTTTAAAGACCTCACTGCCCTTCAATATGTATTGGGGTAGACGACCTTTTTAGGTGCCTGTAACTCCCCCACAGCCATGTACTGGGACGATGCTGGCATGCCAGCAAACGAAGCAGCAGGGGGAAAAAAAGCAAAGTTGTGCTTGGCTAGATACATGTTCTGGATGACTCTGGTCAGGCCTGTTTCAGATACAAGGCATGCACTTAAGCTCTGAGCATCTAGTTAGCTTTTCCTGTATCAGATCATTTCATTCCTGGCAAGAGGTACGCCACAGATAACATCTTAGGTTTGTTACTGCGTATTACGCACAAGTAATACAATTAGAGAGATTTTGCTTCCGTTTTGAGCTTTTTATTATAATGAAATAATTATTCAGTATTCTCGATATCAACTCCGTCAACAGAAAATCATACCATCAATTATAACTACATTGATCATTAAAGCTGAGCAATTACTTGAGTCCAAAGAAGTATCTTCCCCAAAGATATGAAGGTCACAGGCAAGGAGCCCCTCCAAAGAAGAAGCTCGCTATCAGTTTAGCTTCTCATATTCATAGGGTTTCAGAACGTTTTCTTAACAACAGCTGCTTCTGAGACTCAAATTCTTGGCTAACTTATTATCTTATGATTTCATACACCAAACAAGATTTTCCATATTTGAAACATCTTCTTGAAACATATGAAAATAGCTAGTTCATTCTCGCTCCCTTTTGTGTTAACAAAGTCTATGTAGAATGAGTGATTACAAGTTTCTCGTACATCTGAATATCTTTGGGCCCCCCACCCGTATATCTATAATATTGCCAGCTTCTATGAAGTTAGATATTCCTGCCATTTTCAGATATTCCTTGCGCTTGGGCCTTTGTACTTTATATGAGTTAGAAGGCTCTTCTAATTTACGTATGGCAATACAACTGTATAAATCTATTGTTTTATGTCACTCTCCAAGGTTGTTAGATTCTAGGCCTCTAGTCTCCCTTTGTGGCCTATCTAGTTACGGGGCTGGGCTAGCCCTGTTTCTGTATATATAGGTGTCTTGAGTAACTTTCTTGGTCATATCCAGCAATTGTTCCACTAAGTTCTAGCCATATCCATGACATACACAAAGCGCAAACTGAGTCCCAGTAGCACTGGAAGCACCTTGGGGGATCACCTCAGTCCCTTGGATGCAGATCGGCCCTGAATGCTGAGGAAAATGGTCTGGCGTGTGGTTGTTTAGCATGCGAGCTGGCGGTTGCTTACTCTTGCCACCCATCACCTTGCAATTGCTTTGGTGTCCTCATAACTGTTTTAACCTGCTGAGAAAATGACTGAGAGTTTAACATCTTCTTTCCCTTGCACTCACTGTATTTCTCTTTGGCCCCTTGACTTGGGGTCATGTACATTGGAAATAAGTATTCATCGTTTTCATTCTCTCTTAAAAACGGTCTTTGGACTTTTCACTCTGCTTGGGGATTGCAATTGTATTATTATTAAACTTTCAGGAAAATGTATTAGTGCTTTCTCCTCAGCCCTCAAGAATGCACTGATGCTATTTTATGTTTTGAGAACTCCTTTCAGTCATCTGAAAACAATACTAGGGTGCTGATTGTCTAGGTGTCAATTATGCTTAACCAAAAAATTATGTTTAGTAACCCCACTGAACATCTAAGTCCACAAGCTCTAATTGTAGTTTAAATCTGTCAGTGCTTTTCTACCAATCATTTAATGTCGTTTTACTTGTTTAAAAAAAAAAGTAACTGTAAGCTTACTTATACAACTGCAAACAATTTATACAAATGAGGAAATAAAGTACAATTTCACCCTCTCTTCTGTATTGAAAGTGGGCTCACCAAGCGGATGCACATCCAAGTGGTTTTTGCCCACTACATTTTCTTAAAGCAGAGATGGGATGTTATCAGCTACTGGTCCCTTTTCTCTCTGTAGTTCTCACTTGTTCAAACACCTAATGCAATTGCAGGTGTTTGAACAGAACCTAGCCACACTGATTTTCTCAGTTCTCAATCTATCCTACGGCAGAATAGGACATCCAATATAACTAAAGCTAAAGCATGATTGGCAGATACGTACCAAGTCTATCCTTGAAAATGTATAGGAAGTGAGATTCTACAGCCTTCCAAGGCAGTTTGTTCAATTGCTGAATAACCCATAGCAGAATTTTTAAGACATAAACACACACAATCACACACACTTTTTCTTCTCCAGAAGTCAGAAAAGCTCACACTTAAGGAAGTAATCTAACCTCACAGGTGCTCACTTTCCCAGGTTATTTAAAAAGAACTGTTCTCCCTATAGCTACATGACAGGGAAACTTTACATTCTTATATGACTGTATTAGATTACTGTATAATTTAAACCAGCACTAGTGCTATATTGATGGCTCTGTTGCAAAACCAGTAAAGATCAAAGTGTGCAATATACAATGCATAGCTAACCAGAGCTAAGAAGATCCTTCATCTGTTTTGAGCTTTTTTTCAGCCATAGAATAATATGGTACTAGTTTTCAAACTGTATTTTGGATACCCCAGGGTTCATTGGAAGTGTACCAAACATTCCTTAATCAAAAAAATCAATAATCACTGACAGGCCTTCCTAGAAGCAGCTTCCTCACTGCAATATGCAGCCACAGGAGACAAAATCTAGGAGGCAGTATTAAATTATGTAGGATGACAACGAGGCCCAAGAGACATGACCAACTCAGACATAGCCAAACTAGAAACGTCAGCATCCTTAGGCGCAACACAGTAACAACAACATTCGATTTATATACCGAACGACTTAACACCCACTCAGAGCAGTTTACAAAGTATGCCATTATTATCCTCACAACAAAACACCCTGTGAGGTGGGTGGGGCTGAGAGAGCTCCGGAGAGACGTGCGTGACTAGCCCAAGGTCACCCAGCTGCCTTCAAGTGGAGGAGTGGGGAATCAGACCTGGTTCTCCAGATTAGAGTCCTATACACTTAACCACTATACGAAACCACTACACCAAACAAGAATGCTGAGACCATTTTAAAATTCTGCAAGGGCATGATTTTCAGTTTGCTACATGTAACTGTAAAACGCTTTAAGGATGGAATGTGTTCACTTCCCAGCAGTTACTTATTAGCATCAGTGAGGGACTTTCCCCTTGAAACTGCACCTAGAGAGACTGTGCACAGGGACGTTCGTCAGAGAGGACAAGGTCGAAGAGGTAGAAACCGTAAGTCATCATCACTGCATGGGACTTACACAATGTCTAGGAAATTGCACTGCAATTCTAGATGATCCCAAGCTACATTATTATGTAGACTGATCTCTTGGGAATGTTTGCCTATTCGGGACTTGCCACAGCACAGGGGTTGGATTCTTCTCATCCAGCCCTATAATTATATAATCGATAATTCGATTTTTGAAGAACATAGTCAGGAAGGTAGATTTCGAGTCAAAGAAAAGAGCAAGGAGCTGCTGATGCACTGAAGGCATTCAGTTTCCTTGCTAAGCATATTGTGGGGGGTGGGACAGAATTGCTTATATTTCTGACCCCCGCCTTTGCCAGATTCTTTCCACTGTGGTATGCCCTGAATGACTGAGATCTATATTAAGACAGAAAGTGGTTTTTTTAGTCTTCATAAATGTTACACAAAACATTCTATGATAGCAACACATTGTACATCAGCCAGTCATTGCTATGTTTAATTGAGCTGCTGAACTTCTTAATCTTACGATGCATTATAACAGCACATATTGTTAGATATTGTTTATCAACATATACTAATAAATGTCATGAAAATTTAAAAATAAATATTTCTTTTCAAAAGAAAATTCTGTCTTATACTGAGGCAGACCATTGGTCTACTTAACTTAGTCCATCTACTGTGATGTGCAATGATTTTGCAAGGTCTCAGGAATAGGTTTTCCCAGCCTTACAATTGGTGATCTAGTGATGCCAGGGATGGAGGTGGAGGAAGATTAAATCCTACTTTTAATGTCAAGTCAAGTCAGCCTTTATTGGCACATATCAGCAATTCAAGTTATTATGGAATAGACAAATTAAAAAGATACTGCATTACAAGTATATAATACAATCGTAACTTATTTCTGTGATAACCTTTGATGCAAGTTCAAAGCAGCATGGACAAACTTAGCTACCAATCATTCAATAGTCTATAAACTTTGAGCAAGTCAGAACAATCCATCATACTAGCTAGAGCAGATTTTAAATGTGTGAGACATATATCAGCATACAAATGATAATGCAGGAGAACATGTGTAATTGACTCAACACATTTTAATGTCTTGGCGGGGGGGAATCGGGAAGAAGACAAACAGAATAGGGGTCACTAAAACCTAATGACATATATAGGAGAATTGTAGAATGGACTGTTTCCTGACCAGTGATGCAGGGTGGAAATTTTCCCACCATGCGCATGCAAATATAGTCTTAATCTATCTATAGCTGTCAGGGCTGTAGTGCTGCATAGCTGTCATGACAAATGGGGCTAAATGTGGGAAATGAACCATGGACATACCATAGCACTTGTACATGGTCCAGGCTTGTACATAGTCTGCTAGCCTGTTTTTGCTAACGTTATCCAAGTTTTGCTAACATTATTTAAATAAGAAAATTTTCAAAGGCAAATTTTCCAAGAAAAGCCACATTGCCAATCCTAACAGACTGCAGCTGGAAGACCACATTTTGGGATTACCCCTCCACCCACCCATGTTGAAAATTCCTTGCAAGTAGAAAACCAGCACAGTAAACAAGAGCAAGAGCTAGTATGATGTAATGGCTGAAATATCATACTAAGATCTGGGAGACCTATAATAGAATCCTAGCCAATGTTAGTATTAACTTATACTATGTAATTAGCCTTGAGTCTCAGTGAGAAGGGCAGACTATAGCTAACAAATATATTTTTAAAAATTAAACATTTATTTATGTAAAATTCTCTGCCACAGAAACTCAGTGGGTGACTTTGGGCCATCACTCTCTCTGCCTTACTTACCTTTCACAGGATGGTTCCCGAGGATAAAATAGAGAACGGGAGAATGACGTTATAACCCACTTTCATAGATCCAGAGGAGTTAGCCATGTTAGTCTGTAGTAGCAAAATAGAAAAGAGTCCAGTAACACCTTTAAGACTAACCAACTTTACTGTAGCATAAGCTTTCTAGAATCAGTTTTCTTCGTCAGATGCATCCCTCCATGCATCTGACAAAGAGAACTGTGATTCTCGAAAGCTTATGCTACAGTAAAGTTGGTTAGTCTTAAAGGTGCTACTGGACTCTTTTCTATAACCCACTCTGGGTCCCCAGTGGGGAGAAAGCTGGGATTTAAATAGTTGCCAGCTCCGAGTTGAGAAATTCCAGGAGATACGGGCGACAGGACCTGGGGAGGACAGCTTTTGGTGAGGGACCTCAATAGGATATAATGTCACAGTGTCCATCCTCCAAAGCTGCCATTTTCTGAAACTGGTATCTACAGCCTGGAGATCAGTTGTAATTCTGGGAGATCTCCAGCCACCGCCTGGAGATCTCCCGGGATTACAATTGCTATCTAGACAAATACAGAAAGGAAACAGGGTTTGTCTCTACTGAGCTCCTTTTCTATTTGTAAGGAAAGAAACAGCCGTCACCCACGCAGCCGGTGCCTGTACAGGGACTCCTCCACCGAGCCTTTCAAGGCAGAGCCTGTCCTTCTCAAGGCGCATGAAGAGAGGACGGCTCCTGTGCCGGGCTAGGGGAAAGAGGCCTTCCACCCTCGGCCTGCCCTCTCCCTCGGAGCCGTCTTACCTGCCCGCAGGACTCGCCGCTTCTCTCGGCGCTTGCCAGGCCGGCAAAGACCCAATTGCATCAGCAAGGCAAACCGGCGCGCCGCTCCTCTCAGTCCGACTGGGAAACACGTCCCCCGTCCGGAACCAATGAGAAGGGCCAGTTCCGAGGCGGGGGAAGCGAACAGCGAAAAGAAGAAAGAAAGGTTTGTCTTGAGATCCGCGTCCGGAGAGAAGCGGCGCCTGCGGCGGGAGGTCGAGCCAGGTGGCTCCGAAGGGAGGATAGGGATATAGAAATGTTGGAGGCCAGGGTCGAGTTTGTGGGGGGACTTTGTGAGGGAAGGACTGGCGAAGCTAAAGCACTTAAGGCAGTGTTTCAGTGAAATGTGTCCCCCTCTCTTCATAAGCGTTGCTGCAATAGGTTGCTGACTTAGGGTTGCCACCTCCCGGTGGTGGTTGGAGATCTCCTGGAATTACAACTCATCTCCAGGCCATAGAGGCCAGTTCTCCTGGAGAAAATAGCAGCTTGGGAGGTGGTGGGGGACTCTAAGGCATTATGCCCCACTAATGTTCCTCTGCACCCGAACCCCCGCTCTGTCCACCACCAAAATCTCCAAGCTGGAGGTGGCATCCCAGGCGCTCTCTCTCTGGGAACTTTCAAGGCACTGGCTGGGCACGTGGGGTAAGTTTTAAGCTCAAGAGCTGCCTTTGCTTCTTGGTAGCGGAGAAAGAATGTTTCTTTGCAGTGTATGATCCTATGAAGAGTTAAAGTGGAGTAACTGCTTGAATAGTTAAACAGAAGTCCAGTGTGGCGCCTTGAAGAGCAACAAAAGCATAAACCTCTTAGAAGTTGGGAAAGGTTTCTTGCAGTGCAGTCCTATGCAGAGTTCTCCATCCCCCCAGCAAAACTACTGATTCTTCACTTTTATTCAAGTCCTGTAGCACCATAAAAGACCATCAAAGTTTCCACAGACATTAAGGTGCTCCTGGACTCGAATCTTGATGATCTACTGCGGATCAACACAGCTACTCACATGAAACTTTGTTTTTATTAATTTTAGAGAGTCACTTCCACCCAGGAACCAGGAAGTGATGTTATGGCGTTGTGTTATAGGATTTCCCCAATTTCTGTGGTAAACACTATAGAGACTGGGAAGATTCCTAGAGCACTGAAATTATGGCACTTCTGGGTTCCAGCTGGTGTAATGGGTTCCATGTTCAAACTACTGTTATTGTTAGGAAGTTTCTAATATTCAACTGAAATCTACCCCTCTGTAACTTAAAACCATTAAATCTAGTTTTTTCCTATGGAGCAGGAGTGAGCAAGTGGTTGTCCTCTCTTATGTGAGAGGATTTCAGGTAGTGGAAGATCATGATCATGTCTCCTTTGAGCCATCTTTAAGCTAAACAGAGCTAATGCCTTCAATCTTTCTTTGTAGGGTTTGTCCTCTAGACCCTAAGCCATCTTTGCTGCTTTCCTCTGAACCCATGGGTAGTGATACTTCCCATTTTTGAGTCAGCTGCACAATTACATCAATTGCTGTCCTTCCTTCAAAGAGTTTGAGGCATATGCTTCTCCTTTGCTCTATTTATCCTTACAACAACCATGTGAGATAACTCAGGTTGAGAGAGAATGGGTCTGAGGTTGTCTGTTAAGTTTCCTGGCATGTGAAAACTTTAACACAACATTTTCTAGACTATCCCTGGATAGTGTGGTATAATGGTAAGAGTGTTGGACTTGGGGTCTGGTAGACCCAGATTCAAATCCCTGCTCTGCCATGAAAGCTCATTAGGTGATCTTGGGCCAGTCACACTCTGCAGGGTTGTTGTGAGGATAAAATTGGAGAGGAGAATGATGTAAGCCACTTTGGGTCCCCATTGAGGAGAAAAGTGGGATATAAATAAATAAATAGCCACTACACGACACCAGTATTCCTAAATGAGTTGTTTTTGGATGTCTATTAAGGCCACCCTTCATTACTCATTTTACAAGTCTTACTCATACTTCGTTGTAAATGTTATTAGAGTAATGATGGATGTAATTGTCAACACAGAAATAGAAACTAGATGAATCATAGAATCATAGGGTTGGAAGGGACCTCTAGGGTCATCTAGTCCAACCCCCTGCACAATGCAGGAAATTCACAACTACCCCCCCCCCCCCACTGCCCCCGCTCTATGCCCAGAAGATGGCAAAACACCTCTAGGATGTAGGGATGAAACTTTGTATACTGAGTTGGCAGGTGATTGTAAGAGCATCTTGTTTTTCTTTATAGTGGAAGACTGTTTTGAAATATAAATTCTTCTCACTGCAGAAACTGTTTACCATGATGTTCTGAAGACGGAAGGTAAAGGATTTTCATCCAACTGGTTCAATGAATTCCTTGGTTGCATACGATGATTCAGACTCTGAGACGGATACTGGCAAGTCTGAAGATACTCTTAGCAGAGGAGTGAATCTTGCAAATCCTGCTGTGACTGCTGCTGGATCCGGTGGTGAATTCGATGCAGTTTATGAGAGCAAAATCCAGTCTGTAGACTACAGGGCTGGTTCCAAAAGGAACATTACCCACAAAGATCTCTCTTTATATCATGCAAATGCTACAGCTCATCCCAAGAGAGATTATCCTGCTGCAGCACAAATGGCTATTTGGAGCCCCAAGCAATCATTGAGTCCTTTGCAGAAACCTCAATTACTTTCTGAAAATGAGGATTATTCTCTGAAGAGGGCCCATGAGGATGGTGGTGTTACCCTACGGGGACTTAGCCCGTACATTCCTAAAAGACTGAGAAAGGGAAAAAATCCAGAAACCGAAGATTGTGGAGAGAGCACAAATAGCTTGGCCAAATTTGGTGTTGCAGGAGATCGAATGTCCATTAATATTTCCAAGTACATCATGCCATACATAGGATCCAAATACGGGGTGACAGCAATTCCCACAACCTTGGTGTTTCATATGTCTGAACACAGCGGCGCGGTCAACATTGTCCGGTGGTGTCCTGTACAGAAGTGGAGCCACATGTTGCTATCTGCATCTATGGATAAGACTGTCAAGGTAATGCAGTGCAGAATGGATGAGTTTGGGTCGTTCCCTGCTTACAGAAAAAGGAACAAATGCTTTTTACAGAAGATAACGTGAAACTAAGGGAGTAACTGTGAGCCCCCCCTCTTTTTGATGCTACAGGTTATTTTTATGTCTAAGTGTGTTTCTGTCTGCCTACTGGATGGGTTGAGTTTGCTTTGTATGTAGTTTTGTATTGACAAACTACTTTCCTGACTGTGGACTTCTGTATTTTAGGGGGTGGATAAAAACCAATGCCATTGCAGAACCCTATGATCAGTGCCAGTTTGAGTTGCAGAGAAACTGGAGATGGGACTAAATTGAGGGATTGTAGAGGTATGTAACTCGTTTCCATCTCTGTACTGAGTAACTGGAGTGCTTTCCTAACTCAGTTCTTGCTTCTGGAGAGGAAGGAGAGCAATTGTGTAATTTCGAGAGGCCAAACCCAAGTTCGGAGGAACTGTGAAGTAAAAAACCAAAAAACCCTAACCTCTGTGAAGTATCATAGAATCATAGAGTTGGAAGGGGCCATATAGACCATCTAGTCCAACCCCCTACCCAGTGCAGGATCAGCCTAAAGCATCTCTGACAAGTATTCATCCAGCCTCTTCTTGAAAACTGCCAGTGAGGGGGGAGTAAACCCCTCCCCCCCCAAACCCTGGCTTTTCAATCCCACCCACCTCCCAGCACGTCTGAACTGTGTTCTCTCTTAAGTCTTTTTGTGCTGTACAGAATTTCATAGAATCATAGAGTTGGAAGGGGCCATACAGACCATCTAGTCCAACTCCCTGCCCAGTGCAGGATGAGCCTAAAGCATCCCTGACAAGTATTCATCCAGCCTCTTCTTGAAAACTGCCAGTGAGGGGGAGCTTACCACCTCCCTAGGCAGCTGATTCCACTTTTGAACTATTCTGACCATGGAAAAGTTTTTCCTAATATCCAGCCGGTACCTTTGTACATGTAATTTAAGCCCATTGCTTCGGGTCCTACCCTCTGCTGCCAACTGGAACAGCTCCCTGCCCTCCTACAAATGACAGCCTTTCAAATATTTAAAGAGAGCAATCATGTCCCCCCTCAAGCTCCTCCAAAGTAAACATTCCCAAGGCCCTCAGCCTTTCCTCGTAGGGCTCAGTCTCCAGACCCCTAATCATCCTCATCGCTCTCCTCTGCACCCTCTCGATTTTGTCCACATCCTTTTTGAAGTGAGGCCTCCAGAACTGCACACAATACTCCAGGTACAGCCTGACCCAGGCAGTAAAGAGAGGGGCTATGATCTCCTGTGATTTCAACGCTATGGCCTCTTTGATACAACCCAAGATTGAATTAGCCTTGTTTGCCACCACATCATATTTAGTTTACAGTCCACTCTTACCCCAAGATCCCTTTGGCCTTTCTTAGTTAATCTAGGATGGTGGAAGCAGCTGATATTGGGAGGATTCTGTCCTGATGTTTTTCTTTTTCTTTCCAGTCCTGTGAGAGCTTTTGAGAATGTGAACTCATAACTGATGTTGGCAATCCAGGTGTTCTTTTCAATGTCTCTGTAATTATGGAATTGTATCTTTAGGAACGTTCACACATGCTGCTGTAAGTTACTGGGGGTAGGTTGCTGTATTAGGGAAGTTGGAAACTTTGTGAAAGCAGTTTGGGGCTTGGTGTGACTTTGGGAAAATGTCTGGAAGAGACAGGATGAAGCTGTTGCTCCCCACCTTCGTTTTTGCTCTGTTGAAACTTGCAACCACTGGCTTTCAAGAACAATGATCAAGATGAGTTATTAAAATCTATTTTTGTATTGTTTAGTATTGAGCATTGTTAGTCAAAGGCCTGTTTCTAGATGTGTAATGCTAGATGTGAAGGTGACCTATCTGTTCTGGCAAGCAAAGCAGTTCAGGGTGCCTTAAAGTCTCATGTTTCCAGGTTTTGCTTGTGGTGCAGAGATGTTTTTACCTTGTGAAATGGAGTGCAGGCTTGGTCCAAGGACATGCTTGGTCCAGGAATTAGTTAAGGGCAGTATTATGGAATAAAGCAAATAGTTCATCACCTGCATTTTCATTTCCTCTGGAAGTGTCTGGGGCTGAATTATAGCCAAAGGGAGCACTTCATCAAAATCCAGGGTTGCTGCCTTCTAATATCCTGAACCAGTGGAGTGCAGAAGGCAATTGCGTGGTGCAGACTGACAGTAATCGATCTGCTTTAAAACCTGCCTTGATGATTTCACCCTGGGGCTTCTTCACAATGGCCATGATTGATTTTGTTGTCCTCAACCTCATTCCTCATTACTTCCTCGTTGGGTCTGAATAGAGTCTGGGATTCAAACGGCGGTTGTAGCTTTTTAAATTTATCTAGCGCTTAATGAAATGTTTGTGTATTCTCTCCCTTTCCAATGAGCTTCTAAACTGCTGGGTTTTTGACTCCTTAATGGCAAACAAAACCTATTTTGCTGTTGCTGCAGCCAGGGATCATTTTGTAGAAAAAGAGCTGGAAGAACTCATTAGCATAACTCATTAGCATAACTCATTAGCATATGCCACACCCCTTGACATCATAGAATCATAGAATCATAGAATCATAGAGTTGGAAGGGGCCATACAGACCATCTAGTCCAACCCCCTGCCCAGTGCAGGATCAGCCTAAAGCATCTCTGACAAGTATTCATCCAGCCTCTTCTTGAAAACTGCCAGTGAGGGGGAGCTCACCACCTCCCTAGGCAGCTGATTCCACTTTTGAACTACTCTGACGGTGAAAAAGTTTTTCCTAATATCCAGTCGGTACCTTTGTGCATGTAGTTTTAGTCCATTGCTTCGCGTCCTACCCTCTGCTGCCAACTGGAACAGCTCCCTGCCCTCCTCCAAATGACAGCCTTTCAAATATTTAAAGAGAGCAATCATGTCCCCCCTCAACCTCCTCTTCTCCAAACTAAACATTCCCAAGGCCCTCAGCCTTTCCTCGTAGGGCTCAGTCTCCAGACCCCTGATCATCCTCGTTGCTCTCCTCTGCACCCTCTCGATTTTGTCCACATCCTTTTTGAAGTGAGGCCTCCAGAACTGCACACAATACTCCAGGTGTGGCCTGACCAAGGCAGTATAGAGAGAGGCTATGACCTCCTGCGATTTCGACGCTATGGCCCCTTTGATACAACCCAGGATTGAATTGGCCTTTTTTGCCACCGCATCACACTGACTGCTCATATTTAGTTTACAGTCCACTCTTACCCCAAGATCCCTTTCACATATACTACTGCCCAGAAGTGTATCCCCCTCCAGTATTTGTGCTTCTCATTTTTGTGGCCCAGATGTAATACTGTGCACTTGTCTTTGTTGAATTGCATCCTATTCACAGCTGCCCACTTCTCCAGAGTATTCAGGTCTTGTTGAATTTTAATTCTATCTTCTTGGGTGTTTGCTACCCCTCCTAATTTGGTATCATCAGCAAATTTAATGAGCAGCCCTTCCACTCCTTCATCCAGATCATTGATAAAAATATTGAAAAGTACCGGGCCCAAAACCGAGCCCTGTGGCACCCCACTGGATACCTCCCTCCAATCTGATGAAACGCTGTTGACCACCACTCTTTGAGTGCGGTCCTCCAACGAGTTCCCTATCCACCGAATTGTCCTATAGTCTACTTCACAGTCTTCCAGTTTGCCCATCAGAATGTCATGGGGGATCTTATCCAAAGCTTTACTGAAATCCAGATAAATCACGTCAACAGAGTTCCCCTGATCCAGTAAGCTGGTCACTCGATCAAAGAAGGAAACCAGGTTGGTCTGGCAGGATCTGTTAGGAACAAAACCATGCTGACTTCCCCGGATCACTGAGCGGTCCTTCAGATGCTTACAGATTGATCCCCTTAAAATCTGTTCTAATATCTTCCCAGCAACAGAAGTCAGACTGACTGGCCTGTAGTTTCCCGGGTCATCCTTCCTCCCTTTCTTAAAGATTGGGATAACATTCGCTCTTCTCCAATCTTGTGGCACATCCCCAGTCCTCACCGGAAGTGTGTCATTGGCATAACTGATTTGTATATGCCACACCCCCTGACATCACCTGTTTTTGATCCAATCCTCGCTATTCAGGGCTGAAATTGGGCCCAAAATGGCAAAAAGGGGCTGAAAATGGCTGAAAAGGGGCCCAAAATAGTCAGGATTGGGCCACTGCTGAGTGGAAGAGTGATCCACTACCCATCAGAGGCCCAATCCGGGCCGTTTTGGCCCCAATCCAGGCTGAAATGGGCCCAAAATGGCCGAGAGTCAGGTGGGCAGGGCCACCTGACATGCGACCTCTTTGGGGAACTGCCGGAACTGTGTTCCTGCGTGTTCCCCCTCGGAATGAGCCCTGGCTGCAGCCATAATGTCTCCAAGTAAAGCTGGTGTTGGCATCCCATTGTAGGTGATGCATGTTGGTATCCCATTAAAGGGGTGGCAAATAGCAATTATTTAGTTAATTATTCTATTACCGCCTGTGCGGTGCAGAGACTGGATTTTCTACCTCCACACCATGACGTTTAAACGTTTCGATTTTCGCTGCCTTGGGGCACCATATTTGGATAGAAAGATGGCATAGAAATGTATAAAATAAAATGAAAAAAATGTCTTGGATCACTGCTGCCCTCAAGGTCACATTCTTGAGTGAGTTCATTTAGAATCCAACCTCACACTATATCCGGAGGGCAACAAAATAGAAAAAGTGCGCAAATCCTTAAATACTTACTAGAATTGTACTCAGAGGTGTTATTTACTGACAGGGTAAAATTAAGGAAGGAAAAATGAAGGACATCATCTTACTTTCAGTCTCTTAGTAACATTTTGCTAAGTCTCCCAGGGTTAAAAAAAACCTGGAAAGTGATGGAGCCTTTGAAATGAGGTCAGCTTGAATAAACTGCCCTGCAAGGAGCTATCAGTAGAGTCTGTAAGATTAATAGATAATTATTCTAGGAATTTTCCATCATGCTGACTTCTTATGAATCTATGTGAGTAATAGACATTGCAGATTACAGGTCTTTGTCAGGTGGCTTGATCCTAGTCTCTGGTTTATTTGCTCCAGAGGAGACTTGCTTTGCAGCAGCTTAGGTCAGTGGAGCGCCCTGACCTGGATAGCCCAGGTGAGCCTGATCTCATCAGAAGCTAAGCAGGGTCAGCCTTGGTTAGTAATTGGATGGGAGACCTCTATCAAAGACCAGGGCTGCAGTGGCAGGCAACGGCAAACCACCTGTGTTAGTCTCTTGCCATGAAAACCCCACCAGAGGTCGCCATAAGTCAGCTATGACTTCAGGGCACTCTCCACCATGTCAGTGGGGCAGAGCTATTATTTACTCATTAAAAATATTTACACCTCCACCTCTCAAAGTAAAAAAAATCTGTAAGGCGGCTTATAGCAATAAGAGTTCCAAAAACAGCAAGGAAAAAAGATAAGACACAGCAGCACAAACTGTACATGTGTGCAATAAAGCAACTTAAAATCTCATCAGATATAATTTAAGAAGGTTCTTAA
Source organism: Eublepharis macularius (assembly GCF_028583425.1). Lineage (NCBI taxonomy): Eukaryota > Metazoa > Chordata > Lepidosauria > Squamata > Eublepharidae > Eublepharis > Eublepharis macularius. Next base: position 24,412,171 of record NC_072791.1, on the reverse strand, counting down.
AATCCTAAGCAGTCACCGTAAAGCCAAAGAAAGTCTATTGGATAAAAGGATGCTCTGATTAAAAATAAAAGCGGCAAAGGGGAAGGGAATCTAAAAGGCCTAGGAAGGGGAAAAAAACCCTGTTCTTTGCTTGAAATCTACAAACATCTAAATTAGATGTCAGGGAAGCTTTGGTAGGGAGAGATTTCCAGAGCTTTGGTGCCACTGCAGAAAAAGGCCCTGTCTCTGGTGCTCACCCACCTACCTTCTTGAAATACCAGCACACAGAGAAGAGTCTCTGAAGAAGGCCTCAATTGGAAGGGGTTTGAGGCCAGGAGCTGGAGGTACTGAGTAATGCTGCAGAACATGTGGGACAACCTTGTGCCAGAGCACAGGCAGCTGTTGTATTGCGTCCCCAAACAGTGATGGTACCGCTACTACAGTTCTGTCCGAAGCTGCCTTATACCATCAGAGGATGCCCATTGCAGTCAATGGGCTTGAATGGGTGTAATGCTGCTTAGGACTGCCCTGGTAGCTGAGTGCTGCCCGTTCAGATTGGCAAAGGCTCTTGAAGGTGTTAAGCTAAAACCTTTCCCGCAAATATTCCACAGTGCACACCATTGATCAGGGCTCCTGCAGTTCATAATCTGCAGAAATCTTTTTCACGCTTGGCAACTGAGATTTTTTAATTGGAGATGTTGAGGACTGATCATGGTGCATTCTGTATGCTAAGCATGCGCTCCACCACTGAGCATGTGCTCCACCACAGAGCCTTGCACCTCGAGGTGCTACTTGCAGCCACCGCTTTCCCACATACCTCAATTATTCCATTCAGTGCACTGTAGGTCAGCACATATACAGTTCCTGGCTCCTACCTGAGCCCAGCGTGTCAACTGTCTGTCCCAATGGCGTCCTCCATATCTCATCTTCTGGCACCACCCCTGGAAGAGTCAGCATAGCCAACCGCAGGACATGCTTTGTTTGTTCACATGTTGACGCAATCAAGTCTTAAATTCCAGAATTAAAGAAGTGGGGTTTTTTTTAAGGAAAAAAGGAATGAACGCTCCAAGTCATACACAACTTCTGTTTTCACCCTGACTTTCTGTGACCTACAATAAGCTATAATTTTCTAAAAACTCTGCTCTTTCTATTGATTCTGAATGATGGCTCATAGGTTGGCCTTATAATTAAAGCACTTTCATTTCTTCCTTGGTTTGCTGCAATTATGTTGCTATGCATTTTACTGTTTTAGCAGAAGCCTTCCGTAGCGTCCTGTTGCTAGTGCTAGTTCTCCCCACGTCAGCAGGTGAAAAGTTCCCATTTTTCTGGCCCTGTCGCTTCGACCCGTTGCTCTTAAGTTATTGCAAATGGATACAATAATTGCTTTGGCTTTGATTGATGTGAGGTGCAGCTTTCCTGAGCTACCTTTCAATTAGTTAATTAGCTAGGGAGAGATAATAGTGAGCATGGAAGCCGTGAACACTAACGCCTGGGCATAATTATACAAACATGAGAAATGGTGATGCATCGTTTCTAAAGTGATACTTTTTCTGTATGGACTCAGGCCCTCTCCCTTTCAGTTAGTTGTTTAGCTGGCCCTTGCTGAACTCTTTTTTTCCCCTCTTATCCAGTGTAAACTTCTGTTATTTGTTTATAAAATGAATGCTTTAGGTGGTAGAATAAGAAAAAAGTGCTTAGATTCTTGCCTCCTTTCTAGAAGAGGAAAAGAAACAACGTATCCCTGATTTCAATAGATATCCACCCATATTAAATCTACTTGTTGGCCTGATTCTGTCTTGAAAGACAGACCTTAACAGTGCAATCCTCAGAAGAGTTACTCTAGTCTAAGCCCACTGACAGTGTTTAGGACTGCACTGTAAATGTTGTTGCGGCCCATGGCTTAAGATGAGCTGTTTCCCTCATCTGCAAGGCTGTGCTAATGAGCTGAAATTGGTGGTTACATATGGCAGGGCTGGGTTTTTTGGCCCTGCTCCCCAGGCTTTGAACCTTCCTGCCACAGAAAACACGTCCTCTCTGTTGGCCCCCGTAAGGCATTTGGTTGTAGGTAAAACCAGTCTTCTCCTGTGGTGCTGATTGCCCTTTCCTCATGCCGATTTGTATTTTTACTGCTAAGTGGCACGTTAGAGACCATACCCTACTGTTCTACTGAAGACCAACATGGTTACCCACTTATAACTATGTTATTGTTTGCTTCTGTTTTTATGACTGTTGCTGTGCTGCTGATGCCTGTTTTGTTGTTGTTGCGGCTTTAGTCTTCTGCATTATTTTTATCTGTCTCCAAACCTTATCCTGTAAACTGTCTTTAATGCTTTTTACTTTTTTTGGTAGAAAGGTGGCAATTGCTTTTGTCTTCTTCTTCTGGGCTTTGATGCATGGCTCCATGCCTGCACAGAAAGAAATTAAGGCATGCTTGAAATCTAGCTCCTTCTTGGTAGTTGTGTCTATGAGCAAATCCAGCGCTACTATCTCCTCTTCTGTAAAAAGGTTCCTTTAAGCAGAGATAGCACCTGTCCTAGAAGCAGGGCTTTTCTCCAGCTGGAGCACGGTGGAACGGAGTTCCGGAACCTCTTGAAAATTGTCACATGGCTGGTGGCCCCGCCCCCCTGATCTCCAGACAGAGGGGAGTTGAGATTGACCTCAGCACCGCTGAGCGGCGCGGAGGGCAATCTCAACGCCCCTCTGTCTGGAGATCAGGGGGCGGGGCCACCAGCCATGTGACCATTTTCACCAAGGGCAACCCATTGAGTTCCACCACCTCTTTTCCCAGAAAAAAAGCCCTGCCTAGAAGACAGAAGATGTCTCTATCCCTCCTCAAACAACTAGATCTTTAGACAAGAGGTGATCTTCGTGCTCCGACGGGTTTCTTAACCCACAGCTCTTTCACAGTATGTTTTAATTTGTATCAGCTCCATTCCTACGCTTTCACATTTAAATTTGAAGGTTTCCCACAGCTTTTTGTAGCACTCTGGTGGTTTACTCCAGACTGCCTTGCTTCTTATGTCGGTTCAGTATGCCAGTAGCACCTAAGCATCTTTGCTTGTGACGGCTCTTTAATAACATAATAATAATAACATTCAATTTCTATACCGCCCTTCAGGATGACTTAACATCCACTCAGAGCAGTTTACAAAGTATGTTGTTATTATCCCCACAACAACAAACACCCTGTGAGGTTGGTGGGGCTGAGAGAGCTGTGACTGACCCAATGTCACCCAGCTGGCTTCAAGTGGAGGAGTGAGGAATCAAACCTGGTTCTCCAGATTAGAGTCCTGCGCTCTTAACCACTACACCAAACTTGCAAGTTTGCTGCTTCCTCGCCTGCCTAGTGAATTTGCTGTTTCAGAACTGCCAAGTCTCGCAATTCATTAGGTGAGAATGAATTGCATTATTTAATTTTTAAGTTTTTTTAAATTGAGACTCTGATAAGTTGTGACGGATAAGGCATAAAATTAATTTAATAAGCACTAAATATAGGCCAATATTCACAATGAATTTGCTGCAAAAGAAGACAGATAACCTGATTTGATAGTTTAAGACAAATCTGTTCCAGTTGTGAAAAAGCGTTTATAGAATCACAGTTGTGCTTCTCCCGCTATTCTTCTAAGCAACTTTTATCCTGTCTCCACCTGATAGCTGAGTATTGGTTGTTCTTATGTGATTTGGATGTCTGGTTGATTTTCCTGATCTTTGTTGCATTTCAGAGAATGGATGTTTTTTTAATTACAATGCAAGCTGCTTTGGGGGAAGAGGTAGAAAGACCCCTGTGGTGCAGAGTGGAAAGCGGCAGTACTGCAGCCCAAGCTCTGCTCACGACCTGAGTTCGATCCTAGAAGAAGCTGGGTTCAGGTGTCCAGCTCAAGGTTGACTCAGCCTTCCATCCTTCCGAGGTCGGTAAAATGAGTACCCAGTTTCCTGGGGGTAAAGTGTGGATGACTGGGGAAGGCAATGGCAAACCACCCTGTAACAAAAGTCTGCCGAGAAAATGTCATGATGCGACGTCCCCCCATGGGTCAGTAATGACTCAGTGCTTGCACAGGGGACTACCTTTACCTTTTACCTGTTGTGTTTCAGAGAATGGATGTTTTTAATTACAAAGCAAGCTGCTTTGGGGGAAGGGGTAGAAATTCCCCCGAACAGGATATAAATAGGTTTTTTTTAAAATGCTAGTCAGTAGGCTTAAAATCCTATTGCATGGCTAACAGTCCTTGATAGCTGTTTCATTGTTACTCCTCCAAACAGCCAAGGGTAGGTTTTTGGAAAAAATCACTGATTTTTTTAAAGGAACAAATTGTAACGTTTGCTCCTGCCTGCTTTGGTATACCTTTCAAACCAGTAGAGGGCACAGTTAGATTAAATATGAATAGCTCAAGGGCGGGATTGGGATACCGACAGCAGTTTAAACTTCTCTGGTCACAGACAGTGTGGGAATGCGGCTTTGTAGTACAGATCACAGCAAATGGCTTGAGGCTGGAGTGTCCCAGGCAGCACCTGCGGGCTTAGTCTAGTCCAACAAGACTGGTTCTCTGTAACATCTCTCCCCCCTCCCATGGAACAATTGGCGCGTGAACACATTGCCTGTCGGTCAGGGGAAAATGCCTTTTATGAGCCTTTGCTTCACTTCAAATCTATTTGTTTAAATCTATTTATTTCTTTACTTTATAGCCTTCCTTGCTTGTTGAGACTGAAAGCGGGTTACAGAATAAAAACTGTGTACTTCTAAACCATGAGATTTACAATGCGGATAACAGACTGTCCAAAACAAAGTATGCTATTGACAATGTTATTACAAGTGTTATTACAAAAGCAATGTAGTAAAAGGAGGAGAATACTGAGAATAATCATTGGCAGGCATTTGGCCAGTTCCCTCAGAGCCAAGCTACAAGTGACGCCTGGCACAGGTTGGACACTTGTCAGCTTCCCTCAAGTTTTGATGGGAAATGTAGGCATCCTGGTCTTGCAGCTGTAATGGAGAGCCAAGCTGCAAGACCAGGACGCCTACATTTCCCATCAAAACTTGAGGGAAGCTGACAAGTGTCCAACCTGTGTCAGGCGTCACTTGTAGCTTGGTTCTCACTTAGCCTATTCAAGATGTCCTTGAAGACTTAACTTATCTCTCATACATTCTAGGACTTAGTTTCTTCATTCTTTCCTCCCTTCCTTACCTCCCCTTCATATCCAGTTCTGTTAGATTTAAGTCTTAGGCCGTGGCTGTTTTTAAGCTTTTTAAAAAGAATTAAACCTGGTGCAGCACTTGCATATACTGAATAATAAGTGTTGCAGCTGGTAAGGCTGCCCCTCCTGGCTTAGGAAATCATTTCTTTTTTTCTCCACCGCTTTTATCTTTCAACTAATTTCTGTGTCCTTGTCCTGCTGGCTTTTAATTTTTTTAAAAACATACTCTTGGATAATGAAGGAGAAGGCATATTCATCTTGGAAAGATTGTGAGCGGAGGGTGAAACCTCTCTCCTTATTCTGTTTGAAACAAATTAGAATAGCTGAACTCCATGGAGTCATGGTGATGGAGACTACTGTCAAGTCATAGCTGACTTATGGTGACCCCTTGTGGGTTTTTTATGGTAAGAGACTATCAGTGGTGGTTTGCCATTGCCTGCCTCTGCAACCCTGCTCTTCATTGGAGGTCTCCCATCCAATTACTAACCATGGCTGACTCTGCTTAGCTTCTGATGAGATTGGGCTCACCTGGGTTATCCAGGTCATGGAGTCATAGGGACACATAAAGATGTTTTATATGGGACACGTGATGGTGAGGATACTTAGTGGGGAAGGGGCCACAGCTCAGTGGCAGAGTCTCTGCTTTGTATGCAGATGGTCCCAGCATCAATCCTTAGCATCTTCAGTTGAAAAAACCCAGGAAGTAGGCGATATGAAAAACCATACTTTTTATTATTTAGTGCATTTTTTATTCATTTTGTCCTCTAAGGAGTTCAGAGTGCTGTATATGGTTCTCCTCTCCTCCATTTTATTCAGAACAATGCTATGCGGTAGGTAAGGCTGAGAGAGGACAAATGGTGAGTTTTATCACAAGCCAGGTTGAGCCTTGGTCACCCCTTTGTCCAACACACTAAACCACACTGTCTCTTGCCACGCTGGCATGGAGGAACCGAGTATAGATGAAGTTGCTGCCTTATACTGAACCAGATTATCAGTCTCTCAAGGTCAGTATCATCTACTCAGACCGGCAACGGCTCTCCAGGATTTCCAGTAGAGGTCTTTCACATCACCTAACTGATCATTTGAACTGGAGATGCCGGGTGTTGAACCTGGGACCTTCTGTATGTCAAGCAGGTGTTCTACTATTGAGCCACAGCCCCTGCCCTTGTATCACTGGTTCATCTCTCCCAGTATTGTTAGATCATCCTGGGAGAGGCTCTCCAAAGTCTCAGGCAGAGGAAGTCCTTTCTGAGCAGCTGGTGCTGGGGAGCCTTTAAAACAGAGGTGCCAGGGCTTAAATCTGGCATTGTCTGCATTTAAAGGAGGTGCTCCAGCATGGAGCCACAGCCCCTCCCCAAATGCCCAGGCCTCTCCCTTTCCCAGACTCGTGCTTCTGCTTCCCAATTGGCACTCCTCCTTCCGAATGCTCTCTCGTGCATCCATTCCATATCTCATTTCCCCCATTTTTAAAAAATAAAAGTTAAGTGACTACTATGATTATTGCTCGGACGCAAAACTTGCAGAGCATATCCTTTGAAGAATGGTTTTCTCCTACAGAGTAACTGACCCCCACAAAGCAAATTGTGTACGCACATGTTTGAAATCCAATAGAAAGCAATTATTTATGAATGAGGCTTTTGCCGTAAAGCCCTTTGCATGCTCAAAAGTGATCTGGAAATGATTAATAATACATAGGTAGCTTCAAGGTTGCGGTTCGCTTTTTATCGCCCATGCTTTCTACCAGTAGGTGAGGCTGTTCAGCACCTTGGAGAGTTAAATTTGAAGCAGCTGTTCCTTAGGTTGAAGGGAATACATTATTGTTCCACTTTTTGGGCGGACAACAAGAAAAAACCCCCAATGAGTCCATTTTTACTGGGTGCAATAAAATAGCCAAGACAGTCTGAAAAAGCCTTCAGGGGAAAAAAGAATACGTTAATGAGAATCTGAAGGTCAGAAACTTTACATAGGAGAAATGGTTTCAATGTATGCCTAATGGACAGGGCTCATCTTTGTTTCTTTGGTGCTCTGGCTGGAACATTATGATAATACTGAATTTCCAGATTCTCCTAGGCTCTTCTTTGCCCGTCTTCAACTCAACCAGAAGCTTGCTGTGTCTTCTCAAAGCATCTTCCATTCATCCCTTCCCTTCGCTGTGCCAGTCATCTTTGTTTGGGGACCTAAGTTTACTCCAACTAATGCTCAACTGATTTCTGGGCGTATGTGAATTGCCATTTATACCTCAAAGGTAGTTCTGGATCTCTCTTTGGCTCTTTATTTTCTCTCTGTCCTTTCTTGGCTTCTCTTGGTCCTAAGCAATAGAAGCATCCATGGTGCACCAAGGCAAGAAAGATTTCCTTTCCTGTTCTACTGTAACAAAAGTCTCTGCCTCCTTATGAAAATGCTGCTTGTTTAGAGGAGGGGAAAAAATTAATGGTAAGGTTTATGGCTGATCTTCCGTTATTTCAAGTGCCTGTTGGAATCAAGCCCTCCTTTCTGACGTTCTCCTTTGCCGAACGAATGTACTGTGCTGCTCCTGCTGCAACTGAATTGAGAGAATGTGAAAGAAATGTTCACATTTTTCGCTGTAAAGAAAACAACTGCGAATGTGAAAGAGACAGATTGGAAGGACAGGAGGCAGAAGACCGAAGTAAACAGTGAATACATTTCACATTATCTTCTGAACATTTTCATAGGCTCTTTTTTCCTCAATCAACACATTTCATCCTAGTTGTGCATCTCTTAACTGCTACAAATGATAAAATAACTATTCTCTGCTCAAGAGTACTAGACCTTCCTCATCGTCTACTCTCAACCCAATCATTTTGATGAGATGTAAGGAAGAAGAAATACACTATCTTTCAGCCTTTTGAGACTTATAAGTTTTCAGTGCAGTGGGGCTCGGAGGACAAAGCTTCCTTCTGTATTCTGCTTCTACTTAGCTGCATCTGGCTGACTGGTAGAGCACCTGCTTGCCCTGCGCAACACCCTGGTCCAATCTCCAGTTAAAAGGACCAGACAACAGATGATGAAAAAGACATGGATTGTCTCTTGCAACGTGATGGTGTCGTGACACGGGATGTTTCTCCACCTCTGATCTACATCATTGACTTCCAGAGGTGAGGGCTAAGAAGCCAATGATGTCACAATGTATGATGGAGCCTAAGGCTGTGCCTAAATTTTTGGTGTAGGAGTTTGGAATATTTGTCTAACCTTGACTGTGATGCGGTCTGTGATACATTTATACATTGTGGAAGGAGAAGAGTCAAGGATGACTACGGGAGAGAATTGTTGGTCCTGCTCTTATCTAGGTTACCTGCCATGATCAAGGTCCCTGCCTTTTTGCCAGTTCAGAATGGAATACTGTGGCCAAAAATAAGTAGGCTGTCCATAAGTGGGTTGGCTATCCATCGAAGGGGTCCTATGTAATGCATATTTTCAAAACACAGTACAGTGATGAGCTTTGGAAGGTGATGGTAAGTTGGAAAGAGTGGGGCAGTGTCCTGTCCACATGCATACAGAGTTTCTCCATGTTCTTCTCCTTTGCTGCAGCTCTTTCTGCCCCCCAGAGTAATCATTCCTGGGGGTTGCAGGATTTGCACAGAGGAACAGCCATGAGGGTGGGCGGGCTGGAATGAGAAGGGACTAGGGGATGAAATAAATGCCTTTCCTTAGCAGAGCTGCACTTGCAGAAGAGGAAGGAGTAATTTCACCTCTTCACTTCAGCCTCCCCCAACCAGCGTGGCTGTTCCTCTGGGTGGTCCTGGAAATGACTTTTTCAGGGGTTGGGAGGGGCTTCAAAAATCCAAGGGCAATGCGGGAAAACAAGATGTTTCCTGTATGGCATGGTAGGATATTGCTCGATTGGCTGAACATGCTTTCTGTGGCGGTTCAGTTGAAATGAATGGGAGTTGCATGGAAGCAATTCTTGGTTGTAACAAAGAGTTTTGAACTTAAAAAAAAACTGGTTTCCTACCATGGTGTTTCCAAGGAAACCAAAAGTAGTCACAGCAAAGTACAGTTCTGTTTTTCCCCCCAGATCCCCGGTAGAAACCAATTATTTTGTAATAGTGTTTATCTTGGTCCTGAGCTTTCCTGGACACTCTCTCTCGCCTTGTGATGCTTCTTTTCCAAAGCAGTCCGCAAACTGACTTCTATAATTAACACCATCTGACCTGTGTGTCCATGAGAGGTCACTGTTCAGTTTAAAAATATGTGGTGCTTTTAGTGTGAAAGCAGAGTATTTATGGATCATGACTCCAAGACCTAAGTTCATCCGCACAGCACATGGGCCGGGTAGGAACATTTGTGCCTTTTTGATTCTCTACTGCAGCAGTTATGCTTGCTTTGACATGCCAGTCCATCACTGTGCTTGTCAGCAACCTCACTGTGCCCAGGGGGTTTGTCCGCGCACTAGTGGTGCCTCCTTCCCATCAATGCAGCTGGCCATTCCACACACACAAAAGAAGGTATCTGTGGAGCCACATCCTCTATCAGAATGAATGAGATCAGGCTGAGAAGCGCATTTTTAAATCCTTGGGGCTCGACTGGATGTTTGGCAGCATCCAGCACTGGGTATTGCTAAACATCTAAAAAACAGTGGAGTCTGGACTTGGAGGAGAGAAGTGATGTTCTTCTTGCCTCCCACTTTCCTTATACAGCTCCCTTTATCCAGAATTTTTTCCTCCCAGTGGCATTAAATGCATTTTGGAATCCCAGATGAGGAAGGGGAGTGCCAGAGAGAAATGGCGGGTAGGGAAAGCATTAAGCATCCTGCCCCACCTGCCTCTTCCTCCTCCTAACTACCCCTTCCTCATTTATTTTGAATGGGGAGATCCAAGCTTTCGATTAATATCCACAATGAATGGCTAGGTTGGCTCTTAATAGGGCACTTGCATGTTATTATTTTAAGTCACAAGAGTGATTCTGAAGATTGGAACGCACTTCATATTTCAATCTGGAGGCAAGAGGGGATGGGTAGTGCAGAAGAAGCTCGCTCTGTTCCCCTTTTCTAGACCAACAAGCTAGGCCACAGTAGGCAACTATACAGGATTATAATATTTACTCTAATGCAAAACTAAGGGGTTTTTTCCCCCCAAGTATGCCATCAAAAAAAGAGATGGGAGTTATCTTACATTTGCCTACAAGTTACAATTATGTCCAATACATTTTCCCCTTGGTATATACATATTTTAGGGAGATCATCTTGCATTCAGGGATGCCTTCTTTTTGAGTAAATACAGGGTAAATATTGGCTGTTGTATCATATCCTGTATCCTCTAATCCCTAAGGAGTCTATATCTGCAGTACCATCTCTGGCCGTCTGCAATGGTTGCACTATAATTTAGCAGAGTCTCCCTTCTCTGACCAGCTACCCTAAGTGACACAGATAGAAACACCTGGTTTCTCCTGCTCTAGTTTATAGTTTGTGACTTCTGGTCCCCTATACTAATGAGGGCATTTTAATCTTTTTTGTACAGCTTGTTTTCAGTTGTTCAGAGGGCCTTTATTATTGGAATGGAATTAATGGAATTGGCTTTATTATTGGAAAGCAAGTTGGAATGATCAAGAGAGTGCTTTTATACAGGGGATAGAGATGTAGTTTATTGCACTGTTTCTTGTGTGTATTATACAGGGTTGTAGTTTACTGTGCTGCTTGCTGTACGTATTATCTTGCTAATAGTGCATTGATTTTGAATTTTTGCAAAAAGCTGTTTTAGGGATGCTGTTGGGGATTTATTTATTAAATTTAAACATTTATATCCCACTTTTCTCCCCAAAGTGGCTTACAACGTTAGAAAATCCCCCGCAAAATAAATAAGCCAATAAGCAAAAAGACTAGCAACTTACATTTAGATCTTGGGTTGGTCCCGATTAAAATGCTTGGCTCCTTTGAAGGCACTGATTGTGAACTGAAGGGCCAAGGGACCTTTGACTTGTGCTAAAGGACACACATCTCAGGTCATTCCCAGCGCATATATTGGCAGCTGGGAGGAAAACAAGACCAGCGAAGACAGAGTGTAGTTGGCAAGATGTTCCCCAAAAATCATAACTAGAGATGGGCATGAACAGAAAAAAAACACCCCGAACATGATGTTAATTGTTTGTTGCCATCCACGAACAGGGACTCACAAACAATCACAAACATGGCCCTGTTCATGAACATGTTCGTGGTTGGCTGTTCGTGGGGCCAGCAGGTTCTCCTCCAGCCATCATCCAAGTTTGGTCAAGATCCCTACAGCACCCTACCCAGAAATCTTACTTGAGCAGGCAGCAGGAAAGGTACCAATAATAAATAATAGCTTGGCCCAGAGCCTGGCAGCAGCCCTGGAACTTGAAGGGGTAGATCCCTACCGCACCACTTCCAGAAACCGTACCTGAGCAGGCATCAGGAAAGGTACCAATAATAAATAATAGCTTGGCCCAGAGCCTGGCAGCAGCCCTGGAACTTGAAGAGGTAGATCCCTATCCCACCACATTCTTCAAGCTCCAATGCACTCTCTCTATCAAAATGCCAACAGCAACTCCACTGTCTCCCTCTCCACTGTCTGCAAACTAATCCAGAGCTGGGAGTCCCCCTCCCCCCTGGTCTTTTCCTCTTGCAACAAATTTGGAGCTGCAGTTCACACTTTTTTTTATTTATTTTTTTTAAGCTGCAGTCCACACTTGAAAGGAAGGCCTGCCTATCAAGCTAAATTGGGCTTAGATTGGGGTTTCCAGGGCAACAGCAGGAGTTCAGACAGAGTTCAGGCAATCCCTGCCTAAGTTGCCAAGGGAATTGATTGCAGGTGCCAGACTGTCTGGCTTGACAAACAGCAACAAACAACAGCGAAGCTTGCAACGACACCTGTTTGTTTAGAATGGGGTCTCATGAACAGCTTGTTCACAAACAGCAGATTGGGCTGTTCGTGGATTTTTTTTGTTCGTATTGCTGTTCATGCCCATTTCTAATCATAACCCTCCCTGTCTTTCTCCAGTATTTTATGTTTGTTTTCCTCTTGTTAATCTGTATACTGCCCTGAATGCCCTGTCAGAATGGTGGAATGTAAATAGAGTAAAAAAATCATACCAATGGCGTGGAGGTTGTTGGAAACAGTTGTTAGTGGTGGTGGATTGTTATATTGGGGAGGTGTATGATGGACAAGATAAGATATGGCTGAGATCATTTGCTTTGCAGAAGCAGTTTTCATTCATTCTTCCAGTAGTTGGCATAATGTGTCTTAATGCCCAAAGATCTGTATTTAAAAGCTGCATGAAATATATTTTGTTTACAGTATTTATAGTTCACCTTTCTCACTGAGGCTCATGGCAGATTTCACAGTGTAAGACAATGCAGTCAACAAGATGGGACGACTAATAAGCAGTGTAATAGTATTAGGATTGTAGAAGTCTGAAGCAAAGCTGAAACTAAGCATGAGTATCAACCTCACACATTAAACAATGCAGAAATTACACAGTGGGATAATATATACAGCAACAAATAGTATACCCTATACACAAGGGTATGGCCCACAGTTCTTTACCCTTCATTAAAGTACCTTTCTGAACCATTCCATGGTATGGTATAACCCGATTTCATCAGATCTTGGAAGCTAAGCAATGTCAGGAGTTGGATGTGTGACCAAGGAAGACTCTGCAGAGGAAGGCACTGGCAAACCATCTCTGCTTCTTCCTTGCCTTCTTGATTGTGACTTGATGGTGCATGCGCATGTGCGCATACACACGCACTGTAATTTTTTTTCGTACGAAATGGATTTATTTTGTTCCTAGTGGGCTGTGGGTTTTGCTGTTGGAGCTTCTTTGAGATAAGAAAGTGGGGTATACGTATGTGAGGCCCTTTCCAACTGGTCCAATGCCCCGTACAGCAGGCTGCTTATCTTTTCTTTTTAAGGCCTCAGCTGTGGAAAGAGGTTCAAGATTCACTTTTTTCCCTCTTTTCCCCAGCTAGTTCCTCCACTGCTTGAAGCCCAGGCAGGTCTGTCCTCATCAGTCTCTCTCTGACTTTTAACGGTCAGCTGACCTAAAGAGGAGGGAGGTCCACCACTGCTTCCTGGCTCTCACAGGAGGGAGGGCCTTCCCCCCAGCTCTAGAGTGCTGATTGGATGAGAACTCCAGCCTCATACTCCTCCCTTTTAACCTCTTCCTTCCTTGTTTTAACCCCATAATTGCTCTCCTGATGTCTTTTTCTCTGCTGGGCCAAGACTGTGTGGCTGGCTTTTGGTCAAGTAGCCAAAGGGGTTCCAGTCCCCACCGTGGTTGAAATGCTGCCACCTAGTAGGGTGGCCTCCCAATCGCTTACTCGATCCGTAATGGGAGTCGGGGGCAACCCTGACTCCCGACAATATATTGAAACAATTGAGTTCTGGAATGTAATGTGTAAAGCATCTATTGGCACCTTGGATCTGTTTGGAGAAAGGTGAGATATAAATAATTTAAACAACTAAAACTTCAGGAGCTCAGCTGTGTTTCAACTGTGATGTTTGCGGACGCTGCTGATTTAATTTTGTTGATCAGTGGAGTTCCCATACCCAGTCTCTCAGATACTGTCATGTCAAAAGGCTCTCTGTGCTGTTGTGGTGGCTTTTGGGATGACTGAAGTGCCCTGAAGAGAGTATAAATGTCGAGTGTGAAATGAATCTGTCACTAGGTCCTGCCTAGATTTTGATGGGTGCTAGGGGGGGATTTTTGTTGATTTCTCCCCTCTCACAGCAGCCCTAAATGCCCTCTAAAATGCTGCTTCCGGGGCACAGGGGAACCCCAGGAATTACGGGTGGGGGGATCAGAGTTCTCCTCTTTGCTCCTGTGGCGATCGAGGTAGGGTCAAAACTTATATAAGTTGTTGTTGGCATCACTGTGTTCATTTCTCACTATAAATAGGAGGCTGAGAAACTCGTGTGTCGACATGTGGCATAAAAGTTTTGTTTCTTACTTGGTTTTTTTTGTAAAACTGAGATTCCTGCTATCTTGTTCTGTTGGCAATCTCAGTTGGCAGTCTCCCTGGGAACACTTTCAACCTTTGACTGGAAGGCTAAGAAGTGTTAGACTTTTAGCCGTATAGCACGTCACTTTCCCCCCCTAACCGTGTGCTAAAAATCTCAGTTAAACAACTGCCAAAAGCAACAAGACAGATTAGAGGATTTCTAGATAACCTGTGCAAAATTGTCTCTTCTCTGTTGGTTGTGTGAGTGGGGGATTTACTTCTTTAGCATCTGTTCACCACAAACTCATTATGATGAGATCTGAAGTTCAAATTTAGAGAGAGGGAGGGTGAAGCAAGATATAATATAACACGTAATGAAATGGGTTTAATTGATGTCAGGGGATTCATCTTCATTGCAAACCCATTAGGTAAAATGGTCAGCTATTTAAAGTTTGAAAAACTGACCAAGATACCGTAATGTATATGAAGTGCTTGTCCTAAAAAAGCAGTATACAAATACTATATTATCACTATTTTAAAAGGCTTGCTTATGTAAGAGCAGCCATGCTGGATCAGACTGCTGGACTGTCTAGTTTGGCATCTTGTTGCACAAAGTGGCCCGTCCAATGCTTCAAAACAAATTACTAGCAGTTCATGGAGTTTAAATCTCCCCCTCCCCCTGTATTGCCCCCCCCCCAGAACTACTTCTGAACATGAAAATCCATGTAATTGTCGCTGTGGATGCTAGCCTTTCATCCCTGAATTTGTCTGATCCCCTTTTAAAAACTATTTAAAATTAGTGGCCCTCATAATCTTGTGGCGGTGAATTTCACAGGCTCCATGGACACAACTGAAATGCAACTGGAATGTTTCTTTTTATGCCTTGATCTTGCAGATAGCCATGCAGCAGTCACTTGCGGCGAGTAGATAACTCCCTCCAGGAATGGTTAGTTATACCTTCAGTCTAGGATCTGAGAGATCTAGGTTCAAACCCCCACTCTGCAGTGAAACTTTCTTTGACTAGATCCTGAGGAGATAGCTGTGTTAGTCTGTAGTTGCAAAATAGTAAAGAGTCCAGTAGCACCTTTAAGTCTAACCAACTATATTGTAGCACAAGCTTTTGAGAAACAGCTCTCTTCGTCAGGATGCACACTCTTTGCCCAATCTATCTGTCAGGGTTGTTGGGAGGATAAATGTATGTGTGTGTATGGGGGGGAATTATGTATGCCACTTCTTGGAAGAGCGGGATTAAAATGTAATAGATAAATACTGAGTAGACTTTTTTTCCAAAAACCTTCTCTCCTTGCATGCCTTTTTAGCCAGCAAATGTCCTTCCATAGGTATGAAAGGGCAGGTAGGAATATATTTTTTGCAGGATTCAGATTTTGAAACTATTTGCAAGGCTGCTTTATTATGCTTGGAACAGAATTTTTTTTGTTATGAAACAGTTTGCAGTTTTCTCTAGAGTAAGTACCCAGCACAGAAACTCTTCCTGCAGCACGCGCTGAGTTATGGGTTGCCTTTTCCTTCAATTCAGTTGAGCAACCTAAACACAAGTAGTTGTGGTAGGGATCCCATCCCCCCGGGCTTTCACCTTCCACCCCCCCCCCCGCCACCACTCACCTGGCTGGTGGGGGGGGGAAGGCATGGGAAGGGTCTCCTGGGCACGTTCCAGGTGCAGCGCGATGACGTCACTCACAGGAGTGATGTTATCACGCGCCTCTGAGAGCACTCCCAGATGAGCCCGTTTTGTCTTGTTAGAGGCCAGAATTGGCCTGCGGCAAAGACATCATCGTGCAGGTTCAGGGGTACACACATGAGGAGGAGCATGGAAAGGCTGGAAAGGAAAACCCCAAGTTTTCCATCTCTGGCCGGGAGGCTAGGTGGACCTGGTAACCCCAAGTTGTGGTCTTTTTTGCACAGATTGCTTCCCCTCATTAAAACGAATTGCCTCCCTCATATGCAAGAGGGTGTTGTGTACATGTGAGAACGTAACAGTTTCTGAATCATATTGTACCTCTAGAAGAAATAGCCTGCTGTAGTCTTGTGTAAGAACATGGCAAAATGTGCTGATGTTTCAGGTAGCTTTGCCTGAAATAGAGATTCTTTTTAAATCTTGATCATCTCTGAATGTAATAATTGATGCTGCTTCATTTAAAGAATAAACAAATAGTAAAGCTCTGTTTTCCCATGAAATGAAATCCAGCCCTCAACTCATAGTTGACTTATGGTGATCCGTGGTGGGGATTTCCTGGCAAGAGGCTAACAGAGGTGGTTTGCCATTGCCTGCCTCTGCAACCTTTGTCTTTATTGGAGGTCTCCCATCCAATTACTAACAAAGGCCAACCTTGCTTAGCTTCTGTGATCTGATGAGATCAGGCTCTCCCGGCTATCCAGGTCAGGGGTCTGTTTTCCCATAACGTTGATTTATTAGTATGTGTGCACTGTTCCGAATTAAGCCCAGAAACCAACTGAAAGCTAGTGAACTTATTTCAAAACTGATTTTTGTAAGTATGGTGTGATGCCTGATATATGGTGTTTTGTAGAACCGTAAAGGATTCTGTGCACTGGGAAGAAGTATAGAAGTGACAGATGGTGGTAATGGACTTGCAGACTGTATTTACTAAACCTCCTTGTAAAAAAATGCAATAACTTCTCAATTTTTTAAAACTCTAATGTTCTATAAGCGATGTTGTCAAGGCAACCAAAATCTTTTGGAAGCTTTGTTCTCTCTTTTTTTTCACTTTCTCCATTACAACATCCTAGCATTTAGCAAAAGAAACAGTTCTCCCTGGATTTCTGTTATTAAAAAATTAATTTAATTTATGTATTAAAAACGTTATTGTCCTGGTTTTCTTAACTTGTCACGTCCACAACATGTTTTTGCAGAAAAGGAAAAAAATTAGAACATTTTGTAGATCGTAAAGAGACAATAGAATAGAAACAATCTGCAGTAATGGATCAAGCTAGAGTGCTCCATAAAGAGCCAATCCACAGAAAAGAAAGGGCTCAAGATATCATAATAGCAGGGACAGAAAGCTCTTTGAAACAAAACCCTGGTTTTGGTTGATGCCTAAATTCTATGGCTGGCTCAGGAATTCCACAACCTCTGACTCATCACTTTAAAAACCCTGTCATAGATAGTACTAAGAAGTGATAGTACTAAGAAGGTACCTGAAGGAGCTGTGGCTCACGAAAGCTCATACCCCTACCACAAATTTTGTTAGTCTTATAGGTGCTACTAGACTCATGCTCTTTTCTACTGCATAGATAGTACTGCCATTGAACTTCTGACAGTGGCAGCTAAGAAAAGGTTCTGAGACTTATGGTTGCCAGCTCCAGATTGGGAAATTCCTGGAGATTTTGGGGGTGGAGCCTGGAGAAGGCAGAGTTTGGGGAGAGGAAGGACCCCAGTTGGGTATAAAGCTATAGAGTCCACCCTCCAAAGCAGCCGTTTTCTACAGGGGAACTGATCTCTGTGGCTGGGAGGTCAGTTGTGATTCCAGGAGATCTCCAGCCACCACTTGAAGGCTGAATCCAAAAGTGGGTAACCCCTGACTGGGGTCATCGGGGTCCTCCCTCTTGCATGTTGGTTCCCCCTGGAAAGAGAAAGCATTCATGAAATTAATATTTGCCATCACCTGTGACTTACAGTGTTCCTCTTCGTATATTTTTCTTCTGTGCACCTGCTAAGAAAAAAGAAATAAGAACAGACTTTATTACTGTGCTCTTTGAAATATACTCCTTATATAACCACTAGGACTATTTGGCCATTTAATAACTTTTGTATGTTATTTATTAAGGACATTGATAGTGGAATATTTTGATAGGAAATTGATATTTTGATATGAATTGGATTTACTGAATATTTATTATGTATTAGCACTTGTACTTGGTCACTTTTGCACTTTATAAAAATCATTGTATTGACTTGCTTGCATTCTTTCCCCCGGTCTGTGGTTAACCACTTTTGGATTCAGTTTGCAGTTGTGGGGTGGTACTTTGGTTTGTACCACTTGAAGGTTGGCAACCCTACTGAGAGTCCTGTTTCATGCTGTGGTCCCCCACCTTAAAACCAAACAAACAAACAATTCCGGGAATATGTATATATCTAACAATTTTTTATATTTTTATAGTGCAAAGTGCAAAGTGCAAAATATAGTGCATGATTATATATACAATAATAAATATACAATAAATACAATAAAATATTGATCTCTCTGTCCCAACATGCAATAAATATGGTAAAAATACAGAATTTGATACTAATGGTTATGAAGTATATTTTTCAAAGGAACAATGTCCATGAATTAATTAAGATGAAAATGTAGCAGCATGCAGGTTTCCTCAGATAGAGCTCCAATGTAGACGTGTGGGAGGCATGAGATGGCAAGCTCCAGTCCAAACTGCAAATAAGTCCAAAAGTGCACTTTTGGAAAATATACTTCATAACCATTAGTATCAAATTCTGTATTTTTACCATATTTATTGCATGTTGGGACAGAGAGATCAATATTTTATTGTATTTATTGTATATTTATTATTGTATATATAATCATGCACTATATTTTGCACTTTGCACTTTGCACTATAAAAATATAAAAAATTGTTAGATATATACATATTCCCGGAATTGTTTGTTTGTGTGGTCCCCCACCTGGCTTTTCACCATTCCCACCCAGCAGCCAGAGGATCTAACAATCTTTCCTTCCTTGTTCCCTACTTACCTTTACAGTCACCTTGCAAGTAGATGGGCATGAACTGAAATATGAACCAAAATTCATGACAAACCAGGCTGGTTCGTGGTTTGTGAACCAGCGGTTCGTCAGATCCCATTTCTGACGAACCACCATGAACGAGCTGGTTTGTTTGGTTCATTTTTCAGTTCATCACTGCAGACAGCCTGGCGCCGATCGGTTTCCTAGGCAACAGGGGATGGACTTCCTGCAGACCTGCTGACCTGGAAGTGACATTTTCATGGACCAAAACAAACTTATTGAACCGGAGCAGGTTTGTGAAAGTTTGTGGTTTGTGAAATGTGACGAACCACAAACTGCAGGGTTCATTTTTTTCTGGTTCATGCCCATCTCTACTCGCAAGAGTTCACAAAATCCTATTGGGCACGGGTTGCTTGCTGCATTGAATGTCACGGTTGCTGTGGAATGTGGAGGGAAGGAATATTAGCTGCTTTGCTTCTTGATGTTCTCTCAGTTCCGCAATGAGGCAGCATGAGGAAACAGATTTGGGGGGATAAGGTGGCAATGACAGGCTGCTATCCCCCCAAATCTGTTGTTTATTAATTTATATATATAAATCTGTTCTGTTCTTGAAAACTGGATAAACAATGGCAACTCAATTCGCTGGTTGAAATGTTAGTTCTTAAAAAATCCTGCATCCAAATCTTGGAGGCATCCTGCCTCTTGGACCCGCTCCCCTGCCACCCTGTGGAGTATCAAAATATCTCCATTCTCTTCCTGATGATCCTTCAGCTTTCATTATGTCATAAGAGAATGATTAAGGAGCCATCTAGTAGCATTTGGGGCAATTGGGAAGTCAAGGAAGGAAGCTCGAACAAGGCCTGCTGCTGTCCCGCTGGCTGCCTCTCTTTCGGCACGTAGTTCTGACTGAAAGTTGGAAGGTTAATTGCCACTTGATATGCTTGGGAAAGTATTGTGTAGATATACTGTCCTGTGTATTGCTGTGCCAGAACTGATAATGACAAAATGCGTGGCAGGCAAGCACAGCTTGCAGTAAATTTTGTGGAGCATTCCCATGTGATTGCTGGATTGCCAAAGCTGGTTTGAAATTTTATTTCTAGCCTCTGTGACTGTTATATGCCTGATGAATAATAAGCACCCCCCCACACACACACACTCCGAGTTCCAAGTCTGGTGGTATATAAATGATTCTTGTTACCCTTTAACACTGAAATCTGGTGACATCCGGGTCTGAAAGTAAATATCAGATGTCTGGATTTTCAGTCAAAGTGGGGATTCCAGGTAAATGACCATTTAATAAACACTGTATATCGGGGTCATTTTGTAGAAAAAGAGCTGGAGGAACTCATTAGCATATCTCATTAGCATATGCCACGCCTTTCCCATCACCGGAAGTGTGTCATTAGCATAACTGAGTTGCATATGCCACACCCCCTGACATCACCTGTCCTGGCTGTTTTGAACCCAATCCTGGCCATTTAGGGCCAAAATTGGGCCCAAAATGGCAAAAAGGGGCTGAAAATGGCTGAAAAGGGGCCCATAATGGTCAGGATCGGGCTGCTGCTGAGTGGGAGAGTGATCCACCACCCGTCAGAGTTCCGATCTGGGCCGTTTTGGCCCCAATCCAGGCTGAAGCGGGCCCAAAATGGCTGGGAGTCAGGTGGGCGGGGCCACCTGACATATGACCTCTTTGGAGAACTGCCGGAACTGCGTTCCTGCGTGTTCCCCCTCGAAATGAGCCCTGCTGTATATACATATCTCATGCCATTGCTAGAAAAAAAACGGGACAATGATTTTCCTGTGTCTGCACAATATTGTCTTGGTAATACTCACCTTGTTGAAATGCTGATGTTCTCCTAGTTTTAGAAGTATATATTTATGTTTGAAATATTTGTATCCTGCCTTTCCACAATGCCCAAGGTGGCTTACAAAATAGAAACATACACAATTAAAATTAAACATCTGAATTAAAGTATATCAAGTTAAAACTGCAGCAGTGTCACTGCCAGCTGCTGAGAGACATTCCTCGGTTATTTCTGCAAGTGGTGCATCAAAATAATTCCACTTTGCAATAGAATTTACTTTATTTATAGTCCGCCTTTCTCACCGCGACTCAAGGTGGATTACATAGTATAAGTCAATGCGGTCGATAACTGGGTCATCCAATAAGCAATACAGTCAGGTAAGGAGAGCAGAAATTTTTAAAGAAGCAGAAATCTGATACAGAGCTGAAAGAAAAAAAATGCTGAAAGGAAGCATAAGCAGATGGATAGGACATAATAAACAAGGTGAAACTATACTAGGAACATGCTTGCAGCAACAGAAAGTACCCAGTAGTATTCCTGTGCCTTTACCTATGTGTCTCCAAACCATTTCCTTACAGCACTTTCCTATTACCTGTGTAAGAAGGCCCTCGTGAATAATTAGGTTTTGCGCAGTTTGCAGAAAGCAGGACTGGATCGTGTATAACTCTAGGCTCTTAGATGAATCTGCAAGAGTCAGCAGAACCCCATCGAAAGAGGGAAGCACAATGTCCTTCAAGATTCTCCCCCTTCCCAACTGGCATTACTTCTCTCTTGTCTGGGTTCAGTTTCAATTTGTTCGCTTTCAGCCATTTGACTGTAGCTGTCAGGCAGCAACTCAAGACTTCTACCTCCTCACCAGGGGATTTGGAGAATGATAGAACTGTGCGTCATTCACATATTGATGAAATCCCAATTCCATTTAGGAGCTTTCTGTACCATATCTGGCAGGCTGGTCCAAAGTGTAGACAGCCACTGAAAACGAGTGCGCATTTGCTGTAGCTAAATTGACCTCCCTATCAGAAGTGAGGTGTCTGATGACCTTAGTTAGCACATCCACACCTTTCTATCAAGTGGTCATGACCCATGGCTGAGAAGTTGGATGATGTTCTCTTATGCCCTGGGCAATGCCACCCTTGTACACTTGCAGTGATGGAGAAGTCTTTTTTTGCAATAAATGCAGGTCAAAGAATATTGCCATCCTTGACCACCATGGGGCCCAGGCATAAAGAGTTAGGTCCTATGTACTACCAGCGAAAGGTGCTAACTAGCCTTCCATTTTTCCAGCAACACTTCCCTCTGCAAGTGCTGAAAAAGCCATCTTGGAGGTCTGATATTGCTGCTTATGCCAATGAAACCTCCAACTTTTGACATTATTTTTTGGCAGACACTGGAGACTGCTGGAAGAAGAAGGGGGGAAATCTGTCAGCTTCTGATGCTGGTAATGTGTAGGAACCAGCCCCATCACTACCACCACATTTGATTTATATACCACCCTTCAGGACAACTTAATGCAACACTCAGAGCAGTTTACAAAGTGTGTTATTATTATCCTCACAACAATCACCCTGTGAGGTGGGTGGGGCTGAGAGAGCTCCTAGAAGCTGTGACTGACCCAAGGTCACCCAGCTGGCTTCCAGTGAAGGAGCGTGGAATCAAACCCGGTTCTCCAGCTTAGAGTCCTGCTGCTCTTACCCACTACTCCAAACTAGCTATTTTTTCTGTGCAGGTGTCACATTAATGTTACTGTAGACCAGGTCTAGGTAGCTGGAAGCCTGGTGGCCAGCTTTCTCAACAACAAAAGAATCCAAAATGCTATGCCAAGAAAAGCAGAATTCTGACTTAATGAAGGCATTTTTACAAAAAGGTGCAAGTGGCCCTTTCAGTTCAGTCCAGCTTTTAATTACCAGAGAAAATAAGGACATTCAGTGAGGGGGTTACCTAGCATCAAACAAAATTATGCCCTGAGAAGCATGCATATGGAATTACAGGACTTATAATTGGTACGACAACATAACCTGTATTGGGTTCGTTGAAAATGAATATAAAAATGTAGTGAACTTCAAAAAGTGATCCCGCGCAGTGCACCGAAGGAGCAAACAACAATGGAAGGGGAGGGTAGTTTTTTTTTTAAATCAGTGGTTGCAATAATATATTAATTACTACCTGCAGATCTTTGACTTGCAGTGACCATTCTTTCTGGTGATTATGGTATAGTTATGTAAGTTATCTGAGAGGCAGAGCCTGAATTTTCGAGTTTTCCTTTTCTGTTTCGGTCCTCTCTCCCATTTGTGTTGTGTGTGTTGTATTGCAGGTATGGTTTCGAACTGTAAACTTGAAGGCAGAGGCAGAAAGGCAGTATACGAGTATATCAAATACACACATAAATTTCCTCCCCCCCATAGCCTGCTTTTATGTCTATTGATGAGTTATCAAGTATGCTTGAGTTTTTACTGCTGTAATTATATTTGTAGGTCCTTGTTCTTACTTGGCAGCTACTGCTGTCAACAAATTAGTGCTCTTCTCTTTTCTTGTATTGGTGCCGTTTCAACAATGGGAAAGTTACCATCCATTTGGAAGTCATTCTCAGTAAAGCACCTGGTGGTCAAGGGTTCTTTAGGTATTCAAATAAAAAATGTTTTATCAAATGCTTCCTTTAAAATCTGACTTCCCACTGATTTAGCTGGAGTGATAAATAACATGAATGCTTTATATTAAAAAAGAATTTTGTTTTTTCGGGAACTGAATAGGTAGAGATAAAGCACATTTAGATTATTTATTTGTATAAACAAGATCTTCTGTTTTGGGATAAAACTTCTGAATGAATACGCTTTGGTTACCCTGTTCGCATGAGCTGCTTTTCATACATCACAACATGTGGCAATTAAATGGAAACTGGACTCGAATGGACACAGTTTGTTGCTGTGCTTGTGTTCCTTCCTCTCACTTCTTTTCATGCGCGAAGCTTGATTCAGAACTTCCTGGTTGGATCAGATGGCTGCAATAATGGTTGAATGCAGGCACCTTGGTGAATTGGGATTGGTTTGTTCTTTACAAGTCGGGACTCAAAACCTTGAGAGCAGCTGTAGCATATTGGTTACGTGGCTGGGCTGTAAATCAGGACTCTGCAGGTTCAAATCCTGCCACTGCCATGGATACAGCAGGTGCCCTTGGGTGTAAGCCACGCCTCTCAGCACCAGCTCCCCGTCTGCATTGTGGAGATAATAATAACACTGACTTTGTTCACAGAGAGGTTGTGGGATTAATCTGCCTAGAGGGCAGTATAAAAGCACATTGTTATTATTATTGTTGTTTTGTTCCACAACCCTGCTTTGTATGGAGTAAAGAAACTTAAATTCACTGAGGTGTCTGCTTTATTACTACTACTACTACTACTACTACCAACCACAACAACCACCACCACCAACCATAACAACAACAACAAAAAACTGTACTTATATACCATTCTTCTAGACAGATTAGGTCCTCACCCAGAGCAGTGAACAAGTTAGTGTTGTTATTATCCCCATAATACAGCTGGGGAGCTGGGGCTGAGAGGAGTGGCTCACCCAAGGCCACCTACTAAGTTCATGGCAGTAGTGGGATGCAAACCAGTACAGTGCTGATTTGCAGCCGAACCACTTAACCACAGTGCTACAGTGATAAAGCTAAAGCTTTTATCAAATTAGTAAGTTTTCACTCAATGTCTGTCTGCCAAGAGAGGTGAGGAGGGGCCAGGGAAGTGTGCGAATATGGCAGAAATCTGCATTCATGCCTGATTGCAATTTAATTGCATCTTGTCATAATGTCTGAATGTAGCCACAAGCAAGCCTAGAACAAGTAATAACATATCCATGTCTTTGGCATCAAGGAGAATTACTGTGTAGTTCTATGCTTAGTTACTCGAATCTAAGCCACTGAAACCAATGGACTTATCTTGGAGTAACTCCGCACGAGATCATATTGTTAGCTAGGCGGAGCTTCACTGAAAGGCATGTATTGCTGTATTTTCAGGTAAGTAGGCAAGCGTACCTAATTTTCTGAAGCAACAAAATACTTGATTACAGTTTTAATGATAGCTTAAGTGGTGTTTTCAGATGTGCAGGAATCAAGGTCTTGTAGCAGATGAGCTGAATTATCTCAGTAGCTGTTCGTGTTAAGGTGCTCGAAATGTCACATTTGGAAGTGCTGCCATATTGCTAGTTAATTAACAGTAATTACTAAAGACTGTACTTATGTTTTTGATGTTTCTTACCTACTGGGTTTCATCAAGGGGAGTTTTTAACCATTTTTGCACAGTTGCTGCTGTTCCATAGGCTCAGTGTAGACTTTAGATTGCAGAGGTGTGCAAAGCAAGTTGGATGTCTGGGAACATATCATTGAATTATAGGAACCTCTAGGGTCATCTAGTCCACCCCCTGCACAAGGCAGGAAATTCACAACTATCCCTCTCGACTGCCCCAGTGACCCCCTGCTCCATGCCCAGAAGATGGCAAAACACCTCCAGGATCCCTAGCCAAACTGGCCTGTGGAAAATTGCAACCTGACCCCAGGTGGCAATCGGCATTACTCTGGTCATTTGCTTGGGAGGAGGAGGAGGGTGAGTGTATGGAGGGCTCTTAACCACTCCCTTCTTTTGCTGATTTCAACTCATAAAGCACAATTTTCCTGCCATTTCTCTCCCTTAGCAGCCTTAAATGCCTCCTGAAATCTTTGGAGGAGAAGGGATCCCCAGGTGCAAGATTTTGAGTTGTATTTTAGACTGCCATGGCATTCCTAGTGTCCGTGGTAACATTAGACTGGATCCAAAACCATATCTTTGAACTGTTGCTTCTGATAAACTCACTTCTAAATTGAGATACCTATTTTGCTGTTTGTTGTTCGTAGTTCTCCCTTGTTATTTAAGATGGAAATATAAACTCACATTGGGCATGTGGAGTTAATCTGGTGGTTTTCGGGACTGTACCTTGATGTTCTTTTGGATAGGGTTGCTGTCTTGAGAAAAAATGCATTTGTTAAAGAACTGTGGCCCTGTAGGATTTGGATGTCTGGGGCATCGTGGGATCAAAGAATTATAAATACTCAAAGCAAAGGTTTAAAATCACAACTGGTGGGTCACTGCCTGAGGAATTCATAATGGGAGTGAAAATTAGAAGATGGTGATTGGTTTTTTTGCCTTGATATTTTTATATTCCTTGGGTTGAATGAGTCATCTCAATTGAAGCTATATTAATTTATTTGCATAAAGGATTTTTCCTCCCAAGTAATCAGCTTCCCTTTTTGTAATCTGTTCAAGGCTAATGTTGACAGACAGCCCTTTGAAATTCATAGCTGTATTTGTGGTCTGTGGGAAAAAAAATTATTACATTCTTAATTTACTTGGGAATTCAAAGCGGTATAATAAAGGTGATCAAATAGATAATGGTGTTAAGACAGGTGTTAAGTGTGTAGATTGATAACATACCACTGAGGTATGCTAAAATCAAGGCAAAGATTGACAGATTCATTCATGTTCGGATTTTGAAAGTATATGGTCAGTGGAGGCAGAGAAACAAGAACTACAAGACAGAACAAAACTGCAGGAGATCTCTCTCTCACACACATTTTTATCCTACCTATCTTCCCACGAACTCAGGACAACATACACAGATCTACTTATGTATTAACTTCATTTATACCCCATCTTTCTCCTGTGGAAACCCAAAGTAGTTTAATTCTTCCCTTCTCAATTTTACCCCAGCACTGTGAGGTAGCTTAGGCCAAGGGTGCGTGAGTGGCCCAGCAGACTTTAATGGCATGGTGGGGATTTGAATCTGGATCTCCCGGATCCTAGTCTGACTCTGTAACCACTATACAATTATGCTTATCCCCTCCCCATTTGTACAGTGTTTAATTATACAATAGCCAGGGCTTTTTTTCTGGGAAAAGAGGTGGAGGAACTCTCTATTATCACATGTGCGTGCGCAAAGCGTGTGCGTGCTCCCGGAAATGCACGATGACATCACTTCCTGGAAGTGACGCCGCTTCCCAGAACCCACCGCAATGCATTACGACAAGATAAATGTCAAGGTTGTCAAGTGCCGGGCATGCTGCAGCACACGGCTGATGATGGGCCACCTTCAGCTTGGTGGGTCCTGCTGTGCAGGCCTGAAATAAGTAATGTGTAAGAACTAGAATTGCCAGCCTGTTGGGACTCAGAGTTCTCCCAGAATTAAAGGCTGCAGAGATGTCTGGATTACAGAAATTGGTTCAGCTTTGGAAGGTGGCCTGTGTGGCATCCCATTCCTGCTGAGCTCCCTCCCCAAACTCTGTACTCTCCAGGCAACCTCCCCCCCCTGCAAATATCCAGGAATTTCCCGAGCAAGAGTTGGCAGCCCTAATTTGTTCTACCAACAAAACAAAAGCAGTTGAATGGTCTTCTCCCACCCAATAGGCTAAAAACTTGGTATTCACTAGCTTGTGCATTAAGAAAGTTGGCGCTATTCCCGCTAAATAGGCTCAAATTTGAAGTTTCACATTTTAAGATTTAACTGTATATTAACATATTAATAAATAATTTGAAGGGAAATGTAGGGAATTTAGAAAGCGGCATCCCAAGATGGAGGCAATGTAATGAATGGTTTTCTGTTAAAGTGGAAGGAGGAAACAAATGGTTATATTTAATGATCTGCCCTATGTAAAAGAACAGAACTTGAACTTGTTAAATTCTTAAATAGCATACAGTTTCAAAGTGCTAGCTTGAAAATCCTCCCTTCTGTTTTATCTTTGGATGTTCTGTTTGGAAATGCATTTACAAGTTAACTAAATCTTGACTTTATATTTGATAAATAAGTGTACCGCTGGGGGAATTGTTGCTAAAATAAAGAGAAGGGAATGAGCTGTAAAGGTACTTTATTACCTACTTTGCTGCTCTAGAAAAGGAGTTTAGGAAGAAGTTTAATAAAGGGGAACATAAATACATTTTTATAACCCCCAAGTCCCATAGCTTGTTCTGCCCTTAGGGTGACATCTGCAGAAATTCAAAAGGATTCCCAGAAATATGTTTATATTAAAATCTCAGACATTTGCTTTCTTGTGTTTCATTCCATCCCCACTTGATTATAGCTGTTGCCATTTCAACAAAGTATAAGATATATTTTGGGCCTTTATTCCCCCAACTCCCCACCCACAGTGGCAAGAGGCAAGGTGTCTTAATCCCATTCCTTTTGTGCATGGATTGAAATCAATGTCTCCAGTTCTCCCTGGCTGCAGATTGCCAGTTTCATTCAATCACTGCATACCGAAGATGCAACAAAAGAACTTCCAAATGGAAATGCTCCCCTATTGAGCTAATTGATCCTCAGTCCCTGTTCCACACAGGAACATCCAATGCAAATAGAGATGCTGTTCCCCTGGTGGGGGATCCCCCATTCCCACCCTCCACCTCTCCTGCCTCCACTCACCTGGCGGGCACAGAGGAAAGATGAGGGAACAGGCATCCCAGGTGTGCTCCCAGGATGGCGCAATGATGTCACCTCTAGAACTGATGTCATCATGCCACCCCCAAAAGCGCTCCTGCGCATCTCAGCGGGCCATTTTTGGCCCCAAATGGGCTGAATCAGTTTGCTGAGAAGTGCTCCCATGCGCCTGTGCTTGCACGATGACATCAATGTCATCACGCAGGCACATACACGCACCTAGGATGCAACAAAAGGTAAGTGCCGGGTCCCCCCCTCCCGCCAGGAGGTTAAGGTGACCTGGCATCCCTACTTGCAAACTATTGCTAAAGTGCACTGAAAGTGTGTTAGCCAATGTGTTTGAAAACAGCCTATGAAATTAAAAAAAAATAGTAATGCTTTTTCATGGCAGAGTTGAAACCAATTGGTGTTTCAGCTGGCTGCTGAAAGTATAAGCTTTTGGAGACTGAGCAGAATGCGAGACATGGGGCTAAAGGGTGGAGCAAAGTTTTGAGATGCTCAAGTTTTGGATCAGAATATGGATGCACCAGAAGAGGATGGTGCAATTTTAGCATTCTACACACCCCTCCCCGAGCAGATATATGCAAATATAGGGAAGAGATAACGGAAAAGGAGGAAAAGTTTGAGGAGCAGCCTGTGCTCTTTACCCTGGTAATTGCCTGTGCTGTGCCTCCTCATTTTTGGAGGACTTGAGGGCCATGAATTTTTACGTTCTATGTTCTTCAAATGTCTTAAGAGCACTGCAGAGCTTTATGTGCAACTGTGAAATTAAATTTTCTTCTTCTGTACAAGCTACTGTTTTGATTCCAGTCATGCCCTTCGTGCACCTTTCTTCCTCTTCGATGTGTTCCTGTTTAAAAGAAATGTCAAATTCCTCCTCCATTCCCCACCCACAAAGGCTATTTTATGGGCAAGTTGGAATTCCAAGGGTCTTTCGATCTAATGCAACAAGACTTGTACTGTTTACAATCAACTGTGTTTAATATGTTGAGAGTTATCTTATCTCAAGTGGAAAATACAGAGACCTTTGAAATATTTAAAACAGCTGTTTTCTGAGAATATTTTTCTATGTTTGAGGAATACATCTGGAGGAAATAGAGGAGATAACTTCAGGTTGTATTGAAAGCATTGCATTAAAAGTGGTCTTGGGAAGGAGATGGGTTGTTTGTTGATCATCAATGCATTTTTAATGGGGGCAGAAACACAAGTTTGGAATCATCTAAGTGAATGTTAGCAGGTGGAAGGAGGGTTAGGTTGTTACCGAAATAGGCAGTCTCCTAATTAGTTGGGGGAATTAGCTTAAAGGAGACAAGCAAGAGGGGGTAACTGGGATTCTCTACCTATGTTTATGCGGATTATTCCCTTAGAGAACTCTCAAATAAGCCAGGCAGATATCCAACCAGAGAAGTCTTTTTATTGAAGAGAAATAAAAGGGCAAACATACAGAAATCACACACAACGCACTTACAAGGCTAACTAAGAAAATCAGGGAGAAAAAGGGGAGAAAGCAGTTTCAGAGAAGGCGATAGTTATCAGTCTTGAAGATAGGGGTCTGCAGAAGGCAGCAGAAAAAATACCAGCCTTTCATGAAGAAGAGACGAGGCCCAAATGGATTTGGGGTGTGTGTGGATGGCTGCAGTTCTCCCTCCCTCGCATGTTCGCTCGCTCACTCGCTCGCTTGCTCGCTCGCTCGGTCTCTGGTGGCTAAGGCGAAATGCTCCCGAGGCAAGCTGACATCTTTGCCCCCAAACAATAACTTTATGGCTGTCTCCAGGGGTGGACAGTGGAGTTGGAAGAGGCTTAATTGGTCTACCTGAGGTGGACTATAGTTTAAAATGGTGCTTGATGACCCTTTGAGTACCAGATGGAAAAGCTACTAAGTTTGCTGAATAGCTTAGGTATTGCTCGATTAGAGTAAATAGATGAGCGGAAGAAAGGTCAGGCATTGATGAGATGAGTCAAGAATTTCCTGGGAGCCTCATTGTCCTAAGTTACGCCTCTCTTCATGGCAAGGAGAGGGTGTTTAGTCAGCCAGCTGCTCTGTCTCTCCTTTTAAAATATTTTTCTAGGCCCTTTTACCTGGCTGGCATACTTCAGGCCAGGCAGTGTCTTGCACTTCTGTTATACGAGGAAAGGAGGTTATGATTTTATGTTCATAAACTGCCCTTCAGCGGGAGGAGGGGGTCTGACTGCTGACCAAGCCTCCTCCCCTTCCTCTCCACTGCTGCTTCTCACTCTGCAGATTTCTCCTACCTTGATGCTGCTTTGCTTCAGTGAAGTGACGGCTGGTATATGGACAACTGTCTTTGTCGTGACAAAGGTAATCAGCAAAGTTCTCTGATACTCAGGATGGCACTGTGCCTCCATGGCCTGCAGGGTGAGCCACTATTATGTAAAAGAAGAGGATTCAAGTCCTGTAGCACCTAACATGATCTCTAGGGTATAAGATTTTGAGAGTTAAGTTCCCTTCCTAAGTAGAAATGGAGATCTCCGAGTCTTTCTATCCCACTCAGGAAGTGTGAGGAGATGTTGCAAAGAAGGGAGTCAGGATGCAAAGGTACAATGCAAGAACCCTTTGCAATAGGGTTGCCAGGTCCCCCAGAGGCCACACCATGGGACGGGGCGGGGGGGCAGCAGGTATTTACTTCCTGTGTGCACGCTCCCATGCCCACCCATTGCGCTGGAAAATGACATTTTCTGCTGTGATGTGGAAGTTACGGATCATGCCAGAGGGTGATTAACTAAAAAATTGCCCCCAAACTTACTATCTGGGGATACATTGTCGAAGGCTTTCACGGCCGGAGAACGATGGTTGTTGTGGGTTTTCCGGGCTGTATTGCCGTGGTCTTGGCATTGTAGTTCCTGACGTTTCACCAGCAGCTGTGGCTGGCATCTTCAGAGGTGTAGCACCAAAAGACAGAGATCTCTGTCTTTTGGTGCTACACCTCTGAAGATGCCAGCCACAGCTGCTGGCGAAACGTCAGGAACTACAATGCCAAGACCACGGCAATACAGCCCGGAAAACCCACAACAACCATCGTTCTCCGGCCGTGAAAGCCTTCGACAATACATCGAACACCTCTACGGGGAGGAAACATTCCAACAGACCCGGAGATTGGAAACACTTCGGAACAAGAAAGCAGAGATCTCTGTCTTTTGGTGCTACACCTCTGAAGATGCCAGCCACAGCTGCTGGCGAAACGCCAGGAACTACAATGCCAAGACCACGGCAATACAGCCCGGAAAACCCACAACAACTATCTGGGGATAGTTTCATGGTAGGTAGCCGTGTTGGTCTGCCGTAGAACAGCAGGCTTTGAGTCCAGTGGCACCTTAGAGACCAACAAGATTTTCAGGGTATAAGCTTTCAGTAGTCAAAGCTCCCTTCCTTAGATACCTGATACTTATGTTTGGGGCGATTTTTAGTTAATCACTTCCGATGCAACCTGTCAATTCTGCCAGATAATGACGTGGGGTTTCCCCAGGTGTCTTCCCTTCCCGCCTTCTGATTGAGGTATAAGGGCTTAGTGATTTCCATTTCTGCTTGTATCCGATGAAGGGAATTTGAGTTACAAAGGCTTATATCCTGGAAATCTTGTTGGTCTTAAGTTGCTGCTGGACTCTAATCTTGAAATAGAAGGGTTTAGGGATCGCCATTCATACTTAGATACTTGAAAGCATATCTTGTTGGTATTTAAGGTGATACAGGAGTAGAATCTTGCTCTTCTACTGTGGACCACTTGATACTATGCAAAGAAACTCCGAGGCAAGAGCTATGATGACCCAGAAATAGATGTCTTCTCAGCCCACCAGTTACACTGATGACAATCCAGAAAAAGGTGCAAGAACAGAGGGCCTCTTGGAGCTCTCAAATCACAATGAGATGTTATATGGGACAGTGAGTCCAATTTGCAAAAAGAGATGCAAAGCAGCAAATTGTGTATGCTGTGCTGTTCCATAGGCAGATATTATTTATAAATGTACTTCTCTTGATAGTGTAGCCTCTTTTTGTATGGGTTCTATAGGGCTAAATTATGAACCAAACTTGCAAGATAATTAGAAATTAAATTAATTAAATTAAGAAATTCCTTAAAACAAAACCTTTCAATAGTCAGACCAATACAACTAGATTTTTATAACCAAACACATAGGTTCAACAAAGAACAGAAACATGCAGCCAATATTGTCTTTGAGTTAAGCCAAGTAACTAGTTGGAACTGCTTCAGGGTGAACAAAATCTAACTTTCTGGGTCTACCAAGCGCCAGAGTCTCTTGCAACAGCCCTCTTGATTATGGAAACTAACTGGAACTGAGGCTTCTGTCTTTAGTTTATGGATTATAGCCCTACAATAATATCACACTAAATTTAACTCCCCCCCTTTTTTTTACTCATTAGTTTTCACATACAATGTCTTTCCAGTTACCTTATTCAAGGTGATATGTGTGTTATGTGCTGTCAAGTCACCTCCGACCTATGGCAACCCTATGAATGAAAGATCTCCAAAACGTCCTATTGTTAACAGACTTCCTCAAATCTTGCAAACTGGAGGACATGGCTTCTTTTATTGAGTCAAGCCATCTCGTTTTAGGTCTTCCTTTTTTCCTACTGCTTTCCAATTTTCCTAGCATTATTGACTTTTCCAGATAATCTTGTCTTCTAATGATGAGACCAAAATACGATAGCCTCATTTTTTGTCATTTTAGCTTCTAGGGAGAATTCAGGTGATAGGAGCTCATAAAATGTTATTAAGTTCCCCTGAGGCCAGCCTTCTCAGCTGGTCAACTTCAGACACTGACTCTATCCATGGGGGTTACAATAGGACACACGGAAACCAAGGCAGCTGCTGGCTCAGGATTAATAGTGGGCAAAATAAACTGGCTCCTCTCTTGTTTAAAGAACTCTTAGTTGTGACTAGACATGGGCACGAATGGGAAAAAAACCCATGAACATGGTGTTCGTTGTTCATTGCCAATGTTGTTCATTGTTCAATGTTCAAACAACGAACATTGATGAACATGACCTGTTCAAGAACATATTTGTTGTTCATGTTTCATGAGGGCCAGCAGGCTCTCCTCCAGCCATCAAGATCCCTACCACACCACTCCCAAAAACCCTACCTGAGCAGGCAGCAGGAAATGTACCAATAATAAATAATAGCTTGGCCCCAGAGCCTGGCAGCAGCCCTGGAACCTGAAGGGGTAGATCCCTACCGCACCACTCCCAGAAACCTTACCTGAGCAGGCAGCAAGAAAGGTACCAGTAATAAATAATAGCTTGGCCCAGAGCCTGGCAGCAGCCCTGGAACTTGAAGAGGAAGATCTCTATCCTACCACACACAAAGAAAATTCAATCTCCAATGCACTCTCCCTGTCTCTCTCTCAAAATGCCAACAGCAACTGTCCCTCACTGTCTGCAAAACCAGAGCTGGGAGCCCCCCTTCCCCCTGCTCTTTGCTTCCTTGTAACAAATTTGGAGCTCCACACTTGAAAGGAAGACCTGCCTATCAAGCTCAATTGGGCTTAGATTGGGGTTTCCAGGGCAACAGCAGGAGTTCAGACGGAGTTCAGGCAGTCCCTGCCTCCGGTTGCCAAGGGAATTGATTGCAGGTGCCAGACTGTCTGGTTTGACGAACAGCAATGAACCAGGCTTGCAACGACCACCTGTTTATTTAGAATGGGGCCTCACCAACAGCTTGTTCGCGAACAGCTGATTGGGCTGTTCGTGGCTTTTTTAGTTCGTATTGCTGTTCGTGCCCATCTCTAGTTGTGACTACTATGCAGCAATAATGCAAAAAAGGAGGCAACCTCGATATCTGGACAAGGCTACAAACAAGAGAAAACTCACCAAGGAAATACTACAGTCAATACATTGGCAATTTATCATGGAATTTTATAGACAATTCAATGTGCTAAAGTGCTCTTAGTGCATAAGCTACATTACATATGTTTAAACTACAATAAATACTTATAAATATTCCAATATACAAAAATAACATTCACTAAATACAAATTGTACAAAAGTTTCAAGCATATAACATCAAATATATCCTTTCGTTACAATTATAACACCAGGGATATCGGTGAGGTTTTCTCTTGTTTGTACTACTATGCAGCAATAGCAGCAACTACAACTTTCCCTCCCTTTCCTGGGGTCGTGACAGTGGTGGCATGGTGATCTTCTGAAGAGACTGGACTTACCTTCCCCTCATATCTACCTTGGGACAGACATCACCACTGCAGATCGGGGTTCTTCCTCTTTTTGTCTACCAGAGGGCCATGTGCCAGTTTCCCCTTCGTCATGGCATGCGTTGCAAAGCAGGCATGAGGGATGGGATACCTACTCCCCTCCCTGAACCAAACAGAGACAGTTGGGGCTCACCAGACAGAAAGGAGAGGGTGAATGAATGGCAAGGGCCTGCCCCTTGATGGTGAAAGACCTCTGCCTGAGACCTTGGAGAGCTGCCTGAGTAGACAGTACTGACCTTGATGGAGCAAGGGAACAGGGAGCAAAAGTGGCAATATTGTTTGGTGTAAAGGTTAAGAGTGGTGAGACTCTAATCTAGAAAATCGGATTTGATTCCCCACTCTTCTTCCTGAAGCCAGCGGGGTGAGTCACAGCTCTCTCAGAACTCTCTCATTCTCATCCACCTCACAGAGTGATTGCTGCAAGGATAATAGTAGCACATTTTATAAACTGCACTGAGTGGGCGCTAAGTTGTCCTGAAGGGGTGGTATATAAACCGAATGTTGCTGTGGAAGCAGTCGGTCCAGCCACCGCCATTTTAATAGCAGTTTTATATATATAGCTGCTGGAGATATTAAAAAGGTTCAGGCCTCTGGAGTTAAAATGGCTGCTATGTGGCCACCAGAGAGCCTCTGGCAGTTGCTAAATCCTGCCCGGGAGAACATGGCATGCATGGAATGCTGCACAGGAATGCGGAGTGATTGAGAAGTGATTTTACTATCCCTCCAGCCCCAAAGGTGCCCAGTGCAACAAAGGTTTCGCAGAGTCATCCCCACTTAGCACATTCCATTCCTTTCTTCCGTGATGAGATCTCCTGTCTTCGATTGAGGAGCTAATCAAATAACATTCATAAGTATATACAAATGTTCCTGGAAAAGTACAGTCCCCACCTAAAAAACATCAACTTAGCTCCGGTGGAATTCACTAACTAACGATCCCTTTTGTGCAGCACTAGAACATGTTTTGCATTTGCTTTTACACGCCCTGGCAGCTACCGATCAAGGTACTCAAGCCTTTTGTCTAACCCAGGAACTAACCGTTGGAGCCTTTGTTCTAACGGCTAGTGGGCTCTTCCACCTCAGGGCACATTTTACCTATAAAGGTAGAGCTCTGGCCTCATTCAAATAGTTCACGCTTCCGGATCCATAAGCGTTGTTCCCTTGAGGTTTGCCCAAGCCTCTTGCTCCCTTAAGCCAAGGATGCTGGCGTTCGAAGCTGCCCTCTTCTTCGTGGACTGGACCCCCCTCTCCAGGATAGGTAGATATATTTGCTCCCTCTCTCTATCCCCAATTTCTGGCTAAACTTCCTAGGTCTCTGTGTGCGTGTGTATGATTATTTTTACCCTGTAATTGCGCGTGTATGTGCACGCCATCTTGTTCTTTAATAAAAGTTATTGTTTGACCTTAAGAACCAGCCTCGTTTGCTATTTCGGGAGGGACCTGGTATACACCGGAGATAGATCCCAGAGTTGCTGGCCTCTTGCATAGCCATTCTCCTTGCTAGCTAATTCCCCCATAAATTATTTATTGCAAGGAGACCACTTCAGGTAACAGATGTTGTTGTTATTATTATTATTAAACTCTTTATAGTTTGTACAATAGTGGCATGTCAGGTATGTGTGAGATCCCAAATTAGCAATAGTTAAAAATGGCTAATAGCACCTTTTTACTTTGAGAATGTTGGAGACAGAAATATAACTATCGCAGTTAATTGCAGGCAGTTTCCATTCCAGCCCTTAAATAGGGTCGCTGGGTGGGTGGATTGGGGCTCAGTTTATTAGATTTACTTTTAAATGAAATTAAAAGTAAGATAAACGGAAGAAAAGGAGCAGAGGGATTATTTATTAAAGTGTCTTGTTCATTTTACGTATTAGCTGCTATTCCCCAAGCCTTGAATTAGTTAGGGAGGGAATGCTTCGTAACCACTAGCAGCATAATGAAATAGTACATTTAAATTCAGGGCAAGACTTTCTTCACTGCACACAAAGTCCGGAGTTTTGCTTTAGTGACCTTGGTTTTCATTTTCTCTCGGTTTCCAGTGGATGCTCATGGCTGTTGTCTCGCATCTCCTATTACAGTTAAAGGGGAATATGCCATACTTCTTCTGTGGATTGTCAGGTTTGCTCATTGTACGTGGAGAAAAGGGAAAGCAAGCCAGATATGGTTCAGCCTCCTTATTTTCTTTATTTATGAGCAAAATGAACTTGCCAGAGCAGGTTCTGTTAATCTGGCAGGAACACATGGGCCAGTTTCTTTCAAATATTTCTCTTTAAGACGTTGATGAAGTCGGGTGAATCATATTGCTTTGTGGTGCTAACGCAGCTTCTGAGCATGCTTGCAGAAACATTTACTCATCTTAAACTTTCCCAAATTAAAGTTAATTCTCATTTAGTTCAGTGGCCATTGTTTTCTTCTGATAGGAATTTAATGAAGCAAAGCAAAGAAAAACAGGCATTCTGTAATAGATGCACCGCTGGTCTGATCCAATAGAGCTCTTCTTAGGTTGTAGACATTTGTAAAGAGATTTATATATTAATATATATATATATAGAGAGAGAGAGAGTGGTTTAGTAGTTAAAGTGTCAGACTAAGATCTGGGAGATTTAGGTTCGAATCCCCACTCTATTCAAGCTTGTTGAGTGACCTTGGGCCACACGCACACTTTTAGCCTAATCTACCTCACAGGGTTGTTGTGTGGATTAAATGGAGGTCTGGAAAACAATTTAAGCAACTTTGGGTCCCCATGGGGGGAAAAGGTGGGGTATAAATGAAGTTATGTAAAAATTGGCTTATATTCAAGATGAGTCATTTACAACTCAGCAATTTTCAGTGCCTTTTCAGAGAACAGAAAACGGCATAAATGTTATGTCTAAACTGTGTGTAAATAACGTAAAGCAAACCTATATATATGAAAAAGGTGCATGTATAGAAATGACCATTGTTGTTCAGCAAGAGAAAAAAACCAGTACAAATAAATCTTGCTTTTTTGCTGTTTCTTTGGTAGGTCTTGCCTATCTGACAACCCCAAAGTCGTTGAAGTTGCACAACTTGCAGTCTTAAAAGTTGGCACTTTGCCCCTTCTCCATAAATTGTCCGTATCGGAGATTTATAGGCTGTGTTAGGGGACTGTTAGATTTTAATTTCCCTGCAGGTCTGAGTAGAAATCATTGTGTATCATACATAGATATCTAACCAAAGTTCAATATATTTGGGCTCACTCTCTCTTTGAAGTCCTCTGTCTCAATCCTACCATGCCAAACTATGATTAAGGAAACTTACCCATTTGATGTGATGTCTGGATTGACAAACCATGGTTTTCTATTCATTATCAAACCAGAATCAGAAACCATGGCCTGAAATGGGTTTGCAAACTGTGGGTCAGACCCGTTATGGTTTTGATTTGAATTCACAACCACAGTGGCATTTGTTGCTCCACCTTTAGACTTGATGCATCATGGAAACAGAAGTGCATTTGTGAAGCTTATCATTTACTGGATGGGAAATGCAAGATTCAGGTCAGTAGCACCTGAAGACCAACTCGATTTCCGGGATACAAGCTTTTGAGAGTCAGAGCTCCCATTGCCAAATGGGAAATGGTAGCACAGTTAGTTTCTAAATGATGGTTACAGGAAATTATGGTTTGGCATGACGTGTGAACTGAAAATCGATGGAAGTAAGTGTTAGAAAGGGAAGGTGTTTCCGCTAATTCTGCCAGCACATAAAGACCCAGAATCTGTAAAGTTATTTTCATGACGACATACTGCACCTTGATAAAGCCTTTGCTGCTCTGAGATTTCAAATCAAACTTCCTCAGTAACAAATGAGCGCTGGTGTGTTAAGTTACCATTCAATCGGTGGCTTTGAGGCTGTAAGAAGCAGATGCCTGTCGTCTTTGATGTTGCCCAATCTCTGCATCTCTCTGGAGAACATTCTTGGCAGGTTTGATGGCTGGGATATTGAGCACAAATGAAAGTAAATGTCGGAGCAATCATGATGAATATGCACCCTCATAAGGTGGCTCCATTTGCAACAGCTGTACAAAGCTGGTCTTTTGACAAGCAAATCTCGTTAACCGCCAAGGGGATTTGCTGCCTTAACATTCAGGGTATAAGCTTCCTGCTTTTTAGCATTTGATTTGTGGCTCCATTCTTTAACAATCCCAATTATTATTGTATAACCTTTACTTGAACAATAAATGGAGTATTTTTGGAGAGAGATGGGATGTGGGAAGTGGACGTCCATGAGCAATGGGATGGGGCAAAGCAAAGAGCCAATTTGGTGTAGTAGTTAAGAGTGGCGGGACGCTCATCTGGAGAACCGGGTTTGATTCCCCACTCCTCCACTTGAAGCCAGCTGGGTGACCTTGGATCAGTCACAGCTCTCTCAGAGCTCTCTCAGCCCCACCCACCTCACAGGGTCACTCTTGTGTGGATAATATCATACTTTGTAGACCACTTTGAAGGCTCTACAAAGTTGTCCTGAAGGGCAGTATATAAATCGAATGTCGTTATTATTAAAGTAGGCAGTCCTTGCCCTCTGAAAGTTCAATGGTTTAACCCACAACCTCATATACATTTACCCGCCATGCCTTTGCTGTAACTCAAATGCAGGCATGTGGGGAAGAGCAGAATTGTAACTCACTTTCTGGATGTAGTATATTTTGCCTTGGTTTGTTGTTCACATTGTTCTCTAAATCTGTAATCTTAGTTCTAGTCCATTGGTTGTTTATACTCCCTCATGGCACTGTTTTACATTCTGCGATCCCCTTTGAGGCTCAGTGAGAAAGGTGGACTATAAATAAGGTAAATAAAGAAATAAATAAAAATGGGTGGACAACAGCGGGATATTTAACCCTTCCCCTGCCAAAAGATTCTCATCCACAAATGCTTTTTACATTATATTTAATGTTTTGGTCCCCCCCCCCCCCCGGTCAAATTCTGAAAGGTCACCAGAAAAAAAAGGGGGGGTTGTATTTCAGGAAAAAATCAGAGTACATGAAAGGAGAGGGGAAAGGAGAGGGTAAGCAGCTTTGCTCACTGAGTCTTGCATGGAGATGCTGTCCTGTCTTCTCCCTACATTTGTATTATCTTGGCAAATATTGGTTTGAGGGAACGTATTTGCCAAGGCAGCGTGTGGTTCTGCCCTTTGTATACAGTTTCAAGAGCCACTGACATGATCTGTTTTTTTCCTCTGAGTAAATCTACATGGGGTCAAGCTGCAGGTCTTGGATCAGCTCTTGTGTTTTGTTTTAATGGCAAAGTTCATCTTGTAACAAACTACCTTGTCCCATTGGAAGCTATTATAACGATGGCTTTGTAATGGAATCTTGAAGAGATCCCAGCAGGGATTACTTTGAGATAATTTTACCACCAAGAGATCATTGCATAATGAATTGGAATGTTAGCGTTTTCAAAGTTT
The DNA here is from genome assembly GCF_028583425.1 of Eublepharis macularius. Classification (NCBI taxonomy): domain Eukaryota; kingdom Metazoa; phylum Chordata; class Lepidosauria; order Squamata; family Eublepharidae; genus Eublepharis; species Eublepharis macularius. The sequence goes on along the minus strand of NC_072791.1, from coordinate 24,372,444 downwards.
CATCCTTTTTTTTTTAGCAAGTGTTTCACAACAGCCTTAATTAGTCCCTTTCTGTTCTGATGGAACAGCAACAAGCACACGTGTCACTGTTTCATTTTATTTAGCTTTTATGCTTGTGAGATCAGCAAAAAACAAAACAAAACAAATGACACGTGGAATACATAGTCATCTCCCTCAGCTTTCATAGTTTGCAGGGGAACAAGCATAGAAGGGAAAGGGCTTTCTCTGTGGTGGCCCCTACCCTGTGGAACAGCCTGCCAGAGGAGGTCAGGAGAGCCCCCACTCTCCTGGCTTTCTGCAACCGATGCAAAACCAAATTATTCAAAAGGCTTTTTTACTCAGATAGGAGGGAAGTATTGTAGGGAGGGGGTCTCAGATGCTTTGCTAATGAGTTAGGGACCATAGACTTCACCACTATGTTGTCGTGCATATTATCTATTGCTTTGAATATGTACTATATACTACCTGTGCTTCATTTTATCTAATGTCAGTCCTAGAATTGATTATGTTCTGTTTCAACATTTCTTCAACGCTGTATTGGATCCTTGCTAATGCTATGTCTTTGTAAAATCCTATGACATTGTTTATGGGAATGTCATTGATACTGTATGGAAATGTCCTTGATACTGATTGCACTAATCTCACATTATGTAATCTGCCTTGAATCTCAGCGAGAAAGGCGGACGATAAATGACATAAACAATCAAACGAAGGAAGGAAGGATTGCTGTGGAGATGATGGCTGTTCTCAGTTTTTAGAGACCAACAAGAGTTTTAGAGTGTACGCTTTTGGGAGTCTGAGCTCCCTTCTTCAGTCACAGGTAGTAGTGGAGACCCCGAGCCTTTTTAATTTTCATTCCTAGTCGTATATGAAGAAGGGAGCTCTGACTCTTGAAAGCGTACACTCTGAAAATCTTGTTGGCCTCTGCGATGCCACTGGACTCAAATCCTGCTGTTCTACTGCAGACCAAAATGGCTACCCACCTAAAAAGGCAAGAGAGGGTCATATGCAGGTAAGATGGGGTTCCAGTGGTTTAAAATTTGATGAATGAAGATATTCTGGATTCAAGGAGGGCAGAAACAGCCACCCACCCAAGAAGGGTGGCAAGAGTTATGTCCCATCTTTAGCAAAGAGGATTGTCACCTAAATGACAGACTCACCTTCGCCCCTTGTGATGTACTATCCCTAGCATTTCGCTGCTGGCAACCTCCTTGAATCTTCTGTGCAACTCTTGGTGCTGAACTTGTTTAGTTATTACTGCCCCGTTTTCTTTTTTATCTTGATTGCAACCCAAAGCAGTTGGTCTGTGTAGACAAATAGAACTGAACAATGTCTAAACTGTCTGGATTCAGCAGGGTATGTCTTCCGAAATAAATGTACAAAGGAGACCAGAAGTTTAGTTAACAGCACTGTTATGAATGTGCTCAGGACCAGTTATAGGAGCTCCAGAAGCAGGACTTTTGGACTTGGTATCAGTTCAGTATTCTTTCTGGAACCCGCTGTTTGGTTATGAGGTACATACACTGTCCCTCCAGGTGTTGCCAGCCTTCAGGTCATGGCTGGAGATCTCCCAGAATTACAGCTGATCTCCAGGTGACAGAGAACATTTCCCCTGAAGAAAATGGCTGCTTTGGAGGGTGGCATCTATGGCATTATACCATTCTGAGACCCCTCCCCCCACCAAGTCTGCCCTCTCTAGGCTCTACCCCCCAAATCTCCAGGAATTTCCCAACCTGGACTTGGCAACCCTAGTCCCTCCCTCGATACTGGCCATGTCCTTTGCCTTCTCGGCTGAATCCAAGATCGTAGTGTTGACCTATAAAACCTGGGCCCAGCAACTTTCAGAGGTTCTGGAAATTTTCTAGTATATTGCTGTTTTTTTTAAAAAATTATTTATAGGATTTTTTTGTATTGTTGGCTTTTAATTTTTGTAAATCACATTGAGTCCTAGCAAGAAAGATGGACTGTAAAGGAAGTAAATAAACAATAAAGTAGGAATATTCACTTAAATATGGAATTCTTTTCCTCTGGGCACTTGTCAGAGATTAAACTGGGTTTTTGGAAGTTCGGGATTGGGTAGAATGTAGAAGGATTAACATCATGCATCCTGACCTTTTGGAATGGGGTAGAAATTCAATGAAATTAATGGTGCTTGGAACTGTAGGCAAGAGTTTTGGGTCCACAATATTTTCATTTTGATTTTTCTCACTTCGAAATGAAGCTGAACAAAGCCACGCTTGCAGAGGAGATTAATTTTATTTGGAGTTAACTTAGTATTTCCTGTTGAATGTGGTCCATTGTGTGTGCCTTGCTTACAGGCAATAGGGCTTTAGGTATCGGAAAGGCTGGAATGTAATATAGCAATACTGTAAGTGCTTGCTCAGACCTAATTTATATAAGTGTTTGGTTTTTGCAATGTCGCCTGCTGTGTAGTTGCCTGAAACAGGTGAAAAATCCTTCCAGCTCCCCAATTTTTTGCGCCAGTGAAACAGACGTTGTTTATGTATGTTGTGCATTGTGGTGTTCTAATGATTTTTAGTGGCAGAAAGGGCTGCCAGCTTTATACATTTTGAAGCACTCTGGGTAAGTTTGTTAAGAGGCCTTTTCCTTGTTATGTTTCAGGTAAGCGTTTAGAAGACTGAATTATTGGGTGTTTTAATTTCCCTGAACAGATGGCCAACAGCAAGCCTCTTCGTTTAAGTGTAATAGTTGTACTAATTAAAGCTTTGCTGTAGTCATCTCATGAAACCACAAGCACAGTATATGCTGTACTGGAGTCCATTATGGAATCCGTGTTTATCTGTTATTCTTGCCACATCCCAACAACCTTCTTGAACATTGTCCTTTTGGCTTGAAGATGCAATTCCTACTTGCTCACGAGAGTTTTTTTGGTAAAAGAATACCTACTGTTTAAGAACAATACAACTCCACACTGGAATCTGGAAATTAACTTAAAACTGTGTTCCTACAGAAGTAATTTCTGGTGAAATAAATGGTCCTTCTAAATGAGCGTGCCTTAATTCAGAGCAGTGAGTCAGCAACCATCTGTAACCAGTTTGTTTTTAGAGTGGTATGTTGTCTGGCCAGAAGGGAACAATATATACAATTCTTAATAACTTAATAATGTTTCAAAATAGTAAAGAGTCCAGTAGCACCTTTGAGTCTAACCAACTATATTGTAGCATAAGCTTTTGAGAACCACGGTTCTCTTCGTCAGATGCATGGAGGGTATGAAGAAACTGGCCAGAGATATATAGGTGGTGAGGGGAGGGGGGAGAGAGTGCAGGGAGTGAGGGCCATGTAGGTGCAAATTAGTTGCAAAAGTCATGAAAGAGGTGGAGTGTGCAATCCAGGCTGGGGGTGACCCCTCCCCTCCATTACTAAATCTGAATGGAATGCCTGAAAAGCAGTTACTTCTGGTAATGAGATAACCACCCAGAGTCTCTATTCAATCCAAGTCTGACTGAGTTTGCTCCTGATCCCAGCTGGCTGAAGGGGAGTGGGCATTGCCACTTGCTCTGCTCCTAATACCAGCTGGGTTAAGGTGGGGTTGGGCATTTCCAGTTGCTCCACTCCTGATCCCAACTGGTTCAAATGGGGGTAGTCATTGCCTCCTGCTCTGCTCCTAATACCAACTGGGTTAAGGTGGGAGGGGCATTGCCACCTGCTCCGCTGTTGATACCAGCTGGGTTAGGGTGGGGGTTAGGCATTGCCACTGCTCCTAATACCAGCTGGGTTAAGGCGGGGAGAGGGCATTGCCACCTGATCCGCTCCTAATACCAGCTGGGTGAAGGCAGGGGGTGGGCATTACCACCTGCTCCACTCCTAATATCAGCTGAGTTAACTTGGGTAACGGGCATTGCCACCTGCCTCAATCCTAATACCAGCTGGAAGAAGGCATTGCCACCTGCTCCCATCCTGCTCCTGGCCTGGGCTTCCCACCATGACACGTTTTCTGGAGGGACATGGTGCCTTGCCTAGGCTTCCCTCCATGGCAGTGCCCTCTGGTGGTGCACCAGTGTATAAAATGGGTTGTCTGAAATACTCTTACTCAATTATGTAGTAAGATATATACACATATATTCAGTGGCACAATAAAATGTGCTATACACGTACACAAAGGCACCACCATTTCACCTTCTCCAGAGCATTTTCAGGGAACATTCAAGAAGTGGAGGATGTCACTAGTGGGGAGGGCACAGACCATGCTCGACTGGATGGGGGCGGGGGGTCCGCCTAGCATCAACCATATGCCTGGTGGAACAGCTCTGTCTTACAGGCCCGGCGAAAAGACAATAAATCCTGCCGAACCCTGGTCTCATTAGACAGAGCGTTCCACCAGGCTGGTGCCAGGACTGAGAAAGCCCTGGCCCTGGTCGACGCCAGGCAGGCCTCCCTGGGGCCAGGGACCTTCAGCAGATGTTTGCCATTAGAGCAAAGAGTCCTCTGAGGTTCATATGGGGAGAGGTGGTCCCATAGATATGCTGGTCCCAGTCCACATACGGCTTTATAGGTTAATACCAAAACCTTGAACCTAATTCGGTACTCGACTGGTAACCAGTGTAGCTGATGCAATACCATCGTTATGTGTTCCTTCCTTGACGTTCCGGTGATGACCTGAGCTGCTGCATTCTGCACCAGCTGCTGGATCAGGTTCAGGGGAAGCCCAGCATAGAGTGCATTACAGTAGTCTAGCCTAGAGGTGACCATTGCCTGGATCACTGTAGCCAAGTCACGGGATGAAAGATAAAGGGCAAGCTGCCTGGTCTGTCGAAGGTGGAAAAAAGAAGACCTGGCAACTGCAGTGACCTGGGCCTCCATGGTCAAGGAGGCATCCAGGATCACCCCCAGGCTCCTAACTCTTGGGGCCAGTGTAAATCCTGCCCCATCGAGTGCATGGAGCTGAGGACCCGAATCCACGTTTCCGCGACTCAAGTACAGGATCTCCGTCTTCGCAGGGTTTAATTTGAGCCGACTTTGCCTCAACCATCCAGCCACGGCTTCAAAAGCTTCTGGGTAGATATGTGGGCAGAGTGGCATCTGAGTCTGTTGCAGGGTTTGGTACCTGTGTTGGTGACTCTGTTAGCTGGTTCATGGTTGTTAGTGAGAAGGTGTTTAAGACTGGGGGGCTGTCTGTAGACTAGGAGAGGTCTTCCACCCAGGGCTTGTGAGAGAGAGGCATCATTTTCCAGGATGGGCTGTAGATTACTGATGAGACATTGGATAGGTTTGAGCTGGGAACTATAGATGACAACCAGTGGTGTTCTGCTGTTGGTTTTTTCTTTCTGGTTTGTCGTGGAGCAGGCTGTTTCTGGGTACTAGTGTGGCCCTGTCGATTTGTTTCCTCACCTTATTTGGTGGGTACTGTAGCCCCCTCCAAATGCTTGTTGTAAATCTTTTAAGTGAGAGTCCCAATCAAGAGATTCACTTTTATCCCACCTTCCTCCAAGGAGCCCAGGATAGCGTATACCAGTCTTCCCACCTCCATTTTATTCTCACAAGTCTTGAGAAGTAGGTTAGACTGGGAGAAAGAGAAGAATGACTGGCCCTGCGTCACTCAGCAAGCTGCATGTCAGAGTGGGGGGGGGGGTTGAACGTGGGTCTCCTAGATCCCCAGAAGCTAAAATGACTAAACTGAGACTATTGTACTTTAGTCACATCCTGAGAAGACAAAATCCCTAGAGAAGACAAGGGAAAGTGGAAGGCAAGAGGAAAAAAGGAAGACCTAACACAAGATGGATTGACTCAATAAAGGAAGCTGTGACCTTTGGTTTGCAAGACCTGAGCAAAGCTGTCAATAAGAGGACGTTTGGGAGGTCATTAATTTATAGGGTTGCCATAAACTAAAAGTGACTTGATGGCACATCACACACACACTTCTGGATCCTAGTTTAGCTCTCTCATTACTACATGGTTTAGGGGTAAGGAGAACAAATTGAGGCCTGCGTGAAATAGCAAGGCTTGGGAAATTTGGAAATCCCATTGCACTTCCCAAAATCTTTCCTTCTAAGCTCTCAGAGGTTTGAGCAGACTGATTTTTCCCTTTTCCCATTTTCCTTTAACTGACCCTCCGATCTCTCAACAATCACTCTCTTCTGGAGCATTTTGAATCTTCACCAGGCCACTCTTGAGGTCTTTAAAAAAAACATTTTTTGTTTGGTTGTATTACAAGTTTATACTTTTCTGCAAAGCTAGGGTTTTCCCCAAGTAAGTAGACCCCCCTACCTTGCCTCTAAGTGGGCTGGTTTTGTGGGTTTTCTCATCCCCATAGGTACCAGTCAGTGTACTGTTAGAGTGATACCGTTGAAAGATCTGAATTTTAACAAGAGCTGTTGGCATTTTGTGAACTTATTAAAAGTTTTATTTGTGCTATTTTCCTTCTTTAGGGACTGAACATTCACCTGATTTGTGGAGGTACTTATATATGGCTCTTAAAAAGAGGTGAACATCAGCTCAGTTATGCTCTTTTCCCTACGGCTCCTGCTCTCTGGCTCTGGAGCATACTTCCCTCTCTCAGTTTTTTTTAATAGTCATGAACATAATTCCCTGCTGCAAAATTGTCTGATTTACCTTGCCTTTTGAACAAATCGGCATGATATCAACCAACTAACAAAGCAGTGGGGTGGATCTTACCAGTTTTTCCATTGGTACAAGGGGGAGAAGCAGGGCTTTTTTTCAGCAGGAACGTGGTGGAACGGAGTTCCGGAACCTCTTGAAAATGGTCACATGGCCGGTGGCCCTGCCCCCTGATCGCTAGACAAAGGGGAGTTTAGATTGCCCTCGGCGCTGCTGCGGGGAGGGAAATCTAAACTCCCATCTGGAGATCAGGGGGTGGGGCCACTGGCCATATGACCAATTTCTCCGAGGGCAACCCACTGAGTTCCACCACCTCTTTTCCCAGAAAAAAAGCCCCGTAGAGAAGTAATCTAGTCTGATTCCCTTTCTTACTGCCATCTATCCCACTGAACTAATGTTGTGTAGTGGTTAGAGTGATGGACTAGAATGTGGAATACCTAGTTTTGAATGCCTGTTCTGCCAGGAGAGCTTTCTGGGTAACCTTGGGCCAGTCACGTACTCTCAGCCTCACTTACCTTACTGGGTTGTTGCGAATTAAAAAACGGAGGCGAAAGGAATGATGCAAACCACTTTGCGTACTCGTTTGGCAGAAGGTGGGATATAAGTGAAGTAATTTTTTAAAAAAATTGGTCCATGTCCCAAATATCCTGGCTCAGACTATTTGGGAATCCGAAGCCTCGCCTGTTGCATCAGTGGAAAATCTGATAGGATCCTAACCACTATCCTCAAAATGAGAGCAAATTTTTTAAAAAAAGAAATCAAAATAATCATAATTGACCTAAACATGGACAAGAGAGGCCATGGCAACAGTCAAGCCTCTTCTTTCTCAATATTAACATCAATTAGCAACAAAACTCAAATAGGAACTCATTTTGAAGAGGTAGTTTCAGAATAAGACTAATCAGAGAGTTTCCAGATGGTTTAAAACAGGTCAACAAGATGGCATCTGTCTAAATTACCCCCATTAGCTTATCACCGGCCTTTCAGATAAATGCTGCAATGCATTGCACGGATAAAGTTGTTATGCAATATTGATGTGAGAGTCACATGCCATTTAAGTATTTCAGTACATGAACAGTACAGCGATCAAAAGCGTACCGCATAAATATTTAAAGAGAGGTCTCTGCTGCTTTTATAGCAAGGTAGTGACAAGAAAGTAGAGTTCACAGTGTCAGAAAAGCATTAGAATGAGAGCTTTTTGGCCTTCCAAGGCTGGAATGGTAATCAAAGATACGTCGTAAGCCCTCCTTGGACATACTAATGGTGATATGCTTTTGTCTAAGGGAAGGGTTTCACACCTTTGAAATATAAGATGAGTCACTTTTTACAGTGTGTAAGATATGATTCCTTCACAGCTAAAAACCTTGGCATAGTTGGTGTTCTGCCTCTTTACTTCTGGTACAATGGCATCACCAGGGCTTTTTTTCTGGGAAAAGAGGTGGCGGAACTCAGTGGGTTTCCCTCAGAGAAAATGGTCAGATGACTGGTGGCCCTGCCCCCTGATCTCCAGACAGAGGGGAGTTTACCATGTGACCATTTTCAAGAGGTTCCGGAACTCCGTTCCCCCGTGTTCCCCCTGAAAAAAAGCCCTGGGCATCACCTTTCTTGGAATAACTGATGTTGGCATTTGGACGGTGGCTTTTCTCTCCCCAACACCTTCTTTTTGTTAATGTTGTTACTGGCATTCCAAGATGTTAACACCGCTTTAGCTTGTGTGGTAACACAGCCAGAATTGCATAAATTGACAAATTGGAACAAGTATCCCTGTTCAAGCTTCCTTCAGGTACAAATGAATGGGCACAAAGTAGTGATTCGACTTGTGCCTGCCAGCCTAATCCACATCCAACTAAGTATCCAGTTTGGTGTGAGAGCCAGTTTGGTGTAGTGGTTAACAGCGCGGGACTGTAATCTGGAGAACCGGGTTTGATTCCTCACTCCTCCACTTGAAGCCAGCTGGGTGACCTTGGGCTAGTCACAGCTTCTAGCTCTCTCAGCCCCACCCACTTCACAAGGTGTTTTGTTGTGGGGATAATAATGACATACTTCGTAAACTGCTCTGAGTGGGAGTTAAGTCAACCTGAAGGGTGGTATATAAATTGAATGTTGTTGTTGTCGTCGTCATCATCATCACAATCTACACAAAAATAAATGCAAGCTCTATAACGAGTATTTGGTATTTAATACAACGTATACCCGATATTGTGCAATAGCTTATTCATCTATTATAACATAAACTTCTGAATGATCTAGTGTAATTCAGTATTTCCTCTCTGTACTGACAAGGAATATACCTCTTAAAGTGCCATATGCTAAATAAACCATTTGTATTTTTAAGTAATAAAGTGCTAGTGCTTAAAGGCTGGTCTCAATACAACTTATACGGCTTGTATATAACATATTTCACATAGATCCATTTAACAAAGTTTATTCATAACACATTCAAAATGTCCATATTGCATGAATCAAAGTGCTGTTTAGTCCATCATACATTCAGAGCAAAAGTCCATATACACTCTATCCTTGTTGTGCCAGAGAATCCAATAATAAAGATTTAAATGAAGAGTCCTATAAGCAGCTGTGATTGATCTTTTGTTCTAACGGGCCGTTTAGATCCGTTTCAAAGCCCCCCTGAAACTGTGCCAAGTATTGAACTCTTCATTTTCCGGGGTTCTCAATCATGCATACAGGAACTGCCACGTGAGTGTACACATATTGATTCTGTGCAAATATGACTCTTGACCATGTAGCGGTCAGGGATTGGACCAGCAGATGTGAGTTTGAGCAGCACTCTGAAGGCATGGCTTTATATTCTGAGCAGGATTATTTTGCTTCCTAATTTGGCAATTAATAGAGAGGAAAGAAAAACTGACACACACACACACACACACCCTTTTCCTCTAAATGCAACAAACCCTTAATATCTGTGCTTTATTGAATGATCTCTTGGCATAACCACAGTGCTGGGAATTGTGGACAATCTAAGCCTACTACATTGCTCTATAAAGTCTACAAAACATGTTGGTGTAAAATGTACTGGTACTGTCTGTTGATGTAGATATGCTCCTGCTGGTTAGTTTACACAACTTTAAAGATGTCATATTGAATTACTTAAGCTTTGTTGCAGCAATGTTTTATCTCTCTGTTTCTGATTTATTCCCATTCCAAATTTCTGTAGGTCGTACCCTGTTGTATTTGCTTATCGAGTGTCCTAGTGGTTGTTCTTATTGACTTGAACTGTGAAATCTGCCTTGGGTCTCAGTGAAAAAAATGGTCTGCAAACCAACCAACCGACCCCAACCAGCCCCAACTGAACCCAACCCCAACCAAACCCAACCAAACCAACCCCAACCAAACCAAATTACTCTACGATCAAAACTGCTTGACTCAGAAATGAATAGTATCCTGTTGAACAAGACCACGTATGGGTATTATGGCATCTTTTTAGTGAAATTTCAACCAGTTTTACTGAGACCCTTTTCGCACTTACGGTTTAAACCACCATTTATGAGCATTCGCCCCGATCGCAGTGGCTTCGGCATTGCACCTGTTCATTTCACACTGTTCACTGCAATTTCGATTTGGTTTCTGTGCTTCATTTCAAAACCTCGGTGCAATTTTGGGCTTTTGGGGCCTTGCAATTCACGTCACACTTTTTTTAAAAAAATTCAGCATGTGTAGTAACGTTGCAATGTTGGAACCCTTCCCCCCTTTTTGCTGATTGGGCTGTCCCCTGCCCACCGGAGAGGCAATTGGTGGCAGAGTTCTGGGGGGAAACATGTACCACTCTCCTTTTTTTAAATCAAGCCAGGAAAGGGTTAAAATGCTGCCGATTAATCTCCTCCCAGGAAGCAGAGGCTTGTTTCCAAAGGGCTGTGCAAAATGCTTGGTTTTTTCCCCCCTCTTTGGCAAAGTCTGAAACATGCCTGGGAGGGAGGGAAAAGCAGCCATTTAATCCTTTCCTGGCTTTTAAAGCCAGGAAGAAAGTGCAGGAACATTACAACGTTGCAACCCATTCTTGTCTTTAAAAAAAAAAGAATGTGTGTGCATACCCAAAGGGAGGAAGGAGAAAGCAGCTATTTAACACTTTCCTTGATTTTAAAGCTAGCTGGGAATTAGCAGCAAGCTTAGGAATCATTCCTGGCTTTTGAAAAAAAATAAAACAGCATGCATACCGGGAGGAAGGAAACCAACGAAGAAGCAGCCTTATGACCCTCAGCTCGCTTTACTAAAAAAAATGGTGGACAAGGAGTTCAGAGAGCTGAGGAGGGTGGGAGTGGTTAATTCTGCACAAACCAATCAGCTCCCAGGGAAAAGGAGAGGGAGGGGAGAGAAGCAAAAAGGAGGCAAAAGTGTTCACATTAGCAAAATGCGGGCCAGCTGCCAGTCGGCAGCGAACTTAAAAAAACATCGGGGTATGTCCGCAGGGGGAAAAATCGGGGATACAGCGGACAAAAAGCGGGACTGCATCCCATGACTGCTTTTAAGTGTGAAAACCTTGCAAACATGGGATGTGGAACAGGTACAAACGCGCTCTAAAAACCGAGTGCGAAATGTGCCTGAGATAAGTCAGGAGTATAACTCACAATATTTTGTCAATATCCAGCCAAGAGGTTCTAGACTTATAGTTGATAGATTTGGCTTTTATTTGTTTATGTAAAATGTTTAGATCCCATTTTTCAGTCGTGATTTTCAGGTGAGCCTACAGCAAATGTATAAAGTGGTAACCTCAATGAACTGTAGCAGCACCATCTCTCTGTACTTAAGGTGCAGTCGGCGACATCTCCCTGTTTCCTGCTATTCCTCCCTCCTCCAGGCAGCTGAATAGTTGCAGGAAGCGCTCCCTGGCGGCAGGGGATTGCAAGCCTGAATCAAGCACATCTATGGTTACACAGTCTGAGTAGTCTTGTATATAGTACAAAACTTGATGGAGAATTAGAAGAAATGTCTTTTCACTCCACCATATGCTCATACCAGGATATGTTTTCTTCTTGGGCAAAAGCACAGCTTGCCAGGGGAGATGTAGCAAGTCCATCATAGCCATGACAGTAGAATAATGGAAGGTGGAAATGTACATATTGCCCCGTATCTAGGGTTCTCAGGTCTCTGTACTCTCCTGAAGAAGACCACTTGTGTGCATGTGAAGAGCGTGCACGGTCCTGGCGGGAGGGCATGATCATGTCACTTCTGGGAAGTGACATCATGATGCTGGCTACAGCCACGCTTCCACGCAGGAGCGTGCCTGTAGCCGGTGTGATAACATCACTTTGGAAAGTGATGTTATCACGCCCTGCTGGGATCATGCCGGGTGCTTGCTTTCTCTGGTTGCCTGCTGGTGGCAATCGCTGGGGGTTTTTCTAATAAATGATGAGTGTACATTTCATTGCTGAAACAAATCCCAATTATTTTTATGAATGTCTTTGCACTTCTGACCAAGGCCACCAACTTAAGCTTCCAAATTCCTGAGATACATTCTCCACCGTGGATATTGTACAACTATGCAAATGGTTTGATACAATTTATGCTAAATCTGAATAATTTATTCCTATTGCATATTGGACATGTGGCAGTTGTTGGATTTTTCGCTTGCCTCCAGGTAGAAATAATTGGCAATGTGACAAATTGCTTACTGAACTGGAGCAAGTAAAAAATACTCAGAGGTTGAGCTGTTTCTGAGTTAATGTTCTATTCAAATTGTTACTAAATTCAGCTTGTTCTGAAATTTTGTTGCTTCAAAGTTCTAGTGACGCAAGGCTCACGTTTTCGCTTTAAAGAATGAGCTTCAAATGTTCTACAAAGCTGTTCAATTGGAGCACTCACTGCTCTGTCTTATTCAGTTCCATCTTTTGGTATGTCCAGTTTTGATGATGGAAATATCCCACTAACTTCTTTGCCTTCCAGCAAATTGAATTATCACACTTTAAGCATTCTTGATGTGCTTTGCGCAACAATGATTTGATCTACTTTAATGGACACAATGTTCCTCCCTGACTGAACTATTCTCCTGGTTAAACCTTTTCCAGTGCAATTCCATGCGGAGTTTTCACTGTCTAAGGCTATTGAAAAGTATTTATATATTTAGCAATTTTCACTATATTTGCATGTTTGCGAAGTATTCCAAGTTTTCAGGGGCTTCGTAAATTAGGTTCCAGAACTTTAAGGAATATTCAAACAGTGCTGTTTGGGAGCAATCCTAAGTAGGTCTACTTGGAAATAAGCTCTTTTTCCCCAATGGGCTTATACCCAGGAGAGTGTTCTAATAACAATAACAACAATAACAACAACAACAGCATTTGATTTATATACCACCCTTCAGGACAACTTAACACCCGCTTAAAGCAGTTTACAAAATGTGTTGTTATTATCCTCACAACCATCACCTTGGAAGGTAGGTGGGGCTGAGAGAGCTCTGAGAGAGTTGTGACTGGCCCAAGGTCACCCAGCTGGCTTCAAGCGGAGGAGCGGGGAATCAAACCTGGCTCTCCAGATCAGAGTCCTGTTCCTAACCACTACACAAAACTCTCTCTCTCTCTCAGGATTGCAGCTTTAGTATCTGGATAGGTTAGAAGTGGAGGATTGGATCCAGACCAGTGTTTTCACAGGCTCAAGTGTTTCTTCTCATTGAATGTTGATTTTCCTGCCTCCCCAGCCCATGACAGCCTGAAATACTCCCCTCCCTAGATTTCCAGGTTGTTCCTGGAGATCCTGTGGCTTCCAATAACAGAGGAGGTAGGAAAATCAGACCCATGAGTGAAAATCCTTGTGCCCATGGAAATATCTGGTCTGGATCCAAGCTGGATTATATATAAAGATAGTGAAGGTATGGATCCATTGAACTGTCTCCTGGCCTGTTCCATTTTGAAGAAAATTAGGCCTATTCATTTCTGTTTTATTTAGTATATATTTCAGGCCTGTTCCGCCAGTATTTTTTAGGATACTGACTTTGAGAAAATGTTATGATTATATGAGCAAGGCTGTTAATGACACAATGTTCTGAAGGTTGTTAATTCATTGGGTTGCTATAAGTTAGAAGTTGACAGACCGTAACCCACATGAGTAGTGAGAGTCCACATAAAAGCAAGGCGTTAATTAAAAAACAAACAATATATGGACTATTGTGCTAATACGTTGGGCTGACATTCATTCTTTTTATTTATATGTTAAATTGATTTGTACTTTACTCATTGAAACGGCCTCTAACAAACACAATAAAATTCTTTTTGTGCATAAAACTGGATTGATTGCCAGTAATCACTCCTGTTTCTTCCAGGTGCTTGTCGATTAATTGTTTAGCACAAACTGGTGATCTTCTAAGTTTTGATTAGGTACTGTACCTAAAACCTTTCTCCAACTGATAGATTTCACAGAGGTTTGTTGCGTATTGTGCCTAACCCTTATAGCCTTGTAGAGAAAACTATATTTTTAAGCGGGGGCGGGGATTAAATCCATAAGGTAAAATAGCTCATCTTCCTGGGTGCTATTCACATTTCAAAGGGCTTTCTCTGTAAGCCGAATTCCTGTGGCAGAACATAAGACAATGTTTTTCTGATGCTTAGATGCGTTTTGTTGTAGATGATGTGTGGAATAAATGAGCTTGTTGAGAGTGTGTTCCCACAAACCATCACAATTTAGTTTCTTCACATTTTGTTCCTTGCTTTTCTTCAAGAGCCCTGAAGAATAATTTCATTGGCCTGGGCTTTGGTTCTCTCGGTGCATAGCTTTGTCAATATAAACCACATTGGAGTTGAAAGACCAGCCTGTAAGACACATTTTCCGGGAATCAAGTTTTATACAGTCCGGCAGGGTTTCCAGAAGAAGTGGGTTCCTCTTCTATCTCCAAAACTCTGGAATACCCTTCTAAAAAAATGCTGCTTATCTCCTTCTCTGTCAATATTCCCCAAACGAACAAAGTCTATAGCTGCTCCATCCACCTGGCTCCCCATATCTGCTAGGAGCCGAGGAAGGAGGAACGTGAGGCTTATTTTGGCTCACTTCCTGCATCTTGGAAGTGGAGGGGTTCTGGACTGCATGGGAGATAAAATGTTACAGGACTAAGAGAGCAGGAAATTGATCCTCTCTATATTATTGGTGAGTATGCTCTGCAAGGGTATCTTTAGTGATGGGCCTATTTTTGCTTATGGAACTCAGTGGTGGGGATTGTACAAGCTGATCAGCAGGGCAGATACTGTATTTACCTGAATGACTCTGAATGGATGACAATTCCCTTTAAAAAGCCTATGCCCCCCAAGTTTTTTTAAAAAATCACTGTACACAACTGTAACTTGTAACTTGTATGGGGGACCACTAAGGAAGTCCAGGGTCACTACGCTGTGGCAGGGTCGCTACACACACACCTCTCAAGATAGGATTGCCAACTCTGGCTTGGGAAATTCCTGATGATTTGGAGACAGAGCTTGGAAAGAAAGAGTTTGGGGAGGCGTGGATATATGATTCCATAGAGTCTATCCTCCAAAGTTGCCATTTCTTCCAGGGGAACTGATCTCTGTAGCCTGGAGATCAGTTGTAATTCTGGGAGAACTCCAGGCCCACCTGGAGGATGGCAATTCTACCTCAAGAGCTGAGTGTTAGATGGAAAGGAAAAAATGTTGTGACTTTCTTCTATGATTTGGCTTCAGTGGGTGGCATGCCTTGGGCTGCTTGCTTTCCTTCTTCCAGCAAATGGAGAGAAGCACACAGGGCAATGTATCTCCTTCATGCTTTTGTTGTGGAAATTGCTTTCTCCCCTGCAGTTAATCATTTAACTGTAGAGCAGAAGAACTACTTCTGAGTAATTTACAACCTGTCCTTTCCACTTGACTCAATCAGCAGCTTTCTCAAACTTCCCTTTCCCAAATTCCTCCTGAATATGATTTACTCTTTGTTAGTCTACCAAAGCGTGACAGGTTCATTGACTCTTTCTGAACAGTAGTTTCCAAGAGCTTTTTAAACATTTCTCTGCAAACAGGATAAAGGAAACGTTGCCAAAAATGAGTCTTAAATGCACTCTGAAAGACTTGATTCAGATGTAGTGACAAAGCGTGATTAGTGGTGATTAGTGGTTACGTGAATGAGTTTGGGGGAACCTCTTTCTCCTTAGCCTTCTTCCCGTTCCCTTATGTGCAGCCCAATAATAATTCACTATTACATTTAATCCTGGTTTAAAGGGAAGGGACCAAACCATAGTTTGTGGTGATGATTTAATGACACATGAAGCTGCCTTATATTGAGACAGACCATTGGTTGATCAAGGTCCTTATTTGTTTGTCTACTCTGTCTAGCAATGGCTCTCCAGGGCTCAGGTCTTTGCACATTGCCTACTATCTGATCCTTTAAACAGGAGATGCTGAGGACTGAAACTGGGACTTCTGGGTGCAAAATAGTTGCTCTACCAGTGAACCCTTGCCTCTCCCTGTGGTTTCCTGGGGAAATGATTAATTATAGAGCTGTGCACAAAGGGCAGAATGTGAACTTGAGGAATGTGAGGAACTTGAACTTGAGGAAGTTGAGGAACGTGAACTTGAGGATTCCCCAGGTTTGTTGTTATGTCTGACTTTCCAACAGACGAGTACCCAGAAACAGCCTACTCCAGGACAAATCTAAAAGAACCAACAACAGAACACCACTGATTGTTAAAAGACTTCTCACTAACAACCATGAACCGGTTAACAGAGTCACCAACGCAGGAACCAGACCCTGCAGCAGACCCAGATGCCAACTCTGCCCACTTATCTATCCAGAAAATGCAATTACAGGACCCAGTGGTGTCAACTACACAATCTCTGGCTCTTACAGCTGCTCATCCTCCAACATGATATATGCCCTCATGTGCCAACAATGCCCCTCTGCTTTGTACATAGGACAAACCAGCCCACCTCTGCGCAAAAGAATAAACGGACACAAATCCAACATAAAAAATGACAATATCCAGAAACCCGCAGGAGAACGCTTCAATCTACCAGGACATTCCATCACGAACTTAAAGGTCATCGTAGTTCAACAGAAACATTTCAAAAGCAAAATCCAAGGGGAAGCTGCTGAACTGGAATTCATATGTAAATTTGACTCAATCAGACTTGGATTGACTAGAGACTCTAGATGGTTATCTCATTATCAGAAGTAACTACCTTCAGGCATTCCATTCAGATTCAGCAATGGAGGGGAGGGGTCACACCCAGCCTGGATTGCGCACTCCACCTCTTTCATGACTTTTGCAACTGATTTGCATTTACATGGCCCTCACTCCCTGCACCCTCTCTCCCCTCTCCTCACCACCTATATATCTCTGGCCAGTTTCTTCATACCCTCCATGCATCTGACGAAGAGAACTGTGGTTCTCAAAAGCATATGCCTCAATAAAATTGAAAAGAGTCCAGTAGCACCTTGAAGACTAACCAACTTTACTGTAGCATACGCTTTCGAGAACCACAGTTCTCTTCTTCAGATGCATTGATCCTCTGGATCAATAAAACTGGTTAGTCTTAAAGGTGCTACTGGACTTTTTGCTATTTTCCAACAGAGCAACTTTCTGCAGGCCCAGGAATAGATAGTATTGAACAAAAACCCATCATCAAGTCAAAGAAGGACTTATGGGTTTTGTCTGTCTTTTAATATAGGGAGTTCTATCAGTGTGTACACTGATTTAAGAAGTTAAGAATGCAGCTACCTAGATCATGCAGCTTACCTCTTGTGCTCATGAGCAATCCTGACCTTTCCTATGAATGTGGTTTGATGGTCATACATAATATGTGATAAGAACATTGAACATATTAAAATTGCTGAATCAGACCATTGGCTCACCTAGCTTAGCACTATCTACTTTGACGGGTAGATGGCTCGCTAGGCAGAGAAAGGTCTTTTTGTAACATCTGCTTTTTGAGACCTTTCAGCTGAAGATGTCACAAACTAAACCCAAGATGTTCTTCATCTAAAGCATGAGTGCTCCTGCTGAGCATGGTCTTTTCAGACATGTGACAGCAACTTGTGATCTTTTCATCCCTGGATCAGGGATCGTAGAGGTTCATATCAGGATCAGGATCATAGAGGTTGCCAGTGGCAGGGCAGGTTTGCATGATTGTCCCTAGATCATACGTCCATCTCTATGTCATGTTTGTCCACGTACTCATATCCATTAGAACGCTGATTTACTGAAAGTTCTCTGGTAATAAGATTAAGTTGATTAAAGTGTCCAGAATAACTAATTGTAGTATGCATCTCAAAAACTAAGTAGCAGGCTATAATACAGCTAAGTAGAAGATAGTAATCTTGCATGTTATTTCAGCATTTTTTTATTGCCATGGGTTATTAGCATTTATGCTCTAATAGAAGAAGTAAATCAACATAATGTCTCATAAAGAGCCATTAGTGTGCTAGCTGGATATTACTTTTCTGATAATTTTTGTAGATAAATTTGTTATCAGAATGAGATGAAAACAGTGTATTTGAGGGCCATTGCATTTGATTAATGAGCCATCTCAATTATCGTGAAATCCAAAGCATAATTACAAATTGTAATTACCACTAACTCTTAAAGTTTTGTGGAACACAAGTCTGTTCTTATTTTCCCCTTTTTTTCTTAAAATGATTATTAAAAAAAAATGAACTAGCTGTGCCTTACAGCTGAGGCATTCGAGAAATACACCTCCCATAGTGACATCCTTCATTTTCTCATGCCTTTGAGAATCGTGGCGCATGAACAAAACATCCAATTCAGATGTAGGCATCTTGGCTAGTACCAACTTAACACTGGTAACCACTGAAGCAAAAGCTATGTGCAGATTTAAACTGGTGATAAATGGAGAAGTGATTTGAATGTAACAGCCATTTTGCTATTGGCAAAGGAAAGTTTAATATTTCTTTTTCCTGATTAAATTTGTAGGTGAAAGTACAGTTTCCAAGAATTAGGGCTTGACTATGAAAATCAAAACACCTTGGTAGAGGTAAACGTATTAATTAAAAAAATCTATGTATCAACAGCAGCATTAATATATATTAGAATTCCACATTCCCCAATGGTGAAGGTAACATGCAATAAATCCGATTGCGTTTTTAAATGAAATGAAATTTTAAAAAAAGATTAGGGGATTTATGTAAGTAGTAGGATTGGATATGAATAAGACGGAGATGATAAATGTGGCAACCGAAATCTTTCATGATCGGTTCCAGTATTTTCAGGAAATTGTGGCTGCCATAGATTAATTTATTGCTTTTAATATCTTTATACTTGGAAAAAGAGTGTGACTTTAGAATGCAAGGTTCTGCCCTGTTACTTTAAATCGACTCTTTAGTGCAGGTCTGAGTGACGTGTCCAAAGTATCTAGTTGCCCAGTTATAATGGATGGATATTGTACAAGATTCTTGGAGATATTACCTCCTGGTTAGATGCCCTGGCTAGAAAAAATGTGTTTGGCATTAAATATGCAGCTACGGTAAATCTTTAAAGGAGGGTACAGCTACCTGAGATGTTGAAGGGGGTAGTAATTTGTCCACTTCAGGAGAAGCCATCCATGGATCTGGCTTTACTGAATAATTAGGGCCTGATCCTAGATTTCCTTTTCTTGAGAAAGGTGATCAAACAGGCAGTGGTGGAATGCCTCCTTGGATGAGATGGGTTTTCTGGAGCCATACCAGTCACGATTCAGGGCAAAGGCAAACATGGTTGCCCCAGATGATAATTTGTGTCTGGAGCTAGATGCAGGGAATGCAACTCTGTACTCGTTCATTTGCATTTCTCAGCAATTTGTGATATATTTGATTGATGACTGACTCCTTTTGGGCTACCTGAGATTGATGGGGTTCAGGGGGACAATGCTTGGCTGTGGTTCTTTTCTTACCACTCATGATGAGATGGTGGCAGGGAGTAGCACTGGATAATGCTGCTGTTTTACCCACTGTGCACCCTACAACATTCAGTCTTGTCCACGAAGCTTTTAAAATTCTGTGTGTGACCACCAGGAGAAATAATTCCAGAATGTGATATCAACAGTAGATGAAACACAATCCTACTTCTCAGTTTTAGCAAATCCAGGAACAGCGGTTCAGTCCGTAACAATGCAGTCACAGTTATGATGGTGAGCCACCCTAGTTCAGGAGAGATGTAAGGCTATAGGTTGGGTTATTCCTGGGCTAGGTTATTCCACTGGGCAACACTTTGGGAAGTTCTTCTGGATTTTGGTTTGCTTTTGGATTCTTGGGTGGTGGCAGTGACCAGGGATGCCTTTGGCCAGTTTAGGCTGGTGAGGTGTGTATTCTCTGTTGCAATGTGGTTTCCATCTGACTACCTTTAATAAGATGGTTCAGCAGTTGCAGATAGTAGAGGCTTCATTGTCACTTCTGACAGAGGTGGGGCACAGGGAACGTATCTATGTGTTACCTAGCGACCAGTTTTCCTTCCATAAAGGAATAATGGAATGGTTCAGGAGGATCCTTTATAAAAGGAAGAAGATTGCAGTCTGTTCCAAGTTTTATTTTATGTTTTATCCTTCTCTTACTGTATTGCCTTCTACTTTTGTAATTCCATTTTCTGCATTCTTTATGATGTATCAAACATACCTTTTTCTTTTTGCATTGTTTTTCTAACGTTGTAATCCTAGTCCCATTACATTGTTTATTGTGTGTTTAATATTGTCCGATTACATGGTTTTATATCATGCAGTCTGCCTGGAGTCTCAGTGAGAAAGGAGGGCTATAAATAAAGTTAATAGATAAATACACGTTTCCCTTTGCTGCCTCAGATTTACAGCTAGGGCTTTCTTTCCAGTCCCAGGTTTTACAGAACAGTAACATTTCAGGGCCAAGCTATATTTTCTAATAAGTTAAGTCTGGGAACTCAGACTTTTTTAAAAAATAATTTTTATTGATAATACTTATTCTCCATACAATGATTATATAGAATTTGTACAATGTAAAATATAACTAACAACTAACAAATTACAAAATTCCAAACTTTTAAAATTCCCAGTTTCAAAATTACAACATTCCAAAAATTTCAAACTCTCAGACTTTCATAATTACAAAATTTCTGAGAGAGTTGATAACTAGTACATAACTATGAAAAAGTTTGCAAAGTGTTGAAATACAGAAGTTTACAAATATTTTAAACATATTCTAAAACCTGAAAGATCTTTAGACCTGGATGAGAACTGTTACTTTCTAGATACTCAAAAAATGGAAACCACTTCTCCACAAAATTTGTACTATATGAAAAATGCTCTGCCTGATAAATCTTATCAGCCAATTTTTCAGAGATAAAATGATCCCAAATTTTTGTGAGCCCATTTTCAGTTGTCGGGACTTGCTTAGACTTCCATAAGGTTGCAATGGCACTCTTTGCAGTAACCAATAGGGTTGCTATAAGGTCCCTACGTATCAAAGGAATGTGGACCGGGTTTGTTTCCCATTGATCAAGGAAAATGATTTCTGGTGACAATGGAATGGAATAGCCCGTCATTATTTGGATTTCTTTAAGAACTTTAGTCCAAAATTCCTCTAAGAATTGGCAATTCCACCATCAGTGAGAGAAATTACCTTCCTCACCACATCCCTTCCAGCATTGGGGCGAGACCAATGATGAGATTTGGGACAACTTTTTAGGGGATGGGACCTCAGACTTGACCCTCTTTTCCCACAGCCACATAGCAGCTGTTGGGGAATGGCATTTCCAAAGTCCACAGGGGGCTGATTCGGCTTGGGACTGCAGTGCGAGGGAAAGAGAGGCTCTTGCCTCCCCCATGCCATTTCTCAAAGCCAAAATGGCCTGATGGGCGGAGATTTGCCCCATTTTGGAGCTGCACATGCACAGAATACAGACCTGTTAGAAAACGTAACATGTAGTTTGATTCCAGTCTACAGTCCTAAGACTATTACCTGTAAATTACTTGCTTCTTAATTTGATTCCGAAAAGACATTTAAAGGGGTCCTTCAGAGATCTCTTCTGATCCCTGCTGATCCTACATTGTTCAGATTAATTTATATTTTTAAAATGTCATCATGTTTCCTTTTAAGGTTTGGGATGCTGTGGACAGAGGCTGTTGCTTAAAGACGTACTCTTGCCACACCTGTGCCGTTCGAGATGCCCAGTGGGCCCCTTGTGGAAGCAGCATCCTCAGTGGGGGCTTCGATTCGATGCTTTACTTAACAGACATTGAGTCAGGTAAATATCATTGCTGTTACGTATGATTGTTTGATGTAGGAAGGAGGAGGAATGGAGAGAGTGGGGAATTTTGATAATAATTGGAAAATTTGACTTAGGTCTATGACCTCCCTTATTCTGTGTTGTATAAAGATAGCAATGGGAAAGGCTAACATTTTGTCTTAAAAGCTGTTGTGTCAGATAGGCTACAGCCTTTCTTGGTAGCAACCTAGCTTTCTGGGAGTAGAATCATAGAGTTGGAAGGGGCCATACAGACCATCTAGTCCAACCCCCTGCCCAGTGCAGGATCAGCCTAAAGCATCTCTGACAAGTATTCATCCAGCCTCTTCTTGAAGGTTTTAATGTGGGAGTAACTTCAACCATGCCTGCCCCCCACTTGAGAATTGAAGCACTGCTACTTACAGCCTTGGCATGGAACTGATGGTTCATAGAATCAGCCCCTTCATGTAATTCCAGCACAGCTATCAGCCTCCAGTTTGTGTTGGAAGCTTTCCTATTGGGGTCATTGGCTGAGTAAACTAGCCCTCAGGCTGAATAAATGTTAAGTACATTTGACCTGACCATTAAGTTCCACTGAAAGCAGTAGTGCTTGTTTCCAAGCAGTATGATTAAGGGCTGACATGGAGGCATTTAATTGTGCCGGGCATAATCTTCTTTGAGCTTTAAACGGAAATGCTTTTGCATGGATATTCTCAATCAGTGTCATGATCAAGATACAGAACTTCTTGAGATGCTCAATGAGGTTATCACCTACATTCTCAGACCTGGTGAGATTCGAGTCTGGTAGCAGCTTAAAGACCAACAAGATTTCCAGGGTGTAAGCTTTTGAGAGTCAGAGCTCCCTTCATCAGATAATATAGGATGAAAAAAAGAAGTCTTCGTGTAGTGGTGGAAGGGGTCATACAGATCTCTCTGGAGAGGGTATTCTATAATTTGGGTGCAACAACCAAAAAGGCCCTTTCTCAGGTGGCCAGATGCTAAACGATACCACCCAGCTGTCAAAAAGAGCTCTTACAGAAAAACTTTCAATGATTCTGAAAAATATACAGGTTTTGGGTGGGTGCGCGCGCTCCCGGGGTGTGTGACGACGTCACTTCCTGAAATGATTTTTTAAAAAGAATTTTATTTAAAAGAAAAGAAAATATAGTAAAGTAAGTGCATAGTATAAGGGCTATTCAAATTCTAAATTAGACATTAAATTGAAACTTATACAGTCTTTTATAAACAATAAGTATATAAACCGTACAGTTATAATAGTTTTGGGAGTAAAACAAGCAATACATTTAAGCTTCTTTGACTTGATAAACAAAACATTGCATATTTGACTTCCCTAAGCCTAGATACATAACATTTTTCCTTTTCTCTCCTTCCCTCTAAGATTCTATATCAATTAGTTTTGCCTAAGTAATCAAAGAGATCCATTTTTTCTAGAACTCAGTTATCGGTATATTATATAAGTAGGTAGTCAATTTGGCCATTGAGGCATATTAGTGAATCTTATCTCTCCACTCTGGGAGACCAGGACAAGCATCGGCTTTCCATTTTCCTGCAAATAGTACTCTCGCTACCGTCACCATATATATAAAGGAAGAGATCTTGTTCTTTTCTTACATTAGTTGGTAAAATATTTAAGAGCATACTTTTTGGATTTAATTCAGATCTGAGCTTAAGGATCTTCTGCATCTCTTCATGTATTTTTATCCAGTATTTTCGTGATTCCTTACAAGTCCACCACCTATGGTAAAATGTTGCATCCATATTCTGACATTTCCAACAAAGTCCACTGTAACCCTTACTAATCCTTGCAATATCTGTACCATCTAAAGAACATTTTATGCCAGTTTTCTCTCAATAACTGGCGGCCTGTAAATGTTATGTCCTTAGTCCATAAGTTTTCCCCTAAGTCCATCAGAATAGTTTCCCCAAAAATTTGCATCTATTTTATCATACAAGTTTTGACTTGCTCCATTTCTGTATGGTATTGCAGTAAAGACCAACAAGATTTCCAGAGTGTAAAATTTTGAGAGTCAAAGCTCCCTTCATCAGATAATACAGGATTAGAAATGGAGTTAAAAAAATAAAAAGCAAGTGTTTAAAAATACATATACGTATAAAAATGATTAAAACAATAATTAAAACAGACAATTAAAACAAAGTGCATAAAACTGAAAGGAGGGTCAGTGAGGGAGCACCAAATGAAAAAGAGAAGTCTTCACAGGGATCAGATAAATCTCTCTGGAGAGAGTATTCTATAATTAGGGTGCAACAACTGAAAAGGCCCTTTCTCAGGTGGCCAAATGCTAAACGATACCACCCAGCTGTCAAAAAGAGCTCTTACAGAAAAACTTTCAATGATTCTGAAAAATATACAGGTTTTGAGTGGGTGTGCATGCTCCCGGGGTGTGTGACGATGTCACTTCCTGAAATGATGTCATCGTGCAGACCATGGGCATGCTCCTGCACCTTGCTGGGGCCAATTTTGGTCCCATACAGGTGATAATTAGCCCTGTATGAAGTGTGGGTATGCACCCATAGCTGGTGTGATGATGTCACTTCCTAGAAGTGACTCCATAATGGAAGCACAGGGAGCACGCATACGGATCATGGGCAAGGCACAAGGTAAGAGAACAACTCTTCTGGCCTACGCTGTACAGACACATTGGTGGCAGAAAGGGATGATCATTCCTTTCTAGGAAATCCTTTGCTTTTGTAATCCATGGTGTGTGGATCCTAAAATATACCAGTTCCTTAAAATACATCCATTCCTGTTTGACGAACAGTAGAGCTCAGAGGTCATACAGACTCTCCCCTTGAGCTGCCACAATAGTGTTTGGAGAATATATGAGTATCTCACACTGAATCTTATTTTTTCCACACCTCATTACAAATGAGAGGATCCCTGCTTCTCTTTCATGCCCCTTGCATGTGCCAAAGGTCTTTGGGGAATGGAAAGTTTAGTAGCAACCAGTATAGGGGCCCACAAATAAGCAAAGCCATTATTTATGGGTCTCAATTAAATCTCTGTCCTGTGGTGTTGTGTTGAGGTATCTGAGGCAAAAAGCAGAGTAAGAGAATCAAGTGGAATGTGATCCAAGTTCTTTCAAAACCTAGCAAAAATTGTGCTTTTTTAATAGAAATACTTAGAGAGGTGTCTGTTGGAGTTGCAGTAATCAATTTCTTCACGTTTGTCATGGCATGTGATTAAAAAAAAAATCAGAAATGGCTGTCAGGGATTGCTCCGTGTTGAGAATGTGAAATCCATTAAATTTTACCTTGGAATAGTAACATTTCTCAATTAGTCAAGATTTTGCTCTTACTGTGTGTGAGTTTTCCAAATCTGTTTTGCTTGCAGTTGGGGCGGGGAAGGGAATTAATGTACTGAAACATTCTTTTCAGATAAACTGTTTCTTCATTATATCTCCAGGTCATTCTTCTTTTTCACATCCACATTTCAGTGATATTTATTTTTTCTTTGTTGAAACTGGTTCCTAACTGAAGTTAATGGGCTGAATTTCCCAGAGCTTCACAGCAGTGAGTGGTATACCCTGTAGCTTCTGTCATCACTAGAGCAATGCACATTAATGCTGTTTTTATGCTTAAAGTCTGTGGGTTGTTACATAGATGTGCATTTAACTACAAGCATATTGTATAAATAAAACATACTGCATTTTACATATATACAGCAGCCTAAAATTTCTTATACCAATTAACAGATAGATTGAAGGGCATAACCACACCATTGCCCGTCCACATGGCAGGTTATGTATCAGTTGTGAAAATGCAGTGAAACTGTGTGGTCTGTGCCATTTGTAGGATCCTGTTCATCACTATTCATCAAATTATATTGGGATCCAATTAGTTGTTGCAATTAGTTCCCTGCAATTTGCATGTAGGTTAGAATGTAGTGTCGGGTGGGCATCAGATTTGAGTTCAGTAGCAGCTTAAAGACCAACAAGATTCCCAGGGTATAAATTTTCAAGAGTATCTGACAAAGCGTGTTTTGATGCTTGAAAAATTATCCTGGAAAACTTGTTGGTTAACTGAGCAACCGTCAGCAACCAGAGTTGGAATGGGTCAGTGAGGTAACCAGGCCCCGACCACCCCTATTTTTGAGGCCCAAGAGAGCCCCTGAAAAGGGGAGGAGATGTCGTGCCAGGATGGCAAAGGACCGGCTGGTGGACCTGGTGAGAGAAAGGTGCGAAAACATAGAATAGCTTACCTTGTTTTGTAGTATCAAATTGGGAACTTCCCCACTAGTAGCATGGTATGGAGCTGTTAAACAGGAGGAAATACACTGTAGGACAGAGATCTTACATTGGGGACTTGACACAGGAACGCTGTATTCCTGGTAGACCTGAAACAGAACTGCAGGGCCACTCTCATGGCTTAAATTTGTATATGCAGAAAATAGCGTTTTTGAGGTGGGTTCAGAAAGGGGTCAGATAAAATCCCAAACCATAGTTTATTTCCCCCAATGCAGAGGAGTTAGCCGTGTTAGTCTGTGGTAGCAAAATCAAAAAGAGTCCAGTAGCACCTTTAAGACTAACCAATTTTATTGTAGCATAAGCTTTCGAGAATCAAGTTCTCTTCGTCAGATGCCTGATACAGAGACCCCCAATGATAAGGGGAAATACCTAAAAGATGATCGAAATTCTAGATCACTGGTTTTCAACTGGTGGGTTATGTCATTGGTTCATACCATTGGCATCTTCTTCATTTCATTTTTAAGACAGGGAGCCTGCACTCAGATACCATGGAAAAAAAACACCACAATTTAAATAAAACCCAGTCTGATACCTGAGTGTCCAACAACCTTGTGGTGGATGCTAAATTGGGATTGTAAACTATGATTTGTGTATGGTTTATTAATTGTGGTTTGTGCTAACTGAGCATCATTGTGATACAGCAATTGCTATTCAGTAGCTCTGTCCCTTTCATCCTGCTGCATACAGAAAAGGAAGCATAGACCAACCATAACTTGGCTGCTTTAGCTGTATTCAGTTATAAATGGAGCTTTCGCAGGACTCCATCTCTGTCTACCACCTCTTCATTCTCCTCTCTCCCTACTGATGACTTACTAAACAGGACTGTGCTTCATAGACTTCGACCTCTCTAGAAGGAAAATTTAAAAGGCAGAAGGACAGAAGATCTTGCTTAATCCCAGGATTGTATTTAATTTACCAACAGCAGAAGTTGTTCCATACAAAACACTGTTACAGTCAAAAGCTGTTCACAGCCCACCTACTTCCATACTTTCCTCCCCATTAAGAGAGCTCCCGTTTATTCCCAGTCCATTATATCCAAGAAGAGTGTGAGCAGGGCTTTTTTTCAGCAGGAACGCTGAGCGGTGCGGAGGGCAATCTAAACTCCCCTCTGTCTGGAGATCAGG
Source organism: Eublepharis macularius (assembly GCF_028583425.1). Classification (NCBI taxonomy): domain Eukaryota; kingdom Metazoa; phylum Chordata; class Lepidosauria; order Squamata; family Eublepharidae; genus Eublepharis; species Eublepharis macularius. Next base: position 24,345,334 of record NC_072791.1, on the reverse strand, counting down.
GGGCGGGGCCACCAGCCATGTGACCATTTTCTCCGAGGGCAACCCACTGAGTTCCACCACCTCTTTTCCCAGAAAAAAAGCCCTGAGTGTGAGAGATCTGACCCCGACTATTTGTTTCTTCCCAAGTCTTTTAATTTTTTTTTTTAACTTTTAGAGATAAAATAAGTTGGAAGGGCAAGGGAAGGAGGCCTGTAAAAGTTGTATTTTGCTTCAAACTTCAGGAATTCAGTAAAACAGCTGGACAGAAAAGAGGAGGAATAATGTGTAGCTGAGAGTGAAGAGGAAGAGGAGGCTTGGCCAGTTTGGTGTAGTGGTTAAGAGCAGCAGGACTGTAATCTGGAGAAGCAGGCTTGATTCCCCACTCCTCTGCTTGAAGCCAGCTGGGTGACTTTGGGTCAGTCACAGCTCTTCCAGAGCTCTCTCAGCCCCACCCACCTCACAAGGTGATTGTTGTGGGGATAATAACACACTTTGTAAACTGCTCTGAATGGGCGTTAAGTTGTCCTGAAGGGTGGTATATAAATCAAATGTTGTTATTGTTATAACCATATACTTCTCCTTACCCCATTCCCCTGGGTTTACCTGATAGAGAGATTAGGATTTTCCCCCTTTAGGACTGCTGTCAAGAAAAATAGGGAGGTTATCTTAAATTTATATACAAGTTATGGGTGTGTACAGTAATTAAAAAAACTTTTTAAGTGTAACCATTTTTTTTACAGGGGGCATCTTATATTCAGGGAAATCTTCCTTTCAGATATTGCAGCAGACCAACAGATAGTGAGGCATGTAGGGAAGTATAGATCGGGTTGTATAGATTGGGCTGTATATGTAGGGAAGTGTGGCCAGCTGCCTGGCAATTCTAGGGGTTTCAGGATAGCATCCGGAGATTCTGCTTTGCGGTGGGACAGGAGGCGTTCAGGAGACTATCTGTGATTTCTGAACGAACTATGGTCCCCTATATACATCAGCTAGACTAAAGTAGGTTTGTACGACAAACTATGGTTTATTGTGATGTCAGAATGCTTAGGGAGAAAAAAACAAGAGATGAGAAGGATTTGTCCCAGCTTATCTGTGGAAATGCCACCTTCCTGAGCCCTGAAATGAAGGGTGGGTTCTGCTTCGGGGGTTCAGGACAAGTCCCCCTTTTTCGGTGAAAACGACAGGTGGGAAGGTCCTGTACAAAGAGGCTGGTCGCCTGTTTTCAATAGGTTAAAATATTTGTATTTAAATAGTCTAGTGTACAAGCATTAAATTTTGGCTGTGGCTTGACTTTTATAGTAGATTGCTGTTTTATACTCTTTTGGAGATATTTTATGGGTTTTCCAATATTATTTATACACCTCTAGGTGTGCTTTTTAATAGAAAAGCAGGATAGAATAAATAACACACATCCTGCTTTTGTTGTTGTTCATTTTTTCTCCCCGCTGCCTTGTATTTCAAGCGAATGCATCAGTAACCCGTTCAGGGGAAAAAAATAGCTTGTTACTGGAATCCAAATAGGGTCGCATTCTTACTTAAAAAACATGAAGCCAGCTGTACAGATTAGAACTACATTATTGCACTGAACCATCCACTCGCTGCTTTCCATTGCTCTTCATTAGTGTAGGGATTATTTTACCATTGATTAACTTCACTTAGATGCCTCCCCAACTGTACCTCTGCAAGAAAACTTTTTCTCTTTTAATTCTCCTTGCAAGCTTGGAAGAATGGTTCCTGCAATCATGCTTGCACAACATAAGGCCTGTAGATTGCATTCTCTGACTGTTTAAAAGCAAATTCCAAAGGGTTTCTTGCCCTTTATGGCTACCATCCATGACTCCCCTTTGTTGCAGTGTCTAGGAGACGCTGCAGTATAATTCCTTCCAGTGCTGCTGTGGACATGTGACAAGCTCCGGGGCCAATTGAAAGTAGCCAATGCCATGCCGCTTACACATATTGTTGTTCTTTTAGGAAAGATCATGCTGATGTAGCTAGAGCAGGAAGGTGCAGCTCGCTAGGTTTCCAACCTCCAGGGGGTGGCTAGAGATCTCCTGGAATAACAACTGGTTTCCAGGCCAAAGAGATCAGTTCCCCTGGAGAAAATGGCTGCTTCAGAGGATGGACTGTATGGCGTTAAAACCTTGCTGAGGTCATGCCCTTTCCCAAACTCCACTCTCTCTAGGCTCCACCCGCCGAATCTCCAGGAATTTCCCAAAGTGGAGCTGGGAGCTCTAGCAATAACTGAAACAGGATTTGAACTGGGAGCTTCTAACTCTTAACTCACACTCTTACTACAAAGCCACATTCACTCTATGAAGCAGGGAAACAAGTGATATCCCTAACTTCCCAACGTGCAGCAAGTTCTATACTTTGTGCATCTGAATGGCTTGGGTCTTGACTTGGATGGCACAGGTTAGCTCAATCTCATCATATCTCAGAAGACCCTGGTTAGTACCAGGATGGGGGATCACCAAGGAAGGACACGGTTACTATGCAGAGGCAGGCAGTGGCAAACCACCTCTGTTCGTTTCATGCATTGAAAACCTTATGGGGGTCATAATGAGTCAGCTGTGACTTGACAGCACTTTCCACCACAAGTGGCTTGGTGCTAGGATCTTAAAGGGAAGCCTCCTCCCACACTGTTCAGCCCACCACAAGTTCTTCCTTACAAACCTTGCCTTTGTGTGTGTGTGTGTGTGTGTGTGTGTGTGCCACTCCTAGGGTTGTCAACCTCCCGGAGGGTCCTGGAGTTCTCCCAGAATTACAGCTGATCTCAATACTACAGAAATCAGTTCCTCTGGAGGAAATGGCAGCTTTGAATGGTGCACTCTATGGCATTATACCCCCCACCGCTCTACCCCAAATCTCTAGGAATTTCTCAACCAGCAACCCTAGCTGCCCTCATCCCACCTTCACAGGTGAGACTGGAGCAACCAGAGGCGGGACTTTTTCAGCAGTGGTACCTTGTTTTTACACCCTTTGTCCTTGAGGCTGATGTCACACCTACTCTCTTTTATGCACCAGACAAAACATTGCTTTTACGCAGGCTTTTAAATTAAGGAATGTTTTTCTTTGTAAGCTGCTTTGAGCAGGTTCTCTGGAGAGGCAGCACAGAAATGTTGTAAATAAAGAACACCCACAAAATACTTGAAAGCATTTCAATTCAAATCTGAAAACAGATTATTTCCCATAAAGATGACTTAAAGTTTCTGAGTTGACTTAAAGATAACTTAAATATGACAAAGTTTCTGAGTTATTCTTTGCACAAAAGCCTAGGCCTTTCCCAGCATGTCAGTTTTAAAAAGTATTCATTTTTACAGCGTGTTGTAACTGCTGTTAGTTTCTAAAGCTCAGCAAAATCTGGCATGTGAATGTGGCTTTTACAATTATATTTATATATTGTATCATTTGCATAACAGTAAACATTTTAATTAAACTGCCAGAACATCACAAATAAAACAATGCTACTGCACCTGCAGATTGCTAGCAAAAATCATGGTTATTTGGATGCCACAGGCGCCAGTTCGGTCCTATTATTCCAACGGAAATGCCACTCTGGGATGATTTGAAGCATTTTATTTGGTGTACTGGAGATTGCCCAACATTACATTTACATTAGAGTTCATGAATTAAATATCATTTAAATGCATCTCCATCATAAATATGGAGTTTAATAAGCTGTATCTAGTTTTAAGAGAGAAATGTAGGGTTACTTAGAGCTTGCTGAATTATTCGGCTTCATTTTCTCTCCCCCCTCCCCCCCCTTCTCCTGATTTTAATTTGTTTGCAGCTTCAGGTCATCTGACAACAGAGAATGTGGCTTATAAATACCCAAACAAATACATTAAAATGTCTAAGAATCCATTTCAAAAACCTCTGGGGTAGTAACTCTTGAGATGTTGAAAGGGAGACAGTGATAATCAAAGGAAATACTTCTTTTACTCTGTGAGTAATGAAATTGCGGGATTCGCTGCCAGTGGTTGTACTTACGGCCATGAGCACAGTTGGCTTTAAAGGGGAATTAGAGAGATTCATGGAGGAGACGTCCATTATCAGGGGCTGCCTACTTGGGGTCAGATTGCTGGGCTGAATCTCCCTCTGGTGTCACTTTTATTGGAGCACTACATTTGCTTAGCATTGGAGAGGAGGTTTTCTTAGCTCACGCACAGGGCTTTTTTTTAGCTGGAACGCGGTGGAACGGAGTTCTGACACCACTTGAAAATGGTCACGTGGCCGGTGGCCCCACCCCCTGATCTCCAGCCAGAGGGGAGTTGAGATTGCCCTCCGCGCTGCTCGGTGCAGAGGGCAATCTCAACTCCCCTCTGTCTGGAGATCAGGGGGCGGGGCCACCGGCCATGTGACCATTTTCACTGAGGGTGATTTAAACTTTCAAAAACTCCCCCCTTGTTCCTTTTGACCCAAAGTGATGCTATTGTGCGGTCCTGGAAGCATGTGCACACTTTGCACGGATGCATGTGGTACCGGGGGCACCACCTCCTGCCAGGAGTTGCCCCCTGTGCTGGCAACCCGCTGAGTTCCACAACCTCTCTTCCCAGAAAAAAAGCCCTGCTCATGTATATCCCTCTCTCTCTAGCCTGTGTCCTCTCCCTAAAGCTGTCAGAGAGGACTCTGGCACATCCTCCTCTTAGCCCTCCTTGTAAGGGAGGGGCTGTAAGGGGGTTGGCTCAGGAATTCTAAGCCTAGCCCTGCAAGTCTTTAAGAAGGGTGGGGTGAGAGGGTGACCTGCTATTCCTGCCCATCTGCCCTGATCTGAGCCTGCTGGCCAGCTGACACCCAAAGAGGCTGCTGTGGCATTGAACCACTCTGCTGTGTCCCTTTCCACAGGGGCTCCACAGCCCACAACTGCCTCATTGTGGCTGATCCAATGAGCTACACTAATTACTGCCTGCCAGTGTTGGGCTCTAAGCTGCTCCTAGGTTTGCCAGGTCCCTGGGAGAGCAAACCAAGGGATGGAGGGTGCGGGGGGGGGAGTTGCGTGGGGGGCACTTACCTTGCATGCACGCAAAGTGTGGACTTGCTCTGGAGCACTCCACATTGCGCCGGGGATGGTGTCATTCCTGGCATGATGCGGAAATCATGGGTCATGCTGGGGGCCCGATTGAATGAAAATCATCCCCAAACACTAAACAGAGGAGCAATTTTCACTCAATTGGTCCCTGGTGCAACTCATTACTTCCGTGTTGTGCCAGGAATCATGTCATTGCAGGCACACGCGGGGGTGCTTCAGAACACGTGGGAGCTCACTTCACCTCCACCACTTGCAAGGCCTGCCTTGCCTCCAGATAAGTCCAGGGGTCGGGTGTCTCTTCCTGGATATCCATCAATAGCTAGTATAAAATATACTAGCTATTGGCACACCTTATAAATATAAATATAAATATAAAACACTTCGGGAAGGAGAGGGATATTTACTGAGTAAAGAATGTGAAGAAATCGGATGGTAATTTCTCCAGTGCTCTTCATGTGGAAAAAGCTATACATCAACAGCTAGAACATCAGGTTCATTTAAAAAACTAAACAGTTTTAATAATGCGTATTGTGGATACATCTCATGGAGCTGCTACCAAATAAATGAGGGCCGAGACCTCTGTGCTGAAAGCCTAAGTAACTTTTGCTAAGAAAGTGAAGAAATGAGGTCTCTTTCATGTAATCTTCTGTTTGTCAAGGGCATGGAAGTGGATTGGCACTGGAACCAGTTTAGATTGGTTGAGGCTCAGAGTCCCAGGGAGATACATTTCAGGAATCATATTCTAAATGACCAGGCAAGGAATAAAGGCCATATTTCTGGTGCTTATGCACAATTATGAATTTGAAGGTCTGTTAGTGTATGGCTGTACAAGAGGTCTCTGAGCCCTGCCAAGCCTGAAGCCCGTTCAAAGGTCTAAACTATTATTGGCCCTCCTCACTGGTTGTGTTGTTATACGGGTTGCCAGCCCCCTGCTGGGGATGGGGGATTACTTGTTTTTAAAGAACCAGCCCCTGGTGCAACCCATTGTTTCCAGACGATGCCAGTAATGATGCAATCACCTGGAGAGATAGGCATACATGTGCCCATTTGGCCTGTGCCCTACAGCAAAGAGTTTGCTCTTTCCCCTCTCCCCCGTTTTTTAATAGGGGCATCTGGTTACCTTGGTTGTTATGCGTGTTTGTGTGTTTATATGTTTTTATTGTTTAAATATATTTGTATTGTTTAAATATGTTTTTATTGTTTAAATGTGTTTGTGTGTATGTGATTTTAAATGCTATTTTAATGTTTTAAATGTTTTAACGTTTGCTTTCTTGGGGACCCTGTTTGGGTGGATAGAAAGGTTTTAAATAAATATCCGGGAAGGCAGGATATAAAGGTTTAAAATAAATAAACAGCACCTTGAGTAGTTCCCCAGTTGGAGCCTAGCTGCTGTCTCCAAAGTTCCTGTTGGCTCTACATCCCTGGTTCTAATCTCACATTCCCTGTACTTTTTTGTTGTTGAAATATGTTACTTGAAACAGGGATCCTAGCCTTGGTTTACTTGCTGCCAAGTTTTCCGTAATATCACCTTTCTTTGAAATTTGTTGCTATATTTCACCTAGGGTCGTCAGCCTAGTGTGCGCAAATGCTGGGAGATTTGAGGGACAGTTCCTAGGGAAGATGGAGTTTCGGGGGATGTAATATTACTTCTCCCCATGATGATCCAGGAGTTTCCCTAATCTCTATGATAAAGACCATCGAGACTGGATACATTCTTAGAGCATCATGGAGGGTGTGATGTCACTTCTGGGTGGAGGGTCAGACAATGTGATGTCACTTTCAGGTAGTGTCCCTACAATTTCCATGGTCTTTATCATAGAGTTTAGGGAAATTCCTAGAGTATCACTATCTAAGCTGTTCCCTCCTTCCATGTTTTCTCCTGCTCCAGAAATTATAGGCAGGCAAATTGCAAGCCTTGTATCTGTGTGTTGGCTTGAGATTGGGCTGCAAGGTTAGGATTTTTCAAGAGTGCTCAGGAAACATCTATCTGAAAATTCCTAATATAAAGAAAAAAACACGTGTCAGTAAAGTCAACAGAATCAGACTTAATTTTTAGCTTAAACATTGCTTAGATTTTGAAACTCCCACCATGAGTCTGCCTTTGTTGCTCACTAGAAGAATCCTTTTAAAACTAGTAAGTAATGAACTCTGACATAATAACCCTTAAGAATTTCCAGGTTCAGAAATTATGGGTTTTCATACCAATGCGTATGCTTGTGCTTCTTTTTATTCATTCATTTAGGATTTTTTAAATAGCCTGTTCAGCTCCAAAGAATTGGGTAGGCATTCCTTGCCTTTATATAGCAGCAAATGAAATATACATAACAAGTATTAATTCTTGCCTGGAGTGTAATTCCAAGGATCTAGAGGAGTTTTACAGATGCTTGTAAGAGCTTTCCTTTCCAAAACTCTCTTGAACAATCTTCAGACTTGTCTTTAAAGTCCTTGCATTTGAGAACAAGTATCCTACTTGTAATATTTTGCATCTAAATAGTTTGGACTTTATCTCTGCTTGCTAATTGGGGTTTGTAAGGTATGTTGCTGTGAGTTTAAAGGTAGCCCTCTGAGGAAAGAAGGGGTGATGGATGGGTGAATGGAGAGTAATCTGATTGGGCTGTAGCTGTACCGTAGGGGACAGAGCGAACTGCAGTTTTTAGTCGGTGCTGAGGGAAAGTTTTTCAGTCACTCTCTGTATATCTTAGATTACTCTAGGTGAGTTAGGCAAACTGTGTGGAGCCTGAGAGAGTCCGTGTGTTTCGGAGAGAAAGTATTCATTCTGGCAAGTTTAGTGAAACTGTGTGGAACCTGAGAGAAAGTGGCTGATTCCGCACACATTGGATAATGCACTTTCAATGCACATTATCAATCGTTTGAGGTGGATTTTTTGTTCCGCACACAAAAAAAATCCATTCCAAATGATCTATAAAGAGGATTGGAAGTGCATTATCCAATGTGTGTGGAATCACTCATAGTCTGTGTGTATCTCTGAGAAAAGCAAATGGTGTGTGAGCCTGAGTCACTTTTTGGGTGTCTCAGAGAAAGTATTGCTGAATCAGGCAAACTGTGTGGAAGCCTAAGCCTAATTTTGTCTAAGTCAGACAAACTGTGTACGCGCCTGGGTCAGTTTGCGTATATCTGAGATAGAGATCCATCCAGGTCAGGCAAGCTGTGTGGAAAGGCCTGAGCGAATCTGTGTCTATGTGGATGAAAAGAGTTTATTCTCTACTGAAGACCTGTGTGGGAAAGTACTCTATGTGACTGAGTCTGTGAATATATCTTTAAGAAGAGATAACCACCTAGTTTAAGAAGTATTCTGAAACCAATATGCATATCAAAACTCTGTAACCATCATGCTTATGTTCATATATATAAATTCTACTTTTGTTTAATCAAGGAAGTTCCCTTTTTTCTGTTCACAACTACCCTCATGTGCTGACTATTCTGTCAAACTACCATATATAGCAAGACTTCCTATATTACCAGTTTAACGGAGGAGTTCTAAGGTGAGTGCCTCTGGTGGCAGCAAAAACCTTTTGAGAGAACCAGGGAGGCAGCAATATATAGGTCACACAAATAACAACAACAATATTTGATTTATATACTGCCCTTCAGAATGACTTAACACCTACTCAGAGTGGTTTACAAAGTATGTTATTATTATCCTCACAACAACAAACACCCTGTGAGGTGGGTGGGGCTGAGAGAGCTCCTAGAAGGTCCTAGAAGCTGTGACTGCCCCAAGGTCTCCCAGCTGGCTTCAAGTGGAGGAGTGGGGACCAAACCCGGATCTCCAGATTAGAGTCCCTGCACTCTTAACCACTACACCAAACTGGCTCTCCTACATCAAACTGGCAAATGGAAAAGGGGAGGTGTTCTTGAGGTAGAAACCTGAGTAAAGTAGAGAACACCTGCAGCTCTATGTGTGTGGAAATAAAATGGAGTGTTGGTTATGACCACAACCTTCTTTTTTAAAAAAAAACAATTTTTATTGGTGAGTATCATCAAACATACACTACATTTTAATCCTATCTCATTTAACCTAGTCTAATCCCCCCCTTTCCCCCCTCCTTCTTGACTTCCAGCAGCTTTCCAACCCTCTACCCCCTATATTACTTAACCAATTTTATCTTAAACATTTCTTAACCATCCCTATATAAAATTACTTATCTTAAGCCTTATATTTACTCTATATATACTATATTACTAATACTGATATTTTCAATTACTAACAACATATTCTTCTTCAAACCATATAATTAACTGAAAACCTAACTTAATCACCATTTCTTCTATTCAATTCTATATTGCCTTATATAAACTACATATATGCTGTATTACTTATCCTAACCTCCCTATCTTATTCTTTAAAAAATCAGTTCTAAATTTCACCCTTCTTATACTGTACTATAATCCAAGCTTAGATTAAAATAGATACACAATTCTTAATGGTAAAGTCACTTCTCTCTTCTGTTTAAAATGTCTTATTTTAAAAATTCTCAAACTGCCACAGTTCTCCTTTCACATCCCATTTTTTTTCCAAAAATTGTTTCAATTTCGCCCAGTCTGCCAAATATTGTCCTGGATCCAGGTCTTTAAGCTTTCTTGTCATTTTATCCATCTCTGCCATGTACAGCAATTTGTAAATCCAGTCCTCTACAGTAGGTACTTCTTGCAATTTCCATTTCTGCGCATGCAATAATCTTGCTGCAGCTGTCATATAAAATAACAATGTTCTGTTTTGCACTGGAACATTCTCCATTCCCAAGTTTAGTAGCAGGACCACAACCTTCCTGAGGTATTAGTTTAAGGTAACATAAGGAGGAGCTGAATTAAAGGTCCAAAGGCAACGGTTTAAAAAGAAAACAAGCAATCCATTACACTATTTTTTTCATTTTTAGCTGAGAATTTTACCCTTAACCAATAAGTAGGATCAGTTTGACCTATAGAAGTGATAAGTGATAAGAAATTAATAAAATTTGTTTTATTCTATGATCTCATGCTTTACGTATTACTCAGTCTTGTTATATTTCATACCTCCCCTTTTAATTTTTTTCAATCTCAGTTATGGCCCAACTAGTGTTTGAGTCTGAGATACACTGGCCTAGTCTATTCTCTGAGTACCTTCACCCCACCCTCCCAATAAAGAATTGATTTTTCTGCCCTCTTGCCAAGTGGTTGTATGCTGAATGCAAACTTTATTTTTTTTAAATTTCTAGGACTTACTTTGGGGTCTATTCAACTCCCACACTGGGTAATTAAAATACTTGTTTTATTTAGACAAGGAAACACAATTGGGGGTGGGTAGGAATATGCATTTTTTCTTTAAAATACTCTTAACTAAAAAAAAAAAGGTTGGAAATTTTACACAGGTAATGCATGGGGAAGTAGGGGGACAAAGAATCTGCAAAAGTCAACTCTGGAAAAGTAACAGAAGTATGCAAAGATTAGGGAAGATAAGGGAGAAAGAGCCTTGTGATAAGATAGTTGCACATGGGCAGGTTAACAAAGATCTGGGAAACAGAGCTTTGAGGGAAGGATAGGCGGAGATTGTAGAGCACCGAGGCAAGGAGTTCAGGGAAAGAGCGATTATTTAGAAGGGTGTGCCGGGTCTCCCAGGTCCTAGTCTTACACTCTAACCACTAGACCACACTGGTTCTTGCTGGTAATATTGTCTCAGGAAATCGAGAGTCTGTATATAGTTGAAGCCAGACGACCCAGGAGAGAGCAGGGATTGTAGGACGAGGCAGGCTGGATAGTTAGAGGCAGGGTGGCTTGGAAAAGACGTCTGACAGAGTAGAAAGTGGACTTGAAAACTGAAGAAAGTGTGAGAGGAAGTGAGTTTAAGAAAGGACGGTTCACAATGTTAAACTGTGCATGGTTTATTATTTTTATTATTACTGCAATACTGTCCACTCTCTATTTCTCTTTTAAAATAAAATCATTTTAAAAAAAATAAGGATGGTTCAAGCAGAAAAAGGTTTGTGTGTATGTGTGATTTCACTTGAGGGCTTACTACACGTATGTGTGTGTGTGTGCGTACATGTAGAAGCTGTTGGTAAGAAAGGAATGGACAGGCAAGGAAGCTTTGGATTCCAGGACATGGGGTGGGGGGGGGGGGCAAGAATGTCATCAAAGGAGGGTGGGAACAGGGAGTGATGCTAGCTAATGAGTTTGCCTGATACAGTAGTAATATATGGCATTATAGTCTGAGGCTCCTTATCGCTTGAATATGGTCTGCCAGTTGTAAAAACACCCTTTTCCTAATTAACATGCTGATCTACTGGGGGAAGTGTCAGTGCTAAATAAGCCTTTAGCATATCTTATTTATGTTACAGGAACTTTCACAATGAGCTGTGGTGCAAGATGTGCTGAAATAAGCATTCTGAACTATAAAGGAGCTTGTGTGAAGTGTGTCTTTTCAGAATTGGTTTGAGTGTTGGGCTACGATCCGGGAGACCCAGGTTCGAGTCTTCACTCTGCAGTGGAAGCTCTCTGGGTGACCTTGGGCCAGTCACACACTCCTAGCCTAACTTCCCTCACAGGGTTGTTGTAAGGATAAAATGAAGGAGGGGAGAACAGAAGTGATCTGCCTTGGGTCCCTGTTGGGGAGCAAAGCAGGGTAGAAATATCTGAATAAAAAATTAAAATAATAAATGCCATAGAGCACACTTAAATATTATTATTAGTTACTTTTATGTCTAGGGGTGTGCAATTCAGTTCAAAATTCAGAATAAAATACCAAATTTTGGCTAATTTAATGAAATCTAGGTATTCTGAATCAAAAACCAGGGGTCATTGGGTTCAGCCAGTGGGGAAACACCACAGAAAAGAACCAAGCAGTACCCAGCCACAAGCACAAGGCATTCTCTTGCTTCAGTTTGCTTCTGTTGGACTATGGTGCAAGTGTCCCTTGCTTCAATTTGATTTGGGTGGGATCGATGTGATTCTCTAATGTGATGTCGGACTCTTTGCTTCACTTTGCTTTTGGGGAGGATTCCATTCCTGTGCTTCAGTTTGGTTCTGTTGGGCTTTCCTCTGGGATCAGCTCAGCTTGCATTCTGGAGTGTGCCTTGGCCATGGAAGCCTTGCCCCAGTGTGTTTCTGCAGTGGGAATTAACTTCGGCGTTTTCCCCACAGGAAACAATGGAGTGGCTTGGGAGCACCTTGTTCAGGGCCCATAGAATTGGACTCCGAGGTCCAAACTCCTTGAAACTTTGGGGGATCTTTAGAGGACAGTGAGGAGTAGGTCTTCTGCAAATTTGGTTGATTTTTCTTGAACAATAACACCCTCAGCCCCACAGATAGCCCCCAGATATTTTCCCTATAGTGAATAATGGAGACTGAGTGGTGTACCTTCTTTGGGGGTCCATAAAATTGCTCCCTGGGGTCCAATCTTCTTGAAACCGGTAGAGTCTGTAGAGGACAGGAGTTGGATCCCTCCAAATTGGGTTGAAAAATGAGGCTATCCAGCCCACGGATAGCCTCCAGAATGATTTCCCCATAGGGAACAATGGCCGGATTTTACCGAATTTTTCAGAAATAGCCAAACCAAATTAGAGAATCAATTCAGGGAATTCTGAATTTTTCTCAGATTTGGTGCACATCCCTGTTTATGACTTTTTCTTATCTGGGTTCTTAGCATAGTGCATGTTGTGCTTCCTTCTCCATGCACAGCTATGGACCCCAGACTTCTTTAGCTTCTGTTCTTGGCCTTAATCATGTGCCTACAAACCTTCTTCTAGGTAGGACAAAGGAAGCTTTGAACTTGGGGCTTGGCAAACTATTACTGACTTTGCCACAGACAAAAGCTGGTGAGATATTTTCCTTTTGGGAACGATGTACAGTTTTCACAGGGAGCAAGATTAATAGCTTAATTTAATTTAATTTGGACTCTTCCTGTGCTGCCCCTAAGCTGTCTATTTATTTATTTAAAACATTTGTTAGCCACCTTTCTACCATGCAGGAACTCAAGACAGCTTACAATATAAATAAAAACAACACTGCTTCGGACTGCTAGTAACATAAAAACAAAGTTAGCTAAAAGCAGTCCAAAATAAAAATGTCTTTAGCTGCCTCCTGAAGATCAGTAGTGAAGTGACCAGGCACCATTCCCTGGAGATGCTATTCCATAATCATGAGACAATCACCAAAAAGGCCCTCTCTCATGTAACCCCCAGATGAGCTTCTTTAGTTGATGGGAGAGTCAGAAGGGCCTCTCCCCGTGGTCTTAAATCCTGGGCCGGTACATATGGGAGAAGACAGTCCTTCAGATACCCAGGTCCCAAGCCATGTAGGGCTTCAAAGACTAAAACCAACATCTTGAACGGTCGTCTCAGGAGTGGATTGGTAGCCATTGTAAATGCTGTAATATCGGGTCACATGCTCCCAATAGCTGGCCCCAACCAGCAGTCCAGCCACAGTATTCTGCACTAACTGCAGTTTCTGAACACTCTTCAATGGTAGCCCCAAGTAAAGCGCATTGCAGTAGTCCAGTTTAGATGTAACTAAGGCACGGATCACTGTGGCTAGATCTGACTGGTCCACGAACAGATGCAGCTGATGCACCAGCCGAACCTGAGCAAAAGCACTCTGAACTATTGCAGCCACCTGGTTTTCCAAGGTGACTGCTGGGTCAAGCTTCGTTTCCAAGCTGTGAGAGAGAAGTATAACCCCATCCAAGACAGCAGAGAACTCAAGTTCCTGATCTGCCTTTCTACTAACCCAGAGAACTTCTGTCTTGTCAGGATTCAATTTCAGCTTGTTCACCCTCATCCAGCCCATCACTGATTCCAAACACCAGTTCAGAACATCAACGGCATCCTTGGAATTAGGTGGAAAAGAAAGGTAGAGCTGGGTATCATCTACATATTGATGACACCACATCCCAAACATTCTGATGATCTCTCCCAGTGGCTTTATATAGTTATTGAATAGCATGGAGGATAAGGTTGAACTTTGCAGAACCCCAGCACATGTTTTTGTTGTGCTGCTAATGGAAACCCTAGCACTGCATTTTAAAAAAAAGCATTTCATTACCGCAGATTAGTTTTTTGATCCTTAATTTGTTGTTTATTACCAGCGGTTCTTTAGCATACTCAGTTTGCCTTTTGGCAAACAGTATCCAGCTCTGTGTTTTTAGATTCAGCCCTTTGAAATGATTTTATTTCATGTCACTGTATTCTGCTAATGGTGGATAAAATTGGGGGAAATGAATTGACGCATAAAAATATAGAAATTTCTTATTTAGAGAAGTGTATTTTTAAAAAACAAACCTTCCTTCAAGTCATAATTTGATTCTGGTTGACCTCCTTTCTGCCTGCTTCCCAATCTCATTTCTCCATACCCTATGTTTCTCTTTTGGAGAATTGTCTTCCATTGTATTTCCAGAGTCATGATCTTTTGGATTATCCTGCACGTATACAACTATCCTGCAAGGAGAGATTCAGAGGATGAACAGGCCTTGGTGTGTATGTTTTCCCCTTCTGATGGGCAGTTTTTAAATCAACTCTCTCACATTTCAGTGTAAGTGTTTGTGTGGCAGAAGTCTCTGTAACTGTGCAAGAAACTACATTTTCCCTGACCTCAACCCAGCTGGAAATGGAGCATTTGTGTATCTATCTACCTAATACATTTTTATCCCATCCTTCCCTCGAGGTGCTCAGGGCTGCATACATCATTATCTTTTCCTCCATTTTATCTTCGTAATAACATGCCTCATGGAGAGAGTGACTGAACTCGGGTCACAGAGTTAGTTTTGTTGCCAGGTGGGGAAATTTATCCCATGTCTCTCAGATTTAATCTGGAACTCTTACTCCTACACCACACTGGCTGTCTAGAGTTTAGCCATCAATTTGAGGTATGCATATGTGGCGGCAAAGAAGATAAGATTGGGGTGGGGAAAAGAGAGAGACGAGGGAGACATCTGAGGTAACTGCCCTTTGGCTGTCCAAATCCCACAGTCTGGCTTCTCTTTTTATTTGTTTAAACACCACCACCCCAGCTGCCCACAATCAGTACAAAGGGAAGACACAAGCTTTATTTAACTGGTTGGTTGTGTCTAATCTTTGTGTTCCCTAAAGCGTTCTTATTTATGACCCTAAAAGAATAATATATTACTTAATTGTGAGGTAAGTATAAATTCCTTTTCAGTTATTTTAACTTAACAGACAAGACGTGGATGGAACTGAGCAACAAACATTTATTTACAGAAAATCAGGTATATAATAAGTTAAAGTTTTTATGTGGAATAGTCAGTATGGAATGTACAGCTGCTCTCAAGTTCCCCACAAGATTTTAAGCTTTCCCTAATGGGAGTTAACACATTAAAACCAAACACAGATGCCGAGGGGATATTTGATTCCTTTTCCTCCTGATAGGGTTCCTCGGTATTCAAGGTTTAGCTGTAACCTTGGCCGATTCCAGATGGGCAGAAATCGCGTTTCTTTAGCGGTTATATTCGCTTACCGGCCATCCGTTTCGTTTCGCATTGCAGCGTTTGGTCCCATCGTGTTCCGTGTAGTCCCGTGTAGTCTCGCTCCCGGCTGCTCGCACGGGCAACTGCAGTCGCCGGGCATTGGTTGCTTTTTTCCCGTCACAGTTGACGTCGGGGGCCCTCGTTGGCCCGTGTTTTTTTTTTTATTTTTTTTGTTACGTATTTTGCGCAGCTGCGCAATTGCGCAGCTTTGCGACCACGCTACGTCAACTGGCTGGCGATTGGCCGGTCAACTCGACCCGCGAAGTTCTTAGGAAGAGTATTGGTTGCCGATTCTCTTCTGGATTCTCTATCATTGTCTTAGTGCGTCGTGAGCAGTAGAAGCTGACATGGCGCCCGAGAGAGAAATTTTTCTCATGATGGCTCAGCTGGTGATTCTCCTGCTCCAGAGCTCGACGGCGCTGTGCCAAGCGCATCTGTGGCACATCATGCGGAGAAGAAGGGCTGCCACACTACTTTTCCATTGTGGCAACCCGGCCAGAACCGCTCGAAGGGCCGCTTTGCGAAGATATCGGCTTCACCAGCGGTGGTATGCACTTGCGCACATTAGAGAACCGCGGGACTGTTGGGTCTATCCCCGCAGCTGGGACTGGTGGGAGCGCATAGTGTTGCGTGTTTGGGACGACCAACATTGGATCCAGTGCTTCAGAATGAGCAGGGGGACCTTCATGGAGCTTGTGGGTGTGCTTCGACCAACCTTGGAACGGCAGAGTACCAACATGCGTGAGCCCGTCTCCGTGGAGAAGAGGGTGGCCGTGGCAGTATGGTGCCTTGCCACTGGAGCATGTTACCGCGTCGCGGGGGACAACTTCGGTTTGGGGTTATCGACTGTTTCGGACGCTGTGCTGGAGGTCTGCTTCGCCATTGAGAAGGAGCTGCTCTCTAAGCTGGTTTGCCTTGGGGAGGAGGTCGGAAAGGTGAGTGTCATTGCCAAGTAGACTGTTCCCTAATGAAATTTTTTTTATTTATATCTGCATTTGCGCACTAGCGATATTTAGAATTTTGAGCCATCGCAACAATGATTGGCCAGTCCACGACCGCAGTGATTTTTTGTGTGTGTGTGGTTTGGTCATGTCGTGCATGGCCGACTCGGGGTCTAGACTGATCCTCTTTTCCTTGCGTTTCAGATCATGGACGGGTATTCCGCGCTGGGGTTCCCCCACTGTGTCGGGGCGATAGATGGAACTCACATTCGCATCGGTCAGCCCCGGGGGAGGCCGGACCAATATGGAAATCGCAAGAACTTCTCTTCCATCTTGCTCCAGGGGACAGTTGACCACACCGGACGTTTTGTGGACGCGGAGGTGGGCTGGAGTGGCAAGAATCACGATGCCTTTGTCTTCCGCAACTCGGCCATCTGTGCGGCAATGGACACTGGCGTTTTTGTCCCTGGAAATCCGACCCTGACTGTGAACGGTGTATCTGTGCCACCACTGATGATCACTGACGGTGCGTATCCAATGCGGCGATGGCTTATGAAACCTTATGGGAAATTCGCAATCACGCAACAGCAGAAGTACTTTGACCGGTGTCTGGCACGGGCCAGGAATAAGGTGGAATGCAGTTTCGGTCGTCTGAAGGGACGCTGGCAATGTCTCCTGCATCGCCTGAGGGCCAGAGAGGAGAACGTGGTGACAATTGTGACTGCATGCGTGATCCTGCACAATTTGTGTGAGGCCAAAGGCCATGGCGTGCTAGGTTCATTGCGGGATCCCACGCCTTTGACAATGCCCGGCGATGGTCTGGAGTTCGGGGAGAACGACCGGGGAGTGTTGGAGGAGGGGAAGGAGGTCCGTGATGCGATGGCGGCATTCATGTATGCAAGGGACAGGCGGTGATGCTCTGGTTTTCCTTGTGGGCCCCGGGAATGCGTGACCAGCAACGGTATCTTTTGCAATGCAGACTCTTTGGTGACAATAAAGATTTGATTTATGAAATGATGGTGGCCTCGCAGTTATTACCAGTGACCAACTGAGTGTGTGTGGGCAGCGGCATTCTGGGGTTTGAAGGGGACCCCGTTGCGGGGATCGTTTCTGAAGCGGGAAAAGGGGGGGCATTTCATCCATCTCTCGCAATTGTATTATTCGCACAGACCAGGGGGTAAGCGGTCTCGTTTGGTGTTGTTAAGCGTGCGGGAGAATATTTGCGGTTCCTGCGACTTTTGAGTTCAGAGGAGTGATGGGCGGCCGTATATTGTGGGGCTGTTGGGCTGACGCATTTGCGCAGATACGAAAATGTGGTCAATGCCAGCGGCACGTTTCGACCCCGCTATATGTCTGAACAAAGTTTCAGCATTGGCGAAGGGTGTTCTACCCCCCCCCATCGCAGGATGGAGAGTGTCGATTGAATGATGTGTGGGTTGGTCGAACGGTAATGTGAGACAACCAAATGTTAACCTTAAAAGAGTGTGTATGGGTTATGCAGGGATGGCCGTGTGCCGCCTGATTTTCGCCACTTCGATCATCCACAAAATGGCGCCGGATCATTTCCGCTCCCCGTGAGATGGCGGCATTCGATCTCCGCATAATAACCCCCCCCCCCGCCCATGGCCTAGAGGGCGATCCGGTGCCTGCACGATATCTTTGTTTTCTGTATGGCGTTATCGGACAAAAAGCAGTTCTGGGATAAAAGGATGTGGTCGAATTGTGCACGGTTGGCTGTGCTACTATATGTTCGCCGGTGCGAAAAGGTGCAAAATGAGAGCCAGTACTTCTGCAAACCCTAAAATGGCCGCTCTCAACTGTCCAATCGCAGGCCTCCTAGCAAAAACCAGTTTGAATTTCGGGCATGCTCAGTCGCGTTCCCGCGCATTTACGCAGCCCCGCAAAAGCCAGAGCAAAAATGGCGGCGATCAAGGGGCGCTTCTGGAAAGACCGGGAGGTTGAGGCGCTCCTTGACCTGCTTCTGGAGAGTGGCAAGGCGGCTCGCATCATGTGCAGCAGCCACCTTCCCACAAAAAGCCTCTTCTCCAGGGTCGCCAGACAGCTTGGCGCGAGGGGTTACCCTCGATCCGCAGACCAATGCCGCTCAAAATTCAAGCGGATCAAGGCGGACTTTTTCGGGGCCCTGGAACACTGGCAGGGGATCCCTCGGATGACTGCGCGACCGCCCTACTTTGCGCAGATGCGGCGCCTTTGGGAGCAGGCAGGCCGGCCGAGTTGGGAGGACCGGAGACACGCCGGTAAGCAAGAAGTGGAGGCGTGCAAGGCCTGGGGAAAGGAGAGGCTTGTGTGGCTGTGCGTATGATCGCACTCGCGAGATGTCACCAACCCCTCCCGACATCCACGAAGGCACGAGCCTATCTCACAACGGGTCTCCATAAGATGGTGCCACCACCCACCCCCTTTTGGCAGTGTTTCCCATGGGTGAAAACAGACAGGCTGGTGTGGCTGGGAGTGGCATGTTGGATGCACACTGCACCCAGACTTCAAGGTGTGTTGCTACACCTGTCATCCCACCCCACCCCTAGGCTGAAACTGGTCCCTGTTCGAGGGGCCATTTCATGGACTGCTGAACATGCTGGTTTCAGCCCACCATGTTACCACTGTTCCCAGGAAGTCACGCGAGACGGGGCTCTCTGCCCAGGGGTGGCATCTGGCAAGAGAACTGCCCCGACCTCCGAAGCCACATCCCCATGAAAAGAATATTGGGTTGAATCCAGCCACTTCCAGCCCCCTTCCCTCAGTCTCACCCATTTCCCTTACATCCAACATTGGCCATGCCGCATGGCTGCAGAATCCCCTGGAAACCCATTTTTGCGTCCAAAAATGACCCGGTCTCCCTTTTTCTGCAAGCAGAGAAGCTGCTTGATTCCACTCTATAACGTGGAAGAGCACTCCCATGCAACAAAAGATGCATGTATCAATGAATGTATCAACGCATTTCTATCTCACCGTGTCCACACCCCACTACTAGTCCGCCACGACAAGGACCAAAGTTTGTAAGGGTCCATTATAGGTCAGTGTGGCTTGAGATTGCTATTCTTGCATTGTCCATTCAGTGCATAGTGTGTTAATGTTGCACCAAAGCACTCATAAGTTACAGGCCCCAGAAGCCATCCATTAGCCTTACAAGGAAAAACATACACGCTGGCCTGCATAGGGTTGACAACTCCATCTCCAACCTGTGCCCCGACACTCCACCACGGCCAAAGCTGATCCCACCGTGTGAGACGTGATGGACCTCTCGTTCCGAGGGCAATTGTGCACAGTCTGTGGGCAATATATTGGTGGGCACACACGCACTCCTCTGATCTCCCACGCCCACAGAGATGGCTGCCAAGAGTAACCACCTCCCCGCCCATTGCACTTGCAGCAGTCCAGAGGGGGATAGAGCGCGCAAGGCCACAGGTGCGCGAGGAGGAGGAGGAGGAGGAGGTAGAGGAAGCGAGGCCTGCGCCAGAGGAACTTCCCCCACCTGCTGTCGAGGAGCAAGAGGAGGGTGTGCCCGAGGGATTGGAGGCACCACCAGAGCCACCGGCCGAGCAGCCCCAAGGTAGGTGCTGGCGTGGGCACAACAGCAGCCACCGGAGGCCGCTTCTGGAACCCCCCGGGGAGCGCAGGACACGCGCCACTCCATGCGATGGCATGAGTGGGCACACCTGCACAGCGAGCGGTGTCGGCTGGACTGCCAACATTGGAAAGATTAACTCCTGCGGTGTGTTGTGTCCTACTGTGTTGCAGATGCTGGGATGGGCAGAGACCTGGCCATTCGGGAGGCAGCTCTGGGGGAAGACCCTGGCGGCAGGCGTGGGCCACAACAGAGCCGGCTGCGCCGACCTGTGGTGGAGGCACCACCAGAGCCACCGGCCGAGCAGCCCCAAGGTAGATGCTGGCGTGGGCACAACAGCAGCCACCGGAGGCCGCTTCTGGAACCCCCCGGGGAGCGCAGGACACGCGCCACTCCATGCGATGGCATGAGTGGGCACACCTGCACAGCGAGCGGTGTCGGCTGGACTGCCAACATTGGAAAGATTAACTCCTGCGGTGTGTTGTGTCCTACTGTGTTGCAGATGCTTGGATGGGCAGAGACCTGGCCATTCGGGAGGCAGCTCTGGGGGAAGACCCTGGCGGCAGGCGTGGGCCACAACAGAGCCGGCTGCGCCGACCTGTGGTGGAGGCACCACCAGAGCCACCGGCCGAGCAGCCCCAAGGTAGGTGCAGGCCTGACGTGCATCCGCCACTCAATGAACAGGCAGTATGTGTCTCACCGATCAATATAACTTTATTGTTTGAACACCCAACATTTGAAGGACAACTTCAAGAGTCACAGGCCACAGGCGTGGGCCACCCGGGCACCACCAACCCTCATAACTTGAACCGCATAACTGTTAACCAAACGTGACCTCAAACCAAACAGCATAACTCTAACCAGATCAAAATTGCATGAATTCTCAACCGACAGGTCATCCCATGCTTTGACTGCACACTTATGACCAGCCCCAATTTGTTCACAGTTTCTAGCGTTGGCGAGGCTCCACCAACAAGCGCGCCCCATGAAGGCCCCTCTACCAGCAGTATGTCAGGGCCACCAGCGAGCAACCCTCAGGGGACGGACAACGTCCTGAACGCCATTGAGGCACTGGAGGGCCGAATCATGAACACCCGTGAGTGAGTTGGGCTTCGGGTTCGGGCGGGAGTGTGGTGAGGCCGAGGTGTTCATCATCTGCTTGGTTTTTTTCCAGTGAACAATGTGCAGAGCAGACTTGACACCGTGGAGCGCCTGCTCCTCTACCAGGGAAGGAAGCACAGGGCACTTGAGAGGCGTGTTCGGGCACTGGAGCAGCAGTTGTCCGCACAGCAGTCGACTGCAAGGGAGCAGTGAGATGACGGGGGGTGGGGGTGTTTCCATTCGATGCCTGTTGCAGCACTTATTTGTTGAAAAATAAAGTTTTTGGGTTTGTTGAACGCCTCGTTGTCCCTGTTTTGGTGCATTGGTGGGAGCCGGGAGTGGGAATTCATGCTTTTGAGAAGGGCGCCTACAAGGTGAGGCGATCCCTGGACCTGCCAACACAGGAGCGTCTTGGCACACCTTGCCTCGGCTGAGGAGGAGGGGCAGGAGGCTGGCTGATTGTTCCCTCGTCCAATTCTCCCTGAGCTGGCGTCGCAGGCTGGGTGTTGGTCACTACCGGTACAAGGGGTGGCCTTTCTGGAGCGGGCGCCACCGGTTCCTGTCGCCGGAGCATGGCCTCTCCAAGTGTTTGCAGCGTGCTGACGGCTGCACGCATCACTTCCAGGTTCTGGTTCCAAGCGCTCTGGAACATTGCCTGCTCCTGACGAGTGGCCTCCATGAACTCAGCCCGCCACATCTGAGCCTCGGACTGCTCCCTTCTCCGCTCGGCAATCTCCTCGCGGTGCAGATCGGCTGCCTGGCTCATCATTTTCTCGGCCACCTCGGTGCTTCCCTGGGTCCTCCGCTTACGGTGCCTGATTGCTGAAAGACGTGTGCCAGGAGACAGCTGGGCAGCGGCAGCGGGAAGGCCTCCTGAAGGGGAGAGAACAGCAGCAAGGTCAAGGCACCAATCAAGTCGAGGCCTCCCCATTTCCCAGTCTGGGGGGGGGCACAGACCTTGGTCGGCCAGCCGTAGGGACTGATGCCTCCAAGGCCCGGCCTCACAATGGGGGTCACTGGGGTACCTGGTGAGCCGCTGCTCGGGGAGGGTGGGCTGTTCTCCTTTCCAGAAGTGTCCTCCGCACCGCTGGCAGTGCCCGCCTCAGTCTCATCTGCGCAGAAGGCAACATTATCAGCGGACTGGGGAAATACTACAATGGCTGCCCCACAGAGTGCCTATGTCCCTGAGCCCACACCACCCTCTGCCCAGGCCAGCCTGGGCAGCGCTTGCAGGGGATTCTCTCAGGGGCAGTGGGCCCGAGAATCACAGTTTGGCCGGGGGAGGGGGGCCTGGCCTGTGCCCAGGGCGGGGGGGGGGGGGTTCAGTCATGGCTGCCAGGAAGAGAGCCATGCAGCCCCAGAGAATCACGGCATGGCCTGGGGAGGGGAGAGTCTGGCCCGCCCCACAGAGTGCCTATGTCCCTGAGCCCACACCACCCTCTGCCCAGGCCAGCCTGGGCAGCGCTTGCAGGGGATTCTCTCAGGGGCAGTGGGCCCGAGAATCACAGTTTGGCCGGGGGAGGGGGGCCTGGCCTGTGCCCAGGGCGGGGGGGGGGGGGTTCAGTCATGGCTGCCAGGAAGAGAGCCATGCAGCCCCAGAGAATCACGGCATGGCCTGGGGAGGGGAGAGTCTGGCCCGCCCCACAGAGTGCCTATGTCCCTGAGCCCACACCACCCTCTGCCCAGGCCAGCCTGGGCAGCGCTTGCAGGGGATTCTCTCAGGGGCAGTGGGCCCGAGAATCACAGTTTGGCCGGGGGAGGGGGGCCTGGCCTGTGCCCAGGGCGGGGGGGGGGTTCAGTCATGGCTGCCAGGAAGAGAGCCATGCAGCCCCAGAGAATCACGGCATGGCCTGGGGAGGGGAGATTCTGGCCCGCCCCACAGAGTGCCTATGTCCCTGAGCCCACACCACCCTCTGCCCAGGCCAGCCTGGGCAGCGCTTGCAGGGGATTCTCTCAGGGGCAGTGGGCCCGAGAATCACAGTTTGGCCGGGGGAGGGGGCCTGGCCTGTGCCCAGGGCGGGGGGGGGGGTTCAGTCATGGCTGCCAGGAAGAGAGCCATGCAGCCCCAGAGAATCACGGCATGGCCTGGGGAGGGGAGAGTCTGGCCCGCCCCACAGAGTGCCTATGTCCCTGAGCCCACACCACCCTCTGCCCAGGCCAGCCTGGGCAGCGCTTGCAGGGGATTCTCTCAGGGGCAGTGGGCCCGAGAATCACAGTTTGGCCGGGGGAGGGGGGCCTGGCCTGTGCCCAGGGCGGGGGGGGGGGGTTCAGTCATGGCTGCCAGGAAGAGAGCCATGCAGCCCCAGAGAATCACGGCATGGCCTGGGGAGGGGAGAGTCTGGCCCGCCCCACAGAGTGCCTATGTCCCTGAGCCCACACCACCCTCTGCCCAGGCCAGCCTGGGCAGCGCTTGCAGGGGATTCTCTCAGGGGCAGTGGGCCCGAGAATCACAGTTTGGCCGGGGGAGGGGGGCCTGGCCTGTGCCCAGGGCGGGGGGGGGGGGTTCAGTCATGGCTGCCAGGAAGAGAGCCATGCAGCCCCAGAGAATCACGGCATGGCCTGGGGAGGGGAGAGTCTGGCCCGCCCCACAGAGTGCCTATGTCCCTGAGCCCACACCACCCTCTGCCCAGGCCAGCCTGGGCAGCGCTTGCAGGGGATTCTCTCAGGGGCAGTGGGCCCGAGAATCACAGTTTGGCCGGGGGAGGGGGGCCTGGCCTGTGCCCAGGGCGGGGGGGGGTTCAGTCATGGCTGCCAGGAAGAGAGCCATGCAGCCCCAGAGAATCACGGCATGGCCTGGGGAGGGGAGATTCTGGCCCGCCCCACAGAGTGCCTATGTCCCTGAGCCCACACCACCCTCTGCCCAGGCCAGCCTGGGCAGCGCTTGCAGGGGATTCTCTCAGGGGCAGTGGGCCCGAGAATCACAGTTTGGCCGGGGGAGGGGGGCCTGGCCTGTGCCCAGGGCGGGGGGGGGTTCAGTCATGGCTGCCAGGAAGAGAGCCATGCAGCCCCAGAGAATCACGGCATGGCCTGGGGAGGGGAGAGTCTGGCCCGCCCCACAGAGTGCCTATGTCCCTGAGCCCACACCACCCTCTGCCCAGGCCAGCCTGGGCAGCGCTTGCAGGGGATTCTCTCAGGGGCAGTGGGCCCGAGAATCACAGTTTGGCCGGGGGAGGGGGGCCTGGCCTGTGCCCAGGGCGGGGGGGGGGGTTCAGTCATGGCTGCCAGGAAGAGAGCCATGCAGCCCCAGAGAATCACGGCATGGCCTGGGGAGGGGAGATTCTGGCCCGCCCCACAGAGTGCCTATGTCCCTGAGCCCACACCACCCTCTGCCCAGGCCAGCCTGGGCAGCGCTTGCAGGGGATTCTCTCAGGGGCAGTGGGCCCGAGAATCACAGTTTGGCCGGGGGAGGGGGGCCTGGCCTGTGCCCAGGGCGGGGGGGGGGGGTTCAGTCATGGCTGCCAGGAAGAGAGCCATGCAGCCCCAGAGAATCACGGCATGGCCTGGGGAGGGGAGAGTCTGGCCCGCCCCACAGAGTGCCTATGTCCCTGAGCCCACACCACCCTCTGCCCAGGCCAGCCTGGGCAGCGCTTGCAGGGGATTCTCTCAGGGGCAGTGGGCCCGAGAATCACAGTTTGGCCGGGGGAGGGGGGCCTGGCCTGTGCCCAGGGCGGGGGGGGGGGTTCAGTCATGGCTGCCAGGAAGAGAGCCATGCAGCCCCAGAGAATCACGGCATGGCCTGGGGAGGGGAGAGTCTGGCCCGCCCCACAGAGTGCCTATGTCCCTGAGCCCACACCACCCTCTGCCCAGGCCAGCCTGGGCAGCGCTTGCAGGGGATTCTCTCAGGGGCAGTGGGCCCGAGAATCACAGTTTGGCCGGGGGAGGGGGGCCTGGCCTGTGCCCAGGGCGGGGGGGGGGGGGTTCAGTCATGGCTGCCAGGAAGAGAGCCATGCAGCCCCAGAGAATCACGGCATGGCCTGGGGAGGGGAGATTCTGGCCCGCCCCACAGAGTGCCTATGTCCCTGAGCCCACACCACCCTCTGCCCAGGCCAGCCTGGGCAGCGCTTGCAGGGGATTCTCTCAGGGGCAGTGGGCCCGAGAATCACAGTTTGGCCGGGGGAGGGGGGCCTGGCCTGTGCCCAGGGCGGGGGGGGGGGGGGTTCAGTCATGGCTGCCAGGAAGAGAGCCATGCAGCCCCAGAGAATCACGGCATGGCCTGGGGAGGGGAGAGTCTGGCCCGCCCCACAGAGTGCCTATGTCCCTGAGCCCACACCACCCTCTGCCCAGGCCAGCCTGGGCAGCGCTTGCAGGGGATTCTCTCAGGGGCAGTGGGCCCGAGAATCACAGTTTGGCCGGGGGAGGGGGGCCTGGCCTGTGCCCAGGGCGGGGGGGGGGGGTTCAGTCATGGCTGCCAGGAAGAGAGCCATGCAGCCCCAGAGAATCACGGCATGGCCTGGGGAGGGGAGAGTCTGGCCCGCCCCACAGAGTGCCTATGTCCCTGAGCCCACACCACCCTCTGCCCAGGCCAGCCTGGGCAGCGCTTGCAGGGGATTCTCTCAGGGGCAGTGGGCCCGAGAATCACAGTTTGGCCGGGGGAGGGGGGCCTGGCCTGTGCCCAGGGCGGGGGGGGGGGGTTCAGTCATGGCTGCCAGGAAGAGAGCCATGCAGCCCCAGAGAATCACGGCATGGCCTGGGGAGGGGAGATTCTGGCCCGCCCCACAGAGTGCCTATGTCCCTGAGCCCACACCACCCTCTGCCCAGGCCCGCTTGGGTAGCCCCCACCCGGCCCCTCACCTGTTCCTGCCAGTCCACTTAAGGTCGCGTCAGGATCATCCCCGTGCTCCAGGAGGTCTTCTTCCTCGAAGCCAATGTGCCCTGTTAATGGAAACAGACCAGCATCGTCAGAACGGATCTCCTCTCCCCAAGCCCGAATGGCCCCCCAACACCGGAATCCCTCACTCCACCCTGCCCCCACCTACCGCTTGGGAAAGGGGTCGACGTCCTAAGATGGTCCGCATTGATGGTGACCAGGTCATGGCTGAAAAGCTCCTCAGAGCCCTCCAGAAGGTCCATTGGGTCTGGCCTCGTCCTGCCCTCCACCTCCAGCACAATACTTCTTGCAAGCCGCTTTGGGTTAACACTCGCATCCCCCCTCAGAATGCTGTCGAGCTCCCTGAAGTAGGGGCAGGTTGTAGGCGCGTTCCCAGATCGACCATTGTGTGCCATCACCTTCTTGTACTCCAGGCGCATGTTTTTGGTCTTCGAGCGGCACTCTGTAGCCGACCGCTTGTGGCCCCGCTCAGCCATCTGCCTCGAGATTTTCTCGAAGTAGTCCAAGTTCCGGTGGGTGTTTCTCAGAGCTTCCTGGATCTTCTCCTCACCCCAGAAGTGTAGGAGATCCATAATCTCTCTGTGTCGCCAGGATACTCCCCGCTTCCCAGCAACTGCCCCCCCGCTGGCCATGCTGCTCCAAATACCCACGTATGCAACAAACACCGGCGTTGGCTACTGTGCTTGCGAGTTGGGAATTCTCTCGTCCCTAGGATGGGGCCCCTCAAAGCTCCTCAAATCAGCGTGCAAGGGAGTTCAGGTCAAAGGTCGACAATACGTGGCGTTGCGGGATTCTTTGAGAGGAACAAAATGGCGACCGCACTAAAAACGAAGAAGAGGCGAAGAAGCGCAAGTGCGCCTTTTTAGATGCTTCGCAACATCGATAAATGTTTTCTGGGAAACAAAAAAAAATTTCCAGCCGCACGGAGAAAGGCAAGAATGGCAATTCCTTGCCGTTCTTTGCCGAAGTGCGCATTTTCGCACGTCGATCAACGCATTCCCGTTCTTGCGCAAATTGCGCCCGGTTTTTTAAAAAAAAAATGGCCTCGCCATCGGCCGGCGGGGGGGAAAGGGGCAGGCCTCTGAGCGGTGACGGGGCGTCGCGAACAGTACAAACCCGTACTCGGATGTTCACACCGGCAGCCTATATCACGGAACAAGGCGCCATGAAGCGCAGGTAAGATGGGACGGGATATAACGGGTGTGAACGGGTTTGAACGGTGAAAAAGCGAAAGCACTCGCTTTATTAGTGCCCATCTGGAATCGGCCCTTTTTACCACAGCTGACAGGTTTACTATTCTGGTGTTCCAGGATGCTCCTTTATCTCACAGAGATCCTGATCATAGAACCTGTACATGGAAAGTTAGAATTGACAAGCGCTTAGCAGAGTGGCTGTTTATTTCCCTAAAAACAAGTTTCCTTCCCTAACCTGACCCCAAATCCTAACTACAAACCAAAATAAAAAGCCTGTCCAAGTTTATATTAAGAATGCCAATCCCCCACCGGGGATGGGGGATTCCCTGCTTCCATCCTCCATCCCCTGTCCACCTGGCTGGTGGGGATGGAAACGCGCTTCCTGGGGCGTACCCCTGGGCGCTGGGGCATGCCCCCAGCTGGTGGATCGTGCTTCTGTGTGGTGCAGTGGCCCGAATCAAGCCCAGACTCAGGCTGAATCAGGTCGAATCGAGCTGAATTGGTTTAGATTTGGGCTGAATCGTGCTGCTGCGTAGTGCAGGAGCACTGCCATGCTCCACAGTGGCGTGATCCGGGTTGAATCAAATTGGGCCTGATTCAGCTCTATGGGGAGCGTGGGAGCCACGCAATGATTTCTATGGGGTGTGGGAGCCACGCAATAATTTCTATGGGGAGTGTGGGAGCCACGCAATGATTTCACTTCCTGGAAGTGATGTCATCATGCAAGTTGGGAGTGTGCACATGTGAAAAGGAGAAGGTAGGAGCCAGGCCCCAGATCTCGTGCCCAGGGGAGGGGGTCAGGGGACCTAGAAACCCTAGTTTACACTGTTATCCACAGTCACCAAAATCCCTGTCTGTGGAAAAAGTTTCTCTTTTCCCTCATTAAGTTTAAGCTTGCTCACCTCCTCCTATCCAGTGGAGTTCCAGGGGCTCTGATTGGCTGGTAATTTCTTGGATTTACATAAGGCTTAAATCACCAGGATTGGTTCAGAGCCCTGGAGGATAGATGGGAATTTGGGGATGATTGCCACAGTATATGCATACTATGGAATACTTTTTTAAACTGGGCCCAGGGGAATGTAGGCTGTCTGGCTTCTATTTTTAGAAGGGTTCTAAATAGCTAACTGTACAATCTTCAGGTGTGCCTATAATAACTTGCAGCACATGACCAAGAGTCCAGGAAATGATCCAGAGCAAGGCTTCATTCCCCACCCACAGGGGCTACTTGTGGAAAACACTATAGCCACATTGGTCCTTATCATCCATGTGGACCAGGAGCAAATGAAACGTGTTGGAACCCCCCGCCCCCCAGAAGGCTCATGTTGCTCCAAAAGCTCTCTGGAAGAATTCTGTCTTGCAGCCTCGAGGGAAAGCCAGTAGGATATGTCAATAAGCTACCCCTATAATTTTTTTTAAACTGGTACTCAACAGGCTGGACTATAAAAAGATGGGCATTTATCTGTTTGTTTACTGTATGCATGTAGACTTCAAAGAACATAAGAAGAGCCCTGCTTAGGGGTGCCATTCCTCTTCCCAGGGTGGGGGATCCCCTGCTCCCACCTTCCATCCCCTGCTCCCGCTTACCTGGCTGGCGGGGGTGTGTGTACTTTCCGGGGTGTACCCTCGGGTGGCACAGTGTGCCTCCGAGTGGCGCAGCATGCTCTCATGCCCACAGTGGCTTGATTCAAGCTGAATCAGGCCTGATTTAGCCCCTGGTGAGTGCGGGAGTGCTCTCAGGCCGCTCCTTGACTCACACAATGATGTCACTTCCCAGAAGTGATGTCATTGTGCAAGCCGGGAGCGCGTGCATACACACACAAACAGGAACACAGCAAGGGAAGTGCTGGGCCCCTGATCTCCCGCCAGGGGAGTTGGAGGACCTGGCCACCCTAGCCCTGCTGGATCAGACCAGTGGTCCATTTCATCCTCACACAACAGACAGTCATTTGCCATGGAGGGCCAACAAATGGCATAGAGGCCAAGGCTTTCCCCTGATGTTGCCTCCTGGTCCTGGTATTCAGCCACTTGTTGCCTCTGAATATGGAAGCAGTCACTATAGTATCTATTGATGTGCATTTTTTCCGTGAATCTGTTTGCTCATGACCATCTCTACATCCATCAGCAGGGAATTCCACAGTTTAATTACTCTTAGAGTTTTCCATAATCAGTTTCGGTACAAAACCAAGATGAGGTGGTTTTCCCAGATCTAGTTCTAGAATTAAAAGCTGTGTAGTTGGGTATGCTTCCTTTGTTACCTGAGGATTCTTTCAGTATGTTAAGCAATAAACAGCAAGGGGCTGGGTGAAACTTAAGTGTTAGCTCAGGTTTTTGTCATAAAATAGGAACCGTTCCCTTCCTGAGCCCCACCACTACAAAAGATTTAAAGAAAAACAAGATTGCACAACACTAACTCATAAGGTGTATAATTAATCAGAATATAAAAAGTGATGAAAATGGTAAAAACGCATTTGTTTTAGCACCTTGGCGTGAACTTATTATTAACATCATTAATTTGATAAGTATAACAGCAATGAACTGGAGATAAAATTCAAATCCTTGTAGCTGAATTTCCTGTGGCATTAATTTTCGACTCGGGAAGGGTTGTTTACAAAGACAATTGGTATCAAGCCACAGGATTCTGTGAAGATTACTACATACAATTAAATTTAGAGAAGAGTGTATCCATGGGAACAGCTAGTGCCTTCACTTGAGAGGATACGCAAATATCTTACTTGCTTTAAGAGTAAAATTCAGTGGCTGTCCCCCACTGTAAGCAACAATATATGGTTAAAGATATGGAGGTTTGCTAACTATTGTATTGCATATCTTAATGGTGTTTTGATCAGAGAGCTTCTCACTGTGGTGAGAGAAATTGCTAAAATTGTAGTATTTATGTCTACTGAGGTCAAGATTCACCTAAAGGCATCTATTTGGATGTTCAGGCAGCACAGAGTTTACAGTCTTCTCCTTTCATTGCATCTGTGAAGATTCCTTTGGGAGGTCTACAACAGCACTTCGTTTGTGGCTGTACTCACTGATACTGAGTTCCAGTACCTTGGGGTGGTGGTGGGGGAAGGGGGCTCTCCCAAGTAGTGAGGAGGGAATTGGTTGAAATCAGTGCAACCAGGGCTTTTTTTTCAGCGGGAATGCGGTGGAACGGAGTTCCGGAACCTCTTGAAAATGGCCACATGGCCGGTGGCCCTGCCCCTGCTCTCCAGACAGGGGAATTTAGATTGCGTAGAAGGCAATCTAAACTCCCCTCTGTCTGGAGATCAAGAGGCGGGGCCACCAGCCATGTGACCTTTTTCGCCTAGGGCGATTTAAACTTTAAAAAACTACCCCCTTGTTCCAGCTGACCCAAAGTGATGTCATTGTGCGGTTCTGAGTTCCACCACCTCTTTTCCCAGAAAAAAAGCCCTGAGTGCAACCGTATGAGTACAGGCAGTTAAAAAAAAATAAAAGCACTGGCTGCAACTAGAAATACTAAGGCCGATTGTTTAATGGCTCCCCCCCCCCTCATCAAATTGCCCTCTCTTTTTTCATGCAATTTCAACTCATCCTGGCTGTCTCTTCTACCATAGTTCACTCAATCTGTTCTCTTCTACTCATTTCTGTTTCTTGGACTTCTCCGGCTATATCCTCTCCTTCTTGTTCTGCCACTCCATACCAAACTCCTCATAAAGCTCTCACAAGATTGTGAGGCCTGCACCCTATATTTTCCCCTCAAGATACTTCCAAAGTCTTTCTGAGAGAGCAAAAGTCTTGTGGTAGGATATCTCAGAGTACTTGCTCTGTTGCTCTGTCCCTTCTGTATCTGAGTGCTTCTTGTATGGACAGCTGTATTGTTTACTCAAAAGGAAGACTTATTATGTGTTCTGTAGCAGTTTGCTGGTAAGTATGCTCTGGAATTCACCCCTAGTAACTGGTGGCAGGGATAGAGGAGAGAAACTGTGAAAAACCCCAACAAGGCTGTCCTCTCATCCTGCAGCAACCAATCCTACAGAATTTCCCCTCAAGCAGGTCTCAGAGACAGGCCAGCTAGTGAGCCATCTTGGTATGCTGTCCCATCTTGAGTACCTTGTCTGTCTTTTTTTCATTTTAACCTAGGGTTGCCAGGTCCAGGTTGGGAAATTCCTGGAGATTTTGGGGGTGGAGTCTAGAAAGAGTGGAGTTTGGGGAGGGAAGGGGCCTCAATGGGGTATAATGCCATAGAGTCTACCCTCCAAAGCAGCCATTTTCTCCAGGGGAACTGATCTCTGAGTCCTGGAGATCAGTTGTAATTCCGGGAGATCTCCACTCTCCAGCCACCACCTGGAGGCAGGCACCCCTGTTTTAACCTGTTGTTCATCCCAAACGCCTAAGGCAGTATAGGCAGTTCTCCTTCTTTCATTTTATACTGTGGGTCAGGTTACTCTGAAAGAGAATGATTAGCCCACGAACGCCCAGTGAGCTACGTAGCTGAGTAGGAAGTCAAACCGGGGTCTTTTCACTGCTATACCGCAGTAGCTTCACTCTTTAGGCCAACTTCCTTATTAATAATGAATGTGGCATTTGTAACCTGAATGTGCCTGTTCAGGAAGACTGTGGGAAAAGTTGCTGCTGTTTTAGTTTAGCTAAGTCCAAACTATATGTGGCACTGAGGTTTTGTGATTAGAGCCCCAAACATGCAGTTTGTCCCTAAGAGTTAGTTAAAGATAAGGGCTGTGGCACTGGGAAAGAGTGAGTTAACCCTGCTGCTCTATTTCCATAATTTGGAAATGGTCCACTGGGAAATAGTGGGTTAACTCTCCCCCCTGCTTCATTTCCGTAATTTGGAAATGGTCCACTGTTTTATGTAAAGAAAAAAGACAGGCATGGTATTTTCCTGCATTTTTTACCAAGGCTTAAGGCAGGGATCCCCAACATTTTTGAGCCTGTGGGCATGTTTAGATTTTTGAAATGGGTTGGTGAGCGTCGTCCGAAAATGGCTGCTGCTGAAGATGCGGCCAAACACAAAATAGCTAATGCAGGAGGTGGGGCTATCTATATTTTGATTGGATGCATGGAGGAGAGCAAGCCTGGATAAGGAGGGAGTGGGTTTCTCTTAGGTTGCTGGTCCTCTGGTGGGAGAAGGGAATTTCCTGCTCCCAGATGCCGCCCCCTGCCACCACTCACCTGGCTGGTGGGGCGGGGGGAAGAAGGTGCAGGAATGGGCCTCCCAGGGCACACTCCTGGCATGGCACAATGATGTCACTTCCAGGATTCTTTAAGAATTGTCCCGTTGCAAAGCGCAGTGACATCCCAGAAGTGACATAATTGCATTGGCGCATGAAGACTTTCTAACGGTGAGTGCTGGCCCCCTCCCCCTACTGGAAGGATAAGGCAAACTGGCACCCCTAGCTACTCCTGAACACTCATCCTCCTCATGCAACAGCACTGTGTCCTGGACTCTTCAGACTAAATAAGGGTCCCCAACATGGTGCTCATGCCATCATGGTGCTCACCAGTACCAGTGCCTAGTGGCCTGCCCACTTTCTGAAAAGCTCGGCAGGCACCAGGGGAGGTACTGGTGGGCACCACAGTGCTAGGGTTCCTAGTTGACCACCAGTGGCAGACAATCTCCCAGGGGTTTGCCTAGTTGCCCACTGATTGCTGGAGGTGGCAAAACATCCAGTGATCACCCGTCACTGGCAGTCAACTTGGGTAAGTGCACAGTGGGCATGCTCCCTGCAAGGTGTGATGGCATCACTTTCTCAAGTGATGCCATTGTGGCCGCAGCAGGCATTCTTCCCTGCCTTGCAGGGGCTAGTTTTGGCCCCAAATGGGCTGAATTGGCCCCATTTGAAGCTTGGGAGCATGCCCACTACCAGTGCAATGACATCACTTCCTGGAAGTGCTGTGTCACCCTCCTCCAGGAGGGTATAGGGGCCTGGCAACCCTACATAGTGCCCATAGGCACCATATTGGAGAATGTTGACTTAAAATAACCTTGGGGGGCCATTTTAGTTGGCGAAGGTATTCGGGAGAAGAGTTAACTTTTTCTTGAATGCCATAACCATAATCCAGTCCCCACCCACCGCCAGCCATACCGCTGGTTTTTACAGCCAATTTACACACAGCTGGAAATACATTCCACGAATTCCAGCACCACGTGTAGTTTGGGTTGTGTGAACAACAGACTGTGAAATGCTGTAAAGCCTCTCCGTTTTTGTGGATGAGTAGGTGGTGCAAGCTCTCTCAAATCAGCTTCATTCACAAACCCTTTTGTAAAGCATGATTAATTCACCTGTTTTGATCTGTTCCTTGGCAGCTTAATAGCTGCCTGACCTGCCTCTGTGTTTTCAAATAATGTCTGATAATATGGTAGAACAAACTTATAGATTCCAGGCCTCCACAGGTTAGTACGAGGGACTGTCTTATTTTCTGTAGTCCATACCATGTTTGCCATACCACTAGCGTTAAATAAATGTGAGCTGGAATCTGTGTTATCGTTATCTGTGACAAGGTTCAGTAATGAAAATATTTGCTCATAAATGCATGTGTTGCCAAAGACAGATGTTTGTAGGAAGCGTATGTTGCATCAAGTTCATATATTCATCCAAACAGATTTTCAACATTTTCTTCGTAACTGCAAGGGTTAGAAACGCTTTTTCATGAGGTATTAATGTCTGGCATTTTTAATTTTTTTATTTTTGAATTTCTTAACAACTAGAACAAATACAACAAATACAACGTATACAGGAAGTGAAATGTAAACATTAATACCGTTGAAGTGAGTGCTTTACATAAATGAGAAGGCGTGTACAACAGTATTTGGTGGCTAATATATTGCTATAACTCTAAGATTGTCAGGAACTAGTTGTAGTATTCTATCATTTTGTTGCATGAATTCCATGAACGGTTGCCATTTTTCAAAAAGATCTGAGCGGAAGTATGGATTTTCTGAGAGGGTAATACGCTCAGTTATTTTGTCCATAATAAAATATTCCCATAATTTATTAATCCAGGAGTGAATGGGCGGTAGAGCTTTTGCTTTCCAAAATTTCGAAATGATGGCTTTGGCATCTACCAGCATAATTGAAATAAGCTCTTTTCGTATGGCCGGGATCTCTGGGTCTTCCCACAAGTTGAGGAGGATAATTTTAGGGCATAGTGGAACACAGTAACTTGTGATTTTGGTGATCATTTTAAGTATTTTTAGCCAATATTGGGCTATTAGTGGACACGACCACCAACAGTGGAAATAGGATCCGATCTGATTACAACCATGCCAACAATGGGGGTCGTATGATGGATTGATATAATGTAATTTAAGAGGTGTGAGATACCATCTATAGAGAATTTTTCGGAATGTGACTCGGATATTGATAGCTTTAGTTAGGTCTGGCATTTTTAATAAACTTTACCTGCAGCCCTCAAAATATGCATACGTTTTTATTTTCTTTAATCTCTTGGGCTGAGAACGTCCTACAACTGGGGCGTTATTATGAAGGCTCAGTTCAGACATAAGAGGGCATTTCATTTTCTTTTACTTTCTGTCCTCTCATACAAACTCCCTCCTCCATTACCTTTCCCGTATTTCCCTAATTTCTACGCCAATGTTAATGCTAACCATCATTAGCTTCAAACCAAATTTTGCAGTCATAGCTAGAAGCAGTAAACCCTGGTTGGACTTAAACACAGTGGTTAATATTATTGCAGTCAGCTCTGAAAAAGGAAAGGCTGTTAGAATTCATATAAGGTAGGGGAAGGAGAAACAGAAGTTCCTCATCTCCTAACCATAGTTAGGCCAGAGAGTTCAGAAATATTTGTAACATTTTTCTCTGAACACACATTATGCAAGCCTTTGAGGAGCAGGTGTGTCCCATTAATTTCAGTGGGTAAAATTCAGACTGTCGTATATGGTGCATGCCAGGATCAGTCAGTTCTCATATTTATTTTGCTATTCTAGAAAAACTTTTGGTGGGCTTAATTACTACATCAAGTACAGAAGTAAAATTTGTAGAACTGCAAATTATTTCTTCTTCTTCTTAAAAAAAATTAACCCTCATTATTCTCTTCTGTCTTTATTGCAGGAGCACAAGTATTTACTGCTAGGAGTGAATTTCGAATTGGCACCCTGAAGTTTCACCCTGCTGATCCAAATGTTTTTATTTGTGGAGGATTTAGTCCAGAAGTTAAAGCCTGGGACATAAGGATGTGCAAGGTAAAAAGAAAACAAAACTGTCTTTTTACTCACTTGATAATGAAGCAACGGTAGGTAATGAATGATGCCATTTTGGAGAAGATAATTGGCATTTTCTGTTAAAACAGCACGGAAATGTGACTTTGCCAATCATTCTTGCTTTGTCTTGTAAAACTGAATAGCTACTGTCCATATTGTACTCTAAAAATGGGAACAGAAAAGGATAAAAATTGGTTTAAAAACCCATTTAAAAAGCTGTAATATCCTCAGTCAATGTGCAAATTTTCGGAGGTATATTATGTTGGCCAACAGAGGCAATAAGGAACTATAGATTTTCAAAAGTAACTGTCTTTTTATCTTCTTATAAGAATCTGTTTTTTAAGGCTATAGAATGGATTTGATCTAGCAACTTGTCAGTGATGAATGCATCTTTCCTCTTGTTTCTCTGGCTTGGAATGGACTGCTGGGGGTAGGGGAAGTTGATCCCTTGGGACTTAGGACCCACGTGAGCTAATAGCCATGCAAATCAGCAGGTGGCTGCCTTGTTGGGGGGTTGCTGTGACAGAAAAGGGAGAAGACGGCCATTTTGCCCTCTACCTTCCCAGGGTTAGAAATGACTGCTGGGGAAGGCAGTTCTGTGCATTTCTTCTTCCTCACTGCAGTCTCCAATGTGGCATGGTTTTTAAAAATCGTTGCGTGTCCTGCAGTGCCCACCCACCTTCTTGCTACTCAATGGTAGATGCTAGGAGAAGGCAGGAAACATCTGTCTCCGCCAGTGCCTTCCATTGACACTGCGCAGGTACCAAGCCACCGGATAAATTTTGTTGTCTGGAAGTCCAAAGGGTAGGACTCTCAGACTCTGCTGGTGTGGTTCAAGTGCACGCAGCAGTTCTTGTTTACATGGGAGTGGCACCAAGAGTAATCCGTATCACATTATGAACAGGACCAAAGGTGAAAAGTAACTTATGAAGTATGAACTACGGACCAGAGATTTTTTTTTGCCAGCACAGAGTGATGCAATCAGCGCTGCCTGAACCACAAGGCGCAAATCTTCCATTTGAACTGGTCAGGAAGCTGTTTACAGGTTCCTTGCTCCTAGCCACTGCTTAGCCTGCCTGCCACAGCTGGGTGTTCCTGATAGGGTTGCCACCCCACTCACCTGGCTGGTGGGAGGGAAAGGTGCAGGGAACTGGTCAAACGTGTGGTCTCCTCTCAAGAGACACACAGCCAAAATGGGTTTGTGTGTGCGGCCATAATGACTGAAAATGACGTTATGTCTGGCATGGCTTAGAAGC
Organism: Eublepharis macularius; assembly: GCF_028583425.1. Lineage (NCBI taxonomy): Eukaryota > Metazoa > Chordata > Lepidosauria > Squamata > Eublepharidae > Eublepharis > Eublepharis macularius. The sequence goes on along the minus strand of NC_072791.1, from coordinate 24,308,744 downwards.
AACAGGTCATGATGGGGGCTGGTTCTCTAAAAAGCACCCCCCAAAATTGGGCCCAATTTTTACAGAATCACCCCCCCCCCCCGGCACAACCTCATGATGCCAGAAATGATGTATTTTTTGGTGACATGGGAGCGTGCACAAGGTAAGTATCCCCCCATCCCCAAGATTGGCTCCCAGGGGACCAGACAGCCCTGATTCCTGAGAAGCCCTGCATAACTGCAAGCAAAATATGTAAATATATGCCACGCTTTGATGGAGTCAACAGTAGTTGCATGTTCAACATTTATCGTTCTTACCTTGTTTAATACCACTGCTACAACTTCTTCAAAGATTATCTTTAGAACCGTGAGTCCATAGCAGTCAATCTCAACTTTCTTTCCGTTATATAGGTACTGGGTTGGAACCCACCATTTTTTTCTGCTAGTGAAAAAGGAAGGAGAAATTCCTTTCAACCACCCCAAAAGGCTATGCTGTAAATCTTCAGGCATACGTGTATAAAAGCCATATGGGAGGAGGGCTGTAGCTGAAAGAGGAATTGAATGAGAATCATTGGAAAAGCTAGCTGGATCCAACTCTATGTGTTTATTTCCAGAGATCTCTTTATTAAAGGGAAACTGTGACTATTCTATGCATGTATTCTGAAATTTCTGTCAACTATAGTATAAGGCAGCTTCCTAAGTTCATTGCATGCTAAACCATAAATGTGTGTCAAGTTTTAAAAGTGGGTATCTTGGAAAGTGTAGCCTATTGACCCTAAAGTCTATTTGCCTGTTGAGTGATCAGCTCTTCGGGATTTTTTAAAGCTTAAGAATCCAAATTAATTATGATTATGTAGTCTGATTTCTCACAGTCTTCATTATTCTTGGAAGAACTAATCCAAGTTATGTGGGAACATCAAAATGTTGCGAAGAGAACTTTGGCTTACAGCTCACGGGTTGGGGGAGTTCAACCTGTGCGATGCTCATGGATTTGCTCCAATTGCTGCAAGCCTTCCGCTGCAGCATAATGGAACATTTTATAAACAGTACAGAAATGTAATCAGCTATATTTTACGCTGGCTTTCTTTTTTTGAAACAGCGTGCTTGCTGATATATCTAATTCCTGCATTCCTGTAGGTTAGGATATTTCAATACAGATTTGTTTTCAGAGTTTCATTTACCTTCATACTAAGACTGTGCAAAGCAGTACACATATTTTCCTGTCTCTCCATTTTCTTTCCATTTGTGCATCGTTATGGTCACTGCTGAGGTCGGATAAAAAAAGTGTTCATTCTTGTGTATTGTAATTTTGACGGTCGCAATAGGCTCGATTTATTCTTAGCTGGAAGAGACCGCTGGGGATTGCTTCCCACTTGCATCCAGTTATGAGGATGACACCTGGCATTTCTATACAACCTATGCTTTTTTGATTGCGCCTTTCTTCTTAGTTTGTCACAAGAGCCATGGTATTTTCCAATCCCTCATACATCAATTGCAGCTTTGATCATGTTTTGTCTAAATTGCACTTCCAAATCTTTCCACATCGTTCAGCTCAGAAGAGCGGTTGATATTTGCGTGGGTGAAACAGTACTCCCCACCCCAGATATTTTCTCTTTGTTATATGCAAGCCTTCACTTGTTTTACTGGCAAAACTCAAACTCTTATCATCAGGAGTATGCGAATACTATGATTCTGCCACAAAGAAGGAAAAAGCACAGAATATGGACATCAGCTTTATGAGCACCTGAGCTTCCTCCTTTGTTTAAGAAAAGGACAAGTTTCTAGTCCTTATCACTGCAAACATATGCTTAAGTAGCCAAGACCTGCTGAAATCCAGAAGTCATAGGATACGCTTATCTTCTTGCCCTCCTGAGATGACAAAAACCAGAATAAATTCTGCAAATTGGGTCAATTTGCATGATTTATACAGGTCATGGAATCTGACATTTCATGGTACAGAATTTTGATTACTAAGGCATAGTTTTTTTTTTAAAGAATGGACTATAAATCCTTGGTTGTCATTGACTGAGCACTGGAATACTACAGCTATCTTCTAAAATTTAATAGCTGCAGCAAGATTAAACATCATTCTTCACAATATATCTTTCCTTCTTTTATTTCTCATTGATTTTTAAGAAATAATTCAAAATTTAATTTAAAAATCCATGTGTGGCACCATCTGGCCAAGTTAAGCACTTCAAAGTCCCATTTTCACTGGGGAAAAATTAAAAGGACATGCTTAATTTCCCCATTGCAGCCAGTAGAACATTTAATACTCTTAACATTGCCTGGAATACACTTATATTTTGTTAGACTAGGGTTAGATTAAGGTTGCCGGTTTGACTGATTAAAAAATTGGTCAATTCACTGGTCAAAGAAGCACTTTGTGGATAAAATCTCCCACTTCCCATTCTAACTTGGGTTCTACATTAGCAGCAACAGGATTGGATGGTCCCAGGATGCCAGTTTGTCCAGTTGTGTGGGATACCTTTCACTTTATATAGTCTTAGAGCCAAGCTACAAGTGACGCCTTACACAGGTTGGACACTTGTCAGCTTCCCTCAAGTTTTGATGGGAAATGTAGGCATCCTGGTTTTACAGCTTGGCTCTCCCATTACAGCTGCAAAACCAGGATGCCTACATTTCCCATCAAAACTTGAGGGAAGCTGACAAGTGTCCAACCTGTGTCAGGCATCACTTGTAGCTTGGCTCAGAGAATATGGACAGGATTCTTGGAAACTTGAGACCTGCTTGTACAACCTGTGCCCCTCTTGGCTTCTTAAAGCTGCTGGAGGGGGTGGTGCTGCCAGACTGGGCCCAGGAGACAGGAAATGCCTCCCTGAGAGAGGGAATGGTCACCCTGCCTTGAAGAAGGCTGTGTTGTATTCACTTCTAAAGAAACCTACTGTGGACCCAGGAGACCTGAATAACTACTGTCCAGTCTCAAATGTAGCATTCTTGAACAAAGTAACTGAACTAGTGTTGGCTGGCCAGCTCCAGGGATTTCTGAATGAAGCGGATTGTTTAGAATCATAAAGTTGGAAGGGATCTCCAGGGTCATCTAGTCCAACCCCCTGCACAATGCAGGAAATGCACAACTACTTCCCCCCCCCCAAGTGACCCCTGCCTCATGCCCAGAAGATGGCAAAACACCATCCGGATCCCTAGCCAAACTGGCCTGGAGAAAATTGCTTCCTGACCCCAAAGTGGCAGCCTGTATTACCCAGGGCATGTAAGAAAGGGCCATGAGAACTAAGTACTGATGCAACTCTTCCTACCCTCCCTCTCATGATATGCCTATGTTCACAGAATCAGCATTGCTGTCAGATGGCCATCTAGTCTCTGCTTAAAAAACTCCAGAGAAGGAGAGCCCACCACCTACCGAGTAAGCCTGTTCCACTGAGGGACTTCTCTAACTGTGAGGAAGTTCTTCCTAATGTTTAGTTGAAAACTCTTTGGATTTACTTTTGAAGGCTTTCACAGCCAGAGAACGATGGTTGTTTTGGATTTTCCGGGCTGTATAGCCGTGGTCTTGGCATTGTAGTTCCTGACGTTTCGCCAGCAGCTGTGACTGGCATCTTCAGAGGTGTAGCACCAAAAGACAGAGATCTCTCTGTGACACTGAGAGACACTGAGACTGTGACACTGAGAGATCTCTGTCTTTTGGTGCTACACCTCTGAAGATGCCAGCCACAGCTGCTGGCGAAACGTCAGGAACTACAATGCCAAGACCACGGCAATACAGCCTGGAAAATCCACAACAACCATCTTTGGATTTAATTTCAACTCATTGGTTCTAGATCCATTCCAGTCTGGTTTCAGGCATGGTTGGATTGAAACAGCCTGATGAATGACGTGTGCCAGGAGACGGATGGGGAGAGTGCGATCTTGTTATTTCTCCTGGACCTCTCAATGGCTTTAGATACCATCAATCATGGTGTCCTTATGGACCGCCTTTCAAGTTGGGACTGGGGGGCACTCTTCTGCAGTGGTTCCAGTCCCACCTCGAGGGTAGGTTTCAGAGTGTGGAGTTGGGGGAATTCTGCTCTGCCCTTTGACCTGTGGGGTGCCCCAAGGTTCCATCTTGTCCCTCATGCTCTTCAACATCTATGTAAAGCTGCTGGGAGAAGTCATCTAGAGATTCAGTCTGATTTGTCACCGATATGCTGATGACACTCAGCTCTATCTCATGCTTCCAGCAGATCCCAGGGAGGCTGTGGAAACTGTGAACAGTGCCTAGAGGCAGTTTTGGAGTGGAAGTGCCACTGGTAGGGGGAAGGTTTGACCCAGAAAATGGGATATCTCTAGATCGGCTTCCCCTTCCCCTAAAGGAGCAGGTTTGTAGCCTGGGGGTGCTGCTGGACCCAGACCTCCTGTTGAATAAACAAGTGGCTGTGGTTGCCATGGATGCCTTTCACCTGCTTTGGCTGATGAGCCAGCTGCAGTCCTTCCTGGGCAAGAAAGATCTTGCCACTGTAATACATACCCTGGTAGCATCATACTGAAATGCTCCCTATGTGGGGATGCCCTTGAAAACTGTCCAGAAGCTTCAGTCAGTATAGAATGCTGTGGCTAGAATGCTGGCTCAAGTGGGTTCTAGGCAGGGGTTATTTCGTAGAAAAAAAACGGGAGGAACTCATTAGCATAACTCATTAGCATATGCCACGCCCCTTGACATCACTGGAAATGTGTCATTAGCATACCTGATTTGCATATACCACACCCCCTGACATCACCTATCCTGGCTGTTTTGGACCCAATACTGGCCATTCAGGGCTGAAATTGGGTCCAAAATGGCAAAAAGGGGCTGAAAATGGCCCAAAATGGGCCCAAAATGGTCAGGATTGGGCCTCTGCTGAGCGGAAGAGTGATCCACCACCTGTCAGAGGCTTGATCTGGGCCTTTTCAGCCCCAATCCAGGCCGAAACAGGCCCAAAATGGCCGAGAGTCAGGTGGGTGGGGCCACCTGACATGACCTCTTTGGGGAACTACTGGAACTGCGTTCCTGCATGTTCCCTCTCAAAATGAGCCCTAGTTCTAGGAACCATATTACTCTGCTCTTGCTCCATCTTTACTTTTTAAGTCCTCAGAGTTGGATTCTATGACTCCCTCCCTTCCACGAATGAGAAAGACTTCCTTCAACAAAGAATGACTTTTTTTTCATCAGAAGAAACTTTTGTCCATTAGAAAATCTTTCTCAGCTGACCTTTGTCCATTAGAAATCTTTGTCTATTAGAAATCTTTCTCTGCTGAAGGAAGACTTAGTAGAAGAGAGTAATAGGATTCAGCCTAGCAGAAAGGGGTCATAGGATCCAACCTTTAATTTTGTTAGAACAGAACACAAGGTATTTCCAAAGCCATCTTTAAGTTAATTATTTTTTAAAAAATAGTTAAGTGTTGGGGAAAATGAAATTAAACTTTCTTTTAAAAACGTAATGAATCTTTGAAGGTCTTAACATGTTACAATGTCATCCTGTGTAAGATTACTCTGACTTAAGCCCCGTGAAATCAACTGGAGTAACTCTGCATCGAACTGTACTGTTAGGTATGATAGAGAGTGCCCTCAAGTCATAGCTGACTTATAGCGACCCCCTCAGCCCCAACTCCCCAGCTGTCTTGTGGGGATAATAATAACACTGACTTTGTTCACCACTCTGAGTGTGGCACTAATCTGTCCAGAAGGGCAGTATATAAGTGCACTATTGGCTGTTTCCACATGTCTTCTCCCCCTCCTGAAAAATAGCGCAAAACTTATGGAACGACGCCCTCATGGCGCAATTTCCCGACATGACTTTGCTTCATGGCGCAATGACGTCAGAAAACATGCCACGAAGCAATGTCATGATAGAAAATTGCGCCATGAAGGCACGTTGTTCTGTAAGTTTTGCGCTATTTTTGAGGAGGGGGAGACATGTGGAAATGGCCATGGTTGTTGTTGTTGTTAATATTAGAAGAGACAGATGGAATATAATGGGTTGGATCCCATTGAAAATTTCTGCTGATGGAAAGGAGTTCGAGTTCTCCATCTCCCTACTCCTGCAGCCCAACATGTCCCCAAAAAGTTGGACTGGGAGATGAGGGACCCCCCCCCCCCAGAAATAGTATGGGAGGGAACCAGAGATCTGCTGCAAGAGAGAAAATGTGGTGAAAACAACACACACACCCTCCCATCAGTGGAAATTTTTTGCAGGATCCAACCCATTATTTTTTAAAAAAATAATACCACATGATATTTTATAACATTTGACTGGTCAGTTTACTGGCCCTTCATATGCTGTCCTTTTTTCAGCATCTTGTGTTATTATTCTGTTCCTCATGTCCCCAAGAGATTTTTCCTTGCTTGCTTTTATTTTTCTTGTAAAGTATATTTTTTTCTTTTCTAAAGCATGTAAGCATACTTTCAAGTAAGGATAGGCAGATTCCCCATTGTAAGTGGGATTGTCTTTTACCATCATCACAACTGGACACTCCGGGGGGGGGGAGCTTGTTTTTAAATCCAGAGTTCTAAATCAACTCACAAATACAAAACATATACAGAATATGCTGCTAGTTTAATGGTGCAGTCCTAAACAGCTTAATCTTGATAAGCCCCTGGACTTTTTTTCAGCAGGAACGTGGTGGAATGGAGTTCCAGCACCTCTTGAAAATGGTCACATGGCTGGTGGCCCCGCCCCCTGATCTCCAGACAGAGGGGAGTTTAGATTGCCCTCCGTGCCGCTTGGTGGTGTGGAGGGCAATCTAAACTCCCCTCTGTCTGGATATCAGGGGGCGGGGCCATTGGCCATGTGACTATTTTCACTGAGAGCAATTTAAACTTTAAAAAACTCCCCCCTTGTTCCAGCTGACCCAAAGTGACGTCATTCTGCAGTCTACCACCTCTTTTCCCAGAAAAAAAGCCCTGATAAGCCCCATTAACTTCAGTGGCATTGTAAGCCTGTCTTTAGCCTGTGCCATAGACATTATTTGCAGCTGCAACAGATCCAAGAAAATGCTTGCAGAGAGGTTTTTTAAAAGCTGGATGTGAAGCCCTTGAAGCTGTGCATTCCCTGAACGTTTCTGTTTTAAGAGCTTTCCAGACCTGGTCAGACAAACTCAGAGATCATGCAGCTTCTTCCCCTTACCCAACATTTGCCCACTGAATTGTAGAACCCTAAAATGCAGATCTCTAAAATTCCATTGGCGGTACTTCTTTTGGTGAAGCTACGACTCATATCCACAATAAGCTTTAAATAGACTTAACATGAAAGCACGTTCTGTGCCCCCACAGAATTTCTCGTTTTGTGTTGCAAACTAATTTAAGAACTTCTGAGAGAGATAACATTTGGCTTTTAATGTGAGCGTGCATGCATAATGGGCAAAGCAAATTTACATTCCAGTCCAGATAATTGCTAATTTTGTCAGATAACTGCTTCTTATGTCGTTGGTGTTTAACACTCTAGCATTTTAACTTCTATTCCTATACCCAGTGCCAAATGAGTTGTGTGAATTCTGGTATATGTCGCTTGCAGCAGAATAGATTTGAATATTATGAAGAAAAAATTCTTTAGCTGTAATTCTGTCTAGCTGTATTGACCATTTATTCAGCAGCATCATTGGTGTTGTGTTACATAAAATAGGCTTCATCCCCAGAGAGGCCTCAGAAATCCATGGCCCTGTGCCATGGGGTCTGGTAGGACAGTAATACCTTTATATTTATATTCTCCTTTTTTCTTCATAAACGTACTCTAAGTAGCTAGTAAAATAAGAAGCAAATGTAGACCCCCCCCATAATAGCATTAAAACTGTGACCACCGATCCTAAGAAACATTAAACACAGTTTCCATAAAAGAAAAAAAGGACTGGTTTGCAGCATTTTTGAAACATTTCCAGTATTTACAGTGGTCCTCATTTCCTCTGGAAATGTTAAAGGAATAGGGCTTCTGCCACTCTTCTTTCCCCCAGCTCGTAATCTAGTTGAGGCAAATCTGATTAGGATGAGTAATTGTTCAGTGAGTAATTAAACTGTGGAATTTGCTGCCAGTGGACATAGTAATGGCTGTGGCCACAGATGGCTTTAACAGGGGACAGATTCATGGAGGAGAGGTCCATCAATGGCTATTATCTATGGTAAGTGAAGGGGCTCTCCATAGAGGCAGCAGACTTCTGAATCCCAGCTAATGCTAGGAGGACCTTTCCCTCTATGCCCTCTTTTTTCATCCACCAGGGCAAGCGGTCAACTATTGTGTAAAACAGGCTGTTGAACCTCTGGTTTGGTCCAGTTGGGCTCTGATGTTCTGTTCACCTTAGAGGAAGGATGTCGTGCTCAGAGGCTAGGTGCTGGTACAAGCTGGGGTTGGTGCAGTTGGCAGGCGAAGCAGTTTATGAGTAGTCATGCAGTCCAAGTTCATACATGAGTAAGGCAGTCCAAAAGCAAATCCAATGGTCCAAGTCAAAACACAGGCAGAGCAGTCCAATAACAAGGCAGATGAGTGCAAAGCTAGGAGTCAAGCTGAGGATGTAAGCCAAGTCCAAGGCGGAGCAAGGCACAGGGTGGGGTCAAGAGCTTCCAGGCACAAGCAAGGCTCAGGTCACAGGGAATGGTGAGCTAGGCTGCTTCCGCATTGAGCCCTGCTCAACGTTCTCTTCTTATATGCTGCTCTAGTTAAGTGGGCGAGGTGCCGGTGTTCCCTCTTCCTCTGATTGCAGTGCCTTGCTCTTGGAGGGCAGTCCCATCCGGTGCTGCGCTTGCAAGTGAGCACTCCTGCATCTTTCCCAAACAGCCACCCTTGCCCTATTCCTCTGTTTCTCGGGAGCTGATCTCTCCTCCGCTCTGCATGAGCCCTCACCCCCAACAGCTTCCCCAGATGTCCCTGGCTGTATTCCAGAAGGGTTCTTCTGGTGCCGTGGCTGATTCTGGTGCAGGCTCCTCTGGTGCAGAGGCCACCTCTGCCAGCTCCTCGTCCTCCAAGGAGGACTCAACGGCTGGTGGTAGGGTGACAGGCTGAGGCTGGTTCATGACAAATGTACAGAGAGGAGAAATGTTTGGGAGGACTGAAGCTGGTTTATGGATTCTTACCTGCAGAGGTTATCCTTTAAGTATGTGGTCATGAGTGACCTATCTTGTCTTTTGCTGTTAAGATAAAGTGGCAGAAGGTCAAGTCTACAGTGTGATGCATAAACAAAACATGATGGATTTCATACAGAAGTTGAAAGTATTTATGTGCTGTTTTCAATTTGCCACTGTTGAACGATTTTTTTTTTTTGCAAAGCAAACTGTGATTTCTTAAGAGTCCCAGAGTTGCATTATGCCACATGAAAATGCCAAACCATACTGAACTGAAGAGACCTCTTGGGGGACTGTAAGTACTTCAGGGCTTTGGCTATATACCAGTTGTCATTGCAGATATGAACTCTGCTGAAATCCCAGAACATTCAGGAAATGTATGCAAATTGTGTTCTGCAAATCAGACCGGCCCTTTATAGAAGTGTTTAGCTATTTTTTCGGAGGGAAAACTCTCTAATGCTCTTCTGTGCCTTTGCTGCTTTATAAGCTTATAATAGAAGATAAAGCCCAGTTTCACTACATTGTGCTCCTTGGGCAAAGCTGCTTCTTATCTTTCAGTTTTTCCCCCCATTTAAAATGAACAAAAACATGATATTGTGAGCAAATCGCCTCTCAGAGGCTGGTAACACTTGAAAAAAACAAGACAGAGGGGGAAAAAAAATCAGTGCCTTTTCTTCCTTAGATGTTTTCCAAGAATCGTTTTGGTTTGTCAGAGTGGATTTATCTCAGTCGACATCTTTGTTAAATTTTCCTTGAAATTCATAAAAGATAACTGGCAGTGCATAAATAAGTATGAAGCTGTAACAGCATTAGGAAGCATTATAGCATCTGAAGGAGATGAAATGCCTACCTTTTAGAAGATGAGCCACACAGATTTGGATTATAGCCTGCCAAGGGCCTGTCTTTCCATCAGAAAACTGCAAGGACCAGACTGGCCACTGGAAGTGGCAGATGGGATCATTGGATTTTATACAATGGAACAGTCACACACATTCAGCCTAACCTACCTTAGAGGGTTGTTATGAGGATAGAATGGAGGGGAGGAAAATTACGTGCCAGGTTAAAAAGCATGAGAGTGAAGATCACAATAGAAGCCCCTTTGGGCCCCCATTGGGAAGAAAGGCAGGGTTTAAATGAAGTAAATGAATAAAATAGATGATATTTTGCGGTTTACCATAAAAAAATTAAGACGGGATGTCACAATTTAATGTTCTGTGGTTGTGAAGGTAGGAAAAGGTAGGAGGGAGGAATGTGCCAGGAAAAGTTAGCATGGATATATGAGTATGGGACAAAGCTGGAGGGCTGTGTTGAGCAAATGCTCTTACCCCTGTGTCCATGAACGAAAAGGGAAGAATGGCCCTGGAGGGCGGATCCTCATGTCATACCCAGAAGAGTCTTGCATACTTGCAGTTCTGGAGCAGTAGCAGTAGTATCAACACAAATAAACAGGAGTCTTGTGACATCTTAACAACAAACGTTTTCTTTTTAATTCCAGCGTAAGCTTTAAGCACCTTTCTGCGCTCTCTATTGAGGCCACGTCTCCGAATGCAGCCGATTAAGGTGACAAAGTGCTGAGGGGTAGCTTAGCCTGCACGGCTCCTGACTGGGTTTACATCTTCCCGACTTTAATAATTCCCTGTAAATGGAAAACCAGCACGGCATGCAAAGGGCTAGGCTAAAAACTTTCATTCCAATGTGCTTAATTTTTTATTTGTAGGGAACTTTTATGTGGGGGGGGGCACTGTGTGAGACTTTCCTCACAGACTGAAGCGGTATGAGCATTCTGCCTCCTCGTTCTGTTGCTTGTTAGGCCAGGCCTCAGTCAAAGAGTCAGCAACAACCTCATTTTTCTCCCTGCCCCTATTATCTCACTTGAACAGAAGAAGAGTTCTGCTGGATTAGGCCAGTGGTCCATCTAGTCCAGCATCCTGACTGACACAACAACCAACCAGTTGCCCTGGAAGACCAATAAACAGGGCAGAAGAGTCCAAGACCTTCCCCTGATGTTGCCTCCTAGCTCTGGCGTTCGAAGCTTTATAGCCTCTGAATGTGGAGGTTCCTGTTAGTCCCCATGGCCGTTGCGGTCGATGAATCTGTCTAACCACCTTCTAAAGCCGTCGGTGCTTCTGGCCATCGCTACATCCAGTGGCAGTGAATTCTACAATTTAATTTACCATAGAGTAAAGAGGTACTTCCTTTTTTGTCCATTCTGAGTCTATCATCTGTCAACTCCATTGGGTACCCTCCAAGTTCTAAAGTTATGGAAGAGAGAGGTTCTCTTTATCCCCCTCCCCCTCCATTCATAATTTTATATACCTCAATCCTGGTGTCCCCCCTCCCCCCCCATCTGTTTTCTTATTGAAAAGTCCCTGCTTCTTCATCCTTTCCACATAGGAAAGGTGTTCAAACCCTTAATCATCTTGGTTGCCCTCTTCTGTACTATTTATTATTTATGTCATTTATAGTTCACCCTTCTCACTGAGACTCAAGGCAGATTATATAATGTGAGGTTAGTACAGTCAATTTTAAGAATATTTAAACAGTTCCATAGGGTATATAAATGCAAATTTGCAAAGACATAGCGTCAGCAAAAATCCAATACGGAGTTGAAGGAACCCTGAAACGGAGCATAAGCAATTCTAAGACTGACATTAAACAACACAGAACTACCGAGTAGGATTTTACTTAAAGCGATAGATAATACAAAGTAGCACATGCTTAAAGCAACAGATAGGACAAAAAGCAACAGATAGCACACAGTAGCACATAGTAGTGACGTCTGTGGTCCCTACCTGTTTAGTCAAGCATCTTTTTGAGACCACCTCCTTACAGTACAGCCCTCTGAATAAAAATGCATCCTGAATAATTCAGTTTTGAGCAATCTTTTTTAAGATACGGCAACCAGAGCTGTATGCAGGAGCATTACCATTTTGGCCATTCTATGTTTATTCCCTTTCCTAATAATTCCCAGCATAAGGTCTGCCTTTATAAGAACACAGAGGCACTTGATAATGGTGGGTTCATCTTCGTTCTTCTGTGCCTCCACACATGGGACTGCGCAGGCGCAGGCCAGCCGCCGGAGAATTTTCTAGAGCTTCCATGGCTCCGAAGGGGCCGTTTGTCGCGCGCCTCAGCGACCGTTTTCCCGCCCAAACGGTCACGTGATCCTCCAGCGACCAACGGCCCCTTCCCTCAGTTCTCTTCTTGCCGCCGCTTGGAGAGAACGTGAGCTTCGTTGCTCTGTGCTTTTGTGCTTCGTGCTTTATTCTGACTGATTGCTTGGCTTTTGACTTCGGACTTCGTGACCTCGACTATTCTTCGGATCTCGTTTTGGACTTTGTTGTGGACTCGGTAATTTGACTCGGACTGTTTTTGACCTTCCTTTCGCGTGCCCCTGAAGATGGCCTCTAAGGCTCTCTTCAAGCATTGCCTGCAATGCCACACTAAAATGGCCAAGACCGATGGCCATGAACTGTGCCTGTTCTGTTTGGGGGAGACCCATAATGTGACGGCCTGTAAGATTTGCCAGGGCTTCACCAGCAAGGCCCGGCAGGAGCGCAAGGCCCGACTTAACTCCTCCCTGTGGCAGAAGGTCATGTCCGGAGGCGCTCCGTTGCCCTCCTCCAAGGCCGGCCCAAGCCCCTCTGCCGAACGGCATTCAAGAGCTGGCTCAGTGGCCTCCGCGAGGTCGGGGTCGAAACCGCGTCCCCCGAGTACCTCGGCGTCGAGAGCGGCCTCTCCAGCGCAGGGACCGGTGCGGCCGCCCCGTAGCGCGTCATCTACCAGGTCGGATCCGAGACCTACGTCGGAACCGAGGATTCTGGTACCGAGTCCCCGGTCGGAACCGACGTCCGGATCGGCTCCGATGAAGCCTAAGAGGTCGAAGCCGAGGTCCCCTTCGAAGGCGAGGAGCGCGTCGGTTCCGAGGTCTTCTTCGGAACCAGCGAAGAAGAAGAAGAAGACCAAGCATCACCGGTCGCCGCGTCCCGCTCCTCAGGAGGAGGTCATCGTGCTTCCTCACACGCCTTCCCCTCATCTGGGCTCCCCGGAGCCAGAAGACATCTCCGTGCCAGTGCCGGATCCGATGGCCTTCGAGACGGTGCCCGCGGAATTCTCGTCGAGGCCGGAGCCGAGCCCGCGCCGTCGGAGCCGACCATCGCTTCCCCTTCGGTCGCCGAGGCTGGTACCGAGCCCGTCTCCTCGTCGGAGCCGTCCGTCGCCTGTCCGTCCGTCTCCACCTCCGGTCGGTCGTGAGCGGCATGGTTCCGGGGACAGTGTCCGATCAGTCCGGTCCACTGCGTCCCGGCATCGACAGGCTCCCTACCTCCCCTCGCCATACCGTTGCCAATGGGAGGGGGCACCTGCGGGCTTCTCCGTGTCGGAACCGAGGCCTTCGACATCGAGGTCGGCGTGGGCTCCTCCTCCGCTCCAGGTTCCGGAATCCCAGCGCGGTTCCGATGAGGAGGATGTCGAGAGCTTTGGCGGCTACCAGTCGGAGTCCTGGTCCGAACCATCGCCACCTGAGGAGCTGGTGCCATCTGCGGACTCCCCATTCGAGGACCTCCGCATCTACGCCGACCAGATGGCAAGAATGGCCAAGGCTCTCGAGATGGACATCTCTTCAGCAGCCCCGAAGACCAAGGACAAGCTCCTCAAGCGCATCTATGGGGATAATCCAGCGTCCGTTGGGTTCCCAATGCTCGAGGGTATTGAGGAAATCGTGGAGAAGGTATGGCAGGTGCCCTGTGATCAACCTCCAACGTCCAAGCGCATCGAGCAGCTTTACAAGATCAAGCAGGGCACCTGGCCGGCGTTGGTGAAGCACCCTCCACCTTCCTCCTTGGTCACAGAGGAGTTCAACCCCCGACGATCGGGTCACTCCTCGGTGCCTGCCGATAAAGAGGGCAAGAAGCTTGATGCCATGGGCAGGCGCCAGTACATCGTCGCTTCGCTGGGTCTGAGGATTGCCAACTACCAGACCATCATGGCAGGGTACCAGCTGTACCTCTGGGAGAAGTTGGCATCCTATACCCGGGACCTCCCTCCTGAGCAGAAGGCTGTGGTGTCCCTGCTGCAAACAGAGGCTGTCCGGCTGTCTAAGCAGCAGATGAATGCCGGGAGCCACGCTGCCGACACTGCTGCTCGGGGAATGGCTTCGGCGGTGGTCCTCAGGCGCCACTCCTGGTTGCGGTCTACGGCCCTGTCCCAGGAGGTGCGTTCCAGGGTGGAGAGCATGCCCTTCGAAGGGGACTCGCTGTTCTCCAAATCGACCGACGAGACCCTGAAAAAGAAAAAAGAGGACAGGCAGACGGCACGGTCCTTGGGTCTGGCTCCAGCGGACAAGCCCTCCTCCAGGCCACGGTACGCCCCCCGTTCCGGCCCTTACCACTACCAGGGCAGATACCAACATCAGCGGCCGGGCTACCAGCAGTATCCGGCCTACCAGCAGCGGCTTTACCCTCCCGCACAACAGCAGAGGAGGCGTCGGCCCTTCAAGCCTCGCCCGGCACAGCAACCGGCCCAGCAGAAGGATCAGCAGGGCGCCGGGAGGCAGTACTGACGGGTCACGCCAGCCGTATCCCCGAACTTTTCGGACAGACTGAGTCCACTCCTCTCTGAGTGGGAGTCAATAACATCTGACTCATGGGTCTTAACTATTGTTGAATTGGGATACGGGCTGGAGTTCGTTGAGCTGCCTAGATGCAGTTCACCCCTGACAGCTGTTAATAACACTATGGCCGAGCTGGATGCGGAGATCGTGTCGCTCTTGGCCAAGGGTGCTGTGGAAGAATTGCCCTATGAGGACTCTGTAAAGGGTTTCTTCTCTAGGTTCTTCCTGGTCCCTAAGAAGGATGGGGGCTTACGTCCCATTTTAGATCTGAGGGGCCTTAATGCCTTCCTCAAGGTGACCAAATTCAAAATGGTTACGTTGGCGGCTGTGATCGCCTTGCTGAAACAGGGAGATTGGTTTGCGGTTCTTGACTTAAAAGACGCATACTTTCACGTGGGCATACGGAAGGAGCACAGGAAATACCTGAGCTTTGTTTACCGGCAAAGGGTTTTCCGGTATAGGGTGCTCCCCTTTGGCCTGTCCACTGCCCCACGAGTGTTCACTAAATGTGTGGCCCCTGTGGTTTCCTTCCTACGGGAAGAAGGCTGTACCATCTTTCCGTACCTCGATGACTGGCTCATCGTGGCTGAATCGGAGTCTAGGCTGGTGCAGGACATTGGCCTGGTACTTAGCACTTGCCAACGCCTGGGGCTCCTGGTGAACTTGGAGAAATCCAAACTGGTGCCCAGCTGCAAGGTGTCCTACATTGGCGCACTCTTAGACTCTGTGGAGGGTAAGGCTCTGCTCCCCTTGGAGAGGGCTCGGTCCCTAAGGGGTCTGGTGTCCATGTTTAAAAGGAACCGATTCCAGTCTGTGCGCACTATCCAGTGCTTACTAGGGCATATGGCAGCGGCTACCTCTGTGGTGCCTTTTGCTAGGCTGCGTATGCGCCCTCTCCAGAACTGGTTTGTGCGGAGGTACGATGCTCTGCTGCACCCTCCGTCCCTCAAATTCTCTATCCCGAGGGTCATCCTCTCCTCCTTGGACTGGTGGCTGTCTGATGGCAACTTGTTTAAAGGGACCCCTTTTGGGTATCAACAACATGACATCACGGTTACCACTGATGCCTCTCTGTTGGGATGGGGGGCTTACTGTGGTGATGTGTCGGTGCAAGATGTCTGGTCTGACAGGGAAAAGACCCTCCATATCAATGTGCTTGAACTAAGGGCCATTCGTTTCGCACTTGTGTCTCTTACAGCACTGCTGAGAAATCGTCAGGTCTTGGTGCAGACGGACAACACGACTGCCATGTACTACGTGAATCGGCAGGGGGGCACAGTGTCCATGGCCCTGTGCCGGGAAGCCACACTCACTTGGCAGTGGGCTATCAAGAACGGCGTGTCGCTCCGTGCTATACACGTGGCTGGGTCAGACAATGCCCGGGCAGATGCCCTCAGCAGGGTCCCTTTACTGGACCACGAGTGGGAACTGAACGTAGAGTGCGTTGGGCCGATCTTCCAGATGTGGGGTCATCCAGTGATAGACGTGTTCGCCACTGCGGCGACCACCAAGGCCCACACGTTCTGTTCCAGGGCAGGGAGCGACCCCCTCTCTATTGGGGATGCCTTCCAGTTTACGTGGACGCAGGGCTTGCACTACATGTTTCCTCCGTTCCCCTTGATTCCCAGGGTCCTGTGCAAGATAGAGGAGGACGGGACGGACTGCATCCTAGTGGCCCCCTTCTGGCCACGGCAGGTTTGGTTCCCGAAGCTCCTGCGAATGTCCCAACGGACATATGTGAGTCTGCCCCCTCGGCAAGACCTTCTCCTAAACGGGAGCCTAGTCCACCACGATCCCAAGAAACTGCACCTGACGGCTTGGCGGATCGTTCCTCCCCGATAGGCTTTACTGACGAGGTACAGAGGGTCCTCCTGAATGCTCGTCGGCCATCCACTAGGCGCGCTTATGCGGCCAAGTGGCGCAGGTTTGAGCTCTGGGCACTTGCTAAAGGAGTGGTGCCTGACAGCAGTCCCTTGGGGGTTGTGTTCGAGTATTTGTGCCACTTGCGTGGCCTGGGCTTGAAGGTGTCCTCCCTCAAGGTCCACCTGGCAGCTGCTCACGCCCGAGTTGAGGGTGCTACGGTGTTTTCTCACCCACATTCCCGCCAGTTCCTTAAGGGCATGTACAATCTTTACCCACCTGTGTCGGCGCCAGTGCCTCAGTGGTCGCTGTCCTTGGTGCTCTCACGTCTCATGTTGCCTCCATTTGAACCTATGGCTACATGCCCCTTGGATATGCTATCCTACAAGGTAGCGTTCTTGGTGGCCGTCACATCGGCCAGAAGGGTCAGTGAGCTGTCTGCACTGCGGTCTGACCCTCCCTTTCTTGTGTTTCATCCCAACAAGGTGGTCCTGCGTCCCTGCCTCGGGTTCCTGCCCAAGGTGGTGTCCGCCTTCCACCTCTCGCAGGATATCTCACTGCCTGCATTCTTTCCTCAACCTTCCTCTAAGGGGGAAAAGGCCCTCCATTCCCTAGACTTGAAGAGGGCCCTAGCCTATTACCTGGATAGGACGAAGGGATTCCGTTCCAGTCCTCACCTGTTTGTATGTTTTGGGGCCAAGGACAAGGGTAACAGGGCTTCCTCACAGACCCTGTCTAGGTGGATTGTGACGGCCATTAGCAAGGCCTATTCCCTGGCAGGGGTGGCTTGCCCGCTTCATGTCAGAGCCCACTCCACGCGGTCCCAAGCATCTTCTTCGGCACTCCTCAGGGGGGTGCCCCTGGTTAACATTTGTAAAGCAGCCACATGGTCCTCTGCAGACACCTTTGTCAGGCATTACGCCGTTGATGTCAATGCGGAGCAGGATGTATCTGTGGCCAAGGCTGTCTTACACTCCCTTTTTTCCTGAGGGAGTTTTGGAATGACTTTCTTGGCGTACCTGCTGGGTACCCTTGAGTGAAAGTGTGTATATATGTACCTGGGGGTGTGTATATATGTAAATATTGAGTATTTATGTGTCCTTACACAGTTTTTTACATAGATGTATATATGCATATCTATTTATTGTTGTTCTTGTTTGTTCAATAAAATTGTGTTGGATTTCACCCCCGCCTTCCTTATTGTGTGAAGCTTGGTACACTCCCATGTGTGGAGGCACAGAAGAACGAAGATGAAAACAGGGTTAACATACCTGTAACTTATGTTCATCGAGTTCTTCTGTGCTGACACACAACCCTCCCTCCTACCCCGCTGTGAACTCCAATGCACGATAATGTGATGGCTGTAACAGAAATTGGTGTTTTTAAGGTGTTATGGCTGGAGTGTGTTGGTCAAGCGGCGGCAAGGGAGAACTGAGGGAAGGGGCCGTTGGTCGCTGGAGGATCACGTGACCGTTTGGGCGGGGAAAACGGTCGCTGAGGCGTGCGACAAACGGCCCCTTCGGAGCCATGGAAGCTCTAGAAAATTCTCCGGCGGCTGGCCTGCGCCTGCGCAGTCCCATGTGTGTCAGCACAGAAGAACTCGATGAACATAAGTTACAGGTATGTTAACCCTGTTATTTTGAGTATGGGCAGGATATGTCTTGCTTTGCTTATCTGGTTCTTGGCAGAGATTACAGCAGCAGGTTCTTTGACCAATAGGCGGTGTTGACCTTCCCCCCCCCCCGCCCCTGCAATTCCTGCCTTCAGGATGGTTGTTGGCTTCAGAGTGGGCGAGTGGGATGACGGTGTGCCCAAACAACATGCTTTTCTCCTGTAAAATGCTTACAGAATGGGACATCTTCAAGCGGTTTCAGTGGCTAACCGTGGGCTAACCTGCATGGCTCACAACTGGCTTGTGCTTTGAGCCTGGGAGTGTGAAAATGTAGAGTTCGGATTTGTTGCGCTGATGGAGTTTACAGCTGTGAACTGAAGGTGGGCAGATATGGTTACAAAAATGGAGGTCTAAATTCAGCTTCCTGTGTGCCATTTGTGAGTGGATGAGTCTCTCTAAAATTACTTTCTTGTACTTGAATTATCTTATATAAAATAAGCCTTCAGCCTCAAACTCTTTGCTTCAGTGGAAAAAATATTTTCAGCATTATACCAGATTTTGTTAACATCAGAGGCTATCATGTGGCTTTTTAAAAAGAGGCTTTTGGAGGTTTTTTAAAAGAAAGGTGGTGTCAAATAAACCTGTGTATTAAAAAATATTATCTTTGGAACTAAATAGAAATATTAGCCTATGGAGGTATTTCAGGATTTAGTTACTACAGTCAGGAAGCTAGAGTTTTTACTTTTAGAATATGTTAACCGTATTTAGCAAAATACTGTAGCCACCTTGAGGTAAGAGAAAAGGCAGGGTTTAAATATTTTTAATAAATAAATACTTTCACTGTTAAAAATAGAATAGTGTTTCTTGCAATGAGAGCCTTATTTGGTCTTTCTAGGATAACAATACTTTGGAGATAATGTGGAGGTAATATATAGTATGTGATAAGAACGTGTGTTTCAGTTCACAGTGTCAGATCTTGAACAACACAGTCTTCTTTGCAATAGTTTGCCTTGGGCCTGCTTTACTGTGCAACCCTATGCACTGTTACTCCCACTGAAATGTGTTGATTTCAATTCTGTGCACTGTTAAGCCCACTGAAATCCATAGAATAACATATTACCTATACTACAGACAGAAATAGCATGTAGTGGGGTAGAGGGAGTAGGGTTACCAGTCCCCCAGTGGTTGTGGGGGATCCTCCGCTTCCACCCTCCACCCCCCACCACCACTCACTTGGCCGGCAGAGGGAAAGGCGTGGGAATGGGCTTCCCAAGCACGCTCCCAGAGCGGCTCAAAGATGTCACTTCTTGGGAGTGATGTCATCACGCTGACCTGAATGCACTCCTGCGCTTTGCAGCGACCTGATTTGGTCCCCAAACAAAGCAATTTGGGCTTGTGCAATGTAACATCTTCATGCATATGTGGGAGGGACATGAAGAAGGTTAGTACCTCCCACCGGGAGTGTAAGGGGACCTGGTAACTGTAAGAGGGAGGATTCCCGATCCTACAGCTGTCAGGAGGCAGCAATACATGGTCTGTAACTGCAACTCCAAAGGCCTCAGCTAGGGTTGCCTACTCCAGATTGGGAAATTCTAGGAGGCTTGGGGGTAAATGGGAGGTTGGAGTTTGGGACTGGGAGGGAGCTCAGCAGGATGGGATCCCACAGAGTCTGCCCTCTGAAGGTACTCTTTCCTCCAGGGGAATTGATCCTGTAGTCTGGAGGAATTCCACTTGGAGATTGACAACCCTACTTGCAGCAACTGAACATACTGAGAGCCTGGTGCCGGAAAGAGATATCATCACTTGCATCCACATGAGGTTCTGAAACCTACATAGCCTCACACCCACAGTTCTGCAGCTGTGACTTGGGCATTCCAGTAAGGACACCCTTCCCTCTTTGGCAGCACTCTGTTGTGGGAGTGGAATTACCCTGCACTTCTCACATACAGATTTAAACTAGGTTTAATTATCATCATCCCCCCCAACTTCCCACCCCATGGAAGTCTAGGAATCTTTGACAGAGAGCTCTTAAATAGAGATGGGCACGAACAGCAATACGAACTAAAAAAACCCAGGAACAACCCAATCTGCTGTTCGTGAACAAGCTGTTCGTGAGGCCCCATTCTAAATGAACAGGTAGTCATTGCAAGGCTCCTTTCTTGCTGTTCGTAGCTGTTCATCAAGCCAGACAGTCTGGCACCTGCAATCAATTCCCTTGGCAACTCAGGCAGGAATTGTCTGAACTCTGTCTGAACTCCTGCTGTGGCCCTGGAAACCCCAATCTAAGCCCAATTTAGCTTGATAGGCAGGTCTTCCTTCCAAGTGTGGACTGGAGCTCCAAATTTGTTACAAGAGGAAAAGACCAGGGGGGAGGGGGGCATCCAGCTCTGGCTTTCAGGAAGAGACAACTGCTGTTAGAGAGACAGGGTGAGTGCATTGGAACTTGAATTTTCTTTGTGTGTGGTGGGATAGGGATCTATCCCTTCAGGTTCCAGGGCTGCTGCCAGGCTCTGGGGCCAAGCTATTATTATTGGTACCTTTCCTGCTGCCTGCTCAGGTAGGGTTTCTGGGAGTGGTGCAGTAGGGATCTACCTCTTCAAGTTCCAGGGTTGCTGCCAGGCTCTGGGGCCAAGCTATTATTTATTATTGGTACATTTCCTGCTGCCTGCTCAAGTAGGGTTTCTGGGAGTGATGCAGTAGGGATCTTTATGGCTGGAGGAGAGCTTGCTGGCCCCCACGAACAATGAACAACCAACATGTTCATGAGCAGGATCATGTTTGTCAATGTTTTTTGTTCTTTGTTCGTGGATGGCAACGAGCAATGAACACCATGTTTGGGTTTTTCTGTTTGTGCCCATGTCTACTCTTAAGCACCATCATAAATTTCAACCAGTATTCTTTGAAGGAAGTCAGGATGGTTAAAACAAGACCTTGAGGGCTCCTAGCAGCCAGGAGATGTAAGAACTTGGGTAGGACAGTTATCATCTAAAGACAGACTCACCAATTTTTCTTTTGTTGTCAAGGGGGTGTTTTCTAGTAACTGCAGAAGAGACAACTAGAGGAACAGCTTAGATAGTTGCTTTCTGGTAGCCTGGGAACAATGTCTGACCCTTAGTAGCCCTTAACTTCTGACCACTCCCCCGAAAGGCTTTGGAGAGCCTCTGCAGCTGGGATATCTATGGTTGATTTTATTTTTTTAAATATTTTCTTATTTTTATCTTTTGTGAACCACCTTGAACACCTTTTATAGAAAGAAGGCATACAAGTTACATAACAACTGTCTGTCTGTCATCCACCTTTCTCACTGAGACCAAAGGTATAAGTCCATGCAATGAACAACTGGGTCATTCAATAAACAATATATTAGGGTATGCATAACAGAAATTTGAAAAGAAGCATAAAATTCAAATACAAGAATACAAACATAGCTGAAATAAAACATAAGTAATTTGGTGTGACCTTTTAAATGATGCAGAAACTACCCAGTAGGATCATATCTCTATCCACAGACAGTACCCAGAAGTATTGTCTAAAGTCCCTGTCCCTTTACCAGAGCCTCTCTCTAAACCACGTCCTTTCAGCACAGACCTATCCCCTCAGAAAAAACTGAATAATTCACTTTTGCATAGTTCGTGGAAAGTCAAGACCGTGGGAGCTTTCCTGGCCTCTTCAGGCAGGCTATTCCATAAAGTGGGGGCCACTGCAGGCAGCTGTTGACTTTACCCATTTGCAGGGTGGCACCTGCACAAGTCCCTGTTCAGATGAGTGAAGCTGCCATAGGAGGAGAGATGGTCTTGCAAATATGAAGGGTCAATGCCATGAAGGGCTTTGAATGTGATGGCCAACATCTTGAATTGAGCCCAGTAGCTCAATTGATAGGTAGCTAATAGAGTGACTGCAGAATGAGATTAATATGCATGCTTCTCCTGGCTTCTAATAATAATTAAACTGCAGTATTCTGTACCAGCAGGAGTCTCTGAGTTGACTTTGAAGTTGACTTGAGTTGACTTGACCTGACAATGTAGAAGAGTGCATTACAGTAGTCTAGTCTCAATGTTACTAAGGCGTGGATCTAGGGTTGCCAGCCTCCAAGTGGTGGCTGGAGATCTCCCAGAATTAGAACAGATCTCCAGGCCACAGAGATCAGTTCTCCTGGAGAAAATGTTTTCTTTGGAGGGTAGTCTCAATGGTATTATACCCTGCTAAGGTATAATACCATATAATACTATAAAAGAGCTTTTACCCTATTAAGATATGATGTCTTACCCTCTGCTGTCCTGGAAGGCAAATATAAGAAGACACCTTATGAAAAATGTTTGTGCCCATGTGGAGATGGGAGTGTTGAGTCCCTATTACGTGTTTTCTTTGAGTGTAAAATATATGATCATATTAGGGAAATATATATTAAACCTATAATTGATAGTCTACCGGGGAAAGAGAGAAAAAATTATATTACAATCATGTTAGCAGACAGGAATAGGGAAATGACGCTCTAAGTGGCAAAATATGGCTGGATGGTCATTAATAGGAGGAAATCCTGGCTTAGTGTGCAGAATCCTAGATAAGTATTGTTATAATTTGATAATATAAGGGAATTTGAATTTTAGTTATTTATATTATGTAAATTATAGTAAGCTACAATTTTAATGATTGCCTGGATATTTTAAGTTTATATTGTTGCCAAATAATTATGCTTTTAGGACTGATCAATTTTATTTTATTTAAAGACTGGTTTATTAAGTAAATTTCTAAAGGTGGTAATTTGTTGAAATATGTACCTTTTAAATATTTATTTTAAAACGGCGTGTGTCTTGCTGATGTGCAATCATGTAATTTTGAATTGATTTCGAGAATGTGATGGCCTCTGGCTAATAAACTTTGTCGAACTACCAAATCCCACCCTCTCCAGGCTCCACCCTAAAAATCTCCAGGAATTTCCTAACCTGGAGCTGGCAACCTTATGTGGATCCAGGTGGCCAGATCAGCTCTGTTTGTAGTGGCCTATATATTTTTTTAAAAATATATGTTTTTATTTATGTTATTTATAGTATGCCTTTCTCACTGGGACTCAAGGCTGATTAAACAGTGTAAGTCTGTTTGCTCAACACTTAAGCCATTTATCTGTGTAAATATCCCGTGTGGTTCTTATAGCTCAAAGTGTGTGCATGGATTTGAGAGGGCAATGCCCCCTTCTTTCCTTCCCCTCTTGTACCTTGGATCCTGCCACCAATAAACTTCTTCAGCCTTCCTTTCATCGGTGAGTTCGGGAGGCTGTGTGTGTGTGGATACAGAAGAGATGCCCTCAGTTCCCGCCCTCCCTCCTCCTCCTCTTTGCTCCTAAACCAGCAAGGAGATTGTATGTGTGTGTGTTTGCGCTCATGCACCAAGTGCTAAGTGCATGGGGAGAACTTTGAAACAGTCTACTTTCTTAAAAAGAGAAAGATCTCTATTCCGCTCTAACCCAGATAACACTACAGAGCACAGAAACATAGGAAAAAGAACATCACAACACAAAGGCTATGGCAGAGCTAAGAAAGGAATATAAAACATTCTAGCTAGGGTAACTTGAGAGTTGCAGATGTTACCTCAGCCTCCCAAACAGTGGGATGTGCAGAACTCCTCTGGGAGTGTAGGCAATAGAGACAAACACCCCTCTAGCCCTCCTAGTCGTGGTCTAGGACAAACAGGGCTTGGACACCACAAAAAATGGTGTTCAGAGTTTTTAACGCTGTCTCCTGATGGATGGACTCCCCCTCCCAAATTTGGAATTGCATCCCTTGTGGGACCTAGGCATATTTTTCTCCAATCATATTGTGCTACACGTAGCCCTTGTCATTTTCACACGTCTTTACCCTCACACAAAATCTTGCAAAACTCACAGAGCGAGGGTGTCTTCATGGCACAATTTCTGACATCATCACGCCACGAATGAGAGGGTGATGTCAGAAATCGTGCCATGAAGATGTCCTCATTCCAGGAGGTTTGTGTGATTTTGCACGAGTATAAAGTCATGTGAAAACAACCCCTGGCTTTATTGTTGAACTCAGGTTACACAAATAGCCATTCATCTTGTCTTTTCTGGCCACTGGGACAAATGGCTATCTGCTGATTGTAGAAAACTCCTCTCTTCTCAGTTGGCATTTGAACCTTTTATTACCTGCCTTTCCTGGGAAAGTGTATCCTTCCCAGAGACCTGATTTCCTTGGCTGTAATTTCAGGCATCTTACACCTCACTGGCACAGCTGTAACTGACATTTGTCTAATTTAAATGGTCTCCATGTGTACACTGCACTATACACTTGCTGTAGCTCAGTATCAATTTTATTTATGTAAAGTATTTATACCCCACCTTTCACCCAGAAGACTTCAAACGGATTATAAGTAGTCAAGAAAGAGACCAGTGAGAACTTGTGGAGCATGGGAAATTCTGTTCCTCACTCCCACCCCTGGCACTAGCTATAGTCTCCTCACTTCCTCCTGGTATTTGTGGTTGCTTCTGCAATGCAATGGCAACTAAAAATGAAGTCTGAAGTCTTTGAGGGGGGCGTGTCTACACATGTGCTGATATCAGTCTTAATGCTTTACTAGCCAGGTCCTCTGGGTTTGCAGAGCCCAAAATTGTGGTTGGCCCTATCATGCAGGTTTTATAGTCCCCATAGTGGCCAGCTCTTAGCGATTATATGGTGGTGGTGGAGAGTGCCCTCAAGTCATAGTTGACTTATGGTGACCCCTGGTGTTATTTTCAAAGTAAGAGACTAACAGAGGTGGGTTGTCATTGCCTGCCCCTGCTGGCTATTGCATAGAAGAATTTAGAATGATCTAACACTTTCCCCCCAATGAAACAGAAGGAAACTACAGAGCAAGGGATCTTTGTGTTTCTCTGTTTTGTTTTCAGCTTTGTTGTGCTTAGTTTAATGATGCAGTTTTAAGTATGGGGAGAACCATTTCCTGTGGCATCCCTTGGGTACAAGCACAACACTTATGCATATTTATATATTTAAGGCACATTTTGCAAGATATCCAAATGGTTGTGGTGTTTCCCTAATGATAATTTAAAAAAATATTTGGACCATTTTAATCAGTGATTAAAATATCAATCCTAATACTGGGACTTCTAGTTACTATCTCATTTCTTCTTCTCCCTTCACTTTTGTGCTCCCCCCCGCCCCCATCCACAGCTAATTAGTTTCTGTCCCTCTGCATGCTTGTCTGGCGTTCGGGTGCACTTTTGTGCTTGCGTCTGATCTTTCCAGCTGTCAACATTAACTCCTTTCCTTTCGGAAGGTTCGTGTTGCTAAGCAACCATTTCCTGTACAATGTACTCATCAGAGCGCCCCCTTTCCATTAGAAGCCTACGCATTCTTGGTGCAACTTTAAATGATTCAAAAAATTTTGCTGCAGATTGCCGATGGGATCCGTCCCGCCGCACCCTTCTGTCTAAATTTCCATTCTGAGCAGCTCTTGCTAGCTGCAGAGGTCTTTTTTAAAAAAAGTATGTCAAGTATTATTTGTTTCTGATACTTCTAGCCAAGAGTTTACATTTACTATTCTGCCGATGTTCCCTTTCCTTTCTTACTGAGTGATCCAAGCATAATTACTTCCTTTGCAAAAATATGAGTACATTTACTGTTACTATACAAATATTGATAATGCCTTTTAAGAAGCCTTAATTGCTTTGTGCACTGTGTAAGATTCCTGGGACCAATTTAATTGGACTCTATATAAGAACCAATTTTATTTTAGTAGAACTGGGTTACACCCACTGTCTTCTCCAAGAACACATTAGGTTTCACCTTTTTTTCCAACTTAAGACAGCAACTAATGTTTTCACCATGTACGGCAATTATGTTTGGCTTTAACAGAGAAAAGAGCCAATCCTGAAAATGTGAAAATGAAACTGTGGCTGTGTTAGTTTGTGGAGAATAATATTAAGAAAAATCCAGTTGCATCTTTAATACAGAAAATAAGTTTTTTGTAGGCTAATAACTAAATGACAAAACTGAAGCTATCATACTTTGGTCACATCATGAAAAGACAAGATTCTCTGGAAAAGTCAATAATGCTAGGAAAAGTGGAAGGCAGTAAGTAGGAAAAGAGGAAGACCTAAAACGAGATGGCTTGACTCAATAAAAAAGCCAGGTCCTCTAGTTTTCAGGATCTGAGCAAGTCTGTTAATGATAGGACATTTTGGAGGTCTTTCATTCATAGGGTCACCATAGGTCGGAGTTGATGGCACATAACACACCGGCTAATAACTACATCAAATGTAGACAAGGCCACCAAGGTGGATGGGTGTATGAGAGTGAGGGTACAAAATTGCTTAGACCTAGGTTGATCTGGGGCCCCTGAGAAGTCCACCTCAAGCAACCCACCTGTTCAATTTTCCTTTCATGCTCTTAGGTTGCCTTTAATTAGGGTTGTCAGCCAATTGGGTGGGAGTTTCCCGCCCCAGCAGAAGACCTAGTAATTCTGCCTGTAATCTCAGGACTTCAGCAACATCCAGATGCCTTTTTGGAACCATAACCTCTTATTTATTTATTTAAAACGTTTTTACAGCACTTTTCCTCCTGGTCCAAGGAAGTTTACAGTAATTTTTAACTCATTGCTTGACTGGAAATCATAGCAAGAGCTCTCCTGCAGCAAGAGAGCACTTGCTGTTTTCCGGTTAAGTGAAGGGTTAAAGTGGGTGATATAAAGGAGAAGATTATGCAGAGGACTGATTGCTCTCCTTCCACCTTCTCTGCCCCATCACTGCAGAAAGAGGCCGAAATCACTGCTGCACATGTTGAAGAAAGAGCACCACCAGCTGCTTTCACACATTGTTAGATAATGCACTCTCAATGCACTATAGCTACTGGATTTTCTTGAGTGAAACATGCAGTTGCTGAAATGCATCAAGAGTGTATTTATCCAACTTGTGTGAAAGCAGAGAAACCCACACTGGAGCCTGCTTACTGTTTTCCAGGTGAATCAGTATTATGAGGTTCCACGGCACAGAAATTTTATTTCCAAGTTAATTCAAGCCAGAGTGCCAGGAATTTTTGTTGCTGTAGAACCTGCTTCATCTAACTTATATGCACAACATGTGCCCAGTTTATAGCAAGGGAGAATAAGAAGAGAACAGAAGAGAAGAGCACCCCTGGGCCGTTTCCAGATGGCTTACCTGCACCTGGAACATTGCGCCACGTTGCGGGGAAAACGCGAAATATCGCGTTTCGATGTCGTGCAAAACTCGCGTGAGAAAACGCGATATTTCGCGTTTTCCCTGCAACGTGGCGCAACATTCCGGGTGCAGGTAAGCCATCTGGAAACAGCCCTACAGCCCAAAATAAGGGTTTAGTGTTAGCAATGCAGTGAGGAACCTGTTAAACCACTGATACAGTCAGAATTTATGCCATATTTTTAAACTAATTTGCCTAATTAGAGGGAGAAATCTTGGTTTTCACCATACGAGAGAATCGTCATTATTGGAGAGGCAGTGCTCTCTCTTCTAACTTGCTTCCTGAGAATCGCCTCCCTTCTCCCCTCATTTTCCTCAAACCTCCAATAAGTCAAAGGGAAGAAAATCTGCTATAAATGGCAACTAGTGAATAAGTGCCTTCCTTGCCTTCCTTCTGCTACCACATGGGTTCTACTGGAATTTTCTGGTTCTGTTGGGCTTTGTTAGTTCTCTTTGGGGGGCTGTTTACTCTTTGTTTGGCTTGGCTTCTCTGCCCTGGAGAAAGCATTGGAGCCCCCCCCCCAAATAGGATACAATGGGGAGTGGCTGGGGGGGGCCTTTTTCAGAGACTCGTAGAATCGGACCACTCTTCTTGAAACTTGGGGGTCTTGAGAGGACAGCCAGTCAATACTGGTCTACTCGAGAATTCGGGATTTGATTGGGGTTGCAGAATATATTTTCAGACCGGGTATACTGAATTGCACATCCCTAGCTGAAACTACAAACTCTAGTTTGCCTTCTTCTCTCCAGGGGGGGACCAGGAAGTGAAAATGGTTTTGGAATAAGGCAAGATGCTTGGCCCTTGCTGTAGCACAAGCCAGTGCTGCAGGGCCTGCTCAGCTCAGCGGTGCCAACAAGGAATGCTCATCTTTTGCCTCCTCCCACAAACGGGTAGCAGTGAGGGAGGAGGCACAATCAAATTGTTGCTGAAGGATTTCTGCCAAATGGCCCCTGAGGAATGGACAGGGTTGCAAGTCAATTCCTGGCTCTGCTTGCTGTTTGCTGGCAGTGGATCTCTAGGGCACCATGAAATTTCCCTGTAAATTAAATGGCCTGCCCAACCCTTCAGACCAAGCATTGAGAAAAGTGGCTTAATCCTGTTACAGAATCCTGTTTTACAGGAGAAAGGGCAAACCACAGTTTGCCGATTCAGATGTGATGGGAAGCTGTTAGCTTGCTGTAAAGCCAGAATCAATCCATTCAGCACAGTCTTTGGTCTGTTTCCCTTCCGTCCCCAATAAGGGGCAATCAGCCATAGTGTTTTTTCAGCCTTTTTTGGGAGCCATCCCTGTTTCATCAAGCAGCTTTCCAGAAGAGCTCAGGGAAGCCTCATCCTGACGGAGTTTTGGAGGGATTTAATCGGAGGGCTTCTGGGGTCTCTTAATGTTGGATGAGATCTGAGGATTTATATGAAGAATAGATTTCTGGGGGAAGAACAGTGGTTTTTAAGGTGTGTGTGTTGCATTTAAATTTTGCTGGCTGATTTAAATTTTGAAAGATATTTGCAGAACAACATTCGCTTTTCAATATATTACCCCCCCCCCAATCCCATTATGCGGTGGAAATTAGTCCATCTAGCTTAAAGAATAAAAGAGAGAAATGTTGCATTTAAATGGAACTTAGTTTAAGCAACTAGCATACTTCTAACAAATCAGATTCTAGGTGTCCCAACAGCATCTTCACATAAATGGTTAATAATATGTCCTGCTGCAAGTTGCTAATTCTGTTGTTGTTCTAGTATTTAATAAAATGATTGCTGTTAGTATGAAATGGCTCATGTTTATAGTCTTTTCTTTCCCCAATGTGCTATACATAGAAAATTTATTAATCAGCATTACAAACCAGGCCTTCCCGATCCATTCCTGAACATCTGGTAGTTTGGTTGACTTCCAAAACTGTGCAGTCAGATCCAAGCCTCTATCAACAACATATTTAGTACTGATCCATACACCCTTTTTAGCAGGCTAGGCATAATGCCAGTTAATGCAAGCCCTGTATCCTTACTGAGCTGTACACCCACAAGTTTTGAAATCACATTCAGTTGTTTCATATGCCATAGTAAGAACTGGAACGGCGCTAGAAGGAGTTTTGCTTTTTCAGTACCTACAAATTGAGACATTTTTGCAGTTTAAACAGGTATAATGTTAGAACTTTCACTAAAATTGTTAGCACTATTGGTTTGGTAGGTAAACTATATCAGGTGCTTAAGCAACAAGAAATCCATTCAGGATGTGATGGAGAAAAGATTTGTCAGTAAATATCACTAACGAGGTCGGGCTTAACTTGCAGAAAAATATGGTAGTTGCTTCACTGAATGCTGGTATATATGAAAACAGTTATAAGTGGCTTTACACACCATCTAAATGAACCCACATTTCCAGGACAAATTCTGCATATAATGTTGGCTGGAGGTGTGGGAGGGCTGTTAGTAGTTTTTCATATTTGGTGGAAGCATCTGCTTGTGCAGGAATGGTGGACCAAGATATTCACCGTGACACCAACAATTGAACAAAATAAGTAAATCACTGTCTGGATGGAAGAGAAGGGGAGAGCCGAATGATCCTGTGGGTTTGCTCACATGATGACAAAGCGTGGCTTTGGTCAGTCCAGCCACAGTATGGTTTATACATGGGTGTTCATGGGTGAAAGATGGCAAACTCCAAGAATGTGTTCTCCGTTCATTCACTTCTTTCCCTTAACTTGAATGGACTTCCTTCAAGCTGCTACTTCGATTCGCATGATAAAAGTTTGGCTCTAGATGGAAAGGCAATACATGTGGGCAGCCAATGGAACGACGGCATGTATCCAGGAATGCAGTTCTTCTAACAGAATGGCACTGCCACATGCAGAATTGGAGGAAGCCGTGTTTGTCGATTCTCCCCCTTCTACTGCAGACCCTGACTTTGTCCTATTCCCGAGGGATCGCTAATCCCCTGGAACAAAATTGGAGGGGGGGGGCGACTCGGCTGCAGCAGGAGGGGAAGTGGGAAGGTCCCACTGCATAGAGTCCATGGATGGTTGCATTACCACTTCTGGTTACTCCGTAGTATGATGTCTAAAACATATTTAACGTTTTTTTATCATAGGCAATTAAAGTGTACAAAGCTGCAATACAGCAAACCTTGGATATCATGTTCCTCCCTGAAGGTAAAGAATTCCTTACCAGCACAGATGCAGTGAGCCAAGATTCCGCTGACCGGACCATCATCTCTTGGGACTTCCAAACGGGTGCAAAGATCTCCAATCAGATTTTTCATGTAAGATGATTATTTGCTGTTTTTTGGTTGTTCTTAAGCCCTCTAGATCACCCGGTCATCAAAAATTAACATTCAGTGGCAATTTTCTGTAAGAACTATAGAAACAAGCTAATGTTTTGTCAGAGAACTGTGGTTGCCCCCCCCCCCAAACTGTGGTTGTTCCTCCGCCTGAGCATAAGGCACATCCATCTCAATTAGAAGCAAGTCCCATTGAATGTAAAGAATATACTTTGCAAATATATACATGTAGGGTTTTATTTACCATAAGTGCGTGAGGTGATTTCCGGACAATGAAAAAATAATACAAGCTAAAATCACATGCTAAATCCACGTTTTAAAAAAACAACAATATTCCAGTCTTAATTTCTTAAACTCAAAGGTGGATGCTAGCTTCGCATTGCTGGCATTGCATCTTGATTTTGGGGTTAACAATGGAATATGTTTTCAACAAAACTTTTTTACTTCAAGAGATGTTGTGACGACAACTAGCCTACTTGTGAACTTCTGTTGTGCAAATCACATTTGTTGATGCAACGTATGCTGGAGTGCTCGCTGATAGATAGATTGTGGAACAATTCCATTTTTTGTATTTTTTTGCTAAATGTTTGGCAGTTTTTACATATAACTCTTGGCACTGATAGTAATGATTGACAAGCTACATGTCAGAGGGTGACGATAACTTATTCCTACCCCTTGACTGTGCAAAGAGTTTACATATGGATGAAGTGCGAACCAATTCTTGGATTTCACAGGTCTTTGGGCAGAGCCGCTTCCTTGCTTTCACAGTCTCTTGACTGTGAATTTCCTGCATCTTTTGCCCAAGAAGTGTGAAGCTGGGGGGGGGGGTTCTTAGTGTTGCCTGCCTATGGTGTATACAATGTGCTGATCTGAGTGGTTTTTCAAAACAAGGCATTTTCTATATAATTTTCTTCCATTTCAAACAAAGATGGCTGAAATGCTGCAGGAGGCAAAATGGCAGTTGAGTTTCTTAAAAATGGGAAGAAGAAGGTCACTTGGTATCCATTTATCTCTGAAAAGAACAATTCTGTCCTGGCCAAGAGATGGAGTGGGTGATATAATAGAACTTTTCCATCCTTAACTTCCATGATTATGCCTTTGTCCAGATTTGCAGATGTACAATCCTGTGCATAAATTGTGATAGTAGGTTAGTCATTTGCACTTCAAAAGCGATGCGCTTCAGTGAATAAGAAACTGCAGAGCGCTCAATTTTGATGCATTCAGCAGCTTAAACAAGATGATTTCCTTGGGAAAAAAGAGTGTTATTGAATGGGGCAGTTTACTGTTCTCTTCAGAACTAACATGAAATTGAGGGTGATTTTTTTGGTAAACAATTACAAAAAAATTGCTTTTAGTTTCATAAATTTCCATTCCTAATCTTTCAGTTGGGTGCTTGTGTGCACTCCCAATACACTGAGAAGGCAGTTTTCACTTTGAGCTGCCATAAACACCATTTACTGAGCAAACTTGGAGTGTTTGTGTTCTTTTTTGTTCTAAAATGGCTGACTTTTTTTGCCTCTGAGTCCTAAGCCAGAAGAAATCATCCAATATGGACGCCACCTGTCACAATTTTTCTCTGCAGCAGCATACTGTACATCTTGTCCATCCATTCCTGATTCAGAATGGAATTTACATAAACATTACAGCAAAATAATTGATAAGAAATTCCTGACTGCTTCCTATTCCTTCTTTAGACCCCCATTCCTATTTGCCAGCTCCAGATTGGGAAATTCCTGGAATTTGAGGAATGAAGCCTGGAGAAGGCAGGCTTTGGGGAGGAAAGGACCTCGGCGTAAGATAATTCCATACAGTCCTCCCTCCAAAGCAGCCATTATCTCCAGAGGAACAGATCTCTATGGCCTGGAGATCAGTTGTAATTCCAGGAGATCTCCAGCCACCACCTGGAGGCTGGCAACCCTATTTACTATTGTTGTATCATGACTGCCCCAGGGAAATCTCTTTTTTGTGGCCACTTTATTAATATGCCACAATTTCCTAAAAGCTTGTGGCAGTTTCTGTTTAAATACAAACAGTCATAGAGCCAGCATCCTGTAGTGGTCATAGTGTCAGACAAAGATCTGGGAGACCCAAGTTCAAATCCACAGTGTGCCGTGGAAGTTTGCTGGGTGACCTCAGGCCAATCATGTGCTCTCAACCTACTCGTCCTCACAGCGTTGTTGTTACGAGGAAGAAATGGAGAAGGAGAGAATGTTGTAAGCCACGGGTCCCCATTCGAAAGAAAAGAGGATATAAATGCAACAAATAAATAAATGTTTTTTAAAAATAGAGAAAATTAGCATACATAGTTAAAAAGCAAAATCATATTAAACTAAGAGCAGAGCTTAAAAATGCAGCTATAAAATGCCTTATACTTAAAACTCCTTATGCTTAAAACAGCAGTAGAGTTTCAGTCCTCTGTGCCACCATGGTCCTGTCAGCAAGCACTGTGCCCACAAGCAACCTCAGCAAAGGTCTGGCACAGGTGTGGGAAATGAGCACACAATTTAGGTGATGTACTTGTTTGGGTTCTTGCAATACTGTCCAGGCAGACAAAAGTAAGTACTTCTTTACTCAAAGAGTGGTTGGTTTATGGAATTTGCTGCCTTTCAGTTGGTGTCCAACCTTCGCTTGCCCTTCCTGCTTATCTGAAATTTTTAACAATTCCCATCTATAGTTGAGCTTTTGCCCTAGCTAGGATGGATGCGCTTCTGGCAGCAGTTTTGAGGGATCATTACATGAAGATCACATATCAGGACAGATATTGTGGATGTGGAAGGAGAGAGCTTGAGACATTAGATTGTATGATTTTGGACTGCCTGTGGTATGATTCATATAGAGTGAAATAATTGGACCCAGTCCTAAGGAAACATTGCTTCCTTCATGAGTTCTCCATGGAGACAACCCAGATTTGCACAAACACACAGCAACTGTGGGGAATGGCTAGCATTAAAAAAAGTAGAGTCCAAATGGGTTTGGAAAGCTGCCACCAAGGGAGGGAGAATTGCCTGCCTTTCTTCCCAGCTCCCCCCTCCCCCGTGCAAAGAGAGTGAGGGCGGGGAGAGTTTCCCATTTCGTCTGCTCCCCATGCACGTATTTTGCACGTATGAGGCAGCAGAAATGGGAAAACTGTCCCACCCTCCCTGTTTTTTCATGGGGGAAAAAGCTTGGGAGAAAGGCAGGAGCTCTCCTTCCCCCAGAGGCAGCTTTCCAAGACCATTTGGGCTCTCCTTTTTTTAGAAAAATGCAAGCCATTCCCCAAAGCTGCTGTGTGTCTGCGCAAACTCAGATTGGCTTCGTGGAGAACTTGTGGAGGAAGTAATGTTTAGAATGACCCTTACAGTGCAATCCTAAGAAGTGTTACTCCAGTCTAAGCCCATTTATTTCAATGGGTTTAGATTGGAGCAACTCTTCTTAGGATTGCACTGTTGACAGAACTAAGATAGTGCCATTTTTATTAGAGGATGAGGACCCGAGGGTTACTTGAGCCATGGCAAAAAAAATTGGTGGTGATTACATTGAAGGAAAAGAAGTATTTTTGATGACTGAGCCAATGATAAAATTTAAGATTAATTTTTAGAGGGTTAATTTTAAAAAGCAAGAAAACATGGAATTTAAAATATAACAACAACAATAATAAAAAATAATACAATATAGAAATAATTTAGTCTGGTTTGAATTGAGTCTGGTCAAATGAGACTACCATTAAAGGAAAGGAAAGGAATTTGCTACCACAGGATGTAGTGGCCACTAACATAGCTGGCATAGGGAATTATGCACATTTGTGGAAGATAGATCCATCGACCATGGGACCTCCATGATCAGAGGCAGTAACCTTCTGGAAACTAGTGGTGGAGTCCTTCCAGGTGCATCTTGTTAGCTACTCTGCGGAAGAAAGTGCCTGGACTAAATGGACCATGGATTTGATCCAGCATGGCTGCTCTAATGTTGATGTAGAGTGTATGTGTATTTGTGTGTGTGTGTTTGGGATAACAGGAAGAGTTTGAGGGAGGGGGAGCAGTACATCAGTCACACCTCACCAATTATGTCATAACTTAATCCTCAACCTTTCCTGTTGAATTGGGAACCAATGGCTGTAGTTTCCTTATTATCATGGTTTGTGACTGGTTGGTAGGATTTTTGCTTTGCCCTGTAGTGTGAATGGTCCTGCTGCATAATTTGACTTGCCTACTGCCTGACACAGTCCTTGCCTACCTTGAGGACCACGTGCTTATGACTTGGTCATGCTGACCCCATCTTTGACCATTATGTCTGAACTTCCTCCAGGGAAAGGCGCCTTTTCCTGGAGAAAGGCTCCAGACTGAGCTGAACAGAGCAGTGGGATACAATCCAGATAATATACTTTTCTGACATTTTCCCCATCCCCTTTTAGGAGCGCTATACCTGTCCTTGTTTAACGCCTCACCCGAAAGAGTCTGTCTTTGTAGCTCAGACAAATGGAAACTACATGGCCTTGTTCTCTAGCCTTCGACCCTACCGAATCAACAAAAAGAAGAGATATGAAGGACACAAGGTGTGTAATCTTTGGAAACTCTTAGGATGTATTGTGTCCCTTTTAGCATGCCTTCTTAAGCTATTGATTTATAACAAGGATAAAATTTAATAGACCTCAACCCTGTTCTCTGTATTTTAGTCAATTTAGAATGAAATTGAAGCACGGACTGAGCATGAAATAACTAAAAGCATTATTAATTGCTAATAGCCTGCTCGCATACGCACTGACTACAGCTAGCAATGCAAACCCCTTAATGGGACTGTCTTAATAAACACCTGGGAAACAATTAGAGCATTACAG
The DNA here is from genome assembly GCF_028583425.1 of Eublepharis macularius. NCBI lineage: Eukaryota > Metazoa > Chordata > Lepidosauria > Squamata > Eublepharidae > Eublepharis > Eublepharis macularius. The sequence goes on along the minus strand of NC_072791.1, from coordinate 24,273,332 downwards.
CTAAAATTGACATGTTTATTACACTGTGAAATTCCAGGAGGTTATAGATCATACTACATTTCCTTAATTAGCATCTTGATTTATCAAAACTCTCTTTTATCCTTTGACTCGTACAGGTTGAAGGATTTGCTGTCGGTTGTGAGTTCTCTCCAGATGGAACACTGCTTGTGACTGGGAGTTCAGAGGGCAAAGTGTTTTTCTATAACTATCATACCGCTCGAATTATGCGCATGTTGTCTGCGCATAGGGCAGCCTGCGTGAGTGCCACTTTTCACCCAGTCCTTCCATCCCTTCTTGCTACCTGTGGTTGGGATGAAGAGATCAAGATATGGCAGTAATGAAAAAATGTGGAATATTGCACGTTCTCTTTTGATTTGGGAAGGCTTTCTGCCTAAAGATTTGAAATTGCATGATGCCTTTTTTCATGTATGAATCCATTTTGGAAAGACTCTGTATGAGTATAGAAATCACGAAGTTTGACTTTCGTTAACTTTTAAATATATTTACAATTTTTTGTCTCTTTTTGTTTCATTCCTTTTTTGGAATTGTAGGGAATTAAGGGATCCAACTGCTGATGTGGAGGTTGAGAACGTTAAATATGAATTTTGTGCATAGTTAGTCCGGACAGAACTAGCAACTATCTGCCCTAGATGGCAGTCATTAACTCTACCAATCCCCTCTTATTTTAGAGAAAATGGCTTTGTTCAGAAATATCCTGTATAAGTGAAAGCTGATTGTACATATTAAAAATGTATGAAGAAAATTACTCCAAGTAAGCTAAATGAATCCTGATTTCACTGTCTGTTTTGTCGTTAAATTCCCTTGTCAAGTTTTAATCGCCATGCCTCTTTACATGTTTTAATTTTTATTTATTTAATTTGACTTTGGGAATTTTATTTTCATTTTAATATCCTAGCCCAAATCACCAATTGCTTTCTAGGCAACTTAAAGCGTATCGTAAAAACACAGCCATAAACAATGAGCAATAAAGTTTATCATCCCCCAAACAAGCAACTAAATCAAAATCTTAAAACAGGATCAGAGCATCCTATGATTACATATCAGTCACCATTTCCAAAGCTGGTTGGATTTTTAAAAAAAATAATGCTTGCATGATTTCTGAATTGTAGGCACCGCTGTCAAGGACCTATTCTTCTGCAGCGTGGATAATGGCAATTAAAACTCTGGTCATCATCTGTTTCTGAAAGGTTACTAGTTTCTTCTGACATGTCTGGTCAGGCTTGCCCATGCATGTCCCTAACTTAATTTTATTTATTCAGAACTTTTTTTCATCCCATGCTTTCCCATGGAAACTCATGCGGTGACTTCCAGTAATTGTAACAATAAACTATATAATGATTTTAAAAATAATCGGTAAGCCATAGTGTGAAAACACAACATTCAAAATCATACCGGTTGACTTGCTGGTGGTGACTGTCGTATCAAGTGATAACTTGCATAGTTGAATCAGCTGTCCTTACTGTTGCCAGGTCCTTGTCCAGAGAAAGTTCCATGCTGATACCGTTGAACAAGCACCAAAATACAACCAGAGTTCAAATGTGCACTCATCCGTGGAGCTCATTGTGGCCAGCCCCCCTCCCATTCTAGATTATCTCCTCATAGGACAGCACAACCACATACACTGCCCTGTGACCTTGGAGGAAGGGTGGGATGAAAATGTAATAGATAAATACATTGAGGCAAGATGTGGCTACCTCCCTCTTCACTCCTTAGTCTTTGGCCACCCTGTTGTGGCCAGAAGTACTAAAACTCTATCCCATAGCAGGCTGGGGTGTAGAGTGAGAGAGGAGACCAGGGGAAATGTGGGGCAGGAGAGAGAGAAGTAGATATATACCTTGGTGCTTCAGAGTATTTAAAGGAAGCTGCAGAAACTGTCTCTGGGTGTGGACTTGAAAAACATTAGCACCCTCACAAAGGGTTAGATCCCACAGAGGATTTCTATGGACAATTTTTTGCCAATTCCTCTCTCCCATTGGAGACCTCAGAATTTCCCATCATTCTGTTCCTGAGGGTCTTCCAGGAGCAACATCATTGGGGGAAGCCATTTTGAGCTGGAGGAGGGAGGTAAGAACGTCACACTGTGCTGAGGGAAGTCCATTCCGCCAACAGAAATGTGTTTGGATCCCAGCCAAAGGTCAGCCACTGGACATTGTGTACTGTCACTCCAACATTGTATTTTCAATTGGGACCAGGATCTGCGAGACCCAGGTTGGAATCCCTGCCCTGCCATGGAAGGGATGACCTTGGGCCAGTCACCCACATTCTCAGCCTAACCTGCCTCACAGGGTTGTTGTGAGAATAAAATGGAGGAAAAGAGATGTAAGCCACTTTGGATCCCCATTGGAGAGAAGGGCTGGGTATAAATGAAATAAATAAATATGTATGTGGGCAATCTCAGGAAGCAGGCAGCCTTATCTATATATATATAAAGACAAGTGTCCTGACTGACTCATCAACACCCAGCCCAAACCCCTGGACCTAGAAATGTGAAATTTGAGGTGAACCTTGCTTTCATGATGTAGAGACTCACTAAGAAGGGATTTTAAGAAATTCGCCCCCTAAGGGGGTAGAAAGGGGTAAAATGTATTTTCCCATAGGGATACAGCTTCCCTGTGTGGCTGGCAGGCTGCTCCTCCCCGCCCACCAACTGCCAACTCGGGCACTCTTCCCTGAGGTCATTTGCATATGTGGCCTGATTGGTTATCACCCCAACACTCTAAACAGTATGCAGTTGCTGTTGGGAGTCATTGAATGTGTCCTGAGGTAAAAATACACCTCTCTGTCTTCCCCTCTAGGGTTGCCAATCTCCCTGTGGGGCCTGGCTTTTCTGTGTGGCTAACAGGCTCCTTTCTGCTCACACCCACCCCCTCCCTGATGGGTCAGCTGTGGAACTATGTGTTCTGAGGTAAAAATCAGGTAAAGGAAACTGCAGACAGTTGAAGAAAGGTGGTACAAGACTCCTGAACAGGGATTTTATATAAAAGTCAGTATATCAACTGAGTTTTTAAATGTTCATGGGGAGATGGTGTACGACCTTTCTAGGGGCCATTTCAATGTGAACCTCTCCCATGAACCTGCCTAAGTGCCCTCCACACCACCCCTCCCTCAGTTCAACTCCACCTCACACCTCTCGCAGCCATTACCTCTTACTGCCGCCAAGAAGCCTTCTGGCAGATGTCGTGCAAGATACACTGATGCTAAAAGGAGGAATTAACTTAGAGATGCGGCAAAGAAATATGCACATCCTACTCCTGCGGTGCACCGAGCAGCAGTGACCAAGTACCAGCAAGATCACCCCTAGGTGCACAGAGTGGCAGTCTCTCTCAATGAGCAAAGCAATCCTGGAAGACAAGTACAGAGGCACTCACTTCCATGGAAGGTCAAGGCTTACTCAGGCCTTCGCTACCTTCAAGCTGCCTCTTAACCTCATCCATGAGAAACACCCCTGTTCCGCATCTCAAAACAAAGCAACATGGCCCAAGTGCTGCGGAACTGTAAGCTCATTATTTGGGATGAGAGCACCATGGCGCTTAAGGGGTGTTTTGAGGCACTGAGCATAACCCTCAAAGATGTTGGGGCAATGAAAGAGTGATGCGGGGAGTCACTGTGCTGCTGGCTGGAGACTTGTGGCAGACTCTGCCAGTAGTCCCAAGGGGAACTTGAGCTGATGAGGTTACCGTATGTGTCCCCTCATCAGGAAACTCTCACTAAGAAAGAATATGAGGGTCCACTTGAGAGGCAAGGTGTCCTCTGGGGAATTCTCTGAACTCCTACTAAAAATATATCGAGTCCAAGGGAAAGGTGACCATCCCTGCAGGCATGGGCACTGTAGTGACGACCCTAGCAGACCTAAGCCATGATATACCCTGATATCATCACTATCATGGAGAAGTCCATGGACTGGCTGTGCAAGCGTGCCATTCTGACCCCCAAGAACGACAAGGCTGCCATCATTAATGAAACACAACTCCCTTGAAGGGGCAGAAATGGAGTACAGATCTGTGGACTCAGTGGTGCAAATAGATGATGCAGTCCACTACCCTGTGGAGTTCCTCAACATGCTCAACCCTCCTGGCTTTCCAGCCCACAAACTTCTCCTCAAAGTGGGGGCTCCAGTGATGTTGCTCCAGAACCTTAGCCCACCCCAACTCTGCGATGGCACCAGACTACGAGTGAAAGCCCTCCCCAGAAACATCATAGAGGCCACATTGTTCACTGGCAGTGCTCGGGAGGAGTCGGTATTCATACCACATATACCATTCATACCATCAGATAACCTCTTTGAGTTCAAGAGACTGCAGTTCCCCCTCAAGGCCTGCTTTGCATGACGATCAACAAGTCCCAGGGGCAAACACTGAAGGTGACAGGAATTGACTTGAAGGAGGATTGCTTCTCACATGGGCAGTTTTTTGTGGCCTGCTCCAGAGTGAGCTCACCCAGCAACCTGGTGATCCTAGAACCTAAGGGGAAAACCACAAATGAGGTCTACAAAGAGGTCCTTCAGTAGAAAAGAAAAGGTTGTATGTATTTTTCACTTTATTTCTTGCACTACAATCTTTTCCTTTTAAAAATCTCTTCAATAAATGTTACATTTCGAAATTCACTTCATCGGTTTTAGGCATCAACATGCTCCGCTTTATTCAAACACTTTTGTGAAGCTCTGGTACTATGCCATTATACTACAAAACCAACTCAACCTCCTCCCCACCCCAAAAATGTTACATACCCATAAATATTATAACTGGATTTAAAGTAGTTAAATACTGTAGCGAAGCACGGGCATCAAGCTAGTCTAATATACATCTGCAAATCAAGACTCCTGTCAAACAAGCTGGTATTTTCTCTCCAGTTTGAAATGTACATCAAAACAGGTCCAGTAATTGGCTGCAGCGGCAACAAGGGACAGTGTTTGATTCTAAAAAGACCAGATGCCACTTAGACATGAAACGTTGTTAATGACCATTGTTTCTGAATCTCAGTTCACACATTCTCTTGGATAGGTGACGGTAAATGCTCAGATAAGAGTGAATGCTAAGGAAGAAAGGGTAAGAGGTCAGGCATCTTGTACCTGATACCTTAGAAGCAGGATCCAGGTGCATTCGAGCCTCCATGGTGGTTTGGCAGAGAAGGATGTTGGCAACTGAGCAACTTATTGCTGCTTTTAGTGTCCCCCACTGACTGACCGACTGTTTGGTTCCAGACTTCCAACACCCACAAGGACTGCTTTCTATCATCATTTAAAATAGCCCACAAGCTGGAGAGGCTTTGAGTAAAAATCTGATCCAATTAACATTTTAACATTAACAGTGAAACATAGTGAAAAAAAGCCCCACTTCTCCAGATTTCCTTTCCTTTGGTTTTGTCTGAGAATCTGTTGAGGCAAACATCTAGCGGCGGGCTTTAAATTAATTTGGTAGCTTCTCTATTTGAAGCTTTCAGATTGCTGATATTTGAAAATCCATTGAAATACACAACCCGCTATTTCAGCTCCCCTGCAGAATGATGGTGTAGATACAATCTTGTATTTTAAAACCTCCTTTTATAAACTCTGTCCTGCTGAGCTTTGAGAGCGCGCCTGGTGAGCAAGTGAGAGCAAGCTACTTACCTCTCACAGTGGAACTTGCCGTCAGGGGGGAATCTACCAGTGGGACAGGAGGGAGGAGGTGAGATCCACTGAGGATTTTTCCTCCTTGTGCTGTAATCACAGCTGCCACTCTTTTGTAGTCCCACTTAATGGTGGTTGCAACAGTAGGCAACAAGGCAAATCTAAATTTACTAGAGATATGAATGTCTCCGGAGTGGAAAAAAAAAACCCTGAAAAACTTGGGGAGGGGGGGAGGCTATGGTTTTTTTCCTTCAAGAATTTTTCTTCAGGAAAAGGGGGATTATGTTATTTCCAATATCCTATGTACCTGTCTAGGCTTGATCGGGGCGTATCATGTCTGTGTGGTGTGTATTGCAATGGCAATAAAGATATATTTTCCCATAACTTAAATGTGCCTGGATAATGGATGCTTACTACAGATGGACAGGTTGAGATTTATATCAGCCCATTCCATGACCATGCATAGTTTATTTTTTTTTTCTATTCTGCACCTGATTAGGTCTACTTTCCTTTATATAATTAATTGATGAATGGTGTGTAGCAGTTCATTAGAAATCACTGAAGAAGGCCTTAATGATTCACAGAATATGGTCTGGTCATTTGAAAGTGATTTGTTTGACATCCTTCTATCTGTTGTTATTATTTTGTTAGGGGTTTTTTTTGTACTACGCAAAGGGAAGGTGCCATGCCCCACCCCCCTGCCCACCCACTTTGGCCCCTGGGGGACCTGGCAACCCTCCTCCTAGGGATCAAAGCCATGCCTTCCATTAGCCACACAGGTGTCGTTCCCCAGTGAGCGATGTGGTGTGCTGCTGCTGTGTGTAGTCCTGCTCCTCCCCCATTGCCTGCAGTCCCCCTGTCTGTCAATCGGAAACCCAGATGCAGGCAGGAACTGGAACCAACACCTGTTTGAGCTCCCTGGAGTATGTTGAGCCCAGGGCTCCTGCCACTCATGCTGCAGGCTTCCCATTGTTCCTCCTGCAGGCAAAGGTGGCATGCTGTCAAGTGACTGTACCCGTATTGGCGGGCAGTGGTGAGCCGTGCCTGTGCGTGCCTCCATGGGGACATAAGCAGGGCACCATTCGTTGAAGGGTGGGTATGGCCATAGTTGCTAGGGACTCTGGTGTGCTCTCTTTGTGGTCTGGGTCAAGCGGAAGGGTGTTTGTTGTCCTCCTCATGCAATGTCTACCCTGTGCCGTGGTGGAGACTTGCAAGTGTAGCTGTGCTGTGGCCAAGGTAGGGCTTCTCGTTCCTTGTTGTTTTTTATTTATTTGCAATGAAGTCTTGTAATATGATTCATTAAACAATAAATCCCTGAGTGAAAGAAATAAAAAAAATAGATACGCCAAGTTACTTGAAACTCTGAGCTCCATTTTTCCTTAGCTGCATTCCATTTTTTTTAAAAGAGATGTTTATGTATGTGAACAACGATAAGACGTTGATGCTATAAGACTCTCCTTCTAAAAATAACTTGTCTCCCCGACTGAAAAACACACATCCTGACCGGTGCTTATGATTTCTACCTCCTTCCATTTTTGCTTGCATTTTGCAGTTCTTGTATAGGAGCATATGTTGTGAGAATTGAGTCACTGATGTTTACAAAGCACTTGAGAGCTTCTATTGAAAAGTCAAGGAAAGTATAATTTATTCATCACTCTTATTTACAAACCTATAATTGAATACATTCTTGGAATTTTAATATTTGAAAGAGTTGAACTCCATCTGACAGCAAAAAAAAATTTTTTTTTGAATATGCGACTGCATTACACTGTCCTTGGAGTTGTAAGGAATTATGAGGTCATTGTGTTGCAGTCAGTGTGGTGTAGTGGCTCTAATCTGGAAAGCTGGGTTTAATTCCCCCCTCTTCTGCTTGAAGCCAGCTGGGTGACTTGGGTTAGTCACAGCTCTTCCAGAGCTCTCTCAGCCCCACCTACCTCACAGGGTGATTGTTGTGGGGATAATTATAACATACTTTGTAAACTGCTCTGAGTGGTTGTTAAGTTGTCCTGGAGGACGGTATATAAATCGAATGTTGTTATTGTTATTATTAGAAACAGTTCAGTAGGAGATAACTCTCAGAACTGAAGCATCCTTAAAGTCCAGTTTCATGACATAAAATAATACAAACATAAAAACATTAGAAGAGCCCTCCTGGAGTAGATCATTGGTCCATCTAATCCAGCATCCTGCTTCACACAGCGGCCAACCAGTTACCCTAGACAGCCAACAAACAGGGCACCGAAACCAAGTCTTTCCCTTGATGTTGCCTCTGAGCACTAGTTTTCAGAAGAATATAGAGATAATTTCAGATGGGTAGCCATGTTGGTCTGCAGTCGAAGAGCAGGATTTCCAGTGTACAACTTTCGAGAGTCAAAACTCTGTTCATTCACCATGGGTAGAAGCCATTGGTGGGCCTTTCCTCCAAGAATCCTCTTTTAAAGCCCAGTCAAACTATTTTCAGGCAAATGCTAGACTTTGCCTTTGGCCTGCCAACCCCCCTCCATTTATTTATTTATTTACCACCTTTCTGTCCAAATAGGGTCTACAAGGTGGTGAACAAAAGATATTAAAAAATTAAAATAACACTTAAATTGCATATATAAATACAATAAAACATATAAACATATACAAACACACACAATAAAGGGCCAATAAGAGTCTACTGGGGGTACGCCAACTGGAAAAAAAAAGTCTTCACCCGCTGGTGGAAGAAAATAGAAAGAGAGGCAAATCTCCTTGAGAAGGGAGTTCCAAAGTTTCAATGCCACGACTGAGAAGACTCTGTCTAGCCTCAGATGGCTGGAGTGGACAGGTGGGTTCACATGAATTGCTAAGGATGATTTTAATAACTCCAGAATTCATTTTAGCGGCTTGTCTAAATAAAGAAATATAAAAATTCTCTTGGTGGTTTTGACCCATGTCCATCTCATCTGCAGTGCTGTTTCCACCCGCAGACAGCCAGATGCCTCTCGGTTCTTGGTGCGTAGGGCGAATGATGGCTTTGCCTCTGTACAAGGCGATTCCATTTGTCTGCCATGGCTCATTGTTGCCAGTACACCTGTCTTCTATGGATTGCCTATTCCTTGTTTTTAAAAGACACCAAAATAGCTTTCAACAATCTATCTTTCAGAAGACTACAGTTTTTAATACATTTTTAAATACATTTGTTTTTATTTATTTGTTCCCTTTGGGAGCAATGCCTATAGAAAACACAAATGGCCCCCTCGCTCCTGGCCTTAGGACATCCAGTGAAGGCTTTGTTATCTTAGATGGCATTTGAAATAGGGAAAGGATCTTATCATTGACACAGACCTATCCTCTTTGATTCCCATCTAAGAACTTTTATGACCATCACTACGTCTTGTGGTAAAGATTCCATAAGTTATAGTTACGCTCTGTGAGATCGTATTTTATTTTGGGTGCACAGTAATTCCGTCTTGTCTGGATTAACTTTCAGGGGTTGGGTAGCGTGGTGAGAGTTTTATTAGTTCCGTCTTGGGCTTTCTCTGTACGTCTGTTTCAGGAAAGCTGTCTGAGGGTATTGCGACAGAACACATTGACATGAAATCCCTCTTATGGGAATTTATTTAAAACATACGTTTTTGAAAACGTATTTATTTAAAACATCTTTAAAACGTGCAAGGAGACAGAAATCCATCTGGCAGGCCTAAATGGCTAGGATGCCACTTAGAAGGATCGGTGGTTGTGGCTCCTTTCCGTCAAGCACGGCACAAGTACACCTAATGGGTGTGGCCTTCTCTTGTGTTTCGATTAATTCTAAAGCTGAGTCCCGGCTCAAGTTGTGGCATTTGCACTTCTCAGGGAATCAATCCCTTCTAAGGGACTCATCATTCTCATGGGAAAGTTAGCATAGCGTACTAGTCCGTTAGCATCATCCAAGTTTGTTGTCTGCGTCAGAGTTCATAGCACATCAGATGCTTCTTAGTATGCTGCTGGTATCTGATCTTGATGTGTGGCTCAGTGGGAGAGCATCTGCTTGGCATGCAGAAGGCCCCAGGTTCAATCCCCAGCATCTCCAGTTTAAAGAATCAGGCAGTAGGTGATGTGTAAGACCTCTACCTAAGATCCTGGAGAGCTGCTTCCAGTCTGGGTAGACAGTACTGACCTTGACGGACTAGATCCAGAGGAGTTAGCCATGTTAGTCTGTAGTCGCAAAATAGTAAAGAGTCCAGTAGTTTTAAGAGTCCAGTAGCTTTGTCAGATGCATCTGACGCAGAGAGCTGCGGTTCTTGAAATCTTATGCTACAATAAAGTTGGTTATTCTTAAAGGTGCTACTGGACTCTTTACTGCTTCATATAAGGCAGTTTCATGTGTATTTGTGTATAAGTGCCCAAATGGGAGATCGTATAATTACCAGGCTGTTTGATCTTACTGCAAATTGTATTTTCAACTGTGCGTGTTTGGATGCTGGAGCATCCCTGGTAACACCTGTTGCTGTTTCCAGTGTTTACAGTGCAAGGAGACCATGCTTTGTCAGTGGAAACAGCAGGTGCTAATGTCACTGTCACAGCAGTAAGGCAACCTTCCTTCCACTTCCTTCCCCCGGACTCAAAGCCTTGAAAGAGAATAAGTGTGTGTTGGGTTGCCTTTCAATACCAAACAAAGAGAGTATTGCCAAGGACACGCGGGCATGAAAACAAACAGATTGGCTCACCTGGCACCTAGGCAGGGGCTGAAGATTTTAATTATTGGTGCTATTCACAGCCCCAACAAAAGTGTCATCTTCATCTTTGAGGGTGTTAGTCCAAAGCAACAGAAACTTAGTGTCTAAATATATTGGAAATAACAGTGTGAAATTTGGGGGGCGGACTGTTGGAGGAGGGATGACTTTTTGAAATGGAGTTTCAAGCCCCTTTCCTGTATTTTGAAATCTTTCCCAATGGCTACAGAGTACAGCCTCTGAAGGTACATCCACTCATACTGAGGGGGCACCAACACCAGGTGATTGCTAGCTCATGGCCACGGCATCTACATATGGAGGAAGTTCTGCATGTAAGCCCCTTTGACATGAATAGAAATGTGCAAAAAACAGTGCTTCCAGTTGCAGGGACAGAACCAATGCATGTACCATTCTTCCATACTCTGTCTCTGCATGCATTGTTTCAGTGTCTGTATGGGTTGTATGTTGAGGACAGACTGTGTGTGTGTTCACTAGAGATGGGCACGAACCAGAAAAAAAGAACCATGTGGTTCATGGTTCGTCATGTTTCACAGACCACGGACTTTCACAAACCTGCCCCGGTTCATGAATTGGTTCATTTTGGTTCGTGAAAATGTCACTTCTGGGCCAGCAAATCACCACTTCCAGGTCAGCAGGAGGTCATGTCCGGGTCAGCAGAAGGTCTGCAGGAAGTCGATCCCCCTGTTGCCTAGGAAACTGATTGATTGGCGCCAGGCTGTCTGCAGTGATGAACTGAAAAACGAACCAAACGAACCAGCCTAAAGTTGGTGGTGGTTCATCAGAAATGGGATTTGACGAACCGTTGGTTCACGAACCATGAACCGGCCAGGTTCGTTACGAATTTTGGTTCGTATTTCAGTTTGTGCTCATCTCTAGCATTCACTGTAACATGTATACACAGCTTAAGGGGTTAGTCTGCAGTTGGTAAGTATTGTATATACATGGTAGAATGACTGCCAGTTTTAGGAATTGGGAGCATCATTTCAGCACTCCAAGATGCATGGTCTGTGCTAATCCTCTTCCCTCATATCAGAATGACACTGGGAGGGAAACTTAACTGTCTATTCCACAAGGTTGGCTTGTCAAAGTAAGGCTAAATGGATCCTGCTCCTTGGGACATTTTCATAAGCTTCCATAGTGTCTGAAGAAGGGAGCTTCGACTCTTGAAAACTTACACTCTGAAAATCTTGTTGATATCTAAGGTGCCATTGGACTCAAATCTTGCTGTTTCACGAACTTCCACCAAGGGTTTACATTTTTCTACCTGAAGCATGGGATGAGCCTCGGGTGGGTTTTGATTTTTGGACAATTAATACCTTTCTAGTAGGGTTGTCATCTGATTAAAGAAAATTTTGTCTATTAATTGGATGAATTTTAGTCCATTCATCAATTATGCCTGCATACATTTGCATGCAAATGAAACTACTTGTGAAGGAGGGGGTCTTGTTTTTCGAGAGCACAAGTACATAACACAACAGGGATGGTTTTAGAAGAGGTGTTCCTTCCAGTCGTGAAAGATAATGGGGGGGTGCCTCTTCTGAAATGCTTCATCTACCCACAATTTCTATAAGTTCTTGTTTTAAAATAATTAACACATTAAAAATTGAATATGGTAACAGTTTTATAGGGGGCACAAATGGTTTTAATTTATCTATCCAATTGAGTGACTTATCACCAGAGCCATGACTTCTCGGTCTTCATTTCTGGCTTTGTCTTGATGTTAGCTCTGCTAATCCATTGTTCAAACATTCATTCTTCCAACTAGCCTGTTTCTCCTTTAGCAGCAACTCTTCTCTATCTTTGATTACAACCGTTTCAGTCCTCGGGGAATGTGTTTTTCTGGTCTCAGAGGCAAAACATCCACCCATTGGAGGCGAGCATGAAAACTACAATGAATCCTAAACAAAGCCATTGTCTGATGATGCACCTCCCTCTGCACCTTCCACCTGAAGGTTTGTGTTTGTACTAGGAAAAAAAAGGTAAACTGGCACTTGTGTGTTACTGAAAGTTTTTTCTATCAGATACATTCATTGAACATGATTTTGATTCAAATGTCTAATTATAGTGGCGGGGGGGGGGACGACGACGACAATCCAACCAGATAGGTCAGAACAAACCCGCAAGTTTTTAGCTAAGGGAGCAATTTTTTTTTTGCCCTTAGTGCAAACTTCAAAGCAAACCAAGTGACCTTCTTACTGATATTTTAGCATGGATTGTGGGGCGGGAGTAAGGGAGGAGGATGTTTTCTGAAAAGATACAAGGAAATTAATGTTCTTAGGTTTGCCATATGGCAGAATCCACATAGTACCCCTGTAAGTGGTTGTGGTAAGGGGCAGCCTTGTTAAAGCAAGGGCGGTCACGTTTCATGGAATCTTAGCATGTTTAATTGCATGGGCTGTAACTGGGTAACTGCCCTGATAAGGATGGAGCTTTTCAAACCGTATGGTTGGCCCTGGTTAGAACTTGGACTGGAGACCACCTAGCAAATCCAAGGTTGCTAAGCAGAGGCAGGCAATGGCAAACCCCCTCTGAACATCTCTTGCCTCGAAAACCCTGCGGGGGCTGCAAATTGATGGCACTTTCTACCACCACCACCAATTGGGTAACTAATCAGTTTCACTTAGCATGGTGCATTGTTTAGAGTATCCGATGAAGAGCTGAGAGACTCAGGCTTAATTCAGCCATAAAGCTTGCCAGGTGATCTTGGGCTAGTCATTCTCAACCCAACCTACCTCCCAGGATTGGTATGTAGGTAAAGTGAAAGGGCCACGTATGCTTTCTTGAGCTCCCTTGCAGGAAAGCTGGAATTAAAAATGTGAGAGCTAAATCTGTACATATGTAGAACCATGAGCTCAGAATAATAATTTTGAAAAGTATATTTTCTAGGCCAATCCAAAGCAAGACACATGATTCATAAAAGATGTTCCCCAAGAAAAGTTGGAAATTTCAGCCTTGCACTCTCTTTAGAATTCCTGAGAGCGGGACCACAAGTGACAAATGACACAGGTTGGACACTTGCCAGCTTCCCTCAAGTTTTGATGGGAAATGTAGGCAGCTTGGCGGAATGTTGGACAAGTGACAGTTGAAAAGTCCATTGGATAGCAGTCAGAGAGTCAAGCTGCAAGACCAGGATGCCTACATTTCCCATCAAAACTTGAGGGAAGCTGACTAGTGTCCAACCTGTGTCAGGCGTCACTTGTGGTCCCGCTCTGATTATAAATGTATCTTTGTACATGCAAAGCAGGTGTTCTGTCACTGTATGGGCCACACACCCCTAAGCCATTGCACATTCCTATGTGTTCATCTAAATGGATGAAAATTTAGAGTTTTCTGGGTTTCAGACTGAGCATTTTAGGGGGGAAAAAACAATTTAAAACAAGAAAAAGCCCGACTGGAATAACTTCCAAATTGCTGTCCATGGGCCTATTATGCAGACTCTTGACTGCCTTCTTTGCAGGGCTGAACGAATATGCCATTGCTTCTTGGCCCTCTTATTAATCCTGTACAAGTCAGTGGCTCCAGCAGGTTTTAAATTCAAGCCATGTAGGAGCTATGAAATGGCTGCTCAGGGTTTTGCTGTCTTGTGGAGTGTTTTGTGTTGCTATGAAACACCCTGTGGGGGATAAAAAATGTTGCAGACAGCTATTGATGTTGGAAACTGAGGAGAGTAATTAATTGAGGACCTGCTGCTGTTTCTATTTTTAAACTCTGGAGCTGTGTGAGCATTAAACTTGTGACAAGTAACATCAAGCCATCACTGTTGCTCGTGCGTACCCATTATGCAAACCTCGAGGACAAATTCAAATTGAACTAACCTGCATTTATTGATTCTTTCACTCAGTCTCTCTCATAACATACATCAGACTACATGGTGAAGAGGATAATCTTGTCATGCCTGTGGGTACTTTTGGAATTGTGAAATACTGGGCACCACAACAAAATGGCTGCCACAGATAACAAAATGTTAGGAAGTTTAAGGTTAAGCTCTTTACTTTAATGATACTGCTCATGCAGCCTATTCAGCTCTGAGCAGTATGTTAGGAAGTGTGAAGTTGAGAGGCGGAGGTGAGCCCAATAGCTTCTGGTAAGGTCATGGCTCAGGGGTAAAGCATCTGCTTGGCACCCCAAAGATTCCAGGTTCGATCCTAGGCATTTCCAGTGAAAAAGTTCAGAGAGTAACTGAGGTGAAAGACCTCTGCCTGAGGCCTTGGAAAGCCGCTGGACAATTCTGACCTCTTCAGAGATTGATAGTTTAAGGCAGCTTCCTGTGTTCTGTTGGCAGCAAGAGTAGCAAAGAGGACTCCCTTCCTTGCTCCTCCCTCCTCCCACAAGGCAGCACCGACTTGGAGATGGTTGCCTCCTATTTCCCTTTATATCCTCACGGCTCTAATTTCTCTCCTTCACTGGAGAAAAGGAAAGGGAAGAACACAGCTGGTATGGTGTAATGGTTCCCTTGATGGCCACCGTCTAGGAAGACCCTAGTGCTGCCAACCTCTAAGTGGGGACTGGAGATCTCCTGGAATTACCACTGATCTCCAGACTACAGAGATCAGTTCCCCTGGAGGAAATGGCTGCTTTAGTGGGTGGATTCTATAGCATTATCCCCTCCTATGGCAATGAATATTGGGTACAGAGAAGTCAAATGGTTACCAGCCAAGAGGAATAACAACAACAACAACAACAACATTTACCGCCCTTCAAGACAACTTAATGTCCACTCAGAGTGGTTTACAAAGTATGTTATTATTATCCCCACAACAAAACACCCTGTGAGGTGGGTGGGGCTGAGAGAGCTCTGAGAGAGCTGTAACTGACCCAAGGTCACCTAGATGGCTTCCAGTGGATGAGCAAGGAATCCAACCTGGTTCTCCAGATTAGAGTCCTGCTCTTAACTACACCAAACTGGAAGAGCTTCAGAATGCAAGAAGTTGGTGACATTTCTATTCAAAGCCAAGATGTCCCCTAGATAAGTTCAGTGGCCCCATTGGGAGCTAGTGTGGTGTAGTAGCTGGAGTGTTGGACCAATGAAGGAACCCTGGATCCAGGGGCACTCTTAGTTTTTTTTTTTTTGAAAAATTTTTATTGGGTTAGAACATTTTTATTTTTACATTACAGTCAATTTTCCCCTAATTTTTCGTTTCTAACCCCCTCCCTTTCCCCCCCTTTTGTTGACTTCCAACAGCTTTCCCACCCTCTGTCCCTTTTCCCTTACTTCTATTAAATTCCTCTGTCTAAAACAGATATACATTCTCCATTATATTAAGCAGTACATCTTTAACTCCTTTACTTATTATACACCCAAACTATACGTCTTTAGATAAACAATTTATCCCGTTTTCCAATTTTGAATATTTCTATATAAACCTATATATCATAAACCATAAAAATTTCCCACATTTAAATCAAACAATTTGATTTGTTCTCTATATATTGCTCATTTCAACTTTTTATGGTAATTCTATATAACTCCTCGCATAATCAATCAATTTAACTCTTCTGTACATTCAGTTTGGTGCATATAATTCTTATCAAAGAAAGAAAATATTATTATTTACTCAATCCTCATGTTTAAACCTTATCATTAATTATTCTCTATCAATGTTCTATCAGTTAACCTATACATATCTATATATATCTCAATCAGTTAATCTAACTGCTTATAAATTCACATTTCTCTTCCACCCCCGGTAAAGTCACCCCTCTCTTTTATACTTTTATTATACTTCAGTAGTTCTCAAACTGCCACAGTTTTCCTCCCACCTCCCATTTCTTCTCCAGATATTGTTTCAGCTTCTCCCAGTCTGTGTTAAACTGCCCTGAGTCCAGATCTCTCAGTTTTCTTGTCATCTTGTCCATTTCAGCCATATACAGCAATTTGTAAATCCAATCTTCAATAGTTGGCACTTCTTGTACTTTCCATTTCTGCGCGTACAAAAGTCTAGCTGCTGCAGCAGGGGCACTCTTAGTGATGGGCACACTGGAGCACCTGACCCGTACCTGTACTGGGAGCCCCTGGCTGCCCTGCCTTTTCTGCCTCCAGCCATGCATCCACTGTATGCTCATGGCCTGAGTGCCCAGCCAGTCAGAAATCAGCTAAGGACAGGGATGGAGCAGGGTGCAGGGGTTGTCTGCCATGCCTGTCAAGCCAGCTGGCTGTCACGGGCCAGCCTACGACATGCCACTACTGTGCCCCCTGACTCTAGGCAGAAGGCAGATGCAGCTCAGCTGGCCCTAATGCTTCCTGCTGTAGACTTGAGGCACCGACTGCCCCGCCAGTTGGGCCTAGGACTTAAAATTAGCTGAAGGTGCAGATGGCCAGAGGTGGTGTATTTGGCCGGCAAGGGCTGGGGACTGGGGGACACCATCTACCTCAGTGGCACAGCCAGCCAGCTAACCGGTATGTGATGTGAAAGACCTCTGCCTAAGACCTGGAGAGCTGCTGCCAGTCCGAGCAGGCAATACTGACCTTGATTGGCCAATGGGGGAGGAGGCTGTGGCTCGGTGATAGAGCATCTGCTTAGTCTCAGCATCTCTAGCTGAAAGGATCAGGCGGCAAATGATGAGGAAGACCTCTACCTGAGACCCTGCAGAGTAACTGCCGATCTGAGAAGGCAATACTGACCTTGATGAACCAAGGGTTTAATTTGGAAGATGGCTGCTTTATGTGTTCAACCATCCCTCCCAGGCCAAGGCTGCAGCTGCATGTGTGATACATGCTTGGTGCACCTTCTTCTCACCTAGCCGCAGCTGGCATGGCTATCTTCCTCCTCTTCTGCAGCACACAAAGTCTAAGTTCCCAGGTGGTGTCCCTGATACTGCCTCCAGTTTTTCTCTCCTCTCCAGCACCCACTCAGCTTGCACAGCTGAGAGCTGCCCTTGGGGTGGAATCAAGGCACAAGAATACCTCCCCCTTCCAGAGGGTAAATTTCCCCAGCAGGGAGCAGAATGGTATGATGAACATTTACTGAGGGTAAAGAAATGGGGTGCAGGGTGGGGAATGGAAATGCATCATACAATACAGCGTGGGAGGAGGGGCGTGCATGCACAATCTGCATTGCAGAGAGTGCTTAAGTGAATCACTGAATGATTAATTACTAAAATGAAAGGCATCTGCTTTATAGTCCTGCAGTTTGTCCTGGAAACTCTTCTTCATCGTCTCAGATTACGGTTTCAAGAAGAGAGGCACTTCGCAATGCACAACTTGAGAAATACTGCTCTTCCTTATTATGAAGTTTCCTTACATCAGACCATAAGTCTCACATGGTGGTGGAGAGCACCCACAAGTCATAGCTTACTTATGGCAACCCCTGGCAGGGTTTTCATGCCAAGAGATGAACAGAGGTGGTTTGCCATTGCCTGCCTCTGAAACTATGGCCTTCATTGAAGGTCTCCCATCCAATTACTAACCAAGGCCAACCCTGCTTAGCTTCTGAGATCTGATGAGATCAGGCTCACTTGGACTATCCAGGTCAGGGTAAGCCTTACTTTCTCCAATATTAAGACCAACAGAGGTCTTCTGCAGTCCTGCTGCCGGCAGTCCTTTGAAGATTTTCAAGAGGTTCCGGAACTCCATTCCACCGCGTTCCAGCTGAAAAAAAGCCCTGATTTCAACCTTGTTTGCTTCAGAGATTTGTTGTGAGAAAAGAGACTGCACCAGGTATGCCACCTCTGATAAGGGATAATGGGAGAAAGAAAGAATGGGAAAGACATCTTCTGAAAAACTTTGAACACCAACTTGAGCACTCTTAGCGGTACTTAATGAAATTCTCGAAAGTTGAGCTTTGGAAACCAGCTATCTGTAACACAAAAGCAATCCCTGCATGGTCCCCTGTTGCTTAATTTCTCCTGCTGCCTCCATCTTTATAGACGAGGACCACTTCTCGTTGTCAATTAGTGTCACCAGCCTGTGAAATGAAACCTGTCACCCGTGTGGGTGCTTTCTGTATAGTCGCCAAGAAAGTAAATGGGAAAAAACCCTGGGGGCATTCTGGTTGGAACGGAATGAGGAGAGGCGTTCTGGTGGAAAGGCCAACCCTCCTCCAGTAGCCAAGTAGAAATTGTAATTGTCAGAAAATAAGAACAGCCTGCTAAGTCTACTTGGTTTTATCTTCCTTAGTACAGCTTCTGTTGTTCGAATAAGTGGTGAAGGCGAAAATTCCCGTCCTTTAACTCATCCCAAGTAGTTCAGTTGCTCAGGCAACTGCGGGTGTCATTTGCTCAGCATAAGATCTGTGCTCAAGTTACGCCACCTACCAGCTAATATCCAAAGCTGACATATGACTGCCCAAAGAGACTCACTTTCACTCCCTAGGTCTGTCATCCCCATATTAATCGGAAGGACTTCAAGGCTCAAAGTGCGGGGGTTGGGGAGAGGTTCCGTCTTTGACAGAAACGAGCCCCATGATCACCATTCGCACACTGTGCAGTTCCCAGATTTAAAACACACACACTCTAGCATGATGAAAACTAGCATGCCAGGGAATAGGAATGTAACCTAATTTCCCTGACATGCTTGTTTTCTGCTTGTAGGGAAGTATTGAAATGTGTGGCTCCTCCCCCTTAGAAAGGTATCTGGGAACTCTCTGTGGGCCTTCTGAGCTCTTTGGAGGAGGAATTGTATATAAACATACAAAATAAATAAAATGAATTCTAAAAATCTCAAAATTTGAACCTCAGCAGAAGGCATACTGCCTTATACAGTATGATGTGTCCAAGATGTAGAGGTTGTTCAAACACTCATCAGAAGCACTAACTGTGATTCAGGAGCCATCTTTTTGGCAGCAGCATTCTGAATTGCGATGCTTGGAGAGGGTCTGGAAACCAGAACGTGGCAGCCAGGGGGAGGGACTGAGGATCAGAGGTCAAGAAGCTGCTTTGCCTGCAGAAGATCCCAGCTTCAGTTCCCAGCATCTTCATTTAAAAGCACCTCCTGATAAGTGATGTGAAAGACTTCCACCTCAGGTCCGGGAGAGCCGCTGCCAGCCAGAGAGAGAAGTTTTCTGACTCAGTATAAGGCGGCTTCATGTGTATCGGCTTCCAAGTTTGCTTCTAGTTTGTGCAATAACAAGTGCTGTTTTTGATTTTTGAAGCTTTGAATTGCCTGAGCCTAAAGTATCTGAAGGGTCCCCTCCACCTATATGTTCCTGCCCGTGCTTTAATTTCCTCCCTGTCGCACTGTTACGAGAACCTGCACTCTCACAGAGATGTCCGGTGGGGACTCACGCAAGGCATTTCTCCATCGCTACCTCTCCCTTGTGGAATTCTCTCCTGCAAGATACTTTTATAGTCGTCTCTTTAAAGGCCTTCCTGTGCCCTCTGACAAATGCCAGAAGGCATTTGAATCATGTCATCCCTGGGGTTTTGAACACACATGGGAGAGCCAGTGTGGTGTAGTGGTTAAGAGAGGCAGGATGCTAATCTGGAGAGCCAGGCTTGATTCCCCACTCCTCCACTGGAAGCCAGCCGGGTGACCTTGGGTCAGTCACAGCTCTCTCTGAGCTCTCTCAGCCCCACCCACCTCACAGAGTGATTGTTGTGGGGATAATAATAACACTTTGTAAACCACTCTGAGTGGGTGTTAGATTGTCCTGAAAGGTGGTATGTAAATCGAATAAATTGAACGTTGTGATGATGACGATGACGATGATGATGATGAAGCTGTCTTATACTGCATCAGACCCTTGGTCTATCAAGGGCAGTATTGCCTACTCAGATTGGCAGCGGCTCTCCGTGGTCTCAGGCAGAGGTCTTTCTCATCACCTACTGCCTGATCCTTCTAGCTGGAGATGCTGAGACTTTTTGTATACCGAGCAAATACTCTACCACTGAACCACAGCCCCCTCCCAATGGTCCATCAAAGTCTGCATTGCCTACTCAGGCTGGCAGCAACTCTCCAGGGTTTCAGGTGGAGGTCTTTCACATCACCTCCTACCAGCTCATTGGAGGTGCTGGGGATTGAACCAGGGATCTTCTGCATACCAGGCAAAAGCTTTACCCACTGAGGCACAGCCTCTCCCCTTGTGGTTTTATCCTGTATGCCACTTTGGGTTTTCCATGGAATGTCCACATAACCATTCTAAATGTATAAAAAAACTTGAAGACTTGTTCCTTCAGTAGCCTAACTTAAGAAAAACATCACAGAAAATACATAGAAAAGAATCAGTAGCAAAGGTGGATACTACGCATCTCTCTACACAAGATATCTTACACAGAGACGCTCAAGTGAAGGATCTTACATTTGTTCCCCCATTGTGGATACACATGCACTGCGAGGGAGACAGAATACTCTTGAATAGAAGATAAGTCACTTGAGCATCCCTGTATAAGATGTCTTGTGTAGATAGACTCTATGAACCCACCTCTCTACTTATTGGCCCTCCAGAGCAACCAGTTGGCCATTGTGTGAGACAGGATGCTGGACTAGATGGAACATGGTTCTGATCCAGCAGGGCTCTTCTTATGCACCTTAGTGAGGCTTTCAAGTTCCACCAACAGAACCACACTCAAGCCTGCACACTGCCCAATTCATAGCCATGCAGAGGTGTAGCAGTAACAGAAACAGACAGCTAATGTTGTGTAGTAGTTAAGAGTGTAGGACCAGGATCTGGGAGCCTCAGTTTCAAATTCCCACTCTGCCGTTGCAGCCTAACCTACCTCACAGGGTTGTTGTGAGGATAAACTGGAGGAGGGGAGAATGATGTTGTAAGCTACTTTGCTTCCCCGTTGAGGAGAAAGGCGGGCTATAAATGAATAAATAAACAAGAGAGAAACCGCTAATTTGTACAGGGCTTTTAAATGAGATACAAATGTTAATACCACTGTGTTTTCAATTCCACCAGTAGTTGTATAGGTGTAAATTGAACGTACATCTGAATTCAGATGCCATCATTTTGTGCGGCTTTCAATGGAGCAAGTATTTGGATACACATTCAGATGCTCAACCTAATCAAGATTAGTTACATGTATCTTTTTTTTCTTTTTTTTTAATTTATTTTTTTTTAAACCAACCAACCAAACAAAAACAATGTACAGAAGTAAAATAGAACACATGTATCTTTTTTGGTGCAAGAACAGGACTGAGGCTCAGATCTTCTGAATTTCCATAGCTGTGACAAAGTCTCTCACTATTTCTTCATTAGAGATGCTTTCCTTAGACACTTCTACTACTATGCACTTAAATCTTTTAAGGCCGCTTGTTCTCTTCTGGCAACCCCATTAAATTCCATAGTTTATTTCACTTCTCCTGTCATCTACCTGACATTTATGCCTCCCTGTGTAACACACAATGTGTGTGTATATATATATATCTATATATCTAACCTTTTAAATACCAAGATAAGTCCATTCATCTTATTGAAGTGCATTTTCTCCTTTCCAATCATGTTTCTTATGGCTGTCTTGACTCCTTTGAGACTTGGTGTTTGGCACAAACATCCTGACTGGAATGGCTGCTCGGAGTCTGTTGACTGGTTGAGCAGTGCGGCCAATCTGAAGATTTATTGATCCAGGAATTAAATATTGACCTAGACAAATTCAAAGTCAATTCTCATCAGTCAGATACGTTAAGTAGGAGACTTTCAAAGGCAAAAAGGGCAGCTAGAAAGTGAATTGCTAAGATGGTTGGATAAAATAATCTGCAGCGTGATTGGTGAGATGCGTAGCGCTATCCTGAGCAGAGTTAAACCTTTCTAAACACATTGACTTCAATTGACGTAACTCTGCTTAGCATTCCACTGCAGAGGAAATAGTCCAAAGAGGATGTGGTTTTTATACAGGATACGTTTTTCTGATTGAGGCTCCTAAGGTTATATCAAGGTTTTATGAAGAAATGTGTTTTCCTTGACAAATGCCTTCAACTTTTGCATGGAAGGCTCATGAAGGAGGTGAAGGGCAACAATTTAAGGCCCTTAAAATAAATTCTGTATCCAGATTTGACAGTTCCAATGTCGGAAATGTCAACACATTTTTAGTTAGTAGCCCAGGGCAAATGCCTGGGCCTAACTCAATATGTACACTCTGAAGGCCTTAATTTTTTTTCCAGGAAAAACCACCAAAAGGAATCAATTTGATGAGTGAAAGGAGGTGGCAGGGTGTGTGGTACCCCCCCCCCACACACACACTGCTTTTTTCAGGGCAAATGTTTGTCTGGAACCCTGCTGGACTATAGTAGATGGGGTGGGGGATTTGAAGCAATGTTAAGGACCACCTCCCCTCAAGTCATGTCTCTGTTCCAAACAACACCCCTCCTGAGATAGCTTTTTCTAAGGAACCAAGGCAATCAGTCTGGTTTCACATGTTTACATGTCACACTGAAAGAAGGCCTCTAGGGCCTGCATCATGAGTAGCAAGAAGTAATGTTGACAAAGACTGAATTCTATTTATTAATGATTTTTAAAAGGCATTCCTTACAAATGAAGCCATTTGGTGACCTTGAGGAAATTAATAACCCTAAAACTGTTATCCTGGAAACCTTTGTTCCACAAATTGAGAGGGTGCAGTGGCCAAAATCGAGAGGGTACAGAGGAGAGCGACGAGGATGATCAGGGGTCTGGAGACTGAGCCCTACGAGGTAAGGCTGAGGGCCTTGGGAATGTTTAGTTTGGAGAAGAGGAGATTGAGGGGGGACATGATTGCTCTCTTTAAATATCTGAAAGGCTGTCATTTGGAGGAGGGCAAGGATCTGTTCTAGTTGGCAGCAGAGGGTAGGACCTGAAGCAATGGGCTTAAATTACATGCCCAAAGGTACTGGCTGGATATTAGGAAAAACTTTTTCACGGTCAAAGTAGTTCAAAAGTGGAATCAGCTGCCTAAGGAGGTGGTGAGCTCCCCCTCACTGGCAGTTTTCAAGAAGAGGCTGGATGAATATTTGTCAGAGATGCTTTAGGCTGATCCTGCACTGGGCAGGGGGTTGGATTAGATGGTCTGTATGGCACCTTCCAACTCTATGATTCTATGATTCTATGAAATAAATAAACTTCCATGTCAGAATCCACAGCCTCTGCCTTTCATCCTGGGGGCTGTGCTAAATGTCAGCTAAATCTCATCCCTGTTCATTAACTTGATCACATTTCCATTTGGAAAATGGACAGTGATAGTACCGTACTGTCTAGTGGTACGTGGATTCCCCCCACCCCTCCTTATAGCACAGAGCCAATGTGACATAGTCAATTCAGCATCATATTATGACGGGGGTTGGGGTTGGGGAAGTTGAACGAAGTTATTGTAAAGGTAAAATGGAGGGAGCCCCATTGCTCCCTGGAGAATGGGCAGAACGAATGTATGACAGATAGATCAAGATGGGTAGTCGTTTTTGTCTGTAGAAAAGAGCAAGAGTCCAGTAGCACCTATAAGACTAACAAAATTTGTGGTAGGGAATGAGCTTTTCTGAGTCACAGCTCATGTATGGTATCTGAAGAAGTGAGCTGTGCCTCACGAAACCTCATACCCTACCACAAATTTTGTTACTCTGTATGACAGACAGTATTATAAGGGTCGATGCCAGTAGAATGATATGTCTGTGCCATCTTTTGCATCTGTCTGCATCTAACATACCTGCTTCAGGCAAAAAAGGAGAAGGACTGAGTTTTTATCTTGCTTAGAGAAATCTTTTAAATATTTGAACACTTCATGGCTGCTCTGTCTCTCTGTGTCCCTCCTAACCAAACAGAGTTCTTTCAGCTGTCGTATGCCCTTCAGTCGAAACCTTTTCATCATCATATTTGCCAGCTTCCTTTCAAGCATCTCATTCTTTTGGTTCTAATCTGAACAGTGCACTCAACTCCTGCTGTGGTCTAATCAAAGCCAAAGAGGGCTGTGTGATTAATTTTTATGCACACCTTGTGTCTCGGCTCAGGAGGCCGTGGGTGTGTTCCTACAACTGTGGAAGAGACCGAAGGAGCATTCAAAGCATGGATGCCTGGAGGCGTGCAGGAGATGCAAGGTGGTTTTGTGCTCACAAGACTCCTGAGGATTTATTTCAAATGACATTTGCCCTAAATATAAGAAAGCAGGTAAAGAACAGGTGACTGGTACATCTAAGATTTTCCTATACCTTTTCCCAACCAAATGGATATAATAATATAATATTATAGAACAAGTAATATAAACAAGGTTACACTACCACGGTGCTTATACTGATTGCAAAAAGAGACCCCTCCTTTAAACTCAACATGCAAACTCTTTAATTAGTAATCATATATACATACCCTTATGCCAATGAGATCAGTTTGGCATATGCATATATATCCTTTCAGCTTCCCTGTGATGTACACGTGAATACCCATAAAGCTGCCTTATACTGATTCACACCTTTAGTCCATCAAGGTCAGTATCACTTACTCAAACTGGCAGTAGCTCTCCAGGGTCTCAGGTAGAGATCTTTCATATCACTTACCACCTGATCTTTTAAAATGGAGATGCCAGGGATTGAACCGGAGACCGTCTGCACACCAAGTTCTACCTCTGAACCACAGCCCCTTCCTCCAAATCAATCCCTCTAAGCGACTCGCCTAGTCTAGGCTGGCAAATAGTGACTCAGCCAAAGCCCTCCAATGGTTTTCAGAGCTGATCAAGTGTCTGAACCAATGCACCCTTGGTCTACACCCAGCCCGATTTGCTGTTCCACCTTGCTTCTCAGCCTCTAGACGATGCTGCTGTTTTCAACAGAGATTTTTCATCTTGATGTTATTCTGAGGTCAAGCAGGTTTTTTAAAAAAATGAACTGTACAGAACCTTGTAAACGTGAATGGCTGGAAAAGCTGTTTATAAAGTAGAAGGGCTGAAAACACTTAATAATGCCAGCTAAATACTAGACTGTGGTATAGTTAACATGGGGGTACTTCCAGTAATGGTTTCCCATACAAATAATCTCTGCCTGGCCTATATGGTTTTTAGGAACATATGACTTAACCCCATCATAACGTATGTTTCCAAGGATCTATTCCACATTTCCAGTGTCTGGAGATGCAAAAATTCACAACGTGATGGGGAAGTATGCTCGTAGCAACCGTAATGTGTGCTGTCCCCCGGTTATAGAGACTGTTGTCAGGTCTTGTGGTTGTGAGTGTTATACTTCATTCTCAACCTACTGCTGCTCAAGTTGATGATGACCACTTTTGAAAGAGATTTGAAATAACTGCTCTTAGTTTACTATGTTTTTTTCATCATTTTATCACTATTGCTTCCCCTCTCTTTACTCTTTTACCTGTCTTCAGTTAGCACAGAGAAACGACCAAAAGATTGAAACCATTTCCCCCCCCTTCAAACGGTGATGTACTTCTTCTGAAAACAGAATTTATGGTTAAGAAGAAGTAGCATATAATGTGCATTGTAGCAGCCCTGATAGCCCCAACTGGTCTGCTCTCATTAGAGCACAGAAGCTAAGCCGGGTTAATACTTGGATGGGAGACCACCATGGAAGACTGGAGCTGCTATACAGAGGAAGGCAATTGCAAGCCACCTCTGCTTATCTCTTGCTTTGAAAACTCCATGCGTCAGCACACTTTTATCTTTACCTTTTACATGTGCATTACTGGCAAAAGGGGCTGGATCCACAGAGCTTTTCAGTGGACAGAAGAGAACTTGATGCCCAGCTTCCAGCAGCAGCTCCAAATATCTCCCCAAAACATTCTGGCTGCATCAGGAGGTGGAAAGGCAAGAAAGTCACACATTCCTTGGATGGAAATTCTTTTACCCATTGAAATGCTCTGCTGGATCCAAGCTATCAGGTTTTGGAGAATATACAGAATTTGGCTTTTTCGCTAGAGCAGTGCTTGTTTCTAAGTTGTACTGAAATGAATCAAAATGCCACACAGCGTTGCTTGGCACAAAATTACTTCCTTTAGTGGGTGCCACAGAATAACAATCTGAGTTCCATCCAGACCTTACTGAAAACAGTACTTGGTAATAGCATCCTCTTGAAGCCTCTTTTAATAAAGAAAAAAACCCGCTCCAAACATTTTCACTGGTGTCTTTTATTAAGTAATGCAAAATACAGTACTAATTATGACACTCCATGCATCTGAGACAATATAAATGCAAGCCTACAGAAAAATAGGTGACAAACCCTCAATTAATGTTGAGGTAGTATACAGGGGCAGAGTAGAAACACAGCAGGACAGACAAACCAAAATATCCGTATGTGCATTCTTTTAATTTTTTTTCTCCTAAATACATCTGTATTAAAGGACTTAGTGGGTCATTTCAGTTCCATTTCATTTAAAAATAGATTTTTTTAAAAAATAACATCACCATTCTTGTATACCTTGCACTTCACACCATCCACATTTTAAAAGAATCTATAGGGGTTTGATTTGTCATTGTGATAAGGGGGTCTCTCTCTCTCTCTTTCTTACCCTTTTCCTCCAAGAGATTAGGCACAGGTGGCCTCATGCACAAAAAATAAATAAGAAACCTACTTGAAGGGGACAAAAATGTCACTCAAAGCGCTTGAGAGTACTAAGGACAGTCTAATAAATACCATTTTGTTTATAAAAATATATCAGGGTATAAAAGTGGGCTCAGGGTTGGTATCCAAGATGGAAAAGTCATCGTGTGAAAAGTGCTGAGTAATGTTTTTCATCATAATTGGGGGATTTTTTTCTCCCTTTTAAAACAGTACCATTGTGAATATGAATATATATTGTATAATAATTCTGCTTTTCTCAGCCTACCGTATACTAGGAGTATCAAAAGTCATCTCTGTCACCGTCCTTGTGGTCAGTCTCCTTATTGCAGCTATGGAAGAGATTTAGTTTAGGAGAGTCCCATACAGTTGTGCTTTTGTGAGACTATCCTTCCGACTCAAGCCGGTACTTCCAGTCCGTTGGAATTGCTGCTGTTTGCTATGAATGCTTGAATGGCTTCCTTGATCAATGGAAGACTGGTGGATCTCCGATGCCTCCATAGAACTCTGGTTGAGAGACTCGGCTGAACTGTTGGGGCTAACATCAACATACTCTCTTTTCAACACCGGGCTGCCTTCAATACTTTTGCTACTGCACACCTGGACTGTGATTCTTTCATTTTTTTTGTCTCTCGGTTCTTTTGTTTTGTACAAGGCCAGCTTGTCCTGTTGACAACTAGCACTGATGTCAATATTCAAGCCACTGTCTGTTCTCAGGAAGCAAGAGTCCACAAGCCTGCTTTGACAAAGATCATCTCCTTCCGAGAAACTGTCTGCCTTGTAACTAGCATAAATGGGACTTGACCGGCTGTCCGCTTTCTTTATGGGGCTCCTATAATACTGCTCTGAAAAACTGCAGGGTGAAAGCCTGCCACTGTTTCTGTAAGAATACGCCCCAATATCCTCAACGCTCAGCTGCCTCCACCGGCCAGGCAGGTCCTCTTCTGACAGGTGGGTATTCCTGCACTCACTACGCATTTTCTGAGACGCTATAGCTTGCTGAGTAGGTATGGCCGAGAAATGATAAGGCTCGTTCGAATAAGGCGACATAGTCCTGGTGAAGGTTGGGGAGTCTTCATTGTCGTCAGCCAACTCCATGTGCTGAATGGATTTCGACTTGGCAAACCGGGGACTCCCCTGGTGGTCGTAACCTGAAGATGGCTTTCTTTCAAACATCTCGTCACGGCTGCTCATGTAAATCGCCTGCTGGGAGGCAGTCAGCGTGCTGGCTTGGGCATTCTCCTTCTCCTCTGACGTTACGCTGAAGCTGGAGTAGGAGCTAGATGTCGGTAAAGAGGTAACGTATTCTGGGAAAGCTTCGTGAGAAAAGCTGGAATGGAAACCATCTTCTTCCACAGTGCTGTCCGTGGAATTCTGGGACCTCAAAAAGCCAACATCTTTAACCTGCATATCAACGCTCTGTCTCCTTTCCCTTCTTCTCTCATCAGGGCAGTAAAGGGCTGTATCGCTGCAGTAGATGTCAGACTTATACTGAGGCCTTGGGCCAAGCTTCCCAACTGAGTCTTGGAAGGCAAGGTCTCTAGCAGATGGGCTTGACAAGCGTGACGACAGACTGTTTGGGTCAGGCTTTTCTAGTACTTTAGCAATGACACAAGTTGGGATGTTGTCTGCAAATGAGGTGTGACACAGAGGTACTGAAAGGCTGCACCCATGCTTCTCCAGGTGGATGCTCACGCGTTCCTGAAATTCAGACGGTAGCTGGAACAGATAAGAAAGGGGAGAAGAAAGAGGCATAAAAGAGTCAATTGGGTCCTGTCAATGGAGAACATCTTCAGACCTGTGTTGTGGTCTAGATGCCACAGATGCTAAATCCATGGCTATTGTAATGAAAACCCTGCAGTGGATTTCCATTGATGGAAGAGGCAGCAATTTTTGCTAATCCCTTCCATCCCCCTCCCCCATGCAGACCTCTGATTTCCCCCTCATGCTGTTTCAGGGAGTTCATCAGCCACAAGGGGCAATTGCGGGGGGGCAGGTGAGCATTTTCAATTTCATTGGGAGGGGGGAGGAAAGAAAGTCACATTCTGCTGAAGGAAATTCTTCTCTCGACGGAAATTTTCAGTGGGATCCAACCCAAAGGAAATAACCTAGTTACTTTCTTCTATAATCATAGATCCAGAGGAGTTGCCGTGTTAGTCTGTAGTAGCAAAATAGTAGAGTCCAGTGGCACCTTTAAGACTAACCAACTTTATTGTAGCCTAAGCTTTCAAGAGCCACAGCTCTCTTCATCATATGGCTCTTGAAAGCTTAGGCTACAATAAAGGTGGATAGTCTTAAAGGTGCTACTAATCTCTTTACTATTTCTCTTCTATGAAATATTAATTCAGAGAGATTATCATGACTAATACTAACAAACCTTAGATGGCCATTCATTGATTTGCGCTGTGTCCCAAAGTTACAGAGCAGTTTACAATATCTGATCAATTCCTTTGCTCTGGCTTCTACTCCTTCATTTTAAGCTTTCCTCATCCCATGCCTTTCACAGACCCACTATTTTTAACATGGAAACACACTTGCAAATAGATACTCAAGATACGAATTTTGAGCATTTCCATTTTAGCTTGTAGCACTCCTGGTTATGGATTTGAGGGCTTTCACTTAGGGTGTATCTCTGCTTAGGATTGCACTGACAATTGACCTTTTCCCACATGCCCAACTCAGCAATAACACAATTGCATATAACTGCAGGAAAGAGAAAGATCTATACCAGGAG